>NC_141685.1:919180353-920380353 GCF_964263255.1 Lissotriton vulgaris
TATTTTAAGGAGTAAGAGTGGGTTATGATTATGGGGTGCAGGGGTATTTAAAGGGAGCAGGGTGGGATTAGCACACAATATGAGACATGGCATGAAGGGCGGAACGTACCACACGCCCCAGCGTTTGTCACGCCCCCAGCACACGCCCACAGCACAACGCAGACACGCCCACAAGGGACTACTTTGCTGGCACGGTTCTTTTACCTTTTAAATGTATATGGTGGGCGTCTGCATAGCCTATGTCCTTCTGCTGCAACTGCCCTTTCCAACGCTGTATTGGGTGTTGTGATTGGTGCTGTGATTCCTGAGATTACCCGCCTCAAAGGCTTGGGCTCTCTCTTTATTAGATTAGTATAGATATATCAGTGATGTCATTTGAGATGTTATCAGTGATGTCATCAGTGATGTCACTGACCATATCATGAATGATGTAATATGTGACATCATCAGCAGTGCATTGCGGGGCACGAGTTATAGTTAGCTGAACTAACTATAACAGACAAATTTCTCTGGTTTTGTACGAGTGAAATATCCAACTAACTATAACGTCCCTGAAACCTATGGTTTTTTCATTGAATTTTTAATGTTTTTAAAATGCTGATTTCTAACTATAACGCCCCTGAAACCAATGGTTTTTTTCAGTGAATATATATATATATATTTGAAATTCACTGAAAAAACCATAGGTTTCAGGCCTTATATAGTTAGGAATTAGCATTTAAAAAACCTTTGAAATTCACTCAAAAAGTTTTAGGGGTGTTATAGTTAGCTGGACATTCCACTCATACAAACCATTGAAATTGCTCATATATAGTTAGTTGTACTAACTATATTTCACGCACCCGCAATCCACTGCTGATGATGTCACATATTACATCATTCATGACATGGTCAGTGACATCACTGATTACATCTCAAATGACAGAAAGGCAAAGAACAATAACACCAATACACTACAGAAAATTATGCAAATCCTCATTTATGTTCAGCCCATTTGGTACCCTAGTATCTAATGAAAGGATGAAATGGGTTTCTTTTTGTCGCAACAACTTGTCTCGGTACCCACCCCGTCCGGGGTTAGGGACTGAACATAGTACAGTATATTCAAAATCCTTGAGTTTATTATCATGGATAGATTTAAAATGTCTGGCAACTGGGTAATTACTGTCAGAATTGACAATTGCTCTTATGTGTTGTAAGATGCGCTTGCTAACTGGAAGCTTAGTGCTGCCAATTTAAGATAGATTACAGGTACACTTAAGCTTGTATACTACATATTCGATTTGCATGTGAGATATTCGCGAATTGGAATTTCTTTCTCACTAAAGGCAGATTTGTAGTGTGTACTGTTTTTAGAAAACGTACAAGCGCGACAGGATGTACATTTAAAGAAACCCGTTTTGGATAACCACGTTTTTTTAGGCTGGACCTCTGGCATAGATCTTTCTAGGGCATCCCTCATTAAGGGTGCCCGACGAAAAATGAAAGCTGGCTGGTTGGGCAAGATAGGACCTAAAATATTGTCCGTCAGTACAATAGTCCATTCCGAATAAATAATCTGGCGCACAGTTTTAGCCGGAGCACAAAAGGTGGTAATAAGACGGACCGAATGGATCCCTGATGGATCAATAGGTACCTCAGCTTTGGGTTTAACAAGGTCCTCTCTGTCTCTGGACTGAGCTTTAGACAGAGCTTCATCTAAGACTTTCATGTTGTATCCTCTTTGTAGAAATCTTTGTATGGATTCTGCCAAGTGTAGATCAGATATTGTTTCATCGCTGCAAATTCTACGAATTCGAATGAATTCTCCATAAGGGATATTTTTAATGGTATGCCTGGGATGTGCACTTCGGGCATGTAAGATAGAATTGCCCGCTGTGGATTTTCTATGTAACTTCGTGTGTAAAATGCCTGCTTCTATATATAGTTGTACATCAAGAAACTCCGCCGAGATTACTAGTGATAGATGCAGTAAACTTAAGATTCATGTTGTTAATATTAATGGCATTAACAAAGGCAGTTGCCTCCTCACAAGTTCCCTTCCAGATAATGCAAACGTCATCAATATACCGCCAGTAGTGAACGATGTTAGTACACCACTGGCGGTGGGTGACTCCGAGCACGTGCTCCTCCCACCAGCCCACATGTAAACATGAGTAGCTGGGGGAGAAGCACGAACCCAGCGCCACCCCGCGTAGCTGTTGGTAAATTTCATTCTGGAATTGAAAAAAGTTGTTACATAGACAGATGTCAATCATTTCCAAAATCATTTTGCTATGATCTCTCAAGCTCACATCCCTTTTACCTAGAAAAAAATCAGTAGCTGTTATCCCTTGTTTATGGTGTATGCTGGTATACAGCGACTCAATATCCATTACAACAAAAAGAAAATCCAAACTCCAATCAACAGTTCTCACTTTAGTTAAAAAGTCTGTGGTGTCTTTTAAATAAGATTGTAAGCCTTTCATATGTGGTTGGAGAAAATAATCAACTTACTTGGATAAGTTCTCATTCATACTGCTGATAGCTGAAATGATCGGACAACCAGGTACAGGGGAGACCAATTTATGTACCTTTGGCAGGAAATATAGGATCGGTGTGATAGGAAGTTCCACACTCAGGAATTTCAATTCATCCTTAGTTAAAAAACCTTTTCTCTGCCAATTGTAAATCTTTTTTACGTGTTGTTTCCTCCTACTCCTCATAATTATCTTGGTGCTCTTCATGTAGCACGTAGAATCAGAAAGATGTTTATTAGATTCGTTCAAATAATCCTTTTTGGACCATAAAATGGTATTTCCACCTTTATCTGAACTTTTGATAATTATTTCATGATTATCTTGAAGTTTCTTAATTAGAAGATTGTATTGGTCATTATTGTAATCTGTCTGTTTCGACTTGCCCTGTATTTTTCTATTAAGATCTTTTAATTCCAGAATGATTCGGTCACCGAACTCATCAACAGCATCTTTGGGCATTAGTGGTAGAAAGGTGGATTTAGGGCGGAATGGACTTTGCGCAGTTTTAGTAACATTAATCACCTGACTTATAGTTGGTGCTTGTTGCGAGTCATCTTCATAGGCAAGATCGTACATGGTTTGTAAATTCGGAATATCCCTTATTTGTAAAGGATTCATAGAAGTGTCCTTCCTCAATTCAGTAGATGTTTTGTTTTTTGAGGACGACTACAATTGAAAATATTTGATCAATTTAATCTTCCGAATGAACTTGAATACGTCTATGTGCGCTTCATTGTATGAAAAATTGTTTTTAGGACAGAATGTTAACCCCAAGGAAAGAAGTTGTTCCTCAGTGTAACATCCGTCAAGTTGACCACTGTGTTCTCCGTGGTACTAGTTATTTTTTCCAATTTCTCCGCACATTGCCTCGTGATGTACCTCTGCTTGTGCTTGCGCCTCCTCCCACGCCTGCTGGTGCTTTTCCTTGCTGTGGTTGACGAGGGCACAAAGAGTACCTCCGGTCCTCGCTCACAAAATTCAATTCCTCTACCACTGAGAAATTCGTCATGTCCATCTGGCCTGTTGATGTGCTGGATCTGTGGTCATCAGAATCGCTGTTAAATGTTAAAGAGGCGGCATCAGAATCGGCTTCACCCAGTACTTCTGGTTCTTCCGTACCCACTGTGATGTTTTGCTTTTTCTGACCAGTAAGTTCTTGACGCTTGTAGTAGTCATACTTTTTGGCGAAGGTGAAGAGACATCCCGTGGCATAATCATTACGGTCACGTGCGAATTTATATAATTTTCGCTCTCTTATTGATTCCTCATATTTGGTAATACGTGCTTCTATTTCTTTTTTGCTCTTAGAAATGAGGTCTACTTCGCCAGTAGCTGTTAACACGTTCAATTTCAAGCAGTAATGTCTCACGATCTGATTCCGCATATTTGATCAAAATATGTAGCATGTTCATTGATGCTTGTAAGTTGTTATCAGCCCACTCCTGTAGCATTTGGGGGTTTGGATTTTCATAAGTGGGTACAATTAGCACACGTAGACCTCTGGGCACGTGATTACAATCGCGATATTTTTCCAAAGATTTCTTTTCCCACCACTTCGAAAGTTCGTTACGTAACAGTTTTTGCCAAAGTTTTCAATAGAGTTTTAGTGTCATTATTGGCAGTGGTAGTTTTATTCACTCGCGGCTCATCCGTTACCGCTGGGAGATTGTCAAACATTGCCTCAGCCACTGAATCCCTGTGTCGGAGCGCGTCGCTGGACAACATGATGTTGATTAAATATCGGCTTGCAAATTCAGCCGCGAAACGGTTTTGTTGGCAAGTATATTGCCTTGGGGAAATATTCTGAAACCCGCTGGATAATCAAAAAACTATTTCAACAGAGTCAAATGCACGTGTGTACCTTACCGGAATTGGCTCAGAAAAGGGGGTGGTGATGAACAGAGTGTCTGAATTAAGCAGACCACTCTTACCCAGTCCAAAGATCAGGGCTTGATCCATCACTGTTATTTATCTCACTGCACCATTCCAGTTCAGAACCTGGCTATATGCAAATCAGTCTGTCCCTGGCCCAGTGCATATTGGGAACAGGGCAGACTAAACTACCAAGCCAATTCTTCACCAGAAAGGAGACAAGCTACCGGGGACCGGTTTCTGGCATTTCAGCCGTCGTCGGCCCGGCTTGCTTGAATCCTGATGGTGCAGTGAGAAAGGGACTCATATCTGAGTATACCCTGCCACACCTATAGTGGCCAAAAACGATTCAGAAAAGGGGGTGGTGATGAACAGAGTGTCTGAATTAAGTAGACCACTCTTACCCAGTCCAAGGATCAGGGCTTGATCCATCACCGTTATTTATCTCACTGCACCATCCCAGTTCAGAACCTGGCTATATGCAAATCAGTCTGTCCCTGGCCCAGTGCATCATGGGAACAGGGCAGACTAAACTACCAAGCAAATTCTTCACCAGAAAGGAGACAAGCTACCGGGGACCGGTTTCTGGCATTTCAGCCGTTGTCGGCCCGGCTTGCTTGAATCCTGATGGTGCAGTGAGAAAGGGACTCATGTCTGAGTATACCATGCCACACCTATAGTGGCCAAAAACGATTCAGAAAAGGGGGTGGTGATGAACAGAGTGTCTGAATTAAGCAGACCACTCTTACCCCGGCCAAAGGTCAGGGCTTGATCCATCACCGTTATTTATCTCACTGCACTATCCCAGTTCAGAACCTGGCTATATGCAAATCAGTCTGTCCCTGGTCCAGTGCATCATGGGAACAGGGCAGACTAAACTACCAAGCCAATTCTTCACCAGAAAGGAGACAAGCTACCGGGGACCGGTTTCTGGCATTTCAGCCGTCGTCGGCCCAGCTTGCTTGAATCCTGATGGTGCAGTGAGAAAGGGACTCATGTCTGAGTATACCCTGCCACACCTATAGTGGCCAAAAACGATTCAGAAAAGGGGGTGGTGATGAACAGAGTGTCTGAATTAAGCAGACCACTCTTACACAGTCCAAAGATCAGGGCTTGATCCATCACCGTTATTTATCTCACTGCACCATCCCAGTTCAGAACCTGGCTATATGCAAATCAGTCTGTCCCTGGCCCAGTGCATCATGGGAACAGGGCAGACTAAACTACCAAGCCAATTCTTCACCAGAAAGGAGACAAGCTACCGGGGACCGGTTTCTGGCATTTCAGCCGTCGTCGGCCCGGCTTGCTTGAATCCTGATGGTGCAGTGAGAAAGGGACTCATGTCTGAGTATACCCTGCCACACCTATAGTGGCCAAAAACGATTCAGAAAAGGGGGTGGTGATGAACAGAGTGTCTGAATTAAGCAGACCACTCTTACCCAGTCCAAAGATCAGGGCTTGATCCATCACCGTTATTTATCTCACTGCACCATCCCAGTTCAGAAACTGGCTATATGCAAATCAGTCTGTCCCTGGCCCAGTGCATCATGGGAACAGGGCAGACTAAACTACCAAGCCAATTCTTCACCAGAAAGGAGACAAGCTACCGGGGACAGGTTTCTGGCATTTCAGCCGTCGTCGGCCAGGCTTGCTTGAATCCTGATGGTGCAGTGAGAAAGGGACTCATGTCTGAGTATACCCTGCCACACCTATAGTGGCCAAAAACAATTCAGAAAAGGGGGTGGTGATGAACAGAGTGTCTGAATTAAGCAGACCACTCTTACCCAGTCCAAAGATCAGGGCTTGATCCATCACCGTTATTTATCTCACTGCACCATCCCAGTTCAGAACCTGGCTATATGCAAATCAGTCTGTCCCTGGCCCAGTGCATCATGGGAACAGGGCAGACAAAACTACCAAGCCAATTCTTCACCAGAAAGGAGACAAGCTACCAGGGACCGGTCTCTGGCATTTCAGCCGTCGTCGGCCCGGCTTGCTTGAATCCTGATGGTGCAGTGAGAAAGGGACTCATGACTGAGTATACCCTGCCACACCTATAGTGGCCAAAAACGATTCAGAAAAGGGGGTGGTGATGAACAGAGTGTCTGAATTAAGCAGACCAATCTTACCCAGTCCAAAGATCTGGGCTTGATCCATCACCGTTATCGGCGCCGGGGCTCACGCTGATAGCCGACCAGACAGACTCCACGTCAACCACGCCGTCAGGCTCAACACTGCAATCGCCAATCCAATCAATAATCCACAGCAGGGGCACAGCAAACGCAAAACTCCTCCGAGTTTAATTACAAAATACGCCGAAACGCAGGTGGCTGTGCAAACGCCGTGCCTCATAGAACAGGAGGATCCAACAAGCCGGAAACAGCCAATTCCGAACCTCGATATGTCTTTGCAAAGCCTGACCGCCAATCACACAGCGGATTTCGACAGGCAAGGAACACTTCCCCCAAAGTTTAAATCTTAAATGAAGAGCCAGAGTCACGATCATTGGTGCAAACAGTTTTGTCTGTTTTATTTATCATGCAGGATCACAGACCAGTGTCTTCCATGACGCGTTTCACTCCTGAAAGGAGCTTGCTCACATAACGCGCCTCAGCAGGCATCGGGAATTTAAAGTGCTTTGTTTCATAAAAAGCCCAACCAGGTTTAAAAATACACTGAAAGGCTAAAAGTGTGCCAGACATTTACAAAACGACTGCATATGGTAACTAAAGAATCCGCAACCCATAATGGGAAAAGATGTAACACGGAGGAAAGCTTGTATACAAATGACGTTAAGCAATGCTTAGTTAATTACGATGTATATATATATATATATATATATATATATATATATATATATATATATATATATATATTATCTACTGGCGGTAGTAATAGTTAGGACCTATTTTCCCTCGGAAATCCGCAACATTCTCTTTGGATTAACTTTGGCGCCGGTTGACGAAACTTCGCGAAATTTTAAAAACTGGTGGGGTGCTGCGGTCTGTTCCTATCCTGAAAGTCTTGGGGTGATTCGTGAAGCAGTGGCTGATAAAAAAGGGGGGTCCAAAACTTGTTTTCCCCATACAATTTTCCATGGGTACCGGTCATCGCGGCTGCAGCGCGAACGGCTGAACGGAATTACACAAAATTTGGCAAAGTGGTTGTCCTTGGTTCAGACTCATGCCTTTTGATTATATGGTAAAAATCAGTTCAGTAGTTCCTGAGAAAATTACAATTAAAAGTACATATATATGTATGGCCTCAGTGGATCCACACATCTTGCGCGGAATATAAGCGCACCGTCCCGATCATGCGCTGAATGCTGTTTGGCTGTCAAGTGGTTGTCAACATTCGAAACCAGGAAGTGTTGGCAGCCCTTTTGTGCATCAGTAGAAGCGAGGATCTAGAAATTAGTGGATCAAGTGTTCAAAACGTATAAAGGGGGCAGGTAAGAAATGTTTTGACCCTCTAGACCTGTTTAGGGGGTCCTACAAGGACCCATAGGGCCCAAAAAAGATTTTTTTGTTGTTGAAAAAACAGAGAAATGTGAGCTTGGTGCATGGAGCCACCGTAAAAAAAATTTAAATGAAGCGCGGGCTCCTGTGCTAATTCAAAAATTAGCTACGTGGGAAGGAGAAATCCTGGGGTCAAAAAAATTGCGTTTCAAGCGGGGGCCTCGGTGGAAGTGAGGATCCTGAAATTAGTGTGACAAGTGTTGAAAACGTGTAAAGGGGCAGGTAAGAAATATTTTGATCATCTAGACCTGCTTAGGGGGTCCTACAAGGACCCCTAGAGCCCCCCAATTTTTTTAATTTTATTTAAAAACTGAGAAATGTGCGCTGGGTGCATGGATCCGCCGTAAATAAATAATAACGAAGCGGGGGCTCCTGTGCTTGTTTAAAACTTAGCTACCAGGGAAGGCCAAATCCCGGGGTCTAAAATATTACATTTGATGGGGGTCCGAGGGGTCCTGTAGCCCGGGGACCGCTATTCCTCGGTGCTACAAAATAAATGGGTGAGGGAGTTCAACGCCTCTCCGGGGCTTTTTATATTTTGGGAGGGGGGCCGCGTGGTCTCCATTCTGGAGCAGTCGAAAGCCTTGGGGAACACCACCCCCCAGGAGCGGCTCCTTCTGTGTGCCGGGGTGTCTACCTCCGGGACACTGCTGTTTGCTATGGCAGGGCGGGAGTCGAGGTTTCCGCTCTGTCATAGCAAACTTGAGGGCATATTAACAAGTGCCATTTTGCGCAATTAAAAAAAAATCCAAAAATGCAGTGAAAATTATATCGCCCTATTTACTAGGCGACGCTAAGATGCATTAATGCATGTTAGCAGCCGGTTTGCTAAGGGCTCGCTTCGTATCTCCAATGAGTTTCAATTTAGGCGTTCTCAGTGGCAAGGTAGGTGTTCCTATGACAATATAAAAAGGAACCGGGAGGTATGACAACAGCGTTGTATTTACGATGCGGCCCTGGATTTGAGGACCAATAGCAAAGCTCTCGCTAATTGCGGTTTATGTCGGATCCTAACATCTATTCCGAAGTAGACTTAAGCATGTTTAATATGTGAGGTGGATTGATATGTGAAGTCCACAGTCTTATATCAACAAGCTTTTCACTTGCGAACATAAATTATCGCTGTATTGGGGGCATATTTGCAAGGACAGGGTTAAAATTATCATCCCTTTAGCGTTAGGAAAGTGTCGTTAAAGCAGCCATAATGGCTTAATAATAGGCTTTTGAGAATTTGTGAGAATTCCAATAGAAGCCCAGGTTTACACCAGAACATTTTAACGCTGTCCTTGTAAATATTCTCCCAATTTTTGTAATGTGGACAATCCCATCTTCCATTTAAATAGGCACAAGGTATTTAGTGAAGTACATTATGAATTGTGAAGCAGCACTGTCTAATTGTGATTGATAAAGAATTTGAAGAGTTGTGTACTTCTTTTGGTCGTAATTTACATAGGGGCAGATTTACAAGTCCCTTGCGCCACTATTGCATCACTTTTAACATGGGAAAGTGATGCGAAAGTGGTGCAAGGGGCTTGTAAATCTGCTACACAGTGTTCTGTCATCTTAGTTTGCCTTCCTCTCTGTCATGTAGAGGATCTTGGGTAAATATAACGGTTTCTGTACAGCCAGTACCTTTCAACCCTACCCCCAAACTGCTTACTGCCTGTTACCATAGTAACAGTTCATGGAACACTTAAGTGAGCACACAGGTCACAAGTTCACCACACAATATTGCTAATCCAAACAATTACTGTGCTGGAGTTTTTAAAATGTTCCATAGGAACCATTATTCGCAGCTACAGACTCTGGTAAAGAGCTGGTAAAGAGTTAACCTCAGTATTATACTTCTAGTTCTAAACATAATTTTTACTTTAATTGTTAAATCTTCTCTAAGCATTTGATTATCACACTAAATAATAGTGAAATGTTGTCAGAAAAAGAAGTCGTATACACTTTTTTAAAATTAACTTTTATTATAACAAAAATAAATAACTAGAAACGTAACTTCAAGATAACAATATAATAAATAACTAGAAACGTAACTTTAAAATAACAATATAATAAACAAAATGTGAGATGAACTCCAATGCAAAACAAAAATGAAAATAAGTTTTAAAAATCAGATCGATGTGACTGAATGAGGTCAAAGATCACAAATTAAGGTACCACTTGGCAACATTTGGTTATTTGCATGTCTGCAGTGTGCCTGATACCTCCCACCCCTCTTATAGGCCCTTGTTGAAGAGGTTTCTGTAGGGAAGTGCCTACTGCGTCAGATTTACAGTATGGACCAGCAGGTCTTTAAAATGATTCAGAGATGAGACAAAATTAGGTGAGAGATCATGTCATTATGCAGGACAATATCGTTTATTTCGAACGCATTTAATTGTAGGCATTGTGTATCTAGGCCGCTCTGCTTACCTTGTGTAAACACTGTGGAGAACAGAGTTCACAACTTGAAGTCTGTTTTGTTTCTACACTGCAGACTGTATTAAATTCAGCCTTGATTTATTTATCTGCAGAGTGGACAGCAGCGTCCATAACTTTAAAAGACAAACAATGTGAGAGAGAGGGCGAGAGAGAGAAAGAGAGAAAAAAAGACATTGAAAGTGAGAGAGAGAGAAAGAAATAGATGGAGCCGGAGAGGTAGTGTTATTACTGGAGAAAATCTTGTGTGTCCAAGCACGTGCCGGTTCATAATGCACCCTCAAGTTTAGTCATCTGAAAGATAGTATAGAGTTAGTAATAGCAGAGTACATACAACTGCACAAGTATATGTCTGATTTATGCCTTTGGACACTCAGGATACTGTATTACATCAACTTCCACTGCAAGGTGGTGTCTGTGCGCTCTTTTTCTCCCAGAGTACTATACCCCATGCACTCACACTGAATAGCGGTGAGTTCTCATTACTGCGTACCCAGACTGTTGCACCCCATTGACTCCCAGTGTCCGGAGGTGACTGCCTTTACTTGCGCACCCAGACTGTTCCAACCTATCCATTCTCACTGCCCGGAGGTAATTGTACATTCCTACGCAGTCAGGTTGATGCACACTACTTGCTCTCTCCGCCCACAGGTAACTTCTCGTTGTTTCGGAAACAAGCTTCTTTGCTCACCTTATGCCATTGGCGTGAGTCAAAGAGGGTGCACCACGTGTCGAAGCAGCCTTCTCAGGCATTGTTACAATGGCCATGCATCATCGCAGAACCCTCAAACGTTGAGCTTTGGAAGTGTTGGGGAGGGGGATGCCAATTTATGAAACACAACCTGTTAGATAAAAAGGAAGATAAGTTTGTGCGTCATTTCTTTATCAAAGGAAAGAGGAAGTGAGAGAGTGACTGAAAAGAATATTTGCAGCTCACCTTTCTTTCAGCGGTGTGTCTTCCACCACGTGCAGGGACATAGTGCACCAGGAAGCTCTATATCTGAAAGATAGTAAAAGAAAGATGTTATGATTGGTAATTGTCACTATCTTAATGTGGAGTAGAATAACATTGCTCTTTCACACACCTTCCCTCCCGCATTAAAAATACAACTATTTGTACAGTTCCAACTTGTTTAATGGGCTTCGATTTATGAAGAATTAGTAGAGTAGTAATGTTTTCCATCCAGTTGTGAAAGCAAGTCGTGCAAAGTGATACACGTGGTTTCAATCATCACGAGCGATGGACTTTTGACCGACTATAAAAACTTTCCTGCTATTGGAAAAAAATTACAAATGCCATAAGATACGGTATATAGGACTGTGTATGCCTAAATCGCTGTGTCACCATTTTGTATCCAGTCTGCTGTACCCCATCTACTCCCTCCACTGTGCACCCAGGCCTCACTGGTCACCTTTTCGCGGACAGGGTGCATTCTACATCATGCAGTCCCGCTCTGCCACCAAGATGTCTCACATTTGGTGCTAAGTCTTGATATCGCTATGGCAAAGGACATACTTGTGTACCCATCTTCATCGCAGGTTCCTCACCTGCTCAGTCCCTGCGCTTCCACTAACTCAGTGACCAAAGAGACCACGCACGTGGTAGTGGGCCCCCTTGTACAGTAGTTCGGACCTACACGAGGCATCCGAACCACTAGGATGGGCCATCACAGCGCTTGCGATGGGAGCAATTCTAAAATGGCGTAGAGCACGGTCACTTGTGTCGTGACGTATGTGCTGGATGGGTGTGGTGTGGGTGTATACCAGCCATGAGGGAGTGTGTGTGCCGTTTTGACAACTAGACCTGGAAGAAAGAAATCACTACAATGGAAATCTGGGCCATGTATCGTTCTTGTGTTTTCCTGGTAGCATAAGTGGAGTGTGCTGGACTAATGAATGCCAGTGCTGCGCGAGGCTGTGAACGATGACTCCGGCGCTATGGGTGTGGTTCCGTTGTAAACTATATGATAAATCACCTGATTTGGGGGTCCCTGTTGTAGTGCTGCCGTCACCCGGGTCTTACACGCAAATATCTCATTATGTCTGTTAAGTCCAACAACATGGCAACATGGAAGGTACGGGGTATCACTGACCTTACATTCATTCATAGTTCCACACATAAAAGTTGGTGCACATGACGCATTTATGCGAATATTAATGTTTGTTGTACATTCAGTGTAGTGTTGTAGCTGTAGTAATACAGGGCTGTGAAAGCTTTAGGTTGCAGTGTTTGGCACATGAAAGGTAGTTAATATATATACTTATGTGGTCATTCAGGTATTCTGTCCAATTTGGTGCTGGAAATCAGTGATCAAGGTGCGTCCACATCCTGTTATTGTAGAGAAATGATGTAATCTACGCATACCTGAAAATGTACTGTAATTACGGTGCACGTGTAAATTGCTGATATAGTTTTGTGTCGACTTTGCGCTATATAAATATGCTTAAAAAAACCAAGAAATAGGACACACTTATAAATTGACTATACACTTTCTTTGCAGTATTGTAATGATCCACTTTGTTGGTTCGTATTTGTAGAATGAGCGAGAGAAAGTGATATAATCAAAGTTTTTGTTACTGGTGGAGGTAAGATGGTTACATACGCTGTTTACAGCACAACGTAATGTGGTAGAGCACAGGAGAAGCATTTTACAAACATAATAAGTACACAGACACAGACAGATACATAGTTGAAGTGGGTACGGGCACTTGTGCTCGACTCCATTTTATTACGTTGCTGTTGGTTAGTAGAATAGTAATCATGATATCATATACAGATATTAATTCATAAACGGTGTATGACTTCTGCTGTACAAAGGTAGGAGCACTATATGTGAAATAATACACAGAAGATTCGATCATAAAGGGTTCATGAGTTGTGGTGCACTAAGGTAGGGTCGGTTTGTGTGGAGCCAGCGATGATGCGTGGTTCAGGCAGAGCGCACTGGTAAGAATGTCTTTTGGCAACTGAATTTTGCCTTAATAAGGCCACGTGGGGATTATGGTGCACTGAGTTAGTGGTACATCTGGTGCTCAGCGTGTGCTCCCCCTGCGATGATGCATGGTTCGAGCGGTCTGTACTCAAAGCATTGACTGTTGCATACTGGACTGCCTTAACTTCGAGGGGAAAAAAAAACTACCATCAATGGTTATCAATTGCTCTGCAAACTAGGTCTACTGATTGCTCCCCATAACAAATGAATCTATTGCATTTCATGCAGTGCATTCTAACTTTCTCAAAATGGGATGTATGTCTGGTGGCAATGTTAAAGGTGATGCCCCAGAGGTACTTGGTTTTGCTGGTGGTGGAGGTACATTTTGGCGCAGTGTTCTACATTCTTTGTGAGCATAGTTCACAGGATGCAGGGAATAAAGGTGCTTGTGCATACTAGCAGTGCCAAAGGAGAAGTTTTTGTCTCAGCCTTAAATAAATCAAGGCTGAATTCCCTACTGTCTGTAGTGTAGATCCAAAGCTGAATACAAGTTGTAAACCCTGCTGTCCGCAGTGTAGATCTAAGGCTGGACTGCATTATCTGTAATCAGGATTGAAATAAAAGCAAAGATGAAACATGTATGGAAAACATTGTCGAAATGTGTATGTTTTAGGGACATTATAGTTCAAGTTGTGACCTGTGCTGTCCGCTGTGTAGAGTGCCATTGAGTCTGCCGTTGCACTTACTGTGTGAATTTTGTTTTTCAACTAAACCTAGAACTGATATAAAATAAGTGTTTGAAAGAAGGCTGCTAAAGGGATATTGTATAGGGTTTGATAGACGTTTTACTTAGTTTGGTATTGCACTCTGCAAATAACGAACGAAGAGTCCGTTGAATTCTGCCTGAATATGGCAATGTGGTGATGAATTATGGTGCACTGAGTTAGTAGTACCTTTGGGACTGAGCGTGTACGGAACCTGCAATGATGCGTGGTCTGGACAGGTCGCACTGGGGTAATGTTTTTTGGCTCTTGAATTTTGCCTTAATAAACTATTTATGGTGTACTGAGTTAGTGGTACGTCTGGTGTTTAGCGTGTGCTCACCCTGCGATGATGCGTGGTCTGAATGGGCTGCACTCAAAGTATTGAATGTTGCATACTGGATTGCATGTACTTTGAGGGGGAAAAAAACCTACCATCAATGGTTATCAATTGTACTGTAAACTAGGTCTACTGATTGCTCCCCATACCAAATTAAACTATTGCACTTCATGCAATGCATTCTAACTTTCTAAAAATGGGGACGTTTGTCTGGTGGCGATGTTGCAGATTGGGAGCATTTAGTTTTCTTAACCGATTATAGTCCCTTACACAATTTGCATCGGTACTAATCTTGAATTGTGAGCCCTACTTTTCGCAGTATAGACCGGAGACAGTCGTCAAGAAGGGTCCACAACCATGTGGCATTGACTTTAGCTGTATAGAGTTAGTGGCAGGTGTGGCTCTCAGAGTCTTCGCAGCCAGCAAAGATGCTTGGTGTGGGCCTGCCGCACTGGGAGCAATGTTTTTTGCCTAGTGAATTCTGTCTTAATAAGGCCACGGGGAGATGACTTGTGGTGCAGTGAGTTAGTGGTAGCTGAAGAACTCAGCGTGTGCGCTCCCTGCGATGATTCGTGGTTCGGGCGGGTCACACTGGTTCAATGTCTCTTGCCTACTGGAATGCGTCATGTGCAATCACCATTCTACCTGAATCGTGAGCCCTCACAATGTAGATCGAAGGCAGTAGTCAGCACAGACATTGAGGAATTTTTTTTGTTGCATTGTTTATCAAAATCTGAACACATACAGTACAATTGTCTGTAGTGTTGATGCAAAGTTGAATTCAAGTTGTGAACCCTGCTGTTCGCAGTGTAGATCGAAGGCAGTAGTCGACACAAACATCGAGGAATGCTTTCTTTGTCACATACTTTAAAAAAATCTGAGGACACAGTACAATTGTCTCTGCCTTAAATAAATTGAGACTGAATTCAATGTTGTCTGTAGTGCTTATGCGCTCCTGGTATCAAGTGGTGAAGTCTGTTGATCGCAGTGTACACTTGAAGGAAGTACTCAGTACAGACATTGAGGAATGTTTTTTTGTCGCATCCTTTAACAAAATTGTCTCTGCCTTACATAAATCAAGGGTAACTTCAATGCTGTCCGTAGTGTAGATGCAAAACTGAATTCAAGTTGTAAACCCTGCTGTCCGCAGTGTAGATCGAAGGCAGTGTAAGCACAGATCTCGAGGAATGCTTTTTGTCACATCCTTTAACAAAATCTGAAGACACATAGTACAATTGTCTCTGCATTAAATAAAGAAAGGCTTAATTCAATGCTGTCCGTAGTATAGATGCAAAGCTGAATTCAAGTTGTGAACCCTGCTGTCCGCAGTGTAGTTCGAAGGCAGTAGTCAGCACAGTTATAGACGACTGTTTTTTGTCACATTCTTTTACAAAATCGGAAGACATATAGTACAATTGTCTCTGCATTAAATAAAGCAAGGATTGATTCAATGTTGTCCGTAGTGTAGATCCGAAGCTGAATTCAAGTTGTGAACCCTGCTGTCCGCAGTGTAGATCGAAGGCAGTAGTCGATACAGACATAAGTCTGCGGTGCTGTGGCGCTGACTTCAGAATGGGCCTGTATCGAGGAGGCGCATGGTCATGGCGGCAGCCACTTGGCAGGGTGAGAACCATCGCTGTTCCAGAGTCTTTTGTCTTCACACAATTGAACCACGCCCAAGGCGTAGCGGATGTATTTATAGTCTTACGCTATAGTTTCGTACGTTGGACCATTCCACTCCGCTTCTGCTTCAAGGGGGGGACAACACAGCTACATGACCGAGATATTCCCCATTGTCTAAGATAATATGGTGATGTCACTGACCATGTCATGAATGATGTAATATGTGACATCATCACCAGTGGATTGTGGGCACGAGAGTTACAGTTAGTACAACTAACTATAACAGGAAATTTCTTTTTTTATATAAATCTTTTTATTATTTTAAAACAAGGAAAAAGGAATAGACATATTTGGTGCTATACATTCATACACAGTAATAGGGTCTACAGGTACAATGACAGGATAGACGTGAAGCAACAGAAGAATCGCCGAGAAGCCTGCACAAGTGAGTACGAAGCAGGAATTGTAGCATTACAATCGACAAACAATTGAAGCGCAGGCTCTCAGAGCCCGCCCACCCATAAAATCAGAATAGTAGAAAAAGCATGGCAACCAGACACTGGAATTTAAACAAAATCAGGATATTTCGCCAATATTACTAATAAGGGAGAGACTAAAGAGAAGACTGAAGAAAAGAAAACCATAAGAACGAGAACAGAAATAAAATAATAAACCCATCCCCCCACCCTGCACCCGTGCATATGGCTATCGCCTAACCCCAACTAGTAGTGTGCTTGTCGCCCTAACTAACTAGGTTCTAACAATAGAAAAGAGAAAACATGGGGGAGGATATTTCCGTATGGGCTCCCGGTCCCCTTCCCCCCCGCCAGAGACAAGCACCCCCTATGATAAAAATAAAATTTTATCTGAAATCACAGAAAAAGTGAATTAAGGGGAGCTGTGATACACCGCCCAGCCTCCCGTGAGACCAACAGTTACGAATCCCACATCCATTAAGGCCATAGTACCAACCCCGGTCAATTGATCTCAGCCTTGGCCCTTCCGAACCATCATGGGAACCCCTCCAGGTAGGACCACTACTTCTACAGGAGAATCAAAGTGCAAAAAGAGTCTGAAAAAATTCAGTCCAAGACAAATCAAAGTCGGTAATTCCTCAAGAACTCCATCAGCACAGAAACCCTCCATCATGAACGTTGTTTTCTCCACGATTGTACAGTCAACAAAGAGGGAAAGGATGAAACAGACGTCCAAGAACAATCACCAGCAGGAGTCTCCGGGAAGGGAATGCCAATCGATTCTCCCAAAGTCAGCAATGATGGTAGGCGTAGTAATACGTTTGAAACACCGGGATCATGACTCTCCAGAGTACTGACCGAGGGCTTCGGCACCTCTTGTCGCACGGGGTCCTCGTCCAGAATCAAAATGGTCGTCGTGTAAATCGTAGCTGGCAGCAGTTCTTGCAGTGCATCCATATGTGAGTGAAAGGCCCCGATGGCTGCCAATACTTTCTGCAGCGACGGCTCACGCTGCGTCCGGTCAATTTCTCTTCGCTCAGTACCGATCATAGTCACTTCCCCCAGAGAGACGGTTTCTCCGGGGGAACAGACAGGAGCGGAATGGACGGCGTCGGAGGGTGACTGATCGGTTTCTGCAGCAGCAATTGCAACTCCCCCGCCGCGAGCGAAGACCCTGACCCACCGAAGCCCGGCAGCGGCAAACCGGGTCCGCGGGACAGGGACCTCCCCCACAGCCACTGTCGTGCCACGTCACTCCTCCCTCGATGTTAGTCAATCAGAATGACCGTCGTCAAAATCGGGCAAAAAAGACCTCCACTGCAGTAGACCGGACCCTGCTAGATTCTCACGGCCGATGTTGTTCAACTGCAACCCGGCTGGGTCAAAACTCGAGGCCCCGGCTCTCCTGCTGGACTAGGCCGCAAACTTCAGCTCGACACAACTCCGTCAACCAAGCCGATTACGTTTTCGGGATACCACCATCGGAGTGTGCATCGGTTCATCTACATGGAGGTCGGGCGAGAAAACAGGATTATCGACAGGATCATCTGGCAGGATACGGAGGTCGGCGGAGCCGGGAGCCGAAGCAGCCATCTTGTTTGCTAGCGTAGCTCCTCCCCCCTATAACGGAGGAATTTCAATGGTTTAGTACGAGTGAAATGTCCAGCTAACTATAACACCCCTGAAACCTATGGTGCCCGATTCACAGAACTAACTTAATACAAAATCCTAAACTTACTACCATTTTGGTATTCACAGAAGACACTTACTCATTTTGGTATTCACAGAATGCACTTACTCATTTCGGTATTCACAGAAGATAGGAGTCCAAACTTTAGGACTCCTAAATGCCTTCTGTGATAGGATTTTTCTCAGTTTTGGAGACCTAAAGTTAGGAGTCCTAACTTTATTACTCCTAAACTGACAAGAAATCCGAACTTTAAGACTTTCGGTATTCACAGAAGGCATTAAGGAGTCCTAAAGTTAGGAGCCCTAACGTTACTACTCCTAAACTGAGAAAAATCCTAACTTTAAGACTTTCGGTATTCACAGAAGGCATTTCGGAGTCCTAAAGTTAGGAGTCCTAACTTTACTACTCCTAAACTAAGAAAAATCCTAACTCTAAGACTTTCGGTATTCACAGAAGGGATTTAGGAGTCCTAAAGTTAGGGCTCCTAACTTCTGTGAATACCGAAATGAGTAAGTGCCTTCTGTGAATACCAAAATGGTAGTAAGTTTAGTATTTTGTCTTACGTTAGTTCTGTGAATCGGTCCCATGGTTTTTTTCAATGAATTTCTAAGGTTTTTTTAAATGATAATTCTGTTACATCCTGGTAAGGAATTCCAGAAGACTTGGATAGGTTACAGATGATAAGTCTATTCTTCTTAGATGGTTAGATAGGTTTTCCAGTATATATGTAATCAAAGCCCCACCAGGAGCATCCTCTCAGGTGCTCAGACCAGGATCCAACTGACAGTCCACTCACAGAATACCAAACACTCCAATGACATCACACTCACACTAAAATTCCACTCACACTGGCTGAACAGCAGAGGCAGAGAAACAGGGAAGATGTAAGGTAAAAACCTTAGATATAACAAATTCCTAACTATAACCTGCCTGAAACCTAGAGTTTTCCAATAAATACCTATATATACTGTCTAGCTCGGTGTTGTTGGCGCTGGCTAATCTTATGCTTAACGCTGCTAGAGAAACAGATATGTGAGGTGAGCAGATTCAGAGTGTCAGTGGCATTGTAGGGTGCTCCATATAAAGGAACTGCTCTCCACCTAAACGTGGGAACTACCCTGACTTACCTTCTTCTTGGTTTGCTTAATTTATGCAGCACTCTAAGCCTGAAAGGGTATTGTCTTTTCTTATTATGTATGCTCCCTTGTGTCTGGACAAAGCTGTATGGCATACCTCTTGCATGAGCTCTAACTGGAGATAAACACATTTCAGGGATTGCTTGTATTTATTCCAGGTTGGCTTGGATGGTATTTTACCAATCCAAAGGTGTAATACTGTGCCTGGAGAGGGAAAGACTTTTGGTATTTTTCAGCTCGGGCCAGATGGCACTGTGCTAATCCTATGCTTAACGACTTTGCTGTACAAATGGCTAAAGTCTTTTTTTTTTTTTTTTTTTTTTTGGAAGACCTTTATTGACAGGAAGATACATATACAATCATACGCGCAGCCCGAAGGATCAAGAGTGTAATACAGATCAATAAGGCAAGTCCATCAGGATCAAAGACAGGAGCATTGTGGTCAAATTTTCAATTTAAATCTGAAGGATAGTTAGCATCAGGATATCAAATGGCTAAAGTCTTAATCCCTTTGTAGCTCGGTGCGGATGGCACTGTGCTAATCCTATGCTTAGAAACCCTGTTAGGGAAACAGACATTTAAGGTGTGCGGATTCGGAGTGTCGTGCTGTTGTAAGGTGCTCCATACATAGGAGCGGCTCTCCACTTAAACTTGGGAACTACTCAGAGTTTCTTGCTTATTGTTTATGTATATATCTATCTCTCTCTCTCTCTCTCTCTCTCTATATATATATATATATATATATATATATATATATATATATATATATATATATATATATATATATATATATATATATATATACACACACACATTCATTCAGATGTGGCATTAGTTTAATTACCTGCCTTTCCTACAGCCATTACATTTCTATGGAGGTGTGTTTCAGTGCCAGCAATTGGCCATGTGTGGTGCTTGACTAAATCCAAGGCCGGGCTGGAGTGCATTTAACCCTGTTTTACAACATCATGGCTGTATTTTGTGAATCGCAAGGATCTTGCACTTTTGTGGATCCGTGTTTTTTGTTTTTGTTTTAGAATGCCTCAGTTCAAAAGGACCCCACCCATTTCTTTAGTAGTTTTTCCTCATTTCCCACCACTTCCCCGATCTCTCCCACATTATCTACAAAACTGTATGCTTAGATGTGGGGAGATCTCCTACACCAGAGAAGAGATCGCTGCACACAAAACACAGGAGAAGCGAAAGAGCGATCTCTGCCCACAGGCTTGTGAAGTGCATTTTGTAAGACATATGTAGTACTACTGTGGTACTGCTTCACGCACTACAAAACGCAATTTGTGAATTGGACCCTAACTGTTTACCAAATTGTATGCATATTTGTCAAAGGGTGTAAAAGCTATAAACAAGTCAACAAATGGCTTTTCAACTGACAAGATATACTAAATTTTCTATGAGAGCTAAAATATGAAAGTATATATTTTTTTACATTCCCACTGCCTTTTTTTACTTTACACAGAACTGCGTTACATTTGGCATGTAAAGCCCTTGCTAGCTAAGCTAAACAACTGCCAAATGCAAGGCAGATCCATCCGCAGGGTCAAAGGTTATATGTAAATCAAAAAACGCCTTTTCAATGGAACGTGTGGCTGAACCATATCTACACAGTGGCCCCTGCCACAGTGTAATAGTTTGTTACATTTTATTATCATTTTAGCTGATTTGATGGAGATAGTTCATAGCTGTAACATATAAATTTGAGTCTCATACTGAATGTATTGTCTTGACAATCTGGTCAATAAAATAATAAATGGGAAAAATCTGGTGAAAGGATTTGTAGTAATATTTCAAAAATAAGTGGTAAGCAGCTACCCTGGTTGTCTCCTCATTTATCTTTTAGAATGTTTTTTTTTTCTGTGTGATGCTGTGACAAATTATAGTACATGCTTTTGCCCAAAGTCACACTTTTTGCCAGTTGGCTGGGTCTAAAAATTCTTGACTACAACCACAATCCCTTGAGATTTGTTTTTTTATGGAAATTATCTGTAGTCTTTATTTTGTAGATCATATTAAAAATATACATTGTGGTGCCAACTATGTTTTTATGTACATTTAGTTTTGTTTTCATTTAGCACCAAGGTCATCCGAACAATACATAATCTACATATATGAGCGAAAGTGATATATAAACGCTAGTAGACATGGTGGGTTTTGTACGCTGAGAGTGGGCCTAGAGAGGAAGAGGAGAAATTAGGATCTGTGTGGTGTCGTGAATGGTTTGGGAGCCAAACGGTGTGGTAGGTGATGTGTAAAAGACTCAACAGTGTTTTAAAGACAAATGGAGATTGTATTTGAGGGTGAAGAAGGAGAACAAGAAGCCAAAGAAGAGGGTTGCAGAGGACCAGAGTCTTGACCAACGTTGTGACAGAGTGGACAGAGATTTCTTTCCACACATTTCAAAAATCGATGAGGTGTAGGATGGGGTGGTTGAGATGGAAGAGGTACATGTTGAAATTAACACAAAGATATCCATTTGACAAGAAGAAAACTAACAGGAAAGGAAGAGGGTGATGAGGGAATAATGTACAGGCGCAGTGCCTGAAGGGAAACATTGACTTTGGTTTTGATGAGGTGAGCCTAAGTCAGACCTTGGTCAGTCAATGTTGACTGCCCCTAGAAGTGTTAATCAGTTTGCCTTGAAGATGAGAGCTAAGAGATGGACTAAACGATTTGAGTGTCTTGAATGAGCAGGTGTTATATAAATCTGAATAAGAATAGGATGTGACCCAAAGGTGGGTATGATGGAGGATGTGAAGGGCCAAGGCTGAGCCTTGGCACTGCGATGGGAATTATAGTGTTTTTGGTCATAGAGCAGTATTAGGAAATGGAGAAACTGCCACCCTGGCTCTATGATCCAATTAAAACCACAGAATACAGCACCATACATTAATTGTGTCTCTTGCCCATGTACTTGTGTGCCTGTGGTGTGTCTCATTGCCTATGTGTGTCTGTCTGTGTGCCTGCCTGTGCTTCATAATGTGCCTGTGGGTTTGTGTACACTTGTGAGTGTGTGTGTGTGTGTGTACGAGGGGTGGAAGGTTTGTGGATGTGTCGTTTGCCTGTGTGCCTGCCTCTGTGTCCATCTCTGTGTGTGCCTATCCGTGTGTGCCTGTCTGTGTATCAGAGTGTGGCTCTGGGCGTGTTTGCTTGTATGTGTTTGCCTGCCTTTGTGTGCCACCTCTGTACCTGTTTGCGAGCATGTTTGAGAGTTTCTATATCTTTCTGTGTCTGTGCTCCTGTTGGCATTGTGGAATTCAGAAATATTGCACTAGTGTAAATGTAGCATTTACAATTACTAGTGTATATGTAGCATTGGCTGCGGTTTTCTTGCTCAGTGCAAACCCAATGCTACCAAGTTGTGCTCGTCTCCGACGTCTAATTCCTCACTCCACTGTTCTGGCATGGGAGGCCAGCATTCGCAAACAACTTGCTCAGGTCTGAAAGTTTACATTTCTGTATCAGTTTGAAGGTCAAGTGTATAATAGCCCACGATCTCGGTTTCTGCACCAGTATAGTCTTTAGTTTTGGTTTGACACATCACATCAATTGGGTCCCTATTCATGAAACCATATAAATGTACATTGTGTGCATGTGCGCTCTAGCTTTTATATTCACGGGGTGCACTTGGATCCCCTTGTCACCCACCTCTGTGATTCAAAGACTAGTTTTCTCTTTTTTTCATAAACAACTTAAGACTTGTGAAATTGACATGAATGCAGGTTAACAGCATGCTTTTGTAGCTAATGCTCCATTACTTACCGGTAATCTTCATTACGCCGGGTCCCGTTGTCCTCGTCCATTCATTAACAAAGTGGAAATAACTATCTCCCGACAGAAAAAAAGACCAGAGGAATGCTGGGACCCTAATACTGCCCCTCCCACTGGGAGTACATAAACAGTACTTACCCAGCATCCTGCCTCTACAACCAAGACCAAACAGGAAAGCCGGCTGCCTGGGCCGGAGGAAGTGGCGTATGAATGCGGCGAGGACAATGGGATCCGGAGTAATGAAGATTACCGGTAAGTAATAGAGCATTACCCCCAGGTCCCTTATGTCCTCGTCCCATTCATTAACAAAGTGGGGAATACGAAAGCAGAAAACCAGCCTTCCGAACCCACAAGCGCACCCAGAAAACCACACCAAACGCAGCAACCCAAGGTAGCACTGAGAAGGAGGGAAGGGGGGATCGCAGGAAGCAACCAGCCAGCAACCCAGAACAGGACAGCAGGGACCAAAGAAGGACCGCAGACAACCAAAAAAAACCAGAAGGCCAGGGCCACAACAAGGAGGCCGCTAACCAGATTAACCGGAGGCAGGGCAACCAGGTCAAAGACCCAAAGGACACGTCCAAGGGAACCGGACAAGGCCGCCCAGCCCAGGACCGCCAGGAAGTCGCACAGGACCTCGCAGCCACACAGACACCGAGCAAACCTCGACCACCGTGAAGAAGGCCAAAGAAAAGAAGCCAAGACCGGCCAACAGGGCACAGGCACAAGCACCCAGACCAACAAGGAAGGAGGGAATCATAGACCAGAAACCGGTCCACCCCACCAAACCAAACGACCCGGCCCCCAGAGAGCCCACAGGAGAAAGCCAACTAAACCCCGCAGAGGAGGCTCAGGACCCAGGAAAGAAAAGCCAGCACCACCAGGGCCACCAAAGACAACCACCAAGCACCCAGCCCAGAGGGAGGAGCCGCAGCAAGACTCCTGGAGCCCGACCCCAACCAAACCAAAAAGGACAGGGAAGGAGACAGAGACCCGAAACCCCAGGAGGACAAAAGCCCCACAGGTAAGGCGGCCGCTAACTGAACCAGGACGGCCACAAAACCCAGAACAGCAGGGGCAGAGGACGCCAACCCAAAAGACCACAGGCCAGAGAAGCCCCCAGAAAGAACCAGCCGACAGCTGACCAAACCACAGAGAGGCCAACAAAGACCAGAAACCGACAAGCCGGAACTGAACAGGCCCAGCAAGGGCGGTGACAGGGCCACCGGCCACAACCCCAAAAAACCCCAACCCCAAAGGGAGGGAAAACAAGGCAGGGACCAAGCCCAGGGCAATGGGAACCCCCGGCAGCCCCCAAACCAGGAAACAACCAGGCACGAACCCGCCGAACCACAAAGGGCAGAAAAAAACCGGTGCCAACAGGGCGGAGGACCTCACAGGCACCCAACACCCGGGCCAAGCCCGCAGCAGAAAAGGCCCCACGGCACTCAGCCCCAGACCAGAAACCCACCAGGCCGGACCCCAGCCAACGCCGGAGAGGAGCCAGCCAAAACCAGGGCAAAAAATGCAAAAGGAATCAGGAAGCCAGGACCTGAGCCAATCAACCCGCCGATGCAGGAGGACCCAAAGGCCTAACCAGCCCCCGGAAGGAGCCCAAAGCAGGAGGCAGGGAGGCTGATAGAGACCCCCAGCACACTACAGCAGGACCACACAGAAGGATGGAAGAAAAACCATCAGAGTAAACCGCCAAAGCGGAAACCGGAGGAAGCAAAGAAGGCAGAAGGCCAAGCAGCAGCCCACCCTGAGCAACTCACAGCCAGGAGGGTGGACCCCACAGAGGCAAGAGGAGCACCGAAGAACTGCACCCCAACTAGAGAAGGGGGCACCCAAACAGACACACACCGAATACAGAGCCTGGGGAAGCAAGGGAAGACAGGAGCAAGCCAGGACACCGGAACCCGGAAAGAACCAGGAACGCCCAGCAAAATACACCCCAGAGTGGGTTAAGAAGCAACAGCACAGACAGCATGCTGAGGAGGCACAGCCAGAAGCCATGCCGAACCAGCAGGAAGATGGCTGACCCAGAGCAACAGGAAGCAACCCCAGACACGCCAACCCAGAAGCGTCGAACACCAGGACCCGACACCTGCCCGAACAAGGGAACCGCAGCCCAGGGGATTAAAAGGGGAGAGGGCCAATTAAGAAGGAGCAAAGGGGCACGGGGGAACCCGAAGCCCAACAGCACCCAGCGGAAACCCCAGAACCAGGCAGAAACAATGACACCTGGGAAGAGAACCGCTGGTAGGAGAAGGCCCAGAAGGACCCACCAGGACACAGCCTGAAACCAGCAGAGTGCCCCGCCAGGACACCCAGAGAGAGCACAGGTAAGGACGCAGGGCTGAAAAAGGTGACCAGCAGGCGCTGAAAACCTGCAGGAGCTGGAAAGCCCCAGCACCCAGGCACCCACGACAGGAACCAGACGAGACCGGGACCCTCCAGGGAGCAAACACACCCGGAGCCGAGACGGACTCCCAACCGGTAGAACCGCAGAACAGAAGAGGGGAAAAATAGGGACCACGCCAAGGACACGGACCAGCGAAAGATGGCCAGGCCCAAAACAGCAGCGCCATGATCCCCTGGGACCCAAAAGGTGAACCGCCACCAGAAACACACACCCGGGGGGACGCAAAAGAAAGGAAGATCAGGAGCCCAACCACACCAGCCTGAGAAGCCTAGAGCACCAGACACCCCCAGGCGTCCCCAACCAGGAACAAACCATGCCCGACCAACAGGGCACAGGCACAAGCACCCAGACCAACAAGGAAGGAGGGAATCATAGACCAGAAACCGGTCCACCCCACCAAACCAAACGACCCGGCCCCCAGAGAGCCCACAGGAGAAAGCCAACTAAACCCCGCAGAGGAGGCTCAGGACCCAGGAAAGAAAAGCCAGCACCACCAGGGCCACCAAAGACAACCACCAAGCACCCAGCCCAGAGGGAGGAGCCGCAGCAAGACTCCTGGAGCCCGACCCCAACCAAACCAAAAAGGACAGGGAAGGAGACAGAGACCCGAAACCCCAGGAGGACAAAAGCCCCACAGGTAAGGCGGCCGCTAACTGAACCAGGACGGCCACAAAACCCAGAACAGCAGGGGCAGAGGACGCCAACCCAAAAGACCACAGGCCAGAGAAGCCCCCAAGTGGAACCACAGAGACCAGAGGGGAGCAGTAGAAGCAGGGGAACACAAGGGCAACACCAAGGAAACCTGTGAGAAAGTGCCATCTTTCTTGCCTTGGTATGCCCCCACTTTTTTCTGAACTGCTGATGTGCTTTGACTGAGTGTGCCCTGGTTTCTTGCCAACCAGGTACCCAGGGCCTGTGTTCCTTATCTAAAACTGTGCTAAAACTAAAAACCCAATTGGCATTTCTGGCCCCCTGTCAGCCCCTAGTAAATAGTACCCTAGGTGCCCAGGGCTTGGTGACCAGAGAACACCCCTGAGGGCTGCAGCACTTCTTGTGCCACCCTCAGGGGCCCTGTACCCTGGCACCCA
This sequence comes from Lissotriton vulgaris, assembly GCF_964263255.1. Taxonomy (NCBI): domain Eukaryota; kingdom Metazoa; phylum Chordata; class Amphibia; order Caudata; family Salamandridae; genus Lissotriton; species Lissotriton vulgaris. Next base: position 919,206,948 of record NC_141685.1, read on the forward strand.
CACACTGCCTTTGTAAGCTGAGTGCCTAAGTACAGAACTAAACCAAGAGTCGACATGGCACATATCCCTGTGTGCCATGCCCACAGAACCCACTGCCCTAGCATACTTCAGTCACTCCTCTAGCTGGGTGCCCTATGCCAGAGGTGTGGGCACAGGTGCATGAGCCCTGTGCCCCTACAGTACCCAGGGCCATTCCTGGGCGCTGTAAGTGCAGTGATGCCATTAAGAGTATATGGTGCTGAGAGGTTGTCATTATGAACTCCACAGCACCATAATGGCCACACTGAAGACTGACAAGTTTGGTACCAAACTTCTCAGCACATTAAACCCGCACTGATGCCAGTTTGGGATTTAATGTAAAGTGCACCAGAGGGAATCTTAGAGATGCCCTCTGAAACCCTAACCTACCATCCACGTCTGGGCTGAGTGGCTGCAGAGGCTGCCACACAGCAGACATGTTGCTGGACCCCTGGGTGGAGAGCCCCCCACTCTCCTGGGCCTGCAACAATGCACATCCTGGGCGAGGTGCTAGGTCTCCTCCCCAGGATGGGCAGGGGGAAGCTTCAAAGGCATGCCGCCTCTGTGAGCTTCTCCAGACCATTTGCTGTACCCAGCAACTGGCGCCCACCAGTTCTAACCCCCCACTCTGGTGGGAAAAACTACGTCAGTAAGGGGGGGTGCCAGCCTGTGCCAACCCCACCCCTCAGGTGGGGGAGAAGAGGTGAAGCACGACCCCGGGCTCCGACCATCTTGTAGATGGGGAGCCCTGCCCAATCCCAGCTAGGCTCCTGCCCCCCTCCCACAGGAGAGGAGCAGGCTAGGGGGTGTACTCACCCCAGGACAGGGACCCATTGGTCCCTGTCCTTGCCCTACCTATAACGCCCCTAAATTCAGTATTTAGGGGCTCCCTGAACCTTCCTTCCTCAGATCCCGATACGAAAAGAAGAAAGAAGATCAAGAAGAAGAAGACCCGCTGTGCAGCTGCTAACAACAGGATGACAACAACTGACTTGGCCCCAGCCCTACCGGCCTGTCGATCCTGGAACCTGCTCCTGCCTAATCCCGGCAACTCCTGAGGACAGCAACCTTGGGACACCTGGAGGACCTGCCTGCCTTGACCCTCTTAAAGACTGGGACTCCCATCAGCAGAGGCTCTGCTGCAACAACCCACCTGCTGCCAGCCAGGAAGCTCTGGACCAGCTCACTCTGCACCCACCGAGCCCGGGCCGGGCCCAACCGAACCAAGACCACAAGGACGTACCCCCGACGACTGGGACCCGAAGTCCACTGCCCAAAGACCCTCATCGACGAACCAGCCGACGCCTGCAGACTTAGAACCAGGGGCCACCCCAACCGTGACCAGCCGAGGGTAAGCTTTTCCGACACCAAAAGACACCCTTGCACCGGATGCCCTACAGCCCCCTGTGCCTCCCTTTGGGGTTCCTACCTGTGCTCCAAGATCCCAAATTACCTCTTGAAGTGTTGGTCGCCCCTGGAGAGTCTCCTTCCCCGAGTGTGAGAAGTTGGCCTGATATATGATGTCTCCAATTCTGGGGGCTCCTTGTATCAGTCCAAACAATCCCTTATGGTGATGGTTGTAAGTCAACCTTATAGACAAGCTATCCTAAGGGTAGCATGGACTAAGCAGCCTTAACCCCTTCGCTGCAGTGGCTATTCCGCCGCAGCTTAAGGGGGTGGGGCGGCCGCGCGGCGGTTCCGTGCTTGTGACGGAACCGCTCCGTCACGGCTCGCGGGTGAGCTGTGCTTGTGACGGAACGGTTCCGTCACGAACCCGCCCGCCCATTATTTCATCAGCGCAGACGCGGAATTTGCGCCGCGCATGCGCGGCGAGCGGGCCGTGACGGAACCGTTCCGTCACAAGCACAGCTCACCCGAGGCTTGTGATGGAACGGCTCCGTCACAAGCATTCAAGGGGTTAAAGGCTTAACTCAAGAGGTCGTGTTAAGCAAGCTGTTTTACCAATCACAATCCTGTAATATCAAATGAAAGGACACCACACAAGTTATATATTATAAAAATATATGTATTTATTACTAGAAAAATCCTCTGTACTCTTTATGAGTGCAGAGGCACAAGCGTTTAAACAAAAGCACAGTTAAACATATAAAAGTTGCACAATTATGGATGAGGCCCAGGGGCCACGCAAACCATATATTAAAAAAGCGGTATAAGAGATACCAATCGAACAGTGGTTAGGCCTAGGGCCTAGGGAATCACTGGGAGCAGTCGGGACTAGCAATGCTGAAGTCGGGAAAAGCCCCCGGGATTCGGGTGCAGCGCTTAAAGCACACACATGCACCAACACAATGTCAATGGTGCGTAAAAGTTATAAAGTTACAGTTTAAGGAGACTTCCGCTTAACCTAGCAAGATGAAACTTTAGACACATACACTAGAGGTGTGTACCAGTGTAGGAACACCGGCGTTGCTGAGTTACCTCACCCACAGGAAGCGGGTGCACAGGTGCGAAGTAGTGTCGGGTTTTGTCACACTGGTTGATGGTGCTTGGAGCTGAAGATGCTGCAGGCGTCGAGACGAGAAGTATCCGGTGTGTTCCAAGGGTGGATCAAAGATAAAGATGATTTGAAAGCAGAGGGGACAGAGTCTGGGCCACTAAGCAGTGACCAGGGTGGAACCAGGAAGGAACCAGGCAATGTCGGGCGCTTTCAGGTCGCTGTCGAGTAGCTTCTCTCCGCTGCCACGTGGACTCTGGGGCACCGAGGATGTCCAGGAGTGGATCACGAGCTGTCCCACGCAGGCTCTCGCTGTCGGCGGTGTCGGCTTCCGGATTGGAGCAAACAACCCTTGGCAAGCGCAACCCACGCAGGATTCGAAGATGGCTTATCACTCGGACCAGGAGGGTCAGAGCGGGTGCTCCTTTTCAGGAGAGTGAGTGCAAGTCTGGAGCAACCAGACTCATGAGTCAGATTTCAAAGTTGGTCGGCACAGGGGCCACAAGCCAACGGGCAAGTGACCGGGCCAACGCATTGAGCCAAAAGATGCAGAAGGGCCCCACGCAGCACTCGGTGAGTGTAGAGGGGTGAGCTTCGGTGCAAGAAAGGCTCAGGGCTGGGGCTTCTCAAACCCCAATGCACAGCTTCGAGGGTCACTCGTGGGCTGCACGGTCAGCATCTCGTGGTCTTTACAAGATGGCAGGCCCCACGCTTCAGGTCGCCTCCATGGGTCTCAGCTCTGCAGGGACTGTGGATCGGGCTGTTAGAAAGCAGGCACACTTGGTCTTGTCGAACTCTGTTGCTCGAGTTCTGGCGGGAACTGCAACAGAGCAAACATTGAGGTGCTGGATGGTGCCTGTTTGCACAGGGTGGTCACTCCTTGAGGAAGATTCATCAGTCTTCTAAGTCAAGTAGGATGTCGAAGGGTCCAGAGTTTCGTTTCATAAGTTTCAGTCAGGATAATCTCTATGCTTGGGCATTGCTCCCACTCTTATACCAATCTGGTGGGCTGGATTACCTGCTAGGTCCCTCCTATGGGTGGGACCCAGGAAGGGGGTGGATACACCCCTTTCCCTTTGTCCAGGGTCGCACTGGGGCTGGTGTGCCCCAGAACCGGTTTGACCGGATTATGCAAGGGGAAGCCTTGTGCCTCCCAGGCACTGTCTGGTTTCATTCAACCCACCCTGCCCCAATACACTATCTCCTGTCTGGGGAGGTGTAGCACCTCCCTGCGACAGGAAACCCTTTGTCCAGGCCTCCTCTGCCGAGTTTCGGTCAGCGGCAGGAGGTCAGACTTGTGTCGGTGGGAGCAGCATCCGTTTTGTGATGCTGAGGCTCTTTTAGAAATCAACCGCGTTTCAGTAAAGTAACATGTCTTCTCACTCTAGAAGGGTGGGATGCTATCCCCGTTGACAGGACTGTTGAGGGGATAGTATTCCAATTCGTATGACACCTTACACGACATGTTTTGATAAAGCCAAACCAAAGTTAGCACATAACCGCGATGGATTATAATGCACTTAAGAGTATATGGTATGGCATTATCCCGGAACAGCTTAGGGAGTTGTTCCCGACAGCTGCAGACAGACTCAGCTCATGCTCGAGCACTATCTCACCTTAAACCACGCACTCTGCCTCCAGGATTGATAAGGCCTTCCATAGGAGTGACTCACAGGTTTATATGTGTCCAGATATAGGTTTAGATATAGGTATACTATATCTAAGCAAGAGGTGATTACACCAACTTGCCCCAGCTGAGTGATCAGCCAGTTGTGTCAATTTAAGAACCAGCCAGGGGTGGCAAAAGATATGCTGCAGCCCCTGGTAGGCCTTGGATGCGCCTATGCCCATGGCACCTATAGTGCACTATATAGGGGCTGACAAGGTGTCCAGTACCAATTAGGTTATGCACCTAGGGTGCATGGAGTCCATTTTAAGGAGAGAGCAGATAGCATCGGGCCCTGATTAGCAGGGAACCAGGCCAACTAAGTTGAAAACCAGCTAAACACAAGGCAAAACATCTGGGGTAACCATAGTCAGGTATCCACCTTCCTACACCGAGCCTGCAGCCTTTGTTCCTTTTTGATCTTTCCCATTGGATAACATTGAGCGCCCGACGGCTCAAGAACACGCTGCATCCAGCCGCCCGTGTGCCGCTTGCTTTGCCACCTTTGTCCTATCCTACTTCCCTTCTTGCCATGAGATCAGGGTGAAACTATGGCGCTCATCCTGTTGGATTTGAGCGCAGCTTTCGACACCGTGTAACATTCCATCCTTCTCAACTCTCTGCGGTCTCTTGGTGTGACTGGTATGGCCTTAGCCTGGGTGGCCTCCTTTCTTGGTGAGCGAACCTTTCAAGTGTTCTCCCCTAAGGCGGCATCAGCGGTCTGTCCATCAGCGCGGGGTGTCCCCCAAGGGTCAATACTCAGCCCCCTATTGTTCAATCTTTATGTAAAACCCTTGGCTAACATCGTAGAGCAGGCGGGGCTGACTCTGTTCTCTTACGCGGATGACACCCAGATCGTCTTCTCCCTATCAGGGCGAGACGAGAATAACCCCTCTGCACTAAAGTCGGGCCTCACTCTTGTGGCTGACTGGATGCAGAGGAACTGTCTCAAACTGAATGGGGAGAAGACAGAGGTGGTCATTCTGGGAAAAAATAAGAACCTCTAGGGCCCTCAGCATTGGCCAAATGAGATGGGTTCACTTCCTGTACCCACACATGCTGTACGTAACTTGGGCGTCCAAATTGACGACAAGTTAACAATGAAGCAGCAGGCCACTAAGGTCGCAGCAACCTGTTTTTCTACTCTTAGGTGGCTACAAAATATCTTATGGATGCTTCCCATTCCCTCCCGTGGAACGGTTGTCCAGGCATTGATAACATCTCGCCTGGACTATGGCAATATACTATATTTGGGCGCTGATGTAGCCACTGTTAAAGTATTGCAGGTTGTACAAAATGCAGCTGCGCGACTTTTGAAGAATGTTCCTAGAAGAACTTCGGCATTATCTGCCTTGCATGATCTTCATTGGCTGAAGATCTCTAGCCGCATAAAGTTTAAGACATTGTGCTACATGTTTAGAATCAAGCAAGGCATTGCACCTACATACTTACAAAAGCTGGTGCAACCTTACAGGCCCAAACGTACCTTACGATCTTCGGAAATTGGGAATTTCTCTATACCAAGATTTAAGCTGGCAAGGATGGGGGGACGTTCCTTTTTCTATCTTGGTCCCAAATATTGGAATGCCCTGCCCACAGCCCTTAAATTAGAGACCAGTCTTCTTCGTTTTCGTAGAGCACTGAAAACGCTGTTGTTCACATAAGTAGTTGGTACCTGTATGCTGGCTTATCTGACATCTTCTTCTCCAGTCTGTCCCTAGCGCCGGGAAACCCACTGTGGGTAGCTGTGCGCGATAAAAGTTCAAATAAATAAATAAATAAAATAAAAATGAGCAAGTGACCAGGAGCCCAGCTCCCACAGCCACGAGGCCTGCTAGCCAGCAGCCACCAACCGAAGGCCCCCTTTCCCTCATTGGATATCATTGGGCCTACCTACCTCTTCACCCGGCCGGCCCTGCACTGCTGGGGCGGAACCGACTGTACTTGCCTGACCCTGGGGGACCTCTGAGTCTACCCCGGAACCTTAACTTCACCAGCCAAGTACTCACCTGGAAACCGGTAACTCACTCACCTGCCATTGGATAACATTGACCCCTTTTGACTCGAAAATGTTCTAAGTGTGAAGTTTTGAAAACTGCAAATATTCATATAAAATTAGGCAAAGTCCGAATTCCGAAGTACTCATCTGCAAGCAGGCGAGAAGCCAGTACTGTACCTTGCAGCCCAGTACTGAACCGCAAAAGTAATCCTTACCGGGTGTACTAGTAATCTGTAATTTCTTATTAGGAACCCATTGTCTGCTTTTCTATGAAATTTCGTCTAAGTGCCTACTTTTGAAAACTTGAAATATTCTTTTAAAATCGTACGAAAAACGCAATTACCTACTTTTTTTAAGTTCAAACCCCAGTGCTGGCCCTAGAAGCCCAGTGCTGTATTACAAAAGTAACGCGATCATACTTTACCTGCAACCTGAATTTTCTCCCATTGAATAACATTGCCTGATTGTCATTAAAAAGTTTCTAAGTGTGAACTTTTAAAACAGCTTTATATTCATGAAAATTCACCACAGTAACTAAAGCGTTTTTGCTAACTTGGTTTCAGCTTAAACCCCAGGACTGAATCTAGGATCTAGTCCTGGAACTACTAAAGTAATCTGAACTGTAATCAACTGTACTTTTACGGTAACAATTCATTGAGCTCAATGCTAAAGTGTGTCTAGACTTGGGTTGCCTTCAGCAACTCCTGTACCTATTGTGTTTACCAACTTCATTGCTTCCTTGCAAAGTAATTACATGAGAGTTCTCATATCTAGCAAAGTATATTTTTATGTCTGTTGGTTCTAAAAATAAAACAACTATATCTTTGGATATAAAAACCATTGGCCTGGAGTTCAGTCTTTGAGTGTGTGAAATCCTTTGCTGGCTGAGTGTTACAACAGATGCTTTGCACTGCCCTCTGGTACTGCCTTACTGCCCGACCAAGCTACCACTTTTGAGAGTAAGGTTAGTCCTGACTTTAACCTCTGTTATACCTTTGGGGTTTGTGAACTCTATACACGCTGTACTTCATTATTGTCCAGTATATATAGAGCCACTTTCTCACAAAACCCCAGAAGCCAGGAACAGCAAGCGCCAGAGCCAGAAGCAACCAAAGACAGCAGCACCCAGCCAGGAAGAGGCAAGCAGCCGGAGACAGCACCAACCACCCACCCCCCCCCAAGTAACCCAAGCACACAGAAGGCTCCGGGACAAACACCCGTAGCCCCAGGCTAGAGCTAAGGAGAACAGAACAGCCGCACAGGAGGCCGCACGAGGGAAAGAAGCAGCCCAACACAAGCCATCTGGAACACAGAGAGGCCACAGAACGGGACGGAGGCAGGCAAAAAGACGCAAACCGGACCCGCAGGCAGCGGGGGCAGAGCGCCGCAGAGAGCAAGAGGCACAACAGCGGGAAGCCCCGAGAGGAACCAGGAGCAGTCCATGGGAAGGGAGGAATGAACACCCCACCAGAAACAAGGAGCAACCTCGAAAGAGGCAGCAAAGCCAAACAGGAACCGGGAACCCCCTTGCACCGACCCCGACCAGCCACGCAGAAGCCAGGAAGTGGAGGTGAACACACAGCACACCCAAGCAGAGCACGTGCCACAACTGAGCAGGCCACCCAAAGCAGAGGCAAGGCCGCCCGAGAAAGGGTGGGCAGATCGACTGACCCAGCAGGCCCATGGCCAGGCCACAGCACCCGCACCAGCGACACCCCAAGGAGCAGTATCACACAGGGACAGCAAAGAAAGCGTGGCAGACCCCGGCACGCCAACAGGAACCCAGGAGAGGGCAAACAGGAGCCCGCAGGACCACCCATGCAGCCGCCAAAGGAGCAGGAACACTGCCCCACTACCAGCCAGGGGTGGGAGCTATGGAGGAGCCCGGAAGTAGGGAGGACTAGAAGCGCACCCAACAGGCGACAGCTGGGAATGAGATTGGTGACCACGACCCGCCGAGTGGCAGATCGCAAGCAAGGAGGCAAGAGGCCCCGGGACAAACCCCGGCACCCCCACGAGCCACAGACGCCTATGGAAGGCAAACACCAGAGCAACAGAGCACACAGCACCAGGACCCCTTCACAGTGGAACACCCTAAGAATACACCACACATAGGCCAGCATGAAGCAAGGCACAAATCCCCAAGACGTAGGGGAGGGCGCAAGCCAAATGGAAGCCCACAGTGACAGGCAGGCTCTGTTCAACTCTGGAGAGCACAGGAGACCAGGAACACTCAGGGAGGCATAGCCGCAAGCCACTGCAACGTCCCCCAACCTATAACATGAATGGCCATGAACATGATCCATAGAATCACAAACTGAGCCAGTGTCGATGAGCATGTGTCAAGTGGACTCCAAATAGAGCCCAGAGTCTGCTGCTGAATCAGTGCAAATAAATACACTCGCGTCTGGCGACCAACAGAGCGTACCATACGAGCGAACGCACTGCAAAGGAGGAAACCAGCGGCATCTCAACTGCAGAGGAGATGGCAGAAACACACAACAAATGGCTAGAAAAAACAAAAGCCGCCAATGCGGCTCTCACCCAGAGCGGGGGTCAACACTAGCAACAAGGCCCCCACCGCAACTGAGGAAACAGTAGGAACACTGCAAACGTGGCACGCCTCACCCGGCCAGGCTCAGGAAGACATGCCTGCGACCCCAAAGAAACTGGGACACCACACCCCAGCCCCAAAGGGCCAGGCGGCCAGGCAAGATTCCACCAGAGAACCCTGACTGACTCCAGCAAACCTGGCAGGCCAGGAGGCAGTTCAGGGAACTCCGCGCCCGCACAGCCAGGCAGCAGGGCGGGGGGGAGGAGAGAAGACCGCCACTTCAGTCCAGCAGGAGCAGCACCAGCACACCACATCCATTCTGTCGATAGAGAAAAAAAGAACAGGCTGGATGCTGGGTAAGTACTGCTTATGTATTCCCGGTGGGAGGGGCAGTAGTAGGGTCCCACCATTCCTCTGGTCTTTTTTTCTGTCTGGAAATGGTTATCTCCACTTTGTTAATGATTGGGACGAGGATATAAGGGACCTGGGAGTAATGATGTGCATGAAGTTTTGAATGTGTGCACAATGTATACCTCTCTGTGCTGCACTTTCATGTGCATGTGTGTGTGTGTGCACAACCATTCGTGTGCATGAAGGTGTGCCCGTCACATGTTTCTGGGTGCACATGTGTGCTTATGTCGTTGAGACATGACTTTTATTTTTAGTTTTCGTTGTTGCCTAATTGCCAGTGCTACTGGCTTTTGAAACTGGGAAGTACTGAAGTAAAAATAAACTAGACACAGGAGATTTCAACATATCTGATCACCCACTTCCAAGATATGTTCTGCTTGTCATAGATACTATCTAAATATATTGAGACTGATTTATTTCCGTATAAACAGACACCATACTGTAGGGCGCATTCTGAACACTGCAGTGGGATGGTTCTCCCAGATTTCTCTGTATTTTGTGCTGTTTTTAGAATGTGTCAATGGTTTGCGGTATGAGGGTGGTATGTGTGGAAGTGGGTGATCAGATATGTTGATATCTACTGTGTCTTGGTGTTGTTCCCATTAATTGTTCTATCTTTGATGTTGCATCAACAATTTTGGTATGATTATACAGTATTTAGTTCTGATTGATTTAATACTTATAACAAAAACAAGAATGTATCTTTTCTGTTGTTTTATTGTTTAGCATAAAAGTGCATATTATTTGTGTCTGTTAATATAAATGTATTTATGTTTTTGTGTATACAGTTATCGTAGTTCCCTTATGGCTCATGTGTGATTCTGTTTGAGCACAGTTCAGTAGACGAGTGTTTCTGCCCATTAACCTCTTAGCTGCTATGGAACATCCAGCTCCAGTGCTGGACGTTCCATTGCGCAGGTGCAGTTGGAACGTTCAACGGCCGACAGCAGCACTCCCGAGGTAGTGGTGCCGTCGGCCGGAACGTCCAGCTCCAGTGCTGGACGTTCCATTGCGCAGGTGCAGTTGGAACGTTCAACGGCCGACGGCAGCACTCCCGAGGTAGTGGGGCCGTCGGTCGGCGAACGTGCGCAGCACCTAAGGGGTTAAAATAGCCTACAGGCAGGATAGTTTATTTTTACTTCAGTGTGCTATTTTCTGCTGTTATCCTGGCTGGGTACCCTTACCACAGGGGCCCTCTCTTTTTTCAGATTGAAACTGGGGAAGTAGCCTCAAGTTTCGACATCCACTCAATGTCCTGTGATTCTGGTCAAATCACTTATCCTCTCCATGCCTAAAAACACATTAAAACAAGCATTTGCAATGCAATAGGGCTCGCATTAGTAAAGTTAGAGGTATTAGTATTGTAAATGACATTTTTTTTATTTACGTTTTTGTTTTGAAAATAGCGAAATTAATAACTTTGTCATTTACAATGCCAATAGTGTTAACTTTTGCAAACGTGACACCTATAGCATTTGTAATGCAATATGTGTTGTATTTACATGACTTAGATGTATTAATATTAAAAATAACAATGGGTTGTATTTTTTTCAATATTTAATACTTAAATAAAAGTTCTTGTAATTGATAATGGCAAAAGCTTAAACTTTTGCAAATAACTTTTTGGAAGATTATGTTTAGTGTATTTTATTGTGATGAAAATACAAGAACAGAAGTGAAATATTAAAACTTTTTTTGTGACATTTGTATTAAAGTTTGAAACATTGAGAGAACATATTTGAATCAGTTGTTGTTGAATGGTTGCACAGATTGATGCTGTGGTGGCTCAGAATGATGTTGTGGCGGCGACGAGTGATGCTGTGGCGTTCAGTGATGCTGTGGTAGCGCATAGTGATGTTGTGGTGCCCCTGAGTGATGCTGTGGTGATGCGATGGATAGTGAGGGCGATAGATAGATAGAGGGAGGGCGAAAGATAGAGGGAGGGCGAGAGATAGAGGCAGGGTGAGAGATAGAGGGAGGGCAAGAGGGCGAGGGATGGAGTGTGGGCGAGGGATGGAGTGTGGGCGAGGGATGGAGTGTGGGCGAGGGATGGAGTGTTGGGCGGGGGAGGGATGGAGTGTGGGGCGGTGGATGGATGGAGTGTGGGGTGGGGGAGGGATGGAGTGTGGGGCGGGGAGGGATGGATGGAGTCGAGGGAATGGATGGATGGATGGATGGATGGAGTGCGGGATTGATGGATGGAGTGCGGGGATGGATGGATGGAGTAGGGGGATGGATGGATGGAGTGGGGGGATGGATGGATGGAGTGGGGGGGATGGATGGATGGAGTGGGGGGGATGGATGGATAGAGTGGAATGGATGGATGGATGGAGTGGGATGGATGGATGGAGTGGGATGGATGGATTGATGGAGTGGGATGGCTGGAGATGGATGGATGGAGTGGGATGGATGGATGGAGTAGGGTGGATGGATGGATGGATGGATGGATGGATGGATGGATGGAGTGGGGGGATGGATGGATGGAGTGGGACGGATGGATGGAGTGGGACAGATGGATGGAGTGGGGGATGGATGGAGTGGGGGGATGGATGGAGTGGGGGGATGGATGGATGGAGGGGATGGATGGATGGAGGAGATGGATGGATGGATGGAGTGGGGGATGGATGGATGGATGGAGTGGGATGGATGGATGGAGTGGGGGGATTAATGGATGTAGTGGGATGGATGGATGGATGGAGTGGGGGATGGATGGATGTAGTGGGATGGATGGATGGATGGAGTGGGGGGGAGGGATGGATGGAAGGAGTGAGGGGATGGATGGATGGAGTGGGGGGATTTATGGATGGATGGAGTGGGGGGATGGATGGATGGAGTGGGGGGATGGATGGATGGATGGAGTGGGGGATGGATGGATGGAGTGGGGGATGGATGGATGGGGTGGGGGGATGGATGGATGGAGTGGGATGGATGGAGTGGGGGGATGGATGGATGGATGAATGGATTGGGGGGTGGATGGATGGATGGATGAATGGATTGGGGGGATGGATGGAGTGGGGGGATGGATGGATGGAGTGGGGGGGATGGATGGATGGATGGAGTGGGGGGTGGATGGATGGATGGAGTGGGGGATGTAGTGCCTTAAAATGGCTCTTCATTTGTGATGCATGATGTGAGCATAAGACAAGCAAACATTATGCGCAAAAGTAGTCTGGCATGAGAAACACAATGTTTTAGCTTCAGAGTGCAGTAGGTGATGTAAGAGGAGCCCAGGTGTTGACTGGGAGAGTGTCTTTATTTTGTTAGATAGCTCCGCTGGCTGAGTGCTTCCACTGGATTTCCGTTAACAGGCAGAGCCTGGAGTTTTCATGTCAACCAGAGGCTGGAGATTTGAATCTCTGCAGCGCCGACACAAGGTTTCATCTGTCTGTGTTTTTACTTAACCGCCTGGGGTTCTACACGAAGATCTTTTGCATGAATAAATAACGGGAGGCAGATTTTTTGCACTAGAAAATTATTGAAAAACATCCTTTAGCAATAAGTAAAAACGTATACTGTTAAGAGGCTGAGACTCCGATAATATACAGCCTTAGGTCGGTGATGGTCTTGTAAAAACCTCAGGCCAAACACTGCCAGTGAAATAAAACAGACCGCAGCTGTAGAATCTGCCCAGGGCAGTTGGCTACCGCTGTCCAGAGGATGACTCTCAACCACAAACCGAGCAGCACTTAATTAATTAGGCACTGAAATGCCCTGTGAGCCAGCAGGTCAGATGTCAAACTGGCTAAGTGAGGTCAGACACGTGTCGCAGTAACGCACACCAATGACCCCCACCGGGTCAGCCGAGAAGCAAAGGTCATCAGGAAGGAAAAAGAGAGTAAAGTAAAATATCCCACTTGCGAGGCATGGCAGGGTGAGGTGAGGAAGCACCTGCAGGCACGGCCAATCGCTTTCTTGAAATGTACACAGAAAGCATTTCTCTGCACACAGGGGACCTGGGGGATTGTGGGGAGCATACATACCGATTCTGCACATCTGTGTGACTAGTTAGGATAGATGATTCTGCGTGGTGACTGGGGACGTCTGGGTGTGAGCAACTTTAAGCAGCTGGTATGGTTGTGCGTGGCTGGTGTTGTGGGAGGTTGATGTGGCTAATTCTGGGCAACTGGTTGAGAGTGCCCTTCTGATAGGCAAATGAGCGCGAGTGGCTGCTTAAAGAAGTCTGGTTGTGCATTTCCCTGCCAACAATTGCCATTGGTGAGCACGCTGCAGCCTAGAATTTCCAATAAAAACCACACAAATAAATTTGCAGGACCAGTGCACATAATAGTTTGTCTGTTACATAGGGACACGGGGGCTCCACTGTAGCAGTAGCGAACATAAATAAGGCTTTCTGATCGTATGGCATGTAATATGCTTCACAAAAATTGCAACGCAAGGCCAAAGTGCCTTGTACCTGGCACAGGCTGCACCCAAGGGTGAGTGTCGGGCGAGCACAATGAAAGGAGCCCAGTTAACCAGTGCAGTACGTTACGGGTCAGTTTATATGGAAGGGCAGTACAGAGCAGCATCACACTACGTCTGACACAGGCATCCAGCCAATCAGGCAAGGACAGGGCTTTAAGTGGGGTGAAAAAACGTGGGGGTTCAAAGGGGCATGGCCAATGTAATTAAGGGCGTGGCCTAAAACACGTAAGCTAAAAATGTGTACTTAGTATAGCGTGCTGCCCGACTTGTAGTTTGCTGCTTGTCATTGCATCCAAATATGATACAACACGTAAAATCCTACCTACAACAAGTCAGGACCATTTTGTTTTCTCGATGGTTGTTAGCTGCCCACTTAAAGCCCGGGGCATGGACATGTGGAGCAGGCTGACTGCACGAGTCGGGCACCGCAGACCTGCACCTCATTAAAGATTCCAGCCCCAAAGTAGGGTTACAGACCTGTGGAAGGGGAGTGTGAGGGACAGTTGCGCACTATGGTGGGGGCAGCGCATCAGCAGACCATAAAGTACTGAGCAGAGGTGCATATAGATGGCGCCGGCAGGTCTGGCACAACGTGTAACAACAAAGCTTAATGTATGAAGAGGCAGTCAGGAACAGTTGAAAGTACCTGGGCTCCGAAAGACCAAGGCACCACAGCAACTACGTCTGCAGAACTCATTCAGGGGAGGAAATATTCAGAAAGTACAAAAACGCAAAGCTTTAAGTGCTAAAATTAGGCCGACCGTGGGACGGCGCTTCTGTCTTTGCAGAGACTAAAAACAAGTCTGTGTCAGTATATTTACCAGAAAGAGACGCATATTAATGTGTGATTCATATAATGGGAACAAAGAGATCCCAAGCCATGGCTGCACGCCGAATCCACAACAAGCTCTTGGCATTGCTGTGGGGAGGGGAGGAGGAGAAATGCGAGACACGGCCTGGCGGCCGTGAAGTGTGAAGCAGTGGGCGAGGGAGTCCTTTGAAGTGAAGCTCTCAGAGGCAGGCGGCTCGGGAGCGAGGGAAAAGTGCGTGCTTGTGTTCACGTGAACTGTCGGAAATCCGCTTGATGGTTTGAGAACTTATTTTGCCCACTAAAATTCTCCCCTATCCATTCCTTGCGGAATGGGATAGGCGAGCCCTAAAAAGACTCCGACCTTGTGTAATGTAATCTGGTGCTCCTGTAAAGAGCTCTAATGCACTTGGACCAAGTTGTACTATATAAAACTGCAAAAATAAAAGACAATCATAGGCAAAGCCCCTAGGTCTCACCTTTGGACAGCATCCCCAACATGGGGAGGGAATTACATGGAGGCACATGTGGAAGTGGAAGCAAGACGGAAGGCACGGTTTGGGGGGGCAAAAGGAAAATGGAGGGCTTGGGTGGAGGGTGGAAGCAACACGGAGGGGGTGGGTGGGGACGAAATCAACACTGAGGATGCGAGTAGGAGAAAATCAAACAGGTGAGACAGTGACGTCGAGCTGTGGGCTAGAGGAACACAGAGTGTGGCGGGGAGAGAAGTGAATGAGGGAGACATATGCCCTCTCATGGAGTGCCTAAACAAAAACATATTTGGCCTTGGAAAGCGAGAAGTGGAAGGACATAAATAATGGGTCCATGCTCCAGAAGCGGGCCAATCACAAAAAGAGGAAGGAAAGCACATACAAATTGACAAATAAGAAGCAAGCAAATAAGTGCAATAATAAAGCTAACCAATGGTAAGCAATGTCTAGTCTAAAAATATGTCTCGCAACACACAGCCCATGTGCTGTGAGGTAGGTAAGACCTAAAAATGTAATATGTGTTGCATTGCAATGCCATCTGTGCCTGGTGACCAGTATTTAGGATTTGTTCAGTGTTCTCAAGTCAAATAATCTAAAAAGCAGTCACATTTTCACCTGAGCAATATATATGTTTATTGCATAACATAAAATTTCAAGTTTAATAAAACACTGCGTAAACCTATACATCAACTGTTAAAATGTCTTTTGACTTGAACTTCTTGACTGCCCATCACACAAAGTGTTTCCAGTATATGTCCTGGTCATGTGCTGGAGACACAAGTGGCACAAACGGAAGTACCATTCGAGTGATTATTTATACAAAGTCTGGCAAACAACAGAGCAAGTGTCTGGCATAGCAGCCAAATAAAACAAAAAATAAACTTTTTTAAGCATGCGTGCAACACATATCATTCAAATATAAGTAGGGGCATTCACGGATAATCCCGCCCATCTCATCCAAAAATACCCTAAAAGTTTCAGAGGTTTTGGTGGTTCCTCGCAAAAATAACACGTTCTTCCTAAACTGGTGGAATTGACACTTTTTAAAACAATTTATTACGGGAACAGTTAACTTTTGAACTAATAGTTTAGAGCAAAGCAAAAGAGAACAGTTACGTTTGAGCAAAAATGGTAATACCAGTGAGCAAAAATAGATATAGCCATCTATCTGAGGCCTTGTGGCGCAGCACAGAATAGCTGACAAGGAGGGGCAGCCTGAGAGGGCAGGAAGTTCACAGAACTCGAGAAACTAGCCTTGGCATGCTGTGGGTACTTAGATGGGCACTGGCCGTGACTTTCGGTAATTATTAACGAAGGTCATTATTTCTGCACGCCTGACATAAGAATGAGCTTTGTCAGGTGATGGCATGCGTGAAAAACCCGGAGCTCGGCGTGGAAACGCTCTACCACCCTACACACGGGGTGGTGTGTAGGGTGTACCCAAAAGGGAGGAATGCCTAGCGGGTTATCTGGTTGCAGCCCAGGCTGACAAGCCATCCAGCCCTTTTAAGGCCTAACCCACTGACAACCCCAGTTGGTTCCCTATGACCTGTTTTCTGTCTATGAAACAATGCTCTCAAGCTCGTGCTCCTGCCTGCACGCCCTTCACGTCTTTCTCACAAGATTACCCTTTCAATAACATTTACTTGTACTACAATGGAAATAGAAGATGCCAGGCTTTTGAATTAAAGGGGGATTCGAGTTGGGTCCCTGTAAATGCTCAGGGTCAGGCAGCCATTTTTTTTTCAACCCTTGTGGATACACAACGTGGCTTAACGACTAGAGCGGCCGACTTTGAAACTGGGGATCCAGGTTCGAGTCACTCTGGAGGCTCAAACATCCTGTGATTCTGGGCAAATCACTTTATCTCCCCCTCCCTCAAAAAATGAATGTGTCCGTCTGCAATGCAACTGGTGCTCACATAAAGTGCTCTGATACCTTCGAGTCAAGTTTGTGCTATATAAAATTGCAACAAAGAAATCTGTTTTTTAGGCCGTTGGTTAGCTGGTTTCATAAAGACTTTAAAGGTACGCTACTGGCAACCAACAGACAGACACGCACCGCCAAAATGTAATACAGCTCACACTACTACCCAGCAAAATCTGCGACAAATGAAGGTAACAGTAGAATGCCAGTGAAACAAAAGATCGTATATATAGAAGGGGGACATGGGGGCAGCCAGGAGCATTCTTACCCACACATACGTGATGCAGGCTTGCAGTTAGGTTAACCAGATTTTCAGAATCAATAACCGGGAAAGACTGGGGGACCAACCGTAAATTTCACGGACCGTCCGTTATTTTAGTATGAAGTCTGCAAGGCGGCTGTAATTTGGGGTCCCCAAATTACAGACGCCTTACAGACATCATGCTAAAATGAAATTGGGGAATTTCAGGAAGGTATGCTCTTTCCCTGCGAGAGGCCCCATGAGTTTAACCCTTTGGGTGCGGCCGGAATTCTCATGCGGTGAGGGCAAATTCCATGCGTGCGCGGTTTGGATGGCCCCTGGCCATCGGACGCACACGCCCACCCTGACGTCGGACGTCCGGGGGCCGTCGCACACATCCAAAGGGTTAAAAGTTCCACTCGGGTCCTCTCGCACTTATCTTTTAATCTGTAGACTCAGGCCGCCTGTTAATCTGTAGACTGAGGCTGCGTGCAACAGCCCCTCCAGGACCTTGCAAAGAATGTGGACTGGCCCATTGTCTTTTGTTTTTTTCTGTCCTCATTTGCCATTGCCCCCGTGCAAGAGACCACCGACCACCGCTATGTGTCTATTTGTCCATGGCCGGAGATTGAAAGATTGGCAACCAGACCGAGACACAGATAACTTTCTGGCAGAGGAGGGAAACCAGCACAGAGCGGGCGACCTGCTATCCAACAGGGTATATAACGATCCGTTGGGCCTCAATTTCACTGAGGGGAGCCATTGCTTTGAGGTCTTTGGAGCAGAGAATAGGCATAATCATAGGACCCGGGGAAAAAAAACAGAAATCCTAGCTCCATTGTACCAGAAAGTCCCAAAATGCAAGCTTTTTCTTGCTACCAGATCTAGCCAGGTCGGTCTTTGAGACTTCGTATAGGGACGTCACCATCCAGAGTATGTAGGGGGTTTAGTATCCACCCAAAACCTGCAAATCTGTCTCCTTGCCAAAAGAATTGCAAAAAAAGAGGAAAGATCTGGCCTGCCCGGAAATTTTTTCACCAATCCCAAAGATGATTAAAGGGAGAGTAATACTCAGTGTAGTGTTAAGTATAGAGTTCAGGGCATCCTTCACTTCCTCCCAGAACTGGCTGATAGCAGGACAATCTTTAAACATATGCACATCTGATGCCTCTAACAAGTCACATTTATTACATTTTTTCCCAGGACAGAACTTTGCCAGCTTTTGGGGGGAAAAATATGCATGGTGTAACTTGAAAAGGTGGTTTCGCCTCAACCATGCTGGCTTAACAGTCTTATGCAATAAGCTAAAGGAATCCAGCCACATCTGTTCACAGTTGGCACCCACCTCTCCTCCCCATAGCTCCTCAGCAAGATTGAAGTCTCCGTCTATCTCTTCCAGGAATGCCCAGTACCAACATGAAACCTCTGTGAGAAGGTGGCCTGATATGCAGTGCTCACTATTCTAGTGATCACTATGTATCAGTCCAGCAACCCTTATTGATGATTGGTTGTAAGTCAACCTTATAGACCAGCTATCCTAGTAGCGTGGATACGAGCAGTCTAAGGCTAAAGACTCGAGAGGGCGTGTTAAGCCAGCTGTTATACCATCACATATACCCCTTGAACACCAAGAGAAAGGACACCACACAAGTGTTATGAAAATAAACAGTGTATTTATTAGAATCACAACAGCCCTGTACTCTTTATGAGGACAGGGTACTAAGCACAACACAAAACTCTTACGAAAATACTTAAGTTAGCACAGTATATACAAATGCCCGAGGGGCACGGAAAACCATATACTCTGAAATGGAATGCGAAATTACTAGCAGGTAAGTACAGTACTAATAGGCTTTGGAATCGCTAGGTCTTGACTATAGAATCTTCAGATTACTTCTAGGAGTCCTAGGGGACTCGGGTGCAGTGTGTGCACTCTCACGCGGGATGCGGGACAAAGTCTATGGTAGCTAGTAAAGACAAAGTTAGTGTTCTCGGGCGAACCCGGCCTGGTAGGAGGAAAACGAAAGTGGATTCTGACCCTTGGATAGTGAGGCTATGCTGGGGCACCGAAATGCCGAAGTTACCTAGCCCAGGGGCTGCAGCTGCATATGTCCCAAAAGACGTCGGGAATCCTCGTAGACGGACCAGGAGCCTGGAAGAAAGATGCTGGCAGGCGACCAGTGAAGAGAGTTCGAAGTGATCCAAGCCTGGATCTTGAAGAGAAATGACACCTGAAAGCAGAGGGGACCAAGTTCGTGACTACTAGCCAGTAGTCAGGTGGCACCAGGAGGGCACCGGATGGTAGTCACCTCGACTAGGTGAGTGGGTGATGCTGTGCTCTGCAGATCTCACGGACCAGGAGGCGTTGTCGGCGACCAGGATGGAGGAGCGAGCTGTCCCACGATGGATGAAGCTGTCGGCGTCGCTGGACCCAAGATTGGGCAACAAAGCCTTGGCAAATTCAAGCCCACGCGGTGGGCCTAAAATGGCGTCTGGAGTGGACCAGGAGGGTCCGGGGTGCTTCTCTTTTGGAAGGAAGCAAGGGCCAGTCTGGAGCAACCAGACCAGCAGCAGTGATGTCGTCGGGCGTCGTGAAGAAGGCCAAAAGCCAGCCGGCTAGTAGCCAAACAACGCGGTGCACAGCAAACAGCAGAAGGGCCCCACGCAGATCGTGGAGATGCTGGAGGGCTGATCTTCGGTGCTGGTGCTGCTCAGGGTCGGGGCTTCTCGGACCCCAAAGCACTCACCAGTGGAACACTCGGTGGGCTTGCTGTAAAGAAGTCGTGCAGTCTTGGCGATCGTCGGTCCCTCGAGGTCTTGTCGCACTCACGGTTCTCAGCTTGGCTGTAGAGGTGAGTAGAGGTCAGAGGTGCCAGGGATGCCGGGTCTCGTCGAGCTGTGTCGTCGGATTCCTGAGGAAGGACTTGCAGCAGATCGCAGTGTTCTTAGTCACAAGGGAGAATCTTGAAGAAGAAATCTTGATGTCCTTTCGCAGAAAGTCGTGTCTTGATTCAAAAGATGATCTAATTTGAACAGGGGGCCCGCTCCTATCTTTATACTAAGAAAAGGGGCTGACCCGGTGACTAGGTCCTGCCTATGGGTGGGACTAGGAAGGGGGGTGGTTACACCCCTCTCCCATGCCGGACTTTCCCCAGGCCAGGGGCTGGTGTGCCCCTGGAACTGGTTCTGACCGGCCTATGCGTAGTGAGCACCGGGGTGCCACTCAGCAGTCACCTTCCTGTAAAGCCCTGCCTACCCAGGATACACAAAACCCTGTCTGGGATGGTGCTAGCACCGCCCCGGACAGGAAACCCTTTGTCCAAGCTCTCCTCGCTGGAAGGACTCCCAGCAGCAGGAGGTCAGACTCGTGTCTGTGGTGGCAGCATCCATTTTGTGGAGCTGAGGCTTTGTTTAACTTTAACCGGGGTTCACAGTTACATACATGTCGTGTCCCTCTAGAAGGGTGGAATGCTAACCCCGTCGCCAGAATTGGCGAGGGGTTAGTATTCCAATTCGTATGACACCTTGCTCGACATGTTTTGATAAAGCAATACCAAAGATAGCATTTAACCGCGAGGATTATAATGCACTTAAGAGTATATGGTATGCGTTATCATGGAACAGCTATTAGGACTTGGTTCCGCAAGCTGCAGACAGGCTCAGCTCATGCCAGAGCACCACCTCACACGATTCCAAGCACTCTGCCTTCAGGATTGTCAAGGCCTGCCATAGGAGTGACTGATAGGAATCTGTGTGTCCATTTCTAGGGTTAGATATAGGTATACTATATCTATAGCAAAGGGTGATTACACGACTTTGCCCCAGCTGTCATGCAGCCAGTTGTGTCAAATTTAGGAGGCCAGCCAGGGGTGGCATAATACATGCTTCAGCCCCTGGTAGGCCCTGGGTACAGCTATGCCCTGAGTTACAGGGTCTGATAAGGTGGCCCAGTACCAATTGGTAAATGCACCTAGGGTACATGTCGTAATTTAGAGAGAGAACAGCCAGGCTGTGGGTCTGATTGGCAGGCCCACAGCCAGAGAAAGTCGTAAACCAGTGAAACAAAAGCAAAAAATCTGGGTGATCATAGGATTGCAGACCCTACTCTCCTACATGACCCCCCCCCCAAACTTTGGGACAATAAGCTAACCTTGACCAGGTGAGTCTTCTTGTTCTAAGTGGAAATATCTGGAGAGCCCATCGGCATTGCCATGATCAGTACCAGGTCTATGTTCCACTGTAAAGTCCATCCCCTGTAGGGAAATGGACCACCTAAGCAGTTTGGGGTTTTCACCCTTCATCTGATTTAGCCACAAGAGGGGCTTATGGTCGGTCTGAATCTTGAAGTGAGTGCCAAACAAGTATGGCCTCAGCTTCTTCAGGGCCCAAACCACAGCAAAGGCCTCCCTCTCAATAGCTGACCAATTCTTCTCTCTGGTGGTCAGCCTCCTACTTATAAAAGCAATGGGCTGGTCTTGACCATCAAAATTCAGTTGAGATAGAACAGCTCCCACACCCAACTCAGAAGCATCTGTTAGAACAATGAATGGTTTGGAGTAGTCTGGACTCTTGAGGATAGGTGCTGTGCACATGGCCTGCTTTAGGTCATCGAATGCTTTTTGACAGCCTGCTGTCCACTGAACCTTTTTTGGCATTTTCTTACTTGTCAGTTCATTTAATGGAGTCACAATTGATCCATAGTTCCTGACAAACTTTCTGTAGTAACCAGTCAGGCCCAAGAAAGCTCGAACCTGAGTCTGGGTGGTTGGAGGAGCCCAGTCCCTGATTGACTGTATTTTGCTCTCCAGTGGTTGAACTTGGCCTCCACCTACAAGGTGGCCCAGGTATACAACCTGTGTCTGTCCTATCTGGCACTTGGTGGCCTTGATAGTGAGGCCTGCTGCTTGCAGAGCCTCTAACACTTTCCTCAGGTGGACCAGGTGATCCTCCCAGGTGGAGCTAAAGACAGCAATATCATCTAGATATGCTGCACAGAAGTCATCCAGCCCAGTGAGGACATGATTCACCAACCTTTGGAAGGTGGCAGGTGCATTTTTCAGACCAAAGGGCATTACCACAAATTGATAATGCCCACCAGGGGTTGAAAATGCTGTCTTGGGCTTGGCATCCTCAGCTAACCTGATTTGCCAATACCCAGCTGTCAGGTCAAATGTACTTAAGTAGTTGGCAGAAGCCAATCTATCTATAAGCTCATCTGCCCTTGGTATTGGGTGGGCATCAGTCTTAGTGACTGCATTGAGACCCCTGTAGTCTACGCAGAACCTCATCTCTTTCTTACCACCCTGGGTGTGAGGTTTTGGCACTAGAACTACTGGACTAGCCCAAGGGCTATCTGAGGGTTCAATGACTCCCAGCTCCAACATTTTCTGCACTTCAGTTTTAATGAAGTCTCTAACATGATCAGGCTGCCTGTAGATTTTACTCTTGACTGGCAAGCTGTCACCAGTGTCAACCTCATGGGTACACCAATTGGTCTGACTGGGTGTCAGAGAGAACATATGTCTGAAAGACTGAAGAACCTGTTTACAGTCTTTCTGTTGATGCTCAGAGAGGCTGCCACAAAAGACAACACCATCTACTGACCCATCATCAGGATTCTGAGTGAGCAGGTCTGGGAGAGGGTCACTCTCTTCCTCCTGTCCCTCATCTATGGCCATGAGCAAGCTCATGTCCTTTCTGTCGACATATGCTTTGAGCCTGTTGACATGGAGCACCCTGTGGGGGCTCCTGGGAGTTCCAAGGTCCACCAGGTAGGTGACCTCTCCCTTTTGCTCAAGAATTGTGTGGGGCCCAGACCATTTGTCTTTGAGTGCTGCTGGGGCCACTGGCTCCAGCACCCACACCTTCTGTCCAGGCTGATAAACAGTCAGGACAGCCTTTTGGTCATGCCAAGCTTTTTGAAGTTCTTGACTGGCCTTAAGGTTTTCAGATGCCTTCTCCATATACTCAGCCATCCTGGAGCGGAGACCAAGTACATAGTCCACTATGCTGGTTGCAGGCTTTTTGAGAGGTCTCTCCCATCCTTCCTTCACCAAACACAGGGGGCCTCTCACAGGATGCCCATACAAAAGTTCAAAAGGGCTGTAGCCAACCCCCTTTCGTGGGACCTCTCTGTAAGCAAACAGAAGGCAGGGTATCAGGACATCCCATCTACGCCTGAGCTTTTCAGGTAGTCCATGAATCATCCCTTTTAGGGTCCTGTTGAACCTTTCAACAAGCCCATTGCATTGTGGATGATAGGGTGTAGTGAACTTGTAGTTGACACCACATTCCTTCCACATAGCAGTTAAGTAGCTTGACATGAAGTTTGCACCTCTGTCAGAGACAACCTCCTTAGGGAAGCCCACTCTGGAGAACACTCCAACTAGGGCCCTTGCCACTACAGGTGCTGTAGTGGTCCTAAGTGGAATAGCTTCAGGATACCTGGTGGCATGATCCACTACCACCAGTATAAACTTGTGCCCTGATGCTGTCTGGGGTTCCATTGGACCAACAATGTCAATCCCCACTCTTTCAAAGGGCACCCCCACCACAGGCATTGGTATAAGGGGGGCCTTTGTTGTGCCACCTGACTTACCACTGGCTTGGCAAGTGACACAGGAGCGACAAAACTCCTTGGTATCCTCATTCATGTGAGGCCAGTGAAAGTGTGAGACAAGCCTGTCCCAAGTCTTTGTCTGGCCTAAGTGACCTGCTAAGGGAATCTCATGGGCCAAGGTAAGGAGGAAACCTCTCTGAGACAAGGGGATAACCAGCCTCCTGGCCATGCCAGGCTTGGGGTCTCTTGCCTCAGTGTACAGGAGTCCATCTTCCCAGTATACTGTGTGGGTACCTGTGGCGTTCCCAGCAGCCTCAGCAGCAGCCTGCTGTCTGAGGGGTTCAAGGGAAGGGCAGTCTAATTATTCCTTCCCCAGGTTCTCCCTTGAGGGTCCCCCTGAGCCCAGGAATTCAACTTGATCAAGTTCAAACTCTTTAGGCTCAGTTTCCCTCAATTCCTGTAGGTCAGCCTCCTCTGAGACTTGATCCACAACCTGGGGCAAGGGGGAAGGCACAGCCTTAACCCTACTGCTCTTCTTCTTGGGAGGTGTCTGGTCCATTGTTCCAGGATCCAGCACCTGTTCAGTGGGGCATCTTCTGACCTGTGACTTAGTCACAGCAAGCACATGTGCTGGCAAGCCTAACATCTCCATGTGAGTCCTCTGCTCCACTTCTGACCATTGTGATGACTCCAAATCATTGCCCAACAAACAATCCACTGGGAGGTCTGAACTAACAACAACCTTCTTTTGGCCATTTACCCCTCCCCAGGAGAAAGCAACAATTGCCATACTATGACTGGTAGTGACATTGCTTGCATTGGTCACCAGGAAATCTGTACCTGGCATGATCTGTCCAGGGTCCACAAAGTTAGGTGTCACCATGGTGACACTGGCACAAGTGTCCCTATAGGCCTGAGCCATTCTTCCATTTATTAAAGGTGTCTGTCTGTATTTGCCCAAAGTATTGGGACTGACATCAGGGGATATATCCACATCCCCTGTACAGACAAGGACAGCCTGAGTGAGTGTGCCAACTAAGTTGTCATACCCCTCAGAACCCAAGGTTAACCCAACTAAACCCTTGGGAGGTGCACTACCACTGCTGACTGTACTAGGGGGCACAGGTGCCTTAGGGGCTGCAGTGGCAGGAGTCTGCCCTCCTCCTTTCTTGGTGCACTCACTAAACCAGTGAGTTTTACTTTTACAGTACTGGCACCACCTTTTGGACTGGCCTTCTTGATTCTTCTTTTTCTGGGGAGCCTGACCCCCACCCTCTTTGGGTTGTTGGGGACCTGACAAAGACTTCTGGTCATTTTGTTCCCCCTTAGAATATTTACCCTTCTGGTCTGCTTTCTTCTGACCACCCTGGTTCTGGCCCTGGTTCTGCTTAACTCTTGTTCTGACCCATCTGTCTGCCTTCTTTCCCAATTCTTGGGGAGAGGTCAGATCCGAGTCAACAAGATGCTGATGCAACAACTGGTTCTGACAATTGTTTAAAATTTGTTCTCTCATGATCAAATTGTACAATCCTGTGTAATCAGTAACCTTACTGCCCAGCAACCAGCCCTCCAAAGCCTTAGTGGCACAATCTACAAAATCAGACCAATCCTGAGACTGAGTTTTCTGGGTATCCCTGAACAGCAACCTGTACTGTTCAGTGGTTAGGCCAAACCCATCAATCAGTGTATTCTTCAGGACTTGGTAATTGTTAGCATCCTCCACTCTAGTAGTGAGGAGCTTATCTCTACCTTTACCTTCAAAGGAGAGCCACAAGATAGCTGCCCACTGACTCTGGGGGACACACTGTACAGTGCAGGCCCTCTCCAAAGCAGTAATCCATTTGTGGATGTCATCCCCTTGCTTAAAGGGGGGCACTATCTTATTCAGGTGCTTTGTATCAAAACTCCTTTCCCTATTGCTAGGTATAATGCTGCCACCAGTGGGTTTTGACCCACTCAAGTCTTGCTCTCTAGCAAAGGCAAGTCTTTCTTTGGCCAGGGCAAGTTCTTCCCTTGCAATCCTCAGATTGACTTCCCTTTCCTTGGCTTCATAGACTCTCCTCTGAGGGGAGGTCATCCTCCTCAGAGCAGATGCCTGAGAGCCATTGGTTTGAATGGATCTGTTAGAGCCTCTTGATAGAGACCTGACTCGTCCACTCCCAATGTTAAGCTGGCCTGAGAGGGGTCCCATGGGTCTCCTAGTACCATTCTCATGCCTGCTTAAGTTGTCCCTAGTTAGCTGACTAACTATTTCTGCACCTTTGTCTGCCTCATCCCCAGATGTCTCCTGATCATCATCCTCCTCGCCTGAGAGATGGATGAGATCTGGGTCACCCCTGGTTCCTTCTAGGGCTGGCATGTCCCCTTCTGGACGAGAAGAGCTAAGAAGTTTCTCAGCTTTTCTGGCATCATAAGTCTCTAAGACACCAATCAGAAATGGGATTGTGGGGTTAGACCCCTGTTTTAGCTTCCTGGAGGTACACACTTGTCTCATCTCCTGGAAGCTAAGGGCTGCATATCTAGAAGAGGCCTGTGGAGGGTCCTCAACCACCAGAGGGGTCTCAGTAGACTCTCCGAGGTTAGACATGCTTCTAGTGTGGTGTAAGTGATGCACCTACCTACACTATGTGTTTGCCTACTGATCCCTTGCTAAGAGTTGCAGCCAAGGTGTGCTAAGCCTTGAGGAGCTGCAACAGCTGGTTCAGTAGAACTCAGAGTATTCTAAGCTAAGTTATATGTACCTAAAGTACTTATGTGATCTTTCAACCAGATATTCTTAGGATACGTGTGGTAAGACAACAGCAAGCTCAAATCCCAACCGCTGCTCACCAATGTGAGAAGGTGGCCTGATATGCAGTGCTCACTATTCTAGTGATCACTATGTATCAGTCCAACAACCCTTATTGATGATTGGTTGTAAGTCAACCTTATAGACCAGCTATCCTAGTAGCGTGGATACGAGCATGGGCGAATTTTGCGGATCTCGCGTTCGCGAATTTTGCGGATTTGCGAACTCGCAATCCGCAAAATCCGCGAATTCCCGCGAATTTGCGGATTTTTTTTTTGTGTTCGCCCGTGTTTCTGCCAGTTCGCGAGGGTTTTTACAATTTCGCAATTTGCGAACTTACCTGTCGGGTCGCAAGTTTTGCGAACTTGTTGTTTCTACGTGTCCAGCCTGTTTGGGACACTCTTCTTCATCACTGCCACTCTCTGTCACCACTGCCACTCTCTGACTACTCATGCCACCCTCTGGCCCACCCATGCCACCCTCTGTTTCATCACCACACCCTCTGGATGTCCAGTGTACATTATTTTCGGCAAAGCAAAGCACACCTTCCCTGCCTCAAGTGACCTGAATTAATTTGGGGCTGATTAATGTGTCACAGAATATTTTTTTAGCTGGCACCTGCTTCCTTAGTGCGCCCTGATTAGTGATCTTTTGCACTTGCTAAGTGCTTTCATTGTTGCAAAATTAGTTACAACACCTGCCCTGCCCCAACTGACAATAATGAATTAGGGGCTGATTAATGGATTTTAACTTCCAGCCTGGCTCCTGCTTGTCTCCCTTAGCTGTAATTCAGGACCTTTGTGGCATATGTGTAACTATTCTGAGGTTCAGAGCAGGGTCACATAATAGTTTCAACTGGCAACTGAACTCTGGAGGGGCCCCTCAGGAAGCACTACAGGAAATGGCTACTAATGATGAGCCTGAAC
Organism: Lissotriton vulgaris; assembly: GCF_964263255.1. Classification (NCBI taxonomy): domain Eukaryota; kingdom Metazoa; phylum Chordata; class Amphibia; order Caudata; family Salamandridae; genus Lissotriton; species Lissotriton vulgaris. Next base: position 919,234,215 of record NC_141685.1, read on the forward strand.
TTTTGAACCCGGTAAGTAGTTACTTTCAGTTTTGCTAAGATCGTATTTCTGCAATTTTGCACTTATTCGCGGGGCGCGAACTCACGCAAACAGTGCGAGCAGTGCGAGCAAAATCCGCTGCTCGCGGATTTGCGGATTTTGCGAGAGATTCGCGAATCTCGCGGATTGCGAATTTCCCGAAAATCCGCAAAATCCGCGAGCGGAACGGATTTTCCGCCCATGCTTACTAAAGACTCGAGAGGGCGTGTTAAGCCAGCTGTTATACCACACATATACCCCTTGAACACCAAGTGAAAGGACACCACACAAGTGTTATGAAAATAAACAGTGTATTTATTAGAATCACAACAGCCCTGTACTCTTTATGAGGACAGGGTACTAAGCACAACACAAAACTCTTACGAAAATACTTAAGTTAGCACAGTATATACAAATGCCCGAGGGGCACGGAAAACCATATACTCTGAAAGTGGAATGCGAAATTACTAGCAGGTAAGTACAGTACTAATAGGCTTTGGAATCGCTAGGTCTTGACTATAGAATCTTCAGATTACTTCTAGGAGGCCTAGGGGACTCGGGTGCAGTGTGTGCACTCTCACGCGGGATGCGGGACAAAGTCTATGGTAGCTAGTAAAGACAAAGTTAGTGTTCTCGGGCGAACCCGACCTGGTAGGAGGAAAACGAAAGTGGATTCTGACCCTTGGATAGTGAGGCTATGCTGGGGCACCGAAATGCCGAAGTTACCTAGCCCAGGGGCTGCAGCTGCATATGTCTCAAAAGACGTCGGGAATCCTCGTAGACGGACCAGGAGCCTGGAAGAAAGATGCTGGCAGGCGACCAGTGAAGAGAGTTCGAAGTGATCCAAGCCTGGATCTTGAAGAGAGATGACACCTGAAAGCAGAGGGGACCAAGTTCGTGACTACTAGCCAGTAGTCAGGTGGCACCAGGAGGGCACCGGATGGTAGTCACCTCGACTAGGTGAGTGGGTGACGCTGTGCTCTGCAGATCTCACGGACCAGGAGGCGTTGTCGGCGACCAGGATGGAGGAGCGAGCTGTCCCACGATGGATGCAGCTGTCGGCGTCGCTGGACCCAGGATTGGGCAACAAAGCCTTGGCAAATTCAAGCCCACGCGGTGGGCCTAAAATGGCGTCTGGAGTGGACCAGGAGGGTCCGGGGTGCTTCTCTTTTGGAAGGAAGCAAGGGCCAGTCTGGAGCAACCAGACCAGCAGCAGTGATGTCGTCGGGCATCGTGAAGAAGGCCACAAGCCAGCCGGCTAGTAGCCAAACAACGCGGTGAGCAGCAGAAAGCAGAAGGGCCCCACGCAGATCGTGGAGATGCTGGAGGGCTGATCTTCGGTGCTGGAGCTGCTCAGGGTCGGGGCTTCTCGGACCCCAAAGCACTCACCAGTGGAACACTCGGTGGGCTTGCTGTGAAGAAGTCGTGCAGTCTTGGCGATCGTCGGTCCCTCGAGGTCTCGTCGCACTCACGGTTCTCAGCTTGGCTGTAGAGGTGAGTAGAGGTCAGAGGTGCCAGGGAAGCCGGGTCTCGTTGAGCTGTGTCGTCGGATTCCTGAGGAAGGACTTGCAGCAGACCGCAGTGTTCTTAAGATGGTGCCTGCGGATGCAGGGTGACTACTCCTTAGTCACAAGGGAGAATCTTGAAGAAGAAATCTTGATGTCCTTTCGCAGAAAGTCGTGTCTTGATTCCAAAGATGATCTAATTTGAACAGGGGGCCCGCTCCTATCTTTATACTAAGAAAAGGGGCTGACCCGGTGACTAGGTCCTGCCTATGGGTGGGACTAGGAAGCGGGGTGGTTACACCCCTCTCCCATGCCGGACTTTCCCCAGGCCAGGGGCTGGTGTGCCCCTGGAACTGGTTCTGACCGGCCTATGCCTAGTGAGCACCAGGGTGCCACTCAGCAGTCACCTTCCTGTAAAGCCCTGCCTACCCAGGATACACAAAACCCTGTCTGGGATGGTGCTAGCACCGCCCCGGACAGGAAACCCTTTGTCCAAGCTCTCCTCGCTGGAACGACTCCCAGCAGCAGGAGGTCAGACTCGTGTCTGTGGTGGCAGCATCCATTTTGTGGAGCTGAGGCTTCGTTTAACTTTAACCGGGGTTCACAGTTACATACATGTCGTGTCCCTCTAGAAGGGTGGAATGCTAACCCCGTCGCCAGAATTGGCGAGGGGTTAGTATTCCAATTCGTATGACACCTTACTCGACATGTTTTGATAAAGCAATACCAAAGATAGCATTTAACCGCGAGGATTATAATGCACTTAAGAGTATATGGTATGGGTTATCATGGAACAGCTATTAGGACTTGGTTCCGCAAGCTGCAGACAGGCTCAGCTCATGCCAGAGCACCACCTCACACGATTCCAAGCACTCTGCCTTCAGGATTGTCAAGGCCTGCCATAGGAGTGACTGATAGGAATCTGTGTGTCCATTTCTAGGGTTAGATATAGGTATACTATATCTATAGCAAAGGGTGATTACACGACTTTCCCCGAGCTGTCATGCAGCCAGTTGTGTCAAATTTAGGAGGCCAGCCAGGGGTGGCATAATACATGCTTCAGCCCCTGGTAGGCCCTGGGTACACCTATGCCCTGAGTTACAGGGTCTGATCAGGTGGCCCAGTACCAATTGGTAAATGCACCTAGGGTACATGTCGTAATTTAGAGAGAGAACAGCCAGGCTGTGGGTCTGATTGGCAGGCCCACAGCCAGAGAAAGTCGTAAACCAGTGAAACAAAAGCAAAAAATCTGGGTGATCATAGGATTGCAGACCCTACTCTCCTACAACCTCCTTTCCACCCCCAGATCTTGTCATTAAAAGGTTTTCCAGATTTCTAGAAATACCCAAAGGAACCCACTTCCTAGTCAATGCCTGAGCCCAGCTAGTCAGCTGCATATGTTTGAATCTCGAGAGATTTGGCCCTACTCTTGCTCGCAAATCTTCCCATGATAGCATTGAGCCACTTGCCAGCAAATCTCCCCAATAAAAAATTTCAGCCTCCTTTATCGGACTAGCCAGTCTGTCTTTAAGGCACGGTGGCGTGCCTGGCGAGTTCCACATAGGTGCTAGATTTGAAAAATAGCTAAGCCCTATGCGCTTTCTTAAGTTAGCCCAACTTCTGGCCAATGATTGGAGAATTTTTAATTTCACTTTTTTTTTAAATTTCTGATCTCCAAACTTAAAGAGGAAGCCGTCCATTGTCATTCTGAGACTGCAGACGATTATCACATATAGAATGACAATGAGCCCTATTATAGTGACACCTTGAACAGAAAAACTACTGGGTTTGGGCTCCCAACAGCACTGCTTGCCACAAGCTACTGACCAACAAAAGAGAGTGCATGTGCTGCCAATTCTTTTACCTTCTTATTTGGAGTTTGAACATCTGACCATTGAACAAATGTCACTGGTGACCAAAATGTGTCGTTTTCTTTATATTTTATTTTGAGACATGATTTTTTCTTATTTATGAATCTCAATGAACGATTTAAGGATTTTCAATGAAAAAACTCTTTAAGACCTTATGTACAACAAACAAATGATCATTATTCAGAAAAAACACAACTTTTTTTTCAGATAGGAAAACGTTTTAGACTTTTTTTGACAACATATAATACATACATCCAATCATACCACTCTCAAACAACACTATTTACATATGAACAAACAATACAGAAGAATAAATAAATTGTATCTACAATGTAATCACTTTGATTTACAAAGAAGCCTAAAGAATATTTATATCTATTTTAACCATTCAGAAGTAAATATCACACAATTTTTTGGTTTTTTAGGCTTGACAAGTCTACGCGTTTCGAACTCATATAAGTGAATGAGTTCTCATCAGGACCATGTCTGTGAAGAGAGAAGGGGGAAACTTATTGGTATGGTGTTTTTATATTGAAACCAAAACTGCCTGCCCCTACTACTAGCTTCTGCCTCTTACCTCTCAACCAGTGAGAAACCAGAGAAAACAAAATGCAGCTGCCAGGACACCAAACCATCTGTCATGGAGAAATAAATCCCATTACCATCTATCAAAAACTGACCATTAGTTATCAACATTCATCCCACATCTCCTTGTTTCATGCTTACATGAATATGGTGGGTCCGGGCTCCGTGGTGTTTAACAGTAGTGGGGCTCCGGCTGTGTGAGAGAGCGGGATTATATGAGCGTTAAGTTGCTGGAGATTAGAGAAAACGGCGTGTTGTTTAAGGGAGGAAGTGTTCTCACCTTAAGAATCGTTTGTTTATCTAGATCGCCGGTCTGCTGTGCAGTGACTGGGACGCGTTGTCCGTAGGCGTCAGAGATGAATCTGAAGAGCAAAGATAGGAAGGAGCTGTCAGAGATCGTGTGAAGGGTATTTCTAAGTAGGGTGTTTGAGCGGAGCACAGCGGAGGGGAAAGCTTACCTTCCGACAGATGAATTGGTGCCGAGCAGCGTTCCGTGTTGCTGGTCGTCCGATTTTCGCGAGGCTTCCGGGTCCGGAAAGGATCCTGGGAGTTCTGGGCGTGTGCGTGATGGTTAGCGTTCTGCGTCTTTTAAAGGGGCCACACTGCGCGTGTTGTAGATAATTGAATTGCTCGATTATGAAGCCAATCGCTTGTTTATCTTTTTGTTTCTATGGCGTTTCCTTCAATAAACAGAACTTTCATTATCTGAAGTGAAAATCCCCTAGTATAAGATGGTTTCGTATGTTTTGATTTTTTAATCTTTAGAGAGGATGTGATTCTCTGTTTCCAATATAGGCTTGTATTTCTATAATTATCGGTCTCTGTGTTTTTTCACATCATGCAGTTATGAGTCATCTAAGTTAACGGCTTGCCGTATTCTTGGTCGGCATGACGCCCAGTGCTTTCTGGGAGTTGTGGTGTTTCATGTGAAGAGGCCAAATGGAGCATTTGATTGCTAGTTTTATTGCTCGATTATCAAGCCAGTCACTTGTGTGCTTTGTATTTATGTGACATATATTTCAATCCATAGGATTTCCATTGACTTAATTGAAAATCACCAGACATTAGATGTTTTTTTTTAGAAATTGTGATGCTCCGTTCAAATCCTAGACTTGCATGTGCCCTAATTGTCGGTCTCTGTATTTTATTGACATCACAAGGTTGTGATTCATTTGTGCCAACGGTAAGCCGTTGTGTTAGTCAACCTGTGGCCTGCTGCTTTTCGGGGGGTTCTTGTGAGCATATCTAATAGCAAACGTATTCGGTGGTCACTTATGAAGGTGTCCAATGGGGTTATGTGATAAAGTTGTTTATGTAGTAGTTTTGGTCAGGGTACCGATGTTGTTGGAGGGGATCATGACTGGTGTCTCAAGCATCTGGTGGTGGTTACAGTTTGAACATTTCTGACATTTCGTTTAGCCCATAGAAAGCTGTATTGAACTTGACAATTAGCATTGCTTCTATTTTTGTCAGTTTAGCATCTAGGTTGCCACCTCTAGTGTCACTTTCCACTTTGGCGATGACTGTCCAGATTACATTGGTCTCTTTATGTTGTTTTTCTTTCCAGTGGTTGACCAGTGGAGCAGTGGCCACATTATTCCGAATTCTGGATTTATGTTGTTGTATTCGGAGGCGCACCTCTTGATTGGTTTTGCCGATATATGCCAGTTTACACGGGCAGGTGATTCCGTACACAACATTGCGTGATTTGCAGTTAGAGAATTTTTCATGTTTCCAATTGATGTTGTTATTAGTGAAAACAGATCCTTCAACTGTAGTGTCACAGCATGTACATGTGCCACATTTGTGGTGTCCCTGGATTGGTGGTAAATTTAACATGGTCCTTAAATCAGGACTTTGTTTTTTCGGCATGGCTGCCCTGATTAATTGATTGGCGACACTGTAATTCTTTTTGAAGGCAAAAAGTGGTTCTTGTTTGAAGGCTTGGTCTAAGTTCCGTAAAAGGTGCCAGTTTTGTTTTACCACTTTTTTCAGAGCATTTGAATTAGGGCAGAAAGTCGAAACAAAAACCAACCTGTCTGTCTCATTTTTTGTTCTTCTTTCGAGAAGGCTTTCGCGTGGTGTCCACCAAGCTCTTTTGGCTGATTTTCTTAGTAGTTTTTTGGGGTAGCCCCGTAGAAGTAGATTTTCTGTAAGTTTGTCAGCATGCTTCCAGTATTCATCTTTGAATTGGCAATTACGCTTCAACCGTAAATATTGCCCATATGGGAGGTTCTCTTTTAAACTCCGTGGATGGTTGCTACGGAAGTGGAGTGCCTTGTTTCGATCGGTTGATTTTTTGTATAGCGTTGTTATTAATTCGCCTTCGTGTGGGTATACTTCTACGTCCAGGAATGGCATTTTCTCAGATGAATATTCCATGCTGAATTTTATAGTTGGTACTCTGTTGTTTATCCAGTCATGGAATCGTTTAAGTTCCTCTGCTGGTCCAGTCCATATGAAAAAAATATCGTCTATATAACGATACCAATGGGTTATCCATTGTCTGTAGGGATTATTGTTATAGACGAATGTCTCCTCATATCTAGCCATGAATAATACCGCTAGTTCCGGGGCAAATGGGCACCCCATAGCCACGCCACCGGTTTGGAAGTAGAAATCTCCATCAAAATTGAAGTAGTTCTTTTTGAGTGCGAATTCCGCAAGTTTTAAGATGAAATCCGTTGGTACTGGGTGGGGTCTTGGTCTTTCTTCCAAAAATGCTTCAAGGACATAAATCCCTTCGTCCTGCGGGATTGATGTATAGAGTGAAGTAATGTCCATTGTAACCATTACTTGAGAGTTTTCATCAAAATTTATTGTCGTCAATTTCTTGATAAAGTCTGTGGTGTCTTGTATATGGGATTTTACTGTCAATAAAAAGGGTTTCAGAAAAAAATCAACAAACTTAGAAATAGGTTCCATTAAGGAGTCACACCCCGACACTATTGGGCGTCCTGGAGGCGTTTTTTCATTTTTATGTATTTTTGGCAATACATAAAAAAGAGGAGTCCTAGGATGTTTTATTTTTAGGTACTCAAACTCTTTTTGGCCAAGAAATCCCTGTTCAAAACCATCGTCAATGATCTTATGTAGTTCATTTTTCAATTCCAAGGTCGGATCTTTATTCACCTGTCTATAACATGTCACGTCTTCCAATTGTCTTTTGACTTCTATTTTATACAATTCTTTGTCCCAAATGACAATTGAGCCGCCTTTGTCGGCCTGTTTTATAATGACCGACGTGTCTGTTTTTAGATTTTTTAAGGCTTGTGACTCTGCTTTTGATAGATTGAATTTGAGATGTTTTTTCTTTTGTTCCATTTCCATAACTGCTGATAGTAAGGTCCGTTCGAAAGTGATCACCTCCTTAGGTATTTTATTTGTAGGCGGACAGAAGGTTGATTTGTTTCTTAGTCCTGTTATTTCAAGTCTGGGTTGGTAGGGGTGTTCTGTGAAGAAGGTTTTTAGTCTTATTTTTCGACAAAATTCAATGACCTCTGTTTTTAGTTTTACAAAATCTGTGTATTTAGTGGGGACAAAGGTGAGACCTTTTGTTAAAATATTTTCTTCTTCGGGTGTCAAGATTTTATTAGACAAATTGAATATTGGTGACGGTATTCATTTTTGTAATTGTGTCGTCTTGTTGACAATTACAAAAATGAATACCGTCACCAATATTCAATTTGTCTAATAAAATCTTGACACCCGAAGAAGAAAATATTTTAACAAAAGGTCTCACCTTTGTCCCCACTAAATACACAGATTTTGTAAAACTAAAAACAGAGGTCATTGAATTTTGTCGAAAAATAAGACTAAAAACCTTCTTCACAGAACACCCCTACCAACCCAGACTTGAAATAACAGGACTAAGAAACAAATCAACCTTCTGTCCGCCTACAAATAAAATACCTAAGGAGGTGATCACTTTCGAACGGACCTTACTATCAGCAGTTATGGAAATGGAACAAAAGAAAAAACATCTCAAATTCAATCTATCAAAAGCAGAGTCACAAGCCTTAAAAAATCTAAAAACAGACACGTCGGTCATTATAAAACAGGCCGACAAAGGCGGCTCAATTGTCATTTGGGACAAAGAATTGTATAAAATAGAAGTCAAAAGACAATTGGAAGACATGACATGTTATAGACAGGTGAATAAAGATCCGACCTTGGAATTGAAAAATGAACTACATAAGATCATTGACAATGGTTTTGAACAGGGATTTCTTGGCCAAAAAGAGTTTGAGTACCTAAAAATAAAACATCCTAGGACTCCTCTTTTTTATGTATTGCCAAAAATACATAAAAATGAAAAAACGCCTCCAGGACGCCCAATAGTGTCGGGGTGTGACTCCTTAATGGAACCTATTTCTAAGTTTGTTGATTTTTTTCTGAAACCCTTTTTATTGACAGTAAAATCCCATATACAAGACACCACAGACTTTATCAAGAAATTGACGACAATAAATTTTGATGAAAACTCTCAAGTAATGGTTACAATGGACATTACTTCACTCTATACATCAATCCCGCAGGACGAAGGGATTTATGTCCTTGAAGCATTTTTGGAAGAAAGACCAAGACCCCACCCAGTACCAACGGATTTCATCTTAAAACTTGCGGAATTCGCACTCAAAAAGAACTACTTCAATTTTGATGGAGATTTCTACTTCCAAACCGGTGGCGTGGCTATGGGGTGCCCATTTGCCCCGGAACTAGCGGTATTATTCATGGCTAGATATGAGGAGACATTCGTCTATAACAATAATCCCTACAGACAATGGATAACCCATTGGTATCGTTATATAGACGATATTTTTTTCATATGGACTGGACCAGCAGAGGAACTTAAACGATTCCATGACTGGATAAACAACAGAGTACCAACTATAAAATTCAGCATGGAATATTCATCTGAGAAAATGCCATTCCTGGACGTAGAAGTATACCCACACGAAGGCGAATTAATAACAACGCTATACAAAAAATCAACCGATCGAAACAAGGCACTCCACTTCCGTAGCAACCATCCACGGAGTTTAAAAGAGAACCTCCCATATGGGCAATATTTACGGTTGAAGCGTAATTGCCAATTCAAAGATGAATACTGGAAGCATGCTGACAAACTTACAGAAAATCTACTTCTACGGGGCTACCCCAAAAAACTACTAAGAAAATCAGCCAAAAGAGCTTGGTGGACACCACGCGAAAGCCTTCTCGAAAGAAGAACAAAAAATGAGACAGACAGGTTGGTTTTTGTTTCGACTTTCTGCCCTAATTCAAATGCTCTGAAAAAAGTGGTAAAACAAAACTGGCACCTTTTACGGAACTTAGACCAAGCCTTCAAACAAGAACCACTTTTTGCCTTCAAAAAGAATTACAGTGTCGCCAATCAATTAATCAGGGCAGCCATGCCGAAAAAACAAAGTCCTGATTTAAGGACCATGTTAAATTTACCACCAATCCAGGCACACCACAAATGTGGCACATGTACATGCTGTGACACTACAGTTGAAGGATCTGTTTTCACTTATAACAACATCAATTGGAAACATGAAAAATTCTCTAACTGCAAATCACGCAATGTTGTGTACGGAATCACCTGCCCGTGTAAACTGGCATATATCGGCAAAACCAATCAAGAGGTGCGCCTCCGAATACAACAACATAAATCCAGAATTCGGAATAATGTGGCCACTGCTCCACTGGTCAACCACTGGAAAGAAAAACAACATAAAGAGACCGATGTAATCTGGACAGTCATCGCCAAAGTGGAAAGTGACACTAGAGGTGGCAACCTAGATGCTAAACTGACAAAAATAGAAGCAATGCTAATTGTCAAGTTCAATACAGCTTTCTATGGGCTAAACGAAATGTCAGAAATGTTCAAACTGTAACCACCACCAGATGCTTGAGACACCAGTCATGATCCCCTCCAACAACATCGGTACCCTGACCATAACTACTACATAAACAACTTTATCACATAACCCCATTGGACACCTTCATAAGTGACCACCGAATAAGTTTGCTATTAGATATGCTCACAAGAACCCCCCGAAAAGCAGCAGGCCACAGGTTGACTAATACAACGGCTTACCGTTGGCACAAATGAATCACAACCTTGTGATGTCAATAAAATACAGAGACCGACAATTAGGGCACATGCGAGTCTAGGTTTTGAACGGAGCATCACAATTTCTAAAAAAAACCATCTAATGTCTGGTGATTTTCAATTAAGTCAATGGAAATCCTATGGATTGAAATATATGTCACATAAATACAAAGCACACAAGTGACTGGCTTGATAATCGAGCAATAACACTAGCAATCAAATGCTCCAGTTGGCCTCTTCACATGAAACACCACAACTCCCAGAAAGCACTGGGCGTCATGCCGACCAAGAATACGGCAAGCCGTTAACTTAGATGACTCATAACTGCATGATGTGAAAAAAAACAGAGACCGATAATTATAGAAATACAAGCCTATATTGGAAACAGAGACTCACATCCTCTCTAAAGATTAAAAAATCAAAACATACGAAACCATCTTATACTAGTGGATTTTCACTTCAGATAATGAAAGTTCTGTTTATTGAAGGAAACGCCATAGAAACAAAAAGATAAACAAGCGATTGGCTTCATAATCGAGCAATTCAATTATCTACAACACGCGCAGTGTGGCCCCTTTAAAAGACGCAGAACGCTAACCATCACGCACACGCCCAGAACTCCCAGGATCCTTTCCGGACCCGGAAGCCTCGCGAAAATCGGACGACCAGCAACACGGAACGCTGCTCGGCACCAATTCATCTGTCGGAAGGTAAGCTTTCCCCTTCGCTGTGCTCCGCTCAAACACCCTACTTAGAAATACCCTTCACACGATCTCTGACAGCTCCTTCCTATCTTGGCTCTTCAGATTCATCTCTGACGCCTACGGACAACGCGTCCCAGTCACTGCACAGCAGACCGGCGATCTAGATAAACAAACAATTCTTAAGGTGAGAACACTTCCTCCCTTAAACAACATGCCGTTTTCTCTAATCTCCAGCAACTTAACGCTCATATAATCCCGCTCTCTCACACAGCCGGAGCCCCACTACTGTTAAACACCACGGAGCCCGGACCCACCATATTCATGTAAGCATGAAACAAGGAGATGTGGGATGAATGTTGATAACTAATGGTCAGTTTTTGATAGATGGTAATGGGATTTATTTCTCCATGACAGATGGTTTGGTGTCCTGGCAGCTGCATTTTGTTTTCTCTGGTTTCTCACTGGTTGAGAGGTAAGAGGCAGAAGCTAGTAGTAGGGGCAGGCAGTTTTGGTTTCAATATAAAAACACCATACCAATAAGTTTCCCCCTTCTCTCTTCACAGACATGGTCCTGATGAGAACTCATTCACTTATATGAGTTCGAAACGCGTAGACTTGTCAAGCCTAAAAAACCAAAAAATTGTGTGATATTTACTTCTGAATGGTTAAAATAGATATAAATATTCTTTAGGCTTCTTTGTAAATCAAAGTGATTACATTGTAGATACAATTTATTTATTCTTCTGTATTGTTTGTTCATATGTAAATAGTGTTGTTTGAGAGTGGTATGATTGGATGTATGTATTATATGTTGTCAAAAAAAAGTCTAAAACGTTTTCCTATTATAGTGACAGCATGTGGTGTGCCTTCTCCTGCACAAATCTTGATTGCAGAATGGGCCTGATGTCACTTTGCAAAGCTGCGCGCATACTCAACAAACAAGTAGGTCTTGCATTTGCATGCGTTTAAGCTATGGGCATTATCAATGACAATACCTTTTATTTATGTGTTTAATAAAGCAACACATATATAAAAGACTTTGTAATTTTTAATGCCAATAGCTCAACCTCTCACAAATGCAAGGCCTCTCTAATAGTGGCTGTGCCCCTTTCTTTAACCGCTTCTCGCCGTATTCAGGTTACAACGAGCATCATCTACAGAAAGGGGCGTGGCCAACATTAAAGTGAAAGTGCATATGGTTCGCTTTCAAACAAAGTGAAGAAATAATATTTAATTTAAAAGGTTGCATAGTGCTGCAAGCGAAAGTGAAAGCGGCCTGTGCGTTTGATTAAATAAGCGCGAACGCTAAAGTAAAAGCGGCTTGTGCTGTAAAGTAAATAATTTAAATATAAAAGCAGGCAGCCTGCTGCAATGTCGTGGGTGGACTAGGGGAAAATCATTAAATAAAATAGTGCTCAGCAACTTATATAGCGGATCGTGTAACAACACAAGTAAAATGTCTAGTCCTTATGGGATGTTACAAATAGAGACAAGGGGCTACCAAGGAGGGACTACTAAGCCTATTCACGACTGAAAGGCAATGATTTCGCAAGGAAAGTAACTGGAGCCAATTGGAAAGATGGGCGGGATATGGGTGGAGCTTCTATGCCGTATTTTAATACAACTTGCCTCACAGAGCAGCGCATGCACTGCCCAGGCTCGACCTAAAAATGTATGCTTTCATGTAAAACTTCTGCTTCTTAGGTAAAAAGCTTTAATGCCCTCTGGCCTGGTTTGCACTATATAAAACTGCAAAAACACCAATTAACGCCTGGCACATATGAGCCGATTTGTTAAATGCCTCGAAGTCACGCTCACTAAAAACACCCCTACAAGACCCATCCCAATCAATTTGGTGAGTACCAGCATTTCTCTTTTTCCATTTACAGCACTGTGCCCGAATAGCACAAGATTGGCACTCTAGGTGGGATATGGATAGTTCTGGTGGCGTCTCCTGGTGTACTGGGCGGTGTTCAGCATCTCTTCAAATCTGTAGCAGGCTTTCAGGATTCCTAATAACTATGCAAAGAAATTCCATGCAGTTCTTAAGTACCGGTGGGCCAATAAATGCTATCCCTGTCCAAACTCCAGGTGGCGCAGGGAACAAAAAGGATCAGAACTTCTAGGCCGGTGGTAAACATTGCTCCCCTGCAGTTTTCACTTGATAAATATCAGCAGGCCAAACCTAGCGGAAATCTACATGAGATCAATTTTAAGACAAGCCAATGTCAGATGGGAACCTCCAATTCTGCAGGTCATTATTCATTTTTCTGTAGCAAAGTTCTAAATAAAAGGTATCTATCTCACCTGATAAATAACGTACCCCGGGTGCAAGAAATAGTTCACCATTTCTCAGCCCTAATGAAATCCTGGCTTTACAGCCATTGTATATACATTTACCTTATGTGGATGTCCTGAAAGCCTGTTTGGCATCTGGCCCTCCTACGCCTGCACTGGACACCCCATGCTACACCTCTGCATCCCCAAAGTGCTTGGAAAGGAAAGACTACGATTGCAATCCAAAGGTGGCTGCTCTGATTCCTGTTTATAGGTCTCAACCGACAGTTCGCCAGAACTGCTGGTACCCGGTGACCACCACAGTCCTTTGTGCACCATGACCTCTGCAGCCCCCCTTTCACCTGCTTGTACATAAGCACAGAAAATATGGAGTTGAAAGTTTAGCTAAAATAAGAACATACATTTAGGTTTACGTAGCGTACAAAGACACTAGTGTTGTGTCTTTTTTCCACCAGCTGCAGAGTTACTGGACCTAGGCCAGGAGTATCCAGACGTTGCTCCAGGGTGGTGAGATCCATGACAGATTTTCACAGTCATGAGAGATACATTTACATGTAGCGAATATAATCAAACAGAATCATACCATTGATAGTAAATATTCTCCTGGGCCAGCACTGGTCTCCGCTGGTCTCTGACCTAGACTGGCCTCCACAGGAGTATGCATCTGCCCATTCACAAATCATGTGCTCTCTGCACAAGTCCAACACTTTAAAAAACAAGCCTGAAAGCGTCCATGGTTACAAACGCAGCACTCTGTGTCTCGAGTGCAGCAGGCATTTAGCGCGCGAAAGTGGAAGCTGAGATCGCCAGAGAAGAGTCGCTGTGCGCGTGCACATCTGCTTTCCCGGCGCGTGCAAATCACCTGTCCCCCTTTGGCAAAAAATCGACGACAATAGATCTCACCAAGGCGCGCAGCACATGCGCTGTGTCGGTAGACGAGACCTAAAAACTGTAAAGTGCAAAGTTGTCTCAAGCTTATATAAACTTATTTTGACTTGTACTTATTTTGGTTGCCTATTTACTGATATACTATTGTGTTACATCCTCTGATATCAGTGGCGGCTGGTCCATTGGGGCGTTTGGGCGCCGCCCCCCCTGTTTTCTCGCCGTGCGAGAAGGCAAACAAAGGTAGTTATTACCAGTGATAATAACTACCATTTGTTTCTGCCTTGCCTTCTCCGCATGACGAGAAAACAGAAGTTCCTGTGTGGGAGGTGTTACGCGAGGGCAGGGGGGAGCGGCTTGCCCACTGTTCGTAATACTGTCTGTTTGGGCTGCCTGAGAGGCTACCCAAACAGACTGTATTTACACAGTAGGCAAGCCGCTCCCCCCTGCCCTCGCGTAACCCCTCCCACTCTCCCTGCTCTCTGTATGCTGCTGTGCTGCAGCATACAGAGAGAAATGACGTCAGTAGGGGGCAGCCGGCCGAACCTATCACAGCGCTGTGCTGTGGTGGAGGGGAGGGGAGGCTGCCTGCAGCCTTCCTGCTGCGTCACGACGAGTCAACACCACGGAATTTCAAACAGGACGACGGCGCTGCGGGAGTCAGGACCTGAAGGCGGGAAGCGGAACCTAAGGTAAGTGCAGGGCCCCGGATCACTGGCGCTGCTTATTCTGCTAAATGATCGGTGTAAGTTTCTAACTTGTAGCTCCGAGACGACAGCACCATTTTCGCTGCATATATTAAAACGGGGAACTCGTAATTTAATGTTGTGGTATTAATGTTCCTCCAAGGTCAAAGGCGGCCACCGTAGTGTCAATTTCATTGCACATGCATCCACGCTGATTTCCGCCAATACAACTCAGAGAGCTTGTTCCCTTCTTGGCTTACACAGTCTCCCAGTGCTCTTGGACCAGGCCACAGCCTGCATGCAGATCCATCGTCAGCTCCATCTCGCTTCAAACTCTGATCTTTGTCACGTCACGCAAGCATTTATTTTTTCAGCATAACCAGAAATATGGGGTCCGTCCACCCTTTGTCAGGGCAGCAAACTTTTCACCCCTTGCATGGATATATTTCATCCACGCTTCTCCCCGACCCCCTCGCCTATGGCAGGAGCAGCGCTGAAAGTTTTCCCCCACCAGGACACTTTTTTTCTATTCCCTTTCCCTCCTGCACCTTTCCACCCCCTCCTCCCCCCACACACACCTCTCCGACACCCCCCTGTACGTGCCGCACATCAGACTCGGCCCTGAAGGAACACCAAATACCAAATTGAAGCCTGCCCAGTAAAACCAGGCCAGGACAGTCAGCTCCATTCCGAGGGTATTAACTCGTAACTGCGTGGCACTGGCAGGGTGTTACCGCATGGTATTGGTAATGTCCATGGCATGATGGCAAACATATGTTTACGTTGCACTGAGCTAGTGAGTGAAGCTAGAGAGCCTGCCCCGCTCTTAGTAGCTTGGTGTGGAATCTCCCTCCACTGTAACAAAACATTTTTCCGAACGGTGCATTTTACTGTATAATTTCTGTTATATTTTTGCTCAAAAGCCTCATGATGTTCAGGCAGTTTTGAAAGTTAACTAATGAAATAAAATACTTCAAAGTCTGTCACTCTGTCTTTAAATCCACCTCTAGGGGGTTCAGGCTACGCTCGCTCGCTACGGTGCAGTGTGATTATCTTTTTACGCCCCGCCACTTTCAAATGTCACCAGCCGCCACTGTCTGATATGTTTTTAAACGTATGTTTTGTCCCAAATTTTTGTCCTGAATTTTGACCTTCTATCCAGAATTTTTGTCCTGAAGTTTGACCCTTTGTCATGAATTTTTACACTGACCGTCTTGAATTTGCACCCATACCAGTTAGTCACCCTAGGACAGAAACGCCACTGACATAGAAAAGGGACTTAATGTTGGACCTAATAATGGTCATAGAATCACTACACTGAATACATTCAGACCCTCTTTGCTGAATATATATATATATATATATATATATATATATATATATATATATATATATATATATATATATATATATATATATATATATATATATATATATATATATATATATATATATATATATATAATAGTTATAAATTACAATTGCATTTATGCAGATATTTTTTCTTGAGATGGCAAAGATGTTAGAAAAACAGACTCGCTGGTGCTTTATATAACTAGTGATTTGTCTATGTCTATGAGTCACGTGGTTTGATCACAACAACACAGCGTTTGCATTTAAATATGAAGAGGAATGTTTATAATTTGACTTGTGACCAAGGGTACATGGTACCCGAAACGGGTTAAGTTCGAGGTTTGGACGAAAAATAAACAACTTGCAATACATATTTAAACACATATAGTTCTCTGTTCGATTACAATTAAATAATAACATACACCCTCCCCTATCCTGTGATGGTTTCCAGGAGCAGGATGCATTGATCCCAGAACTGAGTGATAGGCTGCCCAGACGATGATTCACTCCTCCTTAAATCCTGCCAGTTGCTTGACTGAAGCGCGGCAGCGCAGCAGGTGACTCTAAACAAGTGGCCTTCTGTCCCTGGCTTGATGAGATGGCTGTTGTAAACGTGAGAAACTGCACAGCATTGTGGTTAATGTGCTAGCTCACCTGGCCCTCTCTCAAAAACCTAGACATACATTTATTTGAATGAAAAAGGTTAACCCGACCTCAGCTGAGTCATCCCTTCATGAGTCTCAATAGCAAATGGGTGGATGCACTGTGGGGCGTGTCTAAAATATTATACTCTGCCTTACTGCCATCTAGTGGAGAAATTTGATGGCTGATGAAGCATGGTGGCCATTCAAATGTAATCAATCCGGTTGTGTCAGAATATTTTATATAAACGTATTGTCTAACATAAATATTCTGTCCTACATGTCCCAGTGGGTGTGGCGAATCTGTTAAAAGTTCCTACAGGATGGTGTTTTTGTAAACAATATTTAGGACATGGCATTTATGTCGTCAGAAGATATTCTGATTATGAAAGTGTGGTCCCACACTACTGTGCTATGTTTTAGAGCTCAAGTCTCATTCTCTTAAAGCAACATATCTTCAGCCTGTACTTCCAGGTCCCTTTGCTTCCTGTCACCCTAGTTCCCCAACCTACTCCAGTCTCAGTATGCTGCTGACCTCTACGCAGTATATTCTTAGTATTATTGTGGGCCATTACCGTTATATAAGATAGTACGCAACTATATCATGCTAAGGCAAATCATAGGCCAGCCCATCTTCTCTTAGCTGCATATCAAAAACAATTTGCTTGTTGAGTTGTTTTCAATTGATAGAGTGATGCAGTTATCTAGGAAATAGCCATGTTTTCATTTCAACTGTCTCCCAGAAGTGTATGTGCTCCTGAGTGCTTCCAATGTTGGCTGGTAGTGAGTTACAAAGCTTGGCAGCTTGTACTGAGAACGCACTGCCTTCTACAGATTTCTTATGGGAAGCGGTGTAACGATAAGTGGTGCAATTCTGGGGCGTAACATTCTGTATGGTTTGTATTGCTTGAATTTAACTTGTAGGTATGGTGGCCCTTTTCCTTGAGAGACCTTTTAGCTACTGGTAGCCAATGGAGTGATTTCAGGATTTGGACAAATGCTTTTTCTTGGGTGAGGGCAGAGAAGAAGCCTTCAGCAGCATTTTGGTTGAGTTGCATTTTGCGTATGGGGAATGTGGGTGCATCATGGTATAAGATGTGGGCATAGTCAAAGTTGGAGATGATTATGAGTGTCAGGATGGCATGTAGTTCATGCTAGTATGCAAGGCATGGAAATATGCAACATACTGTTTTCATTGTGTAAAAGGCACTCTAGTATTAAGGATAGGACTGTATCCATGGTTAATCTTAGGTTTCTCACTTCTCTTG
Source organism: Lissotriton vulgaris (assembly GCF_964263255.1). Classification (NCBI taxonomy): domain Eukaryota; kingdom Metazoa; phylum Chordata; class Amphibia; order Caudata; family Salamandridae; genus Lissotriton; species Lissotriton vulgaris. The sequence goes on from NC_141685.1 coordinate 919,252,147, forward strand.
ATGTTGTTTGAGTGGTTTCAAGTGACTTAGACCATATGCCAGTAGACTGACACTTTTGCCTTTGTCCATAAGTCATAATCTCTGTTTTTGCAGCATTGAGCTTGATGGTTATTCATCATCCATGTGTGTATGGCACAGAGGCATCATCAAGTTGTGAATTGTAGAGGTCTTTTGGGCTATCTATTTCTAAAATGATTTAGGTGCCCTCTGCTTAGTTGTAACCGGTAAGGTTGTACAATTTAATTAGATTTAGTAAGGGAGCTTGGTAGATGTTGAAGAACAGGGGAGAATTGATTTACCCCTGAAGAACACCACAGTATTGTATGTGAGAAGGTGATGGTAAAGGTGGTAGGTAGACTTCACTTTTTCTGTCTCTGAGACAAGAAGCAATCCATTTTGGTCTGAAGCTGAACTATTTGTCTAACATTAAGCTATAATGTTCTGTAAAGTTAGAGAGTAGAGTAAATATTACCCTCTCAAAACGTTTTCCTAAGAATGGTCCATTTGATATGGGCCTGAAGACAGCCACACAATATCTCATAGTGCGCTAGTTTAATCAGACAGGGCATGCAATGCTGTGAGTATGGCTGAATAAGGCCTGGATTACTGCCAGTGATAAGTCTAGTTCACAGAGTGAAATATTGACTAGACTGTGTCTACTTTTGTATGTCTGGCCAACCAAGCTGGATGGAAGCCCAGTGGGAGCAAAGGGGGAACTCAATATCTCAAAAGCTATGCACCAATTTATTGTTAGTTTTCTTACAGTCCAAGAAGATGCTCTAGACGTTTCACCAGAGAGAAACAGGCCTTGTCACCGAATCACATTTTTTCCCATGATTCTCCATATAGGAGACACTTTGTGTGGTCTACATCTGATTTTTCCTTGAGTGGCCTCTATGAGAAGTTTTTACCTGCAACATTACATTGTTACAGAAAAGTCACAACATTTTGGAAAAAAAATCTTCACTTCGGCATCACAGTTTCTAGAATGCTTATCTTTTTAAGTCTTGTGGGTTATCCCACACAAATTATATTACACATTTTTTTAATATCAAAAATCCAATTTCACTCCGTATTTTTTACTTTGTGAGGTAACATTTTTTTGTTATCCTACAGTTGTTTTTTAAAAACTTTTGATGATTTTTTCCATTTAATGCCTTTTATAGTCATCCACTGGTACACAGAAGAGACATTGCTGTTTTGGCACGCCTTTTCACATTTCCTCTTCCCTTTTGTTAACTGAAAATGCTATTTCTTATCCCAAGGCAATCCAACACTGTTAATCTATTCAGTCCAACAGTTTTTGCATTCCTGTTGGACTGCTACACTTATCACTGACACTAAATGTATGTCACAGAGTTTGCTGAGCCATCAGTTTAATACCGTATCCTTGATGTTTCTGAAATCAGTCCCCCTCCTTGTTCCATCATGAAATTCAATCAACACCTTTCATTGACTCTTAATTATGCCTTATACTGTTCAATGTACTGAAATTCAGCCATTTTCACACCTTTCATCGACTCTATTCGTCCCCACACCGTCTATCAAAATTCAGTCCAACACATTTCATTGCCTCTAAATTAAGATCCACGCCCCGTTCCTTGACTCTAAATTCAACCGGGCACACTTCATCCACCTTTCATTTAACACAATATCTTTCATTAACCTTAATTCAATCCCACGCCGTTCATTGGCCTTAAATTCAGTCCCACACCTTTCATTGGCCGTAAATTCAGTCCCACATCTTTCATTGGCCGTAAATTCAGTCCCACATCTTTCATTTGGCCTTAAATTCAGTCCCACGCCTTTCATTGGCCGTAAATTCAGTCCCCCACCTTTCATTGGCCGTAAATTCAGTCCCACACCTTTCATTTGACCTTAAATTCAGTCCCACACCTTTCATTGGCCTTACATTCAGTCCCACACCTTCCATTGGCCGTAAATTCAGTCCCACACCTTTCATTGGCCTTTACATTCAGTCCCACACCTTCCATTGGCCCTAAATTCAGTCCCACACCTTTCATTTGGCCTTAAATTCAGTCCCTCACCTTTCATTGGCCTTAAATTCAGTCCCACACCTTTCATTGGCCTTACATTCAGTCCCACACCTTCCATTGGCCGTAAATTCAGTCCCACACCTTTCATTGGCCTTTACATTCAGTCTCACACCTTCCATTGGCCCTAAATTCAGTCCCACACCTTTCATTTGGCCTTAAATTCAGTCCCTCACCTTTCATTGGCCTTACATTCAGTCCCACATCTTTCATTTGGCCTTAAATTCAGTCCCACACCTTTCATTGGGCTTACATTCAGTCCCACACCTTTCATTGGCCTTAAATGCAGTCCCTTACCTTTCCCTAATAACTCGACAACGTTTGCTGAAGACAAGCATTTTTGAAACCACTACTTTTATTCTGTTCCATGTTCAAAGATCTTCAAAGTAACAGATGTCATTTGTTCTAACTTTAATATTGCAATGGTCACTAGTCCATTACTCATTTTCTGACCTAGAGTTTTGTGTGCCACAGGCATTTTATTTCAGTTAAGCATCAACCCCAGGAGCCTGCATATTTCCACGTATTTCTCTGTTACTCATTTGCGTTGTCAGGTGGCTTCTGTGTCCAGGCTACCCTAGAGAACCAATCATGCCTGTAGCCTTTATCAGTGGCTTGTCACCGTTCCCAACTCAGGCCTACTGCGTGGAGCTTGGGCATTCCTACAAGGCAGCCATCAATTATAGAGGCAAACGATTAGAAACATGTACCAAATTAAAGTTGGCAAAGCGATATACAACCCTTTCTGAAAAACGTACATATGTTCGCGTTTTTATCAGTTCCTTGTTGGTATTATCCTGTTGCTTCTACGTCTAGGCCCATTATAGGATGGCGTGCGAAAAGACCTCCTGTTGACCAGCTCTGTGGTCTGCCTCATTCTGATTAGGGTTTCTTAAACCTGTGCGCCTTTTATCCCTGTTGGATTGGTAGAGTCTCTTGGCAGGGCTGGATTAATATTTTATTGCCTGTCCGAGGGCCGGACTAGCCGTAGCGGTTGGGGGCTGCTTTTGTTACAGGGGACCCTGCAAAATCGCCCCTACGGTAACAAAAGCAGCAGTGTTTTCCACCAGCAACCCACCCCCGGGAGTCAGTCCAACATAATTGCCAGGCCTGGTTTTTGGTCCCAGTCCCAGTGCAGTACAGTACAGTGAAGAAGCACCTCACCACTTATTGTAAATAAGCATTGGCAATGCCAATAGGTCTGGCTTGGAACAGGAAATGTCTCTTCTGTTTATGGTGAGTTTAGGCATGAAATAAATGATCGTATATACACTCTGTGAGTCTTACTTTCACTTATACATACATTAATCCACCTACTTACTCATTATTACATTCTTCTGATTACCCATCCACAATAGAAACAGATACACAAACTCAATTACCATATGGAAAATAAACCAAAAGAATACAAATAGAAAAAAGAAAACATGCAACCACCTAAACTTGGCAAGTATATGCTTGCAGTAAAAAAATAAAAGTAAACATAGCAACGGGTGGCCATGTTTCAATGGCATTCTACATAGTGCATTGTTGTTTATAAGTTCCAGCGTAGATGTCACATTTAGAAGAAACGTGTCGGTCATCTTGGAGCAGTAGAAATAATGATACACTTTGCACAATACCATTCCAGATGGCTGATCTGTAAACTTTGCAGTCGGCTGCCATCTTTGTTTGCCAAAGTGTATAATTTCTCACTGTTGTACTGATCCAACGAGACCACAATAATGCTTCTAAACGTGATGGCCACCTTGGGATGGAAAAGCAATAATACGCTACGGCAATATGACATATACATTTTATCCCCCTGCCCTTTCCTGCTTGTGCCCACCCACAGGTGTCGAGTGAGCTGCCCACATGCATTGTGAGAAGATCACAAGAAGCCATTTTGCTGGTGTGGGAGGACCACAACGGTTTGACTGGGTTGCCTTATCTTTGGGGATTGGTCGGTGTGCCGGCGGCTGAAGGCACAGAAAAGGTGAGGCGAAAGGTGCAGCGTGCCGGGGGTACCCTAGGGCTGCACTGCTACTGTGCTTTTCTCCACAGGGAGCTAGAGAGAGAGACGTGCATCAGAGTGGCTTGTCCTAGTGTGCGCTTTCCTTTTTCAGGAGTTCTGTATGGCTCTAACATATAGGGGAGAGTCGTAGAAGTGAGCTTCTTCCTCCCACCTCCCAGCCTCAGGGTTAAATAAGCATGGGCAAATTTTGCGAATCTGGCGTTCACGAATTTGCGTATTTGCGAACTCGCAATCCGCAAAATCTGCGAATTTTTTTTGTTTTTGTTTTCGCAAGGGTTTCTGCCAGTTCGCGAGGGTTTTGTACCAGTTCGCAATTGCGAACTTGCTTGTCGGCTCGCAACGGTCGCGACTTTGTTGTTTCTACGTCTGGTTCATCATCACAGGTTTACAGCCCCCTCTGTTTCACCCATGCCACCCTCTGGTACATCACTGCCACCCTCTGTTTCATCACTGTAGATTATGGGGGGGAAAAGCAAGCACACCTGCCCTGCTTCAACTGACATGAATTAATTTCTGGTTCATCACTGTAGATTATGGGGGGGGGAAAGCAAGCACACCTGCCCCACTTCAACTGACATGAATTAATTTGGGGTTGATTAATGTGTCACTGAATTTAAACTTCCTGTCTGGCACCTGCTTCCTTATCTGTAATTTGCTTTCTGTTGCAGTGCAATTTTTTTTCCCAGGACCTTTGTGGCCTACTTGTACCTATTCTATGAGCCTGCTGTGAGGGTCAGAGCAGGGTCATAGAATAGTTGCAAGTAGGCAACTGAACTCTGGAGGGGCCCCTCAGGAAGCACTACAGGGAATGGTTACTAATGATGAGTTTGAACTTTTGCACCTGCTGCTGAGTGCTTTCAGTTTTGCAAAACTCGTTTTTACTGCAGAACAGCAACTGTAATGCCCCAAACAAACATAGGCAACTGAACTCTGGAGGGGCCCCTCAGGAAGCACTACAGGGAATGGTTACTAATGATGAGTGAACGTTTGCACCTGCTGAGTGCTTTTAGTTTTGCAAAACTCGTTTTTCTGCAGAACAGCAACTGTAATGCCCCAAACAAACTTACTTGTGAAAGTTGATTTCTATTCCAAAAGTGATCCAAAGAAAGTCAAAAAGGCCTCAAATCCAAAAAAGTGCAGGCAAATGTCAACCTGAGGAGTTATTCTGATAAAAATCATCATTTTCAGAAGGTTTATGCTGCTTGCTAGTGGATTTCTTGTGCAGAATTGCAAATTTTGTAATTTCGCGAGTGCGAGATTGTTGCTGCCCGCCGCATATACATGTTCGCCATTGCGAGCTCTCGCGATGCGTCGCCAAACTCCCGCGGGATCCCGCAGCAAGATCCAAAAGGGCGCAGCACTCGCAAAATATTGAGAAAAACAACTCGGCAAACGCTGAATGACCGTAAGTGAACGCCGCACGCCGCAATATTGTATCACCAAGCAAAAAAATCCGCTGCGTGCGAATTTGCGGATTTTCGGTAAATTCACGAGAGTTCGCAGATTGCTAATTTACTGAAAATCCGCAAAATCCGCGAGCGGAACGGATTTTCCGCCCATGCTTAGGGTTAAAGCATTTAAAAGCTTTGGAGAGCTTGTTCATCTCATGTCTCATATTGATTGCCAATGTATGTGTGATCTGTGTAAAGCCCAGGGGGTTTGTGACTTTGGTTGTGGTTGGCGCTATGCCACTATATCAGCTGTACCATTTGTGCCTACAGTGGTGGATATCGGATAGTGGAGGGAGAGGTTTATGAGGGGTTGAAGAGGCACACCAAGGCACAGTAAGGCACGGCAAGTGGAGCAGGTTGAGCAATACTGAAGCAATAGCCATCTGTGAGTACCTATGAGTACTAAAATCAAGGAAAACCTGTGGGTGGAGGTTGCGGCGGTGGCTCGTAACTTAATGGCAGGTGAGTAGAACTCAGTTTTTTAAGGATAATATAGGGAAGTGTAAGATGCTTGGGGTCACTCTAGTTAAGAAACCCAACAAATATGGAGGGTGTAGGAGAGTAGGATCTACTTACTATGGTGACCCCCACCTTTTGCATGTACTTTAGGTATACTCCAGATTGGTTACTGGGTTACCCTTGTGAGTCCCTAGTATATGGAACCTTAGGTACCAAGGGCATAGGTACCCCAGAGGCCTACCAGGGGCTAACGCATGTATTATGACACCCCTGGGAAGCCTTCCAAAATGTCACCACAGATCTGATACTGCAGCCTGGGTAAGGTGGTGCATGCACCCCTTACTAAGATATAGGTTACCTATATCTATCTTTAATCACTAACACATATAAACCTATAAGTCACTCCTATGGCAGGCCTTATCAATCTTGAAGGCAGAGTGCTTGGTTTTGTGTGAGAGGGTGCCCATGCATGAGCAGGACCCCTCTGCAGCTTTTGGAATCTATTCTCTGATTCCGTTCTGTGATGCAGCCAGACCATATACTCTTTAGTGCATTATAACCTTGCGGTAAATACTAACTTTAGAATGGCTGCATGGAAACATGTCGTGTTTGGTGTCAAACACTTTGGAATCCTACCCCCCCCCCCCTCGCCAGTCCTGGCGGCGGGGGTAGACTTCCACCCTTCTAGAGGGAGAAGACATGTACACACTAACCTAACCGGTAATAGTTTAAAAGAGACCCAGCATCATAAAATGGATGCTGCAGCCACAGAAACAAGTCTGACCTCTTGCTGCTGGATGAAACACCCACAGGGGAGGCCTGGACAGTAGGTTTCCTGTCAGAGGGAGGTGCAATCACCTCCCAGACAGGCTTTAGTGTATTGGGGCTGGGTGGGTGCATTCATAGAATGCTTTTCAGACATTGCTGGGGGCACACTTGGTGTCCTTGTGCATACCCCAGTTTAAACTGGTTGCAGGGGCACTCAGCCCCTGCTCTGGCGCGAAACTGGACAAAGAGAATGGGTGTAACCACCCCTCTTCCCTGACCCTCCCATAGGTGGGTCCCTAGAGTAAGTCCAACCCCTCAACTTATTATAAGTATAGGAACCCAGTCCTTAGGACTTCAGATTACTCCTGGACGAAACTCTGCAACATATATCCTGGAATTTCGACATTCTATTTCGACTAGAAGACGGAAGAATCTCCCTTGAGGTCAAGGAATGACTCCCCTATTCAAACAGGCACCAACAAAGCATCTTGCCGTCCTGTATTTCCAAGGCTCCCGCCGGATCCCAACTGATTTGCGACTCAGGACACAGACTTCCATACTTTTCCGAGGCCGGCACGAAATCCCAGCAAAGCTGAGACCCGCAGCCCTCATGAGCACCGTTCCCTTTAAGGTGCTCGTGCGTGCGTACCTCTCCTGACTTCAGCTCGCACTGCCCGGGATGGATCGCGCACACGTCCAAGTCGTCGCGCAAGAGATTCACGCCACTTCTTTAAAAAAGCGAGCAGCGTGAAAACCAGGCACTTTCTGTACGTGTGTGCCAGAGGGAGAGTCGTGGCGGAGTGCTGGTCCGAGTGCAGGTAAGGCTTTCTTGGGGGCTAGGGGCTATGGGCTATGTGCTATGTGCTGTGTGTAGGGCACGAGGCAGATTGTGGGCTTTTGTTTAAGTATTGATGTTAATCAGAGCCCCTTCACGGGCTGTGATTAACATCAATACTTAAACAAAAGCCCACAATCTCCCCCACAACGCGCATTACGAGCAAAAGAGTAGAGCCAGTTTAAAAACACAGCGTGTACTTTTACACGCTGTGTTTTTAAACTGCGCGGCTTCTAGAGCAATTGTGGGCTTATGTTTAAGTATTGATGTTAAGCACAGCCCGTGAAGGGGCTCTGATTAACATCAATACTTAAACATAAGCCCACAGTGCCCACGCCACTCAAGGTCAGCAGGCACTGCTGACTGCCTCCGCTGCCCCGCCTAGTTTGCCAGATCACATGAATGGTACCTTCCCCCAGCTGTCCAAGAACAAGAGAGCAGGCATCCAAATGCATTTTGAAGACTTGACAAAGCAGACACTGTCCCCGTATATTGAACATCACCATTTTCATTGAGAATCATGGGTGAATGCATTGCACATTTCCAAGGATTGCAGAAAGCCAACTTAATGCATATGCTTTTAATGATGAATGACTGGTGAAATGTGTGCTTTCATTGGTGCTAGCTTCACCAAAGTGTCAGTTTCATCAACATTGTTCAAGATTTTGAGTTTACTGCAGAACCATGTATAAATATTCAAGACCACCCAGCCTTCCCACAGTACTTCCTCCTGTAGTGTGGAACAAATTACGTGAGACACAACAGAAGCAGGCCCCCACCTCTTCTTCCACCTCAGCACCAACTAAACAACTTTAAGTTGGCTGTGTTTCTGTAACGCTGGAGAAAAATAGCTTTGGACTGATGAGTCCACCAAGGTTATACTCTGCCATTTGCCCATACATTTCCACTTGTTTCATCCTTTCCATCCCTTCTTCCATAACGTCCTCTTGATGAAGGAAGTAATCATTCTTACAAAAGAAGATATCAAAGCTATCTCCTTGATAGATGTATAGGGGTGTTATTGCAGATATGTCTTTGACCCGAAAAAAGAATGAAGTCTTGGATATTACAAATCTTACACACCTCAGCAAATTTTAGATTAAAGAATAGCAATCAGGGGTTACACCATTAGAGGTTTTCAGGCTCTGAAAAAGTTGAACTGACTGTAAACTTAGTACTTGCATATATCACCATACCACTGTTGCACTGCAGAAACATAAGCTTACTCCTCTTAATATGGGGTCTATTGCAGTCTTTCTCCAAGAGTTACTACATGTTAAGTTAATGATGGTAGCTGAGTTACAGAGACGGAATACAGGTTTTACCTTACTTTGAAGACTGGTAAACCATTGTCCTCCATGAACGTGCAGACTCCTCTTACATCTATGGTTCTGCTATTTTCAATCATACAAAAACAACATTTTACTTCCAAATTAAAGCCCTTATAGTGGCAAGTTCATTGAATGATAAATATTAGTCAGTCATCAGTGAATTTATCTCAAAGTAAGAGAGTTCTCCCAAATCTTTCTGAAAAATGTATAATAGTGTATCCACACATATGATTTAAGCACCATAGACTTGAAAACATAAATAAATCACATTACATAACAAACATAGGCAAATGTGAACATTACATAAATATGAACATCACAACACATTACAATAAATACATATACAAATTGTAATATATATAATAATATATCAAGAGACACGTCCTATTCACAAATGTAAATCATATGTCAAAGCATCAGAATTGAATTATATAATCACTCTTTAGACATTGATTCGGATGTTTTTAGAAACACGTCGACGTTTCGACCCCTCTGTGTGTTGCGTACACTTGATAAGTCAAACTGGGGTCTTCATCAGGACTACATAAAAATGTATGCCACCTATACCAAAGGGAGACCAAAACATATCTCATATTAGAAAAAAGGGATTCCTATTAATCCACGAGAGCTCTCTTCTATATTTAAACACCAATCCAATGCTCATCATTTTAATGTGATGTGGCGTCTTTAGTAATCAATACATCAAATTCTGGTTTTATTTATTTATTTATTTATTCCATTTGTATGGCGCAACAGCTACCCTGAGGGTTTCCCGGCGCCTTGGATCAGAACATTCCATAGGGTCATATATTCATGGTATCATTCTTGGTTGAAAAGCCATGCCTTGACACCTTTCCTAAATTTCATATTGTTAGGTTCAAGGCGCAGATTAAGCGGGATAGAGTTCCATAGTGTTGGCGCCAAGTAACCAAAGGCGCGTCCTCCTAGTCTTGCTCGCCTAAATCTAGGAACCTCAAATCTCTCCTGATGGATAGATCGGAGGTTCCGGGTCGGGATGTATTTATGAACCAGTTTGCGTAGATAAGCTGGTGCTTCTCCTATGTTTATTTTGTACATAAAACATAGTGCCTTAAATTTAACTCTGTTGCCCATCTTGAGCCAATGTAACTTGCGTAGATGTTCCGACACATGTGCTCGCCTAGGTAGATGGAGAAGTATCCTAGCTGCCGCGTTTTGCACGACCTGAAGTCGGCGTATAATTTCCTTGTTGGCCTCCAAGAACAAGATGTTACCGTAGTCCAACCTTGACCCAATCAATGCTTGCACTACAGTTCTCTATGCCCCTTCTGGGAGTTGCCACAAAATTTTTCTCAACCATTTGAGAATGGCGAAGCAGACTGATGCTGTTTTAGTGATCTGAGTACGCATTGTCAATTTGTCATCTATTATTACTCCTAAGTTACGAGCTGACGTGACTGCTATCGGGAGAGGCCCCATTTCACTAGGCTAATGGGCTGGACCCCAAAGATCTTTCTGGTCGCCGAATATGAGCAGTTCGGTTTTGTCACCATTCAGTTTTAATTTTTTGGAATGCATCCATTGCGCCATGCTCTGTAATCCGGAGTGAAGGGGAGAGGGAGTCTTATTATCGGTTGATGACAAGGAGAACACCAATTGTGTTTCATCCGCTGGTTCCCATAAAGGAAGTCCAACTCCTTTCACCTTATGTAAAAGAAAATTAAATACAGACATAATACCCTACTTCAACACACATCATGCATTAATTTCTTCTTATTCAAATTAAGGGGAGTGAGCAAAACTCACCTTTGAGGTACAAATGTCACCCATCCAATTTAATTGAACAATCAGCGACAAGTTCAGGCCATGCGACTCATTATTGCAGTGTATCAATCATTGGCTATAAAGGAACCAACAAACCTCTATTTTAGCTCCAATCCAATCTAAACAGCTCTTTAATGACTAAAGATTATTATTTAATCATCAAAAACATACCTCTTATTTTGGTCAAAATCTCAATCTATTCTGTATTTTCTATATAATCCTCCTGGGTATATATGAGACAGTCAATCCAGTAATTTGATTACTATGAGGAAAAACAAGGTAAGGAAATCAATATTTTAACCTAGGTTTCTACCGTTTCTTACATAAACACACACTATTTGTGTACTTGAATCATCTTACCTATAGATATGTGGTTATACTCCACTCCTTAATCATAACGTCAGACCAAGCAGCCTAATCGAGGCAAGACAGCTGCTACCTTAATTCCAATCGGACGTAATATTCGCTCCAGGAAACCACAAAATGCTTGTCAGGCTGGTCGGGTGGGCTGACAATGCCGCCTCAAGCTATATAACAAAGAAACAAGCAAACCGCTTAGTGTGCTATATTCTATTTAAAAACCATATCCTTATTGCTAGTTCAATCACCCCAAAGTTAGACGATCGTTACCTTTCAAATAGTCACCGCCATTTCGCACGCCAGTATCTGTGCGTATATACGACTCAGTCCACTTCCTGCTTCCTTATATAAAATGTGTGATGACGTAAATGACGTCTATTGTTGCGTCATTGTCTTGGTGACCGATTGAAATGCACACTCTTTATTTAGACTCAAAACAAAGCAATGCTTCGAGTGGAGGGACTAATTTCGAATGCTCATATCATATTAAATATCAACGGACCTCCAAGGAGGTTATTTTCAGAATAAAAAGGGGCGCATTTCAAAATACCATTAGGCAATGTATTTTACTCCTTAATCCACGAGTTGTCGTCATCGTAACAGATCGGAGTTAAAACTCGTATGTCTGACCCCAAAACACTATTAGTGTTGTGTATCTATATCATAGAGACCTGAAGGAGATCGATATTCAATCAGAAACCATGATTGCCTTAACGCCATAACTCAGGCTAGGCCACCGAAAAGGTTCTGTACCTCTGCCCTTCGTGTCCACCTAAGTTTCAAAAAACGTTATCAAAACTTCTTTCGCTGAAAGTCCATTAGGGAGACTTAAGGGAACATCTCCACTATCCATCTACAATCCCTCCGTCAAAAATGACTCCATGATCAAGATATCAATTACTATCCCAGGCTGACAATTCAATTCTGATCTTTGCCAACGCTCATAAAGTGGTTATTAATTTGTCCAGTATAAAACGTAATCACAATTTATATCCCCATCTTAGATACCTTTCAAAATCATAAGCATTGGTTCTACGGAAATACATCTCATAAAGACAGTTCACATAAAGTTGTTTCCATAAAATTCGAATTCATGTCAACATAAGCATGGCAATTTTCTGTATTACGAAACTTTGTGTTTATCATAATTATCCTAGGTCATATCAAATCATTGTATACTCCTCAACAGAAAATACATGTTCTCTCTATGCATAAACTGGATATATTACAAGGTGGTTAAATGACCCCCACAGCTTCATGATCATATAACCCTTAAATCAAAATGTTCAGATTTCATTTGCCCAAGTACAAGTCATCAACCAATATTCAACAGTGTTATCGGCCTAGAGATTTCCTCTTGTTTATTTAGTCGAGAAGATGTATCCATTTACATTCGCGGAGATTCAATACTGAAATTATCGAGCCGCCTCTGGCATTGGGTATAATTTTTTCCAGAACCCACCATCTTAAACTATCATATGGGTGATTCCTTTCACAAAAAGGATACACCAAAGGGGCCCCTTGTGTTTTGCATTGAATCCTCGAGCAATGTTGTAATATTCTGACCTTTATTTTTTGTCTTGTCTGCCCCACATATACCTTATCACATGGGCACTTGATTAGATATATAACATCAGTCGAATTACAATTAGTATGATGCTTCAAAATGTACCTTTTTTGGCGATACATAAAATCTTTCTGTTCGAACGCCAGTTCACAAGCCTTGCATCTACTACACTTGTAGTGACCTTGCAAAGGAGGTAACATCAATTGTGATCGTAGATCAGGTTGAAGGGGATTCTTCAGAAACGAGCTTACAACTTGATCCTTTATATTACAGCCCCTTTTAAAAGCGAACAATGGTAGATCATCTGTTCCCAAATCATCTGTTATTAACTACCAGTTCTTTTTAACGATCTTTTTAATCTCGTTGCTCCTGTCGCTAAAAGTGGTGACACCAACAACCCTCTTACTTTTTTTGCTTTTCTTTGGATTCACCTCCAAGAGTGTCTCCCTGTGGCAATCCCACACTCTTTTCCTTGATCTCTTAAGGAGACTCCGAGGATATCCCCCTTGTTTTAGTCTCTCAATTAAGTCATCTGATTCCCGAAAGAAATCCGCTCTGTGGGAACAATTCCTACGCAACCTGAGAAACTGCCCATAAGGAAGATTGTCTCTCAGATTGCGTGGATGATGACTCATATAACTCAACAGAGTGTTCCGTTCTAGGGGTTTTCGATATAGTGTAGTATAGAGTTTCCCCTCCTCATGTTTGATTGTTAGATCAAGAAAGTCAATTTGGCTCGGACTATGTGTCATTGTAAACTTTATATCAGGAGATCTTTCATTAAGCCATATACAAAATCGATCAACAGTTACAGAGTCACCTCCAGGAGGATTATATAGAAAATACAGAATAGATTGAGATTTTGACCAAAATAAGAGGTATGTTTTTGATGATTAAATAATTATCTTTAGTCATTAAAGAGCTGTTTAGATTCGATTGGAGCTAATATAGAGGTTGGTTGATTCCTTTATAGCCAATGATTGATACACTGCGATAATGAGTCGTATGGCCGGAACTTGTCGCTGATTGTTCAATTAAATTGGATTGGTGACATTTGTACCTGAAAGGTGAGTTTTGCTCACTCCCCTTAATTTGAATAAGAAGAAATGAATACATAATATGTGTTGAAGTAGGGTATTATATCTGTTTTTAATTTTCTTTTACATAAGGTGAAAGGAGTTGGATTTCCTTTATGGGAACCAGCATTTGGGGCCATATGTATCAAGGCAAAATGGGTTCGCAAACGCCGAAATTCGCAGAATTCCGGCGTTTGCGAACCCATTTTTGCTAAATGGTATGTATGAAACATTTTTGTTGCAAAATAAGGAATCGCTAAATTTGCCATTCCTTATTTTGCGATTGCATTTAAGGAATTGCAAATTTTGCGATTCCTTAAATGCAATGTATCAAGGAAAAAAACATTCCAAAATGCCATGAAAGAATCGCAAATTACCACCAACTTCTAGTTGGTGGTAAGTTGCGAATTCCATGAAAAATGCAAATTTTTGCACTTTTCAAAGTGCCATGTGACACACATACATACCCTTAGGGCATATATATGTGCCACATGTGCACCCATGCATATTTCAGGGGTGCAACAGGGTGTCCTTTGGACACCCCTGCACCCTTGAAATTATTCTCAATTTGCGATTAGCAAAATTGCGAATCGCAAATTGGGAATAACTTCCTATTCGTTCTTATGGGCCTCCTGGCCCATAGAAATGAATGGGAAAGTATTCCTTAATTGCGATTAGCAATTTGCTAATCGCAATTAAGGAATTTTAAGAAATCGCAAAAAAAGTGATTTTGTACATACATACCTATTTGCGATTCTCAAATAGCGATTTCTTAATAATCGCTAGTTGAGAATCGCAAAACTGGATGATGATACCTATGGCCCTTGATGTATTGATTACTGAAGGCGCCACATCGCATTAAATTGGTGAGCATTGGATTGTTATTGAAATATAGAAGAGAGCTCTCGTGGGTTAATAGGAATCCTTTTTTTCTAAAATGAGATATGTTTTGGTCTCCCTTTGGTATAGGTGGCACACATTTTTATGTAGTACTGATGAAGACCCCAGTTTGACTTATCACGTGTACATAACACACAGAGGGGTCGAAACGTCGACGTGTTTCTAAAAACGTCCCAATCAAAGTCTAAAGAGTGATTATATAATTCAATTCTGATGCTTTCACATATGATTTACATTTGTGAATAGGATGTGTCTCTTGATATATTATTATATATATATTATAATTTGTATATGTATTTATTGAAATGTGTTGTGATGTTCATATTTATGTAATGTTCACATTTGCCTATGTTTGTTATGTAATGTGATTTATTTATGTTTTTATGTCTATGGTGCTTAAATCACATGTGTGGATACACTATTATAAATTTTTCAGAAAGATTTGGGAGAACTCTCTTGCTTTGAGATTAATTCACTGATGACTGACTAATATTTATCATTCAATGAACTTGCCACTATAAGGGCTTTGATTTGGAAGTAAAATGTTGTTTTTGTATGATTGAAAGTAGCAGAACCATTGTTCGTTTACTGTACTAATCCCCAGGTTCTGTGCTTCACTAGGAACCCCAATTGTTAATAATGGTCCTCTTAGATCTAGGAATATCTCTGAATCTCCACAAGTCATATTCAGAGAGTTCAGGATAGAATACTGGTGTTTTAAAAAAAAAAGTTTTCATTTTATTTTATTTTGATCATAATACAAAACAGAAAACGAAGCATGAATACACCGTACATTACGAATTTTCATCCGCAGTGGCATAGTGAGGTATTTATTGGAACATACACTCGTCAGCTGTTGGACCCATGGCTTAGTTCGATTTACCCTCAAGCTTCGGCTGTCCTGTGCAACCTATACACTCTTGTGCAACCTAGACACTCACTCATAGTCTAAAATGCCACTGGGGCTGTTCTCTGTTGGATGGGGAAGAGCCTGCAACATAAGTCAGGTACGGAATTACAGGCTGCAAGATGCACAGCAGTAGACTTACACATTTGTTGACTGCAGGAGACCCCATGTCCCACTCAAAATGTGTTTCTCCAATAACCACTGTAATCCCAGGAGTGCTCCTGAGGGAGGCAGCCTATAAATACGCAACTCTTCTGAGGCCGATTGCACCTCAGCAGTGTTCAGTTAGGAAAAACATCAGAGAAGCTTTAGAAGACAAATCTGAGAAGCTCTCAGTGTCACCAAGTTCCTTAGATACCCACCCTCAGACACCCTATATCCAGGTCTGGATCTTGAATCAAGCATTCAGATATTTGATTCCCACAACAGTTTTCCTTGCGCTGGTACCAGCAGCCATATCCCACACACACTCCTAGGAACGAAGCATACAGAAGGCATAGAGATAGAACCATTTATCAGGTTATTTCTTATGCAGCCATCAAAAGGTTAAGAACGATTTCACAGGTAAGGTACTACAATAGGTCTTTTATGTGAACAGGTCTGCTCGTTGACAAGCAGTTGTTTGTTCGCTGGTGACAAGAAGGTGAAGTGAATTTAAAAGGGGACCATTTCAAAATGTATGGTCTATACATCTGTTATGCTTTAGCAAACAAAAACTCCTGAAGCCATCAGAACACATCCCACAGGGGTACTAGAGCGTTTTCTACCTTTTTTCAATAGACTATTTTATTGACTTTTCTTAATAAAATATAACATGATAAACTATAGAACATTACTCACTTTACTTTGGCAACAACACAGTTGCAAATTTAACATTGTTCCCAATTGTTATCAAGCCTGCATTACGCCTCAGGGGATGAGTCTACATGATCAGTCATAATAATCTGTTTATCTGCGCAGTATGCAATCATATTCACTTCAGCATACTCACAACTCATACACCTGTTTGTTTTAAATCCATCAAATCCAGCTTTCTTTCAAGGCTGAGGCGATTTTCCCACTGGATAGACAAATTTGTTGCAGTTGACACAACGTCTGAAGAAATCCCCTTTGCTCATTAAGTTAGTGCAGCATGCAGGTCTTTGACCTTTCAATTTGTTTTAAGAATATGAGAAAATAATTGCACAAAGAAGAATTTGTCAGTAAGGTCTGGGTACCAGTCAAAGCCCTCTAGAACCGAGTTGGATATAATTGGTGCTGCAGGTGGGTTAATTGCAGTAGCGAACAATAGAGGCGTCCAGGGACAGCCCTATGTGATTACAAGCATTTGCAATGTAATCGGTCTCGCTTTTGGGACCTTATATGTATTTAGCTATGCAGCACATTAGCCTGGGTGCTGAAACATCTACTGTTCTTTAACATGGTGGGAAAGTGAGCACCAAACTGCGTGAGACGCCAGGTATGGGAACACATGGAGAGAAATATTGCCTTTCAGTGGGAAATGATATAGTCCAAAGCAAGGTCTTTGGTGGTCATATCACTGAAAATACAAGATTTGAAAAAAATATTATTGTCTACAGGTGCTCGTGGAAGACAATTTCTATGGACTGTAATCCAGAGAATGCTAAAGTGATTCTAGTATTTTACTGACCTCTGCTGGTCGTTTTCTTTCAAGAAAGTTAAATAGAGGCAGTTGCCAGAATTTTTTTTAAAAAAGAAAGTCCCTCAGCAGAAAGAAATTCTGGTATTGTGGCTTTGCTGGGCCACTACTGCATGAACAACCGCTGCATCATTTACAATGTTTGTAAATAATGCAGCTGTTTTTGATGTAGTAGACCAGCAAGCGGAGCTAATGGTGTTTTATCATCAGGATGGGGGTGATGTGATCATATTTCTTCATCCCCTGAAAGAGAACTGTGCATTGTAGGGTGCGCTATGCCTTTTACTGTTTTTATGTTTATTCCTTGCTGTCTCATTGTGTCCAGTCCCACAAATCACAATAATTGCTATTTCCTCAGATTTCGTTTGCAAAGGCATATCATTAAATAATAATCTGCGAGGTACTCAGCATTGTTATCTCAAAGTCTGTTATGACATTCTGTGGTTATATTGAAAAAGCAGCTACGCACGTCATTATCATATGCAATTTCTTTATTGATGTCATAGCTACATTTTCACAATTGCTTTATTTACATTCTTGCTTTCTCAAATATGCTAGGAATGTACCATGTGTACTTTTACACACTGTGTTTTTAAACTGGCTCTACTCTTTTGTTAGTAATGGGTGGTGGGGGGAAGACCGTATTTGAATGTCCAGAAGCTCATGAAAGTTTTTTCCGGTCCTTCAACCATGGCTGGGTTTGTGAAAACCCCCCTAATTGTCTCTTTGGACAAGAAGGGTACCCAAGGCAACCCTGTCATTTACTATCAAAAGAGTAGAGCAAGATTCAAAACACAGCGTGTACTTTCTGAAAGCACATGCGCCGTTTTAAACTTGCTCTACTCTTTTCTCAGTACAGTGAGCATAGCTGCCAAGGTTTCATACTTTGTAATTCTTCGAGCATTTGCTGACGATCTTGTCTTTAATTGTTGGTTTCCAGTCTGTAAGGTATTTGGATTTAAGTGGTCAGGTGCAAGTAACCACAATGACAAGGTAATTCTGTTTACATTCCTCGTTGGGTTGGGTGTTGCTGTGTAAATAGATTCACAATCTGCACCCCTTTTCTTTTGCAGGTTTGTGAGACCGGACTACGAATACAATTGTACAGGTAGACGTGAGTACAGGCAGAACAAACAGGTAATTGTTTGGTAGAGGCAAACTGTGATGCATCTAGTACATTGTAGTATAATATACTTACCCATGATTTATTCTGTTGCAGGTTTCTCAGCCTGGACCTCACACATTTAAACGGCCGTGCGTGAGTACAAGCAGAAGAGGTAATTGATTGGTAGAGTCAAACTGTGATGCATCTAGTACATTGTAGTATAATATACTTACCCATGTTTTATTCTGTTGCAGGTTTCACAGCCAGAACCCCACACATTTAAACAGACGTGCTTGAGCACAACCAGAACAGGTAATTGATTGGTAGAGTCAAACTGTGATGCATCTAGTACATTGTAGTACAATATACTTACCCATGTTTTATTCTGTTGCAGGTTTTGCAGACAGTACCCCACACATTTAAACATGTGTAAGTGAGTTCAAGCAGAAAAGGTGATTATTTGGTAGAGTTAAAAGGTGGTGCATCTTGTACATGTGGCATAATATACTTACCCATGTTTTATTTTGTTGCAGGTTTTGCAGACAGTACCCCACACATTTAAACAGGTGTACGTGAGTTCAAGCAGAAAAGGTGATTATTTGGTAGAGTTAAAAGGTGGTGCATCTTGTACATTGTGGCATAATATACGTACCCATGTTTTATTCTGTTTCAAGTTTTGCAGACCGTACCCCACACATTTAAACAGGTGTACGTGCGTTCAAGTAGAAAAGGTGATTATTCGGTAGAGTTAAATGGTGGTGCAGCATGTACATTTTGGCATAATATACTTACCCATGTTTTATTCTGTTTCAGGTATCGCAGCCAGAACCCCATACGTTTAAACAGATGTACGTGCGTTCAAGCAGAAGAGGTAATTGTTTGGTAGAGTTAAACTGTGGTGCATCTAGTACATTGTAGTATAACAGATTGCATTCATGAGCTAGGTGTCAACGTAAGCCATGTTCCCTTATTTTGCAGGCTTTGTGGCACAGCAGGTTCAAACCGGAGGGCACGGAAATGTTCAAGCGCAAAGCTGTAACTTTGGGAGAGTGCAGTGCTTCACCACAAAGGAAGAAATGTTGCCTTTTATTCAAGGAAGAGTGGATGAAGGGAATTATGGAGGCTCAGACACAGAGGTCATGAAGCAAGGCCCGCATGCAACTCGGGGAACTGTTTCAATACAGTCCAGACGTGGGCTTGATTTGCACAGCATGTGCCGAAGCCAAGATTGTTGGGGACTTTTCCACAGGGAAGAAATGGAGTGATGGCTGGAAACTGGGCTACATGAAACACCATCTACTTAGCAAAGTACACGAGTCTGCCATGGTGATATTGAGAAACAGAAGTGCTGCTGCCAGGTTTGGTTATGGAGTGCGGCCAATGCTGACAGAAATTGCCACTGACAAAGCAAATAGAATGGAAGTAGCTTAACGCCAAAGATCCGTGCCTGAGGAGATATAGATTCTCATCAACAACGTGTTGCTGGCAGTCAAGATGAATACTTCAATGTTATCCGTACAAGACATCCATGACCACCTAGCTTTGTATGTGAAGATACCAGACAGCTGGAGGAGCAAGAACTATGCTTTTGAGTTTCTTGAGGCTATCAATAGCATGATATACTGTGAAGCTATGGCAGAACTTCGGCAAGCTTTGTATCACACCTTGATAATTGATGAGAGCACAGATATTTCTGTTATAAAAATGCTCATCCTGTACTTCAAGTTCCGACCTGTAAAATCAACAGAGCACAAAACACAGTTTGGGGGCATAGTGAAGGTGACTAGTTGTAATTCTGAGGCTATCACTACTGCTGTGAAAGAATTCTACACTGCCAATAACTGGACCTCATAAAAATGGTCATCTTCACATCCAATGGTGCGTCTATGTTGCTAGATAAGAATAATGGTGTTGCTACTCGCCTTAAACAATCTATTCCTCCTCTAGTTGTGCAGCATTGTGTCGCCCATCGAGAAGTACTCACAAACTTTCTCTCGGGGGCCACATTTACAGTGTGGTTAGTGTCCGAGGGCCGCATCGGTGGGGGCGGGCTCAGTGGGGGAGGGGGCGGGGCAAGAGCAACAAAAAAAAATGGTCCAATGAGGTTGATCACTGGTCCCTGCAGCGGACGCCTTTGTCCACTGAGCCACCAGACCCGGCATACACACATCTCTCTCTTGTTCTTTTTCAGTCTCTCTCTCTGTCTCCCTCCCTCTCTCCCTCCCTCTTCCTCCCTCTATCTCACTCACTCTTACTGTCTCACTCCCTCTCTCCCTCTGTCTCACTCACTCTGACTGTCTCACTCTCTCTCTGTCTCCCTCTCTCTCTGTTTCCCTCTCCCTGTTACCCTCTCCCGTACTCTGTTTCCCTCTCCCTCACTCTGTTTCCCTCTCTAACTCTCTTTACTTCCCTCTCCCTCCCTCCCTCTGTCTCCCTCTCTCTCCTTCCCCCTCCCTCACTCTGAGGTCTCCCTCCCTCACTCTGTCTCCCTCCCTCGCTTGCTTGCTCTGTCTCCCCCCCTCTGTCGCTCTGTCTCCCTCCCTCCCTCTCTCTGTCACTCTCCCTCGCTCTGTCTCCCTCCCTCGCTCTGTCTCCCTCTCTCGCTCTGTCTCCCTCCCTCTACCTCACTCCTCTGTCTACCTCCCCCTCCCTCGCTCTCCCTCGCTCCTCTGTCTCCCTCCCTCTCCTTCACTCTCCCTTGCTCTCCCTGTCTACCTCCCTCGCTCTCCCCCACTCTCCCGCTGCCTCACTCTCCCTCTGTCTCTGTCTCCCTCCCTCATTCTCCCTCCCTCTCTCTCCCTCCCTCAGCTGTCTCTCTCCCTCGCTCTCCCACGTTCTCCCGCGCTCTCCCTCACTCTCCCTCTGTCTCCCTCCCTCGCTCTCCCTCTCTTGCTCTCCTTCTGTCCGCCTCTGTCTCCCTCCCTCGCTCTCTCGCGCTCTCCCTCTGTCTGCCTCTCCCTCGCTCTCCCTCTGTCTCCCTCCCTCGCTCGCCCTCACTCGCTCTCCCTCTGTCTGCCTCTACCTTGCTCTCCCTCGCTCTCTCTCTGTCTGCCACTACCTCGCTCTCCCTCGCTCTCTCTCTGTCTCCCTCCCTCGCTCTCTCTCGCTCTCCCACGTTCTTTCACGCTCTCCCTCGCTCTCCCTCGCTCTCCCTCTGTCTGCCTCTCCCTCTGTCTCCCTCCCTCGTTCTCCCTCGCTCTCCCGTGCTCTCCTGCATTCTCCCGCGCTCTCCCTTGCTCTCCCTCTGTCTGCCTCTCCCTCACTCTTCCTCTGTCTCCCTCCCTCGCTCTCCCTTGCTCTCCCTCTGTCTGCCTCTGTCTCTCTCCCTCGCTCTCTCGCGATCTCCCTCGCTCTCCCTCTGTCTGCCTCTCCCTCGCTCTCCCTCTGTCTCTTCTCTTGCTCACCCTCGCTCTCCCCCTGTCTTCCTCTCCCTCGCTCTCCTTTTGTCTGCCTCTCCCTCGCTCTCCCTCTGTCTGCCTCTGTCTCCCTCCCTCGCTCTCCCTCTGTCTGCCTCTGTCTCTCTCCCCATCTACCTCCTCCCTCTCCCCCTGTCACCCTCTTCATCTCACCCTGCCGGTGTGTGCCCTGGCTGAGCACACCCCCTCCAGCCGCACCCGAGCACTTCACAGGTCTTTAAAAGACCATTTGCATGTTAATGAGGCTTTGTTCACCTCTTAGGCCCCTGCAGCTCCACTCTGACTATGGCAGGAATCACCCCCTCCACAGAGCAGCAGAGTCTCTTGAGTCGCACTGCCGCAGGGGTGTTTGCTGACACACTTTAAAAAATATATATATATTAAAACACGGGTACGATGGTTGGACAGTCCGTGGGCCGCCAGGGAAGGCTTGCCGGGCCGCTGTTGGCCCACGGGCCATACTATCAGTACCCATGGTCTACACTGTGTTCTCCACAAGGAAGTCCATGCTGGATGAAATTGCATCGGTCACTGAATGTGAAGTTGTCTCCTTTCGACCACTGAATGAAGTCCGGTGGCTTACAAGGAATTTTGCTGTTGGTGCACTAATTCGTAATTACGAGACTGTTCTTAAGTACTTTGAGCATGAGAAAGTTGAGGAGAATGATCCAATTGCTAAATATTGTTATAAAAAGCTATCGGACTCCAACTACCATATTTCCCTTGCTGTACTTAATGACATTCTGGGTGAATTTGCATCTTTGTGCAAACTATTCCAAAAAAGTTCTTTGACTACTGTTGAAGCTGTACAGTGTGCAAGAGCAAACATTGGCCAAATTAGGCAACAGTACTTGGGGGACACAGTCTTTTGGAGCAGCAATGTAAGAGATATGATGGTGTTGTACAAGGAAAGGCAAGAGTTTGACAGTGGGCCTATTTTGTCTTTTGTTTCCCTTCTTTGTGAGCACATGCAAAAAAGGTTCCCTGAAGATGAGCTGAAAGAATGGGCAAGTTTTGAAATCCAGGCAATAGCAACTCAATCACATTTTGATTTTGGGACTGAGAATATACAAAGACTTGCTGAAAAGTATAAAATGTCTTGGCCCTGTGTGAATGTGGAACAACAGAAGATGTTTTTCGACAATACAGAGACTATAAATATGTGGTGTCAGAACATGTAAAGGGTGGGTTATTTACCACCTTTCGAGACATGGTGAATTTCACTGTACGCAATGCTGCTCAGTATAGTGTGGTGTCTCAGCTTGTTGATGTCTGCGCAATGTTTAAAGCATCTAGTGCAGATTGTGAGCGAGAATTAAGCCTCATGAATACTATCAAGAGTAAATTGAGGAATAGACTAGAGCAGGAGCATTTGGATATGCTGATGAGGACAAAAGCCTACCTCCTGAATGGGAAAGTTGACCTAGACCGAGTTCATCAGTGCTGGAAAAATGGCAAGGATCAATGTGAGAAGCAACCCTGTCAACCACCTAGTGATGCCACTTGACGTGTCTGAACAGCCCTCTCTCTTATTGTGTATATGTGATATTGTATAGGCTTGCAACATTTCCCCACCCAATGAGCTGGGCTCCAGTTAAGAATATTTATTAAAATCTTATGATGGTACCATCATTGAGGTCTTATGCTTTTCTAAACTTGAAGTGTACTTGCCAGTGTACGCAATTCATGTCATGGCGTGCTTATCAAATTTGCAAACTGCCCTTAAGACCCTTATAGTGGCGCTGTATGTGTGAAAATGCACCACCTTTTCACTTTTTAAAGTAAATGTTGTGAGTGACATTTGGCGCCGCACACCCACCGTTTGGTTCCTGGTGCACATAGCCATGGTTGCAGCGCACAGAGACCGTCCACTGCCGCACACAGAGGAAGAAAATTAGAGGGAACATTGCTCACGAGTGACGTGGAACCGTAACTCCTGGACACCATGCACATTTGCAAGTACATCAACATCCCGAGCTTTTCCCGAAGTTGTGCATTGGGATACTTGTAGTCCAAGACCCGAGCACCATTTGCACCAAAGATTTGGGCCTACATTCCACAAGTGTTCCGTGGGTCCGCTTCTAGCATTTCCACTTGAGGCTCCTTCACGATCCCTGGTCCGTCAACTGGTGGGTCCCCATGAAGGTAACTCTTCTGTTTCTTGGACCTTTCTGGTTGCTCCAGATGTGCCCTGATTCCCCACCAAGTGGTGAGTCCCTCAGACCTTGCTGGTCTGCACCGAAGCCAATCTTTGCTTTCTGCGTGGTGGCTTATTGGGTCCAATCCGGATGCTGACACAGCAGCGCTCGACATGCTTTGTGGGACAGCTTGAATCCAGCACATGGTTGTCATCGATGCCTCCTGGTCATCGTGGCTGAAGAGTCAAGCTTTACCTTTTTCATCTGAAAGCACCTGACATCGGTGGGCATCCACTCATCGCCTTCCTGGTCACTGGCAAGTGACCCAGACTCTGTCCCCTCTGCTTTCAGGTTCTTCAGATCTCTGATCCACCCTTTGATCCACCCGGACACTTTCGACTTGGTTGCCAGTAGCCCTTTGCAGCAGATCGCCATTGAAAAAAATGATGAAACCCGACATCTAAAGACACCTTTGCACCCGGCTTCCCTGGGTGAGGTAACTTGAGTACTCCGGTGCTTCCGTGGGTATTGACTCTAGAACTGCCTAGTTCTAAAGTGTCCTTAATCTTTAAAATTCCAACCGCGACTTTCCCCATAGAAGCTAATGGTGATTTGCGGCTGTGTTTAGACACTGCACGTGCCCCCCGTGGGTCCCCTGTGTCACTACCTTGGGTAGTTCCTGGTGGCCCCAGTGGTTCTAAAGGCTCTAGGTCTTGTATGTATGTCAGTTGTGGTTCTTATACCACTTTCTTAATGTATGGTTTGGTACTCCCCTAGGGCTCAATGTATATTGTGCTAATTTACTGTGTGCTAAATAATTTTACTGTATGTACTTTTGCCTATAGCCTCATAAAGAGACTAGAGGGATGCATTTAGAATAAATACATATATTTTATATATATACCTGGGGCCTTATTTATGAAGGCCTTGCGCCGCCGGTGCGCCACTTTTAAAATGGGAAAAAGTGACGCACCTGCGGCGCAAGGCCTTCATAAATAAGGCCCCTGGTGTGGTTCTCCTTTCATTTGGTCATTCATGAGATTATAGACTGGTAAAACAAGCTGCTTTACATTCCTTCAAGACTTAGCCTGAAGGCTGCTCTCCACAGCTACCACTAGGATAGCTTTTTATATAGGTTGTCTTTAAACCTACCATCAATAAGGGTCGTTTGGACTGGTGCAAGGTGCCCACTAGAATAGTGGACAGCATATGCCAGCATATGCCAGGCCAACTTCTCACATGAATCCGAAACCGGTCCCAGGATGCTTGTTTCCGGTCCAGGGAAGACATGGCTTGGCAGTTCGGGCTGGACTGTTCCCATGAGGCACAGGGTCAGACTGGTTGGCATATGGCCATGTCTGAACTGGGGTGGCAGAGTGAGCTAAAGAATGGTGATGGATTAAACCCAGATCTGTTGACTTGGGTGAGTGTTTGATTTGCTCAAACGCTCCGTCCATCATCCCCTTTTGTATAACTTCTCACAGAAGGCTTCTTGAATCGAACAGGAGGAGTAATCTTAAAAGAAAGTGAGATAGTGAAGAGATGCTTATCATTGACTCAGGAATCCTCTATTATTACCCCTCAGAACCAGTCGTTAGCTCCTGGTGTTCATAATTTGCCAGTGGAAGTTCGACTGCCTGACTTATCCAATTCTAATTTAACCCCTGATCCACTATTCCACTTGCTGCCATAATCTTCTGCTTCTACCTCATAGACTTAGGCTTGGGCTGCTTTGACAGAAGGGGGAATGCAAGGGACACTAGGAGCTTTTGGGCAGCTGTGAACAGGCCTTTTTTTCGAATTACGAGGAACCCAAACTTGTATGTCAGACTAGTGTGGATAGCTGGGCAGGTCATTTTAGAACAGTGTATCACACTGGTGAGGGAAAAGTGCCATTGGTTGAATGTGTATTGCCCGTTGTGAATATTGCATCTGCCCGAGCTTTTAGTCAGTCGCTCAGTCTTTGTGAGGCAATAGATGCCATTAACAAGACTGACTCTGGGAAAGCCCCGGGACCTGATGGGGTACCGCAAGATATATTTAAAGGCTAATATCGATTTGTGGGGGTCTATATTAAAAAAATATGTTACCTGCAGTAATTGTTGGTCCACTCCCATACAACTGGAAAGAGGCAATCATTCTCCCCATATTTAAAAAGGGGGACAGAGATCATCCTGTTTGTTACTGTCCCATATCTTTACTCTACACCTCCTTCTGAATCAGTGGGCTGCATTTTATTGTCTATATTGGAGAAATGGGCAAAGGATAATAACATAATTTTCAGATGTTCAATTAGATTTTTGTCAGTGTCTCAATCTGCCTTTGACTCTAGGGAAATATGTGAAGGCTAGGGGAGTTGCAATTCATTTGGCGTTTATGGAACTCTTCTGTACCTTTGATACTGAAAACCGTGCCAAATTATGGGACCTGCTAAGATCCATGGGGGTCGAATAAGCGCTGGTTGATCTTCTTTGTCGCTTGTACTGGGACACCTTTGTGAAGGTGCTTTACTCCTAAAATGGAGAATGTACCTCACGTATCAAGGCAAGAATGTGTTTTGGTCCCTTTCCTCATTTTAGTTTATATAAATGACCTGGATGATTATTTAGCAAGTGGTGGTAAGGAGATGCCCAGATTGGGGTGCTAGCCAATCCAATCCTTTTATATACAAAGGATGCTGTCCTCATTGCAAGAACACCAACAGAACAGATTTTGTTGAATAGATTTGCCTCCTTTATGAAGTTGCTTGACCTAAGGGTAAATATGTCCAAGTCTTACACCTTGGTTTCAGGACCTAGAAAAACAAAGGTTAAAATAGAAGTGATAAGGTCCTCATTGATAAATAGGGTTAGAAATTTTAATTATCTGGGTATTTCCTTTGATATGGAGCTAAAGTGGTCCTACCTTCTTAACAGCAGGTCTTTCCAGTTCCAGGGAGCTGTTGATGCAGTTTCAGATTTGCATAAGACTCCGACATAGAGCTGTGAAGGAACTTATTCATTTTGTCAATTCAAAATACTCTGCAGTGGCCTTATATGGAGCAGTGTTTGGGGTCATAGTAACTCTCTCTTACTTCAGTGAATTGAAGATGGCTTTCTATGTAAGCTGTTGGCAGTACCAAGCACACCGAACATTTTCAGTCATGCCAAAGTAGGGCCGAACTGTCTGGAGGAATTGATTGGTTTGGCAGCCATCTTATTGTGGCAAAAATGTTGCATCAACTGGAATCAGGGTTGTCAAAAGTCCTTTTGGTTGTATGCAAGGACCTCGATAATGTATTTAGAATTCCATGGTTTTCATATCTGAAATATACTTTCTCTGACATGAGTTTCGCCCAATATTAGGATAACCCCAGGGCCTTAGGTATAGTCTCAAGAGATACAATAAAAAGCACATATTTAATACACAAGGCTAGGATGCATAATTTAAAGGCAGAATCTTTGAGGAGAGTGGTTACGTTTTTGGCCCTATGTGTTTTTGTAGGGCCAAATACCATATCTGACTTTTATCCAAGATTCTCCTTACAGATTTTATCTTATTCGTTTTAGACTTACTACTGTGCAATCTATAATTGCTTTGCTGACACAGGGTAGTTGGTTTGATACGCTCCTTATAGGCTATTGCAATCGACCTCAACCTCAAAGCACGAGCTACTTTATGGTATTTTGCACAATTTATAGTGAAACGCTCTGACGTTTTCTGGTACCTCATCTACGCGCTGCAAACATTAGACAATGTCCTGCTGCTTTGGTATACCTATATCAATGTTATGCTGTTTTAAACTTTATCAAGAGTGCACTTTTCATAAGGAAGTGTTATGGGACCTTTGTAATGCTGTAATTTAATATCAAAACCATTAGAGTCAATGGTATTCTGATATCACAGTGGGGGAAACCTGACAGCAGATTTTACTCTCATGTAGAAGTGCGAAAAACTATAATTCGCACCAGTCAGGCGCTCGAGTGTAACTTGAAGAAGGGATAGATTCCCATTATTGGCAAAGACTGCTAGATTTATGGTACAGTATCAGATTGGATATGAGTATTATATGATGCTTAGCAGTCTGCCATAAAATGAAGTAAATGATCGCTCTCCCTTTAATCGCACTGGAAATAGATCCTGCATAACTGCTATCCATATAGCACCTATAAACCAGTAGAGGCCCTGAAGAAGGGCCTGTTTTTCCGTGAAACACGTGTTGGCTGAATGTGATGTTGGTTCACGGTGGTTGGAAATCATACATCATGTAGTCTTTGGAAAAGTAAAGCAATTTGTATTGCAAATGCTTTTATTACGATATCTTAATACATAAGGAAGAATCAATGAATACAACAAATATCAGATCATTTAATGTTAATAAGAATTACAGTAGCTCCCTATGATAAGATTTGTAGTTTTTTGCTGTTTTTATTCTTTTGTAATTAACTTGTATATGTTTTCATCTAGTTCATCTCTATTTTGCTTTTATGGCCTTGAGCCAAAGAAAGCATTTTTCAATTTGATTCAATACACTATGACCAATAATATGGCCACACAGGACGTAACACACTGAATATGAAATGAACGGCAAGGGAGTGTACTGGGTGGGCTGTCAGGGGAGCTGCGGGGTACTCTTGAAAAGAAATGAATGGGAACCTACAAAGGAAAAATAAATAAAACAAACAACTTGTCACCAGCTCAGACCCTGAAGTGCACTCATTTTCAGGCAGAAGTGTATATTTTCAGGAATAATGCTGTTACTCACAGGGCAATAAAACCAATGGCAGAAAATGGCTAACCCATGGTCCTATGCATTATGCTGTATTGGGAGAAGTAGAATGTGTGTGACCCCAAGGTCCTCTACGTATGTTTTTGCATGTAGAGGTTAGGTTTTTTTATTGCAAAGGACTGGTACACAGCTACAGCTGTCAGCCACTCCTAAAAGGGTTTAGCAAAGATTATGGCAGCGCAAATCTTCTAACCTCTGGAGTTTGTCTAAGGGAGTAACCAACACCGCCATCTTTGTTTGCAATGGTAAACTTTGAGATTCCATGTAACTAAATTCCTGTATACAGGCATGAACACAGTGTAATACCAATCCCCGCTTAAAGGTCTATTGGTTTAGCATAAGATTCTAATAATAAATACGTTGTAATTTTCCATAATACACAGATTAGAATTATGGCATCTGACATATCTTTCACTAACAAACCAATCATGCCTATTGCTTTTATCAATGGCTCACCACCATAACCAACTTGGAACATAAGCCTTCCGTCAAAGTAACTTTCAAGTAAAGAGTCCTACAATTAGAAAATGTATCAGATTTGAGAAGCAGAACAATATACATTGCCTCTGAAGAAGGCCTAACAAGGATTCTCATAATGAAAACATTCTGCCCCCAGGGTTTTGTCAGAGATTTAGCCAACACCTGTCTCTTATAGTAATCTCTGAGAATGCATGTAATACTAGACCTTTCTACTAGCTTTAAGTGTAATGGCAATTCACTCTTGAAGCTTTACTGGCTTTAACAGATGTTTTTCACACTAAACAAGTCAGGGCTACTGCACTTAAATTTTCGCATTTAACCGATCAGACCTAAAACATCTGACATAACATTTCGAATATGTAAGGACAGTGGTCCCAGAAAGTGACAATACAATATAAAGAATCAAAGCAAAGCATAAAACACAAGGTATTTGTTATACTCAGTGTTTAATTCACACTGGGCAACGATCTCTTAATGCAAATATTTTTGTATTATCACATGTGACAATGTCCGTAGACGGGAACATGGTGAGGGAGAGAAAGGGAGGGCAGGTAATGGTGGTTTTGTGAGGGTAAGGAAGTAATTGAGAGAAAGAGTGTCAATCAGAAACAGTACATTACTTAGAACATATGAGGCTCATCCATCAAGCCTGTAAAACTCAGTTTCAGCAGAAACAGTATACAGCCATGATATCAACAGTAACACAATGTGAGGTATCTGTTGTTAGTGTTGGCTATGCAGTAAAGTGTCGACGTTTCGTCCCCTAGGAAACTGTAGGCAGTTGTATCCCTCATGTCAGGGTCTTCATCAGGACAAGGTGTGGGGGTGAAGGAGAGCCTGATCTAGGGACGAACATGAAAATAGCTTTTAGTACCATAATCATACGAAGCAGGATTCAATAAATAGGAAAGGGAGATTAAATCCAAATGTCACTATTGTACAGAGTACAGAGCGGTGTAAAGTTGAAATCTTTTTCCAACTGCAATAAAAACAACGTAATTTACGGAATTTTATGTCCCTATGATCTCATCTACATAGGTCTAACTCAACAAAAGATGAAGGCCCGGGTCCTCCAGCACTGCAGCTGGATAAGATGTGGAACACAGGGAGTGCCCCTAGTGGAACATTTTGCTACTATGAACCATAGTCCGGATGATATACGTTGGGAAGTAATAGAGAAAGCGTCCCTAGGGCCCAGAGGAGGAAACATTGGTGCCATTCTCAACCTAAGGGAATGCAAGTGGATGTTCCAGCTTGACTCTACAAGGAATGGCTTAAACGAATCTGAAATTAGCCATGACCAATGTGCTTGTCTGACATTTGATTAATATTAATTCTGCAATCCAGTGTCAATCTGCAATACAGTGTACATTAGATTAATTAACTTTCTGAAATCCAATGTACGTATCTCATGCATATGAGGGCACTTTATAGTCCTCATAATGTATTCTATCTTAACAAATGTGGTGCTTATGGACTAGCCCAATAGTGCTTCCAATTGAAAATCAATCGCATCCCCTGGTGTACACCTTCTCTCCTTGATGATAAATCAGGGATTCCTTGAATGAGTTTAAATCATAGAAACTCGAAGATTAATTTATGAGTAGTTCTTTATTTTCAAATCAGTTCTTTATCTTTTGTCCTTTCTCTGAAATTATAGTCATTTCATTCACTGTGCTTATTTGACATCAATGCCTGTTATTATGTCCAATGCATTTCGGGCTTAGCATAGCCCTTCATCAGGGAGCATTGACTGAAAAAGATAAATAATGGGAAGACTTATCACAAATAACGAAAATATAATACTTAAAACATTAAGCATTCACGTCCTGTACATTTATAGCCAAAAACATGCAAATTGTGTTCGAGTGTCGTTGAACATACTGTTGAGTGTCCCGTAGTGACAGTGATTGAAACAAGGTGGAAAGTGGTACGAAAAAACAGTGTACAAAATAAAAGTGGCGCACACGATGTGAACATGTACTCACATATCAGAAGTAGAATATTGTCTACCTTTCGAACGTTATCGATTAAGCTGCAACGTAAAAAAACGTAACAGTTAGCATGTGGCTAATAGAGCGCGAGGCTCTACAAATATATCGCGTATCGGTCTCAAACACTTACTAATGAGGCGCGCGGCGTCTCTCCTCATCTCAACCGGTTAGCGTGGTGTCAAAACCTCTGGCGTGCCAGGTTATGTTTCAAAGCCATTTCCGTATACGGAAGCTTAAGCACTCTCATTGGACACGCAGTCCCGATCATGTGCTCATAGACATAGAAAAAAGGGGACGAAGCCCGAAAATAAAGCGGTCGCGTATAATATGTGTTGACATCCGAAATTGTGTGGGGTCACTAGTGCAAAATATACCAAACTCTGCCAACAAATAATTACAAAACTGTGTGTTGCATATTAAAGCATATTAAAGCAAATGCAAAAATGTGTTAAATTAATAAGCAAATGTGTCAACACATCACGGGCAACAGGTACAAAGAAACAGTAGGAAACCCCTATTTGTTGCATGTACTATCATACTAAGACATTAATATAGATAGCACGCAAATTCAATGTGATCATTCAAACCAAAAGGTTTACTAGAGTTCATCAGATAAATCCAATGGTTTTCCCTCTGAAGTAGCTGTTGATTGATATCCACACCTTCTTTTTTTTATATTGTTTCCAAAATTAAAAACTGTAATTGAGACACATTGTGGTGTTCTTCAGAAAAATGAAGTGCTACAGAGGATTTCTGGTAATGGGTTCTTATGTTAGATTTATGTTCATTAACCCTTATCTTCACCTTTCTCTCATTCTTCCCAATGTAGACCTTGCCACATGGGCATTTCAGCATGTAGATCACATTTGATGTATCACAAGTAGCATTCGCATGTCGTTTTATTTTATGTCCTCTCAAGGGATGCGTGATGGTATTCCCTTTAATTATGTTATTGCAATTGCCACAGTGTAAGAAAGGTTTCGTACCTCGGTATACGGCGGGCTGTCCTTTCTGTGTTTTTAGTATTTCACCCAGGTTTTTACCTCTGGTGAATGCAAAGATTGGAAGTTTCCAAAAGATGGAGTTGAAGTCAGGTTCTGCTTTTAAAATTCCCCAGTGGCTTCTGAAAATTCTCTTGAATTTGATGCTAGCAGTCGAAAATTTGGAAACCATGGTTGTTCTTGTTTCTTTCATTTTCGGTCGCACTTTCAGGAAAGCACTTCTTTGCATGCTTTTAACCTTTTGTTTAGCAGTCGTAATAATTTCTTCAGGGTAGCCTCTTTTCACAAATCTCTCTCCCATCTCATCGATTCTTAAAGAGGCTTTAATCGGATCTGATGTGATTCTTCTCACCCTCATCATTTGCAACAAGGGTAAATGACGTTTAAGGGCCATCTGGTGGAAACTATTAAAATGTAGATTATTGTTTTTGTCTGTTGTTTTTCGATATATATCAGTTTCAATCCTTTTTGGTGTTAGTGTAACTTGAACATCTATGAAAGTTATGGTTTGGTCTGAAATTTCCCAAGTGATCTGAATTCTTTCATCTACTGAGTTCAACTGAGTTAGTGCTCTTTCCAGTTTGTCTTTGGTGTTGGTCAATATGATAAAAATGTTGTCTATGTATCTCACTAACATTTTAAGGTTGAACATCCAGTTGTCATTGTTTAGAATGTTGTTCTCTTCATACATTTTCACGTAAATGTTCGCATATACAGGCGCTGCACAATTACCCATGAAGGTACCTATCAGTTGCTGGTACCACTTATCATCAACTTTGAAGTAACTTTGATATAAGGTGAAGATTAGGAATGGCTGGAACTAATCTGAAATTAGCCATGCCCAGTTTGCTTGTCTGACATTTGCTTAATATTCATTCTGCATTCCAGTGTCAA
The DNA here is from genome assembly GCF_964263255.1 of Lissotriton vulgaris. Classification (NCBI taxonomy): domain Eukaryota; kingdom Metazoa; phylum Chordata; class Amphibia; order Caudata; family Salamandridae; genus Lissotriton; species Lissotriton vulgaris. The sequence goes on from NC_141685.1 coordinate 919,285,128, forward strand.
TCTGCAATACAGTGTACATTAGATTAATTAACATTCTGAAATCCAATGTACGTTTCTCATGCATATAAGGGCACTTTATAGTCTTCATAATGTATTCTATATTAACAAATGTGGTGCTTATGGTTAAGCAATATGTAATATCTCTAGGTAATGTTTTAACCATGTACCTACCACTGTACTACCACTGTATTAAGCCTACTGCATATGGACAAATATCTCAACTGTGTTGTCATTTTTACTCTATTTACTGTGAAGGAATGCATCCATGTGTTGCTCAATATTGATGTGTGAATCCACCTGTACAATAGGCATATTGTCCACGGCTCATTGTTTCAACATGATAATAAGTCAGCATTGCAACTATCTGGTTAGGAATGGTAACAATAATGCTGTATGCAATCTTTCTCTAGTACAAACACAAGAGTTTTCTCATTACATGTAGGCGACACTTCCGATGCGCTTGATTCAGTTTTCCCAACAGTTCTATTAATTTAATCTTCATCACTACAAGAGGCTTTGTTCTCTAATTTTAGGACCGGAGTCTTTCTTCTTTGACTCCACCCGTCACTCACGAGCTACGAGGCATCGAGCGGCTGCACGCGCGCTTTCATCACGCGTGATTTATAGGTTACTTAAGCATCTGTCCACGAGCCTTCCGGTTCGCTTTATTTGAATGGAGGCATTGACTGTAGCAGAGGTGAGTCCCGGCCTGGCACCCGGCCCGCATGCATAATATGTTTTACCCACCACGATTTTATAGTGCGTCTAAACTTAACCTATTTTCCTCATTTTACTTGCAGTAATAAAGATTAACAGAAGGCATCAGGTGCGCGTTTCTCTTGCCGGCCCATGCCCTTTCAGGCGATGCACCTTTTTTAATGCGTGAAATGTAGTTGCTTCTTTTCTCTCACAGTAGTTTTAGAGTTCATTTTGAACTTAACCGCCAACCAAGATTGATGTTCTTTACCCATACATCCTATCACTCCTGTGATAATGTGATGCACCCCTTTTGATTAACGCTTGTCAGCCAGTCTATTTGTATTTTTCACACACTTGTTTTAGTAATCTCGGTAGAGAGAAATCTGGATACATTATATTTTACCCTTAACTTGCTTTTCACTCGTGTTCTGACTACTTTGCCATTTCGGTGGTCCAACAATGATGAGTTCTACAACTTAGCGGTCCTATTTCTTGTATTCCACAGATCCTTTCCAGTGTGTCAGCAATATATCTGACGAACCCAGCATGACATAAGTAAAGTCCATTACTTTAGGAAGTAAGAGACCTTCTTTTTTATTATTTCCTATTTCTCCATCGACCTTGGTCTCCACTGATCTTGCACCTTATTCATTTCAGGTGTTTTGATCACTCTCTTGCCACAGGAGCAGGGCGCCCCTCTACCAACATAGGCATCATGCAGAGGTTTTATGGTAATAGCGACATTTGGATTTAATCTCCCTTTCCTATTCATTGAATCCTGCTTCGTATGAATATGGTTCTAAAGGCTATGTTCATCTCCTCCCTCACCCCCACACCTTGTCCTGATGAAGACCCTGACGTAAGGGATACAACTGTCTACAGTTTCTTAGGGGTCGAAACGTCGACACTTTACTGCATAGCCAGCACAAACAACAGATACTTCACATTGTGTTACTGTTTATATCATGGCTGTATGTATCATGGCTGTTTCTGCTGAAATTGAGATTTACAGGCTTGATGGATGAGCCTCATGTGTTTTAAGTAATGTACTGTTTCTGATTGACACTCTTCCTCTCAATCACTTCCTTACCCTCACAAAACCACCATTAACCGTCCTCCCTTACTCTCCCTCACCATGTTCCCGCCTAGAGACATTGTCACATGTAATAATACAAAAATATTTGCCCATTGTGAATTAAACACTGAGTACAACAAATACTGTGTGTTTTATGCTATGTTTTGATTCTTTACATTGTATTGTCACTTTCTGGGTCCACTGTCCTTACGTACTGCTTTACACCCAGGTCCCAGAGACTAGTTTTGGGTATACCCTTCTTAGGTAACTATAACATTTTGAATAAGCTAATCAGGCCTATAGCAATTATCATTGTCTGTTTGCCCTAAGCAAGGCCTACTGCATTGAGCAAAAGAGTTCCCTTAAGGTAATAATCAGGCATAAATATTTAAAATAACAAGTATTTAGATAAAAGGTACAGGTGACAAAAAATAACAACAAAAAACAAATATTATCACAGTGCAAACCTTCTACCCCAAGGGGGTGAAAGACATCAAATCCTGGACTACTATGGTAATCTGAGAGCATATATGTAACAAAATACATATGTACAGGTGTTAGCACAGTGTAATAACAATCGAACCTTGATTGCCTGTTGCTATAAGATATGCTTTTCACAATAAATACGTCAAGCCTGCTGTCTTTGTCATATTTTTGCACCATAAACATATCAACAAGCCTTGATCTATGGCTTGTCACCATAACTAACTAATTCTGGCTGTGTTGAGTACAAGCTTTCCCACTAGGCAAAAAGTGGAGTAGACACACTATTTGTCAGTGGAAGTGGACAGCTTCTACCCAATCAAAACCTGTACTTCAGGACCCCAACATTTGGGCGGGACCAAAGCCCTCTCTCAAAGCTTCCTCTTAAAGTCCTGTTTATGTTGATCACATATGGTTTGGCAACAACTGTGTTGCTAAGCCAGACCTATATATACAAGTGGAAACACTAAAGTAGATGTGTCCAAGCCTCACATAATAATGTTCATGCATCTCTTCAGCTCCTCAAGAGCAATCCCCATCTATACTTATTTACATTTAGTGTACTCTGTGAGGGTAGAGACCACTATTGATTATGCATTTATCTGTGCATCCCAGGCTCTGTGCCATGCATGTTTCAAGGGTCCATCGTGTCCTCACTGTTGGCCAATTTTTAGGGCTTGCCTGCTGTGCGCTTGCGCACAGCTGGCGAAGCTCTATAGGGGCTTAAACAGTGTTTAACCAAGCACGATTCCACTGTCGATTCCACGTAGTGCATGTGCTTTTTAGGTCATTGCGCAAGCGCAAGCCCTAAACAGCACGTGCACAATGCCACCAGCCACCTGCCTGCCTCGCATTACCACATCAAAGGCAGCCCAGCCCCCCTCCCACAAGCTTCTCAGCGTGTGCTCTGCCTCAGGCCGGCATTTCTCCTCCCCATATTATTCACTGCTCGGCCTGCTGCTCCCCATGCGTCTCGTCACCCTTCCTCCCTGGTAATTATTTACTTCACTTTTGGCCGTGACTCGCATCCCGGCGCAGCGAAGGCATAGGTATGGCACCTTTGTCCGTTGTCACCTTTCTTATGGTTAGTGCTTACTTATACGCATTTCAGCATGCACTCTTCAATTGGTTCGTTATTGTCTCATACCTCCTACCCTGTACATTATACTGTATAAAGCATGGGGCTTCGGTCTGCCCACTTATGTCACTGGCTAACTTCATTGTGAACAACTTCATTTCACCTTTTCGTAATCAGCACATCTGCATAGAAAGTAGTTCCCTTGTGTGCCAAGCTCCAAAAATACTTTGCTTTTGACCATTGTTTAATATTTTAGATTCATGATGGACAGGAAGCTTACCCAGCAGTAAAGTTTTGCAAAAACCATAAAACAAACACTGGAAGAGCCAAAAGCCTGTTACACCTTTTGACTTGCATTACAAATGCTATAGGTGTCACATTTGCGAAAGTTATAACTATTGGCATTGTAAATGACAAAGCTATTAATTTAGCTATTTAAAAAAATAACACATAAGTAAAAGAAATGTCATTTATAAGACCAATAGCTCAAACTTTCCTAATGCGAGCCCTATTGCATTTCCAATGCTTGTTTAATGATGTCATCCTCCTATTTTATGCGAGACTGGCCTCCCCCCACCATAGATGACAAGATACTACTGCCGTTTCTGCCCACTTACTGAGTTCTATCTTTCAATGTAGTATTGGTAGACATTGCCAGTTTTCCATTTTTAGTGTAATAGATAGCTGTACATTGCCACTTCCGGCACAGTCACTGCGGCACCCTAAGACACTAGTTCCTCTGGAGGCACCCCTAGGTTTACCACACCATACTGATTTCTGTCATTTTTTTCTTGCAATTGAAGTGTATGTCGTGCAGGGGCGTAACACAGGCCCCCGCAGCCCTAGCGGTGCTGGGGCCCCCGAGCTGCAGGGGGCGCCCTCAGCACAATACTCAGGCCTGAGAGTCTGGATTAAATCCAAAGTGGGGGGCCCTCTGTGTACCTTGCAGGGAGCCCCCCCAACTTTCATTATGCCACTGGTGTCGTGTGGCCTGCAGTGAGCTGCTCGTGCAAGCCAAGAACCTCGTTTTCTACTGGGTATGGGGGAGATGCCAGACAAAAAGGGTCTCTGGAAGGCCTTAAGAAGCGCAGCAGGATATCCCATCTTTACTTCTGTGCACAGGGGCTTAACACAGGCTCCCGCAGCCCCCGCAGCCCCCGCAGCCCCCGCAGCCCCCGCAGTGCGGGGCCCCCAAGCTCAAGGGGCCCCTCTCAGCACAGCACTTCGGCAGGAGAGCTCCTTGTACCTCCATGTACCTTGCAGGGGGGACCCCTCAAGTTTCGTTACGCCTCTGTATGTGCATGCCTATCCATAACAGGTGTAGGGCTGTCCCAAGTGCTACACTGCTCTGTATTAGTATACCTAAATGTAAAGGCGTTATATACTAAAGTGACAGTGTGCTGGACACCTTCTGTGCTGCAGCCCCACCCCCTTCAATCAGCATGGGAAAGGCATGCTGTCCCCCAACAGGCTAAGATATCCTTCTAGGCTCATTTCCTCTTCAGTGGCAAAGGGAAACAAGAACCAGCTGGTCAGCAGGAGTGCCTCGGCCGTGGTGGATTTCTTGTGAGATGGAACTGTGGTTAGACACCTAACTCACTGGTGATCAAAGTTACCATTATCACCATATTTATGAGTTTTTTATACACTGATCTATTCATGAAAAAGCAGATAGTCCCAAGAGAATCCTTGCAATATGATTGTAAGAGTTCTCTTTTCTGCAGTTTCCGACTTGCCCACTAAACCACCACCTAGGGGCCCAGGGACTGCCAGCCACAAGAAATGCCACCCAGATTTTTATTATTACAGTGTTTACTACCAACATGTTTTGTAAGTGATAAAGCTGGGATTATTTTTATGGCTCATAGTTCTATGGCTACAGTGTACTACCTAGCGCACAACATCTAATGGTGGGTGGTGCTGTCTGCTCACCCGAATAATGTCTCATTTTTTTTGCTGGTTGTGTCAATGTTTTTATTAAAGCACCCAGTTCCAGAACTGACCTTGATTCCATGGCCCAGATTTACAAATATATTATGCAATGCAGCCAGTGCTTAATTTGAGCCGGTGGTTTCCGGTGTTAGCACCTGCACTTAAATGTCAGCACAGGCTCTTATGAAAGTCTGCCGAACTTGGGATGAGCACAACAACAATTGTCATACTTGTATGAGTGAGATGGGTGGTAGGTGTGTAGGTACTGTCATTGTTAGCACTGGCAGGGGCATTGGATGGTGCAAGCTGCAGTAGCCTCTTGCCGAGGGCCCTGGCACTTATTTTTTTACAAATTGATCACTAAATTCAGCGCAGTAAGTTGCTGGCCTCTATTGCCTGAATGGGAAAGAGCAGAACTGCACCAAATTTACTAAGATGTAAAGCTGAACCTGCTCTCTCCCTGCGCTGGCAAACGTTATGCTGCTGTGCGCCAACTCAGACACCATTGAGCCTTAGTGCGAGGGGGTCTGTGTTGTGCTAAGCATAGTTTTTTAACAGGAAGGGTGCCCTTCCCATGCGAAATCTACGTTTGCATGTGTTCTGTAGATTGCAGCAAGCATGCAAAGAGGGGAAAACGAGGAAGGATTAAAACATTTCTCCTCATTACACCTGCTTCCAGCAAACACAGGATTTTGGTACAAATCCATGTCTGCAATTCTTTGTAGCTAAGGATTTACATCAAAACCCATGGTTGGTGGATGGGAACACCAATGCACGACCCATGGAACTCTGCATTGACACAAAGTAATGCAAGGCAGCGCATTGCACAGCTTTATATTGCTTTTGCTTACAATCCAGCACAAATCGCGATTTGTGTCTCATTGATAAAAAACCAAGACAACACTTTGCGTCAGATGCGTATTAAAAAAGCAATGCAAACCTGATGCAAAGTCTTAGTAAATCTATATGTTTACAGATGAGAATAAGGGCAGGAGGATATTGTGAGGTTTTTTTTCTTTGAGTCCTGTGGCAGCAGGTGGTTAATGGTCAGCTCCCTTTGTGGATACTGGTGTTTATCATATGTGACTCTGGACCGCAATCCCAGTCTAACCCAGGGCTTTAAGTGGGCCGGGTCCTGCCGGTGCTCAGCACCAGCAGAAAACAGATGCTGAGACAGGTCCCTATTGGGCTGTTCATTTTTGCCCTAACAATCGGGGTGAAAACACAAATCTTAACTCTGCAGCAGTGCCACCCTTCACTGCCTCAGATGTAACTTCAAAGAGACTCCTTTTAGTTCTTTTAGTCTCATGATTTCGGAACTGAAGCATTTTCAATATTATATACAATGAGGCTATAGTTGTTGCTTATTTATAATATGAGGTGGAGAAGTGTGGCTCAATGGTTAGAGCGGCAGACCTTGATGCAGAGCGCTGGCCAGGGACAAGGGTTCGATTCCTGCCTCGGCGGGATCGGGCTTAAATTCCTCTGACTGGATATTCTCGCCTCAGTGCTGAATCTAAGCATAGGCCCCATGCTGCAACTCTGGGCAATAGCCTGCTTAGTCTCCACAACGGCCCCTGATACACAAGGATGCCTGGTTTCACCATGGGATGCCCAGGAGTGGACACCTCACAAGGAAAAGCCAGGAGGGTTTCCCTTGTGGTAGGAGTACAAGCGCCGGGATGCTTACGGGTTACTGTTTGCGCTATACAAATACAACACATTTACATATGCAACTAACAACCACTGACAACGCCAATAGAACTGGCTTCTTGTAGGTGTAATGTTACTTGTTGCATTATATATGTATGGGTACAATTATAGAGCATCAAAATACCAGTCAGGCGGCACACTATGCTCAGCTCAGCCTTTTAGTTTATGTGTTTTTAAGCCACGTCCTTAAATACATCAGTCACGCCGCCCCTAGGAGAAACCCCCCCCCCCCCTACCCCCCAGTTTTTTTTAACTACTTGACTCCTTTTGCACACTGGACTCACTAAAGATGATAATAGTGAGCAGCCAAGGTTTACTCTAGGATGAGGTAGAGGGATTAGATCTCCAGTGCAGACAGTGCCTAATTTGTAAAAGAATATGTTTCGGGACTCAACATTTTGTTCAATAGCCTTCAGCGCTGCTTTTGAAGGTCAGGTGCAGGGCACGAGTCCTAAAAAGAGAAGTGGGGGGACGCTGTCACCGGAAGTAACGTCACGACAGGAAGTGACGTCACGAAAGGTGCGCTCCGATCTCATCCCAGAGAGGCCAAACAGTGAAGTCCAGCTGTTTGGCAGGGGGGACGGGGTCCACCCGGTAAAATAAGTGGGAGGACGTCGTCCACCCGCGTGATACCCTGATTCGAGTCCTGGTCAGGTGCTAAATACCACGGCTACGTATTCTTGATTTCACCTCATGCCTCTTTAATCCACTATCAGACACTCCTTGCCTCTTTATCTTGTTGTTGCAGGTTTCTGCGTTTTCCCTTTGTCATAATTTTTCCGTCTTTCTCTTCCTCTTGCTTCCCCCCTTGGTAGTTTCTCTCTTGCTTCGAGTCGAGGTTTTAAGAGTAAGAATACGTGCAGGGCCCCAAAAACGAGCGCCGTTGGACCCAACCTGCAACCACCAGCTCCAATGACGCACTGCATACAATATGACACAGCAATAACACCTGATAAACCAAATGTCCAGCCAGAGCCATATCTTTTAATGGGACTACGCTCTTGATTTGGAGGAAGGCATTATGGACTAACACCCCCCCCCCCCCCCTTTAAAGCAGTTACCAGCTCGCAGTGCATGCCCCTGACAAGCATCTTATCAGGGCACCCTAAGCTTCAAGTGTCCTGCAAATTGAAAATGGAATTTAGCCAGCCTTTGCCTCCTGCCGCCCAGTATGATAGGGTACAACGCACAAGTGCCTCCCAGGAAGAGGTGTTGGCATGCCCCCAGATAACTTTATCCAGTCAGAGTGAATTTATGACTACAGGAACCTTACATCAGGATGTGATTAGTGATGCAGCCTCTGAGGCCACACTGCCGGGTAACGCTCCTTCTGCCGAATTCAGAATGCAAACCCGAAGGCCGTAGACTTCAGTGCTGATCTACTCATCCTTTTATCCTTCGAAGAGCAGTAAAATAATAACTACGGAGTTAGGTAAAAAAAAAATGCTGTTTTAAAGAGCATTACAAAGCTGTAATAATGGCATAATTAATAAAACAAGTTATTGTGTGTCATACTCGACACACTTGCCACTTTTCTTAGCCGCAGGGCAACGAAGTGGATTCAAAACGTTTCAACAAACATCTGTCCATAAAAATCTCTTCCTTTGGCGCCATCTATGGGTGAACCATGGCACTGCAAGCTCTGGCACTCCGTCTCTAAAGTTGTCCTTTATAATTAATCCAGGTACTTCCATCGCAAACCGTGGAAGTCCTACAGCCCTCTCCTGAGTTCTGCCACACTTCGCGGAGTGGGCTGAAAGCTAACAATCTGGCAGTAAAGGCTTCAACAGATCAGTGCGTTGGGCAAAAATGTACTTTGTAAAAAAACATAAGTACAAGGGGCAAAGCTTAGGAAACTGCAGATGGTGCAGCCGAATGTTGGGGTTACCAACTCCCAAAACAGTCTACTTTTAATTCTGCCACTTGCCTCTGCCTTCTAATACCTACATTTCCTATCCCTTTGTGTCTCTTATGCAAGATTTGTGTTCTTCCTGCACTCTTCCTCTGTCACTGTTTGCCCGGGTTTCTCTTTCTCTCTACTGTGCCTTTCTGTCTCTTGCTCTAGGTCAAACCTGATGATGAAAATTAACTCCTGGTTCCCAAAAATGAGTTCTGGTGTCCACCAACGACAACCACCAACAAAAATGAAACACAGCTTGGGTCAGACATAAGGCAGTGTTGACATTGCAGCCAGCTCCCACTTTCAACAGCATCAGCATGAAGAGCCTTGTTGACCTGCCAACTGGCGTTCCTGATATGATGGCCAATGACGGCTAGTATGTGGGTATGGGAACAATACCTACACTTGTGGGAACCATTTCTTGTGCCCACGTATGTTGGCATTTAATTCAACAATGCCATATATGCTGCTCGAACTGCTGCTGGAATGTTTTCTTTGCGCTAACTCCTCCAACGCAGGGAAAACCCTGTCTTCATAGAGGCAATCTCGAGACACAGCCACCCTTTTTGTGCCAGTGTGATGGAAAAGTTGCCTCTGCGACACCATAGGAGGGTGTCTAGAGCAACAACCAGCTGATCATTTGAATGATTGAACTAATATCAGCTGTTGCTGTTACCACGAGGCCACATCCCAGTCCACAGTTTTTCACCCACTCCGTAGAGAGACCATCACGCAGCGGACGCGTGCAGCGGGCGCGCCGGAAGCGAGCCAAAGTCGAGCCAAAGTCAAGCCCGTCTGCGCCCGTCCGAGGCCGACCGGGGTCCGGGGCCACGACCCTGGCCGTTCCGGATCCACCCGCATACAATATGGAAGACAGGTATTGCTAGATCCCTGTCTTTCGATTAAGGCACCCTGTTGGCACATTATGGAGGCGACATCTCTCTGAAACTGCTCCATGTGTCCCTTTAAAAACTCAAGAGAACCTACTAGTGACTCTGAAAAAGGGAAGGTACAAGGAGGACTGCTAAATTGTAGATCACTTAGCAAGCATAGCAATCAGATCCGGGACTTCCTTGAGGACGAGGAACTGGATGTACTCTTTTTAACAGAAACATGGCTAGGAGAACACTCCGACCCTGAAATCATTGAAGCCATGCCACCAGGCTATTCACTCTCCAGATTAGACAGGATTGAGGGGAGGGGCGGATGGATTGCAATCGCTATCAAAGCTCCGCTGGAATGTGCTCTATCACCCCTGCAGATTGATAACTGTGAGGCGGGTGTATTTACAATCAAGCTTGGACCTCAACACTCTATATCTGGTATTCTTGTCTATAGACCCCCAGGTAGGCTCTATGACTTTAAAATTAGCCTAGTGGAAGCGGCTGCTCTCACTTAGCCATAAGGAAGAGCAGAATTCTGGTGTTAGGAGACATGAATGTCCATCTTGAAGACACACTAGCTAAAGAGGCAAATGACATCAGGCAAGAGCTACAGTCCTTACAATTGGACCTAAAAAATAGTTCCCCGACCCATAAACATGGCCATCTTTTGGACCCTATCTTTGGAAGCTGGAACGGAGTGAGAGTACAGGCGCCTATACCGGTGCCATGGTCAGATCACTTCTTAATTCCTTTTCACATTCTTATACCAGAGCCTGAGAATAACAAGGAGAATAATAACTGTTACCCGCGTTGAAAATGGAAACATTTTGCACAAGACACCTTTAACAAGCTACTAGAGTTAGGGGGTCAGCCAGGGGGTGTGGACTGCGAAAGCGCTAACAGCAAGTTAGAGGAGCGCATTTTAAATGCCTTAGACACTACTGCCTCGATATTCAGTGCCAAGAGAGAGAGTAGCAGAAAGAAATCCGCCACGTGGTTAACACCCGAGTTACAGGCCGCGAAATCTATTTGCAAAAAATTAGAGCGGCGATGGCGTTTGGACTTCTGTCCTTTAATTAAAACTAGCTATAAGAAAGCACAAAGGGAATACCACACTAAACTACGAACAACTAAGGCCATGCACTACAAAGCCCATATTGGGGAAGCAGAAAACTCCTCGAAGGAGCTTTTAAAAATTCTCAAGGAGATTTCAGTGGTAGCTAATGATAACACTCCTCAAAACGACTCAGTTGAAGCTTGTAATAAAATAGCAAACTACTTCTCAGGAAAGATTAGAGATATTTATGCTACTTTCTCTGGAAACACGATATCTGGACGTGATTTTGTAGAAAGAGTAGGAATAAGCACTGTGGAGGTATGTCTACAATGCTTCACGGTACCCCCTCCAGAGACTCTAAACAGTATATGTAAAAGTATCAAATCAGGTTCCCCTCGGGACCCGGCTCCACCTAGGGTGCTGGGAGAGAGCCTCCTGGTACTGGAGCCGTATTTTAGGCATGTGCTCCAGGTCTCCTTTGCTTCCGCCAAACTCCCGGAAGATTGGAAAAAAGCAATTGTTCTCCCCATCAAAAAGAAACCTAATGTCAGCCACGAAACTCTTGAAAACCTAAGACCAATCTCCTTGCTACCATATTTAGCCAAGTTGGCGGAGAAAGTGGCTAACAGCCAGTTAATGTCTCATCTGGAAAAGAACAACCTCCTACACGCCTCTCAGTCTGGCTTTCGGCCGGGCTACTCTACGGAAACTGCCCTCCTGAGAGCGACTGAGACCCTGCGTCAAGGGGCAGATGCCGGACACACCATGGCTCTGATCATGCTGGACCTCAGCGCAGCGTTTGACACTGTAGCACATTCCATCTTGCTAGAGTGTCTAAACAAAGCAGGTGTCTCTGAATCTGCGCTGGGCTGGCTGAAAGCGTTTCTTACAGATCGTAGCTTTCAGGTCCAGCGGGGCTCTTTTTCATCAGATAGGATAGCCTTAGAACAAGGGGTGCCTCAGGGCTCTGCCCTGAGCCCCACTTTGTTCAACTTATACATGGCCCCTCTAGCGGATGTGGTGCAATCGTACGGTGTAGAATTAGTCTCATACGCCGACGACACCCAACTGCTGATCTCTCTGTCCCAAGCCCCAACCATTGCAGCAGCTAACTTCAAGGCCTGCATGCAGGACCTAGCAGGATGGATGAACTCACATTGCCTGAAGCTTAACGGCTCCAAGACGGAGGTACTGGTAATTGGAGGGAATGACTCGAGCTGGACAGTGGACTGGTGGCCAACTTGCCTAGGCCCGATGCCCACCCCCTGTAAAGAGGCAAAAAATCTGGGTATCTGGGTCGATCCCAAATTATCCTTTGATGGCCATATTCACAGTCTAGTGGGAAAATGCTTTGCGGTGCTAAAAACTCTCAATCGCACCCTGGATCTACTTCCCTTGGAGGCCAGACAAACCATGACCCAAGATTTGGTAACCTCCCGTATAGATTATGGCAATGTGCTATTCCTAGGTACCACCGCAAAAAACTTAGGGCGTCTGCAGGTACTCCAAAACACAGCAGCACGCTTGGTCCTAAAACTCCCCAAAAGAGCAGCATCCATACCCTCTCTTGCTGCTCTACACTGGCTCCCGATTAGGAAAAGAATCCTGTTCAAAGCACTCTTAATGTGCCACAGGATTATATGGCACAAGGCTCCACAGTATCTTCAGGACCTTGTCCATACTTATGAGCCTAACAGAGCACTCCGCTCAAAGGGAACAGGCCTCCTAAGAATTCCCTGTGTAAAAAAAGCTGAACTGGGAGGCCGCTCATTCAGAGTGCTAGCAGCCAATAAGTGGAACCAACTCCCTGTAAGCCTTAGGCTAGTAGAAACAGAAGCTAAGTTCAGAAAACTTTTAAAAACTCACCTATATAATCTATAGATCAGAGCCCACCTGCTACGGAACTTCTCTCTTCTCCACAGCGCGGGGACACGCCGAGATGGCGTCACCATGCGCTTTATAAACCTCCTATTATTATTATTAATATTATATGCAAACCAGACCTGGTCCTACTCCAGGTGGGTAAAGCCAGCCTGAACTGCCAGACGAGGCCCCTTCAAGACAGGAACACAAGCAACCCCAGACTGGTTTCAGCCTACTGAGGCCTAAACTGAGCTATAGCTCTACTGCTTTGGCACAGTGGTCTGTCACTGTGGCGTAAAGAAACTTGAGGGGGTGCCTTTCAAGGGTACATGGAGGGGCCCCTGTTCCAGATTTAATCAGGAACCCTCGGCCTGAGAACTGTGCTGAGGGGGCCCCTGCAGCTTTAGGGACCCCCTTAACCCCTTCCATGCTTATGAAGAGCTCAGCTTGTCATGAGGCACAGTGAAGCTGTGCTTATTATGAGCTGAGCTCGTCATAACTGCTGCGGCCCTCCCAGACGTGGCTAATTCCTCGCCTGTGCGGGCATTCTAAAGAAGTGGGCAGAGTCGTGACGAGTCCAGCTCGTAATGAGCACAGCTCCACTGTGCAGCATGACAAGCTGGGCTTGTCACAAGCACCGTGGCGCTGCGTGCAGCCCCTCGACCCCGCACCACGGGGGAATTAGCCCCGCGTAGAAGGGGTTAACTGCGGGGGCCTGTGTTACGCCATTGGTCTGTCATTGCTTGTACTGCCATTTGGAGGTGGCTTAGCCTGTCAGTTTGGGATAGACTATATCTGTTGGAGTGGGACAAAGACTGATTTGCTCATGACTCTTTGCTGTCCGTAGTGGTATAGCAGGAGTAAACGAGGGACAGGAGCACAGCACCAAGAAATCCAGCCAGCGACTGTGATTAATTCAAACATTCCTTGCATCGCCTTGTTGTTACACCAGTGTCTGGGCTATGTTTGCACTGTCACGCTTGAACTGAAGACCTACGATTTGTCCTCTAACCTACAGGTTACGCATACACACACGCATCTCGACAACAAGGGCATTAACCCACAGAACTTTCTCAACAGCCTTTGTTTACTAAATGTGTGACATCTCAGTAGTCCCATAGGGTTCTGGCCTCATGATCTGAGGTGGAACTTGCCATTCACTTGTCCGACTCTTCCTTTCCAGGTGCAATGACCTGTATGGAATTCCCTAATATCCCTGCGGCCGGCTCACCCTAACCTCAATGCCCTTCTGTGTGCTACCTTCACCAGTCCACAAGAGTGGTTGGAATCATATTATTGAAGTGCTTGTCACTTAACACAGTATTCTCAATGTGACTGTCATTTTACTGCATCCACATTCTATGCAAGTACAACTGTTACTTCTCAAGCTTTATTCACTGTGACTCAGACATTAAGATCTGGCTGAACTGCACATCTGTCACTAAACTATTGTGAGTACCAGAGAAAAGCTTTAAGAAGCAGTCCTAAGAATTGGTCTTCTCTACAAGTTTTGATTGGGCAGAAAGTCTATACATCACTGAAAAAGAGTGCTTGCATTGTGCCATTTGGGAAATATTACTCCCATATAGTAAACATGAGATGTTTATGGTAACAGCACTCCTCAAAAGCCTGAGAATTATCTGACTCACCCAGCTCGTCCCAGAACCCATGCACAACACAGAACACACACTGGACCCTATCTTCACCACAAGTGACAGTAACAAATACAACTCCGTCACACCGCTCACACGGACTGACCACTCCATCATCCACTTCCAAATCAACACACAGCAAGTCAACACCCCTACAAGGTTCAGCATTCCAAACCACAGATGGGGCAAAATCACAGAAGCAGACTGGCTCAGCGCCCTCAGCACAGAACACCCCAGGCCCACAGACAACAGTGGCAAGGAGATCAACATCTTCAACAACTGGATCAAGAAGTGAGTGGCCTACCTCACATCTATCAAACCCAACGAGTATAGATGATGAAACAGGCAGGCAGGCTGGTACACAGAAGACCTCTAAGACACCAAATAACAATGTAAACAGCTAAAAAGGAAATGAAGAGTCAAGCACGACACCACCGACAGAACTATCTACAAGACTGCACTCAGACGCTATCACCAGCAAATAAGAGACACCAAGAAAAAACACTAGTGGACCGCATTGAAGCAAGCAGGCAATCTTCTTGATCGTTAAGAATCTCTGCTCGCCTGTAGTAGCCACAGTCAATGACATTGCTGCCTCCCAACAACTCTGCAATAACTTATCCAACTTGTTCCACAGCAAAATCACAACCATCTGCTGCAACTTTGCACACCAACACAACCCCAGAGAACTTGCTGCTAGCCTACCCAACACCAACCAATACGGCTATTTGACAAAACTGACAACCTTCACCAAAAACGACACAGCAGCAATCATGCAGACCATCCACTCAGGGGCCCGAAGTACCATTACCTCACTACATCTAGAACCTGGGAATATCACCAATCAGCACCACCTTGAAACTCCATCAAAACATCCATTATGGCTGCTAATTTCCTGGATGAATGAAAACTTGCAGAAATCAGCACCTTCTTCAAAAAGCCCACAGCTGACCCGAATAAACTGAGCAATTTCTTTCCCATCTCCCTGCATCCTATCCAGCAAAGGGATTGAGAAGGCCATCAACAAACAACTCACAATTCAACTCAAACGTCACCATCTTCTACATAACACTCAAGCAGGATTCAGAAAGAACCACAGCACCGAAACAGAATTCATTGCCGCCACCAATGTCATTTGAATCATCCTGGACCAAGGAGAAACAGCGGCCCTCATCCTACTTTACTGAAGCCTTCGAGACTGTCCCCCATTACACCCTCATCAGAAGACTCCATGAGATTGGCACACAAGGATCCTCTCGCAAATGGATCTGTTCCTTCCTCATGGCAAGAACCCTGAGAGTCAGGCTGCCACCCTTCACATAAGAGACCAAGAGATTTATATGCAGTGTCCCACAGGGATCGTCCCTCAGCCCCACCTTTTTCAACATATACATGACACCTCTCTCCAACATCATCTGATCCCAAGACATCATTGTCATCTCCTACGCCAATGACATCTAACTCATCCTCTCTCTGACGGACAAGATAACCACCATCAGAACCAACTTCACCCACTGAATGACCATGATAGCAGACTGGATGCGAACCAACTGCCTGAAGCTCAGCTCCAACAAGGTGAAAGTACTGGTCTTTGGCAATAATAACTTTCCATGGGACTCCACCTGGTGGCTGTCGGAGCTAGTACCAACACCCACAGACCACACAAAAATCTAGGGATCATCCCAGATGACATGCTCAACATGACAGCTCAAGTCAATGCAGTATGCACCTCCTGCATCCACATTCTATGCATTCCATGAAAGATCTTCAAATGGTGGCATCAGAACACCAAATGGACCATCACGCAAGCACTCATCACCAACAGGCTGGACTATGGAAACACTGTTGACAATTTCCAAACAAGTGCTACACAGACCCCAGATCATCCAGAGCATAGCTGCAAGACTATTACTTGACCTCCCACGCCATGCCTACGTCACACCTCACCTCTGGAAGCTTCACTGGCTCCTCATTCCGAAGCACAGTCAATTCAAACTTGCAATGCAAACATCCAAAGCCCTATACAACACAGGACCAGAATACATGAAAAACCACATATACATCCACCAACCCATCAGACACTTATGCTCTGTCTCACTCTCCATTGCATACATTCCTCGCATTCACAAAAGCAAAACTGGAGGTCATTCATTCTCCTTCACTGCACCCAAGACATGAAAGGACCTCCCTCAGCACATCAGTGCCTCATCCTTCTCGGGTGATTAGTGCGCTACACAAGTTAATATAACATAACATAACATTAGATTGGATCGCCCCTCAAACAGAGCCATAGAGTATTCATTGATGGATGGAATCATCCACATGAAGAGGACAATTTAGTGTCCTTCTGAAACCTCACTTACTCGCTACCATGTGCACATCCTTTCACAGGCATCACTCCAATATAGCTACCAAATCCACATCTTATTGAAGAACACTGAAGATACCAACGTTACTATCACTGGATTTTAGATCATATGGACAATTTCAATCTCAGTCAAGCAAGCAGACTCCATCGCTCTAACCTCCTGCGAATATCTCTGTATTAATATCTCTGATGATAAGCGCCTCGCCTGCAAGCTTCACTTATTCTGCCCCCCCCCCAAGGGATAATCTGACTTTCATCGATGAGTTAATGGAAGTAATTTCTTCCAACGTCAACTCACAAGTACCACAAGTTTTCCTGGGTGACTTTAATCTCCACTGGAACGATGCAAACAATCATGGATTAGGATGTCTTAAAGCGTTTTTGGCAGACCAGAACTTATTCCAATTCTTTGACAGTCCAACGCACAACAAGGTAGAGACACCGGACCTCATAATAGCAAATTCTGACCATCACAGCATCTTCTTCTCCATCAATATCGAGGTAATTCCAAAAAGGAGTCAGCCATCAAAAACAAAACAATGGAAAAGGAACTTACAGAATATCAACCCCATCACCCTGGTGAACCAATGCAACTCTGCTCTGACCCTCACAACGGGCATGTGGGATGTCCAAGACGTCACAGTCTTTAACAATTCCACAATGCTTGAAATCTTGGATTCTACAGCACCCCTCCAAGAAAAAAAATACTTCAGCCAAAATTTCCAACAGGAAGATTCTAAAGGCAGAGGCAGACATTTTCAGAACCCAGCTGAACAAAGCAATCAGGTAGGATATACAACAGTGGTTCTGTTGGGAGAAAAATTACTTTGTTTGCCCTGAGGACAGATTAATCACATATGACATTTGTAATCCTATTTTGAAAGTACAAATATCTAATTAAAAATAAAGCAAACACACCATTTTTGGATTCAATCCTGTGTATCCATTATTTCGTAAACTATTAGTTTTATCAAAAAAACGTGCTATACAATTATCAGTAATTGTCCTAAATAAACTTACACAAAAACATACAATGGACTTACATAAACTGAAGTGAGTCAAACTGAAGCAATTACATATAATACAATTTACACAAAACCATACATGTAGACAATTAAAAATCAGTCCAAAACATCACAGTACATTGGTTACAACCCTATTTGAATTTTCTGATTGTGGTTGGAACTTTAATAAGGACTGATAGATGGCAATATGTCGACGTTTCGACCCTATATAACGGTGCTCATTTTTCGCAACCAGCTCGGGTCTTCTTCAGGACTAAAAAGTACTGTTGGACAACCTATGAGGGAAAGGAAAGACTTTTAGCGTCTTGGGTGTGTTGTGCTGAGATAAGTGGTAAAATAAAAAACCACCTTGGTTATCTCACCTGTATAGATGAGGTGCCTACATCTGTTTCTAAGACGATGGTAGGAGGATCTGTCAGCCGACAATATTCACTCCTCAGAGATCATTCACTTTGAAAAATTCTGTAAGTGAGGTGTGTACAATTACTACGTATGACTATTTTAATTTTTTAGTTTTATCATTCATACTTTTGAAAAACAGAACGTATTAATATCCGTACGTACCTTATACAATTAATGCATACGATTCATCCACCAGCCGGCGGAGAATCTAGAAGTCACTTATTCAAGCGCCGCAATGCGATCACCTGTGTCAATGTAAAAGGGGAACGACTCAGATAAGGCTCTCTGAAACTATATATTTCAAACTTTAAAAAAGGATATTTTAGTGCAGCAGACAATTACCCCTTGTGTTTGTGCAAAATTAATACTAAAGGAAAGGTATCCTGGCGTACACTTGATTAATTAATGACGCTCAAAGGGTGAAGGGATGTGACAATTATACCACTTTTACCTTCTGACTAAATTGAACCGCCAAGCTGCAGTATCTTGTAAAGATGAAGGTATGTGTTTACACTTGAGGTAAACTTAAAATACACAATCGTTACAAAGGCTAGAAACATTGTTAATAATACTGCCTTCCATGCATTTAGTGTTGGGAGGGCGTATGAATTAAACAATTCGCCTCGATACGTAATGTATACACTTTGTTCTGAAACATATTATGCTGTCTTTGGTATTTCTCATGTCGGATAACATGTGATTTAAACTTCGGTGCATAATGTATCTATGTTACTATTGTCCGGTTAGAGGAACGTGTCTCTCTCCTTCGGGTAATATTTCCCAGCACATTAACGATAACAAAATAGTGCGCAATTGTTTTCTAATCAGAATAGATACATTATGCACCGAAGTTTAAATCACATGTTACCCGACATGTGAAATACCAAAGACAGCATAATATGTTTCAGAACAAAGTATATACATTACGTATCGAGGCGAATTGTTTAATTCATACGCCCTCCCAACACTAAATGCATGAAAGGCAGTATTATTAAAAATGTTTCTAGCCTTTGTAACGATTGTGTATTTTAAGTTTAAATCAAGTGTAAACACATACCTTCAGCCTTACAAGATACTGCAGCTTGGCGGTTCAATTTAGTCAGAAGGTAAAAGTGGTATAATTGTCACATCCCTTCACCCTTTGAGCGTCATTAATTAATCAAGTGTACGCCAGGATACCTTTCCTTTAGTATTAATTTTGCACAAACACAAGGGGTAATTGTCTGCTGCACTAAAATTTCCCTTTTTAAAGTTTGAAGTATATAGTTTCAGAGAGCCTTATCTGAGTCGTTCCCCTTTTACATTGACACAGGTGATCGCATTGCGGCGCTTGAATAAGTGATTTCTAGATTCTCCGCCGGCTGGTGGATGAGTCGTATGCATTAATTGTATAACGTACGTACGGATATTAATACGTCCCGTTTTTCAAAAGTATGAATGATAAAACTAAAAAATTAAATAGTCATACGTAGTAATTGTACACACCTCACTTACAGAATTCTTCAAAGTGAATGATCTCTGAGGAGTGAATATTGTCGGCTGACAGATCCTCCTACCATCGTCTTAGAAACAGATGTAGGCACCTCATCTATACAGGTGAGATAACCAAGGTGGTTTTTTATTTTACCACTTATCTCAGCACAACACACCCAAGACGCTAAAAGTCTTTCCTTTCCCTCATAGGTTGTCCAACAGTACTTTTTAGTCCTGAAGAAGACCCAAGCTGGTTGCGAAAATGAGCACTGTTATATAGGGTCGAAACGTCGATGTATTGCCATCTATCAGTCCTTATTAAAGTTCCAACCACAATCAGAAAATTCAAATAGGGTTGTAACCAATGTACTGTGATGTTTTGGACTGATTTTTAATTGTCTACATGTATGGTTTTGTTTAAATTGTATTATGTATGTATTTATTGCTTATTGAGCGCAGCTGTCACCCAAAGGGTATCCTGGCGCTGAGACCTATCCATGCATCTATTACATAAGCTACATTACTCTGGGGAACAAGTAAGTTTTGAGGTCCTTTTTAAAAGTAAGCAGATCAGGGCGACTCCTCAATGCCAGAGGGAGAGTATTCCACAGCGTGGCAGCCGTAAAACTAAAAGCGCGACCACCCATTCTCATTCTGTTGATTTTAGGGACTTTTACCAGGAACGCCGAAGACGATCTTAGAGGTCTGGCTGCTTGATACCAGAGGAAGAGATTCTGAAGAGGTATTGGTCCCAGTCCATGCAGGGCCCTAAGAACAAGGCAGAGAGCTTTAAACG
Source organism: Lissotriton vulgaris (assembly GCF_964263255.1). Classification (NCBI taxonomy): domain Eukaryota; kingdom Metazoa; phylum Chordata; class Amphibia; order Caudata; family Salamandridae; genus Lissotriton; species Lissotriton vulgaris. The sequence continues at coordinate 919,305,528 of NC_141685.1, forward strand.
TGATTCTCTGCTGGACTTGGAGCCAATGCAAATCGGCCAAAGCTGCCGATGAAGAGGCGGACCGCGGTCGAGACAAGGCCAATTTAGCGGCCCTATTCTGGATCCTTTGGAGCTTTAGGACCAGAATCTTCGGGCCACCCAGAAGTAGTGCGTTGCAGTAGTCGATCCTACTGAGAATGGAACTACGCACTACCTCAGCTCTGGAGCCCCGTGGGAGAAGTGGCAAGATTTTCCATAGAACACGGAGCAAACCCATACACGTTGCTGCCGTCTTGTTTACGGAGGCATCAAGCTGCAAATTGGGTTCGAATAGAACTCCCAGGTTGCGAGCTGACTCTGCCGCCTCCACCGAGCCCGGGATGGACGCTGGCCAAAAATCAGCCGGTAGTGTACGGGGAGTTCGGTCCAAGGAGCAGTAGAGTACCTCTGTTTTTGACCCATTGAATTGCAACGCATTGGCTCGCAGCCATGCTGCTGTGGCAGCCATACAACGGTGAAAGGCATCCCTTGAAATAGTCTCTGATCCCTCAAATGAAAAGATCAACTGAGTGTCATCGGCATAGTTGACAACAGATATGCCGAATGACTTTATCAGTGCTATCAAGGGGCGGAGATATATATTAAATAGGATCGGACTAATTGCCGATCCTTGAGGGACTCCCTGTTTCACCTGCCTAGTGGCTGATCGAAATGGTGGTAATGCCACGGCTTGTTGTCGGTTATCCAAATAGGAAGTGAGCCAGTCTAGGGCCAGACCGCTCACTCCCGCACTCCGAAGACGGCCAAGTAGTACTTCATGGTCCACCGTGTCGAACGCGGCCGACATGTCAAGTAGCACCAAAAATGCAGACTTGCCCTTGTCGACTCGCGTTCGCAGATCATCCAACACGGTGACCAAGGCCGTCTCGGTGCCGTGCGCTGGCCTGAAGCCAAATTGTGCAGCATCCAGACATAGATTTGTTTCCAGGAAGTTGGATAAGGCTCTTGTGACCCATCTCTCGAGAATTTTTATCGCAAATGGTAATAGCGAAATTGGCCTGTAATTAGCCGAACAGAGAGGGTCCAGAGAAGCCTTTTTCAACAAAGGTGTTACAATAGCCAACTTCCAGCTGTCTGGGACTGACGCTGTGGTCAATGATTGACAGCAGATGGAGTGCAACGGAGGGAAAAGCTCATCTTGAAAAGCCTTCCAGTTCTTATGAGGCATTGGATCCAGCGGTGATCCTGACGATACACTACTTGCCAGGATAACAAATTCCTCTAACGAGGGAACAGGAAAGCTGGACAACTGAGGCATACCTTCCTTGCTAGGTGCCCATTTGGAGCCCAGGTTGTCAGAAGGGTCCGAGGAAGAGACTGCAGATGTTACAGATTGTTCCGAACTTTTGAGTCCAGTCAGGATGGTCCTGATTTTCTCCTCAAATGCAAGGGCCAGCGAGTCGCACAGTGCCTGCGAGGCCGGGATAGTAGACGCCGTGCAAGGCGGGTCAGACAAAGTCTTAACCAATCTGAACAGGGTCTGAGATTTGTTAGAGGCCTTCGCCAAAGTGTCTTCCAGAAACTTAGCTTTTGCGATTCTTAACTGGGCCTTGTATTCGTGCAGGGCTGCTTTATAAGCCGCCTTATCCTGCTCCCTATATCCTCTCCTCCATGTACGCTCCGCCTGTTTGCAGCGAAGTTTGAAGTGCCCCAGCTCTTCGCTGAACCAGGCATTTAGGCCTCTGGGCCTATCTCTCACCTTACGCAAAGGGGCCAGGTCATCAAGGGATGATACAATATGCCGGCAGAGAGAAGCATAGCTCTTGTCCACGTTCTCCTCCATCTGAAAGGTTCCCGGTAGCAGTGTGGGTCGAATCGGCTCTCTAAGGAGACGATTCCATTGCCGATTCAACTTCCTGCCGACCGGTTTATTGGGTCTCCATGGGGCAGGCATGAGAAGGGACAGAGCAATCAGGGAATGATCGGTCCAACCCTGGGCCTCGACCTTGTCTACCACAACTAAGTTATTATCAGCAAATACCAAGTCCAGTATGTGTCCCCTATCATGGGTGGGTACCTGGATCAGTTGAGCAAGTTGGATATTGCTACAGGCTTGGCACAGTTCTCGAAAGGCCAGGTCATGGGGGCCAGAAGGCCACAGGTTGAAATCACCCAGTACTAGAAAATTGGTACGCGAATTATATGTAATTGCTTCAGTTTCACTCACTTCAGTTTATGTAAGTCCATTGTATGTTTTTGTGTAAGTTTATTTAGGACAACCACTGATAATTGTATAGCACGGTTTTTTGATACAACTAATAGTTTACGAAATAATGAATACACAGGATTGAATCCAAAAATGGTGTGTTTGCTTAATTTTTAATTAGATATTTGTACTTTCAAAATAAGATTACAAATGTCATATGTGATTAATCTGTCCTCAGGGCAAATGAAGTAATTTTTCTCCCAACAGAACCACTGTTGTATATACTATCTTAGAACCCAGGTTCTGAGGGTCATAGGGCCACCCCATTATAACTAATGAACAAAGCAATCAATCATCCAAAAAAACTCTTCATCAAGCAACAAGCTCGCAACACGGCTAACTCTATGGATCCAAACAACCTGGCCACACCTTCTTGCGATGAGCTTGTTAACTTCTTTCGTGAAAAGATAAAGGTCATCGAGCTCGACATACAATCTAAGAAGACCCTCCCACAAGCTATGGCCCAGGATGCTAATGGTTATCCACAATTCAAGTTCCTTTTCAGTTCTCCAGGGGAAGTCACAAAAAACAATGCCTCCTGGAACAGCTTTGCGCAGTGGCGGTGCGTCCATTGGGGGCGTTGGGGCGTTGCCCCACTATCCATGGACGACCGTCACATCATGCAATCGGCAGTGATTAGCAAGTAATATTTTTACAGTATTGAGCGCACAGCGCACTCACACACACTGATAAGTTAGCTCACTGTACCAGGACAAGCCCAGAATCATTGGATGTCATGTTGTCATCGTCACGGAAGGGTGGGCGGGCCTGTGGCAATGATTGACAGTGACAGCAGATAACAGAAGATAGCGCAGCAGGCAGGGCCGCATCAGTGTGTGCGCATTTTAGACAAGTCATTTTATTGACTTGCCCACGCATGCGCACACACGCAGCAACCCTTTCCCTCCTCCTCCCCCCCTAGCACTTAGGCAGGGACCCAGCTCCCCCGGGTCTCATAATGGGCAGTATTAGCCCTGCTCTTTAGCCAATCCTGGCGCAGTGGCGCTGTTGATGCTGCGCCAGGATTGGCTGAATTACCGCAGACTTTAGCAGGATGGTGCCGCGCGTGGGTGGTGGCTGAGCTCAGTGCTGCCACACTGTGTGCCAATCACATGTGAATATTATGAAAGGCATGATCAGTGATTGGCTGCTGTGGGCACTGTCGTCACCGCGCCTGGCGTGCCACACAATGAGTCACTGCCAGAGAGTCACGAGGAGACTAGTGAGCGTAGTCGTCGACCGAGTTGTGACTCTTGCCTTCTTCATCATCTCACTAGTGTTTACTAGTATCGACTTCGACTCGAGTGACCGTAAGTATTTTTAACACAGTCAGTGAATGTGTTTCACTTTCAGTTCAATGAGTAGTAGAGTGCGTGTGCCATACGGTGTGCGTGTGGCTGCCGCTACTCTGTACTTCTGTAAAGTCTCCACTAATGCGCCTCCCCCCTCTTCATATACAGCATTTTTTATTTCACAATGAACTTGCTATTCTGCTGCCTGCTTCAGCATTCCCCTCGTTGGCTGCAGGGCCGCACCAAACTCATTACTCTCTCCCACTCCCAGTCACCCAGTCCTTCCCCCTCGTCCCCCCTCCCCGACAGCCCAGCACTTCCAAGCTGTCTGTGCAAAGCTTGAATCAAACGCCGGATAGTACACCCATGCGTGCCATTGCCAATGCCAGCATTCCTGTGCCTGGCCTATACCAGCAGCTTCGCTCGCTGTTGATTCTGAACTGCCGCTGCCCCTCAAGTCACACAAACATGAGGGGGCCGTCGTGTCGGGCCAGTGCCAGCTAGCTCCTGTTGTCCAGTCTAATAGCCATGGCTCTCTTCATGTTGATGGTTTGTATTGTTGTGCTTAGCTAGGTCACTGTTTTTGGGTGTGTTTCTGGTGTACAGATTTTTCTGGTCCTGGGGTCACTCACTAATATAAGTCCTGCCTGAGAAAACGTTTAAATACACATCAAGACACAGAGATATACATTGCATAGAGAGGAGGCATACTCCCTGCTCCTTGGTGCACGCCTCTATTGTTTAATTGGTTTTCTCAGAGAGACGTCCATGTCTGGGTATACCATTTGTACGTGGGAGTCCCACGTACAAATGGTATACCCAGACATGGGTCCCATGTTCACTGTGCCTTTGGGCTTGTGCGCTACCTCGGTGATTTTTCCCGGCAAGCTTAAACCAGTCTGGGGTTGATTGTGTGTGTTCTTCTTGTGCATAACGACATTGCTTAGCAGTTCAAGCTGCCGTATGCTCTGTGTGCCCATGAGTGGCATATGTAGCCACGTGTGGCTCGTGGAGTGACACTTTCTCACGAGCAGTTTCTGCTTATTTAGTTAACGCATATAACCAGGCCGCGCAGAAGCGGAAAGTTGGGACTGGCAACTATGTTCTTTTCCTGGGCTGTTCTGTGCCATAAGATTTGGAGAAAATCATATTTTCCCAACGTCCTCTTATTTCCGAGTCACACATGTGATTTTACTGCAGTATTGATTTGACTTTAATAAGAGCACGCGGGTCATGGCTGGACCGATGCTGTCCTTTCTGAGGCCAGGGTGCGATGGCTTAGAAGAGCACTGCAGATAGGGATCATTGATTGGTAAGTAGGTTGTATTTATCAAGTGAAAAGGATTTGACAGCATTTACGTTAAGTTTGCGATGTAATGTTTCACATTTTACATGCTGCAGTCTTCTCGTGGCGCTCTGAAGTGTGACAAGAAACCAGCTTCTCCTGTCAATTAGTAACGGGGGCACATTAGACGTGTGAAAGGGTAGCACACAGTGGCACAGATGGACAGAGCACGTGGTAGACCGGCGTCTGATATGCATTCAATTAGACTGACAGTTTTGCCAGTCATTGTCTTTGTTAGAACAGATTCACAATTGCTTGATAAATCTTCCTGCTTTCACAAATTTGCTTGAAAATGCACCATTTGCCTAATCTTTCTTCAAAATTTTCTTGGGGGTAGGTGGTTTGGATTGCTCGCTACGCTCACTCGATGCAGTGCAGTATGACAATTGTTTTACGCCCCACCACTTTCAAATGTCACCAGCCACCACTGGCTTTGCGCCAATCTCCGAACATAAAATCTATAACACTCTTCTGGCAATCAATCCCTCCAATCTCTGACCCCCTTCCTCCTGCCCTATTCAAAATGATAAAAACATCCATACTACCATTATGGGCAAAAATGGTAAATGCCTCTCGGAGACAAGACTCCATACGAGACTGTTTTAAAATAGGGCAGGTTACGCTTAAACTAAAGAAATCCGACGCCATCCCATCAGATCTCAACAATTACTGCCCTATATCCAACATCCCCACTTTGGCGAAACTGCTGTAGAAATGTGTACAAATACAATTATGCAACTATATTGAGAACTACAACATCCTAGACAATCACCAATCTGGTTTCCGTCAAGGTCACAGCACAAACTCGCCCACATATTCGATGGCATACTAAAAATGTTTGACTGCAATGAATCTTGCCTAATGATACTGCTTGGCCTATCCTCCGCCCCTGACACGGTTAAACATGACAACCTACTGTCCCTATTGGAAGGAAGGATGGGCCTCTCAGGCACAGTGTTACAATGGTTCTCCTCCTTCCTTAATAACAGGACACAAAGAATCAAAAAACAGAATTCACTCTCTCAACAATCCGTGGCCGACATAGGCGCTCCCCAGGGCTCAGCCCTCTCACCTATTGTTTTCAATCTCCTAATGGAACCTCTGGCAAACGCATTGAAATCAGCGAATATCCTATATCACCTGTATGCAGACGACACCCAACTGTATTTAAAATTCTCCACTCCAGAAGACTTCATTTCCCTCAACGCTATTCTACAGAACATCCAAAAGTTGGCTCACAAACCACCTCATACTAAATAAAAAAAAAACTGAATTCATTCTCATCTCCCCACCCAATCACACTCAAAAGATTGAAACACCTAACCTCCATTGACTGTGCTCCCTTCCTCATCGATTCTACGAAATCCCTGGGAGTCACCATGCAGTCGCACATCTCTACGGCCACCAAGGGAGCCAATCACCAGATGAGTTTACTAAGGAAACTTAAACCCTTCCTCCCTCAGACCAACTTTAAAATGGCAGTGCAAGCCTTAGTGCTACCAAGATTAGACTATGGAAGCACCACTCTTTACGGTCTCCCCAGATACAAGCTGGCTCCGCTGAGGGCTTCACTTAAAGCTGCAGCAAGATTGGTATCAGGATCAAAAAGAAATAGCCACATTTCTCCGATCTTGAAATCGCTGAACTGGCTGCCCTTTGAGGCAAGAATACAACTAAAGGTTGCCTGCATGACCCATAAAACACTACATAACAACACATCCAGTTACATAGCTCTAAAGCTAGAACAACCCGGAGGATGCAGACAACTACGAAGCGCAACTTCTTTACTTCTGAAACCACAATCCTTTCATAAAAAGAGAACTGGTTGCAGAGCTTTTCCAGGGATCGCTCCAAAGATTTGAAACTCCTTACCTCCAGTGGTTCGGGGAATCTCTTCCTTTACCGCCTTCAAAAAAGAGGTAAAGTTACTCATAAAGAACAAATAATGTGCTAAGACTTGATCCTAAGTTGGCATAGAGTCACTGATACCATCCTTATATCTCTGGCTACCTTGTCTGGATTGAAATTGAACAATATATGTTTGTATATTTCCACAATACTGACCTAAGGCTCAATAACTGTATAGATTGTAATGTTCTGTTGCCCTCTGGGATCATCATGTATGCTCCATTGTTCACCTATGTTATCTTATACCTATGTTATCTTATACATTTTTACCTCTTTTTGTAAGTAACAATGAATATCAAAAGCGTGCATACTACCTCATTTCGTATGTCTTTATAACTATATACTGTAAAGCGCTCTGATACCCCCATGGGTCACGTTCGTACTATATAAAACCTTATAAATAAATAAATAAATAAATAAAATAAAATAAAATAAAATAAATGGAATCCGGCTTCATCTGCTTGAACGATCCATGGAGATCAGACCCTGAGACAGACCCTTTTGAGTGCTCTGAAACTGGGGAGTGCTGCCGGTGCGTCGGAAAAAGTCAACAATCTGTGAACAATATTCAACATACTCTTGTCATTTGTCTCCCAAAATTATTCTTGTGATCAAAGGCATCAATGTACAGTTGTTTGTGTGGAGAAATATCTTCACCTCCTATACACAGGTCACAGGTGGAAATCCAAGTGCACCCCTTTTCAAATGCCTGACAATTAAAACTAATAAATCAGTTTACCCGAACATGCTTGAACTTGCAGAAACATGGCCTGGGGTGTAGCTATCAATAGTGCAGCAGGTAGAGTGGTACCAGGGGTAGTCGCTACTTAATGCACTCACATTATGGCTGTGATTAGCTACCCAGCAGTGGATGAGGGTCCTAGTTTACCGTGATTGACCAGGGCCCATTGTACCATTGCTGCACCACCGAATAAGGCCACGTGAAACCATCACTGAAAGTACTCCATTGGCAATTTCGTGCAGTCAAAATTATAACAAACTTTGCTTCAATGCCAAGATGTACTGAAGTGAATGGCCTTGGGCCTGCATACGCTAGCCTCCCACAATACCCCAACCAGTAATTCTGGTCAGACACTCTCCACTTTCTCAGCAACATCCATTCAAGTGCCTGAAACATTTGGGACAGACTACTATGACTCCCAGGTTCCAGAATCGGAATAACAAAGAACCCTGGCCTTGAGGGAGACCTGAAGAAGGTGTGCACCTGTTACAACGCATTTTTTACAACGCACTACCGTTACAACGCATCTATTACAACGCAGGTACTGTTACAACTCATGTTTTTACAACGCATTTTTTTACAACGCAGGTACCTTTACAACGCATACCATTACAACGTAAGTATTGGTAAGTATATAATTATTTTTTAAATGTTATATTTTTGGGGTAAAGGGGTATTTTTAGGGGTTAGGGTCAGTTTTGGGTTTTAGGGTAAAGGGGTATTTTTAGGGTTCAGGGTCAGTTTTGGGTTTTAGGGTAAAGGGGTATTTTTAGGGTTCAGGGTCAGTTTTGGGTTTTTGGGTAAAGGGGTATTTTTAGGGGTTAGGGTCAGTTTTGGGTTTTAGGGTAAAGGGGTATTTTTAGGGTTCAGGGTCAGTTTTTAGTTTTTGGGTAAAGGGGTATTTTTAGGGTTCAGGGTCAGTTTTCAGTTTTTGGGTAAAGGGGTATTTTTAGGGTTCAGGGTCAGTTTTTAGTTTTTGGGTAAAGGGGTATTTTTAGGGTTCAGGGTCAGTTTTTAGTTTTTGGGTAAAGGGGTATTTTTAGGGTTCAGGGTTAGTTTTCAGTTTTTGGGTAAAGGGGTATTTTTAGGGTTCAGGGTCAGTTTTCAGTTTTTGGGTAAAGGGGTATTTTTAGGGTAAAGGGTCAGTTTTCAGTTTTTGGGTAAAGGGGTATTTTTAGGGTTCAGGGTCAGTTTTCAGTTTTTGGGTAAAGGGGTATTTTTAGGGTTCAGGGTCAGTTTTCAGTTTTTGGGTAAAGGGGTATTTTTAGTGTTCAGGGTCAGTTTTCAGTTTTTGGGGTACAGGGTAAATTAAAATTAATTTTTAATTAAATTATTTAATAGTAAATAAATTAATTTAAATTACATTACATTATTTTTGGGGTTTAGGGTCAGTTTTGAGTTTTTGGGGTACAGGGGTACAGGGTAAAAATAAATTACTTTTTTAAAAAAATTACAATAATTAATTTAAATTAATTTAAATTAATTTACTTAAATTTATTTTGGGTGTTGAGGGTCAGTTTTGAGTTTCTGGGGTACAGGGGTACAGTGTAAAAATAATCTATTATTAATTTTAAATTAAATTAATTAACGGAAATTAAATTAAATAAAATTACCTCAAATTATATTTTTTAAATTTAATTTACGATTATAATATTAATTTTAATATATACTTACCAATACTTACGTTGTAATGGTCTGCGTTGTAAAGGTACCTGCGTTGTAAAAAAATGCGTTGTAAATACATGCGTTGTTACAGTATCCGCGTTGTAAAATCCGCGTTGTAACGGTATGCGGAGTAAAAGTCCGCGTTGTAACATCATATATCCCCTGAAGAAGCCAGGAGTCATGAAGCTTTTTAGCAGTGTCATCGTAAGGATTTTGGGGGCCCTCAGGCAATACATAGTTTAGGAGTCCTTGTGGAACTAGCTTTGTATTTTATTATCCGTTTCCTGCTAATTCAAGGCCTGTGATGCTAAACAATCTTGTTCAAGGATGAGACAGAGAAATAGAGGTGAGAAAGAAAGAGAGAGAAAGTACAATTTCTCAGAGGCCCCTTGGAAGGTGGGAGCCCAGGGAATTGCCCACTTTGCCCATGCCTTAAACATGTCTGCTCCTTAGGACTAAACTGACTGGTCTGGTTATCAGCTGAGAGCCCGGCAAAAGCAGAAATTGAAAACTAACATAAGAGGGATCACAGTTCACAGTGCTGGAATTCTGATGCCCCTCAAGCTTTTGTCATGATAATAATCATAACAACCAAAACATTACATGGCTTATTTACAAGCTCCTCGCGTCACTGGTGTGCCACTTTTTGTGACGCACTGCTGGAGCAACCTCCTGCCCCAGATTTACAAGGACACGTAAAGCCACCCTTCGTAGCTTTTCCTGTCCTCGTAAATATAGCCCCTTCTCATGCAACACTTTGAGTGAAAGGGGAGTGACATGGGTGTTGCTGTGGGTGGTCCCACGCAACACCCATGTATTCTGCCACAGTTCCAGATTTAAGAGAATTCGTAACCCTGGAAATGCATCAGAATGCTACGCCAGGGGTGGCATAGCGAGGCGCAATGAGGAGAAAGGATACATTTATCCTTTTTTGTTCCTCTTTCTAGGGGTGCTGCATCTGCAGTATACATAGGAAGAGAAAATCACCTCTTTTTATTTTTTTTGTTATTGCTTTTGTACCCCTTCCTGCACAGGAGCAATCTCCCCACAACGCAGGCACCCTTGCACCATGGCACAAGGGTGCCTGCATGGCGCATGGCAGCCGATTGTGCCCCAGTGGAGGGGAACGCAGAGGGTTGAGTCATATTGTTGTAAATACGATGCATCCCTGTGCTTTGAAAGTGCTGCAGCATTGCGTGTCCAAAGGGATTGCGGTGCAAGACTGCAGCACTTTCTTGTAAATACGCCCCTACAACTTCTAATAATGATGATGATAATAACAATTACTTGTTTTCCATATGGTGCTTAATAGCAGAATTCCCATTTCCAGCCACTGTTTCAGATAAAATTGGCCTTGCTGGAATTCCAATGTGTATCCTTCAAGTCCCATAAGCATGTCAGCAGCGAGTGATTGACTGAATAGTATATTCTGATTATAAATCAGACTTTAGCACACAGCTCCTTACTCAGTTGTTCCCCTGATGTTTAAAACATAAGAATTATCTATTAATAGGAGATTTCAATGTTCACTATGAGGATGTCAATGACTATGCGGTTAAGCATCTAAGTAGTGACATGAAGATCTTGCAGTTAAAACAGTGGATTGGTGAATCCACACACACCGCTGGGCACACCTTGGACCTTGTGTTTTCCAATATAGAATCTACCAATCTATCAGAAATAAGACCTTTATTGTGGACATATCATTTTCGGATCTTGTTCACCTTTAGCCTTCCGGTGAAGCCATCCCGTCCCCAAATGTCATCAGCAGGAGCTTGGAGACTTGTAACCCCCGATACATTTGAGCGCCATTTCTATTTAGAAGATCATGATGCCCTTTTGTCATCACCTGTAAAGATATGCGTAGAAGATCTCCTTGCAAAAATTTCTAACACCCTTGATCTCTGCGCCCCCAAATTAGGAAATAGACCCCAAGTGATAACAAAATCCTAAAATTGGTATTCACCAGATCTTAAGATATTGAAAAGAAAGTGCAAAACTCTTGAGCATAAGTGGAGAATGTCCAGATTAGATATGGACAGACAGTAACTGTCCTTATGCAGATGATACCCAACTGATGAGTGATCTTGATGGACATAAAGACACTAGAATCAGACTTACGTGGTTGTGCTTTCCCTAGCGCCGTGATATCTTATACGGATGAATGTTGCGCTTTATAAATAAACTAGCAGCCCGTCCTGACGTTGTCCGGGTATGAATTGCTGCCGGCCAGTAGTATATTGTTTTGCAGGATTTTGTTTTGATAGCATTTCTTATCTGTGACAGGTCTGTGAAATGCTCCGATTCACAGTGCACTGCTGATGCACTTAAGAGTGCGCGTTCAGTAGTGTGTGAACTCGAGATTCCCTACTTTATTTTTCCTTGCAATATTATATAGCGCAAACTCGACAACATGTCATGAGCACAATTTACATTACAGAAGAACACATTCATTTGTGGTAGGCACGGGGAGACAAAGCGATTTGCTTGGAACCACAGGGTTTGAGCTGATGCCGAGATTCGAACGTAGCTCCCCTGCTCTAAAGTTCGCAATTCTAGACCTTGTGGCGGGGGGTGTGTCTAAAAGTGTATGTCGGTGCTGGCCATCAATGAGACAGACCTGTGCATTTTTCAAATGGGTGGTGAAAAAATATGAGTATGTTGCTGGAGATGTGGGCCGCCGTGCCACCAATGTACTTACCAGGGGAGGGTAAACACCCATTATTCCGCAACTTTCTTTCCGCATAGCATCACTCCGCATACTTTCATTACGAAAGTACCATGACTCCGAAATGCCATTATAACGCATGGCATTACATTTTATATGCTTTTACCACGCATACATTTACAACGAAATTCGTTGTAAATGCATGAATGGTAAAAGCATGTTTTTTTTAATGTTTGGATAAGGTAAGTATGGGTATAGGGGTATATGTTTTGGGGTACTGAGGTATATGTTTTGAGGTGTTTGGGTATTTAAAGGGTCCAGACATAGTTTTGGGTTATGGGGTACAGGGGTAGTTTTAGGGTTTAGGGATAGGTATGGGTTTTGGGGTACAGGGGTATTTTTAGGGTTCAGGGCTAGGTTTGGGTTTTGGGGTATAGGGGTATTTTTAGGGTTCAGGGCTAAGTTTGCGTTTTGGGGTACAGGGGTATTTTAAGGGTTCAGGGCTAGGTTTGGGTTTTGAAGTACAGGGGTATTTTTAGGGTTCAGGGCTAGGTTTGGGTTTTGGGGTACAGGGGTATTTTAGGGTTCAGGGGTAGGTTTGGGTTTTGGGGTAAGGGTTATTTTTAGCGTTCAGGGCTAGGTTTGGGTTTTGGGGTACAGGGGTATTTTTAGGATTCAGGGGTAGGTTTGGATTTTGGGGTTCAGGGTTATTTTAACGGTTCAGGGCTTGGTTTGGGTTTTGAGGTACAGGGGTATTTTTAAGGGTTCAGGGGTAGGTTTGGGTTTTGAGGTATAGGGGTATTTATAGGGTTTAGGGCTAGGTTTGGGTTTTGGGGTACAGGGGTATTTTAGGGTTTAGGGATATGTTTGGGTTTCGGGGTACAGGGTATATTTATAGGGTTCAGATGGGTTAGTGTTTAAGGGTGTTGGGGTATTTTAAGGAGTAAGGGTGGGTTATGATTATGGGGTGCAGGGGTATTTAAAGGGAGCAGGGTGGGATTAGCACACGATATGAGACATGGCATGAAGGGCGGAATGTACCACACGCCCCCAGTGTTTGTCACGCCCCCAGCACACGCCCACAGCACAATGCAGACACGCCCACAAGGGACTACTTTGCTGGCATGGTTCTTTTACCTTTTAAATGTATATGGTGGGCGTCTGCATAGCCTATGTCCTTCTGCTGCAACTGCCCTTTCCAACGCTGTATTGGGTGTTGTGATTGGTGCTGTGACTACCCGCCTCAAAGGTTTGGGCTCTCTCTTTATTATATTAGATAAGATAAATAAATAAATAAATAGTAGAAAACTGAATGCTTTGGAGGTGGAGGAGAGGCTTTTCATGAAACAGTTCATAAAAGATTAACCATATACATTAACTATATGACCCCCAGAAAATCCTTTGCACCGCCACTTAGAGACTACTGTGTTCAGTCTGAAACAAATTGATCTAACGCCAGAGGTATCCTTTAGATAGTAGAAAAAGTCGTTGGTGGGTGGAGCACCAACTGTTGAGATAGATGGACAATCTAGAGCGTACACGTTCAATTTTCACCCTTCTTTGGTTGAATGGACTCCTATAGATAATTGTAGCTTTGCTATTGTTCGCAATTACCAAATTCTTTAGCTCAGAGAGCCAACATCTTACTTGCAGTGCCTATAGTACCACCTATAGCCGAGAGAGGGCACCAAAAGATTAGAATTAAAGTAGCTCTCAGTTTAGGACACTTAAATAACGGCCATACCGTGCGCAAGTAAAAGCGGCAAGGTTGGGTATTACATTAATAATAGCAGGTCGGTTTCAGTACAGCTCTCGGGATGGCAGATAGCAGCTTTATACGTCTGAAAATAAAAGGTGATTCACATTTCATTGCCGACGGAAGGATGGAGGTGTGAGTCCATCCACCCTGCTGATGCTAGAAATAGTTCACCCGAGACTTTCAAGTAGATTTCTGCAGCAGTTGGTTTAACCCCTGAAGCTAATGCGATACTACCAACTTAAAGAAGAGTCCCACAGGGATCAATTCTTCTGTAAGAGATGCCAACTACTATCCAGGCGCCAAAAACTAATTCCTTTTGTGGTTGGCACTATATAAAGGCTGCATTTTCTTGTAACTAACTTTCCAGTGCAGTTGGGTGTGAGGATTAGAAAGGCGGTGATCTGGAAGCCCGACAAAATAGGGTTGTGTGGCTCTCCTTCCTAAACTCCTCGGGGTCGCTTGGAGCTTTCACTTTTAGTGTAAAATGGGCGGAGCAGGCTTCCGGATTTCTTTTTCCCTCAAGGGAGCTGCCTGCCACCCATACAGGAGCGAAGTGGCAAACCTTACTTCCTGATCCGGAATGCATTTCTCCAAGGAAAGATAAAACCCACCAGCTCCAGTTTCTGAGGCCAAAAACCACCTTAGATTAAAAATATATATATTAATCCTATATTTCACCTTGCGAATCCCAAGTTTTTGAGAACTTTGTAGGGTGTGATGGCCTTTCAGAGACATCACTGGAACATCAAGGCCACACATGTCAACATCACTGGAAATAAAAGTCTTAACACCACTCTTCGAGACTTCACCAAAACTGTCAGTTGTGACTACACCCTTTGGAAATCTCAGCGGAAACCTGAAAGCCGCTCTTCTGGATGTCTCCAGAAATGGAAACTTTGACACCACACTTGAGGACTTAACTGTAAGCGCCCTCCTCCATAAAATGGGAAATAATCATACCCTTCTGTGACATCATTTTGGACAGTCTTTTCAGCAAAACAATAAGTACCTAGGGACCATGGGCGATCAATTATTAAGAAGAACAACGGTCCTTAGGATTAGCAAATTCAAAACAATACAATGGAATATAGACTCGAATCAGTACTATATCAAAAGGTTTATTCAGTACCCAGCCGGGCCTGAATCTTTTTAATCAAAGTATATACATCAAAATAGGTAAAGACCACCAGAGGGGTCCAATTCAAAAGCTGATAGGGTACAAGCCTGTACCTATCCAGAGCACACTAGAACAGGGTTCAGGAGTGAGAGAAAATAGGAGAGCAAGAAAAAATAAAAAGAATACCAGGCAAAAAAGCAAAGTGGGAGCCAACTGTCTCTTGCAGCATTATTACAATTTGTAAAGCAAGTTCAGACAACAATTACTGTAACATTATTGACAAAATTGGAAGAGATTACAGAATTGTTAAAATGTCGACGACGTTTCGATCCCTGGCTCCTAGTGAACTGGGATCATCATCAGGACTTAATAATAGAATGCCTGTTTGTACTTTTGTCAGAGCCTGTTCAAAGCGGGAAAAATAAGAAGAAAAAGAAGGTTCTTGTTTAGATACAACACTATGTCAGGTAATTATATACAGGAATATACATTTTCAACCTTCCATGGCATGCCAAGGTGCTGCGTGGTAGATTGTGCACACATTCTCATAGCCGTCACATTTGTGATGTTTCAATTCCTTCTAATCAAGTGCACGTAGGTTTTAGAGGCCAAAACGATCGATTGCTCGAGGTGAGGTGAGGTGACTGTCATCGGTATCGTGAGCGTCAACTGTCAACGGTATCGTGACTGTGGCATGCCAGGGTGCTAGGCGTTAGGTTAGCGTCCAACCCTACAAAAGAAATCCAAGAGATGATAAATAAAATCACCACAGATGCGGTTACGGAGGGCTTCCTAACCAAGAAAGAATTTAATTATTTAAATATCAAAAGCCCAAGAACACCAGTGATATACACCCTCCCAAAAATTCATAAGAGTTTAACTTCACCACCTGGACGCCCTATTGTTTCAGCCTGTGGATCTATCCTCGAGCCACTAGGAGCCTTTATTGACTTTTTTATAAAGGAATTTGTCCCCTCTACCCCGTGTTACGTGAGAGACTCTATGTCTATGATTTCACTGATTGAAAATCTCCCTTTTTATCCAGTAACAGAGACTTTATGCACCATGGACGTGGAGTCCCTTTATACGAATATCCCTCAGGTGACTGCCCTTAGGGTTATTCAGAAGATCCTGAACACACGCCCACGCCCACATGCAATACCAACTTCTTTCATTATGCAACTCCTTGAAATCTGTCTGACCAAGAACTTTTTTACATTCAATGGTCAATTTTACCAGCAGATAAAAGGCACGAGCATGGGAGCAATTTTTGCTCCAAATTTAGCTATATTGTTTATGAATGAGATCGAGAATGAGGTGATATTGTCCCCGTCTAACCCCTTTCATTCAGGAATCAGCATGTGGCGTAGATATATTGACTAATGAAACTCAGAACAGGATGAATCTGCTCAAGTGTGCACTGTTCCTAGTGAACAATCTGTTCACAGTTATTCACTCTCAGTAAATTCCAATATCCAAAACTTAAACTATATATATCACAAACATCACTTTTGTGTGTATTGTTATTTACTTCATTACTTTTTTTAACACAATTTGAATATGTGACTTGTATTCATACTGATTCTCAGTAGTTCCACATACAATTACAATATATTCCAGATTTCAATATTATTTACAATCAAATACATTATATCATTGAATGGTTTAACATGATTATTTAACTAATGCACCACGGTTAATTGATGGCCCAATGCATTTCGGAACCAAGGTTCCTTCCTCAGGGGCTGTATTCTGTAAATTAAGAAATTAAAATTACTAAACGCATATTACAACCAATGATATTTCCAACTGATGAATTATCTAGGGATCTAACAATGCATATATATAAACTTCACTGCTGCTACTGATATATACATAGATATCACCATTGACAGTCTGTCTGTACCTCATACCACAAAGAACATTGACGTGCACTATTCACAACTGTCCTATGCCACACTTACATGAACATATAAAGCATTGTTTTACCAGATATTTTCGAACCCATAGTAAACAGTCATTTTACAGCTATGTGCAAAATCAAAATAATGATATGCTGTTTGCTCATTTCACTCTGATTCCCTGCATAATATGCCTATTAATATGTACTGACATTAGCACGGTAAACAAAACCTTTCTTAGTTGTATAACTTAAGACACATTAAGATAGTTAAACATCATACGTGCTTTATTGCTCCATACTTGCTATGGTATTGACGTCGCTCTCAATAGATTACTTACTCTAGTGGAAGCGGTGTGGCTCATTTAGCGATCATAATAACAAGTTCAGTGGACCAACCCTGTTGTCAGTTCCTACTTCTACCATTATAATACGATGAACCCAAAACTGTGGTCACTACCATAGTCAGATGGAAAATTTAATCATCAATCACGTGCTAAATGCACATACTTGATTGCTGTCGTATGTTAATAACATTTCCGCACTGAGGAACATAAAAGCAGGCGTGTATTCAGTTCTCTATGTATACGCGTGCTGAAATGGGACAAATAGATAATCATTTTACCCGCCAAGTATAATATTAAATGTCAATTTTTATACCTGACTGCAAAGTAACTGGCACTTACTCAAATAGACACAGAGTAAAGTGTCAGCCGTATGTATTCCGTAGTCCTGTGGGGGACTGTCTCTCTAATTGATGGTCGACTCGGACTATATCTACACGTGCTGAAATGAGGCAGATAAATGATCGTGTTACTTGCCAAGTATACCTTTATCTATTCATCACTCAACCTAACTCCAGAGTTACGTGGACTTACTCGTGGAAACGCTGAACAAACTGTCAGCCGTGTGTTTTCCTACGTCCTTAAGGGAACCGTCTCTTTGATGGATAATCGACTCTTCCACCTTGGAACGGGTTCGTCTCACATGACGCGCTGAGCGAAAAAATAAATAAACAAATGCCGCTGTGAATGGCTCTTTTTGTATTTAAACTGCTGAATATAGTAACGTGTGGTGGCTCCTGCTACTTACTTCGGATCTTTTACGAACGGCGGGTAGAATCCGCTAAATGCAAAACATACAACACTATGTCAGGTAATTATATACAGGAATATACATTTTCAACCTTCCATGGCATGCCAAGGTGCTGCGTGGTAGATTGTGCACACATTCTCATAGCCGTCACATTTGTGATGTTTCAATTCCTTCTAATCAAGTGCACGTAGGTTTTAGAGGCCGAAACGATCGATTGCTCGAGGTGAGGTGACTGTCATCGGTATCGTGAGCGTCAACTGTCAACGGTATCGTGACTGTGGCATGCCAGGGTGCTAGGCGTTAGGTTAGCGTCCAACCCTACAAAAGAAATCCAAGAGATGATAAATAAAATCACCACAGATGCGGTTACGGAGGGCTTCCTAACCAAGAAAGAATTTAATTATTTAAATATCAAAAGCCCAAGAACACCAGTGATATACACCCTCCCAAAAATTCATAAGAGTTTAACTTCACCACCTGGACGCCCTATTGTTTCAGCCTGTGGATCTATCCTCGAGCCACTAGGAGCCTTTATTGACTTTTTTATAAAGGAATTTGTCCCCTCTACCCCGTGTTACGTGAGAGACTCTATGTCTATGATTTCACTGATTGAAAATCTCCCTTTTTATCCAGTAACAGAGACTCTATGCACCATGGACGTGGAGTCCCTTTATACGAATATCCCTCAGGTGACTGCCCTTAGGGTTATTCAGAAGATCCTGGACACACGCCCACGCCCACATGCAATACCAACTTCTTTCATTATGCAACTCCTTGAAATCTGTCTGACCAAGAACTTTTTTACATTCAATGGTCAATTTTACCAGCAGATAAAAGGCACGAGCATGGGAGCAATTTTTGCTCCAAATTTAGCTATATTGTTTATGAATGAGATCGAGAATGAGGTGATATTGTCCCCGTCTAACCCCTTTCATTCAGGAATCAGCATGTGGCGTAGATACATTGACGACATCTTCATGATTTGGAAGTGTGAAGTCAATGATCTACGTCACTTCCTGCACTGGATGGATAATAACTGCTGTGGCCTGCATTTTACTTTGACATCCAGCAAATCCTCTATTGATTTTTTGGATCTCACTATTTTTCACCAGGATGGAGTTCTACTTACCCGTCTATTTAGAAAACCTACAGAGCGCAATACATTGCTTGATTATTCCAGTAATCATCCAAGAGCTCTACGTGACTCATTACCTTTTTCCCAGTTCTTAAGAATCAGGAGAAATTGTTCCTGCAGGCAGGACTACTTCAAAGAAAGTGCCATTCTAGCAGATAAACTCAGAAATAGGAGAATTGTGAAAAACGCACTCAAGAGAGCATGGTACAGACCTAGGGGAACCTTGCTTACACCTACCCCAAAGACACCACAAGATAGACTTGCATGTGTCACGACTTTTTCCCCAGTGTCTAATAAAATGAGGAAAATGGTACTTCACCACTGGCCTATCATCAATGCAGGCGCACTGGAAATTGAACGTCCTTTATTCGCTTTTAAAAAAAGTAGAAATCTGAAGGACCATTTAGTCCGGGCAGCTCTACCAAGTCCCAATCAATCTTCAACACTTGAAGCTATATGGGGTCTACCCCCCGTTGTCGGACATGTGAAATGTGGCAATTGCAGTGTGTGTGACATGACCATTGAAGGAAAGACAAGAGTATTTAACAACATTACCTTTACAAGTTCTTCCCTTTCTAACTGTAACACCTGTAATGTTATATATATGGTTCTATGTCCTTGTAATAAAATGTATGTAGGCCAAACATCACAGAAGATAAAAACAAGGATCTGCCAACACAAGAGTCGGATTCGTTGCCAAACTCCTAATGCCCCACTGGTGGAACATTTTACCAATGCTAAACATAAGGAGGATGAGTTGCGTTGGACTATCTTAAAGACATTAAAGCTTCCACCGAGAGGAGGAAGCATGAGCCAGCTTCTCAACAAAGAGGAACTGAAATGTATCATACTTCTGGATACGATACAGAATGGGTTGAATCGCACTGAAGATTGGGCTGGACTTCTTTAAACGCACGTGAGGGCTTTTTCAAAGACTGTTTCAACACAGACCAAAAGCCTTCTTACAGCAATCGCTAATCATGACAACTGAGGACTGATTTTCTAATATTGTATATATGCTGGTCCAAAATTGTTTTAAAGATGTTTTCAAATAATGTATACATGCTGGCCGGAATTTGGTCTAAGTAATTCCAAATTAGTGCACTTCTTTATAGCTTGTATAGGTTTCCATACTGTCAAAAGCACTAAATGCAGGCACTGAGTCTACTGCTCTCAATTCACGATTCACATACATAACATCTCTCTAAGATGGCCGCCATTAGGACACATATCCCCACTCCCCTTTCCCTGCGCACATATAAGCACCATGACGACCGGTAATCACTTCCGGACTTCCGCATAATCGGCACGGTGCCATTGAGCACGCCGAGTGAATTCTGCTCCGATTTCGAGCAAGGCAGCAACAACTGTAATTTAAGGTAAGGGCTAACCAGGTGGCTCCCCCCGCCTCCGCTCACAGGCAGTCACAGATATGAGGTGATTAGAACCTCGCTGTTGTTGTTTTTTCAGATCTCGAGTCATTTCGAGCGCAATTTCCTAGGTTGCGGATCCCGATATAATTTCCATCGTGAAGAATCACCCCGAACGCGTGGCAATAATTAGTCCACCAATTTACAATTACGAGGTAATGGACTAATTTTCTTGTTGCAAACTGCCTACCCTGCCCACCTCCTGGCTAAACTATAACTGCCCCCCTTTTTCCTTTTAGACGTCCGTCCTTCATTCACTGAATCTCACCTTCTGCCGTCTTTTTGGAGTAACTTACTCTGGAAGGTTAGCTTGCTGCTCGCTATTATACTATCACAGTAGGCACTAAGTAAGTCCTGCGATTTAGTCACAAGCATGACTTGCATGCACAACCAACGCCCACACCATGTGCCGGATCGATATCGACACAATAGCTATAGTCACGATATCGTTGTGAGTCACCTCGGGCAATCGACCAGTTCGGCGCCTAAACCTGCGTGCACTTGATTAGGAGAAATTGTAACAGCATGTATGTGACGGCTATAAGAATGCGTGCACAATCTACCGCCTAGCACCCTGGCATGCCACAGTCACGATACCGTTGACAGTTGACGCTCACGATACCGATGACAGTCACCTCACCTCGAGCAATCGATCGTTTCGGCCTCTAAAACCTACGTGCACTTGATTAGAAGGAATTGAAACATCACAAATGTGACGGCTATGAGAATGTGTGCACAATCTACCACGCAGCACCTTGGCATGCCATCGAAGGTTGAAAATGTATATTCCTGTATATAATTACCTGACATAGTGTTGTATCTAAACAAGAACCTTCTTTTTCTTCTTATTTTTCCCGCTTTGAACAGGCTCTGACAAAAGTACAAACAGGCATTCTATTATTAAGTCCTGATGATGATCCCAGTTCACTAGGAGCCAGGGATCGAAACGTCGTTGACATTTTAACAATTCTGTAATCTCTTCCAATTTTGTCAATAATGTTACAGTAATTGTTGTCTGAACTTGCTTTACAAATTGTATTAAGGCTGCAAGAGACAGTTGGCTCCCACTTTGCTTTTTTGCCTGGTATTCTTTTTATTTTTTCTTGCTTTCCTATTTTCTCTCACTCCTGAACCCTGTTCTAGTGTGCTCTGGATAGGTACAGGCTTGTACCCTATCAGCTTTTGAATTGGACCCCTCTGGTGGTCTTTACCTATTTTGATGTATATACTTTGATTAAAAAGATTCAGGCCCGGCTGGGTACTGAATAAACCTTTTGATATAGTACTGATTCGAGTCTATATTCCATTGTATTGTTTTGAATTTGCTAATCCTAAGGACCGTTGTTCTTCTTAATAATCATTTTGGACAGTGTCCGAAATGGGAACCCTGACTGCATGCTTTACGAATGTGAAGAAAAACCAATGATTTACCCTTGTGGAACTGAAAATGGGGACCTAAATGCTGCCGCTAGGTAACTTTACAGGAAACAGTAACACTGCCCTGGTGAACATCACCGGAAATAGAATCTCTGACACCGCCATTGGGTACATCACCATAAAAAAAAGCTGTGACATCACCATGAGGTGACATTGTTATGGGGCTTACACTGAGAACATTGAAATGAACCAGGCGGACATAATTGTGAAAGGAACCAATGGCAAGGTCCACCCACCAGTCTTCAGTGGTTTATTTCAATCTTTTCTTTCATTATTTTATTTCTTGCACCCACAAGCCTCCAGGGCTCTAGTCTTATAGTAAGGAGAGTATAGTGTGCTTCACATCAGCTTAAATTGAAAACAAAGTAAAAGCAGCAGAGCGTGGGACAGGGTTTTCTGCAGGTCTTGCAAGGAAAGACAATGTGTGTGGGAGAAAGATTATTGGATTAACAACAGATGGATTTTTGGAATACGGCTCGCGACTAACAAGTTAGGTGGATGTCAGATATTTTGAGGGCGCTAAAAACTGGAAAGGTCTGTTTCTGTCCTTGGGGCTCTGCCAGCATGGGATATTCGTGCTCTGCAAGGCTTGCTTCTTCTGTTCCGGGAAACTCCAGCAATGGTATGTTTGTCTTCTCAGTGTTTCAAGGTAGGTTGAGGAAAGGAGCAGGTGCAGCCGATCTTGAAGGTAACACTCGCCTCCACTGTTGACCAATGGAGAGTCATCAAAATGGCAATGAGGTAAGCAGACTTCCTTGGTGACATCACTGGAGAGCTGGGCGCTAACAGCAGCTCCAAGATGGAAGCTTATTTCTGTAACACAGCAAGAAGGAATCATCCTTAAATGCGTACATTTCACCGCTTTGCCAGCCAGTATAGTGACAGACATTGCAATGAAAATGGCCATAACCGATATACACCACAGCCTGAACCCAGCAGATTTCCTACAACTTCAGTCCTAAAAATGTTGTCGCTGGAGCCACACTGTGGCCAAGAAAACATGTGGGAGGAATGTCACACTGTAATGGCTGCGAACGGATAGTTAGATGGAGGTACAAATCCTTGACTTAACTGTGCTGTTGTTTAGCGGGTGACATGTAATTTAATTATAGTCAAGCATTCCAAGCACTTTTCTTCAGTTTCTTTTTATAGATTTGTCTTTTCTTTGTATAGTAGGTAATATTCTTTTATTTTACAAACACCTACATCTATTCTGCTTTTGATGGTGCTAAACAAAGTATTTTAAAACCCATTATATGGACATCAGGAAGAAGCGTTTCAGTAATCCCTTAAACTTTAATGTCTTAACAAAGAGAAAACACTGTAGTGAACCTGGTTAGAATCCTTGTATTTTGCAGGTGAAGAGTCGGTTGTGATGGTAGCGTTAGCATATGCCGAGGTTTTACCTTGACCAGCTAGTCAGACCACCCAGGATATCGTGGCATAGATTTGCACATTTTGCGGCACAAAAATGGAAATTTTGCAGCATTATTACGCCACTTTATTTTACTCGTAATCATTTATTTTCAGCCTTAAATTATGGAAACAGTTTTAGCAGAGTATTCCACCTTGAAATAGGCATGTTTAAAGTGTCATAGTCCTGAGGGAAGCGCGCACACATCCTGTAATTGCTGTTTTCGCGCTGCTCGCATTTTAAAAGTGGTGGCGCAAAAACTGCAATTTCGTGTTTGGGGGAACATTGATTGGCAAGTGGCTCCTGCACTAATGGGATGTGGCTGTGGGCTGTTTGTGGCCCTTTGTGAAAACATTTGTTAATTGCAGCTCCGTCATGCGCTGCAATTAACAAACATTTTCACAATGGCTCACAATCAGCCCCCAACCGCGCTCCATTAAGAAGAAATTTAGCAA
This sequence comes from Lissotriton vulgaris, assembly GCF_964263255.1. Lineage (NCBI taxonomy): Eukaryota > Metazoa > Chordata > Amphibia > Caudata > Salamandridae > Lissotriton > Lissotriton vulgaris. Next base: position 919,329,135 of record NC_141685.1, read on the forward strand.
GTCCAAAAGTACGACGTGTCACGTGACACGTCGTGCTTTTGGACTTGCTAAATTTCTTCTTAATGGAGCGCGGTTGGGGGCTGATTGTGAGCCATTGTAAAAATGTTTGTTAAGTGCAGCGCATGACGGAGCTGCATTTATATATTCCTGAGCAAACCTGCTATGTCTGGTGAGTTTCATTCATTTGCTCCTGGGAGGGTGCCAGTATTTCCCCATCAAAATGGTGTCAGAAGTGGGATCACAGGAGGCCTGTGATGTCACTTGTTGGTAAGTGAGATGTAAGCTAAATAACTAACTTGCCTTGCTTCAAGTGAACTTTCAGTCTTTCAAATGTGTATTTAACACATAGTATTAATAAAAGGGGCATTGACTGACATTTAAGAAAGACAGGGGACAGTAGAGAAATTTTTAAAAATATTCTCTATATCAACACACTGCTTGATATGTGGCATACACTGCTGGAGAGCCTGGGTTAAGAGAATAATTTATGTGTACCTATACATATATGAAGTAGTGAAACAGGTGACCGATAAGTAACTAAGTTACTTCATGTCAATAAATATTGACAAATGGCTAGACCCTTTGAGAGTTTTATAAACATCCTTTTCAGGAGACCCTTTGGTAGGAGGGGGTATTGATTTTACCCACAAAAAGAAACCCTCCCATAATATAGTGAGTGGAGCTTCATATAAAAAAAGACTGGATTTGCATACATTGTCCTGTATTTCATAGAATAGATGTTGTGTTTGTTTCTGTACCTAATTGATGTATTAACAGGGGTGTGGAATTTAGTAAAATATCTACTTGTCCATGAGGCAGGTTGCTTCATATATTTACTTGTCCTGTAACAAAATCCACTTGTCCCTTTTGTGCCATGCAATGCTGCAACAAATTATGGCAGCGATCTCATTATATAAGAGTTTTTATATAGCATCTCTGATTATGCCAGTGCTCGTTCCATAGTAGGGTTTGAATACTAGCAATTCCCTTATGTTGCCACGTTGCTGCAGGCCTACATACTGGGGCTGAAGTTAGTGGTAAGCAATAGTTCCAGGGTTGGAATGCCCTTTTGAGTCTGTGCAAACCTACTAACTTGCATGTTTAAGGGTTTTCACCAATTCTTCTCAAATCTTCTCATAATAAGAAAGTTTGGAAATGTACTCTTGACAATGGCAGATGTAAACCTTCTTCCAGGGTTAGGAAAAAAGTGGTTGGAGGAAAAGTGAACTTGGAAACATTCAGATTTTCACATGAGCAAATCTACACATGCAGATTTGCTCATGGAAAAATGCAATTCATACATATGTTCTAGGATTACTATTTCTTGGCCTACTTCTGTAAATTCTTCTGAATTCAAGGAAACCATATATATGCAAGGATATATGCCATGCATGCACTTTTGAGACTTTCTTTAATAATTGGGCCTCTAATTAGGACTGGTGTTAGCCATGACCTTTTGTGTATATTAAAATTATGCTTATCACTCTCTCTGTATCAGCTGGCATCACTGTGAGTGACAGTATTCTGCTCTTTCACAAGGAGCATATTGACACACAAAGAAGTTTTGTACAGTGCCCAGAACTCCTGTGATAATGTATACTTTTTGAGGCAAAATGGTGAGGTTCTAGCAGCTCCAACACTGATATGGTTTTACAAAAACCATGCCTATAAAAAGGCATGCATTGGCAAAAACAAAAGACTGACCTCCAATTTCAGACCTCCTGGCTTTGGCACTGCTTGTTTATTTGTGTTTTCTATAAATGTATTTAAAATGGTTAAACTGATTTTCCATTATGAATATTTTTGGGAAATACTAGCATACATCAACATGTTACTAAATAATGCTGCAAAGATGTGGTACCTAAAATATTACAATAGTTTAGCAAATTGTTTTTCCCTACTTGCATTTTTTGTGAATGATTTATTTTAAAAATATAATAAGAGAGCATTCTGGGAGCATTATACATAGCCTCGTATTACTAAACTTTAAAACATGTGTACAGATGTATACTGGAACCACCATCAGTAGTGCAGTCCGAGCATACAACATTTAAGAATGAGAGGCTTTTGGCAGCTGAGGACGTGTAAAAGAGGGCAGAAAAGGTCCTAGGGCAGGGGTCTTCAATCTATGGGGCGCGACCCCCAGGGGGGTCGTGGAGTCCTTGGAAGGGGGACGTCTGTCTGAGTGCAGTTCCTGACTTGGGCTGATCGAGGGTGCTCACGGTGGAGGCCTAATTCATACGAGGTGTGAAAAACATCAAAGCCTCATTAACAAGTAAAAGGTCTTTTAAAGACCTGTCAAGTACTCGGGTGTGGCTGTGTGTGTGTCCCTGAAGCCATTTCGAGCTGGGGGAGGAGGGGAAGTTGGGGGGGGGGGCGGAGGGGGGCTGGGGGAGCAGGCTGTAGTGTAGCCCTTTGAGGTCAATGGATATTGCGCGCCTGGAGCTGTGGGTCCCGTGACATGTCCCCCGCCCCCAGCAGGGAGACACAGAGATGCCCTCCCATGATCGGGAAAGAAGGAAGAAGACACCGAGAGATACTGACCCCCCCCCCCCCCCCAATGAGAGAGGCACAGAAAAGGTGGGTGGATGAATGATGGGTGGCTGGATGGTTGGATGGATGTAAGGATGAAGGATGGATGTGTGAAAAGGTGGGTGGATGAATGATGAATGGATGGATGAAAGGGTGGATGGATGGAAGGATGAAAGGGTAGATGGATGAAGGATGTATGAATGGATAAAAGGTTGCATGGATGAATGATGGATGGATGTGTGAAAAGATGGGTGGATGAATGATGGGTGAATGGATGGATGAAAGGGTGGATGGATGAAGGATGGATGTATGGATAGAAGGATGAAAGGATGGATGGGTGAAGGATAGATGGATGAAGGATAGATGCATGAATGTAAGGATGACAGGGTGGACGGATGAAGGATGAATGGATGGATGGATGGATGAACGGGTGGATGAATGGATGAAAGGGTGGACTGATGAAGGATGGATGGAAGGGTGGATGGATGTATGGATGGATAAAAGGTTGCATGGATGAATGATGGATGTGTGAAAAGGTGGGTGGATGAATGATGGGTGGAAGGGTGAATGGGTAAAGGATGGATGTATGGATGGAAGGATGAAAGGGTGGCTGGATGAAGGATGGATGTATGGATGTAAGGATGAAAGGGTGGATGGGTGAAAGATAGATGGATGAAGGATAGATGTATGGATGTAAGGATGAAAGGGTGAACGGATGAAGGATGGATGGATGAAAGTGTGGATGGATGGAAGGATGAAAGGGTGGAAGGAAGAAGGATGAAAGGGTGGACAGATGAAGGATGTATGGATGTATGGATGGATAAAAGGTTGCTTGGATGAATGATGCATGGATGGATGTGTGAAAAGGTGGGGGGAGGAATGATGGGTGGATGGATGGATGAAAGGGTGGGTGGATGGATGTATGGATGAAAGGATGGATGAAGGATGGATGTATGGATGGGAGCATGGGAGGATGAAAGGGTGGATGTATGTATGGATGGATAAAAGGTTGCATGGATGAATGATGGATGAATGTGTGAAAAGGTGGGTGGATGAATGATGGGTGGATGGATGGAAGGGTGGATGGGTAAAGGATGGATGGATGTAAGGATGAAGGATGGATGTGTGAAAAGGTGGGTGGATGAATGGATGGATGGATGAAAGGGTGGATGGATGAAAGGGTGGATGGATGAAAGGATGAAAGGGTAGATGGATGGAGGATGTATGAATGGATAAAAGGTTGCATGGATAAATGATGGATGGATGGATGTGTGAAAAGATGGGTGGATGAATGATGGGTGAATGGATGGATGAAAGGGTGGATGGATGAAGGATGGATGTATGGATGGAAGGATGAAAGGGTGGATGGGTGAAGGATAGATGATGAAGGATAGATGTATGGATGTAAGGATGACAGGGTGGACGGATGAAGGATGGATGGATGAAAGTGTGGATGGATGGATAGATGAATGTGTGGATGGATGGATAGATGAAAGTGCGGATGGATGGATCAAAGGGTGACGGAAGAAGGATGAAAGGGTGGATGGATGAAGGATGGATGGATGGATGGATAAAAGGTTGCTTGGATGAATGATGCATGGATGATGTGTGAAAAGGTGGGGGGATGAATGATGGGTGGGTGGATGAATGAAAGGGTGGATGGATGTATGGATGAAAGGGTGGATGGATGAAGGATGGATGGGAGGATGGGAGGATGAAAGGGTGGATGGATGTATGTATGGATAAAAGGTTGCATGGATGAATGATGGATGGATGTGTGAAAAGGTGGGTGGATGAATGATGGGTGGATGGATGGAAGGGTGGATGGGTAAAGGATGGAGGTATTGATGGAAAGATGAAAGGGTGGATGGATGAAGGATGGATGTATGTGTGAAAAGGTGGGTGGATGAATGATGGGTGGATGGATGGAAGGGTGGATGGGTAAAGGATGGAGGTATGGATGGAAAGATGAAAGGGTGGATGGATGAAGGAAGGATGGATGGATCGAAGGATGAAAGGATGGATGGATGTGTGAAAGTGTGAGTGGATGAATGATGGATGGAATTGATGAGGTCTAACAGGCGCATTTATTGTTGTCAAAAGATGATGATGAGGAGTACCAGTTACTAGAAACTTTTGTCGGATGGGGGTCCTTACCCCTAAAAAGGTTTAACAAGGGGGTCTCGGCATCAAAAAGTTTGAAGAACTCTGTCCTAGGGTCTGGCTGGAATAGATTTGTAAAGGAGGGGCGATTTTAGGAGCACAGAGCAAGCAGTTTGGTCAGAGACAGACATGGTTAGCTCAGTGGGTCTTTAATACTAATTGTTACATGATAAATGTTAAAACAGACTTTTCCTAGAAAAAGGCACTAAATAGAAAAGGTAGGCCTCACAGAAAAAAATGAATTTGTGTGTTTTTACAAAACTAAGACATAACAAATATTAAAAATAGATGCAAAATGTTGCAGCACTCTTATGGCAAAGCACTTTATAATGACATTTCAAGAAAACTCAAAAAGATAGCACCATGAGGGGCCCTGTGACATTACTTGTCAGACAGGATTTATAAGTCCTGCTTGCTTTTCATATGTAGAAACAACAAAAGGGGTAGTGAATATTAATTCAAAACTGATTACGTTTTTGCATAATTGTGAGCCATATAACGTCTAATACCACTATTGTGAAAATATAATAATATTTAGCACTGTTGAAAATTATCCTGTGCAAAGTATATATTCACATTTCATTGTGCACATCAAGATTTATCTCCAACTGGTTAAAATATGTTGTTGCACCACATAAAAAGTGTGAATATTAGTTTATCTAACAACACTAATATTACTGTCTCTTAGTGACACACTTAAAATGTAGTATGGCCTAATGGCTGCAGTGTCAAATACAAAGGCTACAAAAGTAATGCAAAGAGTAGCTCTAGAGACCTGAATTACATTGCACGCCTTAATGCACAATAGTTCTGGGCGCATTATGCCAGTTCTTTAGGTGCTAGGAAGCACACTGCACACAAATAAAAATAATTATTAAAAAAACCAGCAGGAGTTATATCCTACCTTTCAAATATCAGGACAGGCACGGAGCAGGAAGGCTTTTCAGTCATGCTTCTTGAGAGATACTTTCAAATGTGATCGTACCTTTTAAAATACCACCACGGAGGCACGCACCCTCAGTCATGCTTCTACAGATGTTTCTTTGAACAAATAAACCACATGGGGTAACGTCGCTCATACAAGGGAGAACAGGTTTTAATGGTCAAAGGCCAAGTTCTTTATTTAGAACTGACCAGCCTTCCTGCAGGTTAAAATCTCCACGCAGGGAACCACTGTGACAGTATGTGATTTCTACATTACACTATGAAAGCCTGTAATGTTACAGAATAGTTTAATAAACTGATTTTTTTGTATTAATTAAATATCCTGAATCTACCATTGTAGGATACAACACTACAGAAAAATGTAAATGTTGCTCTAAATGATGTCTGAGGCTATAATGTGCCTAGGGAAATGAGGGTCAAAATTAATTCTCAATTCATGTTAATAATATTAGGGATATCGTCATTAGTAATTTAACTACATTTAATGAATGAAAGAATTTACCTAGTTGTTACAATGAAATTATGGCCTTGATTAAGCCTTCCTGGAACTAGATTGGACACCTAAGATCTGTTTTAGGTAACATTAGCTAAAGGAAATATTGCATATTCTGTTAGGAGCAGATGGGGATATTACTGTTTTGTTGAGAAATAAGACCTTTGTAGGAGAAATGCAGGATGGCGTTTATCCAAATGAATAACTTTATCAAGGGGTGCAGCATAGATACCAGAGAGAATCAGGTTAAATGTTGCACGGTGTTTCAGGATGAAGATATCAGACATGCCCAAGGAGAATCTCATGTTTCCACTAAGGTGGAAGATGTGTTCTCTAACGTGGGAGATAAAGGGATACATTTCACAATTTTAATATAAATAAATATAATTATTTGCAGCAGTATATATTTTTTATTTAATAAATGGAATTTACTCACAAATATCTAAGGATAGGTTAGAACAGGGCACTTACTGCTTGCAGCTTCAGTAAGGATTCTCTGTTGTACGCACCCCCTGTACAGCATGTGTGGATGTGTTGAGATATGATGAATAATGCTGTCAGATTGCAGTTTGTTACATATGAAAAGGAAATGGATGGATGTACACATAACTAACAATAAGGTTATAGATCTAGGGAATGGAGAGGTTTGGGAAAAATGCCTTAACCATAAAGTGATATTTAAAAATAAATAAAATGAAAAAAAAGAAGGGGCGGTGAAAACATGCTGTCCCCATATAGTGATTACCTTATGAACTTATGGTTCCCTTAGAGCCTGTTGTGCCTGACACCAGTACTATATTATTATTTATTTATTATTTATACCTGTAGAGGCAGAGTATATTTCTCTCCTCAGTGGGTTTTAGCATTAAAGTCCATCTACAGAGTGAAAGCCTCTTTGCCGTCATGCATGTCATTCACTGTGAGTCCCAATGTCAATGCGGAGGCAGTAAAGAGAGATTTGGGCCACCTATGCCTGGAAGGTGGTAGCATCGTCTTGCAGTAGGCTGATGACCTCCTTGTGACATCTCCATCACTTGAGGCTGGTGAAAGCCTGTGACAAAAGACACTGTACCTCTGTTGAACTTCCACCAGGAGAGAAGAGAAGACTCATTGTCAAAATGCCAGTGCTGCCAAAAAGAGGTGACTTACCTGGGTTTTGTGATATTCCAAGGACAGAATAAAATTGTTTCAGGGCATTCAGCTCCTGCCCACCAAGAAAGGAATGATGTCCTTCCTGGGGATAATGAACTGCTGCCACCAATGGGTCCATGCATGCAGAGGCTATGACTAATGAATTTGCAAACTGTTTCAAGAAATTGAAGGAGACATTGTTTTACTGTGCCATCATGGGGACTGCCTGTCTACAAACTGCCTTTTCGTCTCTGTTTCAGAGCAAAATAACATTGCAAATGAAGTGATGCTGCCAAGTGTGTGCTGATTCAGAAAAGGGGGTGGTGATGAACAGAGTGTCTGAATTAAGCAGACCACTCTTACCCAGTCCTAAGATCAGGGCTTGATCCATCACCGTTTTTAGCTCACTGCACCATCCCAGCTCAGAACTTGGCTATATGCAAATTAGTCTGTCCCTGGCCCAGTGCATCCTGGGAACAGGGCAGACCAAACTACCAAGCCAATTCTTATACTGGGAAGGAAACAAGCTTCCGGGGACCGGTTTCTGGCATTTCAGCCGTCTTCGGCCCGGCTTGCTTGAATCCTGATGGTGCAATGACACAGCTGGAAAAGAAAGGCCTGTGGGACACAAGTATGTGACTTTGCTTTCTGCTGTAATTAGGGGTCAACAGCTGTGATGGTAGAGAGGACGGCTCTCATTGTGTTGGACTATACCTGTATTGTCTAGGTGCCACATTTGGTATGGTTGTTGTTGTTGTCTGGATCAACACAACTGTTTTCTGCTAGCAGGCACATAGGTTTAATGGTACCATGTTCTGTAATTGTAATGTCATAATAAGATGCCCACCTGTTAATTTGGCAAAAGTATTACCAGCAATAGGTTATTCTGATGAGATCCATTCTCTTAGAAACAGATGAGAGCCTAATTAAGTTGGTGTTGAGATTGTAGAAAACGGCAACACAACAAGATTAGACACTATTAGTAAAGACAGACTATGCGTGGTACACTGATAGTTCCTCCAGCAGATTGATAGACACTGATTACAGAGCAGGGTATGCCATAGCAATAGCTGATGTGCAGCTCTGCCACTTGATACATCTACCCAGTAAGATAAGCTGTATGGTGTAACAAAAGCATGAATACTAGTCAAGGGTAAAACTCTTAACATTTACACTAACTCACATTTTGCTTTGCAGTTCTTATTTGTGAAAGTATCACGGAATCATAGGAGAAACAGGGCGCCTTATTAAAAATGGTCCTTTAGTAAGGATCTTATTTACAGCAATACTATTATACACCAGGATAGCGGTAATGAAATGGGAAGCCTACACAGGAGCTAATACTAAGTAAGCCAAAGGTGATGCCATTGCTGACACAGCATTAAATGAAAGCATGTTACAGCCTGTGCAGATGGGACTAATGAACAAAACCGTCCAAAAATACAGCTCATTCAGAGACAATTGTTGTAAGCTAATGTAAAGGAAGCACAATGATCTTGAACACCAGATGAACATAGAGGGAGGACTGATGATGGATGTGAGTCGAATAATGAAGAGAGTATGGGCCTAACAGGATGAGATGCCTGTGTTCCCACGCAGAATGTTCCTTTCCCTTACAAGACTGGAACAGGGACCCTCTGATATTGGAACAGGGACCCTCTGATATTGCACAAGGGAGGATGAATGCGCAGATGCATGTTGCTTCCCAGTGAATTGATTTAAATATTTGCTGGTGTGGGTGGATATGTTTTCAAAATGAATGGAGGTGTATCCAACAGTGAAGAATAATGCAGCAACTGGGGCGCAGTACTTCAGTAAAGCCATCTCTCCAAGGTTAGGACCACCAGGGCATAACTAGCGATAAAAGGAGATCACTTAGTGTTTACATTTATGTTAAAGAGGTTGTTTTGGGGAATAAAGTATAACATGTATACCCCCATACCACCCTCCAACTTGAGGCCAGGAGGAGTAAATGAGCTCCAAAAAAAAAATGGATTATTAGTAAAGGCAACTGATGGAACAGGCCTGAAATGGCCTGATGCTCTGTCTTTAGTACTGCCTGCAATGCGGCAAAGACTTCTAAAGCGATGCCATGAATGGATTGAGGGAAGACGATGCAAGGCATCGCCCCAACGCCTGAGAGGACGGTACCAGAAATTGATGACCATCTGTCACCAGAGGACCTGCGCAACACAGCAGTTAAGAAGAGGACAGACCAGACCATTTCTATGATCCATGGGGGCCCATCATAAAGTGTCAGAGGGACGCAACATTAACTGATGCTGTTGAGTGAAGTACACTACGCAGTCTCAAAGAAAGGTGATGGTCTGCACCTGCAGAAAAATAGACTGAAGAGGACAAGGCAGGGCAGGTTCGTGAAATCTCCCCTGAACAAGACGACTGCAGACCAGGAGGAGAAGCAGATGAACACTCACTGCGTGCCTCTAAATTACTGACACTTGCTGAAAGTGCCCGGGAACTGAGTGACTAATTGATGCTGTAGCACTATGCATTGCACAGAGAAAGCAATAATAGTCGGACACTTAATTAGTATGCTGCCGGTATCACAACAGCCTGCTGATATAATATTGATCTCATCAAGATATATTAATGTAACAATATATGCATTTTATGCAAACACTCTGTAATGCCATCCAAAGACATGTAACTAATGTTTCCTTCATATATATACATATATTGGTTTTACACTTTTGTTGGATAGGTCTATCCAAAAGGGAGAATTGTTGCAAAATGTATATGAATATCCATATCAATTTATGTGTCTGCACTTCAAAAGATATCATGCTTAGATATATCACATTAACATGAGACCGGGAGCTCCAAAGGGCTTCCTATCTGACCTTGACTGGACAAGCTTCAACAAGCTATTCTGTACCCACTTAGAGGTCACTTTGCCTGTCCTGGCTACATGATATTTCTTATTCTGGTTGTGCAAGTTGCTTACGCAGTGCCGAGCCAGCCTTTCTGGTCTGCCCATACATGGCTGTTTATAATTTGCATGGTGCAGACATTGCACATCCATGTTAGCTATATTTGGCTTGGTGCCTTACTCTAGTTCCGCTGACATGGCATTTCAAACTGTATAGAACACCTAGAAACCTGTCACTCTGGGAAGAAGCAGTCTGAGAGCCCCTAAGGCTGGAGACCTGACTTCTTCCTTGCTAATTAGCAATGATGCATGCTTTTGGTACCAATAAATACATTTCTCTCTGTTTCTGAGCAAACCTGCTATGTCTGGTGAGTTTCATTCATTTGCTCCTGGGAGGGTGCCAGTATTTCCCCATCAGGGACCAACTCTGTGGAAACTCCGCTCTGCTCTGCTGCCCGCCTCCACCCCCTAGGAATAATTACATTAAATATACTTTAAAGGTTAAAAAAAGCAACACTTACCTTAACTGCGGCATCCCCGGGCTGCCGTTCTCCTCTTCCTCGGTTTCACAATGATCTGCGTGGGCGCCTGTGCATGCGCATTTCTCGCAAGGAATGCGTATGCACGAGCGCGCGCAAATGCGCAGATCATCGTGAAACCAAGAAAGAGTAGGACGGCAGCCCGGGGATGCCGCAGTTAAGTATTGCTTTTTTGACCTTTAAAGTATATTTAATGTAAATCTCCCTGGGGGGTGGAGGCAGGGGCTGGGCAACTCCACTCCGCCACAGAGTGTGTGGAGTTGTGCCTATGCCACGTTCTCTGCGGAACGTGGAGTGGGCACAACTCTGCACACTCCATGGGCGGAGCGGAGTTCTCCTCCCACGGTTACATTCAGCCCGAACACATGTTCTTCCTTTCTTTGTTGTGTTCTTTGACTGAGTTAGGGCGCCACCTCATGGCTGCAATATATGATCTCTCTTTCTTCAGTCTCATTCCTCTAAGTTTGCAAATTCCTTGGGCACTTTTGGACAAAAACACAGCATCTTTTTACAAAAGTGCCGATTTTGTCAATATTTAGCAAATCGCGAAATCCTGGAAGGTCTGTCTAGTGGGACTCCTCATGTCCCTGACATTAGGAAAAGTCTGGACAGAGACAGTAGCTGCTGCTACTGGGCAGTGGTGGTGGAACGGGGAGGGAGGCGGATGGTTAAAAAAACTAACATTTAAATGGGAAAAGAATTAAGAAAAGAAAATTCACTTCACTTTCCGACGGCCGCCTCTCCTCCATTCTCTTCGGTTGACGAAGCAATAAGTACCCAGGCTCCCAACTCTCTTAGCCAATCATGAAGCTGCCTTGCAGCAGCATTGTGATTGGTCTGAGTGCCATGGTCCGGTGCTCAGAAAGGAACTGGGTGGCTGCGCATGTTCTCCACCCAGGCTGTACAATACAGGCGGTGGAGGACATGCAAAGTGTGCATAGCATGTTGGTTGGCCCAAGACGGCTGGCCAAACAGTCATGCGCATTTTAGAGAGTGCCCATCACTCATCCCTCTGCTCTGCGTGAAGCACAGCCCACCCCGTCCGCACCCTTACACAGCTAGTAATTCAACCTAAAATAATTAATAACATTGTTATTATTATTTTCTTTTTCATGTGGGGTGACGCTCCTCCGCCTTAGCAGAGGAGCCGCCACAGGACAGAGAATTATCCCAGTTGAGCCCTTTGAAGACAAACCTTGTCATTGTGCAGGACTCTTGGCTACCACCTACCCAAAATGAAGAAATTGGGAGCAAAAGGTGTTTTGTGGCACATTATCCCACACTCTTTCCTTTGTTGAGCCCATTGTGTGATGGTGACAGTGTACTCTGTTTTTTGGTCCATTCTTGCAATCAGATCTTTTGTATACTGTTTCTGGTTAGTGCTTGCACTTATGATGCTACTTGGGAAGCTTTCATTGATGTCAAGAATATGGCATCAAATCAAAACTCTAGAGTGGGTCTACCATACCCGAAAAGGAGAGCAACAAGATTTAGTGGAACATCTTCCCTTCAGCCTTTTTCTAACCCATTTCCATCTATCCATCCCAATTTTTAACTTCCACCAGAGCATTCTCCTCTTGTTTTGCCACAGATCAGTAATAAGACCCCACTTCTTGCAGCACCTTTAGATAGGGCTACCTGAAGTCAAGAGTACTCAATAACCAGAAAGTCTGATTGGTATGTTACACATCAGTGCTGAGGAAGAAAGGTATCTTGAAGTTTTACACTTCTTACAATTCTGTTCTGACTTTTGACTCACCATGTATGCCCTGAAAGAAGTGTTCTGTTTTGAACCGACCAAACGGTTTATAATTCATTTTTGGGTTTGGTTTTAGAGAGATGTGGGTATCTCGAACACCTTGTGTCATCTGTTCTTCAAAAAAGTATGTGTAGCTTGTAATTAAAAGCCATTGTGTGTTTATTGATGTATGTACTCTGCTGACACAATTTCATTATAATTGTTGATTCATGCTTCGTTTGTTAAGGGAGTGCTGATGCATGGATGCCTTAGCCTGCCATAAACACCCAGTGTATTTATTAACTGTCCTTTCACTTTCGTTTGTTTTACTCTGATGTCACAGTAGCATCCTGTTGGATTTCTACTTGTTTGGAATATGGAGATGCACACACCCATTGATTTTCTTGCTGATGAAACAAAGTAGTGACCCTTTGTCAAAAGTGTCTGCTATGAAATAATTTGCTGTGTATATCTTATACGTTCTTGACTTATAACACACACTTTAACTCCTGTCTGACTCCTTTCCACCCTGACGAACAGAATCACAGATTTGTGGCATAATTTGTCAGCCGGCTGCATTGCCTCTATGCCTGGATTGCTATGGGTCAGGCAACAGTGTCACCACCACATATCCACAGCCATCATTGCAAGTGTGGGATAATGGCCAATACCACCCTGCTTTCAACGTTCCCATCCATCTGAGCCACAGGTTCAAGGTTAGCTATTCACCAGAACGGAAGGGGTTGCAGAAATAATGTCACTGACCCCGTGACCCCTTTCCCAGTAACGTTAATGTGTTGACCCCGGCCACGCAACAGTCTCCTATTTGTTTGGGAGAGACTAGCTGAAGAAAATGACATGGAAACTAATAGAAGTAAACAGGGCTTATTTTGTCCTATTTACTTCTGTAGCTTCCCATGCCTTCAGAACACCAGAGAAAGGTGTTGTGGTAGCAAGTAGTGCCAACGATAACAAAGGGCAATTCAGGTGTAGCAGCCGTTGCACCCCCCCCCCCCCCCCCCCCCCACTGCAGTGGGGTTCCATGAACCATATGGCATTCATTTGTCACTTGAATAAATCTGGCCCTCCATATTGGAAGACCTGGTCAGTAGGAGCAGCCTGAGGGGATCCCAGGATACTCCCAACTTCATGTTTATGTAGGATGCTAAGGGCCATCCCTGGTTAGTTGAGTCTGCTCAAGTCAGAAAGGCACCATGGAGTCCAGAATTCACCATCCACTGGAACCAGGCAGGCATCTATGGAGACTCTCAATCAGTGGTGCAACATAGGCACCCGCAGCCCCCATGGTGCGGGGAGGCCCATGCTCCATGGGCCTCCTCAGCAGAGTACCCTGACCGGAGAGCTCCTTTTGAGTCCAGAGGGGGGCCTCCATATTCCTTGCAGGGAGGCCCCCTCATGTTTTGTTACGCCACTGCTCTCAATTGAATCTAGTGCCCAGTTCTGTGACCCCCTCAAACATACCCTGAAATATAGCAGCTTCATTTTGCAATGAAATGCATGCTCATTTTAACCTTCTTATCCAAAAGCTGTTGACAGCTGTACTCCTCTATTTCCAGCACCTATAGGCAGTTTCATGGCACTGGGTGCTGTACAAATGTCCTTATGCATACATGCATTGCTCGGGTGCTTAGGGCACTTTGTTTCTGGCTTTTTTAATGGCAATTCTCGCCCTTTGGATGGTTGTGCTGTATTTTTTGTTAAAGCTGACCTTCATGGCCACCAGGGACTTTACTGGCTCACGATGGCTAGAAGAGTCTCCTTATAAAAGCCTTCTCATTGCTTAGTCCTGTATCTCTAACAATCACCAACAAAAGAGATTCTAAAAAGTTACTTTGGTAGATGAGTTCACCTGGGGTTTCAGACATTTTCTCTCCTCCATAACTAGGTTCCTATCACTCCTTAGAATCAGCAAAGCTAGGCAAGGTGACATGGCTTTCTCTCGCCCTGCATTCCCTGTGTACTGTGCTCTTACATCACTGTATAGCATCAGATAATCAAGTGAGCAGTATATGTTGAAACTGGCATTGGTAGCCCCCAATTTCCTCAAAGAGCCAGTCTTAAACCATTGGATAGGCTGTCTCCAAATTTAATCACTGGACTTACTTTAGGGGAATTTATGGGTGGAAATGACTACCCTTAAACGGAGAGTGCAAACATTGTGGACTGCTTTACACCATATCCTATTTGAACATTTTATTGAAATGTGTTGAATTGTGAACTTTTACTATTATAGCTTAATTTCAATAAAGAGTGACCCCATCATTGGAGCTGAAAGGTTTGGTGATGTTATTTACTGTGATATTAGAAAGCTAAGAGAACACAATGTCCTTTCTGCTATTCCTATAAATTTAATTTCATGAAATGACCTCACTATATGGGTAGGTAAAATATTGCGTAAATCTTCCTCAGTGCAACGGAAGACTGTAGATTGAGGTACAAGGTGCAAGAACTGGTAGGAGAGGTCGTGCATATAATCGCAGTAAGAGGATGGTGCCCTTCTTAACCTCGGAGATGAAGTGAGAGGGTGTCCATTACTGACTGATTATATGTTCCTTGAAGAAATATATCCAGATGTCATCAGTGATGTCATTTGAGATGTTATCAGTGGTGTCATCAGTGATGTCACTGACCATGTTATGAATAATGTAATATGAGACATCATCAGCAGTGCATTGCGGGGGCGCGAGTTATAGTTAGCTGAACTAACTATTACAGCTGAATTTCTCTGGTTTTGTACAAGTGAAATGCCCAACTAACTATAACGTCCCTGAAACTTTTGCTTCTTTCAGTGAATTTCTAAGGTTTTTTAAATGCTCATTTCTAACTATAAGGTCCCTGAAACCTATGTTTTTTCTGTGAAATTCAAAGGTTTTTTAAATGCTAATTTCTAACTATAACGTCTCTGAAACCTGTGTTTTTTTCAGTAAATTTCAAAGGTTTTTTAAATGCTAATTTCTAACTATGCCTACAGAGGTAGGACATGTGCAGAAAGAGGAAGAAAGGCGCAGAAAGAAGCAAAAGAAATGCAGAATGAGGCAACAGAAGTCCAGAAAGACAAAGAAAGGTACAGAAAGAAGCAAGTTGCTCCCCCCCCCCCCAAGGACAACCTTGGGGGCCAACTACGCCTCCCATTACCTCTAGCAAGTCCCACACAGCAGGAATGCTAAGTTCTCATAGTAGACCATGCCCCCTTTGCCCACCACTCTGCAAATGCTCTCCTGGCATGCTCTTGGATGGGGAAGGAAGTCCCCATTGCTGCTGGGGGTCCTTTAGGGGCCAACTAGCCTACCTCTTACCTCCAGTATGCCCCACACAGTGAGATTGCTGAGAGGTGGACAAAGGCCATGCATCCTTTCCCCACCACTCTGCAAATGTGGCCCCTGGCGCTTTGTACGTTGGGAATTTAAGTCCCCACGAATACTGAGGGTCCCTGGGGGCCCACTAGCCCCCCCAGGTACCTCCAGTAACTGACACATAGCTGGCTTGCAGAGAGGTGTTCCGAGGCCACACCCCTGTTTTACACCACTCTGAAAACGCAGGTCCTGGCGCACTGCTGCTCGAGTATGAAGTCCACTTGTGTCCTGAGGTACTATGGACACAAGAGGACCTCATAAATAGAACGCATTTTGTTGCGCCCGCTGAATCGCATTTGGCAATGCAGCGGGCGCAATGAAATTTGTTTTATTTATTTATTTGTTTACTTACCTCTGTTTGGCCATGTTCCATAGTTTACTATCCCCCCTGCTCCTCCAATTCCCCGCCACACTGCCTCGCAGCACTCCCTCCACGAGCCGCTACTGTTGGTTATTTGTGATTCACTGAGATGTTTAGTATTTCAGCCAGGGACGGGCTGTGCTCTTACTTGTCACTACCTTGTATGTGACGCAACAGGTCTTTTGAGGTGGTGGAAACGTGAAGTAGCAGCCTGTGGAGGCATTTCAGATTGTACAATATGTGGTTGAATTCCTTGAGCCCCTTAATGAAACATTCAGCAGGGCCAAGGGTGCTCGTCATTGGTGATAGAGGCAACTATGACTTTCCCAAGGGCAAGCCTTGCTCACATTCCAGATGGGAGAGCCTGAGTACCAGGCCTGGTTCAGTCAAAAATTTGAGTTAACAGCCTAAAATTTGCTTTAGGAAGGTAGGGCTAGGCCTTGCATACAAACGAGGGATGGTCCCAAGGTTCCTGTGATGTCTTTGCATTCTTGAAGGACTGGCCGGCTTTGGTAGAATTCTGCAGAAACCGGGAGTATGGTACTGACCGCCCGCTGTTCTTTAATCAGAAGGATGGGTTTGTGAATGTTGGAGCCTACAGTGGCCAGCTTTGTGTCAGATGCATTCAGGGCTCGAGTCGGGGTACCACGCGTGTGGACGGCATCCCCCCACTTATTTTAACGGGAGCCTGATAACGGGAACAAATGGAGCCACACATTCACTCTTCGGCCTCTCTGGGGTGAGATCTGCGCTCATTCAGAACACTGCTCAAGCGCTGGCTTCTCTGATGCAATCGCATCTAAGGGGTGAGCGAGGGGAGGCAAAGAGTCTGATGGTGCAAGCCACCTTTCGTGACGTCACTTCCTGTTGTGACGTCAGCGTCACCCCACTTCTTTTTTCAGGACTTGTGCCCTGGATACATTGCTCTGTGGAAAACTGGCCGAAGTGCCAAGTACAATTCATGGCTGCCTGATGGCCCCAGGCTTGGGGGTGACTTTGATGCAGTCATCCCGCCTTTAGACACACTAATCTTTATGGGAATATGCAGTTCACACCGGATCCCCTCTGACGTTATTACGAGGCCAGCGCGCGTTGCAGCATACTGACAAAGAAGGGGCAGGCGTGTCCACCGCGCTATATAAGTAGAGAAGGAACATTTGTGTCCCCCACCAGGATTTACGGGACAGGCAAAGGTGTGTGCCCGGTGCCGGCTGAGATATGTCCCTTAAAAATTATATGGAGAACAGGCGGTGAACACTGGTACATGTACAGGGCTGCCTGCAAAAGCACTTACAGGGCAGGTGAGAGACCTCACCCGACACCACTCTCAGGGGCGGTGAGAGAACTCACCCTTTACCACACTCAGGGCAGGTAAGACCTCACCCTACACCACTCTCAGGACTGGGGAGAGACCTCACCACTCTCAGGGCTGGTGAGGGACCTCACCCCACACCACTCTCAGGGGCAGTGAGAGACCTCACCCCCAACCACTCTCAGGGCTGGTGCAGATGTCTCCGTCTCCTCACCCCACGATGCACAGTGCAGGAACAGTAGAACTCTATACATTGATGACAAGGCAGGAACATATGTCTCCCGCTCCCACACCGTGACTATTCACATGCCAGCTGCATATATGTTCCCAAGCACATTTTTTATACCGGGCAGAAATGCCACAAGCACTATTTATAGAGCAGGAACGGATGTGTCTTCTAGCAGCATTTAAAGTAAAGACAAAGATGTGCCCGCTCACCCTAACTGTAAAACACGTGAGAATATTTCCTGTGGCACGATTCATGGTGCAGGTATGTCCCCCTCACACCAGTCATCGTACAGCTGCAGATGTCTTATTTTACAGAGCACATCCAGATGTGTTCCATCACAGTAGCCATAGTCAGGGCAACTGGGATTATGTGGCAATGAAGCACCGAATTATGCAGCAGGATTGACTACATTATGCCGCAAGAAAAGGCAAATTATTCGGCGTAATGCAGCACATTTTTTGATAGTAATAATTCCATTATTGTGTTATTTTCACATATAGTAATACTGTCTGAGCAAACATTATGTGGCAAATGCAGCAACCCCATAATTATGTCAAAAAAGCTCTAACCACAGAATTGCATAATTCCAGTGGCCCTGGTCAGAGTACAGATGCAGGTTTGCTTCTCGCTGTATTAAGCACGGGTAGATGTGTCCCTCCACTCTAGTAATAGTGCCGATGTGCCTCTCACGCTACAGAGCAAGGTATGGTCTCTCACACTGGTCACAATACAGACGCAGAGTTGCTTCTCACACTATAGAGCAATAGCAGATGTGCCCCTCACTCGAGTCATAGTACAGAGGTATGTGTGCCCCTCACACTATAGAACAGAGGCAGGTGCGCCCCTCTCACTACTAATAGTACAGTGGCAGCAGGGTGGCAAGTGCTATATAAATGCAAACCTTGTTTCCTCTTCTATCCCTCCACTATCCTTCTCAATTAAAATAACCGACTAATATCCACCACTCAAATGACTTTCAGATTTCACTACGCTAACTCACCACTTATCCTTTATGGGTTCCGGAGGGGTGTGCTACTCGCCGAAAAAGCGCTTTGATACCTCGTCAGGGGTAGTCAGCACTATATAAATGCAATTACAAAACTATACAATATATACCCCTCACACTAGTCATAGTAGAGACGCTGATGTGCATCTTACACTATAGAGCAGTTGCAGGTGTGCCCCCCCTCCCCACTCCAGTAATAAATCATATGTGTCCCTCACACTCTTTATAGAGCAGGGGCAGACATGCCACCCTCACATTGTCTGCAGAGAGCACACCTGCTTGCCCTCTCACTGCTGACAGAGTAGGTGTCAGTGTGCACACTTGCCCAGATGTGCCCCTCGCTGCCTCTAGACAGATGTTAGATGCGACCCCTGCTACCTTCAAGGATGGAAGGGAAATACAGCAGTGTAACCGGCCCTCACTACTACTCACAGAACAAGCACTACTTCCTGGGTTACTGAGCTGATCTGTTTGAACTCCCTCCCCCACCACACAGTGGGGCATATTATCAAGCACAGGAGATAAAATTATCGCCGCTTTATCGGCAGGAAACTGCCGCTAAAGCGGCGATAATGGGCTTGATAATATGTCCTTGTGAATTCCCATAGCAGCCCAGGTTCTGGTGTTAACCTGTGCTGCTATGGGAATTCACAAGGGCCTATTATCAAGCCCTTTATCGCCGCTTTAGCAGAAGTTTCCTGCCGATAAAGCGGCGATAATTTTATCGCCTGTGCTTGATAATATGCCCCAATATTCTCAGAGTTAGAGGCACAGGTGCAGTTGTCTTACCCTCGCACATCCCCCTAGTGCCAGGGCAGGGTCAGAGTGGCCAGTGTGTTGATTTTCAATATTCGTTCTTCGTACTACTCTAACCAGGAATGAGTGAAAGAATGAATGAATTAATTAATTAATGAAAAACTATTTGTAGAGTACATAGTCATGAGGTCCTAACGCCAAAGCTCATACTACAGGACACAGAAAAGGACTTCAGATAAAATCATCACAAAACAATCCTTTCTTTAATTGAAAATTCAGTTATAAAAACTCAGTGAAAAGGCACTTAATTTAACAAATTCACATTTACAGTTGGACGCGGTATTTTACACATTTACATGCACAGCCTCGACGGGACCGCCGTTTTCTGTTTTTCTAACCAAACTAGCTATCTGCACATTTATACACAAAACACACACTGTACAAAACACACAATAGTTGTATGCCTACAATTGTCACCAGTCGTGGTAGGACAGCCACTTCCTCGTGGGTCCCTTTCTAGCAGATCGCAGAAAAGCCGCGAGTGCTGATTTTTTAACAAGGAGTAAAGTTTCATCTTTCGATCAGTTTTCTGCAGCTGGGTGACCTTTTTTTGCCGTTGTGCTGTTCCCTTCTGTTACACCTGCATCTCCACAACAGGCCCAAACCCTCTACTTCTTCTGGCCTTGGACATTTGAGTTAGCCTCAGCTGGTTGCATTTCATGCCCCTTCCTTCATTGGCCTTTCTGCTGAGATTGACAACATGAGTGCTGGCAAAGACTAGCCCTGGCGAACCAAACCTAAACAAATAGGAAAGCCTTTAATTCCAGGTGATTCAAGGTTTGATGGCCCCTCGAACGTTTTAAAAGGCCGAGGCTTTGAATTTCCGCCTTACCCAGGATTGTCAAACCTGGTTAAGTTTTATGCTTTGCATGGGAGGGACGGACCGGGCTTGGCTGCGATCCTTTTTTTGTATTTATTTATTTTTTGCTGAATTCCTGTAGGTTGTCTTCCTCAGGACAGTGTTTGGTTTATTTATTATGTCCTACAGGGGGTGGCAGGACTCGGGAAAACAGTGCTCTCTGTGTGTGAGGAGAAAGCCCCTCCCCCAGCCCCACAAGTCAGAGGGGCATATTATCAAGGGGGATTATCTCCCTATTACCTAGCTGTCGCTAACACCAGTTAGCGAGAGCTAGTAGGAGATAGCGACCATCTTGGGCCCCACTTTGCATGTCAGTGATATTTATCGCTAATGACATGCAAAGTGGGCGTGCCGAGATGTTAGCGACTGAAACAGTCGCTAACATCGCTATCTCCTATTACCAACTTTTGGAGATATTCGCGCTAAGAGCGAATATCTCAAAAAGCTAACACCTGCCCTGAGCAGTTCTTAGCCATGTTATCCAATGGGAGATGGATAACCTGGCTAAGAGCATTAGCTCGGTAATGCATGAATATCGCTGACTTTTCAGCGATATTCATGCATTGCGGCCGATTTTTATCGCATTTGCGATAAACCTTGGTAATACCAAGGTTTATCTGCGATAGAAATCGCCGCAGCTCAGCGGTAAATTTTTGTCTCTAACCAAGCAATAGCGATAATTATCGCTATTGCTTGGTAATATGCCCCAGAGTTCCGTATTTGTAAGCCCTGTGGGGAAGGGCACGCCCTCCACAGAGCAGGGGAGTCAATTTATCATTCTTGAACCACAGCTGGGAGAGCAGGGTCCAGCTGGGCAAAAAAAGCATTTCAAAAAAAGCATTGGCAAAGCATATATTACTTGCTTTTTTGACTTATTGGCTTTGCCAATAGAGAATTCTGTTTGCTGATGCTGTGCAATCATGGCAAAAATGTTAAACAATGGGAAAAAGAGTGCAATGATGCGTTCACGCAATATGCGTCACAACGCTATGGCGGCTGAGCATGATGATATATGTGTGTGCATGTGTTACCATTCAAGCATGCACATGTGGCATGACACAGCCACCATTATAATTATTTTATATTTACCATTCCAAGTTGGTGATACCACTTGCAGAGGTACATTTTAAAAACTGAATTTAAAGATGTACAAAAGTGCTTTAAAAACCGAACCTGTGGGGCCTTAATTCTCTAACAGGGCTAAATAAATGCACACAGTCCCATAGGGCCAGCCCTAGCAGGCACGACTTTAAAAAATGTTTGTGGTGCTAATTCTTTATAGGTGTCCTATGAAAACTGTTGAATATCTCAAATCTTGAGGAAGATTCCATGGGTTCTACAGAGCACAGCAACAACAAAAATGGTCCAGTCTTAGTATTGACAGTAGGCACCAATTCATCAAGGTGTGTGCTGAAATCAACCCTCTAACCTCTAGGTGTGCAGATTCTTGTGCCAGCCTTCACAGCTGGAAAAATCCACTTTTCTGTGCTGGGGGGCATTCTGATTTTGGAAGAGCATCTCCATTAGCTTGCAGAGTTGGCCAGTAAGGAATATGGCAGTGTCAGATTAAAGAGGCATTAATTTAGCGTACATTCATTGAGCCTGCCTTTTCAGCCCTCTACATGCTCTGCCCTCCCAAATGAAATCTTTTATGTGAGGGAGGTAGAGGTTCTCATGATCTTCCCTTTAACCAGACTAATGTTTACAGTGTTCAGTAGAATATTTACCAATTTACCCAAGGATGTCTTTAATGTACTTTTAGTTGCTAACCCTGTTTATACAACTTACTCTGGCTGTAGTGAACAGTAGGCTCACTATTAACACTGCTGGGCTTTAGCGCTATGGATAGTAATAACACTGACAGCCAAGAGGAGGGATCCACTATTAATACTGCCAGCACCGAACAGTACACACTACTAACACTGACAGTCCTACGAAGTGTACACGCTGCTAGCAATGTCTGCACAAGCAATGTACCCTCTGTTGACACTGTCAGACCTCAGCAGTATACACACAGCCAACACTGCTAACCCTGAATAGTGTAAACACCAGTAATATTGTGAACCATGTGCAAAATTATAACCATGTGGTAACTTTGTGACTGGGCCATCAACAGTCTGGTACTCCAGCAATAAACTTCGGCTTCAGAACTCTCTGTTTCAAAAATACCCGGCTCCCCTCCCTGCCGTGCTCCCCCTTAGTTTCACTCTATCCTATTTTAGAGATTCCCAACTTAGTCCATCATCTGCTAATTTTATTGTATGCGCCATTCCTGTGACCTGCAAAAGCCTCCATTGACTGATAAAGTGCTGTGTTTTCAACACATTTGTGTAACCACACCCTGGCAAGGGGATCTTGCTCATTTTCCTTGCCTTCCACATTGCTTTTCCAACATGGACATTAATTAGAGATCCAACATCCTTATGGGAACATGCATATTAGTCTTTTTTTCTGTACAAAAAGAATCCTCAAAGAGGATTATCTGTCAATGTTTTTGAGCAAGTTAATATGGAAGTACATGTTCTTCCAAATAGTAGCTTTATCCCCCTCCCATTGGTAGGATGCTGGGAAACCTTTAAAAATCCTTCATTTAGACATACAGAACCTGTGGTGCTGCATTTATCAACCTGTAAGCGACAACAGGAGTCAGTACTCAGTACACCAATGTTCTGGGCGCCAAAGCCTTTATGGGTGTCGGGGTCCCATTGCCTGTGGACACTGTGGTATCCAGCCCTTCCTGTTTGTGGGACGACTTCTCTGACTTGCTGGTGCTGCACTCCAGGATGGGAAAGATGCCAAAGCGGCGGGTCTGGCCCTCCTCGGTGGCCACACAAAGGCAACAGAGCAGTTTGGCAATGGCCCTTCGCATGTCCTTACTGGTCAGAGTGTAGATGATGGGGTTGAGCAAGGAGTTGATCATAGCCAGCCCCAGGAAGTAGTCTGCCCGGTAAAGGATAGGGCAGGCCAGTGCCTCACAGGACACGTCGAAGAGCAACAGGAAGAAGAGGGGCAGCCAGCAGGCCACGAAGGTGCCTACAACGATAGTGAGCGTCTTGAGCAGAGCCATGTACTTCTGGGACTTCTTCAGCATGCCCTTGCGAACGCTACCCAGTCGCTGGCTGTTGAACTTGACGATGCGGTAAATGCGAACATAGAGCACCCCAATGGAGATCAGGATGGCGATGAAGACGGTAATGCAAAAAAGGATATAGTTTTTGGAGTAAAGGGGCAGGACAGTGGAACACTCGGGCAAGTTCTGAATGCAGTTCCAGCCTATGACGGGCAGGATGCCCAGGAAGACCGATGCCAACCAGCTGGCTGCAATCAGAAGGAACATGCGGCCCTTCTTGTCGCCGTTGTAGAGTTTCATGCGCACCATGGTGATGTGACGCTCTATGGCAATCGCCAACAGGCTGAGAATGGATGCCGCCAAGGTGATGAAAACCCCCCCTTCGCGGATGAACCAAAGGATGGGCGTCAGTTTTAAGGTGTTGGCCCCTGACAGGATGATGTTGACGGTGTAGGCGATGCCGGCCAGAAGGTCAGACAGAGTCAAGTTCCCCAGCAGGTAGTACATGGGTGAGTGGAACTTCTTGTTCTTCCAGATGGCCAAGAGCACTATGAGGTTCTCAGCCACGATGAGCAAGCAGATGACCAGGAAGACGATGGCTTCGGCCTTCAGCCCGCCCTTGTATTTGCTGGTGGTGAGTTTCCCAGTGTAGTTGTAGTGCAAAGATATGATGTCGTTGTTGTGGTATTCCCTAAAAATCCGAACCAGTCTGGTGGGCGACTCCCTGGTTATGAACTCCATGTCTGTAGCGGAGGGTCGCGCGGGGCCAGCTTTCGACCTACGGGCTCTCCAACTGTTCGACGCTAGCCGCCACTACATGATGACATCACCATGTTTGTCCTTTGTGGCGCCAAAATATTTTCACAGCGAGATCGTTCAGGACCTTGTTTTGTGTTGTGCAGTTGGCGTTTAGGAATTAAAGGTGTAAAAGCAAAGCTTTGTTTTTGTTGTTCTTTTTACCACCAGCCTCGAAAGGATTTGTGGTTGCGGGACAGGAATGTGTCCTGTGCACGTGGGATTCTTCGGCGCTGTTCCTGTACAGTCCAGCTGGTGGCAGTGTCGTCGCGCTGCAATTTCCGGCTTTCATGCAGGTTTCGCTTGGCTGGACACCAAATGCTGGAATTTTATCCTGAATAAAGTAGAGAAAAAAAAACGTGTTAGTGGTATTGTAAACTGCTGCAGTTCTTAAGCACCATAGCTGTAAAATAACCCACGTGGTTTAGGGTTCTGTTCCCGTGCCTCAGTATTTTGTTGTTGAATAATGGACAGTTTGGGGAATTTGGTATTGCTTAGCCCAACAGTTAGTCAAATAAATCTTGCTTTCAGATGAATTTGTATGAGAAACATTTACGTATTTTGGAGAGTATTTGTACATTTGTCATGAATTCTCAAAAACCCACTAGAATTTTTTATTCGGTGTTTTAAGGAGCTCGGCCCTAGAATGGACTCTGGGAACGGTGCCACGTGTCGGCTGTAGTGCATATATGAGCGTGGTGACCTCATTCAAGTTATCGGAACCCTATAATTTTCTGGAAACTTGACCTAGAAATACCCCCACCGCCTCCCACTTCCCGCTTTCCAGCATTTTTGTGGAACCTTCTGAAGGGTTGTGTTAAATCTGTGGTCGCTGCCTTCGAGCAGGGCGAGAGAAGAGGGGAGAGAAAGAGAAAAAAGAAAAGAGAAAGAGAAAATGTAGGAAAACAAAAGAGTGTAGAGTGAAAGGCGCAAAAGACAGGGGAAGATAGAGAGAGAAGCGAGTGAGAGACGAAAGAGAGTGGTCCCGAGAGAGAACGCTTTTTTTGTTGCTATCCACCTTCTTTGTATGTTGTTCCCATGCATGCAAAAAGCAGTGGGTCACTAGCGCAGTGTCACATTGTAAAACCTGTACACTAGTGTCACACATTAACACAGTTGGAACGTTCTGACATCATATAACAAATAACACTGATAAATTAGTGTATGCCCTTTCACAAGTCCTGTGTCACACAGATCTTTGAGACACACTCAAACACATGTCAGAATATCGACGACGGAAATGACGTATTACAATGTAATTGTAGTAAAAGTCTTGGCAACCAAAATATTGTGGAGGTAAATATAGATTTACTATTTTTAACTCCACTTATATAGTCTTCCCATGCTACTAGCCACAAACCAGTAAACGTATATATATATATACCTCAAAAGAAAACGGACCGCTCTCTCAGTAGCTGCATATTGTAAACTGTGTTTTATTGAAGCAACTTTGTCAAAAGGTACATAGATGTTGAGTTAAGTATAGCAAGCCTATATATATATATATATATATATTTAGCTTGACCATATTTTGGTAATCAGTATTGTTGTTATTTTTGTAGCTTGATATTTGAAACCCAATATTCGTGTACCATACCCACACACAAACATGTAATTGTACTAACAGCAGTTCATTGAAAAACCCAAATTCACCAGATGAGTTATGGCCCAAAAATGGCAAGTTAGGATCGTTGTGACGTTGACAAGAGACTCTGGGCCTCATTAGGATGGCGGGCTGAGTTTGCCCCATAAGGGCGGGGGTCCCGTCAGCAGCATTAGGATGCGCCCGCCACAGTGACGGGCGCATCCCGCATTCCTACCATTGTGGCGTGCGGTGCACTTAGCACCGCCCACCACAATGGCAGGAAAGCATGACAGGCACCACACGGTGCCTGCCATGCTGTGCATGGAACTGCTGGGGGGTACCATAGGTACCTCCCATGTGCACCCCCCACCTCCCCGGAGATCCTGGGGACCCGCAATGGGCCCCCGCAGGGATTCTCCGCATGCCTTTCTGTGGCGGAATTGCCGCCACGGAAAGGCATCCACAATTGCCCATTATAATATGGCTGATAGACACCGCCACCATAATATTCCTTTTCCGCCCCAGCCGTAAGGCGACTGGGGTGGAAAAGCGGCGGAAGGTCTTTCCGTCCGCTGAGGTCCCCCCCACCATACTAATATGGCGGGGGGAAAACAAATATGGATGTCGGGCGGATTGCCCCCGCCAGGCTGGCGGTAGCCACCGCCAGCTTAGCGGGCGCAATCCGCCCGATATCATAATGGGCCCCTCTGTCTTCGTCTTCTTTACTATCCACCATGTTGCTGTGCACCTGGCCTTCCATTGATCTATTGAGGCTCTTTTATGTGACAATTAGACTGGTACATTGTTTTCCCCTTCCGCTGGCAAAGCACAGAACTAGAGGGCTCAGAGGGCTCTAGTTCAATGTATGTGTTGTTTTGGCTGTGCCACGGTCGTAGTCTGGCAGACCCTTCCCATTTAGAAGATAAGTTATGGCAAGAACATTTACTTACACCCATTTTTGAGTTTGGCACACCGATGTGTTTGTTTCAAGTCAGAAGAGCTGCTTTTTCAAACCCAGAATCATTGGCTTTTTTTGTGACAACGTCATTCTGCATGTTTGTCCCTTACGGAACATGCTGTCTATTTGCATTACAACTATCAAGGGAGCATAAGGAACAGCTGTGTCAAAAAACATGGTTGATGGCTTTTTATAGACATATTTTTTGTGTGAACAACTATTTTAGTCAGAGACAAAGTATTCGGGCCTTAGAAGCCACAGGCCGTGTGAAAATATGGTGGGCCGAGGTTTCGGAAACACAAACATGACGCTGGGCTGGTCTTGGATCAGGGCCCGTAGTCCGCCACGTCACGTGGCAGCAGAATGGATCAGAGGGTGGAAGCGTGTCCTGAAAATGGATGTTCATTAGCAAGAAGACCCTTTTAGGGGCATAGTGAGGGACTTCCAAGATGGCATTTCTGATGAAGGTGCACTGACCAGTAAAGGACACTGTATCTCCAGTGCCTGTACCTCTGATAGTCAAGAAGGGATGAAGCAGGGGCAGTGCTCGCAGGGCATTCTTCCTTGATGGACATAGTGTACTCATTGGGACCAACGGAAGCAACTTCCTACAGGACAATCTAGTAAGCTAGCAACATCTACCCCCACTGCCCATGCTATATAGTTACCAAGGGTGGACAGGTTGGCCAATGATTGACATTCATATATTTAACAGTGCATCTCACTGGTGGGACAGGTTCCAAGCTTGCATCTCATTGGTGGGACAGATCTCCAGCTTGCCTCTCAGTGGTGCCAGTTTAGAGCCTGAATCACATTGGTGCTACATGCTAGGGGCCTGAATCTCAAGGTGCTATATGCTAGGAGCCTGAATCTCATTGGTGGTACATGGTTCCAAATTTCATAGACTTGATGCTACGATTTGCATCTGTAAATGTCATTCGAGCTCCAAGTTTCTGCTTGAATTTCAAGCTGTTAGTCTGGATCTGTTTGTTGCGAAGAGCATCTAGTCTGCAAAACAACACTTCGGGATTCAACTTTCAACCTTTTTTTTAAATGTTTATTAAGGAGCCTTGCATGACCTTGTATGCAAGGTTGTGTGGTGATACCTTACCAGGGAGTAGGTGAAGTGTGCTAAAATGTTAGCATAGAAGGGTATAGTGGATGTAACTGGTTATCGGGAACCTGTCCTCAGCCGTAATCCATGTGTGGTGCAGTGATCTCCATGATGCCATGATTGCCCACCTTGAATCTCATGACAGCCCAAGTTAGGTTCTCTGGATATCAACAGTTACAACCCTGCATTTCATTGGTGCCACCTTACTACGTCTTGTTGGTCCAGCTAGTTTCATTTTAGTATATTGTTGGTGGTACTTGATGCAAACTTTCATTGCATCTGTGCTTTTATTTACAAACCTTCATTGCTTCTGTATTTTTACTTACAAACCTTCATTGCCTCTTTGCTTTTAGTTTCAGACCTGCCTTTCATCTGTGGGATTACATACCGGTTGTCATTGGTGCTAGTAGTTACCGACATGGGTCTCCCCCATGCTACTAGCCACAAATCAGTTTCTCATCATTCCTACTAGTTACAAACCAGTGTCTAATCTGTGATACTAGTTATAAACCAGTGTGTCTCCGGTGCAGCTAATTACAGACCATTGTCTCACCGATACTGCTGGTTACAAACCAGTCTCTCACCGATACTGCTGGTTACAAACCAGTCACTCACCAATGCTGCTAGTTACAAACCTGTGTCTTAGCCTTGCTATTACTTAGAAACTAGTCTTACCTGTGCTGTTAGTTGCAAACCTATGTCTTGACCTCACTACTATTTACAAAACCACTTTTCATTAGTTCTACTAGTTACAAAACATCTCCTTTTTGGTGCTCCTAGTTACACAACTTCACCTCCTTGGCCCTGCAAGTTATAAACCAGCATCGCATTGGTGTTAATAGCTGCAAGCCAGCTTCTGATTGGTGCTGCAGTTTCCAAACCTATGTCTCGCCAGGGCTGTTACCCTCTCTACCTCTCTGCAGGGGAAGTCACATCCTAACCTTACTCAAGTAGTCCACAATGGAATACATGAGTAACTCTGAGTTGGTTGATGCACAGCGCCTGGTATCTGTGGTTTTAGGGGCGAATTCTAAGACCGATTTCTGTTATTATTTCATTACTCACACTTCCAGACACAACTCTCTGTCATGGCTGTATGGCCCAGCAAGCATGCGTACCTTCGCTCCCCTGGTTGAGGGTATGCGTTACTTCACCAGCTGGCGGCCTGCCAGTGCCAATTATCCCACAAGTGCCTTTGTGTGCCAAGCAGTGGGTGGAAACTGTGGATTAGCAACGCCAGTTGGCCCCAAAGAAAAGGTCCTTTTTGCGGTGTTCAGCTTTTTCCCTACAACTACAGAGGCAGCCCAGGTTTGGAAAGAATGATTTCAGTGGGATGGACATGGCTGCCAAGCGGGTCTATGTCATGTGTGGTACGTTTTAGACACCCCTGGCATTTTTAGTCGACATCATTTTGCAGGCGGGAAGATGTAGGCTCATATGTTGACCGTGCAAAATGAAACCACAAGCCACAGAATGCAGAGTTGTGTCTGACTGGCCAAAGGTGTCACATGTAACATGGGGACAATTGTCAGCTATGCATGTGACGTGACTGCAGAGACCTCTGGGGATTTGTTGGACAAACGCTGCCCCAGCCACATGTTAACCAATCAGGCAGAGCCCCTGAAATTGTATTGAGTCCTGCAACAAAACAGTCCTCACGGTTTCAGGCATGTCCCACTGCCCCCACTACCATGGGGCCTGCCAAAGCCACCCGTTATTGCATACAGAAAGTCAATCTGCAGGGCTTTTTTGTCTGCAAACACATGAACATAACTGCCAAAGAAATTTTACTTATATCTCTGGAAAATAAACTTTAAAAAAATACATTGTATAATTATTTTTAACTGCAAAACCTATTTTGTGGGAATTTCCCCTGACATTTGTTTTTTATTTTATTGTGTATTTCATGACATTTGTTTTTTTGCAACAGACGCTGAATGCAAAATGGGGGCCATCATTGAGTGGGTAACGCATAGATTTGACTGAATGGGCACAAGCTGAGGAAATACGCATAGAAAGAATACGAAGAGGTGAGAAAGTGGTAAAAGATCATAAAGATTCGATAAAAATTTATGAGAAGTCGTGTAACCGTGATGCAGACATCGAATTATCTGACTAGAAGGCTGAATCTGAAACGATACAAGTGGGGGTCGAAGTTTACTTAAGAAAAAGTCTTCAAAAACTCACTGTTGCGTCAGACAAAGCAAATTATGCATTTTGTGGTAACTGTGGCTCTGCTTGAGTTGCTTAATTAAAAATTAAAGAGGAGTATTAAAAAAAATTGCAAAGATTTTAGGATTTCATGATATTTTGTAGCCTATTTGCGCTATTTTGCCTTGCCCTACTCAAAATGTCAATGATAGGTATTCATTATGTTGGTGTTTCCAAGCGATCGCGTTGGCAGGGCGGGCTTGTGGCTGTGCATCAACCACCGCTTGCGCCCTGGTTTCGAGTATAATGTCCCTCAATTAAGTTCTGGGTCAGTTCGTCCAGAATTACGCAATCTCTAGGTACCTGCCCTGAATTCAGGTTCCACCTTCTTGCAAAAGCAGATGCCATCAGATTCCCAAGGTAAATTACTGTGCCTATGCCATGATGTCATCACTTGTAATTGATGTAATTATGAAATACTTGTTTTCTTTAAATACACTTGTCATAATATGAACGTCACAAGCAGAAATATGTAGGTGATTTACAAAGGCTTTCTGATCTGAGGTTTCAATGCACTATTTTTAGCTAAGTACTATTGTAAGTTGCATATGAAGAATAATAAATGATTTAAAAATAAATCTGCCAGGCTTGCTCCGCTACCGCAGCCATGGGGATAGGTGTGTGGGGTTGGAGAGAATCTTGCACAGATACTGACCACAGGGGTGAACTAGAAACTATCAGGAGACCTAGACAACTTAACCTTGGGCCTCTAAGCGCTGAAATAACATGTTTATCTATCTCGGATGCATGAAAAGCTGAGTGGACTTTGAACCTGTGATCATGCAGTCAAGCCCAGATGCCTATGGTGCATGCATTAGTCCACTGAGTCATGGTTCTTGCTAGACAATGTGGCAATACCAGTTCCACAGTGCACTCTTGTTAACGACAGGGGCCAAATGATTCATTTTGCAGCTCAGTTTCCCAAATACATTTGGGAATTATTTTGTATCAGTAAATTGTGTGTGTATCCAAGCAAGAAGTATACACTTGTACAGTGTTGCTTCCAATGCTGGGAAGACTGGACCCCCTCACTCTGTCCAACCCTGGGATCAGCCTTCCGTCCTACTGACTACTGTGGTTTTTCCCAGTGTCACATATGGCCAGTCCTTTTCCAGTCTGAGGGATCGGGGACCAAACAGGTGAATGGTGCAACACAGGTCTTTCAATAGCAATAAAATGGCGTCACCCTGAACTCATTACTGACAGTTCTGCTGCCGCGGTATGGGTGGGTCCAACGCATGCTCAGGTGTGGCCGCAAGGGGTATGTAAGATATAATCAGGGCTTTAAGTGGGATGAAAAAACTGGGGGGTCTCTCAAAGGGGTGTGGTCAATGTAATCAAGGGCATGGCTTACAAACATGTAAGCTAAAAATCTGTGCTTAGCATAGTGTGCCTGACTTGTATTTTGCTGTTCCTGTCATTGCGTCCAGATATATGATACAATAAGTCATATCATACCTACACGTCAGGACTATTGGCGTTGTCAATAGTTGCTAGTTGCAAAAGATAAAAAAAGCAGCAACTATGGCTTGTATATAATATTGAAAACACTTCCACTTAAAGCCCTGGTGGTGACACCACGACAATGTTGCTGTTCCTGAGATTCAAAAAGAGAAGGGAAATCCAGAGAGAAAATGACTCTCTTTAAAGGATCTTCCTTCACCTACAACGCTCACCACGCGCACATCGATCTGCTGTCACTGCACTGCGGAAAAAAAATAAACGGACCGGCTGTGCCAGGGCACAAAACAGAATCCGATAGAGACCCGTTTCGAGACCCCTTAAAAAACTGCCGGTGCTCAGAACCGGT
The DNA here is from genome assembly GCF_964263255.1 of Lissotriton vulgaris. Classification (NCBI taxonomy): domain Eukaryota; kingdom Metazoa; phylum Chordata; class Amphibia; order Caudata; family Salamandridae; genus Lissotriton; species Lissotriton vulgaris. The sequence goes on from NC_141685.1 coordinate 919,361,066, forward strand.
GAGACCAGGCCCACTTAAAGCCCTGGATATAATGATGTTATTATCGCCCTTATTGTGTTTATTCCCTGCATCTGGCACCCTCCCTTAAGGGCCTCGTTCGTCTACGACAGATCTGGCTGTTTGGCGGAAGTGGGATTGGAATGTTCTAGAATGCGCCAGCAGGCCGGGCAGGGTCCTCTCGCCACCTAATCTCGAGGTCTGGCACTGGCAGCTGATAAGTGCACGCGCTCCAGGCCCCGGGCCTGCCTCGGTGCAGTCAGTTACAATTCATAAGTATCGGAAATTTCAATCTGGCCTACGTCTATATAGCTTTTAAACTTTCAGAAAACTTGTTTTTTTTATATTACTCTGTTTTATCCTTCAGCTTTCTTGTACGTTAATCTAACTAATGTATCACCCTCCCGTCATCAATTTCTCCTTCACATATTGCTCACCCTTCACTTCCACATAGAATCTTTCTCACCCATCCTTCACCAGAACCTTGACATGAGTATTCTGTCTTGTTAGGCTAGAAGGCTCGTGTCATTCTGTGGAAAATATGTGGATAAAGCAAAAGACCAATCTAAAGTTGTACAATAAAACTTCATATAATTAGCATGGAGTCGCAATTTACTATATTTGACAACGAGCTGGTGACCTGCCCTCCTTTCTGTGTCTACCCCATCTTCCAGGCATTGGTGCTTCCTCCTGTGCATGGATTGATGCCATTGTGAACATGTCAGCTTACTCAGGGCTTTAAGTGGAATGAAAAAACTGGGGGTCTCTCAAAGGGGCGTGGTCGATGTAATTAAGGGCGTGGCTTAAAAATACGCAAGGTAAAAAATAAAAATCTGTGTTTAGCATAGTGTGCCGCCCGACTGGTATTTTGCTGCTTCTGTCATTGCATTCAATATATAATACAACAACCAACATTACACCAACATCGAGCCAAGACTATTGGCTTTGTCAATGGTTTTAAGTTGTGTCAGATAAATAAGCAACAACTATGGCTTCGTAGTATAGAATACTGAAAATGCTTCAATTATGAAATGATGAGACTGTGAAAGAACTATAACGAGTCTCTTTAAAGTTACCTCAAAGGCAGTGATGGGTAGCACTGCCACAGAGTTAAGATTTTGTTTTCCCCCTGAGGTCAAAAATGGAGAACCTGATAGAGACCCCTCTCAGCGCCTTCTTTTTAGAACAGCCGGTGCAGAGCACCGGCAGGACCCGGCCCACTTAAAGCTCTGAGGTTTCTACACACTTATTGCACTCGTTAGCAGGAAATATTAAACTGTAAAATAGGTGTTACTGGCATCTGTGAATGGGATAGCGGCCTTCGCAGTGTCTCGGATATTGCTGTTCTCCACTTCACACCACTTTCATCTGCAGCCTCTCTGGACACTTATGTCATTTTTATTCCCACATATCTCCAAAATCCTTCATCTGCATATATCACATCTCATCATTTCCTCTTCCACATCCTTTTCACGCTCTGCTGTTGCATGTATTTCCTTGCATCTCTTACACTTCACCATTCCATTCCTTACTACTCCCACTCACCTTTAAGCATTGATTTTTCTTTCATTTTCATCCTTTCAATATTTCAACAGATCTGTACGTCATCACAGACTTTCACATATAATCACAAACTAGTATATGCCACCACTGGTCTGTGCAATCTGCAAAGGGGCCAAGGAATGGATGTGAATATATTTTGAGCGCCTGTATTACCCACTGCCAATCACTGTGAGACTCTCACTATGCCTTCAGCCTCAGCTCCAGAGCTCTCGTTTGTGACCCGTTGTAAACACCCACCAACAACCTGAACTCACATAGACACCTATATGCAAACAGGTCAAAGCATGCACAATTCAAGATTTATATGCTGCATGAAAAAACTACAAAAATACAATAGCCTGCAAAAAGGGAAAGTAAATGAAGCAGAGCACGTAAAATGTAAACAGCAGCAAACTTGCTGACATTGAGTACATTCATGTTTTCTACAGTCATTGTTGAGATACTGACTCAGGAAAACATCTGTAATTTTCGCCTGTAAAGGCTAAGGATGAAAACAGAAGGCTAGATGAGAACATGTTTCAAAGTCAACAGGTCGCGCCTACTAGGCAGCGCATTTGCTGTCTGTTTCATGTTTTTGTGGGCTTAGTAAAAACTTACAGGGCCTTGTAGCCCACTCAGTGCTTTCCATTGGCTGGTTTTCCTGTCACTCGTACTTGCCTGCTTTTTATTTGTATCCCAGACTGTGAATCATGTGTTTGTCCCTCCCACGGAGCAGTGCCTATTTATCATCACTTTTGATCGGCTGAACTCCATGTTACTCTCGGTTGCCCTTGTATTCTTCCTGCCCCCTCCATGTTGTGCTCGCCCTCATGCATTCCCCCTGCTGTTTCTCACCCGTGTGCTTCTCCCTCACCTGCAAAATGTTCCTCTCGCCTCCATTGCTACTTCTCCCCAACCCTGCACTCCTACCATTGTTGACCGACCCGTGTCCTTCTCCCTGACCCGCCCACATTGCTCTCTCACCCGTTGCCTCTCATCCCCCCCACCTACACCAAGTAGGTTACTTCCACCCCACCCACCTTTTATTGAAGAAAAAAATGTTTTTGCCAGTTTTTTTCTTTTTAGTTAACCCCTCCCATGCTCGTGATGGAACCGTTCCGTCACGAGCCTCGGGTGGGCTGTGCTGGTGATGGAACAATTCCGTCATGGCCCCTGCGCCGCGCCTGCGCAGCGCAAATTCCGCGCCTGCGCTAACGTTCTCTAGCACGGGCGGGGCCGTGACGGAACCGTTCTGTCACAAGCACAGCTCACCCGCGTGCCGTGACGGAGCAGTTCCGTCACGAGCACGGGACCGCCGCGCGGCCCCCCCACCCCCGTAGCACTGCGGCGGAATAGCCGCCGCAGTGAAGGGGTTAATGATCCTACTTTTGTTTTGTACTCAATGCATGCATTGTGCACTTGCGTACAAAATTATGTTGGTGGATGTGTCAGAGGCTTTAAAAAAAAAAAATTGCCATGCTGCACAGCATCATGCTGTGCAGCATGGTTATAAACCACTGGCAAAGCCAACAGATCCCAAAGGTGTGACTGCCGCGTCTGAGACCCCAAGGGACCCGCCCCACTTAAAGCCATGCTTTGAGCAAAAGGGGATTTCTACTGGAAATTTCAATTAGTTTCCAAGTTAGTTTCTACTGGATCCAATTGTTCTTTTTGGCATCTGCCTCATGGGCTGGAAGACACCGAAATATCTTCAGGTCCTTCTGCGTAGCAGTGTGCAAGGACGAAGCAAGGGTGCCATGGACCCTGATGAAAGCCAGGAATATGGTCCCATTACCCATGGTTACACAGTAAAAGACTAGCATAGTCTGGCAGCTGTGGGCCCCTCATACCCTAGGGCCCAGGTGCCACTGCAACTTCGCACCATTAATATCTACGTCCCTGGTCGCACGCCAAGCGACATTGATTAGCGCTACCCAAACACACATACATTTAATAATCGTTGACAGTTTTGTGAATAACGAATATATTGAAGGTTTAAAAAAAACTAGGAAAAAAGGGAGGAGGGTATATGAGATAGTGAGAAGATCTCCTCGCTGCCACAATGGGGCTTCTAGCAACAGGCAGTTGAAATGTGTTGATTCCATGCAGTAGGACGCAACAGCTTACACTCAGTGCGAAAGAGCGTAGTGGGTGGGAATGGGGAAAACTATTTCAACTGAGCAGAAAATGTGGCTGAATCCTTGCTGCCTGAAGTCCCTTCCTCAGTGCTTAATTTGAGGCAGTGTTTGCCAGTGCTTGGCATCCGCAGTTAATTCGCAACACCAGCACTTATGACAGTTTACCACATGGTGGCACTGCTTGTCTAATTTTAAGGTGCACACAACAACAGCAGGGTTTACTAGTGCAATATATATGAAAAATTAAAAATCCCTGTAGCTTTGGGAGCCTTGAACTTTATGAATTGCCACACTTTTAGGGGTGTGATGTTTAGTAGTTGTGTTGGTTCTGGCTTTAACAGTGCATGCAGGGGCGATGGATGGTGCAAACTGCAGGGGTTTGCTTAGCAGGCCCCTGCCACTTACCTTTTACAAATTAATCAGTGCCCTTCCTTCGTGGGCGGGACTTTAGGCTGCAGGGACTAGGAATAATAAATGAATAGGTTTAGCATCATATATGTGTTTGTGGTCATTTCATCCTGCAATCAAGGCATACCAAGCCCCGAGTAGACTGGTGCGTGAAGTGGCTTGTGACACAAACGAGGAGTGAATAAATACATGAGCTAACCATGCAAATGCAACGAAAGGAATTAATATCTGAACTGATCATGCAAGTGTGATGGATGGATGGATGGACGGATGGATGGATGGATGGATGGACGAAAGGACGGACTCTCCATCACAGGGCCAGAGGAATAGATGGACAGATGGACAGTCAAAGTAATTAACAATTTGCAAGGGGACAGGCAAATTAATTAATAAGTTACAAGTCTGAGATTGATGGATGAACTGACTGTCATATCAAATGGAAGTGAATGGCGGCTGGATGAATGGCCACTGATCATATTATAGATTTTTTTATTTTATGGTGGCCTTTGACCATTCGCCGCGACTCGTTTGAATCTTACCACGGAACTTGTTTCCAGACAAGGAATTGTTTTGACTTTTCAAAGACCCGCCTAAACTGGTCTTTATTTGGCTTTTCTGCGAAAACAGATTCATGCCTGCCCCTCCCCCCTCCCTCGAGGGCTTGGATATACACATGTGAAAGCGTGGCAGGCATTCCTAAAAGGCAATCACAATGCTCTTTATCTCTGGAAGTTACCACTGGCGATGGCAGAGGAATCTGAAATATTTGTAGCGCGAGGGTAACGTTTCATTAGAGGGGAGGCGGGGCCCACGGGCTGGAACTGTACTAAGCGTCAACGGTGTGATATTGTGGCCTTCCTCTCACCTGTCTAGTGGCAAAAAACACACACCGGTGTTGCCTACATCAGACCTGGATCAAATCCCTGCTCCAATATAATGGACATTGCTTTGTACTTAATATCTTAAACTGAGACCCCGAACAGGGTAAAATATGCCTTATTATTAAAGTTGAGCGCAGTTGTTCATTTTCTGATGTGCTCCACTTAAATAGCCAATATTGCCATTTAATAGGTCCGTCACCGGTGTAAAGAGATATATGCTGCTAGACCAAAGTGTTTTGACGAGGGTCACACAATTTGTTTTAAAAGGAAAGCCGAGATCACAAAGCTTTTTTTTCTGGTTCTACTCTTTATAAAATAAGAACATGACTCGGGCAAAGGCCACAGGAGCGGCAGTGCGGAGATCAGCCCTCCATGTCCTCTGCAATTGGCTGCCCAGATGTGCCATCGTTCTGGGAGGTTGATGGACGGGTGGGTGGGGGGAGGGGGAGGGAGGGAGGGCAGAGTAGGGAAAAGGTCAATACTGCCCCGATCGCAGGCACAGAGTCATAATCCGGAGCCAGCCAATTCCAATAACCATGAAGTTCCAGAGGACACAAACGAGAAATGCCTCCAATCTAAAAAAAAAAAGAAAAAAAACCTACCTTCGGGCGACGATTTCCGATGAATAATTAAAAAAAGTACAGTAAATCTCCGAAAGCACCAAGGTACCACTCCCAACAGTGCCAACAACTGAAGATGGGGTGGGTTTATGCGTGGCATCAGTACTAAATCTTCAGAGTCAAGAGCATCCCAGCTGGGGGTGGGCCCCTCGTGAATGCTGATGGTGCCAAGACAGCAGATTGAGGTCAAAGTTCAGGGATGGAAAGGCCCTAATGAGGCGCAGCGTGACCCAAACACTGGGAGATTAAAAGGCTCCGATGCCCAGCCACCTCTTGTGCTGAATGTTACCCAGGTGTGTCTTAGTTTAGGATTTAATTTCCCTGTTGTCCTTGCACGTATGTCATAAACAAAACACACTTTACAGACACTAATCCATCAGGGCGGTTTATTACTGCATGGGCTCAGTGGGGGCATCGACGTTCTCTCATTTGCATAGGACCACGCCCCTTGCAAATGAGAGAATGCCCTCTTGAGACTCTTCTGGCTAAGAATCTGGTCTGTGGCCCTTGTGTACAACAGAAGGGCCGCGGTGGCCAAAGAAAGGGCTCAAATAACCGCTGCAAATCCGCGGCTCCTCGTCCGCTTCACGTCGGTGCGGCATCAGCTGGCGCATGCTGTGGTTGGATCATAGAGCCCTCAGCCTTGTCTTTTTTACTTTTGACCCATGAGCCACTTGGATGTCTGGGCATGATTGGAGTGATTCAGAGGGTCCTACAATTGGGAAACGGCCACTACAACGCAGCCGTTTCCACGCATAACCATAACCACGCACGCATTACAACGCATGTGTTGTTACAACAAATAGCCTTTACCACACATACCTTTACTACGAGATCTTTCTTTCCTACAATTTGCAGAGCCAATGAGGGAGTCCCAGTTAGTGAGAGATTTGTGGGTGTTCCTGTGCAGGGAATATGGAGTTGATCGCCATCCGTGGCACTTCCTGTTTCTTTGTGGATTATGCTAGGCTGCAGGAAGTCCAGTGTGGTGCAGCACAGATTCATTTACACCTGTGTTATTTTTAGAGATGGGCGAGCCAACAAATTAACAGGGAGAGCCAAGTGACTCGGATCTTGAAGCTCACGCACAAGCCAAGCCCTGAAGATGTTTGCTATGTAAATAATACAACAATCATCACATTAAATATGGTAAAGTCTCATCAACATTTAAAAAAATTGTAGTTCTTTGACAAGTGGAAGCTTTAACATTAATAAGGCACATTACAGCATTACACTGAGATGCACTGATTAAAAGTGATTGTTTTGTACAACTGGTAGTCTGTACTCACATATTTGGTGAAGTAAAATATTTGCTTAAATCACACAATTCAAAAGGGGAAGCCACAATTTAGCCATATTTTCTGGGCTCACTTTTTACAAACCTGCCAGGAAGTGGTTCTCTATTTATTGCTGCTTATATTAAGGCGTTGTTTTTACCTCTCTGACAGTAATGCCACATCCTGGGTACATGAAGCGATAGGCCGGCAGAAGCCACATGAAAGATCAGCTCGTTATGGGCTTGAGGTTCCAACAGGACCTCAAGATGAGATAGAGCCAGGCTTGAGGCTCGAGCCTGACTAGGCCTTTCTGTGGCTCGCCCACCTCTAGTTATTATCCATTTACGTTTATTTTCACTTGAAGCTTCTCTGGAGGACTGACATGCTTTGGTTGACAAGCACATATTTGATCAAAAAATAATCCATGTAAATTTTTTTCATATGAGAAAATTGAGCACCCTTCCCTTTAGTGCTAGGTTGTACCAGCCTCTGCAGAGATCAGTTTTTTGGATTTGCCAATGCATCGCAATTGGAGTTTCATTCATGTGTACATTTTTCGAAAAACAATATATTTCTGCTTAGATGTTTGGGAAATAATACAAAGCAAAAGTGTTTGAAATGCCTTAAAATAAAGCATTGTACAACCACTGGTTGTCTGATGGCATTACTCTGATTGGTATCTGAGAACCAAACGTCTTTAAAAATATAAACATTTTTACATTGATGAAAAAACAAGCATTGGTAAAGCCAATTGGTCACGCCTTTGTGATCTATTGGCTTTGTTAATGCTTTTTGGTGATGCTGTGCACAATCGGTAAAAAGCAAAATCCTTTTTAGGTCTCGACCTGCGTAGGCTGCGCTTGCGCAGTCTCGCTGGCGAGATCTTATGTTTTACAGAGTGGGTCTTGAACCCGCCCCATTTCTCCATTGGCTGGCTTCCTAAACGGAGGCCAGCCATCGGAGAAGAGGGGCGTCTGTCTATTTAAGCCCCGTCTTTTTCGGATTGAGGGGCGTGTTTTTTTAGGTTCTTTCTCTCCTCTTTCCATTGGCTGAAATTTTACATTCCAGCAAATGGGAAGAGGAGAGAAAGAAAAACACACCCCCCAGTCCGAAAATGACGGGGCATTTCTCCGAGCCATTTTTGCAGGACCTCAGAGAAATATGGTGTGCTTCTCGCTGGTTCCTCCCCTGCCCCAGTCCTCCATAACGCAGAACTGCTCGAGGCCCCGAGACCGGAGACCCACCCCCTCCCCATGAAGCAGAGACTAAACCATATCCTTGCAATCTTGGCAGTATCTGCACACGTGCCCCGCAGGGGCCGCACGCTTGTGAGACTATCCCTGCGTTTCCACCTCACTTGGAAGGCTCCATATGAGCCTGGAACTCTCCCTCTGCTTCGGGGAGTCCTCAGGTGTTTACCGCGTCACAGCGACGTCACAATGCAGGGAACACGGAGGCTGACTGGCCTGGGTACAGTACGGACACTTTGGGGCTGTTGATTTTGCTGCTAGGTGCCACTAAATGCTTTTTTGCAGCGAGACCTCAATGGGCGCAAGATGGCGGTCCCGGAAGGAACTTGCCGTTAAACTCTCCTACAGGGAAACTCTCCTGTCCCTGTGCCGCGACCTGAGCTCACGGTGCCATCTGGGGTTTTTGTCCTTCCTGATTGTCAATCTGTCATTGGCGCACTGCGGAGGGGCTGGGTTCCGCGCTCGCTCTACTGCACATCAGGACGGTCAACCGCCATTCCAGGATCCGACTCATTGAGGTGAGGTGAAGGCGCTGCTGCCCCTGCCTGTTCCGGTTGCTAGGGGACGAGAAGCATTCTGAGAGACCTGAGAGTGGCAGACTTGCACACAACGCGCCGACCCATAGCGTACACTCACTGCTGTCATCCTGTTGTTCCCTGTGTGGCCTGGGACTCTCCCGCCTCCGTGAACGCAGCCTCAGTGCTCCAAACTAATGCTGGGACATATCCATCTACTTGGAGCCCTCTCGTTGCCGGTGTTGCCAGCTCCGTTGTGGCGGTCTCTGCTCTAGCGGCCCGGCGCGCCTATCTGTGTCTGCGCCACCTGTCATGCCTGCAATGAATCGCTGCATAACGTAGCACCATTGCGCCCTCAGGTAGGCAGCAGAATGAAGTGACTGCACTGTCGGAGGGACCGGAGGGAGAACTGTATGCAGAGGAATTACTTGTCTTTTATCCGCAATTTGGCTGACATACTGTGTACACCGGCGCCCTCTGTATTAATTGCGGCCTTCCTGCCTTTACAATTTACACCTCTGTGGCTTGGCGTGGCGGCTGGGGAGTGAGCGGCTAGCTTGAATCATTGCCGGCGATACACCCTCCTGAAATCGTGCCTTCAGAACTGGGGGCCCTGGGATTGCCTCATTGTCTTCCGCATCTACTGTGGTTAGAGCGTGTCTCTCGCTACGTGGAGCTGCTTTGAATAACTTTCATCGCTGCATGTGAACCGCCCCACTGTGACCTCATGTGTGCTGCTGTGTGGAGATTGCGTGTTGTCATTCCCATGGTGCTTTGTGAACTCTTTGTGGCTGCAGTACTGTGCGCTGCCCACACTACTGGAAAGCTAAGTGTAGAAGTACTTTGCCTGTGTTTGCTATAATTTTACTACTCTTTCCTGTCCTGGCGCAGTAGTCGGCGCCCAACGCAGTTGCAGACCTCCCGGTGAACACTGCATTGGACATCTGGGTCACCAGTGAGTGCGGGCCTGCCCGCCATTAGCAATCCTGACTGGGGCGGGACCTGGCTTAGCAACGACTGCTACACTCACATTTACTTTGGGGGAATACCCAGCTGAACAACGAGATTTCCTCCCCTAGCGCCCCCGCTGCTGATAGGGGGCAAAGTCTGAGGGCCCGCTATCTGTACAGGAGGGAGAGCTGAGCTGATGCTGGAGATGGGGGGCATGAGTCTTTAGTGTGTGTGGCTCTGTGTGTGTGTCTCTGTGTGTGTGGCTTTGTGTGTGTGTGGCTCTGTGTGTGTGTGTGTGTGTGTATGGCTCTCTGTGTGTGTGGCTCTGTGTGTGTGTGGCTCTGTGTGTGTGTGTGGCTCTGTGTGTGTGTGTGGCTTTGTGTGTGTGTGGCTCTGTGTGTGTATGGCTCTCTGTGTTTGTGTGTGGCTCTCTGTGTGGGGCTCTCTGTGGGTGTGTGTGGCTCTATGTGTGTGTGTGTGGCTCTGTGTGTGTGTGTGTGTGGCTCTGTGTGTGTGTGTGGCTCTGTGTGTGTGTGTGGGTCTCTGTGTGTGTGTGGCTGTGTGTGTGTGTGTGTGGCTCTCTGTGTGCATGTGTTGCTCTGTGTGTGTGTGTGTGTGGCTCTGTGTGTTTGTGTTGGGCTCTGTGTGTGGGTGTGAGGCTCTGTGTCTGCTAATACTCTCTACTACTCTCTAATGCTCACCTATTGCCATTGTAAATGAAAATACCATTTATTTATGTTTTAAAAAAATGAAAAAAATACCATTTGCAATGCCAATAGCTCTAACTTTAACAAAGAGAAGACCATTGCATTGTAAAGGCTTGTTACAAAAGCTGTGTATCATAGGCAAAAAAAGAAGAAAGAAAAAGATGCTGTGACACAGCCGCTACTGTTGGATGCGTCATTCGCTAGTGCGCAGATATGTGATGTTATATGCATCCCCGAGAATATGCACGTCTAAAGAATGATGAGAGTGCATTGTTTATTTACCAATCCAATATGGGGAATGCCATTTGGCTATATGAATAAAAAGAGTTTCTTTCATTTGTGCTAAAGTGCGAGCCCACCAAAAAACATAGAATTGGGGTGGAGTGGGTCAAGGGAACACTGGAAGCACTTGAGGCTGGGCCGGGGGAGCCTTATTGACTCAAAATGCTTCTGAATTATGGACGCCAGAATCTTGTTACATTCGCAATGAGGCACAAACTCCCTGATTGAAGGGGCAGTTTTGATGATGCAGATACAAGTGCATGAAGTTGCCAAAGTGACATTTTCTTGGCCACTGTAACAGAAAGGTGATATTGTTAGGACACTACCAAAATTAATGAGCGTGCGTGATAAGTCAGAGGGCATGACAATGACGCCATCTTACTCAAACCTACTAGCAAATTTTCCACCTTTGCGTGTGTTCCTTTTCTTGGTGGGACCTCACTTGGCAGCAGGCATGAATTTCTGCTTAGCTAAAGAAATATTCAAATGAGCTTTATTGCATTTCTCAGGTATTAAGGAGCTTATTTACAAGCCCCTTGCGCCGCCTTTACGTCACTTTTTCCCATTTTCAAAGCAACGCATTTGTGGCGCAATGGGCTTGTAAATATGCGCCTAAGTTTGTTAGTCATAGAGTGGCAAAGAAGTGGAGGAGGGCTATCCTCTTGCGATGAGCGGGCGTCCTGCTCCTGGGGAAGATCTGTAACTTTGTTCTGGGATCGGAGCAGAAGGTTCGAGAAGCAGGATCAACCTGGCGCTGCTAGTACTAGGACAATCGGGAAGAACTTCATGGAGTTGGGAAAAACGTTTGGGAGGCAATGAAATAGGACAGCGAGTGCTGGCTGAGGACTCCTCCACGTCGCCACTGAATTGTATTTATGGTTATTAAACTCTCATCAATAATGATTTCCAAGAAGTCAGATAGTCCACCAAAAAAACTCTTGTCTCACAGAAAGTTGCGGTTTAAATTTGAAGTTTAGTGTCCTTGAGGAATCTTTTTTCTTGGAACTTACTCTTTGAAGACCATTATATTTCACTGGAGGGGGTGGGTATTGGTTCTTTCAGGGGAGGTTGTGGGGGGGGGGTGACGGGGGACGGAACTGTGAACTTGGGTAGTGATGTTCCCTGAGGGGTTTTAAATTTAAAATATAGTTTAGGGAAGTATCTGTTAACTTTATGAAACTGGAACTGCCTCCTTGCTTAAAATGTGTAATTCATGGTCAATTAAATATAGAGTCAGTGTAAAGAATTAAAATCATATAGGGTGATTATTTACCATTACATTAATCTTCTGTTAAACATTCGGCTAAAACTGGAGGTGGGCGAGCCAACAAATTAACAGGGAGAGCCGAGCCAGAGCAGAGCCAAGGGTTGGCTCGGCTTCTAGAGCCCATGTACGAGCCGAGCCCTGAATATGTTTGATATGTGAAGTATACAACAAACATCATGCAAAAAATTATAAAGTTTCTGCAAAATTAAAAAAAAGTGTGTTTCTTTAACGTGTATGATTTGACATTAATACGTCTCATTATAGCACTGCACTGAGAAGAACTTTTAAAAAGTGATAGTTTTTAAACATGTACAATTAGTGAACTAAGAGGCAAGATTGTTGTCATATAAACCCTGTATGTGGACTTGATTTTTAGAGGGTAACATTATAGTCTATTACATCACACACAAAACGTTTTTGTACAAGTGGTATTCTGAACTCACATGTTTGAAAGTGCTTTCATACACAAAAATGAAGAAAAAGGAGTTTTGGTGAAATACATTTTTTGCCTAAGAACAAGCAATTTAAGCAAACAAGTCCCAATATTTATAGGTTTTCTTGTTTCACTTTTGACAAATAAGCCATTAAATGGTTATCTCTTCGTCTTTTGTTATGTTAAAGCCTCGTTTTTACCTCTGTGTGGATTTTTCTGCAGTTTGTTTATACAGCACAAAAGCGACTTGAAGATATGAAAGCGTTTTACAAGAGCACAATTTACATTACAAAGGGTCATGCTCATTTTTATAGGCACGGAGAGATTACGTTATTTGCCCAGAATCACTGGATGTTGAGCGAACGCCAAGACTCCAATCTAGTTCCTCAGTTCCAAAGTTGGCAGCTCGGTCGTAATGCCACATCCTCTGTAGATGGAGGGAAGCAGTCAGAAGCCACATGAAAGCTCGCATTATTATGGGCTCCAGTTTCCAACAGCGCCTTGAGCTGAGCTATAGCCAGGCTTCAGGCTTGAGCGGTTGGAGCTTTCATGGACTGGCCTACCTCTGTTTAAAACTATTAAAATTATATTGGTTAATCGTTTAATTGCTAACAATTTCACTTTCCCCAACACCTACTTATTTTCAGGCGCCTTTCCCATCAATAGAGAAAGCTGATGAAGTTTACTAATCTCCCTATACAAAGACCTACAACATAACAATTATGTTGATTCTCGAAACAGAATAGGTGTGTATTGTTTGGTACTACTGAGGCGATGGTAATGTGCCCGATTGTTTGAACCTTGTGCTTAAATGTTTACTGCTGCCTATCACAGACAAGCGTGTAATGCCCAGTTAAATGCTTAACAGCTTCTCAAACCCTTTAGAACCATGACCCAATGTTTAGAACAAAAAACGTTTGAGGCCCACTTAGCTCCAGTGTAATAGGGCCCAATAGGCAGGGCCACTGGAATCATGGGATTGTGTGGCTGCGGCAATTTTGCATGGTTATAGATTTGAAGGATTTGCCACACAATCTATCACCTGCCACATAATCTTCAGATTTTAACAAAACAACTTTTTAGTCTAGCTCAAATGGTTCAAAAGGACACTAAAAATTCGCAAACACGTATTTCCACGCAGTGGAATGCCCTAAATGATGCAAACAATGCCCAGGGAGTGTTACCAAGCTCAACAATGACAAAATAATGAATACTATTTCATAATGTGCCTGATCATGCCGCATAATTTGCCTTTTTTTGCCGTATAATTTGATGAACTCTTACACTGATTTTGGCCTCCCTACCAAGCAGTTCTAGTGGCCCTGACAATGTTTGTTTTTAATTAATACCGGGTCTGAGACCCAGATGGACCCGGCTCGCTTAAAGCCCTCCTGCAGTCCATGGTTCAATATGTGGCAGTCCTGGGCACTTCCTTTGGTACAGTTTCTGGCAGGTCACTGTTGCAGGAAAGTCACATTACTGGCCGAGGTACACTTTCTGAAGGCCGCCCTACGTTGCAGGTTCTGGTAGGGCAGTGGGCACAGCACCCGAAACACCACGACTACTCCTGGTGCAGGTACTGAAAAACCAGGTACTGAAACACCAAGTACTGCTGGCGGTGCAGTTTCTGTAAAGGTGCCTGTGGGTACTGAATGCTGCTAAGTGCCTAACAGCACAGGGTCTCCCTTCTCAAGATGGCGCCTTGAATGCTATTTGTCTTTACTGTGGCGCTTGGGAGCACCGCAGTGCTGTCGCCTTTCAGCCTTGGCCAGCTGCAGCACCCATTGTGGAGGCTGCCTTCCATCGCATCATCCTTCCTGTGAAAAGGGCATTGTGGCAGCTATGAAAAGATGTATAGTTTCTATAGCACAATGCAAGAAGTGCCTGCCTCCTCTCTCTCTCTCTCTCTCCCTACTGCAGGGCTGAGCCTTCGGTTTCCCAACTATGATTGGCCGCTGCAGAACGTTGTTGCAAGGAGAAAACTGCCTTCCAAACTTTTTTACAGACTTTAATAACCAATAAAAAAGAGATGTGAATTTTGATAAATTCCATAATGCAAGTTACAAATCGGCTCGTGGCGCTTTAATAGCAGGTGTTATCCTACTCCACAGTACAAACCTGTGACTTATAGATTACCCAGAGTTCTCTGCAGCTGAACCTACATACCTGTCTTTACAACTAATGGTATCAATGCACTTTAGAATATGGAAGGTTACAAACATAGCAAGCACAAGAAAACGTTGAAGATACTACTGGCCTGTACACGTTTTCCAGACAAAAATGGCGCTGCAGGTGAGATCAGGTCAATCAGGCCTTCCTGACACAATAACTAACATTGTAAATTTGAAATGCATCCATCTTGCCTTTCTTCTAATACCTGACTGAGCTACGACCATGAACATGCAAACGTCAGCGGAATGTGTGCAGGCACTTCTGGGGTCTTTACCCCCTCTGCTTGGAGCTGGCAGTATTTCTTTGTCGCTTGCATACAGTCAGGCTAAGAGAGAGCCTGTGATGAAAGTGACAGCATTGATGTGAGAAACTGCATATTCATGTGACTTTACAGATCTTTCAGTGATTTGTGACTATCTGCTCTAATTAAAGAGTGCTTCAAATAACTTCCTGCAGCAGACCTAATAGTATGCATCGTGTTGAAACACGTCAACCCTGTATTAAGAAATTCCCTTCTCCTGGGCCTCCTGATCCACACAAATAGTTTTAGCTTGTCCCAAAGGTTGTTCATTTAAGAAGGCGGTGCTAATATCCACCAAATTGGAAGCTTTGGAAGTGCACTGCGATGCAAGTCCGCACAGGCAGGATTGCTGCACTCACCTCGCAGCAGCATCGTGGGTGGTGCTGAGGAATTTCTCTAAATTGCTTCCACGAAGCACAATATCCAAGCATCTTCAAAAGAGAAAATGGACTAGTGTCAGAGAGTCATGTACCAGACTTCTGAGTGAGCTTTGATCTTACACTGACCCTGTTGGCTTTATACACCTGGCTTGGTCTTGCCTACCAATGTGGGCCTTTTGGTTTGAAGTTACTCATACAATTGGAGAGATGTTTCCTATTGTATTCCCTTTGACTCCAATTCCCATGCTGCTCTGCTATGTTGAAAATATGAGGCGGCCAAAGAGGAAATTGGTAGTCCTTCTTCTGGTTCCTGTCCTGTGGCTGGTGACCAGGACATGGTTGAAAGGTGCTGTTCCCAAGCACCGAGACTGCCTGCGTGATGTTACACTTTGTAATGATCAGGTTGAGACTTACTCATCATTGCAGCCCCCAAGGACAAGGCCAAGGCCGTGAGACATTTGGGGTCCATATTTACTGCTCCCCAAACAACTCGCAGTCTATACATATATCTCATAGTTTTTTGTTGTTGATCAACTGTTTTTCCTTCTGAGGCGCATTGCCTCAATCTACACAGAGGCCTGATCCATGATTTGAGTAAGCACAGTGGATCCATTTGCGATCATAACAATGTTTTGCACTGCGCCTCGGTTTGATGAGTGCTGTCATGTCAACTCTGCCTTTGCATGCAAATTTGTTTTTCATTTATTATTGTCACATCTCCCATAACCCTGCTATTCTTTTTGATTTCAAGTCAAGATTAATTCACGTGTTTTCCATTTTTGTATTATGTTTATATTTGTGTCTGTATCGCAAGACTCAAATTTAACTCGGTTACAAACTTAATAAAAAGATTATAAAATAAATAAAATGCAGGCTCTGTGATTATATAAAATTTGATTTAATGCAAAATAGAAGTACACATTAAAAAAATACCTACATTTGAAATACTACATAAAAAGCTCAGGAAAAAGCTACATTTATTTAGGATCTCACAAACGCAACATTTTCTGCCCTGTAAATAAGAATGGTCTTAAGACAAAAAATTCAGAAGTAAATCACCCCTAAGTCAAGAACAAAAAACAACAGCTAACAGAAAAATATTTTTGAATTATGTCCAAAATGACCAAGTAGAGTGCCAGGATCTGAACTCGGTTATCTGGTGAGGGAACTGAAAACATAACCATTGATGTTTAAGTACTACTGTGAGATTAGAAAGTAGACTATTTTAGTTTTTTTTACATACTAACACCGTTTTAAATATTGCTGGGGTACTCATGGTTTAATTTGGCCGGCTAAGTGCAAAACACATTTTTGGGTGTATTATATAATTTTCTTTTGTTTGCCATTAAAAGTTTTTGGGGTACATGCATCAAGCTAATTAGCGGTCGCAAACGGGCCGTCTTGCAGAATCAGCCTGTTTGCGACCGCTAATTAGCCTTTTGGGATGCATCAAGCCCTAAGCCATTTGCAAAATAGCTATTTCGAGAATGCAGTTCGGGAAACGCAATTTGCGATTCCCTAAATGCAAGAAGCATTCTGAGAATGCGACTATGCATTAAGGAATTGCAAATTACCATCAAGTTCAAGTTGATGGTGATTTGCAATTCCTTAGAAAAAATGCTGAAAATTGCATTTTTCTAAGTGCCATGTGGCGCACACGCATGCCCTTATAGGCATGTGTGTGCACCACATGTGCACTCATGCCATTTTATGGGGTTCATCAGAGTGGCTTTTGCACCCCAGCACTCTTGAAATTGCATGCGCAATTTGCGATTACCTTTTTGGTAAAAGCAAATTGCAAGTGGTTTCCCATTCATTCCTATGGGCCTTGAGGCCCATAGGAATGAATGGGAAGCCATTACCTATTGATGAATCTCAGTTTGCGATTCGCTAATAGGGAATGTGTAGGAATCGCTATTTATTTAGTGATTCCTACATGCATGGGGAATTGTGAGTCCTTAATAGCGATTCCTTAAAAATCGCGATTTAGGAATCGCAATCCTTATGTTGATGCACGTGCCCCTAAGTCTTTTTTGGAATGGATGCAAGTGTTAACAGTATGCAGATATAACGTTTTTTAAATATATAGAGTAACAAATAGAATCATACTTTTTAGATTTCTTGGAAAAACAGCAAATTTGTACCTAATAACAGTGAGTGCGCCGCTGGGGGCAGCCAAAGGGCCGTAAAATGCATATTTTGTTACGGCAGCAACCCAATGGTGACGGGAAAAGGGCGACATTGGTGTTTTATCAGGCTCATTTTTTTTTAGCTCTTGCTCCCGTTTAGCTTTGCTAGACTCTCTTCCAAAACGCATGATTGTGCCTTACAGTGGGAACGAGGCATCAACTCGGAACCACAGAAGTGGAAGAAGGCTATAGTATGAGGTGTGATTGAAATATGCCTTTAAATTAATTAATGACAATTTACATAGCGCCAAAGTATCACAACGCTAATAACAGATTTATTTATCACAGGCAAAGGGCAGGACCTGGAGGCCAATCGTTTTCCCGCCCTGGTCACCCGTTCGAACCTCCAGTGGAGTCCTCTGATTGGCTCTGGCTGCACAGTGCGAACTTGTCTTTGTGCCTCTGATGACCTGGAAGCCATTTTAAAAAGCAACTGCAGGCATTTTCCGAGGAATTTACTCTGTTGCCATAGCTGCTTGAAGTTTGTTTTAAGGGGCTACAGACTGATGTGTCTGTCATTTTCTTCCTGTATGTGCTTTGTTTGGCCTTCCTCGTGTGAGCTGTTCCCCTTCTCTCCTTTTGGCTCAACCCTACCCCTCTTCTGCCCGGCTTCACTGCACACTCACTTCCCATTGCTCCCTCTGCTCAAGTCATCTCTTCCCACCTCTGGTGCAAGCCTTTCTATAGCTCCTTGTGGTGCTGAGAGAGCCTGTCTTCCTGCCTCTGCTGATCCCCAAGCCCTTTGAAAAAGCAGAGAGGCCTGCCACTCGCTCTGCCGTTCTGTACAATGGGAGCAGTGTGAGTCTCTTTTCGCCACATTGTCTCCTTTTTACCCTGAAATGTCCTTTCCTACTAATGTTGAAAGTGGAAGCTGTGACTGGGAGACAGTTCTAGAAGAGCACGAGGGTTGTATGACACAACCAACGGCCCCCACAACGCCAAGGATGCCTGGCCTCCACCATGGGGGTGCCCAGGAGTGGACGCCTCACATGGAAAGCCAGGACGGGTTCCACAGCGGTATTTGTACAAGCACCTTGAGACCCTTGCGGGTGAGTAGTGCGCTATACAAGTATCAATTTACAATTTTAACTAGGCATGCCTAAACCACGCATGCATTTGCCACGCGATCTTTACAACAACCGTGCCTTTACCACACATGTCTTTACCACGCATGCCTTCACAACGAATTTCTATGTAAAGACATGTTTGGTAAACGTATATGTGTGGTAGAGATCCCACCCCAGCCCCCCTGCCCTGAGTCAGGGCCGTACTGGCCGTAGCGGGCACCGGGTAATCCCCCGGTGCGCCGCACGGGTTGGGGCCTGTTTTGGGCCCCTGGGGGCCGTTTTTGTTACAGGGCTGTTTTTGCAGCATAGTTAGAAAATCGTTCCTGTAACAAAATCAGCAGAAAACCAGCCCTGGCAAAGAGCTCGGCGGAGGGGGTTCCAAGGACTTTGCCAGGGCCGGTTTAGGTTCCCAGTCCGGCCCTGTCCTGAGCTCTAAAATTCGGCCCTCCTGCTTTACAATCTACCGGCCCCAGCCCTATTAACTATCCTGACTCCCTACCCTGAGCCCTAAAACCCAGCCTCCTAGCCCACAAAAACTACCCCTTACCCCTGTGCCCTAAAACTTCGCCTCCTGCCCTAAAAACGACCCCAGCTCCCTCCCTGATCACTAAAACCAGTCCCCACAACTAAGATCTAGCCCCGACCCCACCCGAGTTTACCAAGCAGTGTTCCGCTCCTTGCTGCCGCATGCCTCCCTGTTCCTCTCCCTGCCTGTCCGTTCAGACAGCTAGAACGCCGACTGCCTTAACCACGCATATGTATGGTTACGGCAAGCGTAGTTCAGCTTGCAGGGAAACGTCACACGTGCTTAGGCCCGCACTGTAAAGGCCGTTTCCCGAGAAGTAGGAGGTCTCCTGCGGCAAAACTAGAATGAGCAAAGGTCTCTGGGAGCTGAGAAAACATATTGGGTTTGCCTGGAAAGGAGGAGACAAAAGGGTAGCTATGGACAGGTTGATTTGTTCTTGTGGTGCCAGGGCAGCACCCTACAAAGCGCCTCGTCTCTCACCTTCACATGTGCAGGGTGCATGTCTGGCTAGGGCCTGAGCCGTGGCCAGACAGGGGTCCTCTGCCTTCGAGAGGATGAGAGGGGTGTGGAGCACAAAACCCAGGGTCGTAACACAGGTCCATGGAGCCCCTGCAGAGCAGGGGGCCACAACACTTTAGGGACCCCTTAACTATTCATAGGGGCCTCATTCCACCCAGGGCCAATGAATATCTGTGAGATATGGAAGGCTAAGGGACCCCTTCCTCACTTTCTGCAAGGGGCTCCCATAATTTTACGTAACAACACTTAAAACCTGCTCAAAAGTTTGGTATGAGGAGGTGAATTTGGGTCTTTAAAGACTGTACTTTCTGCCAAATTTGCCAACCTTGATTCCCCAGTAGTAGGCAATATTTCTGTCTTTAAAAAGGTGCATTTATTGTCCATTTACTTTATGTTACTCATTTGACAGCATTTCTGCCTTGTGCGTGGGGTCACATGTATGACTGGGCTTTCTCTAATGACCCCCTTTTCGTGGTGCACCCACAACACCTCATTGCCCCTCCAGGTAGGCGGGTGATGTGTGGATGCCCACGTGTTTTAGTCTTGTTTGTAATTATAATTTGTGCGGGCCCATCACTCTGCTTGGCACTGTACCATAAGAACGCCTCTAGGGTCACTCTGGCACAAAACCTAAGCACTTACCACATAGGAACACAATACTACGCACTCCCCCACCTGAAGCATGCTTCCTGTATGAAATTGTGCTTTAGCGCCCTACATAGGGCTGTGAAGTACATCTTACAGAGCGACTTCTTACAGAAGCCATATTTCCATTTTTTCTGTCTCAGCAGTTGTACATGTTACTCGAAAGTATTACCATAAAAAAACTCCAGCATGATAAATAATGAATTATCTGGGCACTTATTCACTTCTCAGAGCCTGCCTTCATTAAAGTCTCTTCTCCTGCATCTTTAGTGGAGTGGAAAAGCAAAAGACAGCCGGTGGACCACATCGCCCACAATGCATTGAGGGGATCTACCAGGCTTGTGGGTCCTGAAAGATCACACGTGTCTAGACACTAAGAAAATATTTATTACTACCGAGCTCAATGGTGCTCGTTCTGCATCTCCCACGCCTAGATTGGACACAAACCCTGCAGCAGGGGTTGAACCCACTGAATTCTTCAAGGGTGTCCTGGGCTAGTGTACACTGCAACCAGGCCCTCACCCGAGGATGTTGGCTGTGGTCCTAGGGCCTTGTCCTTTCTTTGACCCCAGGGCCCGATCCGCAATTTGTGTCTAAACTGGCTCAAAAGATAGAAAGGAAAACTCTCAAAGGTATGTGCGTCAAGGAAGCGAGTGAAAGATAAGATAGGCCGCAAATAGATGGCCCTCTGGGAAGAAAGGAAATTGGACGTCTCTGAAGGAAGGAAACACTGGGCGAGTGCGATTAAATGACAAACGCGTGACCGGCCCCTACAAAATGTTCGTGATGTCACCTACAGAAGAGAGTGGGATAAAGGACTGTGGAGGGAACAGATAGCAACTCGGTCAGTCATAAATCCAAAACCGAGAGCTGTGTGCCTTGTTCCCACCTTCCAGGCGCTCACCCAGCTAGCCAATTCTCTCCACTGACAACCACCACACCTAGGCGCCCAACTAGTCTCTCAGCTGTATTCAGGATCATTACTAGAAGCTCTGCTGTCCACCCAAGTGGACAAAGGCCAGCTACTCCTAAATCCACTCACTAACCACTTTATCATGTACAGAAAAGACTTACTTCAAACACTCAGCTAGCCATCCAAGTGTGTCTGACTACACCAGCCAGGTAACGACACTTAACTAGTCACGCAGCCCCATTCATCATGATCAACGGCACCATGGTGTCCAGTAGCCACCTAACCCCATTTAGTACCAGGCAAGACATACAGCTGTTCCACTAGACACCGTGTCCAGCCCAGATCCACTGACTCATTTACGAAACTTGACAAACCATCCAATGCCCCTAGTGATGCTGACCAGATCCAGGCCCCCAGCTAATGGCTCCAGCCAATCCAGGATAATTCCCACATCCAGGCATCCTCTATCCACCCAACACTGTTCAGCACCAGTGGTCCTTTCCAATTATTGGACCACACATGCTATCCTGTCCAGCACCACTGAAGAGCCAGCCAACCCCCTTGGGAATCACTGACACCGTCTGGCACTCCTCTAGCTATCCGCTTTGGTCCAGAGTCATGGAAAGCATCCAGCTGCTCCACGCATCCTGACCAGCTCCAGCGAGTAACTCCAGGTGCTCAACTAGCCACCCAACATGTTTCATGACATTGTAGGCCCAGGTACCTGAATAGTCACCCAACCTCATCCACATTCACACACTCCAGTACCCACTGTACTATGTCTAGCACCAGTGGATCCACGATTCACTATCATCCCAAAGCTGTCCAACACAGCACTTACCCACAGCCAGACACTAAACTGGCCACCCAATACCAACCCTCCTCACTGTCGGGCTTCAGGTGCTTCAGCCGCCAAAGAAGACTATTCTGCACTGCTGACTATTCGCAGGTACCCTACATACCATTCATCACCACCGACCACTCTTACATTACTAACACCTCTAAGCCTTTCACCAACTAGCCAACACTGCTCAACATCACCGCCATTTAGGTCCACAGCTAGCCATCCAACCTAAAAACTGTGCCACTAGCTACCTTCTGGTGCCCCCCTCGCCAGCCATAAGCGATGGGGCACCTCATAGTTAAAGAAAGATTGGCAAACTGTATTTCTGCTAAACGGTTGATAGCCGCGGTCCCATCCTCCACCTGCTTCGCTTTGTCGTTATCACTTCTTGCATGTTTGAGCTTTGATCACTATTTCAGCAAAACCTGTCTCTGCCAGATTTACTCCAAAGGTGTGTGTCGTCTTCTGTATCACAAGCATTGCTGATTTATTTATATGGCCCAACCTCTTGAGGTCCAAGAAGGATCCTTTTATTATTCCCTAGTGACTGAATATTACTTCAAATGACCCTGGCGGGATCAATGCCTCTCGCTTCGAACCTATAGGAGCTAAGATCCTAGGGATGTTAGATAGCCTACCCGCCTCGTGTGTTTAATAATAATAACAATAATCACAACAATTATTGATATTATTATAATAATAATAATGTACAATATAATGTAGGAGAAACTGCAGTCCCCCAAAAGACCACAGGGCACTTACTTCTTCTTCTACAAATGAGTGAGTTAACTTCCACCTGTGCGGCCCTACCTCTATCTAAAAGTGAGTACTTCCTGCCCCCACTCCTCTTCACAGGAAGTGGTCATTATCCTGAAAGGCAGCAGTGGCCAGTCCTGATCAAGCTTCAGGGTCCTAGCTCACACTCCCCAACTGTGTTCTCTACCTGAACCCTCTTATGCACACTCTGAAGCACTTAAGAGATGCACCAGGAGTTTAACAAATGGCAGGAAAATAGGGCCGCGAAGCACCTTGAAAGCGCCTGGGCTTTCTTGGGTCATTGGCGAGCCTTCTTTTTCTTGAGTCATTGGCGATGCCTCTACTTGTGTGTAAGGCACAACCGGTGCTTGACTTCCCTTGATCCACTCATGATTCCTGTGTTTTGTATAGAGTCCTTGACAATGTATTTGTGTTTTTGAGGATATAGTTGAAGTTCTGTGCTTTGAGGAACATTAATGATATCTGTGCTTTCTCAAGAGACCATGGCGATGCCAACGTTTTGATAATAGAAACTGACCATGCCTGTTTTCTTGTGTCCCGTTGACGATGCCTGTTTTCTTGTGTGTCGTTGACGATGCCTGTTTTCTTGTGTGCCGTAGACGATGCCTGTTAAACATACGTGTTTTCTTGAGAGAGTTAATAACATGCCTGTTGTTTCTTACTTGACTTTGACAATGCCTCTGTTAGGTACCTGTGTTTCCTTGTGGGACATTAAAAATGCCTGCTTTCGACAGGCATTACTGACGCCAATGATCGATGACTGTGTTTTCTCAATAGAGATATTTATGATGCTTGTCTTTGAAGCATGTGATTCCAAGAACATTACTCACAATGCCTCCGTTCAATGTGTTTGTTTTCTTAAGAGACACAGATCGCCCCATGTTTTCCAGAGAGAAATTGATTATGTATAGTCTGTGGTTTATCGAGAGGCACTCAGAATGTCTGTGTTTTCTTGATAGAAATTGATGATGTCTGTGGCATATTAGATTCTCTGATGATGTCTGTGTTTTTTGGAGAGACATTGACAATGTCATTGTTTTCTTCAAACATTGATGTTGCTTTTGTATTCTTTACAGACATTGAGAATTCCTGAGGTCTACTAAAAGAAATTGATGATGTCTGTGGTTTGTTGAGAGACTTCGATGGTGCTTGTGTTTTTTTGAGGGACATTGACATTATCTTTGTTTTCTTCAGATGTTGTTTTGTCTGTGTTTTCTCTGGTGACATTGAGAAGTCCTAGGATCTATAAAGAGAAATTGATGATGCCTGTGGTTTGTTGAGAGACTTTGATTGTGCCTGTTTTATTGAGGGACATTGACATTATCTTTGTTTTCTTCAGATGTTGATGTCTGTTTTCTCTGGTGACATTGAGAATTCTTATGATCTATAGAGAGAAATTGATGTCTATGGTTTGGTGAGAGACCTTGATGGTGCCTGTTTTATTGAGGGACATTGCCATTATCTTTGTTTTCTTCAGTTGTTGACGTTTTCTATGTTTTCTCTGGTGACATTGAGAATTCTTATGATCTATAGAGAGAAAATGATGATGTCCGTGAGTGTTTGCCAGGCACTGACGATGCCTGTGTTTTGTTGAGAGACATTGAGGATTGTCTTTTCTTCAGTGATGTTAAGCTCCTTGTTTTCATCAGTAACATTGGCAAGGACCATCACATATTTGGATACATCACTCTTGGAGAAACATGGGCGTACTGAAGTGCTTACTCCCATCTTTTGACTTGGTGTGCTTATGTGAGGGTAGACACCTTCCAACCATGCACTCCACTCTGTTTGCAGGACCTCGACATCTACTCAAAGTCTTAATGCATCAACAGGAAGTTGAATAATGACCAGACCACAAGCTCAGTTACACCAAAACCCCACACATTACTCACCCTTCCGAACCTTTCTTCGTAGTGCCTTGATGCTTGTCGCCTTCAGCTCGTGCAGACAACCACACACACTTGTTGCTTGCTCTCGAATACAACGCCCTGAAAGGCTGCTGGTAAAAAAGCCACATGTGACTTTTGCAGATATATTTCCTTTTAGATGTGTTAATGCTTTTTTTTGTTGGTCACTAAACTCTTGCAGACATATGTTTACCAACTGAGACATGAAACATTGCCAGGCACATACTGTATTCTTGTTCAATATGAAATTGTTCAATCTTTAAAGCCAACAAACCTAAATAATATGGTATGCACTGGTATGCATATATATTGTATTTCTATAGTGCGATCCAACCCAAAACGGCTAGAGTGGTCGACCTCGAAGCTGGGGAGCTGTGTTGCCTATTTGGGGTTCTGGTATGAAATCTGGGAGGCCATGGAGCAGAGCATTACAATCATCTAGATACAAAAGTATGAGGGTGTGAGCAGCATTTCTGGTCACTTTCTGAAAGAAACGGTTTGACCTTCCTTAGAAGGGAGGGCTGGTATCAGGCTGACTTTGTTTTTCCTGACAGCATGTTTCTTGAGGGTGAAGTTGGTGTCCAGAGTGAATCCAAGTGAGTTTGCAGTCAGCGAAAGTTGGGGTTCGAAGCCGTCAGGGTTCATTTCATTGAAACAGTTTGTACTGTTTCTTGTTTGTTGTTCTTGGCAAATAACAGGAATTCTGTCTTGGTTGGGTTGAACTTCAGGTAGGTCCTGGGCATCCAGGTCTGGTTGATGTGTAGGCAGTGATTGTGATGTTGAATGTCTGCAACAGAGGAAGCTTTCAAGTACAGTTATGTGTCATTGGCACATTGGTGAATCTCAATGCTGTTGTCTGTGAGTAGAGCACCAGCGGCTCCATGTAAAGACTGAAGATGACATGAGATGGTACGGAACCCTGGGAAACTCCGCAGGTAAGAGGGATTTTTTGGAACCTTGGGGTGCCCATGTGAAATAACTGGTGTCGGTTGGAGAGTTGTGAGGAGAACTAGTGAAGGGCAATAAATCCCTATTGAGACTCCTGGTTGTCTGTCGGGTGGGATGATCAACTGTGCTGAAGGCAGCTGAGAGATCAAGCTGTATCAGGAAGCAGGGGTCATCTTCATCTGTGGTCAAGAGAGCATTGTCAATGATGTGTAATGTAGCAAGCTCTGTACTGCAACGTGATCTGAAGGCCGATGGTAGCTGTGCACGAGGTAGTCAGCACTGATGTGATCTTCGTGCCGAGCATAAATTGCTTTTTCAATGATCTGGCTGATTAACGGTAGGTGTGTGATGAGATTGTAATTGGTGAGGTCATCATGGTCTAGTATAGCTTTCTTTTAGGAGTGGTAGGATCTGATCTCATAAGAGTTTCTTGGAAGAAGCCTTGAGTGAGGGAGGTATTGACAATGGGGAGTGGGACTGAGCGGTACATTGGAAGATACATTTACATACGATGAATCTGCCTGGAAATCATTCACATAGTCAGTGGTCATTCTGAGAGTCCAGCCCTTCTTGAGATAAGTTGGGAACCAATTTTCCAAACTGTTTGGAGGAATATCCTGTCAAAACTAAGATGCAATGAGAATTTTTGGAAATAAAATGCTGTCAAAAACAAAACGAGATGAATACATTTTCAGGCCCAGATATATTAATGCAACTCATGGTTGGAAAACAGCTATTTCGACACAAATGGGAACTTCAGGTTTCTTATCCGTCTTGGAATCCATTTTTGATGACATTGCCAATCATGTTGATCCAGCAGCATAAGTTAGGGCTGGGTCCAGAAGACAGTGAATCACTGAGGGACATTGTCACAAGAATAGAGAAGTTTGGATGGAGAACAAGGTGTTCGTACCAAACGTGGGCTGTCTGATGAGAGGTCAGGAATAGCAGAGTTTTTGCTGTGGCCTATGGATGTGGAGAATGTTGATGGCTGTTGACTTTTGGCTAGGTTCCCGCAATGCAAATACCATATAAGTACATACATACTTAAATGACATGATCTCTAGTTACATATTTACATATTTAGTCACTGTGATCTTGGAAGCTTGTCTTTTTCTGCATTAACTTTCTATTAATAGTTTGATATTTGCATTAGCAGCACCTACATACCACTTGCTTACTTCCCCATAAAGATGTCCCGTTGTAACCACCTTGTATTCACTGAAAAACAACAGAGGTGTTTAGTAGGGTGAGCACTGCTGGCTTCAGACATCCATGCAACCGTCCAGTGAGAGATTGACTATGACTGGCATGTTTTGATGCATCATATGGAGAAAAAAACTCGCTCTCGCTATAGCCCCAGATAGTTCCTTACTTTGCTTTTTTTTAATCAATGTCACGCTATGCGCCCACCAGTTTTTGTGGAAAATCGTTTTGTGAAAAACTCTTTCTGGGGATAGTTCTTGGTAAGAATGGCAGGGGAGCTTGCCCTACTAATCTCACTTTGCAGGACGGATTTCCCTTTTTTTATTCTTTTTTTTTTAATTTAGGACCCCTGCAAAGGTTATAAAGTTTTCCAAAAACTTTACAAAGTGTGCAGAGGAAAATCTTTGCTGTTTAGCACAATGCACCAACTCCGTCAGCCTGACTATAAGGATTGTCAGAGACCTAAGCAAATTTAATATTTTGCCATTTAGGTACTCCTTTTCTAGCAATAGTCATTGTTGAGGCCAGTTGTTTCAATCTGGTTCCCTCTTTAAGCACTCATTGATGGAAATTCCTGCTAAGGGTTTTTTCCTTGTCCACTAATTTTTAAAAAAGGCCCAAAAATAAATGTGTTATGTCCAACAAGTGCATGGTCTTTGTAGTTCCACCATGAGCCAAGCAGATTTGATAATTCACCAGTGTTTGCTACGCCACTCATACCATACTACCCAACCAGTAAGACCGGCTACCCCAGGTAATGTTCAAAGTTCTGCTCCTGAGGGCTGGGAGTACCGGTTTCCTTATTCTCTCACTGTTGCATTACATTTTTTAGGAGACGTCTGATGGCACCCTAAAACGACATGTTTCTTCCTATTACTACTTAAATGCAGCGCATTTTCCATGTCATGGATTTTATCACTGGTACTTCATCTGGTCGCTCATCATCTAAAGGGCAACGCTCTTTACCTTTTGAATTTGGCCAGATAAGCTTCTTCAAAGATCTCCCGCTAGATATATAATACACTAACTTTCACAGCCTAAAAAGGAAACATAGTCGTACCTACTTTTTGTAATCCCAGTTAGAAAGATTTTTTCATAGGTTTGAAGAAAAATTCCATCCACCTAAGTGAACAGATGAAACTGTGGAGCTTAATATTGTTATTGTCTTTTCTAGATAGAAGCATGGTGCGTCTATATGCGCCCAGACTTACAACAAATCTATGGTGTTTATCCTGGGAAGCACCTTTCAGAGTTGCAGTTACCTTTAATAGAAGGGTTAGTGGAATTCTTTCTCTGTCCACTGGCACTGTTCACGGTTGTTGATACAGGTATTTTTGTTGTTACACTATACGTTGCTTTTCTGTGAAAGGTTGTCCTTTTTATGTCGCTTCTCCTCCATTTTCCTTCCCTAATTCCTCGGCTGCAGGAGAGCACTCATTTCATACTTTTGACTCTAAAGGGTTCTGGGATATTTTGATAAGAACAAAGTATTCAGAGATTTGGGACAATTGTTTGCAGGAAATATCTGCAGTTTATGGATATCTTGCAGTTTATGGATATCTGATGCAACAAATTTGACAAACTATCTCATTTCCAGGGATTATTACTATGTTGCATCCACTTCTGGTACAAAAAGACAATTTCCCTCCTGGCCTCTCCAAAGGTTGACTTTACCATATATCATTCCCCAAGAGATCTGCAGAACAGCCACATGGACATTAGTTCACACCTTCTGTAAACACTGCCACTTAGATGAGAGGGCTCAACTTGGCACTCAGGTGCAGACCCGGCCGTGATAAATAGGTGCTGGTGCTGAGCACTGGACACCAGCGGCACAAATTAAGCACTAGAGGGGAGAAGCTCATACTCGACCTCGATGACCGATTTAGCTGAAGCCTAATTCCTCTGAACCCTCTTTCTGCCTGTTACGGGCGTGATTATCATGTTAAGGGCGTGATAATCATGCATATATGTCAAACAGATGGAACAATAGCAGCAGAGTGTGTAAATGTATCAACTCTACTGCTTGGGCGTCTTCCATAGTCCATAAGGGACACCAGTCTAGTTCACACTAAAAGACAGAATCAAGATCCGTCTGGTGGGGCACTTAAGAGAGCCCTGAGCATCTTGGGGACAATCACAAGCTCTCCGCCACGATGATGTGTAGGTTTTATGGGCGTCTCCTACCGTAAGGTCGGTAGATACGTTTACAAAGTGTTGTGGCTTTTCCTCTTCCCACAACGCCAGAAAGAGGGCAATTTAAGCATGGGACAAGGACGCTATCCATGCCCTAGAACTATTGCTAGAAGTGTGGCTGCACCCTCCACAACCGCACAATAACAGGTACAGCACACAATTGTACTCTGGCTACCCTTGAGTCCTACTGTAGCAACATACAGACATATCGGGTCACTTATGCGGCACGACTCAGAGCATTAGTACCACCATACATTACACTGCAGAGACAGACAGTGCAACATTGCATCAGTTACAATACCTCGCACTGCACAGATCTACAATACTGTTCCAGATACATTGTATCAAAGTGCACCGATATACTGCACTGCTTTAGTCTCACTGCACTGGACAATGCTATTCCAGATACACTGTATCAAAGTGTCCAGATATACTGCACTACTTTAGTCTCACTGCACAGATGTACAATGCTATTCGAGTTACACAGTATCAAAGTGCCCAGATCTACTGCACTACTTCAGTCTCACTGCACAGATGTACAATGCTATTCCAGATACACTGTATCAAAGTGCCCAGATATACTGCACTACTTTAGTCTCACTGAACAGATGTACAATGCTATTCCAGATACACTGTATCAAAGTGCACAGATATACTGCACTACTTTAGTCCCATTGAACAGATGTACAATGCTATTCCAGATACACTGTATCAAAGTGTCCAGATCTACTGCACTACTTTAGTCTTACTGCACAGATGGACAATGCTTTCGAGTTACACAGTATCAAAGTGCCCAGATATACTGCACTACTTTAGTCTCACTGCACAGATGTACAATGCTATTCCAGATACACTGTATCAAAGTGCACAGATATACTGCACTACTTTAGTCTCACCGCACAGATGGACAATGCTATTCGAGTTACACAGTATCAAAGTGCCTAGATATACTGCACTACTTTAGTCTCACTGCACAGATGTACAATGCTATTCCAGATACACTGTATCAAAGTGTCCAGATATACTGCACTACTTTAGTCCCACTTAACAGATGTACAATGCTATTCCAGATACACTGTATCAAAGTGTCCAAATATACTGCACTACTTTAGTCTCACTGCACAGATGTACAATGCTATTCGAGTTACACAGTATCAAAGTGCCCAGATCTACTGCACTACTTCAGTCTCACTGCACAGATGTACAATGCTATTCCAGATACACTGTATTAAAGTGCCCAGATATACTGCACTACTTTAGTCTCACTGAACAGATGTACAATGCTATTCCAGATACACTGTATCAAAGTGCACAGATACTCTGCACTACTTTAGTCCCATTGAACAGATGTACAATGCTATTCCAGATACACTGTATCAAAGTGTCCAGATCTACTGCACTACTTTAGTCTCACTGCACAGATGGACAATGCTATTCGAGTTACACAGTATCAAAGTGCCCAGATATACTGCACTACTTTAGTCTCACTGCACAGATGTACAATGCTATTCCAGATACACTGTATCAAAGTGCACAGATATACTGCACTACTTTAGTCTCACCGCACAGATGGACAATGCTATTCGAGTTACACAGTATCAAAGTGCCTAGATATACTGCACTACTTTAGTCTCACTGCACAGATGTACAATGCTATTCCAGATACACTGTATCAAAGTGTCCAGATATACTGCACTACTTTAGTCCCACTTAACAGATGTACAATGCTATTCCAGATACACTGTATCAAAGTGTCCAAATATACTGCACTACTTTAGTCTCACCGCACAGATGGACAATGCTATTCGAGTTACACAGTATCAAAGTGCCCAGATATACTGCACTACTTTAGTCTCACTGCACAGATGTACAATGCTATTCCAGATACACTGTATCAAAGTGTCCAGATATACTGCACTACTTTAGTCTCACTGCACAGATGTACAATGCTATTCGAGTTACACAGTATCAAAGTGCCCAGATCTACTGCACTACTTCAGTCTCACTGCACAGATGTACAATGCTATTCCAGATACACTGTATCAAAGTGTCCAGATATACTGCACTACTTTAGTCTCACTGCACAGATGTACACTGCTATTCGAGTTACACAGTATCAAAGTGCCCAGATATACTGCACTACTTTAGTCTCACTGCACAGATGTACAATGCTATTCCAGATACACTGTATCAAAGTGCCCAGATCTACTGCACTACTTTAGTCTCACTGCACAGATGTACAATGCTATTCGAGTTACACGGTATGAAAGTGCCCAGATCTACTGCACTACTTTAGTCTCACTGCACAGATGTACAATGCTATTCGAATTACACAGTATGAAAGTGCCCAGATCTACTGCACAGATGTACAATGCTATTCGAGTTACACGGTATCAAAGTGCCCAGATCTACTGCATTACTATAGTCTCACTGCACCGATGTACAATGCTATTCGAGTTACACGGTATCAAGGTGCCCAGTCTCACTGCACAGATGTACAATGCTATTCAAGTTACACCGTATCAAAGTGCCCAGATCTACTGCACTACTTTAGTCTCCCTGCACAGATATACAATGCTATTCCAGTTACACAGTATGAAAGTGCCCAGTCTCACTGCACAGATGTGCAATGCTATTCAAGTTACACGGTATCAAAGTGCCCAGATCTACTGCACTACTTTAGTCTCACTGCACAGAGGTACAATGCTATTCGAGTTACACGGTATGAAAGTGCCCAGATCTACTGCACTACTTTAGTCTCACTGCACAGAGGTACAATGCTATTCGAGTTACACGGTATGAAAGTGCCCAGATCTACTGCACTACTTTAGTCTCACTGCACAGAGGTACAATGCTATTCGAGTTACACGGTATGAAAGTGCCCAGATCTACTGCACTACTTTGGTCTCACTGCATCAATTCTCATGCTGTTTTGGTTTATTTATAAATAATGCATTTAGGATGCATTGATTAAACTAGTATAATCCATCACACTGCAGGGATACACAGTGTAATATCACATGAGTTGCAGTACGGCTCACTGCACAGATGTACAATACTGTTCCAGTTACACCGCAGTCAAATGCTATCAATATACAATCTTTTTGGATTACTACTATTGTTTTTACTAAACAAGTACCACCCTACATCACACTGCAGAGAACCACAGCGTAAAGATATGTCTGATGTGCTGCATTGCACTGCACAGACGTATAATACTGTGTTGGTTATATTGCATTCCACCACAGGGTACACAATACTGCTTCCGTCCCACTACATCACTCCAGGCAGATGGACGAGAAATCTTCGATTACACTGCGACCAATTTCACTATGAAGAACACCACTCCTGTTACATTTTCATACCTCAGAGAGAGGTCATAGTTCAGTTACTCTACATCACACGGCATAGATCTGCAACGACCCACCACTACACTGGATTCTACTGGACATATATACAAGACCGAATCACATCCACAATGTATATATATATAGTATTACTTCCGTGGTACTGCAACGGAGTGCCGATATACAATACAGGTTCACGTACAGTACACCACGCTGGAGCAGTGCATGCATGACGTTACGCATCTATACACGACTGCTTCAGAGGCACTGCTTCCATCTGCAGCTATGCCACACTGCTTCGTTACACTGTATCACATTGCATAGATATAGGACACTTCTGAACTTCACTGCACCATAATGTACAGATCTACAACGGCGTTTCAGGGGCACTGCATCAGAGTGCACAGATAAACAATACTGCTTCGTTGCACTGCATCACACTGCATGCATAGACATGAAACGCCTCTGCACTACACTGCATCATGTCGCACAGATACACAACCCCACAGTACATCAGACCATTGTTTCGGGTACCCTGCACCACATGGCGGGGATCATTAACCCGAACCCACGGCACTGCATCACACACTGCACAGTTAAGAAGTTCTGCATCACACTGCACTTCATTTACACTGCAACAGTTGGACGCCTCGACCACAGCGTTGTGCGCCAGCCTACACCCCCACACCTCTCGGGGACCACAGCGACAATATTTTATTCTAACAACTCTCTGTGAACTGTTCATGCTGTGAGCGACATTACCTCACTATTAACATCTAATACAGTTAGGAAAGAACGGTTTAAAGCTAGGCGCTATGTTTGACGCTATAAAACGTGCAAGTATAGAAGAGTGACCATAGGGAGTGCAATGGAGTTGCAAACACCGCATGAAGCGCCCTGCCTGACCCCCTCGCCCCTTCACTCACCTGCAGACACCC
Organism: Lissotriton vulgaris; assembly: GCF_964263255.1. NCBI lineage: Eukaryota > Metazoa > Chordata > Amphibia > Caudata > Salamandridae > Lissotriton > Lissotriton vulgaris. Next base: position 919,394,209 of record NC_141685.1, read on the forward strand.
TCCAGTGCTGGGTCCGCGCTCGTGTTTTGGGTTGGGGGTGGAGGCGGTCGCAGCGCTTCTGACACTCACCGTCTTTGGAAGAATGCAGGGCAGCGGCGAAGGGGTGAGATCACTGCCGTGTGTCACGGAGGCTCGCGGGCTGTGAGGGGGTGTGCTTTTGGAGGCTGCAAAAGTTGGGGGAGTAAAACCGTGGCCGGCCCTCCCGCTGTAGAGGGGAGGGGCGGTGCCTTCATGGGGTGGAGACAGACTGGAGACAGTTCAGAGACAGGTTACCAAAACAGGGCCCCCCTGGTTTGAAGCACAATTCCTATGAGAGGCGAGTGAGGAATGTATATATATATATATATTTAAATATATTCACAATGCAGACAAGGGAGTGGCTTTCTGCCAGCATTTAACCCCTACTTCGGTGCGTGCGCCCAGACTTTGCAGAAATCGAACTCGCAGCAGTGAAGTCATTTGACCAGGATCACACGGCGCGGCCACACACAGATGCCTGGATTTCAGTGTAGGTTCATTTTGCCACTGGGCATTTTTTGCCTCCGCATGAAAGGCTCTGCGACCCCTCGATGGAATACACGCAGCGCGAGGCTGCAGTTTTCCCGAAAGGCACCCCGAGGGGCCTGTGGTCACAAAATGCCAGTGGGTGGTTTGGCGAGAGAGGGTGGACGGGTGCATTAGAGAACATTTTCAAGAGGAAAGGCGGTGAGCAGATTGAATAACCTGCCTTTATAAGCCCAGGCGGTAAACGGGCCCAAACAGGCCTGGGACGGAAATAATGGATGACTGGTGTAATGAAGGAGGCAGACCGCTCGCGAGCCATGAGTCACGTGGGGCCGGGTGAGGTGAATGGATACACGGGATCTGTCAGTCAAATGTTGAGTCTCTCCTACACCACATTCCCCATAAGGATGACCCCCAGATACGATTCATGGCGTGCGCCGCCCTCACACACCACAGACACGAAGTAGCAGAGCTCAGACGTCTGTAAATAGGTCACAGCGGGTGGTGGATTGAAGCCTGCGTGTGAAAAGGACACATGCTATAGTTCCGCTCACTTCAAGCGAAAACTTCCCAGTATTAATGGCTTTCCGCTGTTAGACGAGGCGCTGGGCTGCGTGTGTGCGCGGGGGAGTGTGGGAGCAGGGAGCAGGGCGCAGTGCGGGAGACGCTGAAACATCTTGCAGGCAGAGGTGCTGTCATGGGAAGTTCTCACCGATAAACTCGGCTACGTGAACATTCCCACCATCGAGGCCGGGCCAGATGCTGGGCACAGCACAGCTGCTAGTGATTATAGCCGACAAGAAAGCCCGGCGGGTTACTGTGCCTGGCGGCGGGTTACTGTGCCTGGCGCAGAGACGCCCGGTGCGTGTGTCGTGCTTTTCGGGAAACGGCCATTACAACGAAGCCTTTGCAACTAAATCGTTAACCACGCATGCAGTACATATAATGCAACGGAATTCGTTGGAACGTCATATATTCACACACAAAAAAATTGTGACAGGCCCACTGAGCTGACGTGCCTATTGCACACGGATCTCTAAACAGGCACGTCAACCCTCTGAGCTGTCTTAGTTGACCTGGGCCCCATGATTACACACACATCTCCATGGCAGGCACATTAATCCACAGAGCTGTCTGGCTGGCATTCGAAAAACACGAATATCACAATTTTTTTGTGTGTAGCCAGTAAGTCACAGATTCAAAATCCAGGAAGGCACCTCAGAGGGATAATGTGCTTGTCAGCAGTGCTCACTTTAATACGCTTTTCTCACCAGCTTTTCTCCAAAGCCTGCGGCCGGTGCTATCAAAGATTGGGATGCAGAATAACAAGGCTGGGTGATCTTCATTCCACCTCATGCTTCTCGCTTCTACCCCCATACATTCCCTGCCGCTTTATTTCACTCACGCAGGTTCTTTTTCATGAATGCTTTCTCCCCTTGACACTGATTTTTTGTTTCTCTTCGCCCTCCTTGCCTCCATTTGCACTGGCTCCAATACAGATCTGTTGTCTCTGGTAGCTCTCAGATAGTCCCACTGGAATTATCCGATTTTGTGGCTGCCACGTTTGTCGCTTCCTTATAAATGTGCTCCGAAATCCATCACGTGCTGCATAACCTGCATTTTTTTAACCTTCCAAAAACGTTTTTGGTTAAAAAATTACAAAAAACACAGCAACATATGTTGCTGCACTTGGCAAACGTTGACAGGTCCCCTGTTGCTTACTGTGCATGTGGGTGTTAAACTGGTACTAAAGACGTGAAACCTGTTCCCAGACAGTGTTAACCTGAGCCAAAAAGAAAAATAGGGTTAGTTATGCTATCACAAAATGTGCAGCAATGCACCGCATAATTTGCATTTTCTTGCCGCATAATTTAGTCAACCATGCCGCATAATTAGGCCCTTCCAACCACGCCAGATAGTTCCAGTGGCCCTGGTCTCAGGCTTCACTTCTAGATACTAGTCAGCTCAGTAGGTAGAGAGTAGGCTGAAAACTACAGCTGCAGATCTCATTTACAATCTCAGTGGGTTCATGCTCCAAGTTTGAATCTAAAGTTGAAGTTTCAAGTAATGCTTGGCTGCAGAGCCATGTGTGATATGCAGCTGTTTAATGTTAATCCTTTTAAAAACAGTTATTTTTGATATGTTGTAGAGGAGAGAGTGTGACCTTCAAGTCACTGTGCATCCGAGTAAGAAAGATCAGTGGGTTAATGCAGCTATTGTGGCGATTGTGTGCAAACTGCGAGTCACGTGGTAAATCTTAGCAAGGTAGCTCAGCGGGCTAATACCCCTGCGGCTGAGATCTGCCTTGAAAAGCAGGTGACGGAGCTTTGAATCCTGACAGAGCAATTTTGCCTTTCATACCCACAGAGTCCACTAAAAAGCGCACTGATTTATGCTAATAACACACGTTATTTACAACGGTCCAAATAATAGAATTACATCTTTAAAAAGAGGGTGTTCCTAAAGAGCGGAGGAAAGAAAACTGACAGGGTGAGAGCCGGGGTGTCACCAGGCCAGGCGTGCTCTCCAAGATGAAAGGAGAAATATTGTTGAATAAAGAATGAAAATGCGTGTGTTCAAAGGCGGGCGAAACCTTTTAACCAGTACTGAAAAGTTGGGAACTGATTCACCCCCTGCCTCCGCCCTCAGACAGAAGCAGAGACAGAACATCTGTACCGCGCTATGCACCGCAGCTTATTGGCATGACGAGCCAGGCAAGCATTGCCAAGGTTGCATGGAATACATCCACAGAATATACATTACTTTTTATTTAATAGACTGACATGCCAAATTCCAGGTTGTTTCTTGGCCTGTGTACTGGTAAAAGGGGTTGTGAAAGGCAGCCACGCCCCTAAGATACTTGCCTCAGGGGCTTAGGGCTGCCATCAAAGGGGGGGGGGGGTGGGGGGGGCATGAAGGGAGAGTGCTCGGGGTGGGTGGGGGCACGGGAGCCCCCCTCCATTCACAGGATGGTGAATACAGGGTCCATCCTGCCAGGAGGAGTGATGCAGGCGCGAGCGGCAAAAGAATAAGGTCAAGTAGATGGTGCATTCCCGCCCTCCTTAGATAAAGGCGCTCTGAAACCCGGTTGGGCGAAGTTGGCGCTATTTAAAGCAATGCATGAATAAATCGGCCGTGTGGCTGCATGCACAGAAACCTCCCGTCCTCCGCCGTTCTCAGATCTAAGTCTGCACCTCCAGCGAGGCCGGGCCCCTCTGTCCTCTTTTCTACCCACGTGGGGAAGAGTGAGCACGGGTACAGCTGCGGACTGCCTGGTGCATGAACTACTGATGTAGCGCCAATCACCAGAACACGCAGACAGAGACAGCTCTAGGACCGATCGCGCCTAGAGGCTTTCTCTGTAAACGGACAGAGATGTTTGAGCGAGCGAGCTCTACGCGCACGCCAGACCTGGTCCTTCCTTGAGGAAATGTAAAGGTCGCCCCAACCAAATATTCCCACCACCATTGACAGTAAATGTCCCCACTTCGCTTCAAGGCGCTATGACGCCGCGTTTCCCCCCATGTCTGTATCTGAAAGCATTGCCCTCAGTTCATATTGCAAACATACTTACATTTCTTTCCAAGGCAAATGAGCCATTAGTTATACCCCCCCCCCCCCCCACCCCCCAAATGCAGGGAAAGCGCAAGAAAGGATCCTGTAAGAGGACCACTGAGAATAGGGCACGGAGGCCTCTGCTAAGTGTCCTTCACATGGGCAGCCCTTCAGGGGTACGTTAGTACAACGCCGTCAGCGGAACAGCTTCCGTGTGGAGCGCCTCTCAATGGCACGGTCGCTCTCTCTAGCGCCTTTTACTGGAATAGCTTGCTGCAGCGCTATGTTGAGAACAGTCAGCTCTAGTGTCTGACAGGATGGCATCCCGCAGACTCAGCTCCTACAGAAGGTCTGGGTGCTGCCTACGTGTTTCGTGGGCGACTCAGCATTTCATCCTTCAACTATAGATAAAGCGAGTATGGGTAATAGTGCCACCTATTATTAATGCCTTTCAGTTCGTGCTGTGCGCTACTTATGGAGTTAATATAATTGTATCCATGCTGTATTCTGCACGTTGCTACACGTAGCGCTTTGAAACATCGTTCGAGAATGTTTGCCGCGCTGCATAGCTGGTGAGCGCCTCGATACAGTGTTGCACGTTTGAACCGCGAGCGCTGGGACTCGCAGTTCCTTCCTTACTGCTGTGAGTAAAGTGCGCCCACATTTCTGCAGGCGTTAACCTTGAGCATCTTCTTCGTCTCTGTGTAGCGCTACGAAGTCCATAGCAGGTTTGCGATTGGCGCCACAGCCTAAGAAACAGCCACATAAACGAAGTTATTAAAAGTGACCTACCTTGGAAGTCCAGGGGACGCGGAGGGGATCTGCCAGTGGTAGGTGTCTGTCAGGGGTGCTCTCTGCAGCGTGTCTGCTCCAGTGCCCACTTGTAGAGGGTCTGTGTGTGCCCCTCTTTGCTTCCCCCGGTGCTCAGTGCAGGACGCAGTTCCTGCCCTCCGGTACCTGGTGGTTCCAGGTGAGTCCGTCCGTCAGTCCTGCCCGGGTGCTCGCACCGATGTCTGCCGCCCGGGACTCCCCGCTGTCCTCTGGTGTCTGTCCGATCGGAGCGCGCGCTGCCAGGACCCGGCTCCACTCACTCTGAGATTTTTTTGGGACAGAGAGGGCAGAGGCTGGGATGGGCGGGGGGACAGGGCCGGGGTGGAGCCAGCTCCGCGGAGCACTGGCGGCTGCTGCGGTTGTGGGGTTTACAGATCAGAGGGGGCACCGGTAATCCAGCCTCCCCTTCCGTGTTATGGGTGATTTACGGTGCGCCGCCTGTCTCTGCGCCTGTCCCTTCTCCCCCGAGTGCACAGACTCGCTCTCTCCAACCCACATTGCCGCTGCACGGCTAAATATGAGAGGCTTCAGGCTTGCCCTAACTTGGGGCCCCTTTAAGCATCTCTCTCTCTCTCTCCCTCTTTCTCCTTCTATGCGCTCTCTCTCTCTATCTCTCTCTCTCTTTCTCTCTGCCTCCTTCTATGCGCTCACTCTCTCTCTCTTTCTCCTTCTATGCGCACTGTCTCTCTCTCTCTCTCCTTCTATGCACACTCTCTCGCGCGCTGTCTCCTTCTATGCGCACTCTCCCTCTGGCGTCTCTCTCGGTCTCTCTCTCTCTCTGCCTCCTTCTATGCGCGCTCTCTCTCTGTCTCCTTCTATTCTCTCTCTCTCTCTCTCTCTCTCTCTCTCTCTGTCTCCTTCTATGCGCTCTCTCTCTCTCTCTCTCTCTCTCTGTCTCCTTCTATGCGCTCTCTCTCTCTCTCTATCTCTCTCTGTCTCCTTCTATGCGCTCTCTCTCTCTCTCTCTCTCTATCTCTCTCTTTCTCTCTGCCTCCTTCTATGCGAGCTCTCTCTCTCTCTCTTTCTCCTTCTATGCGCACTCTCTCTCTCGCTGTCTCCTTCTATGCGCACTCTCTCTCTCTCGCGCTGTCTCCTTCTATGCGCACTCTCCCTCTGGCGTCTCTCTCGGTCTCTCTCTCTCTCTGCCTCCTTCTATGCGCTCTCTCTCTCTCTCTCTCTGTCTCCTTCTATGCGCTCTCTCTCTCTCTCTCTCTCTCTCTCTCTCTCTCGCTGTCTCCTTCTATGCACACTCTCTCTCTCTATCTCTCTCTCTCTCTCTCGCTGTCTCCTTCTATGCACACTCTCTCTCTCTATCTCTCTCTCTCTCTGTCTCCTTCTATGCGCTCTCTCTCTCTCTATCTCTCTCTCTCTCTCGCTGTCTCCTTCTATGCGCACTCTCTCTCTGTCTCTCTCGGTCTCTCTCTCTGCCTCCTATGCGCGCGCGCTCTCTCTCTCTCTGTCTCCTTCTATGCGCTCTCTCTATCGCTCTCTCTCTCTCTGTCTCCTTCTATGCGCTCTCTCTCTCTCTATCGCTCTCTCTCTCGCTGTCTCTTTCTATGCGCACGCTCTCTCTCTCTCTTTGTCTCCTTCTATGCGCACTCTCTCTGTGTCTCTCTCGATCTCTCTCTCTCTCTCTCCCTCTCTCTCTTTCTCTCTCTCTCTCGCTGTCTCTTTCTATGCGCACTCTCTTTCGCTCTCTCTCTCTATGCACACACTCTTTCTCTTTCCCTCCTTCTGTACACACACATATCATTTTGCCTCTCATTTTTCCCTCTCATTGTCACGTTCGGTCTCTCTCTCTGGCTACCTCTCTCTCGCCTTTCTTTCACGCCTGGGGCTTTCTTTTCACGTGCTTCCTTCTCGCTCCTCCCGTTTTTCGTCTCTCTCTCAACCTCACCAGTCTCCCCAAGCCCCTCACTCTCTCTCTTTTTACCCCCTTTTCATGCATGTCCCAACAATCAAGTTCGAAAAATCTTTATTTCGATCACATGATCATAAAAGATATACATGACATCATAAAACAATTCGTTTACAATTTAAGAACGCATTAAATAGGATTAGTGATCGATGTTAATTCATATGATTGAGGTATGCCAGAAATCGAGTCTATACTAAATCGCCAAGTCTCTTGATATAGCGTTTACGGGCATACCACATTGAAGTTAAAAATTTAGATAGTGCAAATACCAAAGTTGGGGCCAAATCAGTCTTTAAAACTCTGTAGGCAGGCATAAAAGTTCTAAGTCCCATGTTTTTAAGTAAAGGAACGAGACAGTACTTCCTGCTCCTCCCAACAATCTCTCCCTACGTTTCCTCCCCTCCAACACACTCCCCCATCTTTCACACGTTCCTATATTTTGAAATGCTCTTCTTCCCTCAAATTCTTTCAATTTTGTCTCCTCTGACCCCCCCCCCCCCCATGGACATCGCCTGGATACGCTCACATGTGATAAGCCGCGCTATATAAATCTGCAAACTTTAAGGTTGTCATCTCTCCAACGCGCCTCGTTTTCCCCTTCAACTTATTCCAGTCTCGTCTTCCCCTGCCGTCTCTTCTCTTTCCCCTCAATTTTCAAATTCACTTATGTGTTTTTCTCTTTTCCTCCGATTTTTCTCTTTATCGAAAAGCCCCGTCCATTGCATCTGCTTTTATTCAGTATCTGAGTAATTATGGGCTTGGGGGTGCTTGTGTGTGCGTGCTGCAGAGACATCCCCTCTTTATGCCCCCTATGCCGCTCCAGGAACGTGCCAGTCCGCCCCAGCAGTGGTGGTCGGCACCATCTTCTACATAATTATAGGTTTGCCGCACTTTCCACATAACCCATCATCTTCTGTATAACGTCACTGCAGATTTTAACAAAACAAATGGATCTCAAACGGATCACAAGTTACTGCAAACGCTGCCACGAGTGTTGCTGTGCAGTGTAAGCCCATGTACTGTGCAGTGAGAGGTTACCTTTCGTTTGATGACTGCATTTAGGTGCTAAACTAACACTAATGTGGCGCCACTTCTGCCCAAACAGAGTTAACATTGTAAAAATGTCAAAATAGTGAATAATGCCACCAAGTGTTCTGCAAATCTGCACTGCCTCTTATAAAGTGCAAAAACAACAAGTGATGGACTGAATGTGGATCAATGTCACACACTCCCCCAGTCAAAAGATCTGGGCCCAAATCCATCGTTTTTTTGCACTCCACACCACCCTGGGTTAGACAATGGCGATATGCAAATCAGCTCTGACCCGACCCTGTTGCCCCATGGGAACAGTCCAGTCCGAACTACAAAAGCCATGTCCTTCCCAGAACGGAATCAAGCATCCGAGGACCGGACCGGTTTCGAGGTAACACCTCTCATCAGCCCGGCTAGCTTGACTCCAAGTGGTGTGGATTGCCTGGGACCCACGTCTGGGCATCCCCAGCGCACTTAGGGCGGCAATTGCAAAAACAACAAGTGATGGACTGAATGTGGATCAATGTCACACACTCCCCCAGTCAAAAGATCTGGGCCCAAATCCATCCATCTTATAAAGTGGCCATTCTTGCTACATAGTTTAAGTGACCCCTCTGCATAATTTGTTCCTCTCCTTCAGCACAGTGGAGAAGTGTGGCTCACTGGTTAGAGGAGGCAGACCTGGAAGCAGAGGTCAGCCCGGGACCAGGGTTCAATTCCCGGCTCGGCGGGGTCTTGAGTCCTATAATGTCCATGGACTCGACAATTCTCGCTCCGGTGCCTACTCGATTCACGGGTTCACACTCTGCGACTCTGGGCAATAGCTTGCTTAATCTCCACAACAGCTCCTCGCAGCGGGATGCCTGGCTTTCACCTTGCGGATACCAGGGGAATACCAGGACGGGTTCCCTAAGCAAGTGCTTAGAAACCGCTTGGTGATTTGTGCTATATAAATTCCTGTACATTTACAATTCCAGTGGCTCTGGGTATGAGGCTTCAAGGTCCTTGTAAAGGAGCCATCCAGTAACATAAGATTAGCCACACACAGTCCCTGTGGGGTCCCCCCTCTACTGTGCACTGGCGGTGTGCCCCTGGCCTAAGAGCTCATGACTGGGTTGGGGGGGAGCGGGTGCAGGCCTCTCCATGTACTTTGCAGGGGGCCCCCTCAAGTTTTGTTACGCCACTGTGGCTACCATCACCACGTCGTGCATGTAATGGGTAAACCTGTTGGAGCCTACAGTGCAAAGTTCCGCAAGTTGCTCTGGGAACACTGCACAGGACAAAGAAAGTTGCGAGCCATCCCGAGAGTCGGGATGGTTGGACCTTTTCCCGGCTTGGCTCTGGGCGAGTGAGGTCCCCTTTCAACTGCAACGTAAATTGTCCCCGTAACTGTGTAGACTAACAAGTGTAATCAATGTAGTCATGGAGGAGAGCTTTGCTAGGGTTGGAATGGCCTGTTGGGCACTGTGTCACTCTGTCACTGCCAGATGAGCCAACTTGAAAGGGCCAGTGTGTGGGTCTTTTTCTATCATGTCAGTGCCCATAAGGCCATAAAAATAAATAAACTATCTGCACACTGGCCCTTTCAAGCAGGCTGATCTGGTAGGACTAGGGCGTGCGACAGGACTGTCCGACAGTGAACTCTCCCTAGTAGACTCTGGGTTTGGTCACCAAACATTTTTAGATGGCTCAGTTTCATGTTTTGTAGTCTCCGGGCCGGGTGCCAAACCATTATTGACAGGGGCTATTTCATGTCCTTGGTGGTAAGTTGAGGCAGAGCTTTCTCCAAACACCTTCTACCACTGTGTTATGAAAATAGGAATCTGGTGGTGGCAAAATATCAAACTGGAACATTCGTGCACGTTTGCTGGGTGGAGTTTTGTTGTAGTTATGACATGTTTTGTTGTCTTTTTTGTGCTGCTGCTTTTGTGCTGGATTATTGCAGTGTGGTTTTGTTGTGTTAAATTGCGGTTTCTCCGTTCTGTCTTGACTATTTTGTTGTGATATGCTGTGTTATGATTTGTCTTGTTATGTTGCTATGTATGGTATTGGGTTCTGTTCTGTTTCCTACTTTAGATAGTGAACATTTTCTTTAGGACTTTCTTTAGGACTCCTCTTCTTTTTTTCATCTCCGTGCCCTTCATGAAGTACTTCTGTGGCATTCCCAACATTTCCAATCCCACTGTTTGGAACAAGATAAAAGACTTTGAAATCCATGACTCGGAAACTTTCTGCAAGGCTGGGCTCCCCCTGCATTAGCACTTAAAGGGGCAGTTCTTTGTACCCCATGCTTTCAGACCTCCTATGGACCCGCCTTTTGCAGCAGTCTAATATTTCGAACATTTCTCATAGTGATGAGTCCATCCGAGGGCAGCCAGGGGTGACCCCGATGCATGCACGGGTTTGAATCCCATCCTCGTCGCCACTGTGGTAATTTTGGAAGCAGACGTCACAAATTCCTGGTCCATAAAGATTTATTGTGGCAAACTGAGAGCGACGTGGAACAGGTGCAGCAGCAAGATGGGATTCCGCTAGTGCGACTGGGCACCAGTGAAGACCATTTGCACAAACACATGCCCTGTGGGGAAATGGCCTACAGGGGTCCATTCGCACTGAGCATCCACTCTTTCACAGAATAACTATCTCTCTTCAAGCCCCAATTTCCAACACTCTCATTCCATCAATCTTGTCCACATCACCATCACATTCCACGACTTCAGCCGAACAGGTCCACCCCACACGGGCAAAGAGCAAAACAAAAGAGAAAGGTGTATTTATTCCACCATAATCAATGTGACCCTTCCCACCCATTTCTAAAATGACCTACTTTCTAAAGGGTTCAGCTTATTCATTATTAGTCCAAATGGCTCAGTTAAAACAATGTCTACAAATCCCAGAATGCACTGAGTTGTGATATGAAGGCCTAGGACAACAAACGAGGCCTGTAAGAGTGCAAATGGCTCTAAAGCAAGCAAAGGAGGGCAGCTACGAGCCGATGTGGGGCTGTAGTGACGTGAAGCAATCCAGTCACTCAACTGCCAACAAAATGGCCAAGCCAATGAAGGGTCCGATTGATGCTTTCAATGCTAGAAGTCCCAGCATGCACTTACTTGACAAATGGATGCCTAGGATGGGAAGTCGGTGCCTCGGTGACAGGTTGAGACTCAGTCACCCATTTGTACACAAACCGAGGAGAAAAACTGAGTGGGGTTCAATTGCAGTGAGGTGCAATTTCTACCCACCCACACTCTCTGGTTAGCGCCACCCACGTGTGCGCCAGAGAATCACTCCCCAAAGGAGGCAGGAGTTTCCCATTGGTGATTAGTCCCTGTCATGACTGCTTTAAAGACGTACGACAAAGCAAGTCATTGAGGGTGGCCGAGAGGCATGGACTCCACCAACCCGCTGCCGCCTCAAATGGATGGCAGAGTGCCAATGGGCACATCGACACTAGAGTGCAGTGCCCCTGGTCACCTCTCCTAATCGGACAACCTCCGCACCAGGCCTCGCGCTCACTTATCCAAGATGGGGGGCACTTGGAATTACTACGCCACAAGGCCTGCTCGGTCTACTTTCTGTCGGAGGGAGACGGGGGGCCCCCGGCCCGTGGGAAAACGCGGGGACTTGAGAGGGACCACCGAGGTTACTTATTCAGCCAGCCTTTCAAGTGGCCTGAATGCCAAGGACGGCCTTCCCCGAGTGAAAGGGGCCGGGAACAAAAGTGGCGCTCCTGACGCGGCCTCTGCGCTCGCGCTCCCTCCGGTCTGAGGGGCAGCCATGGGGGCGCCAGGCAGACTGGTCCTGCCCTGGAAGGTCTCCGTGCGTCGCCATGGAAACTCACCACTTCAATCGGGGCATGCGCCTCATTGTTTCTGTCCTCCTCAGTTTCTCTGTGGGCCTCACTCTGTTTCTTTTGATTTCTCTCTGTCTCTCTTTAATTCCGTTTTGTTGTTTCTCCCACTGCCCCTACTTCTCTGTCTCGCTCTCTACTTTTTCCCTTCTTTCTTGCTCTCTCTTGTTCCCTCTCTATTTCTTTCCTTACTCTTTTTTCTTTCTACCTCTCTCCAAGTATCTTCCTTGCTTTCACTACTACTTCTCTCTCTACTTATCTTGTCTCTCTAGCAATTTCTAATTATTTCTCTCTTCTTACCCCCCTCCCTTCCTGTTCCTTCTATCTACCTATACATTTCCCTCTATCCTTTTTGTCTCTCTCTACTTGACAGCTGCCGGTGTTGACGTCCTGGCTGTAAAACACCATGGGGAAGATTTATCAAAACTTTGCACCGGTGCAAAGTCACTAAGATTGCTTTCTGTTACTTTGCTTCAAAGGTGCATCCCAGAGGGTGGACACTGGCGCCTAAAACGCTACCTCCCATGGTTATTGATAGAAAGCCCAATCTGCCAACAGTGGCTGGCAGCCCTTTGTGCCAACCATATTGCCTCCCCCAGCAGCCGCTAACAAAGAGAGATGCTTTCATTTCTCTGAACTTTCGTCACACAGCATGTGTGCTGCACTGTACTGTACACATGCAATCTGGGAAAAGTTTTAAAGTTAGTCTAAGCATTATATTTTGTACTTGAAATTGGCGCTTTCAGTACGAAAACGTAAGCTAGACATTGCACACACCTCAGTACACAATGGTGCAAAGATGTGTGCCCGGTGCTAGACAGCCTAACATAGCGCCAGCTGGTTTCTGTTTTGGCTCAGTGAACCTGAAATAAAGACAAAGCAACACCCTACCCACATGAATATGGACCATTGTTTCTATTATATTTAAGATTTTGTAGTCATGTACATACTGTTTGATTACTCTTATGTGTGCCTAGGTTTTGGTAGAAATAAGCTCTGGGATACAGAGCAGCCACCCCATATCTCAGTAGATACGGTACAGCCCTGCTCTCTCGTGTTATGTTATGTAATGGCCCTCAAGTACTCCCAAACATGAGGTGTGTGATGTCCTCTCCTGTGGTTCCCTCCTTCCCCTTTAAACGATGTCATTCTCCCCTTCGTTCCAAGTTCTGAGAATGCATTTAACTGTAGGATTCTTCTTGTGGCAGTTACTTGTGGCTGTGCTTGGCTGAGGTTGTAATAAACCCACTTTGCTCTACTCGACTACTTATCTACTCGTCTTATTGGCATCTTCTACAACATTATACTGGCGACGATTGGAAAAGTAATGAAACGACCTCAACAGGACAACACAGAAGTTTAGGGTGCACTACGAATCCTTTGACTTCTTAAAGAAGAAGACGACAACCTGTCAAATGAAGAGTTGGAAGGAAAGAATGAATTATTGCACAAGCCAATACCATCATGAGTTGTGTCAACAGACAAATTAGGATTAACAACTACAACACGACTCTTGTTCCAGATTCTCCCATCATCAGTCTTAACAGCATTTTTGAACACCTTAATAACAGATCTAACATTGGTATATTTAGACCAAGGTTTGCATCCTACAGGAGTCTTTATTTTTACTAAATCTCCGATTTTGACATCTTGAAAATTTACGCTCTTTAAATACATATCGTTTTGTTCCCCATTCCACTACTGGGAGGTCTCCATTTGAACTGTTCAAAGGGAGGATTCCCAATACTTTGTTGTGTCCAGGGTGGATGTGCTTAAACAAAGGCCTGGTGAACAATGACATAGGTGATTGGAGGGAAAGGGAGTTATCCAAGCAGGACGCTCGCAAATCTTACTTTGATAAAAGAAAGAGCGTAAATTTTCAAGATGTCAAAATCGGAGATTTAGTAAAAATAAAGACTCCTGTAGGACGCAAACCTTGGTCTAAATATACCAATGTTAGATCTGTTATTAAGGTGTTCAAAAATGCTGTTAAGACTGATGATGGGAGAATCTGGAACAAGAGTCGTGTTGTAGTTGTTAATCCTAATTTGTCTGTTGACACAACTCATGATGGTATTGGCTTGTGCAATAATTCATTCTTTCCTTCCAACTCTTCATTTGACAGGTTGTCGTCTTCTTCTTTAAGAAGTCAAAGGATTCGTAGTGCACCCTACTACTTGAAGGATTACGTTTAAGTTGTTTTTCTTTTGTTTATTTCTCTTTACTTGTTTTATAATAGAAGGGAGATATGTGATGTTCTTTTTTCATTTTTGTAAAGGAAGGGAGATGTGTGTTGTTCTCTCCTGTGGTTCCCTCCTTCCCCTTTAAACTATGTCATTCTCCCCTTCGTTCCAAGTTCTGAGAATGCATTTACCTGTAGGATTCTTCTTGTGGCAGTTACTTGTGGCTGTGCTTGGCTGAGGTTGTAATAAACCCACTTTGCTCTACTCGACTACTTATCTACTCGTCTTATTGGCATCTTCTACAACATTATAAGGTGCTGCATTACTTTCTCCAGCAGCATTTTCCCCTTTCTTGTAGGTTCCTTTTAGCACAGGGCCCTATTTCTTTGCCTTCATTTGATTATTTTAAACTTCTACATCTTCTGGAACCTTGCAAAACCAAAGACCCAGCAAGTTGGCAACCCTGCCACCCTTGCAGGGTGGCCGCGTTGACTTGTGTCAGAGAATTATATGAGATGTTTAGCGGCGCTGATCATCACTGCACCCCATTTTGATGCCTTCCACTGCCCGCCTTAGAATCCTGGAGGATACACTGCAGCTGGTCCTTTTCTTACAAAGACAAATACTATATGAATTTTGGGACAGCTGAAAGCTGTTGCGGCTTCATTGTTAGAAAGCCGACTAGCCCCTCTGAGGAATTACGTCATGACAACAAAACCATCGCAGAGAAGAGTCTAGCAGACAATCCCCCCACAAGGAAAACTCATTACAAAGAAAACTTATTTTAGGTTACTGGCATTGATTAAGTATTTCTGTTGCTGTACTTTTAAGGGCAGCATGTTGAGTAAAAGAGTTATGATTATGGTTTGGGTTTAAGTTAGGGTTAGCTAAAGGTAAGGACTAAGTTTACGGTTACATTTGTGATGAGTGTTACGATTAAATGAAGTGAAGGAATTAATGTTAGGTTTAGAGATAGGTTTATGGTTGAGGCAAGGGTAAAGATTAAAGTAAGAAAAGGGTTTTTGTTAGTGTAAATGTAAATTGAAGGTTTAGAGCTGAAGTTACAGTTAGGGCCCGAAGAACGCCCCCGAGTCAACGGCATCTCGACCCCCGCATTACGATTACATCGCCGGGCTGATGGTGTTGTGTCAGCGGTGCCACGGCGGCGGCATGAGTCGGCTCATAGAGAGCCAGAAGCATATGCTGCCGCCATGGCAATGCCACTTGCATGTTGTGCATGGCACGCTATGCAGGCACAACACTGCAAAAAGAGGGGAGCACCACATGTGCAGCCATGCACTTTGCCCAATGGGCAAAACCTCCCTGGGACCTGGGTTGGGGCCCCTTCCCTGCCTTTCCACCAACCTTTTCATGGCAGGGTCCCCATTATGGAAAGGTCGGTGGAAAGGCAGGTCTTGATTGGTACAGCGGTGCCAGCATCAGCACCGCCTCTGATCCCTGCCGCTTTCCCCACCGCCGCAGGATCCTGGCGGTGGTGGCGGTCTTGTGTTGGTCCGAGCACCATGGTCATATTCGGGCAGACGGACCGCCAAGGAGGTGGACGTAAGACCGCCACTGCGGGTACTGCAGTTTTAGGACAGCCGTTTTCTTAATTAGGCCCTTAGTAAGTTAAATATTTAGAGTTAGGTTAAAGTTTAGGGATAGGTTTATTGTTATCTTAAAAGTTAGTATTAAATGTACAACTGGGTTACAAATAAGGTAAGATGGGATAGTGTTCATGCTAGGCTAAGGATTAGTGATCATTTACACTTAGTGGCAA
Source organism: Lissotriton vulgaris (assembly GCF_964263255.1). NCBI lineage: Eukaryota > Metazoa > Chordata > Amphibia > Caudata > Salamandridae > Lissotriton > Lissotriton vulgaris. Next base: position 919,409,862 of record NC_141685.1, read on the forward strand.
TATTTGGGTTATGTTTAGTGCAAGTGAAAAGTGAAAAGTGACCGTTTATGGGTAGAGGAAGCATTAAATGTAGGCTTGGGATGTTGGTTAGGATTTTGGTTAGGATTTGTGCTAAGATTAGGGCTAGAATTTGGTTAGAATAAGAGATGGGGGTTAGAATTAGGGTAGGTGTAGGGTTAGACTTGTGATTTTGATGAGATTGAGGTTTACAAAAGACAATTTTGATTGCAGATGGAAATTACAATATTTGTCATATGATGTTCACTTGTTGTAGGGCTCTCTGTAAAGATAACTTATTGTCATGGCAGTGTTTGCATATATTCCTTTGAAGGCAAGTGCTAAGACTGACCAATTGAGATTAGGTTAGTTTTACGCAGGGCTTCAAGTGGGATGAAAAAACTAGGGGGTCTCTCAAAGGGGTGTGGCTGATGTAATAATGGGCGTGGCTAAAACACGTAAACTAAAAATCTGTGCTTAGCGTGCAGCCGACTGGTATATTGCTACTTCTTTCATTCCATCCAGACATATACGACAATAAGTAACATTACACCGACAACAAGTCAGTAATATTGGCTTTGTCAATGCTTGTTGGTTGCATAAGATAAATAAGCAACAATTATGGCTTAATTGCATAGTACATTGAAAATGCTTCAATTCTGAAATCGTGAGACTCTGAAAGAACTATAGTGAGTCTCTTTAAAGTTACATCAAAGGCAGTGAAGGGTGGCGCTGCTGCTGAGTTAAAATATATTTTGTCAATCCCGGGGGTGGGGGCAAACATTGAGAGCCCAATAGAGACCCGTTTCAGCACTTGCTTTTTAGAACTGCCAGTGCTGAGCACCGGTAAGACCCGGCCCAATTAAATCCCTGGTCTTACGGCAAGGTAGCAATGGACCTCATTAGAATGGAGACTAGTCTTCTGAACATTTAATTAAGACTATGTGCATTCTTACACTCTCAAAGTGGGACAAAATCAGAACATTTGGGCTTAACAGTAGTTGCCAAATTTTTGTGATTTTACTCAACTATGTGAGGCATAGTTAGCTCTGGGCCCCAATTACCTTTTCAGATTCAAGATTTCCCTGTGTGGATCACACCGTCCCGTGATCATTGTAGGTATCAGAGAGGATTACACGCAGGTGGGCTGGTCCAAAACCTTGAGTGGGGAGGGAGTTAAGACACTTCAAGCACTAAATGGTGGCATCAGCGGCAATAGTATTTTGATTTAAAAGTTTTTTATTAAAATATAAAAGAAGTGGAATATAAGCCTTCCAAACCAGCTAGAAATCAGACAGCTACCACTAACTTTCCAAAACCTGCAACAACTACACGAACTCCAGAGAACTCTACTGTGGAAAATTAATATAGTTTAGTGAACATTATCTACGCCATCTTGCCTTTTTCCGATGCCACACTTTTCGTCATGCACATCCGCCATATTTTAGCCGTTACGATCAGAATCACCCTCACGAAAGACCCCCACGCACCGGTCATTCCCACTCTCACATGCCTTGCGCGTAAGCAGCAGCCATTTTAAACACCATGGCCTCCCTGCCCCTCGCTGATAGCCGGCGCGTCTCTCTCTCTCTCTCTCTCCTAACCTCGCAAGCATCCCCCGCACGCTGACCACCCCCGCTCTCTCATGCCTTGGGTCATAAACCCCTCTTCAGCGCAGCTCCGCCACAGAATCCCATCCTGTTCCCAGCGCGACACCTCCCTTCATTCCTTTCATGGTCTCAGATCCTTTTGATGCAAACCCCCTTTTTCCTGTGTCCCCGTTTGTCTTCCTTATTCCCAGGCCACCACCTGGCCCTGCGGATACTGTTTATTACCCCGTACAGTAGGAAGCTTCCCCTCCCCATCAAAAGACCCTCGAGCCGATCAAAGCCCCCACCCTATGAGATCCGATCAACCCCATGCATTCCGTGAATCGGCGGAATGCCCTGCTGCGCGACAATCATCACCTGTTGTGACCGGGGTGGGGAATTCAACTGTAAATGTATGTGGGAACGGGCCTGTAGGGGAGATTCCGAGGATGTTCTTTCAAAATATCAAAGTGTTGCGAGAATGTGTTACGTGCAATAAAGGTCATAAACCCTAGTATAAGAGGCCAGGCCTCAGAAATGTGGTTAGAGCACCTCGTGATGATACTTGCTGTCTGAATTGATGTGTTCTCCTCCGGAGAGAATAAAATCCTCGTTTCCTGCCTTCCAGTCTCCAGCGCCTGCTTCTTCGTTGATTAATATTGGTGGGTCATAGAGGCGACACCGCCGGGCAACATAAAAGGGTCTTTGGTTACCGGTTGTCTTTGAACCCCTTTTTACAATTGGCGTCCCAAACGTGGGGCCCATCAGCGACTCGTGGATCCAGTGGGAGAGGTCCTGACGACAGAGTGAACGACTGCAACGATCGGAAGGTACCCTGTCCGATAGACCCTCGTCTGACAGCCGATCATCCGAACTTCACTGGTTCCGAACAGACCTCTCTCGAGTGATCTGCGGTCCTGACTGGGAACCATCAGGAGTGCCACGTGGATTACGAAGAGAAGAGGACGATCGGGCGCTGGATTCTGAAGACAAGAAACTGTCCATGCGGTCCGGGTAAGGTCGTGTAAACACGACGAATTGCGAAAGTGATTGATAATTGAAAGTGATTGATAATTGATGAGAAAATACTAGTATTACTTTTTGTTAATTTATTTGGAGATTCGCTGTCTGCAAACGGAGAAACAACAGGCTCTCCCTTTATAAACAGCGAAGGATAGGTACGCATCCGTCGGACCTATCTTTCTCCCCCACTGAACAATTGCCCCTCCCCCATTGATTAACTGTTATAGATTGTTTTCTGGAGATTCTCTGTCTGCAAACAGGGAAGATTAGGTCCCCTCTTTGCAGATAGTGAAAGGGTAGGTGACGCGGACCTTTGCGAGCCTACTTATTCTCCCCATTGACCATATTGATTTTTTATTTTTGACCTAACATTGATTGCTCAAGATTGGTTCATGAGGTATTCACTACCTGCAAACAACGTAGAATAGAAATATTCTGTCTAGTCTTTGCAAGCAGTGATAAGATAGGTAGTGCTGACTATTATCCCATTGTGATCCGTCATGCCTGTCTTCTCCCCCCTGGTTAGTAGCCTGTTTAGCCCGGACCGCTTATTAGAGATGAACCATCCGGCTCCGCTGGAAGGCACCCCTAATAAGGACATGTTCATGAAGCATGGATTGATCGCTATAGCCTATAGTGAGCTGTGGCATAATTATACGAAAAGGGATCAAGAAAGTCAGTGGCCACTGAGAGGATCCTTCGATCTTGACAAAATAGAAACGGTAGAAATAGCCCTTCGTAGGAATGAAACAACACCTATTATGCTCGATAGTCTCGGTATGTGGCGCAAAGAAGCCACACGACGAAGGGAAAGCGACGAATTCAGAAAAGGTGAAGGGACACGGCGGACAACCCTCCAAACGTCTAGTAGGCAAAGGGAAGGACCAGCGATGGCACAGCTCCGAGGAGTAGACATGAGAAGGGAACGGTATAAAGGGATGTGTCGACAGGACAACCCCGGGACGCGACGACCCGAAAGTAATCCCCCGACACTATGCACAGGACGAACAGATTTAAAACAAAACCAATGTGCTTTCTGTAGACGTCTCGGGCACTGGAAAGCCCAATGCCCGACTCTGCAGAGCATAGGTAAGAACGAAGGGTCGACAGAAAGAACAGGCCGGCAGAAAGGGAAAAGGCGCGAGATAAAAACCAATCAGACTAGTGCAGACGGAACAGATAGAACCACCCCGTTTGATTATGCTCGATGGCATAGGTTTCGTCAGACCAATTTTAACGACATGTTAGAGTTCTGGGACTGATTGCTCTCTGTTGCTCCCCCCCACTCTGAAAAACAAACACAATTACAGGCCAGTGTAAACAACCCCCGTTAGAGAAAGGACTCAAGGAAGCCAAAAACGTCTATTATATAACTTAGGATTTAATTACGATAAAGAAAACACACAACCAACGGTAAATAGAATAACTAGTAGAACTCTCTCTAAAACAAACTGTACTAATAGGAGAAATACAAAACATATTATGCTCACTCCGGAAGTCCTCGAAATGTAACAGTTCGATGGTCCCGCCCACCTGAAACACATAGCACGTGTGGGGCGGGGCCTGCCAGCAGCCATGGACCAAAAGAGATCACCGGCGAGAAGGTACCGGAGGCTCCACAAAGCAGGCAATGAAATGGTCTTCCCATACTACCCTTCCAGGGATGGCGTCCCCCGGGCCGCGAGGAGGGAGGGGGCGGATGCAAATGACCCCCTCCCTCGTATCTCCTGGTCTGGCCATCACGAATTCCTCCATCGAACGGATGCAGGGTGGGCGGGGAGGGAGAGGCGACACGGACGAGCCCTCTCCCGCCTCCGCAGGTAGGAGGCCTCCCTGCCCTGGTCCGGCGCCGATGTCCTCCAGCCGGGCGATGGCCATATACCTGCGCTGCACAGAACTTACAATGTCCGGTTGGTATATTTTCGCAGCACAGGACATACAATGTCCGACGGGCATACCTGAATAGCACCGGACGTACAATGGTCCCCCAAGAGTCGGAATCAGGGGTGTAGGGTGGTCATCATGTGCACCCCTGATTCGAAGGGACGGCGTAGGATGCGCCGGGAGAGGGAGGCGGCACGGACGAGCCTCCCTCACCTCCCCAGATGAAGGCTCCACTGCTGCACCCTGGCGCCCCGAACCAAAATGTCCTGCTCCAACAACATGATGTTCTGTCATTTTCGCCACAAGAAGTTTCTTCCACTCCTGAAAGATACGACGGAGGGCGGCTGCCGCAGGGTCTCAAAATGGCGTCTGGGCCCTCGGAAGGCGGGTCTAGGCCGCTGGAGTAACTTTGTCCGAAATTGCAACTCGGGCACTTGCCCACCTGGGCGCAAGCCCCCACCATCGACAACCATCCCCTCGACTTTGAAGATTCTACCAAAGTCCCAAGAGCCCTCAGCCCCTTCAGGCTTCCGGTGGGGAACAGCTGCATTGATCACTAATGAAATAACCGCGGCACAGCAACAAGATGGCGGTGCTCTTGTGTCTGCATCAGCTTCCGTCTGAACCACCCAGGAACATTATGGGCTAACGAACTCGAGTAAGTTCCGGCTGAACATCAACATGACCCGGTAAGAAAGACTCTACCCCCCTCCCTCTCTTGATTGACGGCCCACACCACCAGCCCCTCTGTTAGCACAGTTTTTTTTGAACTGCCGAAAGGGACCCTGGTCCAACCGCCAATCGTCGGAGACATTTTCTGCCCCTGATGCTACTTCCAGACTAAACCGGCCTCGCCCAAAATGGCGCCGGTATCAATAGGAACTAACGGAAGCCTCGTGGTGTTCCTTAGCTAATGAAACTTGATGTACTAAGATTTATATACGAACCTTTGCGCACTTGATGAAAAAGGGAGGAGGGTTCGCTTGACGAACATTTGAAAGGGGTCCCGTAAAAATGTTGATTTCAATGAACGATTTATTTTGATATTTATCTGTAACTGGTACATAACGTCGCTTATGATGCATACCCACGGTATACCTCTAGGAAATGTGATTACAATGAGCTTGACTGTGTTTCCATTTATGAACTGAAATGCCCCTGATCCCTCATCACGCAATGAAACGTTTTTAGTTACTTGCAAATAATTAATTAGGCCTTTTTAACATGTTCTTGTGCCGCAAAATAACCCCCCTACTGTATGTGCTTCCATCGTCGACATGTCCGGCCAAAAATATGATTACACTCTCACATTTTACGTACTGAACGATTATGCAAATAAAGGTTTTCCAAACTATGAATAGGCATCACATACTTTTGTAAATGTGGGAATTGGTGGGAGGGTTTTCTCTGCGCGCAACCGTTCTGCTCTTTTTTTAAGGTTATCTGAAAAATGGTTGTTCGGCCCTGGATTGATGATCGAATCAAAGGTATGATACGCTGCCTCCAAAATATGCGACTGAGTTCAGGAACTAACGTATGAAGAAGGACCTCGACTTCTGAGAATGGGTAAAGTATAGCGGTGTGATTGATAGAATGTTATAAAGGTATGGTGGTCGAAGGTACTAAGGGACAGGATTGACCGAAGAACTGATATGCCTTAGAACATCACAGCTTTGGGAATGATTTAAGGATCCCGATGGCCAGATACATCTACAAAACCAGGTACCTCGCGATAGGCACCTCTGATTCCTTTTTTAGCGTTTCCCTACACACGATCCATAATGCCACCTTCGAACCCCCCCATGAACCACCTATCACACTGCCCGCCCCCTTGACTTCAGAAACCAAGACCCTAGGGATTATATCCCGAGGAGATAAGTACGAGTATGTGGTAAGTAAAGGACTTTCGTGCCCGTACATTTGATGTGCTCGAATGTTGTTCCCCCTCCCTTCTCCCCCTTTTTTTTCCTCTGCAGGTTACATTGGAGTCCCGATTAGGGTATCGTAAGGGATCTGGAGCCGCGTCACGTCCGATGCATGAAAACGGACTAACGCTGCAAGACGACACAAAAAGACGCCCTACCCAATACGCGACCTTTTTTGTACCTGACCTAATGCTCTTCCGTCTCAAAACTGCATGCTTTCTACATCCTAACACAGACCCGAAACGACTAACGTTGGGTAACGCACTGAATAGCCCAAACAATACACGGTCATTCTCCATGTCACACGTGTACTGTTTGGCCTATTGTTACTCTCTCTCTCTCTCTCTCTCTTTCTCTCTCTCTCTCTCTCTCTCTCTTTCACCCCTCCACACTTTCCCTCTTCCTAGCGACCGGCACCTAATTGGCGAACCTGGTGCACCTCCTGATTGGCCCCAAATACCACAAGTATTTGCACAAATTCGTCCTAAATAAAATTGTATCGATACCACGTTACTACCTCTCCTTTTCTGCTAAATATGGATGAAAATTAAATTGGCCAAGAGGAAAGGGACAGGTAAGACGACTAAGGTTCCCTAAATTTGACCCCCAGTCAGGGAGCTATTTGTCAGTGGCTTCTATGATAAAAATGTGTCTGTGGTAATGCGACCTTCCCCATTCCAAATTGTCTCCATACCCCAAGCAGTAAGAAATAATCGAGACACCCCCGTCTTCCCAAATTGCCCCCAGTTTGGTATCAGCTGCCCTGAACGAGAATCTGAAAAACGCCCCTTGCTCCAATTCGCTGTGTTCCTGGTTATTTTCCATAAGATCCCACCCACCCCAAAGATTAAGTTTAATAATTATCGCAAACCCCCCGAGTTTTTTTGTAGTGACCAGGTTGCGAGAATCTATATAGAAAGTTAGAAAGATGTGTGCAAAGTTAAAATTAGATCGAAAACTGAAAGAACTTGTTGCAGTAAACCTTGTTGAAAATAGGATGTTTAGCTAAAAGATAGGACGCATTTATGTAATGGAGAGTCGTTTAGCCTATGTTCATCCCTCAGAAGGATGCCTATCAGACTATGGTGAATAGCACGTTGCATTTTTTCCGTAAGATACCAAGCCCTGAAGACTGGCCTAGCCTTGCAAGACTCGTACTAGGGAAATGGGTCTCTACCAGAAGAACTGACATCTACTGTAATAGACGAATGCAATGAATGGGTACCAGACCTCGTACCACGACAAATGAATGTAATAACCAACAAAACGCCAAAGAATTAGCCACAAAGGGAAGTTGTAGAAAATCCAGCAAACCCATCATCAATTGTTTATACGATTGGCTGCAAATCTCAATGTAGCGGATGTTTACCCCAGTTGCTTGGTGTTGGGAGAGAAATAGGTTTACGTAATTACCTTCTTCTGCAAAATCTCTAAAGACTGTCTTTTCAAACTCATTCAAGGGTACCACTGTCGGAGGAGAAAAGAGACCGGATGTGGGAGCACGCGGCCTGACTGCGGATCGTGGAACCTCAGCAACGGAGGCCAAGGCGAGAACACAGCAGTAAAGAGTCGCAGGATGAGGCACTGTTTCAGACAAAGCTAAGGAAAGGGCTGACCTGAAGCCCCTGCCCTATGATCGACGTGTGCCAAAAAGTCCCCGCTCTCTGAACCTGGTTATGGACCCGCCTGTCTCAAATTCTCCGTCCCCCTGATCTGTTCCCGACTTGGCCCTGCTCCATCCCCTCCTCCTCCGACCCACCATAAGGACTGTTCACACACACACCTCTCCACCTGAACTTCCAAGTTCCTCCAAAATCCTACTGAGCTATCCAGAGAAGGGTATTCCCTGCGTCAAAAGGGAGGGAGCTCCGACTAAGTAGACCACGAACTATGTTAATCTCAGAACGGTGACCTAGAACTCCACCAAGGGTCGCCCCTAAAGAGAAGATGAACGAAGTATGTGGTTCTACCTGCTGCTGAACGCCTCGATGATGATGGAAGCAACAGGAAATACCCACCACAGAGACTCAAGAAACAAACAGACCCCACAAACTCAAAGACAATCGCACTTTTCATCACAATCCTTCCTCTGCCTCCTAATAACTATGCTCTGGGTCACGGAAGAAAATGCACCTGCTCCAAAACCGTAACGCATTTCTCCTATGAGGTCTGGCGAAACAAAACAAAATATACCCCTGCCCGCAGACCTCCAACGGCTCAATCCACATGAACATTCCTGTTGACAGAACGAATTGTAATCCGGGTGCTTAACAGTGCCAACAGAAGACGACAAAGACACTGTGAACTCTGATTTTTATTTTTATTATATCTCATTTCTCTCCCAACCACCATTGGACTGACTATGCTCTCGCCGAGTACAAAAAGGACTTACTTATATGATAACTTACCAGTTCCTATTCCAAATGACTATAAGTATCAATGATCTGTACCCAACGCCCTCGCTACATAATCCTAGTCTGATATTGCATTACGATGACTTTTTCTGCAACCAACTTAACGATGAACCCACCTACTAGATGATGTGATGGTTATAATGTGATGTTTATGTACAGTTCATTTGCCTAAGTCCCCTCTCCCTTACTTATGACCGCTGCAATAGGTATAGATAGGAAATAGGCCAGCAAGATGTCTTGGAAATGTTAAAGGGAGGACTGTGGAAAATTAATATAGTTTAGTGAACATTATCTACGCCATCTTGCCTTTTTCCGATGCCACACTTTTCGTCATGCACATCCGCCATATTTTAGCCGTTACGATCAGAATCACCCTCACGAAAGACCCCCACGCACCGGTCATTCCCACTCTCACATGCCTTGCGCGTAAGCAGCAGCCATTTTAAACACCATGGCCTCCCTGCCCCTCGCTGATAGCCGGCGCGTCTCTCTCTCTCTCTCTCTCCTAACCTCGCAAGCATCCCCCGCACGCTGACAACCCCCGCTCTCTCATGCCTTGGGTCATAAACCCCTCTTCAGCGCAGCTCCGCCACAGAATCCCATCCTGTTCCCAGCGCGACACCTCCCTTCATTCCTTTCATGGTCTCAGATCCTTTTGATGCAAACCCCCTTTTTCCTGTGTCCCCGTTTGTCTTCCTTATTCCCAGGCCACCACCTGGCCCTGCGGATACTGTTTATTACCCCGTACAGTAGGAAGCTTCCCCTCCCCATCAAAAGACCCTCGAGCCGATCAAAGCCCCCACCCTATGAGATCCGATCAACCCCATGCATTCCGTGAATCGGCGGAATGCCCTGCTGCGCGACAATCATCACCTGTTGTGACCGGGGTGGGGAATTCAACTGTAAATGTATGTGGGAACGGGCCTGTAGGGGAGATTCCGAGGATGTTCTTTCAAAATATCAAAGTGTTGCGAGAATGTGTTACTTGCAATAAAGGTCATAAACCCTAGTATAAGAGGCCAGGCCTCAGAAATGTGGTTAGAGCACCTCGTGATGATACTTGCTGTCTGAATTGATGTGTTCTCCTCCGGAGAGAATAAAATCCTCGTTTCCTGCCTTCCAGTCTCCAGCGCCTGCTTCTTCGTTGATTAATATTGGTGGGTCATAGAGGCGACACCGCCGGGCAACATAAAAGGGTCTTTGGTTACCGGTTGTCTTTGAACCCCTTTTTACACTACAACTTCCTAAAAATCAAAACAGCCATAACCAAAGCGAACCTATGCAAGGAAGAACCCACCATCATCAAATACATGCAAGCCCTCAACTCAGCAGGCCACCAAACGGCAAAGATATACAGGCTCCTCAGCCCATCCACGTCGTCACTGAACAAGAAAACAACAAAAACATGGGAACAACTCCTAGGCAGGCAGTTAAACGACAGCGAACGATGCAATAGTATTTTGTCTGCCATAACAGGCTGCTGATACCTCTCACTTTTTTGAAAAGCCGCCAGTAGCAGCTTAAAAGAAAAACAGCTTTGCAAATCCACCTATTACACACATTCCTACAACCCTACATTTCATGTGCCTTTATTCTTTTAATGTATCTGAGCCAAAATTGAACAGGACAATCATGACTGTGTGGTATTTGTTTGATCCAAGTAGGATAACTTAAAAAAGTTTATCATTGAAATGTTATGAGCCACGTGTGAGTATTTTTTACATGTTTACATTTGTCCAAAAGGAATACGAGTACTTTTATGGATTGCCTTGTTTGGGCTCAAACCCTGCAGACATTAGGTATAAGTGATTGAGTCTGGAGGTACAAAATTAGTCCATGATTTAGTGTTGTTTTGTCAACAGTCCCTGCCCTCTATATTCTTTGTTTTTAACAGAGTGAAATAGAAATTAATGGGTGGAATGCGTTAATTAATCTCAGTCACTGGCAATTACTCTGGGTCGCATTCCAGTCCATTGTATTTTTTTGTTCTCTCTGTGGGAACACAAGTATCCCCAGGTCCCCAACTGCTTTCTGCTTTGTCGGACCTAATCTGTGAGCTGTAGCTTCAATACTAAGACAAATGGTACAAGATCCATGTCCAGTCCAGTCTCTCAGTGTGACCTAGTTGTTCGCACTGAGAGAAAAAAAAACTTACGGGTGGAATAACTGAATAAATATTAGCCACTGATAATTACTCTGGACAGCATTCCTGTCCATTTTGTTTTTCCCTACTGCTCCATTCCTGAAAGGTAGAGTACAATATGCCATTCAACCTACGTTCTGGTTCAAAACAACACAGTCCAGCCTGAACTGCCTCATCATGTCCCCTCTTGAATTGGGACACAAGCATCACTACATCAATTTCAGTCATGTTAGGCTTCATCAGTGAGGTTCAATCATGCGTTTGTAAAGCACAACTACTCACCTAAAAGGGTCTCAAGGCGCTGGGGGGGAGAGGGGGGGGATAGAGAGAAACGCAGCTCCAGAAGGCTATGGTGTTTCAGGAACTTGATGAGTGAAGGTGTCTGTCGGAGGTGGAGAGGGAGTGTGTTCCATGCCTTAGCGGCGAGGAGGAAGAAAGAGTGTCCTGTTCTAATCTTCCTGATGCGGGGCACCATCGCAAGGGAGAGCTGGGCTGAGCGGGGGGGTCTATCTTTGGGGTGCGTGGAATGGGAGGCGGTGGTTCATGTAGGTGGGTCTGTTGTCATGGAGGGCTTTGTGTGCGTGGGTGAGGAGCTTGAAGGTGATTCTCTTCTTGACGGGGAGCCAGTGTAGTGTCCATAGGTGTTGGCTGATGTGGCAGTGACGTGGTAGGTTGAGGACTAGTCTGACGGCGGCGTTCTGGACTTTCTGGAGTTTACGGGTGAGGTTCTTGTTGGCACCAGCATAGAGTGCATTGCCGTAGTCCAGTCTGCTGTTGATAAGGGTGTGGGTGAGGGCTTTTCTGTGTTTGAACGGAATCCAATTGAAGGTCTTTCGGAGGAGGTGGAGGGAGTGGTAGAAGAGGTGACAATATTGATCTGTATAACAACAACATGAACAAGCATTTGCAATGCAATAGGTCTCGTATTAGGAAAGTTTGAGCTATTGGTATTGTAAATGACACATTTTTTATTTAGGTTTTGTTTTTGAAAATAGCGAAATTAATAGCTTTGTCATTTACCATGCCAATAGTTATAACTTTCGTAAATGTGACACCTATAACATTTGTAATGCAATATGTGTTGCATTTACGTGAATTACATGTATTGATATTACAAATAACAATGGTTTTTAATTTTTTTAAATAATTAATACTTAAATAAAAGTTATTGTAATTTATAATGGCAATAGCTTAAACTTTTGTAAATAACATTTGTGAAGATTATGTTCAGTGTATTTTATTGTGACGAAAATCCAAGAACATATGTCAAATATTAACATCTTTTTGTTACATTTGTAATAAAGCTTGAAACATTGAGATAACATATTTGACCCAGTTGTTGTTGAATGGTTGCACAGATTGATGCTGTGGTGGAGCTCAGTGATGTTGTGGTGCCACAGAGTGATGCTGTGGTGGTGCTGAGTGATGCTGTATGCTATGCTATGTTTTGTTTTGCTATCCTATGTTTTGTTTTGTTATGCTATGCTATGCTGTTTTGTTATGCTATGCTATGTTATGCTATGCTATGTTTTGTTATGCTATGCTATTCTTTGTTATGCTATGCTATGTTTTGCTCTGCTATGCTTTGTTATGCTATGCTATGTTTTGTTGTGTTTTATTATGCTATGCTTTGTTTTGCTATGCTATGTTTTGTTATGCTACGCTATGTTTTGTTGTGTTGGTATGCTATGCTGTGTTTTGCTATGCTATTATGTTTTGTTATGTTTTTGTTCAGCCATGCTATGTTTTGTTTTGTTAAGCTATGCTGTTTTGTTGTGTTTTGTTATTCTATGTTTTGTTATGTTATGCTATGTTTTGTTATGCTATGCTATTTTTTGTTTAGCTATCCCAAGCTTTGTTTTGTTATGCTATGCTATGTTTAGTTTTGCTACTCTATGCTTTGTTTTGTTACGCTATGCTATGTTTTGTTGTGTTTTGTTATGCTATGCTATGTTTTGTTGTGTTTTGCTAGGCTATGCTTTGTTATGCTATGCTATGTTTTGTTATGCTATGTTTTGCCCTGCTATGCTTTGTTCTGCTATGCTTTGTTATGCTATGTTTTGTTATGCTATGCTATGCTTTGTTGTGTTTTATTATGCTATGCTTTGTTTTGCTATGCTATGTTTTGTTATGCTATGTTTTGATGTGTTTTGTATGCTATGCTGTGTTTTGCTATGCTAATATATGTTTTGTTATGTTTTGTTAAGCCATGCTATGTTTTGTTGTGTTTTGTTATGCTATGCTATGTTTTGTTGTGTTTTGCTAGGCTATGCTTTGTTATGAGATGTTTTGTTATGCTATGCTTTGTTATGCTATGCTTTGTTTTGGTATGCTATGTTTTGTTATGCTATGCTATGTTTTGTTATGCTATGTTTTGTTATGCTATGCTAAGCTTTGTTTTGTTATGCTATGCTATGTTGTGTTTTGTTATGCTATGCTATGCTTTGTTGTGTTTTGTTATGCTATGCTATGTTATGTTTTGTTATGTATGCTATGGTTTGTTGTGTTTTGCTATGTTTTGTTTTGCTATGTTTTGTTATGCTATGTTTTGTTATGCTATGCTTTGTTGTGTTTTGCTATGTTTTGTTTTGCAATGCTATGCTTTGTTATACTATTCTATGTTTTGTTTTGCTATGCTGTTTTGTTATGCTATGTTTTGTTATGCTATGGTTTGTTTTGTTGTGTTTTGTTATGCTATGCTATGTTTTGTTATGCTATGCTGGTGAGGGTGAGTGAGGGTGAGTGAGGGTGGGTGGGTGAGGGTGGGTGAGTGAGTGAGGGTGGGTGAGTGAGGGTGGGTGAGGGTGGGTGGGTCAGTGAGGGTGAGTGTGTTAGAGCGAGGGTGAGGGTGAGAGGGTTGTGAGGTTGTGTATCCTATGCTTTTTTTGTTATGCCATGCTATGTTTTGTTATGCTATGCTGATGAGGGTGTATTAGGGTGAGTGAGTGAGGGTGAGTGAGGGTGTGTGAGGGGGTGTGAGGGCGAGGGTGTGATGGTGTGAGAGGGTTGGGAGGTTGAGGGGTGTGAGGGTGTGAGGGTGAGTGAGGGTGTGTGAGGGTGTGTGCAGGTGAGGGGGTGTGAGGGTGAGGGTGAGTGAGGGTGTGTGAGGGTGTGTGCGGGTGAGGGTGTGTGAGGGTGAGGGGGGTGAGGGTGTGAGGGTAAGGGTGTGAGAGGGGGTGTGAGGGTGAGGATGTGAGTGTGAGTGAGGGTGTGAGGATGTGAGTGTGTGTGATGGTGAGGAGGTGTGAGCGTGAGTGAGGGGGGGTGAGGGTGTGTTAGGATGTGTGAGGGTGTGTGAGGGTGAGAGGGTGTGAGGATGTGTGAGGGTGAGAGGGTGTGAGGATATGTGAGGGTGAGATGGTGAGTGAGGGTGAGTAAGGTGGTGAGGGTGAGTGAGGGTGTGTGAGGGTGAGTGAGGGTGAGTGAGGGTGTGTGAGGGTGAGGGTGTGGGAGGGGTGAAGGTGAGTGAGGTTGTGAGGGTGAGTGAGGGTTTGTGAGGGTGAAAGGGTGTGTGAGGTGAGAGGGTGTGTGAGGGGGTGTGGATAGTGAGTGAGGGTGTGTGAGGGGGTGTGATGGTGAGTGAGGGTGTGAGGGTTGTGAGGGTGGTGCGGGTGTGAGGGTGTGTGAAGATGAGGGGTTGAGAGTGTGAGGGTGTGAGGGGGAGGGGGTGTGAAGGTGGGTATGGGGCTGTGATGGTGAGTGAGGGTGTGAGGGTGGGTGAGGGTGAGGGCGTGAGTGAGGGTGTGAGGATGTGAGGGTGTGGGATGGTGAGAGTGGGTGAGGGTGAGTGAGGGTGAGTGTGAGGGTGGGTGAGGGTGTGAGAGGGTGAGAGGCTGTGAGGATGTGTGAGGGTGAGTGAGGGTGGGTGAGGGGGTGAGTGAGTGAGGGTGGGTGAAGGTGTGTGGGGGTGAGGGGGAGTGAGGGTGTGTGAGGGTGCGAGGGTGTGTGAGGGGTGAAGGTGAGTGAGGGTGTGTGAGGGGTGAAGGTGAGTGAGAGTGTGAGGGTGAGTGAGGGTGTGTGAGGGGGTGAGAGGATTTGAGGGTGTGTGAGGGTGAGGAGTTGTGAGGGTACCAAGTAAATAGTGGCAGGGCAGACATCGTAAGATAGAGAAACACAAATGTTAAGTTAACAGTGCTCGAAGGGGTTGTGAGAAGGTGCATGCTGAAGTCAGACAATGAATCCTATACGTGGAACCCATTTCTAGAAACCACAGATGCGGCCTTTGCTGTGTTATAGGGGGCACGGGTTCCTGCTAAGCCTGACGTCCTTGTGAAGACTTAACCCAACATGAAAAAATGGTTAAAACGGTGCACCCATAAACAAATTTATAGAGCGAGTCTAAATTAAGTTATTATCAGATTGATGTGTGAGACTACTGCAAGAATGTCTAACACAATATAGTATGTAGAGAGATGGTCTCAATTGAATTTAAAGATGAACCGGCCTACCCATTAAAATCTCGTTAAAAAATGCTTGTGGCTAAAGAAAAATATTTTGTTTGCACATTTATTTGCCGAATGCTTATTTCTGTATTTATAAAGTTCAAATCACTTTAAATTGCTTAGGCGAAGTCCTCAGTGACTCTGGTGTGTGGGTGTTGGGGGTGGGTCCAGATTCTAATAACGACTCAATGGGGATTTTCAGTAATAACTAAGTGGGGGTCACGAGAAGTCAAACAGGAAGCACCGCTGCATAAAGCGATCGCTCTTAGCCGTGCATTCACGGTGTGAGATCTCGAAAAAGAACAATGTACTTGGTTTATTGTGTGCTCTCCTGCCATCTAGTGTTCCTCTAGCAATGCAACTTATTTCCTTGGGGTCTTTGTTGCTTTGAACGTGCAGTAAGAAGACCTCTGAGCACGTCACCTACAATAAAAGGGACGCAGACACCCCCAACATTATTTTCGTATTCCACTAACGCAGCGGCTGGTAGAAATGAATAGAAGGTGAAGCAAAGTCAGTCTTTAAACCATCTGAGGGGTTTCTCTGCTCACTTGCACATCGGAGAAATGTCTTATGAATAATATGGCCAACAACAAGCTCTCAGCATTGGTGTGGGGGGGGGAGGGTGGGGCGGGGAGCAGCAGCCTTTGATGTGCGAGTGGGAGGGAACAACCATATGGGGTGTGCATGAGAAGTGAGGCCAAGCGCGTGCTGGGGAAGCGTCGCACTTGAGTACCTCATCATAAACAAAGCGGTGTACTTCAAGAGGAGTTCAGCTTGCCTGATTCACGACTTCACTGTAACTACTCGTACAACAAAGGAGGGCGGCAGGGAGTGCGCGATGTGATGTTACCTCCTCTGTTGTTCAGCTTGAATGAGCGCTGTGTGCATTACAATGAGAAACTAGGTAGGTCATAAACATGGGGGGCTGCAGTGTGGCAAGGAGGAGGACGGGTGCGAGGCGGGCAGAAAGGACCGCCGTGGGAGGTGGGAGGCATAAACAAAGCAGTGTACTTGAAGAGGAGTTCAGCTTGCCTGATGCACGACTTCACTGTAACTACTCGTACAACAAAGAGGGCGGCAGGGAGTGCGCGATGTGATGTTGCCTCCTCTGTTGTTCAGCTTGAATGAGCGCTGTGTGCATTACAATGAGAAACTAGGTGCGTCATAAACATGGGGGGCTGCAGTGTGGCAAGGAGGAGGACGGGTGCGAGGCGGGCAGAAAGGACGGCCGTGGGAGGTGCGAGGAGAAGTATGGAGAGTGGTGCAGGCGGGGGACGTGGAGCAAACCCTTTGAAGAGCGTTTGGCTGCCAGGGAGTGCGCGATGTGATGTTACCTCCTCTGTTGTTCAGCTTGAATGAGCGCTGTGTGCATTACAATGAGAAACTAGGTAGGTCATAAACATGGGGGGCTGCAGTGTGGCAAGGAGGAGGACGGGTGCGAGGCGGGCAGAAAGGACCGCCGTGGGAGGTGGGAGGCATAAACAAAGCAGTGTACTTGAAGAGGAGTTCAGCTTGCCTGATGCACGACTTCACTGTAACTACTCGTACAACAAAGAGGGCGGCAGGGAGTGCGCGATGTGATGTTGCCTCCTCTGTTGTTCAGCTTGAATGAGCGCTGTGTGCATTACAATGAGAAACTAGGTGCGTCATAAACATGGGGGGCTGCAGTGTGGCAAGGAGGAGGACGGGTGCGAGGCGGGCAGAAAGGACGGCCGTGGGAGGTGCGAGGAGAAGTATGGAGAGTGGTGCAGGCGGGGGACGTGGAGCAAACCCTTTGAAGAGCGTTTGGCTGCCAGGGGGCGGAGAAGCAGATTGCGTTCAAGGCAGGAGGCAGGCAGAAGGCTCGGGCAAGCTCGTGCACGAGAGCACATGCACTCGTCAAAATCCGGATCATAAAAAGTCAGCTTTGTGGATAGGCGGCAATAGGTCTCTCTACGAGACCTAAAAAGGGCCTCCCCAGATGATAATGAACCAGTTAATGGATTCAGCCAAACACCCACAACATTGATCTGGCAGGCCAGTTTGAATTCAGAGTCCAGGATGATTCCAAGGTTGCGTGCGTGGTCTGTGGGGGAGAGGGACTTCAAAGAGTGGAGGGGCACCAGGTGTTGTTCGATTTTGTCTGCGTTGAGTTGTAGGCTGCTGTTCTTCATCCACCTGGCAACTGCTTTCATTCCTTCTTTAAAGTTGTGTTTGGTGCGTTGGATAGGGAGAGGATGAGTTTGGTGTTGTCAGCGTACGATACGATGTTGAGTCCATGTGATCTGGCGATGGATGAGAGCGGGGCCATTTAGATGTTAAACAGGGTGGCGCTGATGGAGGATCCTTGCGGGAAGTGGCAGGTGGTCGCTGTGGGTTGCGAGAGGAAAGGAGGGGGTCTTCCAGAGAGGAATGAGCAGATCCAGTCAAGAGCCTTGTTCTGGATTCCTGCGTTGTGGAGTCTGCGGGCTAGGGTGCGGTGTGAGACTGTGTTGAAGGCCGCGAAGAGGACCAGGAGGATGAGGGCCACAGTCTCTCCTCTGTCAAGGAGGGAGCAGATGTTGTCTGTCGCAGCGAGAAGGGTGGTTTCTGTGCTGTGATTCTTCCTGAAGTCTGATTTTCCATGACTTTTGTGGGATACAGGAGTAAGGAGATCGGTCTGTAGTTCTTGAGGTCCGTGGGTCCCCCGAGGGGTTTTTCAGGAGAGTGTTGATTTCGGCGTGTTTCCAGTTGTCAGGCAAGGAGGCGGTCTCGAAGCAGCGGTTGTTGATTCATTGAAGTTCGGAGTGATGATGTCTGCTGCTCTGTGGTAGATGTGGTGTGGACAGGGGTCCGTGGGGACTCCGGGGTGGATTGACTTCATAGTCTTCAGCGCGACTTTGTTGCCGAGGGTGGTTTAGCTTTCAAGTGTTGGCTGCATGTTGTCGAGAACTGCAGGTGTGGGTTCAGCGTGGAGGTGGTTGTTGTCAAAGTTGTCATAGATGGTCTTGATTTTGTGATGGAAGAAAGCGCTGAGTCTATCGCAAAGGTCCTGGGAGGGTGGGATGTAGGTAGTCTCACTGTTGGGTTGGGCAAACTCTTTGATGATGCCAAAGAGTTCCTTGCTGTTGTGTGCATGGGTAGAGATTCTGTCCTGGAGTGCTTTCTTCCTTGAGTATCTGATACATTTGTGGTGGCGGCTGTTTTGAAGCTGTCAAAATCTACTGTGGTGTTGGAGTTCCTCCATAGATTTTTGAGGCGTCTGCAGGTTTGTCTAGATTATCGGAGTTCAGTGGAGAACCAGCTGTCTTTTTTGGAGTGAGGGTTGGACGTTTTCTTGGGGAGGGCAAGAGTGTTGGCACAATCTGTGATCCAGTTGTGTAGGGTACAGGCGGCGGCGGTTGGGTCGTCATTTGTAGCGGTGGGAGTGGAGCTGCTGAGGGAGGCAGTGAGCTGGTCGTCAGAGATCTTGTTCCAATTTCGGAACTGGAGCTGGTGAGGATGTTTGCGAGTGATGTTGGTTTTTGAAGGTGAAGTGGACACAACGATGGTCCATCCATGTAAAGTTTGCTGAAGAGTCATGTCCAGTTGAAGCTAGACGTAGTCATGCTGCCTCTGTTGCATCCAGCCTTCCCAACCTGGGCCGCAGAACTACTTTTAACCCAAAGAACAGAGCAGAGTGCAAGTATCAATAGAGTTAGTTGTAGGATACAGCGACAAATAACTTCTAGTGTGTTGTGGGTAATGCTCCTTGAAGAGATGAATCGTTATCTCCTTCCTGAATTGCAGGATCAATGAGTGCTGTTCTCAGTGGCGTAACTAGCCCTTTTGATACCTCTGATGGTCCCTTCATTTACCGCCCGCGGCGGACGAATGTAAGAGTGGGGGGATGCAGTGCTGGTGGTCCCTTTTGATTGCCGACTGCAAAAGCGGGGTGGCAGCGCCCCCAAAACTCGTAATGCTGGGGTAGACCACCACCCCACCTTCCTTGCTATGCCTCTGGCTGTTCCGGTATCAGTGGGCTATTGTAATGGATTCTTTTGCGTGGTAGAAAAGACCTCTCTATTGGATTTTAGGTTTCAACTAGGACAGCATTGAAATCCTTTGATACAAAAAGCTTAAAACAGGCTTAGAGCATGGCCGTGACTTATGATTACTTACCATTGGTGGGCTTGAATGCGACTCTTGTTTCCTTCTTTCTTATTGGTCACCACCTTCTGCTTGACCCCTAATTCCCCCTCGGGATTTAGAGTGTGTCCATGCTGTGGAGCCTGGACCAGTTACAACTTCCTGTCTATGTCTAGTGTCCTTCCACTGGTCGTAAGCTCCTGCAGGTACTTTCGTTTTAATGTCAGTCTCTAAGAGTACATGTGTTTCTAGTCCCTCCCTCCTTCTACCGCCCGCACTCTTACCCTCCACAAACCCTGCTCCCCGTTGTGCTGCTGCTCACTCCTCCCCAAACCTCCTTCATGTTGCTCGCCCCCACACTCTAATCACCCTCTGTTGTGTAGAAGCTCCCGTCCTCCTTCCTACTCCCGCAAACCTCCCTCGTGTTTCTTGCCTCCTGCATTTCTCCTGCTCTTCATTGTGTTATGGCTCCCCCCCTCCTCCCAAACTCCACCCTCATGTTGCTTTCCACCCCACACTCCTCCAGCCCTCCGTTGTGTTGCTGCTACTTCCCTCCTTCCCCATACGTCCCCTGTGTTGCTTTCCCCTTAGCCCTCCTGATATCTACTGTGTTGCTTCCCATCCCCACGGGTGCCCCTGCTCCCTTCAACCCTTCAACCCAGGGCTCGAGTCGGGGCACTTATTTTACCGGGGGGGGGGGGGACGCCATCCCCCCTGCCAAACAGCTGGACTTAACTCTTTGGCCTCTCTGGGATGAGGAGTTCGGCACCTTTCGTGACGTCACTTCCTGTCGTGACGTCACTTCCAGTGACAGCGTCCCCGCACTTCTTTTTTTATGACTTGTGCCCTTCTTCAACCCATCACAAAAAAAAGAAACAAAGCCAAATAGCTTGCACAAATTTGAGTGCTATTTGGATCCCTTGTAATGTTTTTTAGACGTATTGCACAGCAGCACGGGATGCTGTGCAATATGGCATAAAGAAAAAAATAGCTCTGTGACGCGGTCAATGTTGACCGTCGTCGCACTTGTTTTTCAACTCCAATACATAGTGCGGAGAAGTCCGTGCTGCTGTCCAACATGTCTAAAACAAGCATTTACAATGCAATGGTTTCGCCTTTTGAAAAGTTTGAGCTATTGGCATTGTAAATGACAACATTTTTATTTATGTGTTTGTTTTGAAAATAAATAAATAAATAAATGGCATTATCATTTACAATGCCAATAGCTTCAGAAAGCTTAAAAAAAGGCAAGAGTGAACGTCGTGCAGGGCCAAAACACAATTATGCTCAACAAACTCCTAAATAATTTGTATCAGAACGCTTTACATGAGCACCTATTTCGTTACAGATGGACACACTCATTTTTGTTAGGCGCGGGGAGATTAAGTGATTTGCCCAGAATCGCAGGATGTTGAGTGTCCCTGACGAGACTTGAACCCAGTTCCCCAGGTTCGATGTCACCAATCTAGCCATAAGGCTACACCTTAGAGAAACTTGTGTGCTTCCTGCTTCTGAGGGGAGAGACGGTGGCCGTGCAGAGGTCAGTGGATTTTTCCACGACCCGGCACTCTTGTTCTGTACCAGACGCAACTGAGTAAGAGTAATGAGGATTACCAGTAAGCAATCAAGGCCAAAATGTGGGATAGGGCAGAGTCAGCACATACCAGAAATATACAACTGTTGCCTGAGGAACGTGTCCCGCTTCTCTGAGCCTGTGTCAGAGGACGTCCCGGACCTTTTCTTAAAATGACTTCATCTTAGGACACAGTGTAAACACACTGATACTTTCAGCATGTTCTGGCTTTTTTTTTAAGGTAGCAGCACTCCCCATGCTGGGACGTCCAGTGACGCTTTTTGCCATTAACAGGGTGATCAGATAGCTCCATGTCAAAGAACACCATGTTTGCATTCCTGGACATTGTTGTACATATCAGTGTATTCTGGGAGTTGTAGTATGGGTTCATTTTAACTGGACCAACACAGCTGATGACAATAATATGTAAGGCAAAGCCCAGCACTGGAAAAGTGGCGCGTGTACCACGAGCATTATACCACCTGGTCACCGTAACCATAAAGCATAAGGTAACTAGATCTAAAAGCATGCACATGCTGTTGATTTAAAATCCAGGACTGGGCAAGAGGTGTCACAAATGATATAGATCCAATTAGCAGCTGCGTGAGAAGGCAGTCCGGGGGTGGAGCGGTGAATAATGCCCATATGTCAAGCATACCTAAGGTTTACCGGATGGCTGCAGTTTACCGAGTAGTCCGTGTTATATATTTTTTTACGGATTTATATAGCGCGAACTCGACCCGAAGGTACTGAAGCGCTTTTACTTGAGCGCCAGTTACGTTACACAAGGACATATTTATTTTGGGAGACACGCGGGGATTAATCGATTGGCCCAGAATCACAGGATGTTGAGCCAAATCTGGGGCTCGAGCCTGGTTCCCCAGCTCCGATGTCGGCAGCTCTGGTCGTTAAGCCATATCCTTCCCAATTAGGGTCTTGGCCCAAATGCATTGCAAATGCATTCAGGTACCTGAAGTTTGTCTTTAGGTTAATACTATTCGATTATTAGATCACCACTTTAGAAGAAACTTCTGGGGCAGGACCGTTGACCCCTTGGCATCATGCATTCTTCATGAACTGCGGGGCACAGAGGTTACATTCCCAGTTGGATAGCTGAACTTGTGTCGGAGATCTGGGGACGATGGGCCTGTTGCAGAGGCCGGTGCTAACCCACCTGCTCTGTACACTTATGAACCGCAGTTAGGATGCTCGGGCGGTTAGCGCAATTGCTGCGGCGTTCGTCGGCAGGAATTCATCTGCTTGCTTTGGGTCGGTGCAAAGCCCAAAGTCTCTATAAGTCAATGAAGCTGCAGCTCCCCGCCAAGCACGACCCCCTCCCCTGCTTGTCCCAGAGGTGGAGGGGGTTACACTACGGCTTCCCCCCCGGGGCTTCCATATTGGCACAGCAGGGTGGACACGAGGTGGGCTGTTTTTCCATTCAGCGCTCCTGCATCCCGATGGGTGATGAGGGCTCGCCTTTGTAATTGATGCTCTGCAGCGAGTAATGATGCACTCATTGGAAGGGTGATCTCGGGCGCAGAGAGGGGTAAATTGAAGGGGACAGGTGACGGGGGAGGGGGCAGAAGAGTGATCGGTGGAGGCATCATTCATGAGGAGGGGGGCGGTGGTAAAGGCCGACAGTGATGGCCTCGGGGTCTGTGGAATCGGATATGGAGGGGGTGGGCCCAGGTAACGCAAGCTTGGAGGGGCTTCGGGCCAGGTAATGACATCCCCTTGTGAGGTGGGGGAGGGGGTGCATGATAGGCAGGCTTGTGTTGTAGGAGGGGTTAAAGGTCACGGGGCCTGTGATTCCTCATAGGGGGGGTTCTTTCTCTTGACTGCACATCGACAGAGGGGTTAGGAGGAAGGGGGCACAGAGATAATCCCGTGCACCTCTGAGGGATAAGTGTGTGGGGGAGGGGCGATGCGAGCTGGAAGGAGTCTGAGAGTGTTTTTCTAATGGGGGGATGTGGGGTCGATCTCAGACGTGGTCGATCACTCTGGCAGGTCGGATATCTTATCGTAATGCTGGAGCGCAAACTGACGCCAACATTTTTTCTAGCTCGAGTAATAAGCTTAGCAGTCTCCCGGGGTGCCGTTCTTACCTGCTGGACGGGGGTGTTAGGCCCCAGAAACCTGCTGGAACCGTTTCGGTAGGGTGAGGGGGCCAGGAGCCGGGTCCGGGTGGAGTGCAGCCGCCGGCCAGGAGCCGGGTCCGGGTGGAGTGCAGCCGCCGCGCTCAGTCTGTGTCCGGGCTCCGGGGGCGGGGAAGGAGGAAGGCGGCCATGAGGAAACAAGCGGGAGGGGGCGGGAAAGGGGGAGGAGAGACGCTGACGACGGCCTTGGAGCAGGAAGGCGGCCATGAGGAAAGAAGCGGGAGGGGGCGGGAAAGGGGGAGGAGAGACGCGGCGGACACCAAGAAACAAGCGGGAGGGGGCGGGAAAGGGGGAGGAGAGACGCGGCGGGCAACAAGAAACAAGCGGGAGGGGGCGGGAAAGGGGGAGGAGAGACGCTGACGACGGAAGGCGGGTGCCGGCAATGCCGGACCAGACACGGGGGCGTTCCCGGCGTCGCGTGACGTCGGCAAAAGCCAAAGAATCTCGGGAACGCCCCCGTGTCTGGTCCGGCATTGACGGACGCCTCTCTGTTCCAATGGCTAGCCTCCATTTATGGAGCTAGCCAATGAAGCAGAGAGGCGGGTTAAAGTCACCCATACTAGAAACTACAGATTTCGCTGGAGGAGGAGCCTAACGGCTCCGCCCCCCAGCGAAACCTAAAAACATTGACAAAGCCAGCAGGTCTCACACAGGCAAATCCTATTTGCTTTGCCAATGCCTGTTACTTTCTTGCATCATTTCTGGGGTGATTCGCCGACTTTATTTAATCATTTGATGAGCTGTGCTGCAGCTGGAAACTTCTATTTTTCTTCTGTGTGTCTTATTTTTACTCTATAATTTTTGGTGCGCTTGCCACACAATCCCTCATCTTCAGTATGATTTTCAAATGTTAATTTCAGTTTTGTCCTATAACAGAAAAAAAATTGTCAAAAGTCCTACCACGTGTTGTCACTCAGGGGCAGGCCTTTTGCTGTGCATTTGCTGATTGCTGCATTTAGGTGCTGAACTGGTGTTAATGAGGTGAAACATTTGTCCACACAGTGCTAATATGTGAAACAAGCTTTGGCAAAGCCACCTATGAGGCCTACCAGCTATGCCAATGATATTTAGCCATGGTACACGGCATTGCAGCTGCTTTGCAGCTTGGCTAAGAAATATAGCTTTAAAAGCTCAATAAGACGGCCGATGAATAATTTTGTAGGCTTATGCCAGTATGTATGCGCGTGTCTACAAAACGAGGCGAGTATTTTTTTCTTTTTAAATCCAAGATGGATTAGGAAATTAAAAAGAGTGGCTAAAGTTTGAGCAAAAGCCCTTTATCAACTTTGGGCCTGTCGCCGACGGGGCACACGGCGAGCAAATACGTCAATTATTTTTTCAAATGGTTAGGGCCCATAGCGCGAGCGGCATCCCTAATCATTGGAAAAAATTAATTTCCCTTTGACCCGCCTTGTACCAAGTGGCCTGCAGACCCAAACTTGATAAAAAAATAGTGCCCCGGGAGCATTAGATTTGATCAAGTTTAGTGCCCGTCGCCCAGGAGGCATGTGGCGGGCCTGGGGGCATTCATTTTTGTAATGATTAGGGCCCGCCAACTAGGAGCATGTGCCAGGTTCAGGTGGCATTTATATTTGTCAGGTCTTGGGCCTTCTGCTGAGGATGAAACTTGAGAAAGATAAATGCTTCCTTGGCCCGCCGCATGCCCAGTGGGTGGTGGGTCGTGATCATTTTCAAAACGGAATGCCCCCTGGGGCCACCATGTGCCCTGTGGGCCCAAAACTTGACAAAAGCAAATTCCCCAGGAGCCCCATGGGCGGCAGGCCCAAGGTAGCAGTAACTCTTATCAAGTTTTGGGCCCACCAGGGGGATTTATTTATTTTTTTAGTCAAATTTGGGAATTTCACAGGTACTTTTGTAAAAAGCGAGGCTTTTTTTTTCAAAACTACCAATTTTGTAATTTTTTACAAATCGCAAAGTCCTGGATGGCCTGAGTAATACTGTTTTAAAACATGGCACATTAGTCAACCCTTCAATTCGGTCTTCCTCAGCTGCGTAATTCCTGTGGCCCTAGTTATTCTTTATGTGTGCCTTGCCCTCCACCCACCTCCTGTAAATCTGAGGCTGGACCTTCTCACCATAGATGAAGGAAGGAAGTGTGGCTTTTTTGTCTCACGTCAGTATTTACAGTACCCACGCCTGCAGGAAGCGAAGGCAGCGCCACCCTTAGGTCTGATGATGCTCCCTCTTCAATAGATGGGTCCGGAGAGGCCTATCAGTGGCACTAACTTTGGCCTGTATGACCTCCATCCCACAAGGATGGTCTTGTTTCCATCTTCCCACACCAGGCCCTACACCCGCCCTTTACCTGTATCTTGCCTGTCTATCCCGAGTACCGCCAACTCCTGATTAGGGGTATCTGAAATCACATTTTTTCTGCGAAACGTTGTGAAATTGCTTGAAGCCTTGCATTCAAAATCAGGATACACACTGGGTGGAGACTTGTTCGAGACGAAAATGTCTCCCTCCGAGTATTTTCAGCGCAAAACAATCTTCTGCTGGGAATAACTGAGTGAATTTTTACAACAGAAAAAATCCAGCAATACCACAAGCAGTAAGAACATTTGGTCCAGACAAACTCTAGATGCGCTGGAGCCACCAGCGACCCAAAGCACTAGCTTTTGGCAGCATGGCGCTTTTAACTGTACAAGCTCCCTGGTTCATCCTACCTCTCCCTGTCTCGCAGAGGGAGGTACCCTGTGCCGGTCCCCTCCAGCCCCATGCGTTTTACACTGGATTCATTATCCAGTTTGAAGACAATCTCATCCTCATTCAGCACTGACCAGCAGACATTTTGGCGTCCCCGTAAAGGGGTTGTGGATTACATTTGCGTAAAATCTGAACCAGGGCCTTAATGTCGCCAAAACCCTTTTAAGGTTAACCTCCTTTTGGTGCCTTTGTGAACGTTCGGGTTATTCTATAAGCATTTATAAAGAACAGTTACAATTTTACCATTTGCATACTCCCATAATGCTTTGCTCTCCCACCCAATTTAGTAGTGCTCATTTTACTGATCTCAGGAGGATGAAAGGCTGAAAAGGCCCCACGATTAGACCCTCTGGCCTGCACGTCACGCATGAAGCTTTGCAGCAGGGTCTTAACCCACTGAGCATTCTTGGTTCGCTCACAGCTGCGTGACCCAGGGGATGTTTGATCCCAGGCCCTTGGACTTACCTTGGCAGTGCTCCCGGAGGCCTGCTGGGACACCATGTTTGCCATAATTAACCTATGCCAAGAACGCGTCCGTCTACATTCCAGTTGGTTCTTACTCTGTAGGGCTATTTGCAGCGCTCTTTTTTCAGCTCATATTTATAATAAAAATATGTTCTTCAGCACCAAGGCACCCTTTGAGAAAAGGGCAGGCACAGACCACAGTCACCGACTTGACGCTGCGCCAATGGTTACACTCCTAGTAATGTTTTAGGTGTGAACACTTCACCCAGACCCGGCAGACAGTTTGATACTTGCGCTTTTGCTGAGCAGGACCACGAGAACCGGAAAGCAAAGACAACACAGCACTGAAAGCGCTGCTCAGGCCTGGCGGGAGACACCCCGAGGTCTGTGGATGGAGCTACACCCACCCGAGACGGGTCAGACAGAGGGGACTGAGGGTGCTGCATACATGGGGCACCTGGAGGTCTCTGGAGGACAGTCCACTCACACCTGACGTAGACAGCTGGAGGTCTCTAGAGGACAGTGTACTCACACCTGACGTAGACAGCTGGAGGTCTCTGGAGGACAGTCCACTCACACCTGACATAGACAGCTAGAGGTCTCTAGGGGACAGTCCACTCACACCTGACGTAGACAGCTGGAGGTCTCTAGAGGACAGTCTACTCACACCTGACATAGACAGCTGGAGGTCTCCAGGGGACAGTCTACTCACACCTGACATAGACAGCTGGAGGTCTCTAGAGGGCAGTCTACTAACACCGAACATAGACAGCTGGAGGTCTCTAGGGGACAGTCTACTCACACCTGACAGAGACAGCTGAAGGTCTCGAGAGGCCAGGCTACTCACACCTGACATAGAGAGCTGGAGGTCTCTAGGGGACAGTCCACTCACACCTGACATAGACAGCTGGAGGTCTCTAGAGGACAGTCCACTCACACCTGACATAGACAGCTGGAGGTCTCTAGAGGACAGTCTACTCACACCTGACATAGACAGCTGGAGGTCTCTAGAGGACAGTCCACTCACACCTGACATAGAGAGCTGGAGGTCTCTAGGGGACAGTCCACTCACACCTGACAGAGACAGCTGGAGGTCTCTAGAGGACAGTCCACTCACACCTGACATAGAGAGCTGGAGGTCTCTAGGGGACAGTCCACTCACACCTGACGTAGACAGCTGGAGGTCTCTAGGGGACAGTCTACTCACACCGGGCATAGACAGCTGGAGGTCTCTAGGGGACAGTCCACTCACACCTGATACAGACAGCTGGAGGTCTCAAGAGGACAGTCCACTCACACCTGACATAGAGAGCTGGAGGTCTCTAGGGGACAGTCTACTCACACCTGACATAGGGAGCTGGAGGTCTCTAGGGGACAGTCTATTCACACCTGACGAAGACAGCTGGAGGTCTCTAGGGGACAGTCCACTCACACCTGACATAGAGAGCTGGAGGTCTCTAGGGGACAGTCCACTCACACCTGACATAGAGAGCTGGAGGTCTCTAGAGGCCAGGCTACTCACACCTGACATAGAGAGCTGGAGGTCTCTAGGGGACAGTCCACTCACACCTGACGTAGACAGCTGGAGGTCTCTAGGGGACAGTCCACTCACACCTGATACAGACAGCTGGAGGTCTCTAGAGGACAGTCTACTCACACCTGACATAGACAGCTGGAGGTCTCTAGGGGACAGTCCACTCACACCTGACGTAGACAGCTGGAGGTCTCTAGGGGACAGTCTACTCACACCGGGCATAGACAGCTGGAGGTCAATAGACAGCTGGAGGTCTCTGGAGGACAGTCTACTCTCACCTGACATAGACAGCTGGAGGTCTCTAGGGGACAGTCCACTCACACCTGACATAGACAGCTGGAGGTCTCTAGGGGACAGTCCACTCACACCTGACATAGACAGCTGGAGGTCTCTAGGGGACAGTCTACTCACACCGGGCATAGACAGCTGGAGGTCAATAGACAGCTGGAGGTCTCTGGAGGACAGTCTACTCTCACCTGACGTAGACAGCTGGAGGTCTCTAGGGGACAGTCTACTCACACCGGGCATAGACAGCTGGAGGTCAATAGACAGCTGGAGGTCTCAAGAGGACAGTCCACTCACACCTGACATAGACAGCTGGAGGTCTCTAGGGGACAGTCTACTCACACCGGACATAGACAGCTGGAGGTCTCTGGAGGACAGTCTACTCTCACCTGACGTAGACAGCTGGAGGTCTTTAGGGGACAGTCCACTCACACCTGACATAGACAGCTGGAGGTCTCTAGGGGACAGTCTACTCACACCGGACATAGACAGCTGGAGGTCTCTGGAGGACAGTCTACTCTCACCTGACGTAGACAGCTGGAGGTCTCTGGAGGACAGTCTACT
The DNA here is from genome assembly GCF_964263255.1 of Lissotriton vulgaris. Classification (NCBI taxonomy): domain Eukaryota; kingdom Metazoa; phylum Chordata; class Amphibia; order Caudata; family Salamandridae; genus Lissotriton; species Lissotriton vulgaris. The sequence goes on from NC_141685.1 coordinate 919,438,672, forward strand.
CTCACCTGACGTAGACAGCTGGAGATCTCTAGGGGACAGTCTACTCACACCGGACATAGACAGCTGGAGGTCTCTGGAGGACAGTCTACTCTCACCTGACGTAGACAGCTGGAGATCTCTAGGGGACAGTCCACTCACACCTGACGTAGACAGCTGGATGTCTCTAGGGGACAGTCTACTCACACTGGACATAGACAGCTGGAGTTCTCTGGAGGACAGTCTACTCTCACCTGACGTAGACAGCTGGAGGTCTCTAGAGGAGAGGCGACTCACACCTGACATAGAGAGCTGGAGGTCTCTGGAGGACAGTCTACTCTCACCTGACGTAGACAGCTGGAGGTCTTTAGGGGACAGTCCACTCACACCTGATACAGACAGCTGGAGGTCTCAAGAGGACAGTCCACTCACACCTGACATAGACAGCTGGAGGTCTCTAGGGGGCAGTCTACTCACACCTGACATAGACAGCTGGAGGTCTCAAGAGGACAGTCCACTCACACCTGACATAGACAGCTGGAGGTCTCTAGGGGACAGTCTACTCACACCTGACATAGACAGCTGGAGGTCTCTCGGGGACAGTCTAATCACACCTGGCATAGACAGCTGGAGGTCAATAGACAGCTGGAGGTCTCTGGAGGACAGTCTACTCTCACCTGACATAGACAGCTGGAGGTCTCTAGGGGACAGTCCACTCACACCTGACATGGACAGCTGGAGGTCTCTAGGGGACAGTCCACTCACACCTGACATAGACAGCTGGAGGTCTCTAGGGGACAGTCTACTCACACCGGGCATAGACAGCTGGAGGTCAATAGACAGCTGGAGGTCTCTGGAGGACAGTCTACTCTCACCTGACGTAGACAGCTGGAGGTCTCTAGGGGACAGTCTACTCACACCGGGCATAGACAGCTGGAGGTCAATAGACAGCTGGAGGTCTCAAGAGGACAGTCCACTCACACCTGACATAGACAGCTGGAGGTCTCTAGGGGACAGTCCACTCACACCTGACATAGACAGCTGGAGGTCTCTAGGGGACAGTCCACTCACACCTGACATAGACAGCTGGAGGTCTCTAGGGGACAGTCTACTCACACCGGGCATAGACAGCTGGAGGTCAATAGACAGCTGGAGGTCTCTGGAGGACAGTCTACTCTCACCTGACGTAGACAGCTGAAGGTCTCTAGGGGACAGTCTACTCACACCGGACATAGACAGCTGGAGGTCTCTGGAGTACAGTCTACTCTCACCTGACGTAGACAGCTGGAGGTCTCTGGAGGACAGTCTACTCTCACCTGACGTGGACAGCTGGAGGTCTCTAGGGGACAGTCCACTCACACCTGACATAGACAGCTGGAGGTCTCTAGGGGATAGTCTACTCACACTGGACATAGACAGCTGGAGGTCTCTGGAGGACAGTCTACTCTCACCTGACGTAGACAGCTGGAGGTCTCTAGGGGACAGTCTACTCACACCGGACATAGACAGCTGGAGGTCTCTGGAGGACAGTCTACTCTCACCTGACGTAGACAGCTGGAGATCTCTAGGGGACAGTCCATTCACACCTGACGTAGACAGCTGGAGGTCTCTAGGGGACAGTCTACTCACACCGGACATAGACAGCTGGAGGTCTCTGGAGGACAGTCTACTCTCACCTGACGTAGACAGCTGGAGGTCTCTGGAGGACAGTCTACTCTCACCTGACGTAGACAGCTGGAGGTCTCTAGGGGACAGTCTACTCACACCGGACATAGACAGCTGGAGGTCTCTGGAGGACAGTCTACTCTCACCTGACGTAGACAGCTGGAGGTCTCTAGAGGAGAGTCGACTCACACCTGACATAGACAGCTGGAGGTCTCTAGAGGACAGTCCACTCACACCTGGCATAGACAGCTGGAGGTCTCTAGGGGACAGTCCACTCACACCTGACGTAGACAGCTGGAGGTTTTCATGGTGGACAGTTCACTCACACCTGACATAGACAGCTGGAGGTCTCTAGGGGACAGTCTACTCACTGACAGCTGGAGGTCTCTGTATGACAGCCCACTCACACCTGACATAGACAGCTGGAGGTCTCTAGGGGACAATCTACTCACACCTGACATAGACAGCTGGAGGTCTCTAGAGGCCAGGCTACTCACACCTGATACAGACAGCTGGAGGTCTCTAGAGGACAGTCCACTCACACCTGACATAGACAGCTGGAGGTCTCTGGACAGGGAAGATACACCTGACCCGGGACTTTTGATATCTCTGGATTCTGTGAGCAATATACATCTGACATGAGGTAGCCTCAGATATGTCCTTTGGATTTCCACCTTACATCTGACACGGGACATGTTGAGATCTGTGGACCGAGCAAGATACTCCCACCTGACATGAGACAGCAGCAGACCTCTGCAATGGCTGAGTTCTTTGCACCTGATGTTGACCAGTCTGGGATCCCTGCACGGTGTGTGGTGCTCACGCCTGACATCGGACACCTTGTAGACTCTTCACTAGGGCAGCTATTTGTAGCCAACAGAGGGGAGCTTAAGATCTCAGGTCTGGGAGAGCTGCTCACACCTGTCGTGACACTGTGACAATGGGAAAGAAACTCACACCTGAGACGGGACAGCTTGAGATCTCTAGACTAGGTGAGTTTTTCACATCTGACGTGGGGAGGGCAGCGTTTGATGTCTGGTCTGGTTGAGTTCCTGCACCGGACACCTTGAGACTACGTGGTCTGAACAGCAGCGAGTGGGATGTGAACGGCTAGGCGTAAGGTGGCGACTGGTGAATGTGAGGTGTGAATGCTAGATTATGGGCAGTGAATGGGACAGTGAAGGGTATGAACGTTACCGTTAGGGATGTAAACGAGACTCTTGTGGGGACAGCGAATGAGGCGTGAATGGATTAGAGTGGAGTGTGAATAGAAGAGAGTGGGGAGTGAATGGGTGAATGTAAGGGGTGAATGGGTGAGTATGGGGTGTGAGCTAAAGTCTTGTGGAGTATGAAGTATGAAGGGGTGCAGGTGGAGTAAATGGGAGTGAAGAGCACATAAACAGACAACTGTGTGGTGTGAACCGGCGAGTGTGAGTTGTGAGTAGTACAGCGTGTGCTGTGAATTGGCGAGTGTGAGTTGCCAGTAGTACGTGTGTGGTGTGAACCGGTCAGTGTGAGTTGTGAGGTGTACAGCATGTAGTGTGAATTAGCGAGTGTGATTTTTGAGTAGTACTGCGTGCGCTGGAAACCATTGAGTGTGAGTTGTGACTTGTACAGTGTGTGGTGTGAACTGGCGAGTGTGAGTTGTGAGTGGAACAGTGTGTGGTGTGAACCAGTGAGTGTGAGTTGTGAGTAGTACAGTGTGTGGTGTGAACCAGTGAGTGTGAGTTGTGAGTAGTTCAGTGTGTGGTGTAAACCGGCGAGTGTGAGTTGTGAGTAGTACAGCGTGTGGTGTGAGCTGGCGAGTGTGAGTTGTGAGTAGGACAGCGGGTGCTGTATTTTGGTGAGTGTGAGTTGCGTGTAGTACGTGTGTGGTGTGAACCGGTCAGTGTGAGTTGTGAGGTGTACAGTGTGTGGTGTGAACCGGCAAGTGTGAGTAGTACAGCGTGTGCTGGGAACCCGTGAGTCTGAGTTCTGAGTAGTACAGTATATGGTGCAAACTGGTGAGTTTGACTTGTGAGGTGTACAGTGCGTGGTGTGAACCGCAAGTGAAAGTAGTACAGTGTGTGCTGTGAATTGTCGAGTGTGAGTTGCAAGTAGTACAGTGTGTGGTGTGAACCGGACAGTGTGAGTTGTGAGTAGTACATTGTGTGGTGTGAACCGGTGAGTGTGAGTTGTGAGGTGTACAGTGCATGGTGTGAACCGCAAGTGAAAGTAGTACAGTGTGTGTTGTGAATTGGCGAGTGTGAGTTGCAAGTAGTACAGTGTGTGGTGTGAACCGGACAGTGTGAGTTGTGAGTAGTACAGTGTGTGGTGTGAACCAGTGAGTGTGAGTTGTGAGTAGTACAGTGTGTGGTGTGAACCAGTGAGTGCGAGTTGTGAGTAGTACAGTGTGTGGTGGGAATCGGTGTGTGAGTTGTGAGTAGTACAGTGTGTCGTGTGAACCGGCGAGTATGAGTTGTGAGTAGTACAGCGTGTCGTGTGAGCTGGCGAGTGTGAGTTGTGAGTTGTACAGTGCGTGGTGTGAACCGGTGAGTGTGAGTTGTGAGTAGTTCAGTGTGTGGTGTGAACCGGCGAGTATGAGTTGTGAGTAGTACAGCGTGTGGTGTGAGCTGGCGAGTGTGAGCTGTGAGTAGTACAGCGGGTGCTGTATTTTGGCGAGTGTGAGTTGCGTGTAGTACGTGTGTGGTGTGAACCGGTCATTTTGAGTTGTGAGGTGTACAGTGTGTGGTGTGAACCGGCGAGTGTGAGTTGTGAGTAGTACAGCGTGTAGTGTGAATTAGCGAGAGTGATTTGTGAGTAGTACTGCGTGTGCTGGAAACCATCGAGTGTGAGTTGTGAGTAGTACAGCATGTGCTGGGAACCCGTGAGTCTGAGTTGTGAGTAGTACAGTATATGGTGCAAACTGGTGAGTTTGAATTGTGAGGTGTACAGTGCGTGGTGTGAACCGCAAGTGAAAGTAGTACAGTGTGTGCTGTGAATTGGCGAGTGTGAGTTGCAAGTAGTACAGTGTGTGGTGTGAACCGGTCAGTGTGAGGTGTGAGGTGTACAGTGCATGGTGTGAACCGTGAGTGTGAGTAGTACAGTGTGTGGTGGGAATCGGTGTGTGTGAGTTGTGAGTAGTACAGTGTGTCGTGTGATCTGGCGAGTGTGAGTTGTACAGTGCGTGGTGCGAACTGGCGAGTGTGAGTTGTGAGTAGTACAGTGTGTGGTGTGAACCGGCGAGTGTGAGTTGTACAGTGCGTGGTGCGAACCGGCGTGTGTGAGTTGTGAGTAGTACAGTGTGTGGTGTGTACCAGTGAGTGTGAGTTGTGAGTAGTACAGCGTGTGGTGTGAGCTGGCGAGTGTGAGTTGTGAGTTGTACAGTGCGTGGTGTGAACCGGTGAGTGTGAGTTGTGAGTAGTTCAGTGTGTAGTGTGAACCGGCGAGCATGAGTTGTGAGTAGTACAGCGTGTGGTGTGAGCTGGTGAGTGTGAGTTGTGAGTAGTACAGCGGGTGCTGTATTTTGGCGAGTGTGAGTTGCGTGTAGTACGTGTGTGGTGTGAACAGGTCAGTTTGAGTTGTGAGGTGTACAGTGTGTGGTGTGAACCGGCGAGTGTGAGTTGTGAGTAGTACAGCGTGTAGTGTGAATTAGCGAGTGTGATTTGTGAGTAGAACTGCGTGTGCTGGAAACCATCGAGTGTGAGTTGTGAGTAGTACAGCGTGTGCTGGGAACCCGTGAGTCTGAGTTGTGAGTAGTACAGTATATGGTGCAAACTGGTGAGTTTGAATTGTGAGGTGTACAGTGCGTGGTGTGAACCGCAAGTGAAAGTAGTACAGTGTGTGCTGTGAATTGGCGAGTGTGAGTTGCAAGTAGTACAGTGTGTGGTGTGAACCGGTCAGTGTGAGTTGTGAGTAGTACAGTGTGTGGTGTGATCCGGCGAGTGTGAGTTGTGAGTAGTACAGTGTGTGGTGTGAACCGGTGAGTGTGAGTTGTGAGGTGTACAGTGCATGGTGTGAACCGCAAGTGTGAGTAGTACAGTGTGTGGTGTGAGCTGGCAAGTGTGAGTTGTGAGTTGTACAGTGCGTGGTGGGAATCGGTGTGTGTGAGTTGTGAGTAGTACAGTGTGTCGTGTGATCTGGCGAGTGTGAGTTGTGAGTTGTACAGTGCGTGGTGCGAACTGGCGAGTGTGAGTTGTGAGTAGTACAGTGTGTGGTGTGAACCGGCGAGTGTGAGTTGTACAGTGTGTGTTGTGAACCGGCGCGTGTGAGTTGTGAGTAGTACAGTGTGTGGTGTGAACCGGTGAGTGTGAGTTGTGAGTAGTACAGCGTGTCGTGTGAGCTGGCGAGTGTGAGTTGTGAGTTGTACAGTGCGTGGTGTGAACCGTGAGTGGGAGTAGTACAGTGTGTGGTGTGAACCTGCGAGTGTGAGTTGTACAGGGTGTGGTACAAACCGGCATGTGTGAGTTGTGAGTAGTACAGCATGTCGTGTGAGCTGGCGAGTGTGAGTTGCGAGTAGTACAGAGTGTGGTGGGAACCGATCAGTGTGAGTTGTGAGTAGGTACAGTGTGTGGTGTGAACCGGCGAGTGTGAGTTGTGAGCAGTACTGTGTGTGGTGTGAACCGGTGAGTGTGAGTTGTGAGGTGTACAGTGCATGGTGTGAACGGCGAGTGTGAGTAGTACAGTGTGTGGTGTGAACCGGCGAGTGTGAGTTGTGAGTTGTACAGTGCGTGGTGCGAAAGGGCATGTGTGAGTTGTGAGTAGTACAGCGTGTGGTGTGAGCTGGCGAGTGTGAGTTGTGAGAGTAGTACAGCGTATGCTATGAATTGGCGAGTTTGAGTTGCATCTAGTACAATGTGTGGTGTGAACCGGTCAGTGTGAGTTGTCAGGTGACCAGTGTGTGGTGTGAACCGGTGAGTGTGAGTTGTGAGTAGTACAGTGTGTGATTTGAACGGGTCAGTGTGAATAGTACAGCTTATGCTGTGAATTTGCAAGTGTGAGTTGTGAGTAGTACAGTGTGTGGTGTGAACCGGTGAAAGTGATTTGTGAGGTGTACAGTGCGTGGTGTGAACCACGAGTGTGAGTTGTGAGTAGTACAGTGTGTGGTGTGAACCAGTGCGTATGAGTTGTGAGTAGTATAGTGTGTGGTGTGAACCGGTGAGTGTGAGTTGTGAGGTGTACAGTGGGTGGTGTGAGCCACAAGTGTGAGTAGTACAGCGTGTGCTGGGAACCGGTGAGTGTGAGTTGTGAGTAGTACAGTGTGTGGTGTGAGCTGGTAAGTGTGAGTTGTGAGTAGTACAGCGTGTGCTCGGAACCAGTGAGTGTGACTTGTGAGTAGTACAGTATATGGTGCGAACTGATGAGTGTGGCTTGTGAGATTTACAGTGCATGGTGTGAACTGTGAGTGTGAGTAGTACAGCGGGTGCTGTAAATTGGCGAGGGTGAGTTGCTAGTAGTACAGTGTGTGGTGTGAACTGGGCAGTGTGAGTTGTGTGGTGTACAGTGTGTGGTGTGAACCGGCGAGTGTGAGTTGTGAGTAGTGAATCGCATGGTGTGAACCGACAAGTGTGAGGTGTGGGTAGTACAGTCTGTGGAGTGAACCGGGGAGTGTGAGTTGTGAGCACTACAGTGTGTAGTTTGAACCAGCGAGTGTGATTTGTAAGTAGAACTGCTTGTACTGGAAACCGGCGAGTATGAGTTGTGAGTAGTACAGTGTGTGGTGTGAACCGGCGAGTGTGAGTTGTGAGTCGTACAGTGTGTGGTGTGAACCAGTGAGTGTGAGTTGTGAGATGTACAGTGCATGGTGTGAACCGCAACTGTGAGTAGTACAGTGTGTGGTGTGAACCGGCGAGTGTGAGTTGTGAGTTGTACAGTGCGTTGTGCGAACCGGCGAGTGTGAGTTATGAGTAGTACAGTGTGTGGTGCGAACCGGCGAGTGTGATTCGTGAGTAGTACAGTGTGTGGTGTGAACCAGTGAGTGTGAGTTGTGAGTTGTACAGTGCATGGTGCGAACTAGCATGTGTGAGTTGTGAGTAGTACAGCGTGTGGTATGAGTCGGCAAGTGTGAGTTTTGAGTTGTACAGTGCGTGGTGCGAACTGGCGAGTGTGAGTTGTGAGTAGTACAGTGTGTGGTGTGAACCAGTGAGTTGTGAGTAGTACAGTATATTGCGTGAACTGGCGAGTGTGAGGTGTACAGCGCATGGTGTGAACCGCAAGTGTGAGTTGTGAGTTTTACAATGTGTGCTGTGCATTGGCGAGTGTGAGTTGCGAGTGGTACAGGTGTGGTGTGAACCGGCGAGTGTGAGTTGTGAGTTGTACAGTGTGTGGTGCGAACTGACGTGTGTGAATTGTGAGTAGTACAGCGTGTGGTGTGAGCTGGCGAGTGTGAGTTGTGAGTAGTACAGCATAAGGGTGGGCGTAAAATCCGTTTCGCGGGCGAATTTGCGGATTTTCTGCGATTTCGCGATCCGCGAATCTCGCGAAATCGCGGTAAAATCCGAGAATCAGCGGGGACGAATTTTTAGCCAAGCAAGGGTTACAGCAGCAGGTGCAAAAGTTGAACCTAATTTCTTTGTAACCTTTTACAAAAGGGTTACAAACAAATTAACTTCAACTTGGACTCCTGCTGCTAATTGCTTCCTTAAGACAATCAACAAAGAAATGCCAGTACTGCATTTGAGTTCAATATTTTGCTAAATTGAGTAACAATCCTCAATTTAATAAGACCAATAAATCAGTCTGTAAACTTATGATTAATTCTTTTATGTGTTTTGTTTTCTTGAGTTTGAGCAAAGTACTTTTAAACGAACAATTTTTTGCAAAAGAAGAGACTCATAAAGTGCAAACAAAGACATTCAATTATATACAAAACCAACAAAAACAGTTAATCTCAACTCTAATCCTATATATATTGTTTTGCAACGCATTTAGAGGAGACATTAAACATTCAAAAGGACTCCACTTAGTACACTTAAAGACACAGACACACAAGACAAGACACTTTTGACAATGGTATGACAAGGATTCACCGTTCCTAAAGAAAAATGTAAACGCCCTGTTTTCAATAAAGTTTCCGTTGAAACAGGTGCGGATACTGGTGTTTAGTACGAATTCTTTTTAGACTTGTTTTATACAATAGACCATCTAATAATTCAATTTTATCAGTTCTAGTCATAGAAAGATTGGTCTAATGAAAGGACGATGAGTTTTCAAAGGGGCAGTGGTCGGGGCAGCGGTCTCGAATCCCTTATGTAGCAGGGATTCTCATCAGGACCATGTGGACTCAATCTGTATATTAGATTACAGCGGTCTGTCTCCCAAGAGATGGAATGCTCATACAGATAAATCGGCAATTTTGGCCGCGTGGTCAGCTTATATTCACTTTCTTCTGACGATTCGGTGTTGGTAGTCCGAGTCTCCTCCATACGCATCCTTGTCAATTACTGAAGCTAATTGCTTCCTGGCGCCTCGTTGCCTACTTGCAACTATTCTCTGACCCTGCTCTGACCCTTGAAGCAGGGTCAGAGAATAGTTACAAGTAGGCAACGAGGCACCTGTCCAAGGAATTAAACCTCATCAGGGAGCACTTACAGATATAAAAAACAGGAAGAAGGGAGAGGATGGCAAATACACCCATTTTGAGTTGTCAGGAGGGGTTAAACTAAAAGAGACCTTTACAGCACAATTTTCATATGCATTTTGCTAAAAATAAAAAGCTGTATATTCTGTAGGGGCAACTCAGGAATCTGGCCCTTCAGAGATCCGGCCTCTCTTTCTTTCTCTCGCTCTCTCTCCCTCTCTCTTTCCCTCTCTTTCTCTCTATCTATCTATCTATCTATCTATCTATCTATCTATCTCTCTCTCTGTTATGGCTGTCTTTCTGCCAGCCCTCTGGAGAAGGAGAATGATGGAGAGTGACTCCAGCCTATCACCCTCATAGCATAGGGATTAGGCCGATAGACAGGGACCCTGTCTTATAGATATAGGGGCATTTTCGTGCCATTTCCCTTAGAGTAAGGCTTATGAATTTAAGTTAGGGGTTAGATATATGGGTATTAGTCATGATTTATTCATTTGCTAACATGCCGATCTGTTTCTCATGGAGCTATGTATATTATGGGCTCCGTAGGCCTTAAGCGAGACAGACTCCATTTTGCTTTCTGCCTGGTAGCTCGAGAAGGCTTTCTAGGTGAAGTGTAATGTTTTAGTTTCAAGCTGTTGTTCGCTTGGAGAGAACCGGTTCAGGCTGACCCTTATCGAAGGAATGTATTTTTCTCCACTCCGAAGACACAACTTCAGGCCGGCCGGCTGGGAAAGTGTCCTTGGTACGGGGAGGTACAAGAATTTGGTGGGCGGCAGGTTACTGGCCGTGAATTTCCATGAAGGAACGGGCTTGGATATTAGCGAAGGTGTTAGTCTTTCAGTCAGTCAGTCCGTAGGCGGCATCTAGCCGTTAGCATCTCTGCCATTATTCATTTTCATGGTGGACAAGTCGCCATCTTTGAAGTCGGAGAAAAGATTTAAGACCGAAACTCTCTGAAAATAGACTGAACGAGAAGTGGCGCGGAGCGCACTAAATACAGAGAGAGAGAGAGACGGTAGCTAATTAACAGCAAGGTTCCGAGGTCCTGAGGGAGAGCAGACGAGTTTGAGCCTAGCGGTGCAGACGTGTGCCTGTGACGGCTGAGGGTGACTGCAAGGCGAGCCAGGACCCAGAGACGAGACAGGAGCCTAGATGACTGCCGAGTCCCGATTTCCCGTTAACCAGGTGAAGTCCAACCAGTCCTTATAGTGCGTGCACCCTAACCTTTCTCTTTTATTTCTTGTGCAAATGTAATGCTGCATAGTAATGTGATTTATGTTTATGGTTAATAAATGCCCTAATTCATATAGAATTACCGTGTGCCTGGTGCTTATGTTCAATCTTGGTAAACGCAACTCCTAGGTGAAAGCTAGGCGCATGAATGGACGAGTAATCCCAATCAGGCAAGTGGTGATCACACAAATAGGGAGTGAGTGAACCTCTGATGTCAAAAGTAACGAGTACACTATACGATCTGGACCCATATCCAAAGTTATTATTGTAGTTTTATCCTAAGTAGACTGTCGAGATATCATCCCAATAATGTTTCATAGGAATGTGGTCGTCGTTGATATGCGGCGTTAATGAGAGCGGCAGGAAGGATACTGCCGTGTAAAGCCACCGGATTGTGGTAAAGACTAAGTGAGAGCGGTGAGAGGGAGATCACCGTGGATGTTTCGCAGGATCGCGAACGCTGGAAAAGAGAGCATTGGGTTCTGCAGGCCCGTGTGTAGACACGCCGGATTGTGTGTCAGATCTGCCCTGGGGTAGAACGGTCTGGGTCGGGGCGACCGCGAGGCCAACTGATGTGAATAAGATATTGTAGAAAATCCATATATGTATATTGTCATTCCCCATTCTTAGGTGCGACCTGTATATTCATCGTTATATCTACTCAGTGTAAATACGATCTAAGAAGGGAAGGTGAGTACGTTTTGGCTGGGTCACAGGGGCCCCTGGGGGCTGATCCCATCTAAACAGAAAATCCAGCCATTACATCTGGCGTCACGAACTGTTTACGAAGCCTGTGTGCGTTGTATTGTTTTCATCTTGTTGGTTTGCGCTCGGCTTGTACGTATAAAATTTTGTTTATAACTGTATATATATTTTTTGTGTATCATTATGTTTGTGAAAAAATCATCGTCGGTTTTCAAATTACCGATTCAGATTCCCGGCTGGGAGTCTACGCCTTATGAGGCTTTGGCCCGTGAGTGGGCTGATTCTACTGGTTTGAGCGAAAATTGGTCTTCATTCTTGGAGCAGGCGGAGCCTGCTGATGTGATTTCGTGCCTACAGAAAGCGCCAGTAGTGAAGGGTGATGAGCTTCCTATTTTAGGACGCAGAGGGTGGATTGTTCTTAATGCATACAGAATAATGCATGAGAGGGTTGTGCAACTACAGAAACAGTTTAAAGATTCGGAAGGACAGTGTGTTGAGTTGCAAAATGCGCACACTTTGTTGCGTTGTCAAAATAAATTGCTTGCCGACAAACTTGAAACATATCAGACCATTGCCGAAAGGGCTGCGGTCCGTATTGCACGATATAAGTATAAACATCGTCGTGGACGTGTGTCTTCACGCAAAGTGCGTATGGTTGTAGCAAAAGCTGGAATGGATTGGAACCCCGATGAGTGGGACGGTAATATCTGGGATTCTCATACTTCTGACTCCTCGGCAGAGGAGGGTGACAAGCGCGAGTCTTCTCGCTCCGGACGTGATTGTAAATCTGCTTCATGCATTGATTCAACTCCCGATTGTGACCGTGCTCGTTCTTCCCGTGCGGACGACGTAGCTTGCCCTGATTGTGATGTTAAATCTAAGATGCGGGCTTCTTCGGAAGCTCTTCCCGCAGTTTCTGCTCACCCAATTTTTCGACGGAAATTACAACAAGCCCCTGGTAATCCGGGTGGTATCGCTCTTGACTGTATTGAAGATTTTACTCAGCAGGAGATCAGTGACATCCTGCAACGTTTTAAACAACGACCTGGTGAGTCTTTGCTTACCTGGATGGTGCGCCTTTATGAGCTTGGCGCTTCCGGTATTATGCTCGATGCCGTTGATTGCTTACGATTTTGCTCTTTGAGTTCTGATTCTACTATTCAGGACCATTTTCGGAATTTTAATGGTAATGTTCAAACTTCTTTGCTCCAGCTTGCGTCTGATGGCTGTAATCATAAATATCCGACTGAGTCTGATTGGCCCTCTGATGAAAAGCCATGGTATACTCTGCGCGATGCGTCGCAACGTTTAAAGGAAGAAGTTATGAAAACCTGTATCTTCCTTAGTACTGCTGACAGATTATTGGATGGTCTTTTAACATCTTCTGTGCGTAATCGCATTATCCGTTCTTCTCCTGTTGCTTACAAGCAGGTCATGATGACTTTATTGATTAATCAAACTGGCAATCCTTTGTCTGCTGTGCTTGAGTCTGTTCGTCAGCTTGGTGAGTTGGGTGAATGGTTTAAACCTGAAAGACAATCCCGACCTGAGGGTCGTACTGGTGGGGACTATAAGTTCTCTAGACGTGACATGTTTCTTGCTCTCGTTGCTGATGGCGTGAAAAAGGAAGAGATCGATGGTGAACCCAATAATATCCTATGGGATATGTTCCGTAAGCGTGGTTTGGATCGGAAGGAAGGTGCCCGTCGTGTGCGAAAGAATGATTATGATCGTGGTTCGGATGACAGTGGTGATGAGAGACGACGTGTGAATTCTGATCGCCGTGACGACCGGCGCCAAGAACGTGGTGGTTCCCCCCGTCGTAGTGATGGGAGGGGGAGAGAGGATGATCGTGAGAGGGGAAGAGATGATCGTGGTTCTAGCAGACATAGAGATGCAAGGAGTTATTCCCCTGATATACGAAGGAGGGAGGATCGTAATAGACTCTCTGACCGTAATTCACAATTTTTTGAACATGATAATAATCCGTTTCGTACTGGAGACGGATATGAACAAGAAATTCTGATACCGAAGAAAACTGAAAACATCTACCCTGATCTGTCTTGGTTGACTGAACGCAGGAAAAATGACTAGGAAATAGGTCAAGCTCCGGTACGCAGGTGGGCCCACAGAGATTACAGACCATATGTAGATATTGAGATTTTTTGGAAACATCGTAATATCCAAAGGGCCCGAGCGTTGGTTGATACTGGGGCGGAGGCCACTTTAATTCATGGCAAGTCGAGAAAATTTCATGGACAATCTTTTACAATTACCGGCCTGGGTGGTAAAGAAACGCCCGCAGTTCAAACTGCACTTGAGATTAAAATTGGTAGGATTCCTCGTAGAGAATACTCTGTGTTGGTTGTGCCACTTTTGGAATACATTATTGGAATTGACATCTTGAAGGGTATGACTTTGCATTTGGATGATGGTTACTATCAGTTTGGTGCTAGGCAGTACATTTCGACCAGACCCGTACGGGTTGGTCGTTTACGCATGCCACCTATTAAGATCCCTTTAGCAACGAAAGTGATTTCTCAGAAACAATATCGCATCCCAGGTGGTCATGAAGAAATTACAGCTACGATTCAGGATTTGGTTGACGCGGGAGTCATTACTCCGGTCACATCCGCTTGGAATAATCCTGTTTGGCCCGTGCGCAAAAGTGACAACTCTTGGCGCATGACTGTTGATTATCGAGAATTGAACAAACATACACCTAAATTGACTGTGGCAGTGCCCGACATTGTTACATTGATTGAGAGAATTCAAAAGCATCCTGGTACATGGTATGCTTCTATCGATATTGCTAATGCATTCTTTTCGATTCCAATTGCCCCCGAATGCCAAGAACAATTCAGTTTTACATGGAATGGACGTCAAATGACGTTCCGGAGTCTTCCTCAAGGCTATGTACATAGCCCTACAATCTGTCACCGGCTGGTGGCGGAACATTTGTCTGAAGTGCCTACGATTCCACAAGTTCAGATTTGTCATTATATTGACGACATTTTGATTCAAGGTGAAACGCAAGACCAAGTTCAGTCTCATTTAGATCAGATCATTGACTGTTTGCGAGCAAAAGGCTGGGAAATTAATCCTGATAAATTACAAACTCCATCCCAAGCTGTGAAATTTCTAGGAATTAATTGGCATGAAGGTCACAGAGAAGTGATCCCACAAGTTAAACGTAAAATACTTGATTTTGCTGTTCCCAGAAATAGGAAAGAGGCGCAATCCTTTATTGGGTTGTTTGGATTTTGGCGCCAACATATTCCACATTTGAGTCAGATCTTGGCTCCACTGTATCGAGTCACTCGTAAAAAGAATGCGTTTGAGTGGGGTGAACCTCAACAGACTGCTTTTGATTTGGCTAAAGAAGCTATTCAGTATGCTTTGGATTTGTGGCCCGTGAGTGAGGGTAATGTGGATTTGAATGTGTCCGTGGAAGGTCTGTATGCCAATTGGAGTTTGTGGCAAAAGCAGGGCAGACAAAAAGTGCCATTAGGTTTTTGGACCAAAAAGTTACCAGAGGCTGGTGAGCGTTATTCTCCTTTTGAAAAACAGTTGCTTGCTTGTTATTGGGCTCTGGTGGACACCGAGCAATTGACTTTAGGCCATGCTGTGATTTTGAGGCCTGAGATTCCCATCATGCAGTGGGTTTTGAGTTCACCGAAGTCCCATCGAATTGGACATGCTCAGGAGGCTAGTGTGATTAAATGGAAATGGTACATTCAGGACAGGGCACGTGTGGGTCCGAAAGGTGTGGCGGTTTTACATGAGCGAGTGGCGCAGGCGCCCTCCAATGAAGCTGAGAGTGAGCGTTCGGTTCCCGTAGTGCAGGAGTCTCCCGTGCAGTGGGGTAAATCATTTGATGATCTGTCCGTGGAGGATAGAAAACATGTGTGGTTTACGGATGGTTCTGCGAAGTTCATTGGTGACAAGAGACATTGGAAAGCTGTCTCCTATAACCCGACTACTAAGAAATCATTGAGCACCACTGGAGATGGTAAGAGTAGTCAATATGCTGAACTTTATGCGATTTACCAAGTTTTGAAACAAGAGTTACCAGGTACATGTCATATTTTCACTGATTCTTGGTCCACTGCAAATGGACTGGCGGTGTGGTTGCCTACATGGCATTCGCACAATTGGGAATTGCACTCCAAGGAATTATGGGGTAAAGAATTGTGGCAAGAAATTTGGGAACTGCTTCCGCACAGTACTGTAACAATCTTTCACGTGGATGCTCATACTCCAATAGATTCCCTTGACAAATTTTTCCATAACATTGCAGATGAACAGTCTAAAATTTCTGAGGCAGTGGTTGACATGCAAGATTCTGATTTGGCGGGATTGGCGAAATGGGCCCATCAGAAAGCAGGACATTTTGGAGAGAAAGCCACTAACAGGTGGGCTGCTGATAGAGGAATTCATATTCCCTTTTCTTTAATTAAAGATGCCATTCTACATTGTCCCATTTGCCAGCATTCTAGAAAGAAAGAGGTGCCTCAAATTGTTCGAGGTCACTTACATCGAGGTAAATTGCCCGCCCAAATTTGGCAGATTGATTATATTGGTCCGCTCCCCATGAGCAGAAATTGTCAATACATTTGTACAGCAGTCGATACTTATAGTGGCCTTTTGGTCGCTTTCCCTTGCAAGAATGCTACCCAAGTGAATACAATTAAAACCCTGGAACTGATTATTCTATATTATGGTGTCCCATTCCAAATTCAATCGGACAATGCATCCCACTTTCGTGGAAGATTGGTGCAGGAATTCTGTATGGAAAACAATATCGATTGGGTATTTCACATTCCATATTATCCACAAGCTTCAGGACTGATTGAGAGAATGAATGGTTTGTTGAAAGAACAGTTGCGCAAGTTGACTGATGACCGTTACAGCCAGTGGAGAGATGTCTTACTTCAAGCTTTATTAATTCTTAATAATCGCCCTTTGTTGCATGCTGAATCTCCTTTGATGCGTTTGTTTCCTCCACATGTTGATGCAAAACCTAATTCTGTTGCTGCTACGGTCACATATTGGGAAATTACCCCCGGTGCTTTGGCTCCGTGTAGAGCTACTCCAGGTTCCGCAGGCCTCGACCTGCATGCTTTAAATGATGTACACTTCCCAGGAAAAGATCGAATCATTGTTGAAACTGGCATTGGTGTCTCTATACCTGCCGGTAGTTTTGGATTAATTGCCCCTAGATCTGGCCTGGCCCTGAAAGGTGTTCAAGTCCTTGGTGGTGTGATCGACAGTGATTATCAGGGAGAGATTAAGGTTCTCTTGCTTAATAGCAGTGAGATGGATTTGTTTATCAAAAAGTCTGACCGTGTTGCTCAGTTATTGATTATGCCTGTCTTCAGTGGTGAGATCAAAAAAGGCTCTGCCCCAACGTTGCTAACTGTGCGTGGACAAAAAGGCTTCGGATCTTCTGATCTTCCTGGAGCTAAAATATGGGTGCAATCGCCTAAAAATCCTCCTGAACAGGCTGATATTATTGCGACTGGTCATGACAACACCGTTTTGGTGATGAAGCCAGGGAAAGATGGCTGGGAAGCTGTCCCAGCTGACAAATGTTATTTACGAGAATGATTAAGGCCCGTGTTTGTATTCTTTCAGATCATTCTCTGGACTGCTGCTGCAGGATGTGTCGGCGCTGGACTCCTTTTGGCCTGCTACGCCGGGAGAGGAGAGGATCTACCGACGCCGAGTGATGGGATAACAAGAGCCACGCGATCCGCGTGGCAGAAGTCCTCCAACTTCTGGATCACACTCGCGAAGCGAGTGACGAACTCTCCGCATTTTTGCCTTACCCCCATGAAGAGCGTTACTGACATATTATCGACCTGTTTGGTCGCTGTCCCCGCATCTACTGAAACTCTTCGTCACGTATTTAATATATCCAGTGCCCGACCTAATGTCATTTTGGGCGACTTTTTGGCCCATGAATATTGTCCCTCATGTACTCTTCTTCCAGACCAGGATGTGCTACTTAATTCCAGAATCACTACTTTTAATATTACCCCTGGTGATCTTTGCTTCATGATGACCTGTAATCCTAAGGCCATCTCTGAATGTTTGCGGTTGAAACTCCAAGCCGCTACTACTTTTTCATTTCATCAGCGTTTGTTATGTATGAAAAGACTTCCTAATTCATGTTTTTCAGTGAAGAACAATATGACTTGCAAAAGTTTAGTTGTTGCCACTAGCCATTATCGTCCAATGTTGTTACCGGCTGGATGGCTCTTTTCATGCGGGAATTCATCTTGGCCCTATATTCCTGCGAATATTTCTGGTGGCCCATGTGCCATCACTAGATTAAGTTTGCTAATGTTTTCCTCACATCCTCCTTCATATTCCCGTATTGTTCGAGACTCTATGTCATTACATGAAGACTGTGATTCCTCTGTTCGTCTTTTTTCCAAATCTGAATATCTTGGTTTAGCTTTTTCTATTATTGGTGTTCCTGCATTAGCTGTTTATAATGCCAAGACAATCGGCAAAATGGCCTGTTGGATGGTTAAATCGATCAACCAGACTTCTACCGTTTTATCAGATTTATTATTAGATTCCCAAGGTGAACGTAGAGCTATTTTACAAAATCGTGCAGCCATCGATTATTTGTTGCTAAAACACGGGCATGAGTGCTCTGAATTTGAGGGTCTATGCTGTTTTAATTTGTCTGACCATTCTAAAGATATCCAATCCCATATTAATAAACTCCACGACTTGACGGCAGAAATTAGGGAACACATAGATCAGGGTTTCTTTGACTGGCTTTTTAATTGGCTCCCTGACATGCATTTTTTACGACAAATTTTGGGAGGGGTTATTATTGTTGTCTGTGTCCTTATAGTGATTTGTTGTTTCATTCAGTGTATCCCTTCCCTGCTACAATTTTTTAGAGTTACAAAGAGTCGTAGATCAGTTAGTTTTGTTTCATATTATTCGTCCACTGACGTTAGTTCCATTTAGTTTGTGGATGATAGACTGAAGTCAAGGGGTGTAATGTTATGGCTGTCTTTCTGCCAGCCCTCTGGAGAAGGAGAATGATGGAGAGTGACTCCAGCCTATCACCCTCATAGCATAGGGATTAGGCCGATAGACAGGGACCCTGTCTTATAGATATAGGGGCATTTTCGTGCCATTTCCCTTAGAGTAAGGCTTATGAATTTAAGTTAGGGGTTAGATATATGGGTATTAGTCATGATTTATTCATTTGCTAACATGCCGATCTGTTTCTCATGGAGCTATGTATATTATGGGCTCCGTAGGCCTTAAGCGAGACAGACTCCATTTTGCTTTCTGCCTGGTAGCTCGAGAAGGCTTTCTAGGTGAAGTGTAATGTTTTAGTTTCAAGCTGTTGTTCGCTTGGAGAGAACCGGTTCAGGCTGACCCTTATCGAAGGAATGTATTTTTCTCCACTCCGAAGACACAACTTCAGGCCGGCCGGCTGGGAAAGTGTCCTTGGTACGGGGAGGTACAAGAATTTGGTGGGCGGCAGGTTACTGGCCGTGAATTTCCATGAAGGAACGGGCTTGGATATTAGCGAAGGTGTTAGTCTTTCAGTCAGTCAGTCCGTAGGCGGCATCTAGCCGTTAGCATCTCTGCCATTATTCATTTTCATGGTGGACAAGTCGCCATCTTTGAAGTCGGAGAAAAGATTTAAGACCGAAACTCTCTGAAAATAGACTGAACGAGAAGTGGCGCGGAGCGCACTAAATACAGAGAGAGAGAGAGACGGTAGCTAATTAACAGCAAGGTTCCGAGGTCCTGAGGGAGAGCAGACGAGTTTGAGCCTAGCGGTGCAGACGTGTGCCTGTGACGGCTGAGGGTGACTGCAAGGCGAGCCAGGACCCAGAGACGAGACAGGAGCCTAGATGACTGCCGAGTCCCGATTTCCCGTTAACCAGGTGAAGTCCAACCAGTCCTTATAGTGCGTGCACCCTAACCTTTCTCTTTTATTTCTTGTGCAAATGTAATGCTGCATAGTAATGTGATTTATGTTTATGGTTAATAAATGCCCTAATTCATATAGAATTACCGTGTGCCTGGTGCTTATGTTCAATCTTGGTAAACGCAACTCCTAGGTGAAAGCTAGGCGCATGAATGGACGAGTAATCCCAATCAGGCAAGTGGTGATCACACAAATAGGGAGTGAGTGAACCTCTGATGTCAAAAGTAACGAGTACACTATACGATCTGGACCCATATCCAAAGTTATTATTGTAGTTTTATCCTAAGTAGACTGTCGAGATATCATCCCAATAATGTTTCATAGGAATGTGGTCGTCGTTGATATGCGGCGTTAATGAGAGCGGCAGGAAGGATACTGCCGTGTAAAGCCACCGGATTGTGGTAAAGACTAAGTGAGAGCGGTGAGAGGGAGATCACCGTGGATGTTTCGCAGGATCGCGAACGCTGGAAAAGAGAGCATTGGGTTCTGCAGGCCCGTGTGTAGACACGCCGGATTGTGTGTCAGATCTGCCCTGGGGTAGAACGGTCTGGGTCGGGGCGACCGCGAGGCCAACTGATGTGAATAAGATATTGTAGAAAATCCATATATGTATATTGTCATTCCCCATTCTTAGGTGCGACCTGTATATTCATCGTTATATCTACTCAGTGTAAATACGATCTAAGAAGGGAAGGTGAGTACGTTTTGGCTGGGTCACAGGGGCCCCTGGGGGCTGATCCCATCTAAACAGAAAATCCAGCCATTACACTCTCCCTCTCCCATAAACGACTGCATGGGTAACTTCGCTATGCAAGCGGCTCGCAAAGACGCAAAAATCCCAGCGAACACGCAAAAAACCCAGCGAACACGCAAAAAACCCCGCGAACCCGCAAAAAAACAAAACTCCGCAAATTCGCACAAATTCGCAAATTTTGCGGATCGCGAATTCGCAAATCCGCAAATTCGCGGATCGCGAATTCGCAAAATTCGCCCATGCTTAGTACAGCGTATGCTATGAATTGCGAGTATGAGTTGCGTCTAGTACAGTGTGTGGTGTAAACCGGCCAGTGTGAGTTGTCAGGTGTCCAGTGTGTGGTGGGAACCGGTGAGTGTGAGTTGTGAGTTGTACAGTGTGTCATGTGAGCTGGCGATTGTGAGTTGTGAGTTGTACAGTGCGTGGTGCGAACCAGCAAATGTGAATTGCGAGTAGTACAGTGTGTGGTGTGAACCGGCGAGTGTGAGTTGTGAGTAGTACAGTGTGTGGTGTGAACCGGTGAGTGTGAGTTGTGAGGTGTCCAGTGTGTGGTGGGAACCGGTGAGTGTGAGTTGTGAGTAGTACAGTGTGTCATGTGAGCTGGCGATTGTGAGTTGTGAGTTGTACAGTGCATGGTGAGAACCAGGAAATGTGAGTTGCGAGTAGTACAGTGTGTGGTGTGAACCGGTGAGTGTGAGTTGTGAGTCGTACAATGTGCGGTGTGAACCGGCAAGTGTGAGTTGTGAGTAGTACAGTGTGTGGTGTGAACCGGTGAGTGTGAGTTGTGAGGTGTACAGTACATGGTATGAACCGCGAGTGTAAGTAGTACAGTGTGTGGTGTGAACAGGTGAGTGTGAGTTGTGAGTTGTACAGTGCGTGGTGCGAACTGGCATGTGTGAGTTGTGAATAGTACAGTGTATGGTGTGAACCGGTGAGTGTGATTTGTGAGTAGTACAGCATGTCGTGTGACCTGGCGAGTGTGAGTTGTGAGTTCTACAGTGCGTGGTGCGAACCGGTGAGTGTGAGTTGCGAGTAGTACAGTGTGTGGTGGGAACCAGTTAGTGTGAGTTGTGAGTCGTACAGTGTGTGGTGTGAACTGGCGAGTGTGAGTTGTGAGTAGTACTGTGTGTGGTGTGAACCGGTGAGTGTGAGTTGTGAGGTGTACAGTGCATGGTGTGAACCACGAGTCAAGTCTGAGAAGTACAGTGTGTGGTGTGAACCGGTGAGTGTGAGTTGTGAGTTGTACATTGCATGGTGCGAACCGGTGTGTGTGAGTTGTGAGTAGTACAGCTTGTGGTGTGAGCTGGCGAGTGTGAGTTGTGAGAGTAGTACAGTGTATGCTATGACTTGGCAAGTGTGAGTTGCATCTAGTACAGTGTGTGGTGTGAACCGGTCAATGTGAGTTGTCAGGTGTCCAATGCGTGGTGTGAACCGGTGAGTGTGAGGTGTGAGTAGTACAGCGTATGCTGTGAATTGGCGAGTATGAGTTGTGAGTAGTACAGTGTGTGGTGTGAACCGGTGAGTGTGAGTTGTGAGGTGTACAGTGCATGGTGTGAACCGCGAGTGCGAGTTGTGAGTATTACAGTGTGAGGTGTGAACCGGTGAGTATGAGTTGTGAGTAGTATAGTGTGTGGTGTGAACCGGTGAGTGTGAGTTGTGAGGCGTACAGTCGGTGATGTGAGCCACAAGTGTGAGTTGTGAGTAGTACAGTGTGTGCTGGGAACCGGTGAGTGTGAGTTGTGAGTAGTACAGTGTGTGGTGTGAGTCGGTAAGTGTGAGTTGTGAGTAGTACAGCATGTGCTGGGAACCGGTGAGTGTGAGTTGTGAGTAGTACTGTTGGACAGGCCACATGACGGGCTCGCTCCCTCCCCGCATGACAGTGCCGGGACGTCAGCTCTCCAGGTGCTACCCACCGAAGCAACTCACACTCCGTCCCCTACGGGACTCCTACTCCCGGACATCTCTGTATCACGGGCCCGGGCCACCGTCAGCACCATTGCCCAAGCCGGCCGCCATCTTGGACACTGCACCACGAGGCCGCGTGGCCTCAGCCCGACCCCAACCCTGGGCCTGGCCAGGCCCCGACATCCCGGCACCACCATCCACCCAGGAGGTGAACGGCCCACTTGGCAGGTCAATGGGAGAAAGAAGTGTCGATGGTTCTCCCCCACCAGGTGCCGATCGCCCCCAGCCTCCCCGGGTGCTGGCTCCACCCCCCTGCTGGGTGTCTGGACTCCCTCATCCCGGACCTCCCGACCTCCAAGTGCGAGGGTCCGGACATCAAAGGCCGCCAGACCTATAACTGGGGCAGCTCCAGAGCAGGAAGGCAGTTGTATCCTGGAGTCGAGAGACACCGAGAAGAACTCATCCTTGACGGACTGCTGGCGCTGCCGCAGCCCTACCTTGTGAACTGTCATCCTGCCGCTGGCGCTGCCGCGGCCCTCTGCAATCTACATCCTCGTCGGGACCTGCTGGCGCTGCCGCGACCCGTTGTAACTATCATCTTCGTTGGACCTGCTGGCGCTGCCGCGATCCGTTGTAATCACCGTCCTCGTTGGAACCGGCTGGCACTGCCGAGATCCGTTGCATCTACCACCTTCATCGGGACCTGCTGGCGCTGCCGCGGCCCGTCCCTCAAGAAACACCGAGCTCGAGGATTGTGAGCTATCCATCATCTCATCGCAACTACCAGTTTGGTAATAAGACTGTCCCGCTACCCCCTTTCCCATCCAAGAGACTAGAATCGAGGGGACCCCTGAGTCCAGACCTCCTTGTACCATTCTACCGTACTTCAAGATTGCTTATAAAGAACGTTAAATCTTATCTTTGTGTGGTGCCTATCTGTGGGGGGGGAAGTTACTTGTCTGTACGATCGCTGGAGACGGCTCTCCCCGGAGACCTCTTCCCTTGTCCTCGGCCGACCCTCCAGGTCCCGTCTAACATTGGTGGCCAGCGGCGCGATCCGAACCAACGCGTAATCGTACAGAAAGCAACTCACCTCACGACTAAACCACAATGCCGGCCCAGGAAAGCGGGTCTACAGAGAAATTCCAAATGGACAAGCTGGAGGAGTACAACCATCGAGAATTAAAACTATTTTGTATAGAACTGGGCATTGCTACCACCGGTCTGAGCACAAAAGATGACTTTAAACTCGCCCTAGAATCATGGGCAGAGGTAAACACCGCTGGTCCCCGGGACCAACACAGCGAAACCCCGGAAACCAACCCCGCTCCTTCCGAGGAAAGGAGAGCAGGTCTCTCCCGGGAAGAGATCCAAGAGCGAGAGAAAACCAGACTGCATGAATTAGGGTTGGCACGGCTCAAAATGGATGGAGAACTAAAACTAGCGGAACAAAAATTGAACCTAGAACACTTACGGCTCCGAGAAGAGCGGGAGGAAAAACAAAGACAAAGAGAGCTTGAAGAAAAAAGACTGGCATATGAACACGAGTGCAAACTAGCCGAAATAGAACTACGTAAGCAAGGCAAGGACCTGGGGGTGCCCGAGCGACCACGCACCCCAGGAACTTCAGAATCAAAGGTCCGCATTCCCAAAGATGTCGTCCGAGAGTTCTACCAAAACGACGACATACAGCAGTGGTTCAAGGCCTATGAAATCGCCATGTCCTCTCACCGGATCGATCGAAGTGACTGGGGAGCCGGTCTATGGGGGAGGTTCGTCAACGAAGGCCGGGATGCCCTGTTACAGCTCCCGGATCACCAAATGACGTCCTATGATCACATGAAGGCCGCCCTCCTCACTCGATATGGGCTAACTCCCGAAATGTACCGCCAGAGGTTCCGCGACTGCACCCGAATCCCGGGTACCACTTGGGTGGAATATGTGAACTATTTCAGCCGAGCCCTCGAGGGATGGATCAAGGGGAGCAACGTAACGACCTACGAGCAGCTTTTTAACCTTGTTGTGTGGGAGCACCTCTCCAATAACTGCTTTGTCGAGCTCAGGCAGCACCTCCTCGACAGTAAAATGACTGATCCACGGCAGCTCGCCGCCGAGGCTGACCGATGGGAGAGCACCCGAGTGGGCCGGGGTGGCCCGAACAAACAGAATAGGAACAACCAAGGCCATCACCGTCCCCGAGGAGGAGGAGGAGGCCAGGGCCGGGGGAAAGACACCGTCCCGGTCGCTCCCACTACCAGCACCCCGCCCCCGGCCAACAGGGGCAACCCCCCGATGCGCCCGGGGTTCAGAGCCAATGTCACGTGTCACCGATGCCAGCGAGTCGGTCACTACGCCAGTGACCCGAACTGTCCACAGAACCAGACTCCGAGGCCCCGCCAGGTAGCGGCCGCCGCCCTCGGAGAAGAGCAAGTCTCCGAGGAACAGGAAGAGTACGAACACGAGCAACAAGAGTGGGAACCGGCCGCCATGGTCCTGGCGTGCCTGGGGGGGAGAGACATGGTCCCGCGGGCTCCCCTACCCGCCAACACTAGAAAGTATAGTCAGTGGGTGAGCATAAATGGGCACAAGGCCAAAGCCCTACGGGACACAGGGGCCAGTGTGACCGCCGTCCGCTGTCACCTGGTGACCCCCGAGCAAATAATACCGAACATTCTCTGCCCCGTCCGTTCAGCCGACAATTCAGAGAGCATGTGTCGGATGGCCTGCGTCCCCTTCGAGTGGGGAGGAGTATCCGGCATGCTGAAGGTGACGGTCCGCGATGATGCCCCCGTGGACTGTCTCCTGGGGAACGATCTTGAGAGTTCCCCATGGGTCGCCGTAAGAAAGAAGAGAACACCTGGGGATGCTGGGCCTTCCGGACTGGGCGTGCGTAACCACCCGGTCCATGGCGGCCCGCGCCATCCCCCGACCAGAAGAACCCGAATGGCCAGCACCTCCTCCCCCGATCGCTCCAGTGGGGGACGCCGACACCGTCAACCCCCCAGAACAAACCCAAGAAGAACTCGCTCAGCCCCAGGATTTCCCAGACCTGGCTCAGTGGCGTCAAGAAGGGGGACCCACCCAGGAACAATTCCGTCAAGAGCAAAAGACATGTCCCTCCCTCGAGGGACTCCGACAACAAGCCCTCGCCCAGAGCACGGGAGATACCGCCGGGGGCCACTGGATCTATTGGGACAATGATCTATTGTACAGTGAACAGAGAATCGCCGAGTTGGGGGCCAGTCGAGTGTTAGTGGTGCCCCTCCGTTTTAGAGACTTCCTGCTGAACTTGGCCCACGATGTCCCCCTGGCCGGACACTTGGGTCAGGACAAAACCTACAACCGCCTGGTGACCCACTTTTACTGGCCCAAGATGAGAAATGACGTACTCAACCACTGCCGGTCTTGTCCCACTTGTCAGGCCAGCGGGAAGAGCGGCCGCAAACTCAAGGCGCCCCTGCAGCCCTTTCCGGTGGTCACCACCCCGTTCGAAAAAGTGGGAATAGACATTGTGGGGCCCCTGGACCCCGAACAGCCCAAGGACATCGTTTCATTCTGGTACTGGTGGACCATGACACCCGCTATCCTGAAGCCATCCCCCTTCGAACTGTAACCGCACCGGTGGTCGGCCGAGCCTTGATGGGGATCTTCTCCCGGGTGGGCTTCCCCCGGGAAGTCGTCAGCGACAGAGGCACGAACTTCATTTCGAAATACATGAAATCCCTCTGGCAGCAGTGCGGGGTCACCTACCGATTCACAACCCCCTATCACCCACAGGGGAACGGACTGGTTGAGCGGTTCAACCGTACACTCAAGGGAATGATTATGGGGTTAGAAGAGCCCCTCTGCCGCCAGTGGGATGTGCTCCTCCCGTGCCTCCTCTTCGCCTACCGAGAAGTCCCTCAGAAGTCCCTCGGCTTCAGCCCCTTCGAGCTCTTGTACGGGCACCTTGTTCGAGGGCCCCTCAGCCTAGTCAAGGAAGGTTGAGAGATGGCCCCCCTGAAAACCCCTCCAGACGTCTACAAGTACCTCCTGACCCTCCGCAATCAGACCAGGCGGTTCCGAGAAATCGCCAAAGCCAATCTTGAAGCCAGTCAGGAGGACATGAAGAAATGGTACGATCAGAACGCCTCCTCCATAGAGTTCGTACCTGGCCAGCAAGTATGGGTGATGTCCCCCACCGAACCTTGTGCCCTGCAAGATAAGTGGACGGGGCCCTTCAAGGTGGTCGAACGCAAGAGCCCCGTCACCTATCTCATCGACATGGAATCTTCCCGGAACCCCCTCCGGGTCCTCCACGCCAACAGACTCAAGCCTCACTTTGTGCGCTCGGAGCTCAGCCTATTGATGGCTACAGACAGTGGGACAGAAGAAGACCCCGAGCCCCTCCCTGACCTACTGAGGACACGTGAAAAGGATGGTTCGGTAGACGGGGTCCGGCTGTCAGATGCCCTGACCTCAGAGCAGCGCCAAGACTGTCGGACTCTCCTGCTGCAGTTCGCAGCTCTCTTTTCCCTCACCCCAGGGGTCACCCCCTGGTGCCTGCACGACGTGGACACGGGGGACAGTCCCCCCATCAGACATCGGGCGTACCGCGTGCCAGATCGGGTACGTGCCTGCATTCAGGAAGAAGTCTCCAAGTTGCTCACCCTCGGAGTCATCGAACCCTCGGACAGCCCCTGGGCCAGCCCAGTCATACTGGTCCCCAAAGCTGCTGCCCCCGGCGCCACCCCTGAGCTCCGATTCTGCGTTGACTATCGGGGCCTGAACGCTGTCACCCGGACCGACGCTCACCCCATTCCCCGAGCCGATGAACTGATCGACCGTATGGGGGTTGCCCGCTACCTCAGCATCTTCGACCTGACAGCGGGCTACTGGCAGATCGGCCTCACCCCCAGGGCGCAAGAACGGCCCGCTTTCTCCACCCCGGATGGCCACTACCATTTCAAAGTGATGCCATTCGGCATGAAAAACGCCCCAGCAACTTTTCAACGCCTGGTGAACCAGGTATTGGTGGGCCTCGAAGAATTCAGCGCCGCCTACCTGGACGATATCGCGGTTTACAGCCGCCACTGGTCAGATCACCTCCGCCACCTCCGAGAGGTCCTGCGGGCCCTCCAACAGGCCGGCCTCACAATCAAGGCCAGCAAATGTCAGATTGGCCAGGGGTCCGTGACATACTTAGGACACCAAGTGGGGAGCGGTCTGGTGGCCCCCCTCCAACTCAAGATCGCTGCCATCCAGTTCTGGCAACCGCCCGTAACGCAAACCGAGGTCCGGGCCTTCCTGGGGCTCACCGGATACTACCGGCGGTTTGTGAAGGACTATGGCAGCATTGTGGGGCCCCTCACGGCCCTGACCTCCAAGAACCAGCCAAAAAGAGTCGACTGGACTCCCGATTGTCAAGTGGCCTTCGAAAAGCTGAAGGTCGCCATGTGCACCGCCCCGGTACTCCAGGCTCCCGACTACAGCCGGGAGTTCATCGTCCAGACTGATGCCTCTGACCATGGCATTGGGGCCGTCCTCTCCCAGCTGAACCCCGAGGGAGTCGACCAACCAGTGGCCTTCATCAGCAGACGTCTGTTGGCCCGAGAACAGCGCTGGAGCACCATCGAGAGGGAGGCCTTCGCTGTGGTATGGGCCCTCAAGAAGCTCCGTCCCTACCTCTTCGGTACCCACTTTCGGGTGCAAACAGATCACCGCCCCCTGCAATGGCTGATGCAGATGCGGGGGGAGAATCCCAAGCTCCTGCGATGGTCCATCTCCCTGCAAGGGATGGACTTCACGGTGGAACACCGCCCCGGCCAGGAGCACGCCAACGCGGATGGCCTGTCACGATTTTTCCGCCTCGACGAGGAGAGTCCCCAAGAAGATGGGTGACTCTCCCCGCCTTCAGCTGGGGGGGACGCATGTTGGACAGGCCACATGACGGGCTCGCTCCCTCCCTGCATGACAGAGCCGGGACGTCAGCTCTCCAGGTGCTACCCACCGAAGCAACTCACACTCCGTCTCCTACGGGACTCCTACTCCCGGACATCTCTGTATCACGGGCCCGGGCCACCGTCAGCACCATTGCCCGGGCCGGCCGCCATCTTGGACACTGCACCACGAGGCCGCGTGGCCTCAGCCCGACCCCAACCCTGGGCCTGGCCAGGCCCCGACATCCCGGCACCACCATCCACCCAGGAGGTGAACGGCCCACTTGGCAGGTCAATGGGAGAAAGAAGTGTTGATGGTTCTCCCCCGCTAGGTGCCGATCGCCCCCAGCCTCCCCGGGCGCTGGCTCCACCCCCCTGCTGGGTGTCTGGACTCCCTCATCCCGGACCTCCCGACCTCCAAGTGCGAGGGTCCGGACATCAAAGGCCGCCAGACCTATAACTGGGGCAGCTCCAGAGCAGGAAGGCAGTTGTATCCTGGAGTCGAGAGACACCGAGAAGAACTCATCCTTGACGGACTGCTGGCGCTGCCGCAGCCCTACCTTGTGAACTGTCGTCCTGCCGCTGGCGCTGCCGCGGCCCTCTGAAATCTACATCCTCGTCGGGACCTGCTGGCGCTGCCGCGACCCGTTGTAACTATCATCTTCGTTGGGACCTGCTGGCGCTGCCGCGATCCGTTGTAATCACCGTCCTCGTTGGAACCGGCTGGCGCTGCCGAGATCCGTTGCATCTACCACCTTCATCGGGACCTGCTGGCGCTGCCGCGGCCCGTCCCTCAAGAAACACCGAGCTCGAGGATTGTGAGCTATCCATCATCTCATTGCAACTACCAGTTTGGTAATAAGACTGTCCCGCTACCCCCATTCCCATCCAAGAGACTAGAATCGAGGGGACCCCGAGTCCAGACCTCCTTGTACCATTCTACCGTACTTCAAGATTGCTTATAAAGAACGTTAAATCTTATCTTTGTGTGGTGCCTATCTGTGGGGGGGAAGTTACTTGTCTGTACGATCGCTGGAGACGGCTCTCCCCGGAGACCTCTCCCCTTGTCCTCGGCCGACCCTCCAGGTCCCGTCTAACAAGTACAGTATATGGTTCGAACTGGTGAGTGTGGCTTGTGAGGTGTACAGTGCATGGTGTGAACTGCCAGTTTGAGTAGTACAGCGTGTGCTGTGAATTGACGAGTGTGAGTTGCTAGTAGTACAGTGTGTGGTGTGAACCGGGCAGTGTGAGTTGTGTGGTGTACAGTGTGTGGTGTGAACCGGCGAGTGTGAGTTGTGAGTAGTAAATCGCATGGTTTGAACCGGCAAGTGTGAGATGTGATTAGTACAGTTTGTGGAGTGAACCGGGGAGTGTGAGTTGTGAGCACTACAGTGTGTAGTTTGAACCAGCGAGTGTGATTTGTAAGTAGAACTGCTTGTACTGGAAACCGGCGAGTGTGAGTTGTGAGTAGTACTGTGTGTGGTGTGAACCGGCGAGTGTGAGTTGCGAGTCGTACAGTGTGTGGTGTGAACCAGTGAGTGTGAGTTGTGAGGTGTACAGTGCATGGTCTGAACCGCGACTGTGAGTAGTACAGTGTGTGGTGTGAACCGGCGAGTGTGAGTTATGAGTAGTACAGTGTGTGGTGCGAACCGGCGAGTGTGAGTTGTGAGTAGTACAGTGTGTGGTGTGAACCAGTGAGTTGTGAGTAGTACAGTGTGTGCTTGGAACAGGTGATGTGAGTTGTGAGTAGTACAGTATATTGTGCGAACTGGCGAGTGTGAGGTGTACAGTGCATGGTGTGAACCGCAAGTGTGAGTTGTGAGTTTCACAGTGTGTGCTGTGCATTGGCGAGTGTGAGTTGCGAGTAGTACAGGTGTGGTGTGAACCGGCGAGTGTGTGTTGTGAGTTGTACAGTGTGTGGTGCGAACTGGCGAGTGTGAGTTGTGAGTAGTAGAGCATGTGATGTGAGCCGGCGAGTGTGAGTTGAACAAGTACTGCTCTAGTGAAGTACCCTTCGTGCAAGGGCATATGCCAGCGCAAAGCACCTTCTGCACTGAGAAAAGGGCACCTTTCCAGAGAAAAAATACTGTTTGTGCCAGAAAGTAAATACCAATCCATCACTGTGGCATTTTGCATCACTTGGAGACGAGGCACCGCCTTAATAAATCTAGGCTGCAGTGCCTTTGTGCTGGGCCAGCATCCCTGAGTGTTCCTAATGCATTTTCGAATGCATTGGGTTCTGTTCTGTATTGATACCCATTTGCATTAAAGCACCATAATAGGTGGACAATAAAGCCGGAGGCTGTGCAGCACAATCTGTCCCTTCTCGCCTCATTCCCTGAATATTCGCTTCTATTTGCTGGTTCTGGGGGAGCAGCACTGATGCATCCGCTCCAGCAGGCTGTGTTGGAACTCATAGTCACTGGCTTAAATCCATGCCCACTCAGCCTTTCATCTTTTGAGGTCGATGAAATGAATTCCATTGAGTTGGGTAACAATAAGCACCTGCCATTCGGCCTCAAGATGCCCCAAGGGTTGAATGTGCCTTTACAAATTCATATTATGTCCCAAATTCCCTTTCAACTCACTTTGATAACTTGGTCCAGCTCTGCTTCGAAGTTCCACGTGCCTGAGCTGTGGCGAGGGATAGCATGGCCCAGGCATCCTGCTAGGCTCCTTCCCTACCCTACCGGGGTGGGGGGGGGGGGGGGTTGTCAGCCCTTAGTTCCAGAGGAAGACTTTAATGAAGTTTGGGTCTTGTGAACCCACAAAAGCAACACATATAAACATACATGTGCATGATCAAAGCTGTCGGAGCCCTGCACGGCCCCTTCCCCTCTTGTCTGGACAGGGTGACTAATTGCTCTTCCCTGAAAAGGCTCTGCGAGGTTTACAGTGAAAAGTGACTCCATGTGGGCAGGAAGTCACCCAGCTTGGCGGGCAGCTCCCGGTGCCTTCACGGCGGTGAAGCCAGGAGGGAAATATGAAGCAAACAAGAGAAAAAGAAACTCAGGCATATGGCGGCTCCGAGTAACAATTGAGAACTGGACGGGCAGCACTAAAATCACAGGCTTTTTTTGAGAACCTCAATTAAACTTAGGTATGTAAAAAACATAATCTGCGATGGCATATGTACATTTCATGACTCAGCTCCCTGATTCTCGAGGAGCTGCAGATAATTGTGCCCGCAGGAGGGAAACCCGACAGGAGATTTTCTTTGCTGTGGGTGCAGGCTTGGCCTACCGCCAGGCCCCGATCGCATTAGCCCTGCCCCAGCAAGCATTGGCAGAGTCAATAGGTCTTGCCTATGCAAGAGCTATTGGCTTTGCCAATGTGTTTTGACCATTATGCACACCAGTGTGGCTGCTGTTCAGCCTGGCAAAAAGTTAGTGGCGTAGAGGAGGTTCATGTGGAGTGCTGTAGACTGGAATGGTGAAGAGTGGAGTAGAGTGTTTTAGAGTCGAGTGGCAGAGTGTTGTGTATTTGAATAGCATAGTGTGGAGTTGCGTAGAGTGGCATACCCTGGAGTGGCATAGAGTAGAGTGGAATGGCGTTGAATGACTTGGTGTAGCGTGTTGAAGAGTATAGTGGTGTAGAGTGCAGTGACATTGAGTGCAGAGGCATTAAATTCAGCGGCATACAATGAAGCATAGCATAATGCAGTGGCATAGATTAGAGTGGTGCACAGAAGAGTGCAGCGGTGCAGAGTGGAGTGGCGCAGAGAGGAGTGGCACAGAGTGGAGTGGCGTAGAGTCCAGTATCATAGAGTAGAGTGGCTTAGAGTGGTGCAAAGTGGAGTAGAATTGAGTGATGCAGAGGGCAGTGGCACAGAGTAGAGTCGAGTGGAATACAGTGCAGTGGTGTAGAGTGCAGACTAGAGTCAAGTGGCATGGAGCAGTAGCGGCTCCTGGAGGGAGTGCTGAGGGGTGGTGAGGCGGGGAGGGGGAGGGGCAGGGTGGGGGGTAGTAAACTCTGGCATACGACCGAACGGAGGTAAATAAATAAATAAATAAATAAATAAAACTAATTACATTGCGCGTGCTGAATCCCCATTTGCCATTGCAGCATGCACAATTTAATTCATTTATTTATTTATTTACTTACCCGTTTGGCCATATGCTGGAGTATGCATGGTATGGTAGCGCACTGCTATTACAGACAACACATCTTCAATTGAAATGACTATTACATTTGCACAGACATACAGTTTTACTAATAAATCTATACAGTGCACACATAAACATGTGTGGAAATTGTATCACCTGGTGTAATGATTTGTTTTGCTTATATTGAAGTATTTGTTTCCAACACACTTCAGAAATAACAAAAATGTGCTTCATTTGTGTTCCTAATTCTGATATATTTTGAAATACGTATACAGCTCATTTAAATGTTGTATGCTAGAAAAAAAAATTGTTCCTACCCTCAGTATCCAGTAACATTGTCACATAAATCCTCTAATTTCGAAGTTAGAGAAAGAAAAGTAAACAAGCACCCTCCAAAGACAGCGCCTGACATTTGACCTCGGTCCTTGAATGCGCTGCAAATGTGACAAGATAAGAACAACATTTAAAGACCTGTTCACATAAAGGGAGTTTGTGGAAGAACACAGTAAACCCGGTTTAGGCAAAAGGAGGGACGAACTGAACTTGGAGAGCCTAAAGCAAATAAAGCCAGCAAATAGAAATCCAGAAAATATGAGTTACAAACCACAAAGCCAATGGTAATCAACAAGCGGAATGAATTCCCAGGTCAACTTTCTGAAAGTCCCCAAGATGACCTTAGCAAACCAGACAGCTGCGCTGTCTCAAACGCTGCGACCGAAACATTGATTGCACCTTGCATTTACCCACACCTCATGTCCTCTGGATGCATGGCCTGGCATTAGCTTCAGTGATGTTTCATTAATATTTGTGACATGACCTCATTACCTTGATGTGACAGGGAGATATGGCTGTATTCTTGACACTATCTTGCACATTTCAATGGGTGTGTTTTAGGTTTTCTATTGTAACTGTAATGTAACTTCAACTTTTACATTCAAACTTTTATCTTCAACTAATTTGTTCTTTGACCCTTTGTTTTTAAAACAAAAAATATCTTCTTCGCGGCTCTCTATTGCGTTGGACAACATTGTTCAGGTGTTCAAGTTTAGATCAGAAGTTCAACATTTTGGGCAAATAAAGAGCTTTTTATTACTCATCTCTGCACTGAAGTTTGCATTGTTAGGTTTCTAATGTAGGACATCCATCAAAACCTCTCCCTGTGGAGTTTACTACCAGATTATCTAGATTTAAAACTTGAACTGCCAAAATGTTTTGGCCAAAATATTGACTACTAGACTATTGAAAAGGTAAGTATAGACAGGTAAGTATCCAATTGCCACGCTTAACTCCTCATCTAGGTACCTTGAAGACATTATGCACTTTGAAGATATACACCTTCATGGTTCATAGGTGAGGAGGCTGTTTGGGTGTGCCCTTCGGTCTCTAATGGAATGCAAGAGGGAGTATTTTGCATAAAAATACTCTGTCAGTGGCCCCGTGGCACTAATTAGGGTAATCCTTCTACCGTACAGTTTTAGGTATGACGTTAGTGAAGACCTTTTGGTATTACTAAAATGATAATTATAATTTATATATATAATGGATTATTGGAGCTTTCAGCCAGCCCTCTTCATCCATTGGTCTGTTGTTTTGTCAGTCACAGTGTTTTTAATCCTCTACTATATATACCATGGACCACTCAACTCAGACATTAGCTAATTTCACTGTGAGTGACAATATTCTTCTCTTTCACAAAAAGAATAGCCTCACAAAATCGTCCCATTCACTACCAGGGACTGTTATGACAAAATGTGCTTTTGGAGGCCCAAAAATATTTTTGGCATGACCAATGATTATGTTTTTTTATTGGCGAGTGCCCGGCAGCTCCTCAAACATAAGGTTTTATAAAAACTATAGCAAAACAAGCATTGGAAAAGCTAAAAGGCTAGCAGTCAATGCTAGACCTACTAGGTTTGACAATGATTGCTCCTCTTTGGGAATGTCATCGGAAAGGCTGGTGGTCGCAAAAAGGAGACAATAGAAATGACCCCCATACACTGGAGAAGAATCCCAGAGTGCCAGAGCCATTGATTTTTAGGTCTCATCTGAGACAGCACATGCGCTGTTGCTTGCAAAACATTTTGTTTACATACAGTTGGGGAAGAGCCTGCTCATTGCTTCCAATTGACTGGTTCATAGTCACTTATTTGTTTGTTATTCTTTAATCAGTGACTCGGTGCAGGCCAGTTTCACTTTCTTTTCTTATGTTTGTCCCTCCCTGAAGCATGGTCAAAATACTGCTTCCTTTCCCAGTGTCCTGCCACAGCGCCTCTTTTCCAAGCTACTTTTTTCTTGTTGTATAAGCACTCCCTACGAGTGTATGTGCTCGTGTTGCTTGCTTCCCTACCGCTGTGTGTCGTGTTGCTTGCCTCCTTCTTCCCGCATTGCGTCATGTTGCTTGCCCCATCCTGCTCTTCTGCTAACTGTCATGTTTCTTGCCACCCCCTTCCTCTTTTCTAGGGTCCATGTTGGCCCCACTTACCATCCTAAAGTAGTTCCCCGATGTGGCCAGCACTGTCCGCATCATATCAGTTTTTTTTTAATCTAACTTTCATTTCACCCTTCCATCCAGCGTTGTTGCACCACCCCTCAGAGAGACCAGTGGCAGAAGAGCAAACTACACACACACACACAACCACTGTGCTGTCATTTGTGTCACGCATACAGGTGTTACTACAGGGAAGCCTTTGGCATCAAAGCCCACAAACACACACTGGGATGTCTCTGAGTACAAAATGAACACACGTATTTCCCAAAAGCACACACATACAGGCACATACACTCACTACATTGAGAAGCCCATGAATTCAGGTGATGCACAATGTGCTGCTCAAGGGTGTGAGGATACACCATACTCAAGTAAACACATTGTGCCAGTCACGAGGCTCTTGGCAGCAGAACTAACACATGCACAGTCGTCCTATCCCTCCAACTAACACTACAGCTTCAAATGTTTCCTTGTCCATCACATCCCAAACCTCCCTGCCTCTTCAGTCTCCTCGCTATCCCCTCCCATCATATTCTTGCATCCTGCGGCGGTTCCTCCTGATGTATCCTGTGGTTCCCTTTTCTCCCTGCTCACCATCTTGATTTCAGTGCTTACCAAAAAAATCAAATACCACCTGACAGTAGCTGCCAAATCAAACAAGCATTGGTAAACCCAACAGTTTTCATCTATGCAAGCCCTAGCCACATCAGAGCCCAGCTGTGCTGCTGTATAACATAGGAAAAAACCATGGACAAAACCTTTACCTCTCGTCAATGCTTGTTTGTTTTGAAGAAGTAAAGTCCTACTTTGGGGATTTGTCCCTGCAAAGCCATCTTCTTTGCATGGCGGCGGAGCAGCATTTCAATTATGCTGAAAGAGCTTCTGTTCCACCGGTGGAAACACTTGTGGCAAAATGATCTCCGCTGTTGTGACAAAGGTCTCTATGAAGAAGAGGTGATTTGCCACCAGGAAGACAGAGGGGGTTAAGCTTCAGAGCATAGACATCTTGGCCCATAATTAGAACAGCTTACAAAATTAATTTAGCCTATAGTCAGTCCCACATCCCCAATGCATTTCACAGTGGGGGCGATTGGACTGGCCCCTCGAAATCAAGAGTTGATTTTAACTGGTGTTTAATAGAGCCTGGAGGTTGTAAACCAAAAAGATTCATCATATATTAGACCCTTGGAAACCGATTTAACCTATGCCACCCTTAATAAAGTCGCCCGGCTTCTCAAACTCCCTCTCATGCCAATTACAGCCTCCATCTGTCTCCTCGGGCAGGAGCATGGGAGTTTTGCCAGGGAGGCATTAGCCTGTGCCATTTAGTAATTTGGATCTCTGGCCACAAATCAAAGTGTTCGTAATATATTTTCGACTGAAGGATATAGATTTTTTTTAAATAAAACATCGGATGTGCAAGCAGGAACAACAAACCATTATATAAAACGAATCTCTCATTTCAAATCTATTTGGATCTTCTCAATACCAAAGAAGCTGCAACTGAGTATCTTTAGAGATTAGGTAATGCCTCTACTCCACTCTATGCCATTCCACTCTATGACATTCTATTCCCTCCATGATGTTCCACAACAGTATACACTACTCTATGACACTCCACTTCACTTCACTCCATGCTACTCAACTCTACCCTACCCAAATCTAGACCACTCCACAACTCTCTACGCCACTCCATAACACTTCACTCCACTCCACTCTAGTTTAAGACACTCCACTCCACACCACTCTCCTTTACGACACTAACTTTTAGCCATGCTGAAGAGGATCTATGCTGGTGTACAGCCTGGCTAAAACATATAGGCAAAGCCAGTAGATCTTCAAGGGGGAAGACCTGTTGGCTTTGCCAATGCTTGTTTGAAGGAGTAGGTGGATCCTTACCATCTTTCCTGGTGTTTTCTTTTCCACTGTGGCATTATGCCTTTAACCACTCTTTTATGCCCTTATGTTTTCTTGTTTTTGTGGTTCTAGTGCAGCTTCCATCTCCTCTTTTGCTGCAGTTTTGAAAACAAAATTGCTAGCTTTCATTTTATTTCCTAAGTACGGC
The DNA here is from genome assembly GCF_964263255.1 of Lissotriton vulgaris. Lineage (NCBI taxonomy): Eukaryota > Metazoa > Chordata > Amphibia > Caudata > Salamandridae > Lissotriton > Lissotriton vulgaris. The sequence continues at coordinate 919,475,023 of NC_141685.1, forward strand.
AGCATTTCCCTCCAGGAATAAAACATTGAATTGCAGACAGTCAAAGCTATCAAAACACATGTATGTGGCAGCAGTCCAACAAGCATCCGAGTCTCTAAAACGTGTACCTTAATTTTAACAGCTCTTCTACTCTTTCTGGTCTCCTATTCCATTGTTCAGTATCCTCATATTCACCACTTTCATTATCCCTAATTATGTCTTCATATTTTACTTTGATTCACATCCAACTGATAATTCCTCTCCTTTTTGTTGTTCACCAGAGAAGCTCAGCAGTGCTGGTTGGAAAGAAAGACAAATATCCATGCAGTATATTACTTCAGCAGTTTGAGGGAGAGAAAGGCAGAAAGGGCCAGAGAAGGTGAAGGTATTCAAATCTACAGGCAAAGCCCCAACGAAATTGTCCAACACTAAACAATGGAGCATACACCGCACCTACTGTCACTCAGATCCCCCTGTGGAGGGCTCCACCACCCCCAGCACTGAAAGACATTTCTTGCTGCCTACTGCATGCGTCCATGGACAGTGAAGATCAGGGATTCTGTGTTGGGCAGCACCGCAAGAGATGAAGGGGGTGCTATATTGTTTGTTCCACATCACCACTTACATTTCTGAGAAGCATCACCAAAGTCTGTAGAAGTGAAATGTCAAAAGTGCCTCCATCATAAGGCTAGAAAAGGTGTGAGCTATTCTATTAAGTTTCTGTTCCTTTTTTCATGTCGGGCTTCAGCACTAATATTCATGACTGACCCGCCAATCTCATCTTTCACTGGACTTTGCTGAGTGTCGTGACCTTAGCAGAAGTAGAAATAAATTGCTAATATCTCTACATCCATCACCAGTAGCGTGATTGTACATTATTGACCACATTAGTAGGGCTGCAGTTTCTATTGCTCAGGTGAGGATGTTCAGGCAGGGTCTTTCCTTTGTGTGTCTGATTACTGCCACAGGAAGGCTGAATGACAGCCAGATGCAGGATTCTACACTTCATTGTGCCTATGTTGTGGGTGCACCAGATTAAACACATCCCCTGTGCTACCTGCCCTGAGAAGCATTACTTTACACAAATCCACTAAAACAGACTCTGCTGTCTTTCATCCCACCCTGGTCATCCAATGGAAAGGGGAGGGTCATCTCTATCACAAACATTAAAGTACAACATTCCTATTTTGCGTTCTCCTTCCATCTGATTGTATGTGAAAATGAAATCATATATATATTTTATTATTATATACTCACGAGTGATGGTGGGTGTATGTGCTCAGTTGTTTTCTCATGGCCCACAATGATACTGCAACATATGCAAATAACGTCATTTATTTCTATAAGCCAACTTTGAACTAAAACTTCTGATTCATAATTCTCCTTTTTCTTTCAAATGACTCTCTCCTTCCTTTCCATCCTCTGCATGCCTTCTCTCTCTCACTACAGCCTACTCTAAATCACATGCATGTTTGCCCTAATAGTTACTATTGAATCTCTGAAAACTTACCACACCTTATTTCAAAGATCCAAACCTCTCCTTTAAAAGTCATACCCTGTACCGTAAAAATACATAATCTACTGTAGCTAATGTATTAATACCACCAACCCCTGCAGTAAATTCCCATACCCCCCCCCCACCCCCACTACAGATCACACCTTATTCCTACGAATGCTATCTACCACATAGAAACTGGAGTAAAGGGATGGAGTGGTTCATGTGGAGCACAAGACTAATCACAATAATCAATAATAACTGCAAAAAAAAGAAAATCGTAAAAGCACAAAAATGCCTTATTAGGGGTAGTAGATGCTACATCATGCAGGTACAATACATTATATAACCCAAACAAGAACGAATGCCATAACACTTAGTCAGACAATAGATTGTGGTTCATACATACTGCATAATAATTCCCATCTATCGCTTGACATTCTTACAATCACATAGACAGAACTGCTAAGGGCTATATCCATCACTAAGTACTATACCAATCCACAGCAATCAACCACCCATTACCAACTAAACAGGTGTGGAATAACTGGAGAGAGCGGACAAATATAGCTGGACAATGAAGGACTCTAATTTTGTCCAACACTGCAGGGCCAGTTAGCAACATACTACAGTCACTTCTTGGCACTCCAGAATGACAATCAGATTTGGGTTGATATTAACTAAGTCCATCCCAGAAGCTCTCTCAAACTGTATTCCCTTTAACTATGCCTGCTCAGGACCACAAACCTTAAACAAATATCTCAGAATGGACCTCCCAGTACATTAACCAGCTAAGTGGACTGTGAACATAAGAAATACCAAAAATGGACCTGCAGACCTGTTCAAAGCTGCCGTCTTACTGAAAACCATAAATTGCCTGCCTGTCTCTCATATTTCTTCATCCATCACACTAATAAACAATACGTGCCGTAGCACAATAACCGCACCTGCCTGGTCCTCACGTACAACTTGAACAGACTGCCCACATAGGATCACAAAATAAAGACAACACAATTCTAACCAAACACCCTACACGCTGTAGATTTCTACCCATGTTGGCAAGGCCTTCAGCGCCCAACATAGGGGTAGTAAGTGCTATATACATTTTGCAATACAATACAATACTTACCTGCTAGAGGCTAGGGCTCAGCCCATTCAATGGGGACTTTACCTGCCATAGGCTAGGGCTCAGCCCATTCAATAAAGATGTTATTGCCCACAGGGTAGGAAGCAGCCCATTTAAAGACGACTAAGGCTAGGGTGCAGCCCATTCAACTGAAACTAATGCCAGCATGGAGGCCTTTCAAAGCAGGAATAGGGCTCAGCCTATTCAAATGAGACTTTACCTGCCATAGGTTAGGGCTCTGCCCATTCAATGGAGACTTTACCTGCCATAGGCTAGGGCTCAGCGGATTCATTAAAGACATTACCTGCCATAGACTAGGGTTCAACCCTTTCAATAAAGACATTACCTGCCATAGGCTAGGGCTCAGCCCATTCAATGGAGGCTTTACCGGTCATAGGCTAGGGCTCAGCCCATTCATTAAAGACTTTACCTGCCATAGGCTACTGCTCAACCCATTCAATAAAGTCTTTATCTGTCATAGACTAGGGATCAGTCCATTCAAAAAAGACGTTACCTGCCATAGGCTAGGGCTCAGCCCATTCAATTGAGACTTTACCTGCCATAGGCTAGGGCTCAGCCCATTCACCCATGTTGGCAAGTCCTTCAGCGCCCCACATAGGGGTAGTAAGTGCTATATACATTTTGCAATCCAATACAATACTTACCTGCGGCAGGCTAGGGCTCAGCCCATTCAATGGGGACTTTACATGCCATAGGCTAGGACTCAGCCCATTCAATAAAGACTTTACTGGCTACAGGGTAGAAAGCAGCCCATTTAAAGACGACTAAGGCTAGGGTGCAGCCCATTCAAGTGAAACTAACCCCAGCATGGAGGGCTTTCAAAGGAGGAATAGGGCTCATCCTATTCAAATGAGACTTTACCTGCCATAGGCTAGGGCTCAGCCTATTCAAATGTGACTTTACCTGCCATAGGCTAGGGCTCAGCCGGTTCATTAAAGACACTAGCAGCCCGTCCTGACGTTGTCCGGGTAAGAATTGCTGCCGGCAAGTAGTATATTGTTTTGTAGGATTTTGTTTTGATAGCATTTATTATCTGTGACAGGCCTGTGAAATGCTCCGATTCACAGTGCACTGCTGATGCACTTAAGAGTGCGCGTTCAGTAGTGTGTGAACTCGAGTTTTCCTACTTTATTTTTCCTTGCAATATTATATAGCGCAAACTCGACAACATGGCATGAGCACAATTTACATTACACAAGAACATATTCATTTGTGGTAGGCACGGGGAGACAAAGCGATTTGCCTGGAATTACAGGATGTTGAGCTGATGCCAAAATTCGAACGTAGCTCCCCAGCTCTAAAGTTCGCAATTCTAGAACTTATGGCAGGAGGTGTGTCTATAAGTGTATGTCGGTGTCGGCCATCAATGAGAGAGACCTGTGAATTTTTTTAATCGGTGGTGAAAAAATATGAGTATGTTGCTGGAGATGTGGGCCGCCGTGCCATCAATGTATTACCGGGGGAGGGTAAACACCCATTATTCAGCAACTTTTTTCCGCATACCATCACTCTGCATACTTTCATTACGAAAGTACCATGACTCTGCAATGCCATTATAACGCATAGCATTACATTTTATATGCTTTTACCACGCATACATTTACAACGAAATTCGTTGTAAATGCATAAATGGTAAAAGCATGTTTTTTTTTAAATGTTTGGATAAGATAAGTATGGGTATAGGGGTATATGTTTTGGGGTACTGAGGTATATGTTTTGGGGTGTTAGGGTATTTTAAGGGCTTAGATATAGTTTTGGGTTATGGGGTATAGGGGTATTTTTAGGGTTCAGGGCTAGGTTTGGGTTTTGGGGTATAGGGGTACTTTTAGGGTTCAGGGGTAGGTTTGGGTTTGGGGTACAGGGGTATTTTTAGGGTTCAGGGCTAGGTTTGGGTTTTGGGGTACAGGGGTACTTTTAGGGTTCGGGGGTAGGTTTGGGTTTTGAGGTACAGGGGTATTTATAGTGTTCAGGGCTAGGTTTGGGTTTTGGGGTACAGGGGTATTTGTTAGGGTTTAGGGATAGGTTTGGGTTTTGGGGTACAGGGTATATTTATAGGGTTAAGATGGGTTAGTGTTTAAGGGTGTTGGGGTATTTTAAGAAGTAAGGGTGGGTTATGATTATGGGCTGCAGGGGTATTCAAAGGGTGCAGGGTGGACACCCGGAACTGGAATGTACAGAGCCTGGGAAGAAAAAACAATGAAATATAGGGCACAACGCTCGCTTTTTTTTCCCGTAATCCCGCGCCCCGCACACGCCCACGACCCCAGCACACGCCCACAGCACATGATATGAAACATGGCATGAAGGGCGGAACGTACCACATGCCCCCAGCGTTTGTCACGCCCCCAGCACATGCCCACAGCACAACGCAGACACGCCCACAAGTGACTACTTTGCTGGCACGGTTCTTTTACCTTTTAAATGTATATGGTGGGCGTCTGCATAGCCTATGTCCTTCTGCTGCAACTGCCCTTTCCAACGCTGTATTGGGTGTTGTGAATGGTGCTGTGGTTCCTGAGATTACCCGCCTCAAAGGTTTGGGCTCTCTCTTTATTATATTAGTATAGATTACCTGCCATAGGCTACTGCTCAACCCATTCAATAAAGACATTACCTGCCACAGGCTAGGGCTCAGCCCATTCGAAGACGACTAAGGCTAGGTTGCAGTCCATTCAATCGAAACTAACGCAAGCATGGAGGCCTTTCAATGGAAAAATGGGGCTCAGCCCATTCACTGGAGACTTTACTGGCAACAGGATAGGATGCAGCCCATTCAAAGAAGACTGAGGCTAGGCTGCAGCCCACTGCACGGGAAGCCTTTAGCCCCCTGCCCCGCAGCTGCAGCTCGCCCTCCCCATCGCCTCCACCTTTGAAATCCCTCGTCCTGTCTGCCTCCTATTTCAATAAACCAGCTCCTTCTCCTGGGAAGCCCTCTAGCACGTGCCTGCTTCCCTATCCATACTGAAGTACACCCTTCTGCCACCCTCATGTCTTGTGTGTGGTAAGAACAGTACTTCACAGGAGGGTGTTGAAAAACACCTCCAGTTATATACACAGTAGTGTGCCTTTCTTTCCTACAGCCGCACAAAGGCCGCCCTTCACTTGTAAATGTAAATGCCATTTGTAAAGCGCACAGCTACCTCCAACGGAGGTGTCCCGGCGCTGTCCGTGTACCGCTTAGAGAACCCTTCCTGGTTTTTCCCAGTGGAATGTCCACTCCTGGGCACCCCCAAGGTGAAGCCAGGCATCCCAGCGCTGTTGGGGCCTTTGTGGAGATTAAGCAAGCTATTGCCCAGAGTTGCAGAGTGGGACCCATGATTAGAATAGGCACGAGGCGAGAATTATCAGGTCCGAGGAAATTGAGCCCAAGACCCACCGAGGCGGGTATTGAACCCTGGTCCCGGACCAGACCTCTGCATCACTTGTGTATCCCCTTCTCAACAACATAGGCTCCAGTAAAAATGTTTACAAAGCAAATAGGCCTGTCTTTTTAGGTCTTGCCGACATATAGCTTTAAGTATCTGGTGAGAGCTATTACCATCATACAACACACACCACAACACATAGGCTACACATGCAAACACCTATGCAGAAAGGCGCTTTGGGCAGCTCCTTTCGAATATTGGCTGCTGTAGTTCAGCTAGCCTTAGGCATTGGCAAAGACGGGTATACACCAGCACTAGTATAATCCCATGCCTTTTTATAGGGGGACATGCCATGAAGATAGTCAGACACACATTTTTCTGACACTGCCACCCCTTCTTGTCTGTTGATCTCCACACCGTCCCTCTTACTGTTTTTTAAAGATTTTTTTTTTAGCCCAGGATCAGCAAAGTGCTGCTTGTTTTAATGTTTATGCTTGCAAGCGCTTATTTATTTTTTCGTTTTTACTCTACTCTTTTACAAATTGCCTCCACTGTGATAGAATAGTAAAATAAAAGAAAAAACATGCATTGACAAAGCAGACTTATTGAATTTGCCAGTCCTTTTTTGTGGGTCTTTTTCCAGAGTGAAATTTGTACCATGTGCCTAGTGCAGCCAGACTGTAAACATCGCACTGTTTGTATCATGTTCTTAGAGTAGTCACAGAGTCAGACAGTAATTGACACTGCATGCTATGGTTCATGTCATTCATACACACAAACAGACTAGCTGTAAAAACTGGACTATATGTGTAACTTGGTTAGACTTTAAACACTGGACTATTTGTACGGTATGCTCAATGCAACCACACAAACAAACTGTAAAAACTGCATTAACTGCATCACGTGTTTAGAATAGATAGACCTAGAAGCAAGCTGTAAATCCTGTACTATTTGTGTTGTGTGCTTAGTGTATGCAGTTAAACCCAGAAGATGCTGTTTTTTATAATATGCTTACCAAAGACAAACTGTAAACACTGCACCAATTTTATTGCCTCCTTGTTGTAGGCAGATTGCAGGTCAATCTGATATATATTTTGCCTATAATACATCAAATCCTTCATGTGCATCATGGCTTAGGACCGAAATTAATCATGAGAAGTAGCACTTGGCTCTGTGATGGCGGTAGTGTGCCAAAAGCGTGCTCTTCAGTTGACACAAGATTACCATCTGTGTCTCTGGAACATGTTTGGTAAGCAGCGGTGGTAGCATTCCAATTTTAAGGTCGAGCCTGGGCAGCACATGTGCTGCTCTCTGAGGTATGCTGTATTCAGGTATGAAACGATACAAAAGGGGATGATGGACGGAACGTTTGAGCAAATCAAACACTCACCATCAGTCAACTGATCTGGGTTTAATCCATCACCATTCTTTAGCTCACTCAGCCACCCCAGTTCAGACATGGCCATATGCAAATCAGTCTGACCCTGTGCCTCATGGGAACAGTCCAGCCCGAACTGCCAAGTCATGTTGTCCCTGGACCGGAAAGAAGCATCCTGGGACCGGTTTCGGATTCATAAACCTCATCAGCCAGGCTATCTTGAATCCTGTGGCCAAGTCAGCAAGGGACTCACTTCAGAGCATACCCTGCCAACTTAGGGCGAACAAAGCGATACAAAAGGGGATGATGGATGGAGCGTTTGAGCAAATCAAACACTCACCCCCAGTCAACTGATCTGGGTTTAATCCATCACCATTATTTTGCTGACTCAGCCACCCCAGTTCAGACATGGCCATATGCTAATCAGTCTGACCCTGTGCCTCATGGGAACAGTCCAGCCCGAACTGCCAAGCCATGTTTTCCCTGGACCGGAAACAAGCATCCTGGGACCGGTTTTGGATTCATAATCCTCATCAGCCAGGCTATCTTGAATCTAGTGGCCAAGTGAGCAAGGGACTCACGTCTGAGCATACCCTACCAACATAGGGCGAAAAAAAGCGATACAAACGGGGATGGCCTTAAAGCTCCTCCCACTCTCTGCTCACCTTTTTAATTGTCTGCTTTGGCTGTCCTTAGTAAATGTTGGCTTTTGATTTGTGAATAGGCTTATTAGTTCCTCCTTAGTACCTCCCTGTCTTCTTTTGTAACCTCCCATGAGGACTGGACATTTTACGTGTGTCCTTACTGTATAGCTTGCATTAGCCCTTTGGGAGAACTTTTTACTTAATTAATCTAAAGCACACTGGTGGGATGCCAGCTTTAGCAATGGCGGTCACTTTTTTTTGTATTTGCACCTCACTATGTGTACTTTCACTTTCACAATGGCACTACTCACGGAATGGGCCGTGCAGTTCGCACAAATTGTTATTTTTTTTTTTACATAAAATCATGGCAGCAGAAAGTCTTATTGTGTGCAGCTCGCCCAACTAAGTTTTTTCTTTACAATAAATCATGGCAGCCGCGTGGCTTGATCGCAGCTCGCCCAACTCATTAATTTTGAAACATTGCATCATGGGGGCCGCGCATCTTGAGAGGAGAAGGAATGTTGAGATCCCTGGGAGGCCCCACCCTGTCCTCCTCATACCTGCTGTACACTGAATTTTCCTTTACTGTTGCCTGTGAATATTTCCATCACTCTGTCTGCCTCGTTCACATAACAAGCATTTGCAATGCAATAGTTCTCGCATTTGTGAAAGATTGAGCTATTGGCATTGTAAATGACAATGCCTTTTATTTATGTGTTGGTTTAAAAACAGATAAATTAAATGCATTGTCATTTACAAAGCTAATAGTTGAAACTCTCACAAATGCGACACCTATTGCATTGCAAATGCTTGTTAATCCATAGTGTTTGGACACAAGTATGAGCATGATATATACAGGACTGTTCGCATAAAATGACTCTTCTACACAGACGACGCACTAACATCCTTCTGTGTATGTCAACTGAGTGCTGCTTGAATGGTGTCTGGTAGCAGGAATCCATTGTTTTTGTGAGTATGTGTCTACTGTAGCCAGTAGGATCCATTATGGATTGACCTTGGTTTTTCGACATGGCATATAAAGGAGGTTTCCATTTCGCATCCCCAGCCAGGGGAACGATATTGCCTACATTTCTGAGCTGGAGGGTTTAGATCTAGACACTTAGTGTGAAGGGATGGAGACAGGAATCCTTAAGAATTTGTATGTGACCTACTTAACAGGGGATGGCTGAGTAGTTGTGCCGAAGAACTGAATTTACCTGATGGTGATGAATAGGGGTGAATGAGCCGATTCAGTAGTTAGAGGAAGAGAAGTTCCTAGGAAGAGACTTGGCCTTTTGTCTTCCCATGAGTTTCCGAGCCTGGAAGGCTCAGGATAGTCCAGTGCAGAGATTCACCCTTATTGTGTTTGTATTATGGGTGCCCCAACCTGCATCTAAGGGCCTTATTTAATTCTTGCCAGTAAGGATACTCCGTTGTGAAACCATGAATGTGGTTTGATCGCCGCATTTAGATGCGGTGGACAGTACTCCATCTCTGCCATGACTAAACCCCTCTGCCAACCCAGTGGAGTAAGGCCCTCAGAGTCAGACCTGTAATTCTGCCCACCTAATTTAGATGTCCGAAGTTAGAGGTCAGTTTTCACTGCACATCACCACCAGGAAAACCCTGGTGTTAAGAAGTAGTGAAAACTGCTAACTGCCCCCTCACTATGGGAGAGAACTCCAGTGGCGAGGGTAGAATTGTATTTTATTTTAATGCTGGCAGAGCCGTACCCCAAACTGCAAGAAGCATTGAGAAGAACCACCTTGATGGCTGTTCCTGGCAAAGAGTTAGAAATGACCATCCACTTAGCGGTCATCTCTAAATCTGGCGGGCAGCATCTCTACCAAGGTGACAGAGAAATGTACTCCATCGCCACAGTGGAGAATCAATCTACCAGCAGGAATGAAATCAGGCCCTAAATGCTGTGGGAGCCATCATCTTACACAAAGAATCTTTCTGTACTGCAGAAAGGGTTTAAGTTATGAGAAGGAGCCATCCTAAACCATTCCTGAACTGTAGATATTGGAGTCACAACCCTGCCTGGAATTCATATATAAATATAGGAACCAAAACTCTCTCACTTGGTTCCATTTCCAAGCTTCTTCACTAGCCAAGGACATGGGCATTCCACAAAGTGCTGAAAAAGCTGCTGTGATCCAGAGCTGGCATTGCCGATAGCCAGTCTCCCAGAGGTGAAGAGATATCGCATGAATCCAGGGCATCTCGCTGGAGAAGCTGTGGGTCTTCCTAACACCTGGAAGTCTGCCTGCCTGCTGAGAGGGTAGGAGGGAGCTCCATGTTCCTCGGGAGATGTCTGCCCAAGGAGGAGTATCCCATCGACCATGTACGAAGGAAGTAGCAGCACAGACGAAGCATATTGCCAAGAAATTGTGGCCTGGCCTAGCTTGTATAAAACAGAGGGTCACCCTGCCTATCTGCCAGACAAAAGACCAAGTTCATATGCCTGACGATCCGCCAGAGTTCCTCCTCAAGCAACCACCACAGAGAAAGAAAAAGAACCTGTGCTGACTCTGTCTTCACTTCACACTGAGGGCTTTCATTGAATGTCAAGCACCAGAGGTAAGGATTCCCCCACAGTGAGTACTGGAACCACCTATCCTGAGTACCTGTGCCGAGATGCTGCAGTCTTCACCGGCTCAAAGGAGGGAAGAGGAGGCAGGGCTGCCCAACTGAGCTCCGGAAACAATAAGTGTGACTGATCGTCCCATATGAACAAAAGTTGAACAACCGTGCTTGGAAATCCTGAGTCTTCCCCACACCAGATAAACAGGGATGCATGAGAGGCATTTTTAAGACAGTTGTACAGATTTTGGTGGTACTTTTAAAGAGAACTCCCACCTGCAAACAGGAACTGCAGTGTCAAGGATTACTGACTGAACTACGGGTCACACAATACAGAAAAGTTGCTCCACTTCACCCCAGTGAGACTGCTCCTGCCATAATTCTACATCTTCATGTTTCTCTGACAAGTGAACCCCGGAATTCCAAATCAAGGTCCCCTAAGTGTAGACTTTGTAATTATTGAATTGAATCTGTAGATCTGTCATGGACTGTGTGATACCCGTAGAAAATATGTATTACCCTCCTTCAGGCTTTTAAGTGGGATGAAAAACTGGGGGTCTCAGAAAGAGGCGTGGCCAATGTAATTAAGGGCGTGGCTTAAAACAGGTAAGCTAATAATCTGTGCCTAGCATAGTGTGCCACCTCACTTGTATTTTTCTGTTTCTGTCATTGCATCCAGCTATATGATATAACAAGTAACATCATACCTACAACAAGTCAAGACTATTGGCTTTGGCAATAGTTGTTAGTTGCATTGGATAAATAAGCAGCAAATATGACTTGTATAGAATATTGAAAAAACTTCAACATCCAGCCCTGGTGACACCACGACAATGTTGCTACTCCTGAGTTTCAAAAAGAGAAGGAAAATCCAGAGAGAAAATGACTCTCTTTAAAGGATTTCCCTTCCCCTACAACGCTCACCTGACATGACATCATGGCGTAACTTCTCCACTAGTGAGAAGTGAGCAGTGTGAGCAGCGCACATCGATGTGCCTGCTGTCACTGCAGTCCGGAAAAAAACGGACCGCCTGTGCCAGGACACAAAACAGAGCCCGATAGAGACCCTTTAAAAAAACTGCTGGTGCTCAGCACCGGTGAGACCCGGTCCACTTAAAGCCCTGCCCGCTTTGAGATAGTCATCATTACGCACGTTGAATGAGGCTATTACAGCTTGTTTCCAGTCAAAATCAAGCACCTTTACTGGGAAACTGTTACGATTTCTGGACATAACTTATGACATACTAAAAGCAAAAGATAGCATAACTAATGAGCATGCATAGGCAATGGCTTGAATGTTATTTGTCGTAGAACGGCAGGGCATTTTTTTAAAGTAATCTTTTATTAATCATGATCTTTATGACTGTTATCCTGGAATTTAGTGACTATTTTATCTTTTCAGTTTTTCTTTTCCTTTCACGTTTGTTTAACATATGGTATATTGTTACAAGTATTAAATGCATACAATAAACATTTTTAATTTAATTTAGTGAATCGCTTGACTCCGTAGTGTACATCCTTGTAGTGCTACCTTATCTCTACCTACTATATTATGTTTTGGTGCGATTAAAGTACTTCTCTTTTCTTTAAAGAAAAGGCCTGGGCTGGATAGCCACTTAATGTTCCCTTAATGTTTGATTGCTTGAGTTGAGTCTCTACTTCTCACACTACCTCTTCAGAACTCAAGCAGTCCTCTTGCCTTTGCTACTCTGAAAGTCAAGCCTGATTGGGTTGTACTAGTCATTTTGTAGGGCCATGATGTGATGGGCCCCAGGACTCCAGCTGAGGAAATGCCCCAACCACCATAACTGAGGGCCAGTAACCTCTGCTTGCCCGATGTCCTGTGAACGGGTTCTGACACACATACTAGTGGTCACTCACCTTAAACACCGCACTGTTTGTATCATGGGCTTGTTGTAGGCAAAGAATATTTCGGGCTATATGTCTCAAAAAGTTTCATAAAGAGTGGATCATGTCTGATTTAAGGACGAAAGTCCTCACCCACCCAAAGGTGGCATGCTTCATCATAGGACCCCTCCTCACACTGACACCTGGCTAGGGTATTATTGTGCTCTACAGTACTCATGGGGATTACCTCTTGAGATGTAAAGATGGCTGCGGATCCCCTTTCAGGAGTGGTGTGGGTATTAATTTGTCTGGTGCATGCAGAGAGGAAACGAGATTGAGTTAATCTTTTAAAACTACCTCTTTCTCTACTACGAGTTTTATTATTGTCCCAAAAGGGTAGATTCTATAACAAAAGGCGGGGTTTATTTACCCAACGGGATCGGTCAACATGTTTCTGCTTTTTTCTGTACTGTCAAATGAGAGGTTTCTAGGCATTCTTCAGGGCAGATCCCCTCTCTGCTCACAGTGTGCGAGTTTAACAATAATGAGAAAAATGATACCAAATCAGTATAAGTTTATCTGCGGTGAGTGTCCACGGGCTGTCGAACCTGCACTTCTCACGGAATCAAAATACAATGAATACACATTGAAGAATGCAAGACATACAACAATACAGTGACTTATGTGTGAAGTGAGGCCCAACGTCAGAACCTACACTCGTGACACAGCAAACTTCAAAGTGATCCGCACAGTGTCAGATGTGTGCCGCACATTATCCCACACATACATGAAAGCCGCGTGGAGTTCTTAACCACACTGAATTAGGTTAGGCCTCAACACTGCCTCCAGACAGGGCTGAGCAATCAGTGCTTCTGAGAGATAAACATCACAGCAGATTAATGAAGTCACGTGCGGCTGATTCTGGGAACATGGTTCTCGTGTTTTGGCAATCAAAAGACACGTAATCTGGTGGTGAACTTCATTTTCCCCTAGAACTTGGCCGGACTGGAAAGAACTGTAAACAGTTGATGGCATGCTCTACCTGTAAATATCCAGGCTACGCGTGTGGGCCCATGGGCACCCCATAGCCACGAGTGTAGGAATAATGTTGTTTTGATCCTAATATACAAGGCTTTTCCCAAAGTATAGTACCATGGCATACTGGTTCCAAGTGGCGTCGTATATTACACCAATTACTTGTAACATTTCTGGCTTTCCCACACCCAGATAATTTTCCTCGATATTATGCCTTAAGTATAAATGTCGCGCAACATACCGCTTGGTAGCCTTTGTGCAACCATACAAAATGCAGGCCTTATTTACAATCTTTCTCAGTAGGCAGGCGCCACAAGCCTTCCTGCTGCGCTGCTCTACGTCAAAGGAAAAAGGCAGGAATGCACCATTTTTTTTTTTAGACTTTATTTCGGTTATATTTCACACCATAAAAGTACACATATATACAATACAATTAAAAACATTACTCATAATATTAAAAAAATTCATAGTCACATAGGAAAGTCATATTACACGTGTCCCAATGCCAGTTAAATAAACCGGATAGATAGTAAAGTGCAAAATCATTTGTCTAAGCAGTTTCTCAGTTTAACGGTTAGTTTTAAGAATTCTATTACCTGGAGAACACTGTTACTGTACAAAAGCTGTAAATATATAAATGCTGGTCTGATTTCGTTAAAATTAAGTTTTCTTAGGAGGGCAACAAGATTAAGTATGGGCGGATTTTGCGGATTTTCGGTAAATTCGCAATCCGCGAGATTCTCGAATTTCCCGCAAAATGCCTCACCTTGTAACAGTGGCGTAGCCACAACCTTTGCCGCCCCTAGTGGTCCCTACGTTTGCCACCCCGCAACGGCCACGGGTAAGAAGGGGCCTTCTTCTCCCGCCCTCCCCGCTTGCTACACCACTGCCTTGGAAACACTGCACCCATCAGTATAGCGATGTACTGGGTTTTAAACGTGCGTTCCGGATTGCGCCCATGTCAGAAGAATCAGGGCAGTAACTGCTTTAAACCCAGTACCATTTCTTTAATTAATTAGTGCAGCAGCGGGCAGGTCACCGACAGACAGACATGAATGTTACATGCTTTAGGCATGTAGGATATTGCATGCTTTTTTGTCGGGAAGACGATACACATTGGTTCTGACTTTTTTTTATTTTGCAATAAGAAAATATTGCATGGCACATAAAAAAGTGCACATCGAAATGCAAGTGAATAAATCGCATTTTCTTAGGCACCCACATCAAAATGTGGCCATTACTGAATTGACCATCGCCTTAGTGGACTGGAAAGCTATCAAGAGTGAGTGACAAGTATAGGAATACGTCGCATCAACTCCTTAGCACAGAACCCGGGAAAAAAATGTAAACACACTTATCGTAAATTTAAATTAATTTCAATAAAATCCCGTATTGTAAACAGAAAATGATGAATTCCTCACTGAAATTATGCAAGATAAAAAAGGATTGATTAGCCAAAATATGGACCACAAATCAGATTAAAACTAGAAAGAAAGGGCATTTAAAACTAAACCTCGATGGAAGGGGAAATCAAAGCACGTCCACAGGGCAGGTAGTGGCGATGGAGACTGTGTCGGTGATGGTGCTAGGCTATTAAGCTTCATGAGGTGGGCTGCCAAGTTCAAGCCAAGAGAGTAACTAGAAAATTCAACTATCCCACAGACCCATAACAATAAAGCAAGTATGCCTGCCCTGCCCTGACTCTTTCTCGAACAGTTTCCTTGACCCTTTCAATCAATCAATCATAACTTTTGTATAGCGCACTACTCACCCGGCAGGGTCTCAAGGCGCTTGGGGGAGGGGGTCCGCTATTGCTAACAGCCAGGTCTTGAGTTGTCTCCTGAAGGCGAGAGGGTCCTGGGTCAGTCGAAGATAGATGGGGAGGTAGTTCCATGTCTTGGCCGCCAGGTAGGAGAAGGATCTGCCTCCGGCGGTGGCTCTTCGGAAGCGTGGTACGGCGGCGAGGGCGAGGTTTGTAGAACGTAGCTGGCGGGTGGGCGTGTAGAAGGTCAAGCGGTTGTTGAGGTACTTGGGACCCAGGTCGTGGAGAGACTTGTGTGCGTGGGTGAGGAGCCTGAAGGTGATCCTCTTGCTGACGGGGAGCCAGTGTAGGTCCTTCAGGTGGCCGGAGATGTGGCTGCGTTGGGGATGTCCAGGATGAGTCGGGCGGAGGCGTTCTGGATGCGCTGGAGTCTTTTCTGTAGCTTAGCTGTGGTTCCGGCGTAGAGGGTGTTTCCGTAGTCCATTCGTCTGGTGACGAGTACCTGGGTGACCGTCTTCCTGGTTTCGGTCGGGATCCATCGGAAGATCTTGCGGAGCATGCGTAGGGTGTTGAAGCATGATGAGGAGACAGCGTTGACTTGTCTGGTCATTGAGAGGGAGGAGTCCAGGATGATGCCCAGGTTGTGTGCCTGGTCTGTTGGTTTGGGAGTGGCGACCAGGGCGGGGGGCCACCAGGAGTCGTCCCAGGCAGAGGGCGATGGTCCCAGGACGAGGACTTCCGTCTTGTCTGAGTTCAGTTTCAGACGGCTGTTCTTCATCCACTCGGTGACGTCTTTCATCCGTTTGTGTAGGCTCGTTCTGGCGGTGGCAGGGTCTCTGGTGAGGGAGAGGATCAGCTGGGTGTCATCGGCGTAGGAGATGATGTTGAGGTTGTGCTGGCGTGCGATGGCTGCAAGAGGTCTCCTGTAGACGTTGAAGAGGGTAGGGCTGAGTGATGATCCTTGCGGTACGCCGCATATGACTTCGGTGGCCTCGGATCACAACGGGGGGAGGCAGACTCTCTGTGTTCTTCCGGTGAGGAACGAGATGATCCATTCCAGTGCCTTCTCTTGGATACCGATGTTGCTGAGGCGTTGAACTAGGGTGCGGTGGCAGACAGTGTCGAACGCTGCGGAGAGTTCCAGGAGGATGAGGGCCGCTGTTTCCTCGTTTTCGAGCAGGGTTCTGATGTCGTCGGTGGCTGCGATGAGGGCGGTTTCGGTGCTGTGGTTGGCTCAGAAACCGGACTGTGAGGGGTCAAGGGATCCGTTCGTCTCGAGGAAGGCTGCAGGCTGTCTGTTGACGGACTTCTCGATGACTTTGGCGGGAAAAGGGAGGAGCGAGATGGGGCGGAAGTTTTTGAGGTCGGTGGGGTCCGCTGTTGGTTTCTTCAGTAGGGCGTTGAGCTCGGCATGCTTCCAAGTCTCCGAGAAGGTGGCAGTGTGGAAGGAGGTGTTGATGACGTCCCGAAATTGGGGTGCGATGATGGAGTCGGCCTTGTTGAAGATGTGGTGGGGGTAGGGGTCGGTCGGAGATCCGGAGTGGATGGTGTTCATCGTGCGAGCTGTGTCTTCGGTGGTCACCGTGGTCCAGGTTCGGAGGGTGGGGTGGGGGGCATTGGTTCAACGGTTGGGTGCGTGGATGGTGCGCTGAAGCTGTTGTGGATGTCAGCGATCTTGCGGTGGAAGAACGAGGCGAGAGAGTCGCAGAGATCTTGTGAAGGAGTGATGTCGTTGTTGCCGGTGCTGGGGTTGGTGAACTCCTTGACGATGCTGAAGAGTTCCTTGCTGTCGTGGGCGTTGTTGTCCAGTCGTTCCTTCAGTGATTTCTTCTTGGCTGTGCGGATAAGCTGGTGGTGCTTGCGGGTGGCGTGTTTGAGGGAGGTCATGTTGTCTGTGGTCTGGTCGAGGAGCCAGGCTTTCTCGAGGGTGCAGCAGTTTTTCTTGGAGTCCTTGAGCTCATCGGTGAACCAGGAGGCTTTCTTGCTTCTGGGTCTGCTGGGAGGGTTCTTTAGTGGCGCGAGGTCGTCGGCGCAGGCAGTCAGCCACTTCGTGAAGTTGCGTGCTGCTTCGGTGGGGTCCGTTGTGCTTGCGGTGGGTTCTGGTTGAGGGAGGTGGTGAGCTGCTCGGTGATGATCTTGCTCCAGCTCCTGTGAGGAACCTGTTGCGGGTGGTGGTGGGTCGTGGTTCTTCTGAAGCTGAAGTGGACGCAGCTGTGGTCAGTCCAGTGAAGTCCGGTGGAGCGGCTGAAGGTGATGTGCTTGCTGGATGAGAAGACGGGATCAAGCGTGTGGCCGGCGTAGTGGGTGGGGGTGTTGACCAGTTGCTTGAGTCTGAGGTTGGCGAGGTTGTCCAGCAGGGCGGAGGTGTTGCGGTCTTTGTTGTTCTCCAGGTGGAAGTTGAGGTCCCCTAGGAGGATGTAGTCAGCGGAGCGGAGGGCGTGCGGGCTGATGAAGTCCGTGATGTCTTCGCTGAATTGTGTACGTGGTCCCGGGGGTCTGTAGATGAGGGTGCCTCTGAGGGTCATCTTTGGGTCGGTGTGTATCTGGAAGTGGAGGTGCTCGGCGGCGGCGAAGGTGTCGTTGGCGTTGGTCGTAATGCGGATGGTGTTCTTGTGTACGATGGCGATGCCTCCTCCAGTCTGGTTGACGCGGTCTCTCCGGGTGATCTTGTATCCGTCTGGGATGGCGATGGCGATGTTGAGTGCGGAGGAGGCGTTCATCCAGGTTCCTGTGAGGAAGGCGACGTCTGATGAGGTAGTGTCGAGCAGGTTCCAAAGTTCGATGGCGTGTCTGTGTATGGAGCGGGTGTTGAGCAGGATGCACTTGAGGTGGCTGTTGTTGGTGCTCGGCTTGGTGGCTGTGGTGCAGGTCCGGATGCAGGTGAACTTGCAGGCTTGGCAGGTGAAGGGTCCGTGGGTGCGTCTCCGGGTGGCTCGGTGGCAGGCTCTTGTTCGGTCGGGTTTGAGTGCGATGAGGGTGGCGACGTTGTAGGTCCGTCGTGTGGGCAGGCATCATCGGGGACCAAGGGTCCTGGCGCTAGGTGCGGTCCAGGCGCGGACGGGCGCAGACGGGCTTGCCTTTGGCAAGCCTTCGGTGCACAATCGGCGCGCCCGCTGCGCGTCAATGCTGCGCGTATGCATGGGCGTCATAAGAAGGAGCCGGGAGGGAGGAGCAGCTGGGAGGTGGGAGCGGGGCGGCGAATGGGCAGGAGGGGGCGAGCAGGAGGGAGGCAGCGGCGGGAAAGGAGGATAGAGGGGGGCTCAGCGGCGGCTGGGTCGCCCGGGGGAAAACAATGAACAAAAAATGAAGGCACAAACGAAGGCACAAAGAGGTAGAAATGAAGGAATGAAAACGAAGGTAAAGCTAAGGCCAGAGGGCGGCTCAGCGGCGGCTGGGTCGTCTGGGGAAAAAAACGAAGATCAAAAACGAAGGCACAAATGAGGGCGCAGATGAAGGAAGCGAGGCAATAAGGCAAAACGAGGCAGTAGCAGGGGTATGTGGGGGCGACCTCGCCTAGTTACAGGCTCAGCGGACCCTTATATCCACCCATTTACCCATTCATCGTCCCATCCACCTTCTGCTTTTACCTTTCCATCCATGGATTATTTATCCATCCATCGGTTTGGTCCAGCGTTTTCTGGGCCCACTTGCTTACTATTGGTCCTCCGAGCATTAACATCAATCCAAATTCAATTAACAGTGCAACCATTTTAGCTACACAATGAGGACAAGGAATCAGTAGCCAAGTTCAAAAGGTTTATTACAAGTTAATAATCAAGTTAAAAATACAATTTGTAAAACCATACTGAAAATCTACAGAATAATGACTGGGGTTCCCAGGCGCATGAAGACATTAAGGTGCATTAGTATCAGACAGACAAGTAACTCTGTTACAGCAATGCAGAACAACAGAATCAAAATCTGGTGCTCAAACAATAGTCTAAAGTTCCCTCTCCTATATGTTAGTAGTCTATAATTTCAAAGTTCAGAGCATAGTTCAGAGATTGGAGCTCTAGCAAATCAGAGAAACTGCATAAAGGAAGTCAGGTTAGGACAACGGGAAAACAAGTAGGGAAGTATTACTATCACAGGAGCTAGGTCAAGAGTCTTCTATGGGTCAAGAATAAGTGTCAGCCTAAGCCACACTTGCACAAAAATCTGAAAAATCATTCGAGTATGAAACCCCTCACAGTCCATTCAGCTAACAATGACTCAAGGAAGGTGTCTACTGGGGCAAAAGGACAGGTAGGGTTCCGCAAAGAATCTGGAAGGAATATGAGCAAAAGTCCAAGGGGAACAGTATATTAGAATGTGCAAAGTCAATTGGGCGGCACTCTCCTGATCACACCATCAGGGGTCCATTGCAATTGTCAAATCATCATGTTGCAGACTGCAACATTGCTGGTTTATTCCACACTGAACATTAGAAAAATATCTTTCCCGCAAACAGAGGTAGATGGCAACTTTTAGACATTCGTTTATTTGGTTAACACTCTGTTTCTCTGTATTCTTCGTCAGGTCCTTTTCTCAGTTTCCTGTTCCCCCTATCTCTAGTACAGTAATGTATCTGTTCTAAACTAACAATGCATGTGAATGCCTTGCAAGAAATGTTGATTTGAGTTAGCACAAAAATAAAATCAGCTTTATGCAACATTATAAAATGCAGGCCTACTTTGAACAAGTTTAACATTAAATTCAAACTGTGCTCACTTATTATGTATGCGTACATTTATACATAAATGAATATACGTTCTACTGCATTAGGCTTCATACTGCATGAAATATTCGACAAATCAGTAAGATATTCAACAGTAAGATTGACTGAGAACGTCATTTAAATAAAATATTAATGCACACATTACATACATTTAATATTGTTTCTAGTAGGATTTCATTCTATGTATACTAGAAAGTATTTGATCACAGTGCCAATTCATTAAATGTTATTCACATGAATTAGCACACACATTAGAAGAGTCACATTTCTTCTCTATGGTGAGTACATTTCCTACTAAATGACGATAATGCTTTATTGATCACTCTTAACCCCTTTGATGCACCCGTCGGTCAACGGCTGTCGCGAGTACTACCTCCGTAGTGCTGCGATCGTCCATTGGCCGACGTGGCCTCGCCCACTCAATAAAACCTTCACACTGCGTCAGGATTGCCGCCGCGATTAAGCAGTTAAGAATGAAATTAAGTTCACTAATCCTACAGTGAAGGCACTCTTCAATATTATCAAGTGCAACACTTACATTAATTCATTAAACTATACATGAATCATGTGCTAAGTGGGCTTTCATACCATGTGTTTCTTAAGTCTCTGTGACATATAAAGGCTGGGCAATCTTTGTGCTGCACCACTTTCATTCAACCATCCATTCTTTCACAATTTCATCACCCACCACCCCTACAATCATCCATCCACCTTTCACCTTTCCGTCTTCCATCCTTCTGCCTAACATCCATTCATCCTGTTTTTTCAGCAATCCAACCATCCAATAACTAATCCCTTCACACACTGACCTAACATTTATTATCTAACCCTTCCTTCCTTCCATCCTTCTATCTATCTACTGATCCCACCTTTCTGCCTTCTCTCCTGTCTCCTTTCACACTTCCATTCACCATTTCCCATTTATACCCATCCAGCCTTGAACCCTTTGTGCTTTACACCCTTGTTTTCAACTTCCATACCTTCCATGCTTTTTTATCCCTTCTGCTGTCCCATCCTACCTTCCTCTGACTTCCCTCCTTTACAGTTCCCACCGGCAAAACACCCTTTCTTTGTCACCATAGTTTTCTTTTTTACATTTCTTTCTTCCAATGACTTTTTTTGATTTTACTAAAATTATGTGTATAATATACTTACTTCAAGCTGCTTTATTCAGCATTTTTCTCTGTTTTCATTGTCTTCCTCGCTGAACTTGATTTGCTTAGAAACCCTTGACTTCCACCCCTTAGCAGCAGTTTTCAAACTGTGAGTTGCTGATTTTTTGTAAGTCGTTAAAGTTGGAGCAATAAATAAAGATGCCTTTAAATTCTGTGTTTATGGTATCACTTTGGCTGGTGCTTCAAAGACAGAGGTTAAATGTCAGGCTATGTCATTTGCCAAATTGATGCTTTTAATATGGGGATTGATGTCCACTTTTTATGTCTGACAGCAAAGTGAGATGAGTTTTTAAAGTGAGTAATGTGACAATTTTGCTGGGGGATAGGCAGTGTGAAAGGAAAGGCTGTAGGGTGTTATTTTTTGCAGCACACAACAAATGTAAATACCTGTAAATGAACGGTATGCATTCAGCAGTTCAGAAAGCAAAAGTGAAGCAATATTTTTGTATTTCTTTTTTTTGAGTTTAGAAAGCTTTATTGAGAGAAACATACCATGTAAAACATCCGTACAGAATCACTAGCAATAAGAGTAAAAACAAGTTGAAATAAACAATTTGAATGTAAAATCAAGAAAATTCCCAAAAGGGAAATATGAAAACATACTCAGAGAAAATGCATTTTTAAAAGGTTTTGTAAAGAAGGGAAGAAGGGAGAAGAAAGAGAGAGGGGTAGGGGAAAGAGAGAAAAAGAGAAAGAAAATGCAAACATTATATAAACTGTATGATAACAATATATAAGCAAAAATTAAGGTATACGTTTGGAAAGAAAATCAGTTAAAGGCAACCATAACAAATCCCTTTTTATCAAAAGGGGAGTAGTAGTAGCAAAGGCACGATCAAGTCTATGGTGATGACAAACCAAATTCCACCAAGCATTGTAGGAAATTTGTGAAGTATCCTTCCAGTTCGTAGTAATCACCTGCAAGGAAATAGCTATAAACATATATATAAAATTACGAACATTGCTTGAAACATTCCACATGGGTGAGGAACCGCCAAGGAAAATGTGTGTAATATCAAAGGTGTAGGTAAAACCTAAAATATTGTTTAATTTAGACCAAATTTGTTGCCAAAGGATTTTGAGTAGCGGACTGTGGAAAAACATATGAAAAAGATCACTATTTGCATGAGGACAGGACCAACACTGACTGGAATCCAAGGATTTAAATTTAAACATATCAGATGGGGTCAGGAATAGACGATTATAAAAAAAATATAAAGTCTGTGTGGTACTGGCAGAGCGAGAGGCGGTATGAATTTTGGACCAAATGGAATCCCAGATAAGGATGGAAAATTCTTGTGATAGATCTCTTTCCCATGCAAGCTCAGGTTTGGATTTGGGACGATCTGAGGTTGAACGGGAAAGAATCTTATAAATAACAACAGCTTTGAGAGGGGTAGAGAAATCTGGTGGAGAGGAATCTGATGGAACGGAATCGGGTAGGGAATTGTGGTGTGATATGAGGGTGGTGAGAGCTGATTTGAGGGCTGAGTATTGGGAAGAGTACTTATTTGATAGATTGAAGTTGGTCTGAATAACAGGGAACCACCATCAAAGAGCGAATCCGCATAGATTATCAATCCACTCATTCCAAAAAAGGGCTTTGTTGTTGATTTTAAGGGATGGATTGTACCATAACGGAGTGAGAGAGTGGAAGCGTGACTGTGAGAGGAAGGAGCGAAATAAAGAGAGTGCGAGCGCCCTAGAATGTTTGAAAATAGGTGAAAGAAGTCTCTTGGGAGGTTGAGACAAACGAGTAGCGGTAAGCAATGAAAAAGGCGAGAGCGGAGCCATTTCAATGGCACTCCAGGCTGTAACAGGGAGAGGAGAGGAATCTGATAGAAAGTGCCATATTTGCTTTAGGTTAAAGGAGGAATGAAAACGGGTAAGGTTGGGAAAGTTAACCCCTCCCAGATTCTTTGGTTGTTGGAGGCGAGATATAGAAATCCTGGATTTGCGATTATTCCAAAAAAAACGAATAAGAATGCGATTAATGAGCTTAAAAAAATATGCGGGGAGAGAGATGGGAAGCATAGAAAGATAAAAATTAATAATAGGAAGAAGCATCATTTTGATTGTTGCCAGTCTCCCCCACCATGATAAGAATAATGGAGACCAACGGTCAATAAGAGCAGAGAGCTTGGCGAGAATATCTTTATGATTAATTCTAATAGTGTCTTTAATGTTATTCGCATAGAAAATACCCAAACATTTAATATGCTGTGGATTCCATTCAAAACCAGAACCCTGAAAAATATGAGGAAGGCAAAATTTGTTAAGGGGCAAAACTTCGGATTTATCAATATTCAACTTATATCCAGAGACCGTAGAGTATTCACGTAGTAGGGAGAAGAGAGCAGGTAGAGAAGTAGTGGGTTTAGAGATCTAAAGTAAAATGTCATCAGCGTAAGCAGTGAATTTAATATCAATGGTCTTATGTACAAAACCAGAGTATGAAGTGGAACAACTTATTTTTTCAAGAAAAGGTTCTAAGGCTAAAATAAAAAGAAGAGGGGATAGGAGACAGCCCTGTCTAGTACCTCTATGGAGTTGAAAATAAGAAGATTGAGCGCCATTGACCCAAATAGAGGTAGAGGGAGCAGAGTACAGTAAACGGATGAGTTTAATAATGTGAGGACTAAAACCATGCCAATGGAGGGCCCCAAACATAAAATTCCAGCTAACCCTATCAAAAGCCTTTTCAGCATCAAGGGTAATAGCCGTGAGAGGAGAGGACATTTTAGAGGCAAGGTGAATAATGTTTAGAAGAGTCCGAGAATTGTCAGTGATGGATCTACCCTTGACAAAACCAGATTGATAAATATTGACTAAGTTAGGAATAAGAACATTGATCCGGGAGGCTAAGATTTTTGCGAAGATTTTGCAATCAGTATTGATCAGGGAAATGGGCCGGTAGTTTTTACACAGTGATGGATCTTTATCTTTCTTAGGAAGTACACATAACATAGCTTGTGAAAAAGAGCCTTTGGATTCTCCCATGGACAGAAAATTAGTAATCAAGGAGGAGAGATATGGAATTAAAACAGTCTTGAAATGAAAATAGAAATGGACAGTAAAACCATCCGGGCCTAGGTTTTTATATTTAGGTAAAAGAGTAATGGCCTGAAGAATCTCTTTGTCAGAAATTGGGGCATCAAGCGAGGAGAAATCAAGATCAGAGTTCGAAGATTTGGGAATGGACTGAAAAAATGAATCAATTTGAGAAGAAGACGAAGTAGGTTCAGGTGTATACAAGGAAGAATAACACTGAACAAAACAATCAAGGATCTTATCATCGGAAGAATGACGATCTCTATTAACATCAGTTATGACTACAATTTTGGATTTCTGTTTCTTAATCTTAAGATAATTAGCAAGAGATTCACCAGCTTTATGACGCCCACCATACATTTTGGAATTGAATTTAAGAAGGTTGTTACAAGCTGCATCCCAAGAATGTTTATTAAATTGAATTTTGGCTTTAACAAGAGAGGAAAGAGCATCAGCAGAATTGGAGGTATAAAAAAGATGTTCTAGTTCCTTAATTTGTTTGAGAATGAGGGAGGATTTAGAGAGGGCTTGTTTCTTCTTGCGAGAAACGAAATCAATAATATACCCCATAGCCATTGCTTTAAAGGCATCCCAGACAAAGAGAAATTGAGAACACAAATTAAGATTATTATGGAAAAATTCCTCCATAAAAAGATTAAATTGTTCAGTGAATTGAGAGTCTAAAAGAAGGGAATTGTTAAAACGCTAACGACGGGAACTGGGTGTGGGAGAGGGCAGGTCAATATCAAGGATAATGGTAGCGTGGTCTGAAATGAGGATAGAGCCTATTTCTGCATTAGTCATAAATTGTAGGGTGTGTTGAGTAAGGAAAATGTAGTCTATGCGGGAGTGTGATGCGTGCACAGGAGAAAAAAAGGTAAATTCCAGAGTATCAGGATGGGACAATCTCCAAGAATCTATGAGACCTCTAGAGGATATAGCTTTGAAGAAGGACTTTTGCATCTTATAAGGGATAAATCTAGATTGGGACTTGCGATCCAAAAAATGATCCATTAGTTGATTACAATCACCACCCACAATTAAATCAACAGATGCATGTGAGGAGAGAAGCATAGAGAAATCATTCCAGAAGGATAGATCCACACCTGTAGGACCATAAACATTGCAAAAGGATAAATCAGAATTATTAACCTGTACATCCAAGAACAACCATCTTCCATTAGTGTCTGAGTACTCATTCTTTAACTGGATAGATAACGACTTGTGAAACAAAATAATAACACAATTTTTGTTGCCAACTGAGGGGGAGCAGAAAATATCGCCCACCCATTGTTTGTGTAGAGAAGACAACTCTTTAGGTTTAAAGCATTTTTATTAAGACAAAAGAAACATGGGGAAGGGGGATAGGAGGTTAAAGTTACATACAGTATGGCAAAAAGGAAGGGCATCACAGGAGTGTCGGCCAAAAGTAGTCCAGTGGTCCAGAAGGAAAATGCAACAAATGTAAGGCAATTAAGCAATTTGTGTAACCTTCCCGTGCATTTCAACACCCCATCCTTAGCCGCGCACAAATAGCCGTCAGTGATCCATCAAAGCACAACACAGTTCCCCCGAGCCCCCCACCCCTAATGAAAGAAAAGGAAAGAAAACAACCCCCCAACTCCCCCGTCCAGTGGCCCTTTGTTAGGATAGCCCACCCAATACAGCCCACAACCCATCCCCTTAAGATCTTGTCGTCTGTCCACTCTAATCCACCGGGGCTGCCGGTGGCGTCAGCCTAAGGAGTCGAAGGTACCTCGGGCAGGTGAGTTCCCGGAATTCAGAGGACAGTAGCGCTAGGAAGGGTTGCCATAGCTCCTCAAACTGATCTACATCCCCAGCCACTGTAAGCGACATCTTCTCCATACCCAGCACCTGCCAGAGTCTATGCAGCCAACCAGTAATGGAGGGAACAGTGGCAGTGCGCCAGTGGACAAGAACATTCTGGACCGCTGAGCCTAGCGCAATTGCAATCTGTCTACCCCTGCGTGACTTCAACGGATACATTAGATCGTTAGGGAGGCCTAACAAAACATACGCTGGGAAGCGCGGCAGCTCAATCTCGAAGTGCCGATCTACCTCATCCAAGACCTCCTTCCAGTAGGCAGTCAACACCGGGCAAGCCCAAAGAATGTGCAAGAGGGTACCCTCCTGTCCGCATCCCCGCCAGCACCCCTTGTCAGTGTGTCTACGCATTTCATATAGTCTCTCCGGGGTGTAATACCAGTAAGTAGACACATTAGTGAAGGTCTCTGTGAGTCCCGTGTGGTATGCAGAGTGTCTTGCCCGATATGCAATTTTGTCCCACTCCCTGTGGCTAAGTGTCCTACCCAATTCCCTGTGCCAGCGCTCCCTCCCCGGGTTATGATAGTGGAACGGCGGGGGCTGAAGGAATTTATACAAGTTGGTAATCAACTTGGCGTCCGAGGTGCGGGTCACCAACCACCGCTCATATGGTGTAATTTGGCGAGCAGCGGTGTCGCGCACCTGGGGTTGGAGAGCCCAGTGTCGGACCTGCATATAGCGCAGTCTGTCCGTCTCTGTCAGGCCGAATTCCTGTCGAAGATGTTGGAAAGGAAGCACGCCTTCCGGCCCGTAGATCTGGAAAAGCGCCCTGCAGCCCGCGCTCACCCAATGGGAAAAGGCTCCCGGCTCCAGCCCTGGGGCAAAGTCCGGGTTCCCCACTATGGGCGTGAACGGCGAGGGGAAAGTGGTCAGCTCATAAGCCTCGCAAACCGCATCCCACACCCGCAGGGGGACCCGTGTAACAAAAGAAGCGTAGAGTTTAGCAGGGCGATGCGCGCGGCGCAAGAACAGAACCTCCTGGAGGGTGCGGCCCGCCACCGCCTGGTCTTGAAAAAGCCAGTGTTTGTCAGATTCCCACCTGCTCCACTCCACCAAGTATCGCAGTTGCGCCGCCTGAAAATATTTACGGAGGTCCGGGATACCAAGACCCCCCGCCTCCGGAGCAAGCGTAGAGAGGACCCTCTTCATCCGTGGTTTACGGCCTTGCCAAACAAAGCGGGAGATGTCAGCTTGCGTCCGCTGTATCCAACCCACAGGGGGTTGGAGAGGTAGAGCGCGAAAGAGGTACAGAATCTGGGGAAGCACCGTCATCTTTACCGCTGCAATACGACCCAGCCACGACAGCAGGCCTTTGCTCCAGCGGCCAAGTTCCTCCTTGATCTTTCTGCTGAGGGAAGTGTAATTGGCTGTCACCATCTCCGGTAGTGTGGGCGCCAGGAGGATCCCCAGGTATGGCACCGTGGACGAGGACCACTGCATGGGAAAAAGACGCTGAAGGTCCCTCCTGGTTCCCGCGGTCAGTGACACATCCAGCGCCACCGACTTGCTCATATTCATTTTGAAGCCGGCTACACGCGCAAAGGCGTCCAGTTCCTGGACGCACGCCGGGAGGGACCTCCTGGGGTCGTCTAGGGTCAGCAGGACATCGTCCGCATAAAGGCTGACTGTGTGGACATATTGGCCCATCTTAACCCCAATGGCGTCTGGATTATTGCGAATCCTCTGAGCAAACGGCTCCATGTAGAGGGCGAACAAAAGCGGCGAGAGGGGACAACCTTGTCTCGTACCGCGTTCGATGGCAAAACTACCGGAGCTACACCCATTGACCCGCACAGACGCCGATGGACTTTTATAACAGTGGAAGACCATGGTGCGGAACTTCTCGCCGATACCCAGTTTCCTGAGAACCAGCTCAAGGTACGGCCAATGAACTCTGTCGAAGGCCTTCTCTGCATCAACTGATAGCAACATCCACTCCCCCGAGATACGCGAGGCCTTCTCTAGTACATGCGTCACTCTCTTGGTGTTGTCCACCGTCTGCCTGCCGGGTACGAAACCAGCCTGGTCCGCTTCCACCAGTCCCGGTAGGTGTAGACCAAGCCTGGACGCTAGAATCCCTGTATATAGCTTGAGGTCTACATTTAAGAGCGAAATGGGCCTGTACGAACCACACAAGGCTCGGTCCTTCCCGGGTTTCGGGATGACTGATACCGTAGCGTCAAGGAGGTCCGGTGGGATAGCGCCAGGCTCAGAGAAGGAGTTAAACAGTCGAGCCAGGATTGGGGCCACAGCGGTGCAGAAGGTCTTATAAAACAAAGCCGTGTAGCCATCCGGGCCCGGGGCCTTACCATGTTTCAGTCGCGCTATAGCGGAGATGACTTCTTCGACATGGATGTCCCTCTCTAGATGATCCGCCTGGGCGGGATCCAGCACCGGGAGGGCCACTGACTCCAAATAGTCCTCGGCTTCTCGCGGCGAGGAGGGCTCCCCAGCATACAGTGCTTCGTAGAAGAAGCGAAAGGATTCCGCCACCTCTGCGTCACCAGAAACAAGAACCCCGTCCGTACCCACCAGTTCCTTCACTACATTACGCTGCTGTGCGACCCGAAGCCGATGGGCCAGGAGCTTACCACACTTGTCCCCCCTGAGTAAAAGGCATGCTTCAGGCGCAAAGCGGCATACTCCGCCCTATCAAGATCCAGTGCTGATAGGAGCTTCCTCGCCGCTTTCAATTGCCTCCAAACTCTCGGAGCCCCTGTGCGGCGATGAACCTGCTCAAGCTCCCTGACCTGCGCGGTCAGTTCGTCCCTTTTACGCTGCCGTTCCTTATTTTCGGCTGAGGAGATGGAGATAAATTCCCCCCGGAGGACCGCTTTCAAAGCTGCCCACTGCGTTGCTTGAGACGTGTCGGAGTTGCCGTTGTGAGTCAAATAATCCTGAATGACCTCCCCTATGCGCTTCACAACAGACTTCTTATGTAAAAGAGTATCGCGAAGACGCCACATCCCTCGAGAGGGAGAGGGTCCCGGCCACTTGAAAACACCGGAAACTGGCGCATGATCAGACAGGGATAGGACTCCAATGTCCGCCGCCGTGGCGGTGGTGCGCAGCGGGCCACTCACCAGGAGGTAATCCAGCCGCGAGTACGTGCGGTGCGCATGGGAGAAGTAAGAGTAGTCCCTATCAGTGGGGTGCATGGAGCGCCAGAGGTCGTGCAAATCCATCTCCGCAATCCGATCCTTCACCGCGCGGGGAAGTTCCCCCGTGTGCGGGAAGCGTTGCGCCGACCTGTCCATAGCAGAGTCGAAGACGATGTTAAGGTCCCCCCCCCGGATTACATGGCGATCGGGCGAGGCATTGACATCCACCAGCACTGAATCTAAGAAACGGTCCTGGTGATCATTCGGGCTATAAATCGAGCCAACCGTGAAAGTTATTCCCCCTAGTCGCATGCGATATGCAAGGAGCCTCCCCTTCTGTTCGGCATACTTGTATAAAACCTCGCCCCTAAAGGAGCTAGCTAAAAGAATGGCTACACCCGCAGTCTTGGTCGCTGCTGAGGAGAAGAATTGAGTAGGGAACTTGGCAGAGCGCAGCCTATGGCAATCCCTGGGCAGCAAATGGGTCTCCTGCAGGAGGCATATATCTGCCTGCGTCCCCTCCAGCAATGATAGGATGGCCCTTCGCTTCACAGGGTTATTCAGACCCTTAACATTAAGGGTCACCACCTTTAAGGACGGCATTCCTCCCGGGGAACAGAAGCGCTATGCAACAGGCAAGGGATCTGCGGGCGGGGCGCATGGGGCAGGCGCGCGGGAAAGGCCAGGACTGGCCAAGCGTGGGCATGGACAACATTGGACGGGACCCCCCCAACAACAAAACAACCCTTACACCCTCCCAAAACACACTCAAGGCAACTAGCCAAAAACAAATGTAAACACCCCATTGTCTCAGTCAAGCCCCAAAACGGGCAAGTCCGTAGAAAACAGCAAAGTGGACGTTCAGCCACTCACCTCCAACCTCCCCTCCCCGACCCCCGGCCCCAAACCCAGCATCGTAGAGGCTAAGAATCTCTCCCCCCGGAGTGAATTTAGGCCGTCAAGGCCACGACATTGGAGTCGGTCAAGTTCCCGGCCGCTGCCCTCAAAGCATCTGCCATGTCCGCCCTAATAGTAGGGGAATCAGGGCGACTTGCAGTCGCTGGTGACTGTCTCCTCGTCGACCTCCTTCGGCTCCGTCTCTCTGGGCGCCTCCACGACGGTGTAGCTCCGTCTTCCTCCGTGGCCGCGAGACCCAGTACTCCGCAGATGTCTTGTAGGGAGCGCAATTGGTGTAGCACCCCGTTCCACCTAAAGATCAGACGGAAAGGGTGTCCCCAGGAGTAGGGAGTCTCGTGTTCACGCAGAAAGTCAGTGGCAATCCTGAAGGACCTGCGCTTCTGCAGCGTGATGGCGGAAAGGTCTTGGTAGAGCGCTACAGGCCGCTCCCTGAAAGTCAAAGGCTGCTTCCTCCGGGCCTCCGCCATGATGCGTTCTTTCAGTGGAAAATCGGGCAAGAACGCCAAAATGTCCGGGGGGGGTGCCGATGATTGGCGCTGTCGGCCTACCCTATGCGCTCTATCGATGCGGATAGGGAAGTCTGCATCTTCCCCCAAGACCTCACGGAACAGGTCCTGTAGATAGGCCACCAAGTCGGTCCCCTCGTCCGCGGATGGGACACCTCGCACCCAGATGTTGTTCCGCCTGGACCTGTTCTCGAGGTCCTCAGAGTGGGCCTGGAGCTCAACACACTGCTCCCGGAGACGGAGAACGTCCTGTTGAAGATGGACTATCTCTTCATCTCGGCGCTGGCCCGCTGTCTCTACTGTATCCACTCGCTCGCCAAGGCCCTCCACCTCTCTGCGCACTTCACGGACTTCGCTGGCCACCTCTCTCTTCAACGTTTGGAAGTCTTCCTTGAGGGAGCTAAATAATTCCTCCATAAAGGACCTCGTGACCGGTGGTTCGCTCCCAGTCGCATCCGCCGAGGCCCGGGAGGATCCCGGCGACGGCTGTGTTCTGTCCCGCAGCTGCTGGGCCCTGCCAAGCATATCCGGCAGGGTGCGGTCCCCCTTCCTCGAGCCGCCCCTTTCAGTCATCGTGGTCGCTGCAGCGGGCGAGGCCCAAGTTCGGCCGCTTCAGAGTTGCCCAGTCGCTCGTGTGCTCCAGATGTGGGGACCGCTCTGCAAGCAAAGGTGCTGCGTCACAAGCGACAAAATGGCGGCCCGACCCGGGCACTACCAGTCGCGATGCCCGGCCAGGGTGGCGACCGGGAGCCAAAGCCAGGGTCTCTCTTCAGCACATCCCGCAGGAAGTTAGTCCAGTAGCAGAGGCAACAGCAAGCACCCGCCAGCCCAAGGCGCAGACGGAGGCCACCAACACCAGCTCCGCAGGGACAAGATGGTGGCAGGGCGGGGCCCGGCAGAGTGACCCGGGCCGGCGACACCGTGGGCGACCCCCGGGATATAGCGATCAAAGAAAGACTGCAGCTAATGTCACACAGTACCACCTAGGGGCCCAGGTGGGCCGGTCCCGGCGTCGAGGCCTCCGGTCGTCGTCCAAGAGGCCGGGCCTGCACAGCGCAGAGTGTCGCAGTCGTTAGTCGGAGGGCCAAGGCACGAACTCAAATCCAATGTCACCAAAACACCGCTTGTAGGACTCCGCTGTCTTCCGGAGTTCGGCAAGTCCGGTCCCCTCCGGATCAGCAGCTTTCAGCACCAGGCCCGGCCGCGGCGCCTGGACAGCACTGTTGTTCGCCCCGCCTCCCGGGCTCTCCTCTGCACTCCGATCTTCGACCAAACTTTTGAAATGCTTCCTCCGAGGCGATGAGGGTCAAAGTGGTATCAATGTGCGCGCCAGGCACTCCGGCACACTTCTCTCGCTCGCTGAGCAGCAGCGGGGGGAGAGAAGCGCAGAAAAAGGGGCTCGAGCTGAGCCGGGCCGGAGGAGCTACGGGAGGAAGCGTCCGCTCACCCCGCCATCTTGGCCACGCCCCGAAGACAACTCTTTAAAGGAAAGGTGAGTTTCTTGCAACAGAGCAACTTGACATTTCAGTCTAGCTAAATGGGAGAGGACTCTTTGTTTCTTAACCGGATTACGGAGTCCTTTAACATTCCAGGAAATGACACGAAGACCAATCATCTCTGGAGGTCAAGGGAGAGTATGCCAGAAGATAGGAAAAAAGGAGTATAGCCTGATAGGGATACACAAGAGAAAAAATCTAGAGAAGAAATAAGAAGGAAAATTTGAAAGATGACAGCAAATGAAACTATGGGAACAAAAACCACCAAGAGAAAACTAGAGAAAAGAGCGAATTGTGAAAAAGTTGAAAATGCAAAGGGGATACAAAATATGAATAACAAAAGAGGCAAGATGTACTAAAGATTGCCATGGAAAGAAAGAGGGTCATGATAAAAAGAGAGAAAACTAGAGGAAAGAGCATGAAGGAAGAGAAAAGAAAAGGAGGGGGAGATAATGAACAGTGGAGGAGAAATAAAGACAGAAGGGGAAAAGTGGGAGAATAAAGCTCCCAAAAGATAAAATGAGAAAAAAAAGATGGCAGAAAGCCGAGAGGCTTTAGCCATGGAGACGGCGGGGGCTGAAGGAATTTATACAAGTCGGTAATCAACTTGGCGTCCGAGGTGCGGGTCACCAACCACCGCTCATATGGTGTAATTTGGCGAGCAGCGGTGTCGCGCACCTGGGGTTGGAGAGCCCAGTGTCGGACCTGCATATAGCGCAGTCTGTCCGTCTCTGTCAGGCCGAATTCCTGTCGAAGTTGTTGGAAAGGAAGCACGCCTTCCGGCCCGTAGATCTGGAAAAGCGCCCTGCAGCCCGCGCTCACCCAATGGGAAAAGGCTCCCGGCTCCAGCCCTGGGGCAAAGTCCGGGTTCCCCACTATGGGCGTGAACGGCGAGGGGAAAGTGGTCAGCTCATAAGCCTCGCAAACCGCATCCCACACCCGCAGGGGGACCCGTGTAACAAAAGAAGCGTAGAGATTAGCAGGGCGATGCGCGCGGCGCAAGAACGGAACCTCCTGGAGGGTGCGGCCCGCCACCGCCTGGTCTTGAAAAAGCCAGTGTTTGTCAGATTCCCACCTGCTCCACTCCACCAAGTATCGCAGTTGCGCCGCCTAAAAATATTTACGGAGGTCCGGGATACCAAGACCCCCCGCCTCCGGAGCAAGCGTAGAGAGGACCCTCTTCATCCGCGGTTTACGGCCTTGCCAAACAAAGCGGGAGATGTCAGCTTGCGTCCGCTGTATCCAACCCACAGGGGGTTGGAGAGGTAGAGCGCGAAAGAGGTACAGAATCTGGGGCAGCACCGTCATCTTTACCGCTGCAATACGACCCAGCCACGACAGCAGGCCTTTGCTCCAGCGGCCAAGTTCCTCCTTGATCTTTCTTCTGAGGGAAGTGTAATTGGCTGTCACCATCTCCGGTAGTGTGGGCGCCAGGAGGATCCCCAGGTATGGCACCGTGGACGAGGACCACTGCATGGGAAAAAGACGCTGAAGGTCCCTCCTGGTTCCCGCGGTCAGTGACACATCCAGCGCCACCGACTTGCTCATATTCATTTTGAAGCCGGCTACATGCGCAAAGGCGTCCAGTTCCTGGACGCACGCCGGGAGGGACCTCCTGGGGTCGTCTAGGGTCAGCAGGACATCGTCCGCATAAAGGCTGACCGTGTGGACATATTGGCCCATCTTAACCCCAAAGGCGTCTGGATTATTGCGAATCCTCTGAGCAAACGGCTCCATGTAGAGGGCGAACAAAAGCGGCGAGAGGGGACAACCTTGTCTCGTACCGCGTTCGATGGCAAAACTACCGGAGCTACACCCATTGACCCGCACAGACGCCGATGGACTTTTATAACAGTGGAAGACCATGGTGCAGAACTTCTCGCCGATACCCAGTTTCCTCAGAACCAGCTCAAGGTACGGCCAATGAACTCTGTCGAAGGCCTTCTCTGCATCAACTGATAGCAACATCCGCTCCCCCGAGATACGCGAGGCCTTCTCTAGTACATGCGTCACTCTCTTGGTGTTGTCCACCGTCTGCCTGCCGGGTACGAAACCAGCCTGGTCCGCTTCCACCAGTCCCGGTAGGTGTAGACCAAGCCTGGACGCTAGAATCCCTGTATATAGCTTGAGGTCTACATTTAAGAGCGAAATGGGCCTGTACGAACCACACAAGGCTCGGTCCTTCCCGGGTTTCGGGATGACTGATACCGTAGCGTCAAGGAGGTCTGGTGGGATAGCGCCAGGCTCAGAGAAGGAGTTAAACAGTCGAGCCAGGATTGGGGCCACAGCGGTGCAGAAGGTCTTATAAAACAAAGCCGTGTAGCCATCCGGCCCGGGGCCTTACCATGTTTCAGTCGCGCTATAGCGGAGATGACTTCTTCGACATGGATGTCCCTCTCTAGATGATCCGCCTGGGCGGGATCCAGCACCGGGAGGGCCACTGACTCCAAATAGTCCTCGGCTTCTCGCGGCGAGGAGGGCTCCCCAGCATACAGTGCTTCGTAGAAGAAGCGAAAGGATTCCGCCACCTCTGCGTCACCAGAAACAAGAACCCCGTCCGTACCCACCAGTTCCTTCACTACATTACGCTGCTGTGCGACCCGAAGCCGATGGGCCAGGAGCTTACCACACTTGTCCCCCCTGAGTAAAAGGCATGCTTCAGGCGCAAAGCGGCATACTCCGCCCTATCAAGATCCAGTGCTGATAGGAGCTTCCTCGACGCTTTCAATTGCCTCCAAACTCTCGGAGCCCCTGTGCGGCGATGAACCTGCTCAAGCTCCCTGACCTGCGCGGTCAGTTCGTCCCTTTTACGCTGCCGTTCCTTATTTTCGGCTGAGGAGATGGAGATAAATTCCCCCCGGAGGACCGCTTTCAAAGCTGCCCACTGCGTTGCTTGAGACGTGTCGGAGTTGCCGTTGTGAGTCAAATAATCCTGAATGACCTCCCCTATGCGCTTCACATTAGACTTCTTATGTAAAAGAGTATCGCGAAGACGCCACATCCCTCAAGAGGGAGAGGGTCCCGGCCACTTGAAAACACCGGAAACTGGCGCATGATCAGACAGGGATAGGACTCCAATGTCCGCCGCCGTGGCGGTGATGCGCAGCGGGCCACTCACCAGGAGGTAATCCAGCCGCGAGTACGTGCGGTGCGCATGGGAGAAGTAAGAGTAGTCCCTATCAGTGGGGTGCATGGAGCGCCAGAGGTCGTGCAAATCCATCTCCGCAATCCGATCCTTCACCGCGCGGGGAAGTTCCCCCGTCTGCGGTAAGCGTTGCGCCGACCTGTCCATAGCAGAGTCGAAGACGATGTTAAGGTCCCCCCCCAGGATAACATGGCGATCGGGCGAGGCAGTGACATCCACCAGCACTGAATCTAAGAAACGGTCCTGGTGATCATTCGGGCTATAAATCGAGCCAACCGTGAAAGTTATTCCCCCTAGTCGCATGCGATATGCAAGGAGCCTCCCCTTCTGTTCGGCATACTTGTATAAAACCTCGCCTCTAAAGGAGCTAGCTAAAAGAATGGCTACACCCGCAATCTTGGTCGCTGCTGAGGAGAAGAATTGAGTAGGGAACTTGGCAGAGCGCAGCCTATGGCAATCCCTGGGCAGCAAATGGGTCTCCTGCAGGAGGCATATATCCGCCTGCGTCCCCTCCAGCAATGATAGGATGGCCCTTCGCTTCACAGGGTTATTCAGACCCTTAACATTAAGGGTCACCACCTTTAAGGACGGCATTCCTCCCGGGGAACAGAAGCGCTATGCAACAGGCAAGGGATCTGCGGGCGGGGCGCACGGGGCAGGCGTGCGGGAAAGGCCAGGACTGGCCAAGCGTGGGCATGGACAAGATTGGACGGGACCCCCCCAACAACAAAACAACCCTTACACCCTCCCAAAACACACTCAAGGCAACTAGCCAAAAACAAATGTAAACACCCCATTGTCTCAGTCAAGCCCCAAAACGGGCAAGTCCGTAGAAAACAGCAAAGTGGACGTTCAGCCACTCACCTCCAACCGCCCCTCCCTGACCCCCGGCCCCAAACCCAGCATCGTAGAGGCTAAGAATCTCTCCCCCCGGAGTGAATTTAGGCCGTCAAGGCCACGACATTGGAGTCGGTCAAGTTCCCGGCCGCTGCCCTCAAAGCATCTGCCATGTCCGCCCTAATAGTAGGGGAATCAGGGCGACTTGCAGTCGCTGGTGACTGTCTCCTCGTCGACCTCCTTCGGCTCCGTCTCTCTGGGCGCCTCCACGACGGTGTAGCTCCGTCTTCCTCCGTGGCCGTGAGACCCAGTACTCCGCAGATGTCTTGTAGGGAGCGCAATTGGTGTAGCACCCCGTTCCACCTAAAGATCAGACGGAAAGGGTGTCCCCAGGAGTAGGGCGTCTCGTGTTCGCGCCGAAAGTCAGTGGCAATCCTGCAGGACCTGCGCTTCTGCAGCGTGATGGCAGAAAGGTCTTGGTAGAGCGCTACAGGCCGCTCCCTGAAAGTCAAAGGCTGCTTCCTCCGGGCCTCCGCCATGATGCGTTCTTTCAGTGGAAAATCGGGCAAGAACGCCAAAATGTCCGGGGGGGGCTCCGATGATTGGCGCTGTCAGCCTACCCTATGCGCTCTATCGATGCGAATAGGGAAGTCTGCATCTTCCCCCAAGACCTCACGGAACAGGTCCTGTAGATAGGCCACCAAGTCGGTCCCCTCGTCCGCGGATGGGACACCTCGCACCCAGATGTTGTTCCGCCTGGACCTGTTCTCGAGGTCCTCAGAGTGGGCCTGGAGCTCAACACACTGCTCCCGGAGACGGAGAACGTCCTGTTGAAGATGGACTATCTCTTCATCTCGGCGCTGGCCCGCTGTCTCTACTGTATCCACTCGCTCGCCAAGGCCCTCCACCTCTCTGTGCACTTCACGGACTTCGCTGGCCACCTCTCTCTTCAACGTTTGGAAGTCTTCCTTGAGGGAGCTAAATAATTCCTCCATAAAAGACCTCGTGACCGGTGGTTCGCTCCCAGTCGCATCCGCCGAGGCCCGGGAGGATCCCGGCGACGGCTGTGTTCTGTCCCGCAGCTGCTGGGCCCTGCCAAGCATATCCGGCAGGGTGCGGTCCCCCTTCCTCGAGCCGCCCCTTCCAGTCATCGTGGTCGCTGCAGCGGGCGAGGCCCAAGTCCGGCCGCTTCAGAGTTGCCCAGTCGCTCGTGTGCTCCAGATGTGGGGACCGCTCTGCAAGCAAGGGTGCTGCGTCACAAGCGACAAAATGGCGGCCCGACCCGGGCACTACCAGTCGCGATGCCCGGCCAGGGTGGCGACCGGGAGCCAAAGCCAGGGTCTCTCTTCAGCACATCCCGCAGGAAGTTAGTCCAGTAGCAGAGGCAACAGCAAGCACCCGCCAGCCCAAGGCGCAGACGGAGGCCACCAACACCAGCTCCGCAGGGACAAGATGGCGGCAGGGCGGGGCCCGGCAGAGCGACCCGGGCCGGCGACACCGTTGGCGACCCCCGGGATATAGCGATCAAAGTAAGACTGCAGCTAATGTCACACAGTACCACCTAGGGGCCCAGGTGGGCCGGTCCCGGCGTCGAGGCCTCCGGTCGTCGTCCAAGAGGCCGGGCCTGCACAGCGCAGAGTGTCGCAGTCGTTAGTCGGAGGGCCAAGGCACGAACTCAAATCCAGAGTCTGCCGTGTCACCAAAACACCGCTTGTAGGGCTCCGCTGTCTTCCGCAGTTCGGCAAGTCCGGTCCCCTCCGGATCAGCAGCTTTCAGCACCAGGCCCGGCCGCGGCGCCTGGACAGCACTGTTGTTCGCCCCGCCTCCCGGGCTCTCCTCTGCACTCCGATCTTCGACCAAACTTTTGAAATGCTTCCTCCGAGGCAATGAGGGTCAAAGTGGTATCAATGTGCGCGCCAGGCACTCCGGCACACTTCTCTCGCTCGCTGAGCAGCAGCGGGGGGAGAGAAGCGCAGAAAAAGGGGCTCGAGCTGAGCCGGGCCGGAGGAGCTACGGGAGGAAGCGTCCGCTCACCCCGCCATCTTGGCCACGCCCCGAAGACAACTCTTTAAAGGAAAGGTGAGTTTCTTGCAACAGAGCAACTTGACATTTCAGTCTAGCTAAATGGGAGAGGACTCTTTGTTTCTTAACCGGATTACGGAGTCCTTTAACATTCCAGGAAATGACACGAAGACCAATCATCTCTGGAGGTCAAGGGAGAGTATGCCAGAAGATAGGAAAAAAGGAGTATAGCCTGATAGGGATACACAAGAGAAAAAATCTAGAGAAGAAATAAGAAGGAAAATTTGAAAGATGACAGCAAATGAAACTATGGGAACAAAAACCACCAAGAGAAAACTAGAGAAAAGAGCGAATTGTGAAAAAGTTGAAAATGCAAAGGGGATACAAAATATGAATAACAAAAGAGGCAAGATGTACTAAAGATTGCCATGGAAAGAAAGAGGGTCATGATAAAAAGAGAGAAAACTAGAGGAAAGAGCATGAAGGAAGAGAAAAGAAAAGGAGGGGGAGATAATGAACAGTGGAGGAGAAATAAAGACAGAAGGGGAAAAGTGGGAGAATAAAGCTCCCAAAAGATAAAATGAGAAAAAAAAGATGGCAGAAAGCCGAGAGGCTTTAGCCATGGAGACCATGAACAAGAAAAACGATGCAGTGGGGGAGGGAGCAACGAAGGACAAGACAGCTGCACAGACCAATGAGGGAAGAGAGGAAAAAATTAATGTGATCACAACAACATCGATTACATATGAAAGAGAAAAAAAAAGGAATACCAAAAGTTACCAAGGAAGACAAATGAAGGGCACTTACCAAACAAGTGGGAAGGAAGGGCCGCTTGTCGAATGTAGGATACAAACATCAGGACAGCACAGAGTATGGGTTGGACAACGAGAACTACAAGGTAAGGATCTGTTCAACAAAAAAGAGAAAAATACAAAAACAGAATTACCGCAAGGGACAAAATACCGAATAAGATAAGACTACAAACATGGACACATAAAAATTAGGGTTTGCTGAACTCCTTGGATTGCTCTTTATGAGTATGGATGAGCGTCCAAAGGTCCGCCGGATCGTCAAAACTGTAAGTTCTTTCTTTGTAAGTCACTTTGAAAAAGCAGGAATGGATAAGGCCATATCGAGGGTTCATAGATCTGAGGGTGGGCCTTAAGTCCAGAAACTCCTTCCGTCGCGCAGCAGTTGGTCGAGAGACATCCTGTGTGAAGAATACCTTATGACCAGACCAAAGCAGTTGTTTATGCTGTTTAGCAGATTGAAGAACAGTCATGAGGTAGGAATAAAGGAGGAAGCAAGCAATAATGCCTCTGGGCTTTGAAGTGGAGGAAGAGTTTGTTGGTCCAAGACGATGAGCCCTTTGAATATTGACATCTAGGTGCTTGGGGATGCCAGTAATAGGAAGGACTTTGAGATTTCAACAATGTGATGATAACAGATCCTTCTGAATTCTCCGGAACACCATAAATGCGCAGGTTGTTGCGTCGGTTTCGATTTTCCAAATCCTCAGAGGTTTTCTTTAGCTGGTCAACCTCCTTGGTAAGACAGGCCACCCTATCTACAACATCTTGAGCATCACTGACTTTCTGCTCCACATCAGTTAATCTCTTATCCAGACTGGACCATTTATCGTTGAGTCTCCGAAGAGTAGTAGTAGTGTCAGTCATGAAAGGGCGTATGAGGCGTAGTTCCTCCATGATATCCTCCAATGTGACAGGGAGTGGAGACTTTGATGGCGAAGGGGGGGTCTTTTTTAAAGCGTTTACCAGCAGCGACAGAGTCCTTACGTGTAGCAGATGTAGCGCCATGAACCTTAGAGTTGTGTGCTGGCTCCATTTTAAAGGCGACACCAATGGGATCAATAATGGCAAGAAAAAGAGTCAAAAGAGATCCACAAGCAAGTGAGGCGGCAATGGAATAGCTCAAAAGGCAGCAGCCGTCAAAGTGAGGAGCCAATGAAAGTAGTTCAAAAATGAGGCTGAAAGTCAAATGAATATACGTCCAAGCAGCAAGAAAAAATAATATATCAGTACCTCTACTAATCTAGAGGAAAATTAAGAGCGCTTGGTAAAATATTCATGAGAAAATGAGGCCCATGATGCAGGTGTGCAGCTGAAGTAGTTGAAAAGCACACAGTTGAAGAGACTTCATGAAGGGAGAAGGCTCAGCAAATAAAAATAAACAAATAACCAGCAGGAATGGCAATAAAAAGGCCATCCATGAGGCAAAGCAGCGACAAGGAGCAGAAAAAAGAGAGAAAAAGGAAAAAAAACGCTGCGTGAGGAGAAGAAAAAAAAAACAAAATGGCGGCCGTCACCCTATACAAAGTCAACCATCGAAATTTCAAGTAAAAACTGCATATTGTGCCCTCCAAGCATACCCAGTTGAGGAGGGGTTCCGCTAGGAGAATCCGCCGTTTGCGTGAAGAAAAGCTGCCGAAAATGAATCCCTTTTTTAACAAGCGCTCCTCGACATCCCGGAGCTTGTCAGGGAGCGGCCATCTTGTTTCGCCGCGTCACGCGTCCCCATGTTTTTGTATTTCTGAAGTGTGCTGGAAACAGATATTTTAATAATATCAAAACAAGTCCAGACCCTTTATTGGTGATGCACAAATGATGAATATTCACAGAAATCCGATCCCCACACTACATAATGTGTGTGATATATAGGTTTATCAGTAAAAAGCCAAGTTTAGTCGCCCTTTCAATGGAAAATGTGCTGTCTATAAATGGCTATGTGCTACCACACAATGCTTTAGTAACATTATTTGCCCATTAAGGGGTGTTGCAATAGTTTGTCGTTCTGAAAACTGGGTCATGGTTTTAAAAACTTTGGGAAGCACTGTCTTAGAGCGTGTTTAGTAGCCTTTTCTGCTGAAAGAAGAGGACAATATAAACCTAACAACTGAATTAGTGCAACACTGATTATCAGGTCATCAGTTCCAGTTGGCGCCCCCACTTTAGCTGCTGAAATGGCGGTAGTCTGGGGTGGGATCACAATACCACTGTTTAAGTTCATGTTGAGACCTGATAGTGATTCTGGGTTAATAGAACTGCTAGTTACTCCTGTGCCTTTGCAGGAGTATACATTCTTCCTCTGTGCTGTTCGCTAAGATGGGAAAACAATAGGTGATGGACCGAATGTGGATCAATGTCACACATTCAACCCAGTATAAAGATCTGGGCCCAAATCCATCATTTTTTTGCACTCCACACCACCCTGGGTTAGACAATGGCGATATGCAAATCAGCTCTGACCCTGTGCCCCATGGGAACAGTCCAGTCCGAACTACAAAAGCCATGTCCTTCCCAGAACGGAATCAAGCATCCGAGGACCGGACCGGTTTCGAGGTAACACCTCTCATCAGCCCGGCTAGCTTGACTCCAAGTGGTGTGGAGTGCCTGGGACCCACGTCTGGGCATCCCCAGCGCACTTATGGCGGCAATTGCAAAAACAACAGGTGATGGACCGAATGCCGAATGTGGATCAATGTCACACATTCAACCCAGTCCAAAGATCTGGGCCCAAATCCATCGTTTTTTTGCACTCCACACCACCCTGGGTTAGACAATGGCGATATGAAATCAGCTCTGACCCTGTGCCCCATGGGAACAGTCCAGTCCGAAATACAAAAGCCATGTCCTTCCCAGAACGGAATCAAGCATCCGAGGACCGGACCGGTTTCGAGGTAACACCTCTCATCAGCCCGGCTAGCTTGACTCCAAGTGGTGTGGAGTGCCTGGGACCCACGTCTGGGCATCCCCAGCGCACTTATGGCGGCAATTGCAAAAACAACAGGTGATGGACCGAATGTGGATCAATGTCACACATTCAACCCAGTCCAAAGATCTGGGCCCAAATCCATCGTTTTTTTGCACTCCACACCACCCTGGGTTAGACAATGGCGATATGCAAATCAGCTCTGACCCTGTGCCCCATGGGAACAGTCCAGTCCGAACTACAAAAGCCATGTCCTTCCCAGAACGGAATCAAGCATCCGAGGACCGGACCGGTTTCGAGGTAACACCTCTCATCAGCCCGGCTAGCTTGACTCCAAGTGGTGTGGAGTGCCTGGGACCCACGTCTGGGCATCCCCAGCGCACTTATGGCGGCAATTGCAAAAACAACAGGTGATGGACCGAATGTGGATCAATGTCACACATTCAACCCAGTCCAAAGATCTGGGCCCAAATTCATCGTTTTTTTGCACTCCACACCACCCTGGGTTAGACAATGGCGATATGCAAATTAGCTCTGACCCTGTGCCCCATGGGAACAGTCCAGTTCCCAGAACGGAATCAAGCATCCGAGGACCGGACCGGTTTCGAGGTAACACCTCTCATCCGCCTCGGCTAGCTTGACTCCAAGTGGTGTGGAGTGCCTGGGACCCACGTCATAGGGATTCTGAAACATCCATGCGTCACGTGAAGAGCAAGTTTCACAAATGAGCCATGTCCATTCAGCAGGAGAATGGAAAGGATGTAGTATGTAACTGGTGCTGCATTTTGGAGCCCACTGCCCAGACGTAGACCCCTTGCTCTCCATGACACTGGATTCAAGCTAGCCTGGCTGATGAGGGATGAAATCCCGAAACCGGTTCCAGGATGCTTGTTTCCAGTCCAGGGAGGAGCTGGCCTGGAAGTTTGGGCTGGACTGTTCCCATGGGGAGCAGGGTTAAGACTGATGTGCAAATGGCTTTGTTTAAACTGGAATGGCGTGAAGTGCAAAAAAAAACTATGGATTTAGGCCCAGATCTCTGTACTGGGGAGATGTTTGACATTGTTCAGCATTCCGTCCATCATCTGTTGTTTTTGCTAGAGTCTCAATCAGACATGCCTCCCCCGGCATCATAGCAACATTCTTTAGATATGTTGCTGCGTGTGTGCTCAGCAGGCAAACTTAGTGGGAGAGCTGTGATGTGCAAAAGGTGCGCCAAAGGCAAGACAGTCTGCACCTGTCCGTGCCTGGACTATGCCCAGCACTCAACCTCTGGCCCAAAAAATACCATGTCTCCACCCAGGCGGTATTTGGTGGCCATACTGAGATCACTGTAATTAGTCAGCCAGCGTACTTCAATTCTCTCCATGCAAGTGCATTTTGGCCCATTCTCCTGCTTACCCTATAATCTCAGCACCAGTGTTTCTGATACTACCTCTCTTTCTGATACATGGCCTATTGGTCCCACCATAAAGTAATTAAAGATTATTCACCTTGCGTCTCAGAATCTCAATCTTTGGTTATTAAATGGTAGATTAGTCACCGAACATTCTTTAGATATTCTTAATTTAATTAAAGTCTTCAAAGTAGATGTGGCCTTTATCACAGAGGCATCGGTTAATGAGGCCTCCGCCCCAGATATTGCTCTTGGAATACCCACAGGGTTTCAACCATTCATCAAGACCACCCTTTTCCGAGAGACGTGGTTTTGCTATAATTTCTCGGTCTAATTTACTCTTCTCAGTTTCTGAATTGGCTGGAGTATTGGAAGCAAAATGCATGTTCTTCCATCTCAAATGAGCTGCACATTTTTCTATGCCAGGAGCCTTGATTAATCTGCCCCGGGACACTCGGATAGCTTTATCAATTTTCTTACAGAGGCCATTCGTCCCTTCGAGCACAAAATTCAAATTTTACCATTCTGGGAAATGTTATTGCTTATGCAAATGACACTTTCAATTCACAAATGGAAGCCTTGAATGATTTGCTTCTGTTCCTTAATCTGGATGAAAAGGTCTCTAGCATGACTCATTTGGGTGGCCATATCATCGACTTCGGTTTTTCCACCTGCCCCATGCTTCAAGGCATTAGTCCTCAATCACTCTCATCCTTGGACCACTATCTTGTTCCAATGGAAATTTCCACAGTCAAACTCAACTTCCTCTAAGAGCTTCAATTTGCGCACCGACACTTCCAACCCAAACTAGCCACATACGAACTTGAATCGGCACTCAAATCGATTTGCCTAACAATGCACTCCGATACAACAACTGGCTATCAGCTACTATGGACTTTATTTACCAACCTAGATCTAAAAATCACCTTAGAAAAAAACCTCCAGCCCCATGGTTTTCAAGCATGGTGCGAAGCACTATAAGTAAAACAAAAGCGTTGGAAGTAAAATGTAGGGTCAATGATGACCCCACCTCAAAAGTCTTATACAAAGTGGAATTTTAAAAATACCATAAACTCATCACAGCAGCAAAACCTAACTTATTGACTCAGAGAATCGCGCAAGCGAAAAAAGGCCAGAAAGAATTGTATAAAATCTTTAAGTACTTTT
This sequence comes from Lissotriton vulgaris, assembly GCF_964263255.1. Classification (NCBI taxonomy): domain Eukaryota; kingdom Metazoa; phylum Chordata; class Amphibia; order Caudata; family Salamandridae; genus Lissotriton; species Lissotriton vulgaris. Next base: position 919,519,364 of record NC_141685.1, read on the forward strand.
CATCTCCGGAGGCATGCCAGAAATCTATTTCTCTTTCACAAACTCTTTGTGATGACCTGTCCAGTTTTTTTAATGCAAAATTAATAAGATCCACCAGGGCTTCTTATCTGACCTTGAGCACCCAGGTTTTTATTCCAACAGTTGATCAGTGACTGGCCCTTTGCTTTCTAATTTTAAGGCTATTTCTTAGGCGGAATCTGAAGCAGCGATCCTTACTTTCAAATCATATCACTCCAGGGTCCTAGTCCCCGCATATTCTAAAACAGTCAATTGACGTGATCAGTTCAGTACTTAGTGAAATTTTTAACAGCTATCTTCGCACACCTACCATGCATCAGCCATGAAAGCCGGTCCAAGTTCAACCTTCAGTGAATAATCCTTCAGTTGAACTGTCATCACTAGCACATTTTTGGCCAATATCTTGGTTGCCGCAACTGCTAAAATTATGGAAAAACGGATCAATGGCAAATCTTCTGGATATTTTGAAAATCATTCTCCGTTACATATTTCTTAAATCTATAGCAGATAGACTGCATTTCTGGCAGCTCCAACATTTCACTGGACTGAGACAGCCCAGTTGCTCTTGTGCTCCCTGATCTGTTAGCAGAATTTGATACAGTGTCTTCGTGATACTGCTGCACTGACCCAACTAGCTGGGCATCCGTGGCCTTCACTGAGATGGTTAAATTCTTTCCTCTCAATTCACAGATACCCTACCCTTGCACACTTCCTCTATCACGAGTCATAAATGTGAGGCTCCACAGGGCTCTTCATTCTGCCCTAACCTCTTCAATGCTTATATGGTTTCCCTGGCTAAGCTGGTCCAGGCCTTTGGAAATAAAGTGATCTCTTATGCAGACGATAGACATTATTACAAAAGGCCAGGATTCCTTTAAACCAGTCTTTCTTTAGTTGCCAAGTGCATGAGTGACAGCTGCCTTACTCTAACAAAACAGAGATACTTGTTTTTTGGTTCCATCAACTCTCCTTTGCCTTATGCTTGGTGGCTTTCTGAATTGGACCGTCCTCCTTCACCCTCCTTGGTGGATAGAAATCTAGGAGTGAGCTCTGACATTAGTTTGTACTTCATTCTTAAATATTGTCTGTTTCATCCTCCTGTTTTTAGCTTATGCATGCTCTCCCAAACAGTCTGGACATACTTCCCATCGATACATGCAAAATCCTCATCCATGAATTGTTCACTGCAAGATTGGAATATGCCAATTCTCTGTACCTAGGTCCACCTAGAGTTCAGATTCATCACCTACAAATAGTTCAAAATATGGCAGCTAGATTAACCCTTAATATAAACCTAAGTTAGTCCAGTCCAAGCACCCTTGGTGCTCTTCATTGCCTGCAAGTTCAAAAATATTTAAATTCAGAGCACTTATAGCTCCACATAGAGACTTTTATAAGATAGGACATGCCAACATACACAGCTTGATCCACCCTTACTGCCTTTTATGGTCTCTTATATCAATTGTTGTAAAGATTATTGTAGTTCAAAAATTTGGCTGGGTTAAAAGGGAGAGCATCGGTTTACGTTACGCGCTGCAAAAATGCAGAATAATGTACTACTGGAATTTCGTCAACAGGCAGACGAATTCTGCATTTGCAAGAAACTGAAAACACCCAGAAAATTAAGTAAACAATTCCTCATTTGTAATGCGCAAACTTATCACCCTTAAGGATATCCAGACACTGGGAGCAGTCTGTTAGATTAAGTGAGCTATTGCCCAGAGACAAATTATGCTGAGCTGAGCTGACGCCGGCGATCGAACCATGAGCCCTGCGCTCTGGAGTCAGCTACTCTGGCTGCTGCGCTACACTTCTCCCTTCTTCGAGTTCGATGTAAATCCTTTTTGCCTATGGTTGCAAACCCTTTACTTCTTAGCACTTGTATGCCTCTGCGGATAGCTGCTTCTCTCTATAAATGCCTTTGTTCATATTAATTTTTCATAACGGGCAAAGCTAGAGCCGCGCCACACTAAATATAATGTCCCTCACCTGACCACACTTTCCTCAAAGGAAATTTCTCTCTCTGTGGCAATCATTACCAGTAGTTAGATCTTCAAAGTTTTATTACACTCAAATATATATAAACAGACCTTTTAACAAAAATAAATGCCTGTGGTTCATTTAAATGACCCAGAGGATTATTTCAGTTTGTCAGATCATTAATCTACAGGTAAATTATATCCACCAGCTGCATTCATTTTGATACACCCTCATACAAAACTAAACACCCATTGATTGTGACGTGCTCATCCTGTTTCATGCACCCAACTAAAATATTCACTTCTGACAAATACATTTCTTTTGTTGGCTGACCATATTAGACACATGTATCTACACTTTGTGAAATTTGCACAAGCATGTGATGAGTACTGGTCTCAAAGAAGAGGGTCTGCACCTCTTTACTAAAGACATCCTAAAAGCCTAGGGATGGTGAGAGCACCAGGGTTCTTCCCGTTAAATTTCCCTTTCAGGGATGTTGAAGAATGTATGAAAGCAAGACAGATTTGGAAAAAGAGGACACCTACACAGCTAGTGTACTTGCTATACTTTGAGCTTAGACATTAATAGGTAAAGAATCTATAGCAAGCGTCTAGTATTTATGCCAACTAATTTTAGGTGGAAAACAATCGAACAACAGTAGTAACCATGTGAAAATTGTGAAATAAGCAAAACATCAATCAAGGCTATTATTTGATTATAAAAAAATATTCATAATTTTTAATGTTATCTATAATTTATTTTGATTGCTGATAAACATTTATACATTGATTAAAACATTTTCTTTTAGAATAAAGATATACAATAAACTGTGCAATATTAATCAATAATATCAGTGCATCGAAAATAAATAATAAATCACATATTTCTTTGAACATCATCACATAAACATATACAAATCAATTAACATAAAAGGACAAGGGGAAAAATAACAACAAAAATTTTTGAAAATATGGTCGATGTATTGTTGATGTAGGCGATGCGGTGGATGGAAGCTACGTGCGTTTCGGCAAAACTGCCTTCATCAGGGGACCATAACTACCAACAAAACTAAATAAATAAAACTAAGGCAAAAACAGAACAAAGAACATAAAAGCGCATAGGTTACTACTCTATATTATATACATGACACACACCTAAAATCAAGGTCTACAGTTTCAAATATAATCTAATCTAATAAACATAGTGATATATAGAACTTTGCGGCTATTTCTATGGCGTATTTGTAAACACAATCATATTGCCTATAGTGTATTTTAGTGAGAGTTCAACTATGAGATCGTTTCATAACATAGCAAATACCATTCCTCTAATTACTCAGGTCATATTCTAGATAGCTAGACATTTCATATGAACCAATAAAATATATAAATACATAAACAATAGAGAGAAAGATTTTTTCATATTAAACAGTGCAACAATCATATACATACAAAACAAATTACATCAATCATATATACATACACACTATAGATCCACCAAGTGTCTAAATATTATTCCAAAAAAGGTGGTCATATCCTAAGAAATATATACAACACATTATCGCTCGTGTTATAGAAAACAGGAGGAAGAAAAGGAAAAAAACATTCAAAAGAAGAAAATAAAGAAAGTCAAAATTAGATAAGGTTCTACCCATTGTTGACCTACAATATTACTTCAAATGTGCTCTACTTCCGGCCTTATCTTATCAATATTATATCGGCATCTATTGTGTGGTCCTCTTCGATATCTCTAGCTGGACCTATATTATACACTCAAACCTAACTAGGCTATATTTATTAATCAATTCAGTTTTCTTAATCTAAGGTCAAAAAGATCTTACAATAATGCCCTCATATTTAACGTTTTAACTTACTTTTAGATAATCCAACTCTACTGAAGATGGTTTGGGAATCTCAATAATTTCTAGCGGATCATAAATCAGCTGAAATAAAGTAAAACACAGATGGTAAACATACTAGTACATCTATCAGACGATATTGAATAAGCTGTATCTCGAACAAATTCAGTATTTTACTTACTCAAAAAGGTTCTTGATAACTGTCCCTTTTACAAGCTATGTAGGTAGGGCAGTGTAATAGTCAGATTCTCCTGTTAATTCAAAAAGGTTCAAGTAGTGGTAGATGAAACAACCCTCTATGAAGAGAAAAGATTATATATATTACATTTAGAAAGATGTATTTTATGACTCCTATCTTAAGTTATGGTTAGTTGATCATACCGCGACTTGCACTAATCTTTATTTGAGGACGATATATGGTACATTATTAAAACACGCTAGTTATTACATAAGTCCAACTATTTGCGATATCGATGTTTGTGTTACATGTTCTTTTAGGGTAACACCTCTAATATTTAAGAAGCCGACATGAGCTGAAAAACTCGAAAAAAACTCGAAAAAAGGGGGATGACATTTATACACCAATTAATTCAAAAACCCTTACTGTAAAAGCGTAAGGTTACTGTCCTGGTCTTCAAAATATGATCATGTTTATCGTATTCCAGACGATGCATTCAGTATTATCTGGTATCTATTAGAGAGAGGACATAAGCATGGTACAATGACCCATAAATCCACAATGACTTACGAGTGCTTTTTTAATCATAAAAAAACATCTTAGCAGTTACCGCTTACATGGATCGGATGGATTTCTTTGAAATATGGCTGAGAGAGTGCGCCGCGAGCTCAAAACCTTTCAATGTCTCTATTTCAACGGACTGGAAGCTTCAATTACGTCTTCAGTTTCTGCAAAAAATTTAAGCAGAAAACACAAAATATGTAAATTAATCCAAGCTACGTTAAATGGTACCTAACGCGCAATATCGACATCAGGCTTTTACCTTAAAAATGGATACACGGAGCCATCACGCGTCCTCTACATTCGATTCTCGGCAAAGAAAAATGTTCCAGAACTGGCCTTTCATGAGGTTCTATATATACATATATTAGTCTGGCGCTTTTGCTTTAATTCCATAAAGCATTAACAGGTGAGGAATCGTGGTCGCACTCCTAAAGACGTCATATGAGACCCTCGCACAAGGTCATCAAAATAAACGACGGGCTAACTTGGAGTTTAACAAAAATCTTCTTCCAGAGATGCAAAATCGAACATAATGGCCGCCATATTGGTAAAACATACCTGATATTCCGTAACAGCACAATAGGAACGTCATCGTTTCAGAGATGGTTTAGCTAGCGACACGTCGCATATAAAAAACTGACAAAGACACTAAATTGCATTAAAGAATTAAAGAGAATAGATATTAAAGATTGTGTTTATCCTCTGATTATGTTACAGAAAGCAGTCATTATAGCTCTATCCACTCAATGTTAAGTGATCAAATGCCCTCTTATTTGGAAGAGGAATTATTCTGATAATATCTCTGCTAAATGGGACATAGGTAGAAAATATCTATCTTATATTGAATATGTAGCAAATAGTTTGAATATTAATAATTTGAATATTATTTATTGGGTAGCCGTGAACGGGGCGCCATTTATCACAGTATCAAAACTGATTGCCAGAACTTCAGAAAAAACAACATTTTTAAATGTACTGTATTTATAGCTACCTTTACTATTGTCACCAATAGGAAAAGATAGTTTTACCAAATCATACCCTATGGTTACTATCTTATATTATTCACGGCATTTCTATGCACAAATATGATGTTATAACAAGGCCACCTCCAGATCTAACCAAACTCAGAATTGCTGTAATAGCCTTGGGTTAAGGAAGGATTAGGTGAGGGCAAAAAGAAAGAGACGCAGGAAAGGAAGGGAACAGTGGGGAGGGAGATCTGAAAAACAAAAGACAATAACGTTGGTACCATATACTACCATATACTATCACTCCTGTGTCAATCAACAACACATTAACATAAGCTTTACCCATCTACCTGTAAAAGAAACTAAAGGAACGGTAAGATAGAAGATACAACTCTTCACCAGCATCGGAGCCCAGGAAGGATATGGGCAGTGCTACGTCCTCCCTGCAATACACAAAGGATACCTTCCTTATTCTATGCCCTGGTATATCTATAGGGTAAAGATAATAAAAACTAGGCAATTGTACATACCCCATGTAATGTGAACAGTACTGGAAATATAGGAGAGAATCAAGCAACATCCGTAGGACCCCTGGGATCTAGTACCAGTTCGAAATAAAGAGATTCATAAACGGGTTACGTCACCCAATTAGATATATATAGTACAGTACCTGTGTTACTCAAAACATCAGTATTCTCTTGATCACGTAATGTTGTTCCGGTCACACCAAGTACTCTTCGCCATATCGTATTCGGTCCTAAAGAGCACTGCTGTAATTAAATACGAGATCCTGATTATCTTCTGCACGAGCCGCAAGACGCTGGCTCAGCCAACAGAGGATTGACTTACCCCGCACGGTAAGAGAAAGTATATACAAGACGAGACTTCGTCCTCCGCACGAGCCGATGCAAGAAGGCTCACCAACGGAGAGCAACTGCGGTAGGGAAACACGCTAGTGGAGAACACTTACCAACGGAGGGCAAAGGAAAAGCTTGGTTCGCAGCTCCAGAAAGCATGTACGCCAAGAGCATAGAGTTCTGATCGATCGAATCAGGAATATCCGACAAGAGGAACAGGAAGTGTTCCCTTTTATGAAACCGCCCTTCATTAGGCGCTAAGCAGTCTGGGACATGTAGTTGTTCTATCCGTATGTCATCCAGCCGGATGGCTAAGTTCTGAGGCGCTCACAGAATCCTAACAGTCACCAATAGGAAAAGATAGTTTTACCAAATCATACCCTATGGTTACTATCTTGTATTATTCACAGCATTCCTATGCACGAATATGGATTATAAAATAGCTTGCTCCCATGGAATTTCTAGATTCAATCCTTTACAAATAGTATCCAGGGTAAAAAAAAAAAACTCACATTTTTTTCGAATCTTATCTGGGCATTGACCTTTTTTAACTTCAACCTTTTCTAAAATTATCCAACGGATATCTTCAGGTAAGGGATTATTCTCAACAAAATGTGGAACCAAGGGTGCATTTATTTTTCTAGTCCTGATGGCTGATTTATGTTCAGTCACTCTAACATAGAGTGATCGAGATGTCTCGCCCACGTATCCTTTGTCACATGGGCATAAAAGCAAATAGACAATATTCTTAGTTTTGCAGTTTGTCATGCCTTTTATCTTGATTGTGGTACCATTGAACTGTATTTCTTTAGTTTCTATAGCCTGTGGGTACACCTTGCAGATACCACATTTAAAATTGCCATCTACAGGGTTCATGCCAACAAAACTTCTCTGTATAGGCTCTTTTGGCGAAGGCATGCGTGATCTAACAACTAGATCCTTGATGTTCTTATTTTTTCGATATGCAAATAATGGTTTTGGTATTTTCTCTTGTTCTGACTTATTTACATTAAGTAGATACCAGTTAGAATACATTATTTGCCGGACTTGTTTGTTAAGTAATGAGTGCCTGGTTACAAAAACTAATTTAGTGTCCTGTTTTGACCGAGAACCCTGCAAGAGATGTTGGCGGTTTAAAAATCTTTCGCGTTTAAATGACTCTCGAACGAGTCTATGAGGATATCCTCGGTCTTCAAATTTTTTCTTCGTTTCAACAGCTCTTATCATAGTCTTCCAACTTTGTACAGTTTCGTCTCAACCTTAGAAACTGACTGAAGGGAATACTGTATTTTTGTATGGTGGGGTGAAAGCTGTTGTAATGGAGAAGAGTATTATGGGAAGTGGGTTTGATGAAGAGATCCACAATTAATTGACCCTGATCATGTTTAATTAAGATATCCAACAATTCCTTCCCTGAATTGCTGACATGAGATGTAAATTTCAGATTAGGATCACATGCATTGAGCCACAGAATAAACTCGCTCAGATTGTCCTCATTTTCATCCCATATAAACACAACGTCGTCTATATAACGCGACCAGTAAAATATAGACTCAAAGAATGGAGCCACTTCGTTGAATATGCAACATTTTCAAAATGGGCTACATAAATGTTGGCTATTGTAGGGGCGCAAGACGCGCCCATACTTACACACTTTACTTGTCTGTATAGGGTACCTTGGAATTCGAATATATTGTCTTTCAAAATTATGCTTAAAGAGTCAACGATGAAGTCCTTATTGCATGCGATCTCATATAGATCAATAAACCATTTGACTGCTTCGATAGCACTGCTAAATGGTATATTAGTATATAAACTTTCAACATCTAATGTCACCAACCATTGTCTATTAGCATTAAAGGGTGTAGTTGATTGATGATATGACATGTGTCCTAGACATATCCTGGTATGTCGGATTTAAAGGGCCGCAAAATTGCATCAAGATATTTAGATATTGGTTCTGTGACACTACCAATGGTTGTGACAAAAGGTCGGAAGGGTGGATCAAGTTAATTTTTGTGAACTTTAGGTATACCATATAAGCTCGCCATCCTAGGATTGTCTATATTCATATATTCAAATTCCTCGGTACAGATGTCTCCATTTCGTAATGCTTTGGAAGTGAGTTTATATATATTATTTTTAATTTTCGTTGTTGGATCTCTTGTGATTTTTTTTTTTTGTAAGACTTTATTAGTAGTTGCCAAATGTACATTCCAATCTTTTTACAACCCGGAGGCCAGTTGTCATACACATAATAGTTCAACTTCATTGTTACACAGCTCTTCAGCCGACAACGTTCCGGTCCGGCAGCAATTTATTGACAATTTACGTAAGGCATTTCGATGAGTGGTAAATAATCTGAATCATCCTACTTTTTTATTTTATATCTTAGCACAACTTTGGACTCAATAGGATTAGATATCAGCTTATAACGATATCAATGTATATACAGTATCTCACGCTAGTGGGTTTCCCCGGGCTTCTGTCCTGTCTCCTCTTGTCCCTATGTTCTACAGTTGATCAAACATGCTCGTATCCCAGACTCTCTCCCAGCGACCGCCAAGTGAATCATTCATCCATCTCCTCCTCGTCCCCGGAACTTTCAATGTCTTCTTCAGGAAGAGGCTCGCACAGGTCCCCCCGATAACTGTTCCAGGGCTGCCAGATCTTATTCCATTTGCGAGGGTTGGCTCTCATTTTGTATACTGCTCGCTCAACCACCATAAGTCTATCCATAGTCCTGCACTACTGTGCTAAAGTCGGTGTTTCTGCCACCCCCCATTTCTACGCTATATCTCGTTTGGCAACCATGACCCCCACTATTACCCATTGCTGCCCTTGACGCGTCAGATCATTCTTCCCCCATACATTCAGTAAGCACACATGCGGGTCCGGTGTAAGTGATATCTCTAGAGTTTGGGAAATGGTGCGCATGATTTGTCGCCAATAGTCAGTGATAATCGGGCAATCCCAAAGTGTGTGTAGTAATGTTCCCTCTCCTCCACAGCCTCTGAGGCAGTTCGGGTGATCTGCCCTGCGTAGTTTGTGTAGGGTAGTTCTGGTGTAGTAAACCCTGTACAATATCTTAAATTGCACCAACCGGAATCGGGCCGAAACGCCTGCTTCCCTCGGGGATGCCAGTGCGGCGTTCCAATCTGTCTCATCCATAGCACCCAGCTCATCCTCCCATTTCTCCCTTAGTTTAACCAGAGGGTCCGGCAGGTTATTCAATAGTTTTCGGTATGTGAGGGACGTGGCGCCTGTTTGCATAAAGTCAGTGAGCAGTCGGTCCTCCATCGGGGAAGATTCCGGGATCTTCGATCCTGGCTCAATGGCTGTCATCAATGCATGTCGTGTTACCTCGAAACCGGTCCGGTCCTCGGATGCTTGATTCCGTTCTGGGAAGGACATGGCTTTTGTAGTTCGGACTGGACTGTTCCCATGGGGCACAGGGCCAGAGCTGATTTGCATATCGCCATTGTCTAACCCAGGGTGGTGTGGAGTGCAAAAAAACGATGGATTTGGGCCCAGATCTTTGGACTGGGGTGAATGTGTGACATTGATCCACATTCTGTCCATCACCTGTTTTGTTTGCAATTGCCGCCATAAGTGCGCTGGGGATGCTCAGACGTGGGTCCCAGGCACTCCACACCACTGGAGTCAAGCTAGCCGGGCTGATGAGAGGTGTTACCTCGAAACCGGTCCGGTCCTCGGATGCTTGATTCCGTTCTGGGAAGGACATGGCTTTTGTAGTTCGGACTGGACTGTTCCCATGGGGCACAGGGTCAGAGCTGATTTGCATATCGCCATTGTCTAACCCAGGGTGGTGTGGAGTGCAAAAAAACGATGGATTTGGGCCCAGATCTTTGGACTGGGGTGAATGTGTGACATTGATCCACATTCTGTCCATCACCTGTTTTGTTTGCAATCAATGCATGTCGTATCTGTATGTATCGGTAGGTTTCATTGGGGCCTAGATTGTACTGCTGTTGTAGGTGCGAGAAAGGGACCATTCCATTGTTTGTCCATAAGTCTCCTACCGTGGCAATTCCTATGTTATCCCATTGAGTAAATCCCTTGCTATGTCTCAAGCATCCTAGCAGTTTAGTGTCCCACAAAGTTGTAAGTTTCGTTATAACGCCTCCCCATTTGAGTCTCGTCTGTGCCCTATGCCATAGTGTCACTGTGTGTTTGGTCAGGCCCATTAGTTTCGCCGTAAGACCCTTGTTACACAACGGGGCCAACAGGTTCTGTGTCCCTAATTGCGCTCTGTCTGCTAGATAAGCTGGGTCATCTTGTGGGGCATGGATCCATTGGTTTATCACCTTGAGTTGCGACGCCCAATAATACAATTGTATATTCGGCAGGGCTATCCCACTGTCGTACCAACTTTGATTGAGTTTTAAATGTGCTACCCGAGCCGGGGGCTCTCCCCATAATAGACCTGTCACTACCGCCGTCACTTTCTGGAAATATAAGGGTGGTACCAAAATTGGTGTATTCTCTAATATATATAGGAGACGTGATAACGCCATCATTTTAAACAGCGCCGCTCGCCCCAGCAGCGTCAGAGGGAGGGCTTTCCAATGTCTCACGTCCGCTTTCAATCGAGTGAGTGGCGGTATTAAGTTCTGTTCGTAAAATACCGCAGCGTCTCGAGTGACGTAGACTCCCAAATATTTAAACGAGGTGTCTGCTATCGTTAATGGGCAGTCGTCGGGAAGGTTTGGAGAAGGACCCTTCAATTCATAGATGACCGATTTTTTCCAGTTGATCGTATAGCCAGAGTTTAGTCCGTGTGTATCACATAGTGCCAACAACACTGGGATGCCAGTCTCTGGGTCAGACAGATAAATTAACATGGCATCAGCATAGAGGGAAACTCTATCTTCCCAATTGTCCCCCCAGTGCATTCCTCTTAATAACGGGGTAGTCCTAATGACAGTGGCTAGTGGTTCTAGGACCAAGGCGAACAATAGGGGGGAGAGCGGGCAACCCTGCCGTGTCCCCCTAGCTAGTGGGATCTCTCTGGAGATGTGGCCATTTGCCGCTACATGTGCAACAGGATTCGTGTATAGAAGTCTTATCCAGGAAATAAACTTAGGGCCGAAGCCCATATGGGCTAACACTGCGAAGAGGTACTGCCATTCCACCATGTCAAACGCCATTCTGGCATCTAACGATAGTATGGCTGCCGGTCCTGTCAGCAAGGGGGCTCGCGCCAGTGCTCCGTGCACACGTCGAAGGTTCAACGCCTTGATTCTATGTGGCATAAAGCCCGATTGCTCCGGATGAATCAAGTGCGAGAGGTGGGGCATCAGTCTGGTAGCCAGTATTTTCGCCAAAATTTTTGCTTCGACATTAAGTAGAGAGATCGGGCGGTATGATGCACACTCAGTGGGTGAATTACCCGGTTTCGGAATGGCCACAATGGTCGCCATCCGTTGATCCAGGGGTAAGGTTCCTCTCACTTGACTCTCCGCAAACATGGCTAGCAAGGGTTTGCCCAGTGCGTCTGCCATTGTCTGAAACCATTCGATCGGGATCCCGTTGGGCCGAGCGCCTTACCTGTATGAAGCGCATTGATTGCCATCTGTATCTCCTCTACCGATAGGTCCGCCTCTAACTCATCTACTGCATCCTGTGGCAGAGTCGGAGTTCGCACAGTCTGGAGCGCCAACATTGCCGCTTCCGCCGTGACTTCCACTTCTGGGGTGTACACCCCTTGGAAGTGGTCGGCTAGGACTTCTATTATTTCCGAGGGGCGCGAGCGTAGCGTCCCCTCCGAGTCTCTCAATTGTAATATGTTTCTGCAACCTTCCTTCTTTTTATCTAGCCAGGCCAGGAGTTTACTGGCTTTGTCCCCTATATCGTACACCCTGTGTGCTGTCGCCTCTATGTTCTTAACTGTCCGTCGTCTAAGGTGGTCGTCATGTAGTTGCTGGCATAGGTGAAGCGTGTGAAGTGAGTCCTCCGTTGGGCTTGCCATATGGGCCGTGTTTGCTGCTTCGAGTTTTAACTCTAAGTCCAGCAGTTCCCTTTTTTGCATGCGCCTGTGTCCCGCTATTGTCGTAATCGCCTGTCCTCTTAACACTGTTTTTTAGGCCTCCCATAGGGTCGTGGAGGATGGCACCGAAGCTGTATTTTCTGTAAAGTAATAACGGGTCGTCTTTTTCAATTCCTTACGGATGTGCGGGACCTTAAGATACCCTGGGTAAATTGGATAGACTCTTTTGCGGGCTCTTTCCGAGCACGACAAGCTCAGTGTTAGAGGAGAGTGGTCTGAGATACCCCTGGGCCTAATCTTCATGTCAGTTATAGTAAGGTGGCCATCGCCCAGGGTAAGGGAATAGTCAATACGGGATAGGCTATTATGGGTTGCAGAATAGTAGCTGTACTGTTGGCCCTCAGGGTTAAGATGTCGCCAGATGTCCAGCAGTCCCTGTGCCTCCATGAATTCACCAAAGCGGGACGGGCCAGGGGTCTGCGTCCGGACCGGAAATCTATCCTGTATGTTATGAGCCACTGCATTAAAGTCTCCCCCCACCACAAGGTCGCCCTCTGGGAGTTCTAACAAGAATTTCCCCAAGTCAGGAAGGGCAGTCGCATGTAGCGCCGGTGGAATATATATAGACACTATGTTAAGTTATTTCCCTTCCCATTGTCCACAAGCTGCTGCAAAGCGGCCATGATCATCAGTTTTAGGCGTCTGTAGTATGAATCGGGATGCCTTCCTCATCAAAATGCCCGTCCCACTGGACCCTGAAGTAAAGTCTGAATGTACTATCATGCGGTAACCTCGCCTGTCTAGTGCCTTGCTGGCCGTGTCCACTAGGTGCGTCTCCTGTAGAAGGATCAGATCATGACTTATTCTTCTTATACCTTGCAAAACCACCCCCCTCTTTATCTTGTCTCCCAGTCCCGCACGTTCCAGGACATCAACTGTAGTGGAGTCACCGGCCCCGAGTGAGGACTCTCATCTAGGGTATCAGTCTGTATTTCTTGTGCCATTTCTTGCCTGTAAAGACGGACATGTTTGCATTATGCATTGGCGCCGTTGCGCCCGGCATATACCCATCTGCGTGTTTGTATCTTCTTGACATATATTATCCTTAAGAGTCAACCAAATCAAACAGTTAGAAACACCCTTACCCTGAACTCCCCCTCTCCCTGCCCCCCCCGGCTATACGGTCATAGAACCGCCCGCCGCCTCAACTTAGCAGAGTGCTTAAACCATTCCCCATACCAAATACTTGCTCGTAGGGGTGAGGACTCTCCGGAGCCGGCGGCCCCTCTTACTCTCCTCGGATGCCCTCAGCCCAGTGTCCTGCAGCAGACCTTCAGGCAGTTCACAATGTTATGTTTGAGTCTTTTGTAGTCACCGGGCGGCTAAAGTTCCTTGTTGGTATCGTAGACCATAGTATCTCTGTCCGGCGAGAGGTCCTCTTCCGTTCTCTGAGATGTCTGCGAGTCTGAAGGAGCTCCTGTATCTTTGTTCTTATTCGTCCTGTTCGAGCGAAAGGGCTGATTGGTCGGTCTCCAGCCCTCTAGCCAGTCCTGGGCTATTTCGAGAGTGTCAAAGAACCAAGTCTTGTTTTCTGCTACCACCCTTAGTCTGGCTGGAAAAAACATTGAATACGGAATCTCTCGCGTTCTCAGCTCTCTCTTTACATCCAAGAACGTCCGCCGGCGGCGTGAGACCTCCGCTGTGTAGTCCGGAAAGAAGGCCAGTGTGGAGTTGTGGATCCTGACAGGAGGGGACACCCTTGCCGCCTGTAGAATAGCATCTCTGTCCCGAAAATTAAACAGACGGGCAAGGATAGGTTGCGGTGCCGCACCTGATTTGGGTCGGCCCCCCGGAACTCGGTGCGCTCTCTCCACCGAAAAGAAGGTGGATAATCCTTTAGGCTGGAGCTCTTGTTTAATCAGTTCCTCCACATATAAGTCTGTTGCTCTGGTGCCTTCAGATTCTGGTACGCCAAGGATTCTTATGTTGTTTCTCCTCGAGCGCCCTTCCTGATCATCCAGTTTTTCACGTAACGTCTTGTTCTCTACCGACATCCATTCCATCGCAGTTTGGAGCTCCGACACATCTTCCACTAGTGATTTTGTAACCACCTCCATTGAGTTCACCTTCTCAGACATTTTGTGAAAGTCCGCCTTAATCAGAGTGATTTCCGTAGAAATTGAGCCCACTGTGGCCTGCACTTGTGTCAGTGCCCGCATGATGTCTTCCAGTGTCGTCTTCTTTGTGCTCGCCCCGTCCGCAGTTTTACCGGCTGGGGTCTTGCCGTCCGCTGGGGAGGAGGAACCCCCTCCACTGGCATATCTATCGATACGGGTTTGTGTAGTGCCTCCTCTCGAGTTCTTACCAGCCATTCCTGCTATTTTCGCGCCGCAGGCTTCTTGTCAAATGTCCCCTTTTTCTTGTGCGGGCACTTGAATGGAGATATGCGTGGGGTCACTGCCCGTTCCTCGTATCTCACGGGAAGCCTCTTTCTCCCCGTTTCACTTTCGGTTAATGTGCGCCCACTGGTTTTTCCCGCTCTGTAGTGCTTCACTTAGGCCTTGTGTTATTGGTATGCTCGAACTCTTGCCCGATGGGGGCCTTCGTCGTCGCAGTCCTCGATCTTGTGCACTGTGCAGTCTCAGTATTATATCCCCTTTGTCAATTGGTCAGCGTTCTCGGGCACGTAGTCCTTTCTTGTGCCAAAGTTAGCAGGACCACAATCCTTCCTCGTTGTCTCAGAAGATACAGGGCTCAATTTCAACAGCAGTCGCGGCTGGAGTTGTAGGGTCCTCTCTTCTATCGCGAGCTGCCTATTTGCAACCTCGTGCGCCGAGACCGTTGATGTAATGGCAAGTCCTTTCCACGGTCAAGGCGTAAGGTAGCACCCGCCTGATCTCTTAGTCTCTCCCAAACTCAGGGGTCTTATCTCGGGCTGTTTTGCTTGCTCTTCATAGCCCGTAAGATCTCTCCTAAAACCGATCTCTGCCGCTCCTTACTTCCGATCAGGTCTGAGTGCTAGGCCAACACTTCCCATCTTCCGCGGGTCCCGGCAGGCTTCCAATCTACGCAGCTCCCGGGTCGAACCCCGTGGTAGCTGGTGGCGGTTGCTTCTTGGCCGTAGCTTCAATCTCCTGATGTCGCTCGCCGCCGTCCGATGGCGGCCCGAGCCTTTATTAAGCCGTGCTTTCGATTTCCCATGCCCGCAGTCCGGCTGTCTTTCGCTACGGCAGTGCTTGCGGTCTTTCCCTACAGTCGTCGATGTCCCTTCAGGCTACTCCGGCCAGCCGTTTCAGGTGCTGGTCGGGTGTCTGCCGGCTTGAACTGTAGTGGTCGATCGTTTCCAGTCGTTTTCTCCCGGGTCGCCTCTACTTCCGCTCAGATTATCGAATGGGATAGGTCCCGGCTCTTCGCTGTGGTATAGGCCTCAGAACCGCCTCGGTATAAGTCTTGCCTCCGGTGTCGGACAATGTTCAAAATTGCTGCCCTGGGTTCCGCTCGGTCCTAGGCTTCGGGTCCCTCCGCTAGAGCATCTTTTCTGCATGGATGGATACACGGATATTAGGAGAGGCCGCCCGATCTACGGAGCTCTTCCTTTAGGCTGCCGCCATGCTCGGCTGCTAGCCACGCCCCACGGATCTCTTGTGATTTTAGTATAGAAAGTATCATCACTAGGCATTGCCTCAATTTTGTCAATGTATGTGGTGGTATCCAAGATGGCAATGCCACGCCCTTTATCAGAGCTTTTTGTAATAATATCTCTTGAGTTTTTTTATATCTTTTAAAGCTTCATGCTCCTCTATACAGATATTAAAAGTAACCCTGGGCGAAGCACTACGCTATGCTCGCGGAGTTTGCGAAGTTTGCGCCACTACGCGAGCTGCACGTAGCACAGTGCGAAAACGCGTAGTGCTGTGTAGCGTAGTGCAGCTCTCATTTTTTGCTTGTTCGCGGTCCTGAAGGTCATGTTCGTGACCGCGAGCAAGCAAAATGACATCCCGGCGAGATTCTCAACGCGGGGGGGTAAGGTTTCTCATTGTGAGTGGTTGCACATGCTCGCGACCGCTCTCAATGAGAAACTACCAGTTTGCGTTGAGAAAGCTGCAGCTCGAGTAATAATCTACTCGAGCAGCAGAAAACTACAGCTCGCACTGTGCAAGATGCCGTTTTAATGATTGCACAGTGCCGGATGCTTGTCCGCACTGTGCAATCATTGAACACTTCTTGCACAGTGCGAACATGCTACTACGCAGCTCGCGTAGTGCTACGTGAAGTTTGCGTAGTGTGAAGTGCTTCGCGTACCTTCGCGTAGCGCTACTTCGCGAACTACACCCACCCTTAAAAGGTGTTTTAGGTACATATTTTGTAGCAATTGCCAACTTATTGAATACAACCTGTTCAAATATTCATCAATGAATTTTGACAATAGAAACAATACTAATATCGACCAGAATGAAGATTTAGTTAAATTACTGGTGCTTAAGAAAAAGACCAACAGGATTGAGTTACATGGCAAATTTATACTTGTCTACTTAAGGGCTGGGGTAATCCCTCAAGGAGTACCAATAAAAAATATCCCGGGTCTCTTTGTTCAAATAAAGCAGTTTCTAGACAAATGGTCCCTTATTGCAAATAGATGTTCAAGGGACTTAATGATGCAGATAGTTGAAACAGCAAAAGAAGTTTTGATGCAACTATTACAAGAAATTATTGATCTAGAGAATAAAATCAAATCCTCAACGGCTGTAGAGGATGCTAAAAAGAAACTACAAGAGTTAGAGAGTGAACTCAATTCTTATAATGATTATTTGACTAAACGTAAAACGGATAAATTCCGAAAAGATTTGCAATTATTTAGTAAAGAGAATGTCTACACTTACCTTAATGACAGCTATTATACACAACCTGAGGCCACCGGACAAGAGTCTTTTTCTTATCAAACAGACTCTAGACCATTAAACAAGAAGGTACCTACTTTCTCCGATACATCAGACTCGGACAGTGATGGTACTATGTCCCCATTCCTAAATAGAGGCAATAGATATATACGCGCTCCAAGCAAGGATATCGTCCATTTTTAGGGAGGTGCTTCCAGAACAGAGAGAACTGGCGACCACAATATCGGCCACAATATCAACCGCAATATCAACCACGCCAACTTTACCAACCGCAGGGTCAATACCAAGCTCAATTCCAGGACCATCAGTCTATGAACCAGAATCAGTATCTGGAAACAGGGAATGCTCAGTACTGGAGACAACGAAAACGACCCCCATTTTTAATCTGAGTAAACTGAAACCTAGCGCTGCTATCTATTCTGTGATATCCAAAGGGTTTTAATATGTACCACACTCTGGATTAAACAAATTCAAGCTATTCAACGACCTTATGTCGTTTTTTCGTAAAATCCGCTTGAAAAGTTTTTTTTACCAATGTAGAGAATGAAGTATTGGAAACAAATAAATCCGGTTTAGCACCAAAATCTATTTTTACACCTACTCTAGAATAGGTGGCCCCTGAGATTAGAATATTTGAACAGGTTGTATTCAATAAGTTATTTAGAAAAGGGGGTGGTGATGAACAGAGTGTCTGAATTGAGCAGACCACTCTTACCCAGTCCAAAGATCAGGGCTTGATCCATCACCGTTATTTATCTCACTGCCCCACCCTGGCTCAGAACCTGGCTATATGCAAATCAGTCTGTCCCTGGCCCAGTGCATCATGGGAACAGGGCAGACCAAACTACCAAGCCAATTCTTCACCAGAAAGGAGACAAGCTACCGGGGACCGGTTTCTGGCATTTCAGCCGTCTTCGGCCCGGCTTGCTTGAATCCTGATGGAGCAGTGAGAAAGGGACTCATGTCTGAGTATACCCTGCCACACCTATAGTGGCCAAAAACGATTTAGAAAAGGGGGTGGTGATGAACAGAGTGTCTGAATTGAGCAGACCACTCTTACCCAGTCCAAAGATCAGGGCTTGATCCATCACCGTTATTTATCTCACTGCCCCACCCCGGCTCAGAACCTGGCTATATGCAAATCAGTCTGTCCCTGGCCCAGTGCATCATGGGAACAGGGCAGACCAAACTACCAAGCCAATTCTTCACCAGAAAGGAGACAAGCTACCGGGGACCGGTTTCTGGCATTTCAGCCGTCTTCGGCCCGGCTTGCTTGAATCCTGATGGAGCAGTGAGAAAGGGACTCATGTCTGAGTATACCCTGCCACACCTATAGTGGCCAAAAACGATTTAGAAAAGGGGGTGGTGATGAACAGAGTGTCTGAATTGAGCAGACCACTCTTACCCAGTCCAAAGATCAGGGCTTGATCCATCACCGTTATTTATCTCACTGCCCCACCCCGGCTCAGAACCTGGCTATATGCAAATCAGTCTGTCCCTGGCCCAGTGCATCATGGGAACAGGGCAGACTGAAACGGGGATGGTGCAGTGAGCTAAAAAACGGTGTTGGATCTAGCCCTGATCTCTTGACTGGGTGAGAGCTTTCTGCTTAATTCAGAGACTCTGTCCCTCACCACCCCTTGTTATAAATATTTTTGTCCACCCTAAGCGTGGAAGGGTATTCTCAGATGTGAGACCCTTGCTCATTGCACCATCAGGATTCAAGCAAACCGGGCCGAAGACGGCTGTAATGCCAGAAACCGGTCCCCGGGAGCTTGTTTCCTTCCCAGTGTAAGAATTGGCTTTTGTAGTTTGGTTTGCCCTGTTCCCATCATGCACTGGGACAGGAACAGACTAATTTGCATACAGCCAGGTTCTGAAACTGGGATGGTGCAGTGAGCTAAAAAACGGTGTTGGATCTAGCCCTGATCTCTTGACTGGGTGAGAGCTTTCTGCTTAATTCAGAGACTCTGTCCCTCACCACCCCTTGTTGTAAATATTTTTGTCCACCCTAAGCGTGGAAGGGTATTCTCAGATGTGAGACCCTTGCTCATTGCACCATCAGGATTCAAGCAAACCGGGCCGAAGACGGCTGTAATGCCAGAAACCGGTCCCCGGGAGCTTGTTTCCTTCCCAGTGTAAGAATTGGCTTTTGTAGTTTGGTTTGCCCTGTTCCCATCATGCACTGGGACAGGAACAGACTAATTTGCACACAGCCAGGTTCTGAAACTGGGATGGTGCAGTGAGCTAAAAAACGGTGTTGGATCTAGCCCTGATCTCTTGACTGGGTGAGAGCTTTCTGCTTAATTCAGAGACTCTGTCCCTCACCACCCCTTGTTGTAAATATTTTTGTCCACCCTAAGCGTGGAAGGGTATTCTCAGATGTGAGACCCTTGCTCATTGCACCATCAGGATTCAAGCAAACCGGGCCGAAGACGGCTGTAATGCCAGAAACCGGTCCCCGGGAGCTTGTTTCCTTCCCAGTGTAAGAATTGGCTTTTGTAGTTTGGTTTGCCCTGTTCCCATCATGCACTGGGACAGGAACAGACTAATTTGCATACAGCCAGGTTCTGAAACTGGGATGGTGCAGTGAGCTAAAAAACGGTGTTGGATCTAGCCCTGATCTCTTGGCTGGGTGAGAGCTTTCTGCTTAATTCAGAGACTCTGTCCCTCACCACCCCTTGTTGTAAATATTTTTGTCCACCCTAAGCGTGGAAGGGTATTCTCAGATGTGAGACCCTTGCTCATTGCACCATCAGGATTCAAGCAAACCGGGCCGAAGACGGCTGTAATGCCAGAAACCGGTCCCCGGGAGCTTGTTTCCTTCCCAGTGTAAGAATTGGCTTTTGTAGTTTGGTTTGCCCTGTTCCCATCATGCACTGGGACAGGAACAGACTAATTTGCATACAGCCAGGTTCTGAAACTGGGATGGTGCAGTGAGCTAAAAAACGGTGTTGGATCTAGCCCTGATCTCTTGACTGGGTGAGAGCTTTCTGCTTAATTCAGAGACTCTGTCCCTCACCACCCCTTGTTGTAAATATTTTTGTCCACCCTAAGCGTGGAAGGGTATTCTCAGATGTGAGACCCTTGCTCATTGCACCATCAGGATTCAAGCAAACCGGGCCGAAGACGGCTGTAATGCCAGAAACCGGTCCCCGGGAGCTTGTTTCCTTCCGAGTGTAAGAATTGGCTTTTGTAGTTTGGTTTGCCCTGTTCCCATCATGCACTGGGACAGGAACAGACTAATTTGCATACAGCCAGGTTCTGAAACTGGGATGGTGCAGTGAGCTAAAAAACGGTGTTGGATCTAGCCCTGATCTCTTGACTGGGTGAGAGCTTTCTGCTTAATTCAGAGACTCTGTCCCTCACCACCCCTTGTTGTAAGTATTCAATAAGTTGGCAGATGCTACAAAATATGTACCTAAAACACCTTTTAATATCTCTATAGAGGAGCATGAAGCTTTAAAAGATATAAAAAACTCGAGAGATATTATTATAAAAAGCTGTGATAAAGGGGGTGGCATTGCCATCTTGGATACCACCACATACATTGACAAAATTGAGGCAATGCTTAGTGATGGTACTTTCTATACTAAAATCACAAGAGATCCAACAACGAAAATTAAAAATAAAATATAGAAACTCACTTCCAAAGCATTACGAAAAGGAGACATCTGTACCAAGGAATTTGAATATATGAATATAGACAATCCTAGGATGGCGAGCTTATATGGTATACCTAAAGTTCACAAAAATGAACTTGATCCACCCTTCCGACCTATTGTCACAACCATTGGTAGTGTCACAGACCAATATCTAAATATCGTGACGCGATTTTGCGTCCCTATATATCCGACATACCAGGATATGTCCGGGACACATGTCATATCATCAATCAAATAGAGGGCCCACCCTTTAATGCTAATGGACAATGGTTGCTGACATTAGATGTTGAAAGTTTATATACTAAAATACCAGTTAGCAGTGCTATCGAAGCAGTCAAATGGTTTATTGATCTATATGAGATCGCATGCAATAAGGACTTCATCATTGACTGTTTAAGCATGATTTTGGAAGGCAATATATTCGAATTCCAAGGTACCCTATACAGACAAGTTAAGGGTGTAAGTAATGGTGCATCTTGCGCCCCTACAATAGCCAACATTTATGTAGCCCATTTTGAAAAATGTCACATATTCAACGAAGTGGCTCCATTCTTTAAATCTATATTTACTAATCGCGATATAAAGAAGACGTTGTGTTTATATGGGATGACAATGAGGACAATCTAAGCGAGTTTATTCTGTGGCTCAATGCATGTGACCCTAATCTGAAATGTACATCTCATGTCAGCAATTCAGAGATGGATTTTTTGGATATCTTAATTAAACATGATCAGGGTCAATTATTGTGGATCTCTTCATCAAACCCACTTCCCGTAATACTCTTCTCCATTACAACAGCTTTCACCCCACCATACAAAAAAACAGTATTCCCTTCAGTCAGTTTCTAAGGTTGAGACGAAACTGTACGAAGTTGGAAGACTATGATAAAAGAGCCGTTGAAATGAAGAAAAAAATTTAAAACCGAGGATATCCTCATAGACTCGTTAGAGAGACGTTTAAACGCGCAAGGTTTTTTGACCGCCAACACCTCTTGCATGGTTCTCGATCAAAACAGGACACTAAATTAGTTTTTGTAACCAGGTACTCATTAATTAACTAACAAGTCCGGCAAATAATGTATTCTAATTGGGCATCTATTTAATGTAAAAAAGTCAGAAGAGAAAATACCAAAACCATTTTTTGCATATCGAAAAAATAAGAACATCAAGGATCTAGTTGTTAGATCTCGCATGCCTTCACCAAAAGAGCCAATACAGAGGAGTATTGTAGGCATAAACCCTATTGATGGCAATTTTAAATGTGGTATCTGCAAGATGTGCCCACAGGCTATAGAAACTAAAGCAATGCAGTTCAATGGTACCACAATCAAGATAAAAGGCATGACAAACTGCAAAACTAAGAATATTGTCTATTTGCTTTTATGCCCATGTGACAAAGTATATATGGGCGAGACATCTCGATCACTCTATGTTAGAGTGACTGAACATAAATTAGCCATCAGGACTAGAAAAATAAATGCACCCTTAGTTCCACATTTTGTTGAGATTAATCACTTACCTGAAGATAATTCTAGAAAAGGTTGAAGTTAAAGAAGGTCAATGCCCAGACAAGATTCGAAACATTTGTGAGGTTTTTTGGATTTTTACCCTGGATACTGTTTGTAAGGGATTGAATCTAGAAATTCCATAGGAGCAAGCTATTTTATAATCCATATTTGTGCATAGAAATGCTGTGAATAATATAAAATAGTAACCATAGGGTATGATTTAGTAAAACTATCTTTTCCTATTGGTGACAATAGTAAAGGTAGCTATAATTACAATACATTTAAAAATGTTGTTTTTTCTGAAGTTCTGGCAATCAGTTTTGATACTGTGATAAATGGTGCCCTGTTCAAGGCTACCCAATAAATAATATTCAAATTATTTATATTCAAACTATTTGCTACATATTCAATATAAGATAGATATTTTCTACCTATGTCCCGTTTAGCAGAGATATTATCGGAATAATTCCTCTTCCAAATTAGAGGGCATTTGATCGCTGAACATTGAGTGGATAGAGCTATAATGACGGCTTTCTGTAACATAATCAGAGGATAAACACAATCTTTAATATCTATTCTCTTTAATTCTTTAATGCAATTTAGTGTCTTTGTCAGTTTTTTATTTGTGACATGTCGCTAGCTAAACCATCTCTGGAACAATGACGTTCCTATTGTGCTGTTACGGAATATCAGGTATGTTTTACCAATATGGCTGCCATTATGTTCGATTTTGCATCTCTGGAAGAAGATTTTTGTTAAACTCCAAGTTAGCCCGTCGTTTATTTTTATGACCTTGTGCGCGGTTCTCACATGACGTCTTTAGGAGTGCGACCACGATTCCTCACCTGTTAATGCTTAATGCAATTAAAGCAAAAGCGCGGGACTAATATATGTATATATAGAACCTCATGAAAGGCCAGTTCTGGAAAGATTTTTGTTTGGCGTGAATCGAAGGTAGAGGCCGCGTGATGGCTCCGTGTATCCATTTTTAAGGTAAAAGCCCGATGTCCATATTGCGCGTTAAGTATAATTTAACGTAGCTTGGATTAATTTACATATTTCGTGTTTTCTGCTTATATTTTTTGCAGAAACTAAAGACTTAATTGAAGCTTCCACTTCATTGAAATAGAGACATTGAAAGGTTTTTAGCTCGCGGCGCACTCTCTCCGCCATATTTCAAAGAAATCCATTTGATCCATGTAAGCAGTAACTGCTAAAATGGTTTTTTACGATTAAAGAAGCACTCGTAAGTCATTGTGGATTTATGGGTCATTGTACCATGCTTATGTCCTCTCTCTAATAGATACCAAATAATATTGAATGCATCGTCTGGACTACGATAAACATGATCATATTTTGAAGACCAGGACAGTAACTATACGCTTTTCAATAAGCGTTTTTGAATTAATTGTTGTATAAATGTCATCCCCCTTTTATTTTAGTTTTTTTTGAGTTTTTCGGCTCATGACGGCTTCTTGAATAATAGAGGTGTTACCCTAAAAGAACATATAACACAAACATCGATATCCAAAATAGTTGGACTTATGTAATAACTAGCGTTTTTTAATAATATACCATATGTTGTCTTTCAAATAAAGATTAGTGCAAGTCGCGGTATGGTCAACTAACTCTAACTTAAGATAGGAGTCATAAAATACATCTTTCTAAATTGAATATATATGATCTTTTCTCTTCATAGAGGGTTGTTTCATCTACCACTACTTGAAACTTTTTGAGTTAGCAGGAGAATCTGACTATTACACCGCCCTACCTACATAGCTTGTAAAAGGGACAGTTATCAAGAACCTTTTTGAGTATGTAAAATTCTGAATTTGTACGAGATACAGCTTAGTCAATATCGTCTGATAGATGTACTAGTATGTTTACAATCTATGGTTTACTTTATTTCAGCTGATTTATGATCCGCTAGAAATTATTGAGATTCCTAAACCATCTTCAGTAGAGTTGGATTATCTAAAAGTAAGTTAAAATGTTAAATATGAGGGCATTACTGTAAGATCTTTTTGACCTTATATTAAGAAAACTGAATTGATTAATAAATATAGCCTAGTTAGGTTTGAGTGTATAATATAGGTTCAGCTAGAGATATCGAAGAGGACCACACAATAGATGCCAATATAATATTGATAAGATAAGGCTGGAAGTAGAGCACATTTGAAGTAATATTGTAGGTCAACAATGGGTAGATTCTTATCTAATCTTGACTTCCTTTATCTTCTTCTTTTGAATGTTTTTTTCCATTTCTTCCTCCTCTTTTCTATAACAAGAGCGATATTGTGTTGTATATAATTCTTAGGATATTACCACTTTTTTGGAATAATATTTAGACACTTGGTGGATCTATAGTGTGTATGTATATATGATTGATGTCATTTGTTTTGTATGTATATGATTTTTGCACTGTTTAATATGAAAAAATCTTTCTCTCTATTGTTTATTTATTTATATATGTTATTGGTTCATATGAAATGTCTAGCTATCTAGAATATGACCTGAGTAATTAGAGGAATCGTATTTGCTATGTTATGAAACAATCTCATAGTTGAACTCTCTTTAAAGTACACTGTACGCAATATGATTGTGTCTACAAATACGCCATAGAAATAGCCGCAAAGTTCTATATATCACTATGTTTATTAGATTAGATTATATTTGAAACTGTAGACCTTGATTTTAGGTGTGTGTCATGTATATAATATAGAGTAGTAACCTATGTGCTTTTATGTTCTTTGCTCTGTTTTTTCCTTAGTTTTATTTATTTAGTTGTGTTGCTAATGACGTTACCCTGATGAAGGCACTTTTGCCGAAACGTGTGTAGCATCCATCCACCGCATTGCCTACATCAACGATACATCGACCATATTTTCAATCATTTTTGTTGTTAGTTTTCCCCTTGTCCTTTTATGTTAATTGATTTGTATATATTTATGTGATGATGTTTAATGAAATATATGATTTAATATTTCGGTGCACTGATATTATTGATTGATATTGCACAGTTTATTGTATATCTTTATTCTAAAAGAAAAAATGTAAATCAATGTATAAATGTTTATCAACAATCAAAATAAGTTATAGATAACATTAAAAATTATGAATATATTTTATAATCAAATATTAGCCTTGGTTGATTTTTTGGTTATTTCACAATTTTCACATGGTTACTACTGTCGTTCATTTGTTTTCCACCTAAAATTAGTTGGCATAAATACTAGACGCTTGCTATCGATTCTTTACCTATTAATGGAAAGCAAGACAGTGCAGGTCCCAGGTATTTTCTGCTGCGGAAAACAGGAAGTAATATCCCAAACAATGAGCAGAAGAAAATGTCAGAGAGGGTGTTTTCCAATTAATATGAGGATTTTGTATCGATATCCATGTTGTCCCCAACACTAGGAAAGGAGGGTGCGTTGTTAAGATAACATTTAATAGTCCAATCTGGGAAGCCTCCAAAAGAGGAACAGCTTCTCTAAGTCTGTCCCATCCGTTCCCTGAATTTCTCTTGGGACTTTGCGGTGGTTTAAATGTGTTCCTTAGATTGGAATTTATAATTCATAAGCACCCTGAAGCTCTTGAATCTACGAACGTGAAGGCAAAAAGTGGACTTCTAATAGTTAATATTGCATTATATTGTATTGTAATTGATTATATAGCGCTTACTATCCCTGACGAGGCATCAAAGCGCTTCTTCTGAGAGTAGCATGCTACTCTGAAACCAATAAAGGATTAGTGGTGAATTAGTATAGTGAAATATGAAAGTAACATGAGTGGTGGATATTTTAGTCAGTTATTTGGATTGAGAAGGATAGTGGAGGGATAGAAGAGGAACAAATGATTGCATTTATATAGCACTTGCTACCTCTGATAAGGTGTTGAAGTACTTTTTTGGCGAGTTTGACGCTACTTCAGTACCCATAAAGGATTAGTGGTGAATTACTATAGTGAAATATGAAATTAGGGAGGGATAGAAGAGGGACCGATTTAGATTATTTTTTTGGGAGTTCACAACAGAAGGAGGAGGCTTGGGATGAGTAAAAGAAAGGTGGAGGGGAAGAGTCAGAGGGAATGGTTTACAAAGGCTTGTTAGAGAGATCTGAATAGTAAAGAGTTATGAGACAATGCAAAATAAACAATAATTAACTTTGCTGGCAATAGACTTTTCACTTGTAGTTTTGCTCATCCTCAGTCAAATAGTTAGGGACAAGCTAATCTGTTTCCTGGGAGTTGAGGACAAGAACAAATGCCCTATTTTTCCACAATATGAGCAGAATTCTGTTTTCCTCCTTCTTTCATTATCCTCTCCTGTGGGGAGTTTGCGTGTTACCCCAACATGTAAGGGTCGCAGTAGATCACATACATTTGGGGTTATTTGGTTGCAGTGGTGGCTCCTCCGCTAAGGTGTTGACCCACTGCCATCAAAAGAAAGGAAAAAATTAAATAAAAATAACGGAGTGTTATCATAATTTTATTTTGGCCTTCTGCTGGCAGCATACATGAGGGGGTGGGGGGGCGGGGCTGCAGAGCAGAGGAGGAGTAGCAGAACACTTCTGTGCGCAGTGACAGTTTGGTCGACCCTCTCAGGCCGCCGAAAACAGTCATGCGCACTTCCCTGTTCTCCATGCAGGCTTCTTTACAGCCTGCATGGAGAACATGCCCACCCCTCCAGCCCTTGGCTGAGAGCCATGCCACAGCGCTCAGATCAATCAAAACGCTGCATTGCAGTATTGTGATTAGCTTAGGGTGGGAGCCTGGCTGGCTGCTTCCTGTTCCCACCTGAAGTCGGACACAAGCGAGCAGGGGAGAAGACGCGGGATCCGGCGGCAGCAAGGTAAGTGTTATTATTTTTTAAATGCAGCCTGTGCCCACCCCCGTCACCTCCCCGCGGCCCACCTCACAACCCACGAGCCATGCCGGCCACCCCTGTTTGGTTAGCTAGTGTGACCTTTCCTTTCTGTTCTATGAGTCATCTATTGTGCATTAATGTCTAGAGTTGAAACAATTAAAATGGAGGAAATGGGGCGGTTTACAGTCAAGGATAATGCATATTTTAACTCTCCTCCCAATGCCTGGTAAATTGACGCTGCTGTAGTTTCATCTGTTCAAGCTGCTTCTGAGACTAATTGTTGGAAATCACTAATAATGGAGACCAACTCTGTGCTACTTTGCTAAAGGGTCAACAATCTAGTATGTTCAGTGTTTTCAAACACTTGCAGGACATGGGTAAGAAATTGATACCAATGTGAATGACAAGGGCTCTGATTCAGAATAAAAGGCATGGCCCAGGTCATGGCATCTTTGATTAAGTATTGTATTGTAATTGCATTTATATAGCGTTTACTACCCCTGACAAGGCAACAAAATGCTTTTCGGAGAGTAGCACGCTATTCTGGAGCCCATAAAGGATTAGTGGTGAATTAGTATAGTGAAATATGAAAGTAATTTGAGCGGTGGATATGTTAGTAAGTTATGTGAATTGAAAAGGATAGTGGAGGGATAGAAGAGAGAAAAAGGTTTGCATTTATATAGCGCTTGCTACCCCTGATGGGGTGTTGAACTGCTTTTTTGGTAGTGAAGTGAGTGAAGTAGTGTGGCTCACTGGTTAGAGGCGGCAGACCCGAGAGCAGAGGACGGCCCGGGACCAGGGTTCGATTCCCGACGCGGCAGGTTTCTGAACCAGGGTCAGCGGACTCGATAATTCTCTCGCCTCGGTGCCCACTCTTATCAGCGATCACACTCGGCAACTCTGGGCATTAGCTTGCCTCATCTTCACTAACGGCCCCACCAGACTGCTGGGGATGCCTGGTCTCACCCTGGAGATACCCACTAAGGGACCATCTCTCAGGGAAGCCAGGAAGGGTTTCGCAGCGGTCGAAGCGCGGAGATACTCCTCCGGGAGTCGATCCTAGCGCTATATGAACCTGCAATTAATTAATTAATTAATTAGCACGCTATTTCGGATCCCATAAAGGATTAGAGGTGACTTAGTATAGTGAAATATGGAATTAATGTGAGTTGTGGGCATGTTAGTCTATTATTTGGATTGAAAAGGATAGTGGAGGAATAGAAGAGGGAAAGATTTAGAAATCATTGTTTGTTGATTTGGGAAGGGTTTAAAAATGCTTGTTTTGGGGGATCGGGCAGTAAAAAAGGTGTGAGATGATGCAGGGAGGGGTAGAGTAGGGGAGAGTCTAGAAAGGGTTATTTTGGGGATCATAGTAGTGGTATGGGGTTTGGGATGAATGAGAGAGTGGAGGTAGAGATATATAGATAGAAATATAGGGTGAGAAACAGGGTGATCCATTGGAAAGTGTAGCAGAAAGAGGTTTGTGATGAGTCAGAGAGTTGAGGTAGAGGATATATTGAGAGCGGCGTTGGGTGAGAAATAGGGTAGTGCATTGGATATGCTGAATTAGAAAAAAGTCATAAATATATAGATCCATAAGTACATGGAAGGTATATAGATGCATAAAGGAAGGTAGTATATGTAGATTAAAAATGCATTTAAAAAAGTCTGGTTTTCAGTGTTGTTGTACTTTAAAATAATTGTATTTATTCATATAAATATTATTGTAATTCAATAGTGAAGCAATTGTAGATAAATAGTTATGATAAAAGATTTACTTATTTATGCAGTCACTTATATACATGTTAAAAACATAGAACAATGTATTTATTCTACTCGTTTACCCAACGCAATACACATATATAGGTACATATCTACAGTACAAATAAATGCTTATATATTGAGGGATATGCTTATATTTCTGTTGGCTTATGGTGGTTATGTGGGGAGGAACCATTTCTTGAGTAGTTTTCTGAAGATAAGGAGGTTATCCGTGGATCTTAAATTGGGAGGTAAAAAGGTCCATAGTTTGGCTGCTTGAACAGAGACGGATGTGCCACCCATGGTTTTTTTCTTGTACGTTGGGATTTTGAAGCGAGGTTCCACTCTAGAGCAGAGGCTCCTTTGTTGAAAGTGTTTGGTGATTTTATTCCTGATGAAGAGTTGTCCTGTTCCTTGTATCACTTTGTGGATGATACAAAGCAGCTTGAACGTGGATCTTCTGGCAACCAGTAACCAATGCAGGGCTTTCAAGGCAGGGGAGAGGTGGTCTTGCAGTTTTATATGTAATAGTAGTCCGGCAGTCGAGTTCTGAATTCGTTGTAGTCTTTTCATGGTCATTAAAGGTGATTCGTGGTAGAGGCTATTGACGTAATAGAGTTTGTACAGTGCAAGGGAGATTGTAGCCTTGCCCTGGTGTGGAAATATTAAATGGGGGAAGATTTGTCGCAGAGTTTTTATAGTTACCGAGCTTGATCTTGCTAGTTTGTCCACTTGGACATTCATTGATATCTTGGAGTCCATGGTCATTCCAAGGTTTCTTACTTCCGTTGATACTTTAGGTGGTGTTCCCAGATCATCATGTATCATCATCAGTATGACAGTACAAAATCTAACTTTGTTGTATTCTCAATAAAATGGTATGGGTGGGCAAAATAATTCAAGTGACACAGAGCTAAGAAAGACTGCAACCACTCGGGGGCAGCTTCATATTTTACTGGGGTTCCAACAATAGTGAATTAAACAGAAGTAGGTTGCCTGCATTACTAGTAGGGGTGGGGAGAACTCACCGAATTTGACTCCCCGGAGTTACATAAAAAACTCTGTGAGATTCCTGGCGCAAATAGGCATGTTGCGCTGCTCGCACTGTGATTTAGTGCCGGTATTGCTTTCCTCTCTGAAAAATTTGCTCCAACAGCACGACACTGTATGCCAGAGGCCAAAGCTACTCAGGTTGATTATTTTGCCGATGCTCAAGTAGATTCTCTACTTGAGCAGCAATCTTTCGACCGCGAATGGTTATGATCGTCCGCAATCCCCTGCATTTGAAAAATCTCAATGGATATCCTCCTAATAACCTGGAATTGCGCTAGGGGATACCAAATCTCACTTGACAACTTATCGATCTGTAGCCGCGCAGAAGAAAAAATTTCACCATGCTGCAATTGGCAGAATATACCCAGAAGTCTTTGTTACAAAATTAACATGGAGTCACCAAAATGTTGCTAATTCCGTGGGCAGAAGAGAATATTACACCCACCCCTAATTACTAGTACCATCAGAGGTAGTACTGCTCATCATGGTTGTTGTTTCTCTAACCCGCGCTGATGTGGCAGCAGTCGGAGGAATAATGGCAACTTCATTATTATGCAAGTGCCCTTTTTTGGCTGATCATCTCTAAGTCTTCTTGTATTGTAGTTATTGGTTATGCCTTCTCTTGAAGGTTTAAGACTGGTCCATGAGCCTGGCAAACTGTCAGGTCTTGAGTTGAGGGACACGCTGAATTTCCTTTTGTTCCTGAATCCCTAAATAGATATATATCTGTGTAATAACAAGTCAGCAGTGAGAACCGGAGGGAAATGATAAGAAAGAAACACTGGATTGGAATCCCCGCTTGATGGTTTTGTTTCAGATATAGATAAGTAACAGAACTTCAGGAGCCATGGAATCAACTCGTTTACTGGTAGATAACAAACGTCAAGGACCACAGAACCAGCTAGAAAAAGTAGTACACATACACTGACAACAATGCGCGTGCCAGAGTGAGAAGAGTATTAGGAAATGCCATCTCAGGCTTATCCATCATGAGCTTCCGCCCACCCAATTGAAGACTCTGAGACGCCAAGAAGGTCCGCTAGACTGGATCCGAGAAGGCAGAAGATAAGCAGATACCCTTAGGGACCTTGGCAAAAGAACACCAATAAAAAAGAGACAAAATGGAGAACCCCTGACCATATAGGAAGCCAAAAGCACCCAAACAAAAAAACTGAGGAAGATAATAATTGTGTAATTATGTGCCTACACTGTATGTACATTCTGCCAAATGTTTTATGATATACAGTGAACTGTCCCTCAGAAGGACATTTACGTTCCTTCCCTCCAATGGCAAATCCAATGCTGCTCGATGTCTTCAGGTATGAACTTTCCACAAGCCTAGCTTGCACTATGCATCTTGTCTCTCTTTGAACCCTTTGAAAGCCTGGGTGCGCACCACACAGGGAACTGACGTGACTGTCTCTACCCAGTATTTTGTTCATTGAGGCTGCATCAGTACAAAAGATGGACAGATTTGTGCAACTGTCACTGGGAAACTACAGTGCATTATGTGCAATCACTCCCGCTGCTGTTTCAATCTATCTTCATGCTTTTAAGCGGAATACATGATTATGTTTATTCTTATGTTTATAGAGTGCTTAGCTACCCAACCAGGACTTCCCTGTGGTATTGCAATGCCACTAGGATATCAGTGCTGCTGGTTTATAAAAGGCAAGTTCTGAGCAGTTTCCTAAAGAAAAGTTCATTAGGACTAAGACAAAGCTGAAAGAGAGGAGATTTTTAAAGTTTATAGGCTAGGTGTTGAAAGGACCAACCTCCCACTCTGGCACTTCTGAATTTAGACTGAATAACCACATTAGAGATGCTAATCTCAGTGCTCTAGCTCTGACATACAGTTAAATCATGTGCCTGAGAAGCACAGGACCAGAATCCATAAAGGTCCTATATGCATGGCAAAAAGCCTTGAATTTGATTGTAGGAAGGTGGATATCTGACTATATGGTTACCCCAACGTTTTGCCTAGTGTTTAGATGGTTTTCAACTTAGTTGGCCTGGGATCCTGCTATTCAGGGCTCCAGGCTATCTGCTCTCTCTGTAAAATGGACTCCATGTACCTTAGGTACATAACTGATTGGGTATTGGGTCACCTTTGTGAGCCCCTATATAAGTGTACCATAGGTACCCAGGGCATAGGTGCATCCAAGGCCTACCAGGGGCTGCAGCATGTATTATGCCACCCCTGGCTGGCCGTCCAGACTGACACCACAGGCTGATCAGTGAGCTTGGGCAAGGTGGTGTAATCACCCCTTGCTAACCTATATTTACCCTTATATGTAAACACACATATATTTATAAGTCACTCCTATGGCAGGCCTTGACAATCCTGAAGGCAGAGTGCTTGGTTTTATGTGAGAGGGTGCCCTAGCATGAGCTGAGCCTTTCTGCAGCTTTCGGAACCATGTCCTTATAGCTGTTCTATGATATAGCCATACAATATACTCTTAAGTGCATTATAAT
Organism: Lissotriton vulgaris; assembly: GCF_964263255.1. Classification (NCBI taxonomy): domain Eukaryota; kingdom Metazoa; phylum Chordata; class Amphibia; order Caudata; family Salamandridae; genus Lissotriton; species Lissotriton vulgaris. The sequence continues at coordinate 919,552,023 of NC_141685.1, forward strand.
CCTCGCGGTTAATGCTAACTTTGGTTTGGCTTTATCAAAACATGTTGTGTAAGGTGTCAAACACTTTGGAATACTACGCCCGCCAGTTCTGGTGGCGGGGGTAGCATTCCACCCTTCTAGAGGGAGAAGACAAGTAGTTACTGCTTTACCCGGTTAAAGTTAAACAGAGCCTCAGCATCACAAAATGGATGCTGCTGCTACAGACACGAGTCTGACCTCCTGCAGCTGGACGAAACTCCGGCAAGGGAGGCGTGGACAATAGGTTTCCTGTCGAGGGAGGTGCTAGCACCTCCCTCGTCACCCTGTAGTGTATTGGGGCAGGCTGGGTTCAATGGAAAGATGCTTTTCCAGACACTGCCTGGGGCACACAAGGTGCTCCATGCATAGCCCGGTTCAAACCAGTTGCTGGGGCACTCCAGCCCCAGCTCTGTTGCCAAACTGGACAAAGGGAAAGGGGTGCAAGCACCCCCTTCTCAGGGTCCACCCATAGGAGGGACCTAGCAGGTAATCCAGCCCCTTGAATTGGATTGGTATAAAGATAGGAGCTATGTCTAGAGACATTAGATTATCCTGGACTGAAACTCTTAAACCAAAATCTTGGACCTTCGACGTTCTATTCGGACTAGAAGACTGAAGACATCTCCCTTGTCGTCAAGGAGTGACCACCCTGTGCAAACAGGCACCACCAGTAACTTGCCAGTTTGCTTTGTCCACACTCCCGCCGGAACCCAAAGACTCAGCGACTCAGGAACTGGACTTCCAGACTTCACTGACTCTGATCCACATCCACAGCAAAGTTGAGACCTGTGGCGGACACCCTGGACTACCTGCTCTTTGCTAACCGTGCAGCTTCAGAGGCATCTTCGAAATTGTGCATTGGGGTTTGAGAAGCCCCAGACCCGAGCACCATTTGCTCTGAAGCTCAGCCCTCCACACTCCACGAGTGCCATGTGGCGTCTGCTCTTGCATTTCAGCTTGACGTGTCTTCCCAGTTGCTAGCCCATTGGCTAGTTAGCCACTGAAGACTTTCTTTTAAAACTACACCACTTACCTGGTTGCTCCAGGCTTGCCCCAGCTTCCCTGCGAAGAAAAAGCTCCCCCGACCTTGCTGGTCTGAACTGAAGCCAATCTTTCCTTACTACATGTATTGCGTTTGCCAAGGTTTGTTGGGTCCAATCTAAATACCAATACTGCAGTCAACTAGATCCGTCATGGGACAATTTGAATCCAGCTCCTGGTTGTCATCGACACCTCCTGGTCCTCGTGGCTGCAGAGACAAGCTTCACCTTCTTCACCTGAAACACCCAACATCGCCTGGTTCCTTCCTGGTTCCTTCCTGGTCACTGGCTAGTGACGCAGACTCTGTACTCTCTGCTTTCAGGTTCTTCACATCTTCGATCCACCCTTGGATCCACCCGGACACTTTTCTCCTGGTCGCCTGCAGCACTTCTTTGCAGCTCTCCATAGGAAACAGCGACAAAACCCGACATGAAAAGATACCTATGCATCCGGCTTCACTGGGTGAGGTAAATCGAGTACTCCGGTGCTCCCGTGGGTGTTGACTCTCGAAGTGTCCTAGTTTAACAGGGTTTTACCATAGTCCATCCGGAAGTGTCCTTAATGAACTACTTTGTAACTTTTACGTTCCCATTATAACTCTATGGTAACCTGTGACGGTGTTTGGACACTGCACGCGTCTCCCGTGGGCCTCCTACTTCCAACCCTTGGTTGTCCAGTGTAGCCCCAGCGAATCCCTAGGCCCTAGGCCTATTCACCATTCCTGAAGTGGTTCTTATACCACTTACTTAGTATATGGTTCGTGAGGCCCCTAGGGCAGAATTGTATTTGTGCAACTTATAGTATGCTTAATGTATAACTTGTAATGTATCTCAATCTCTGACCTCATAAAGAGTGCAGAGGGGTTGTGTTAGTAATAAATACATATATATTTGATATATACCTTGTGTGGTGTCCTTTTCATTTGGTACTCAAGGGATTATAAGTGGTAAAACAGCTTGCTTTACATGCTCTCCGAAGTTTTAGCCTAAGACTGCTGGTCCATGCTACCACTAGGATAGCTGGTCTGTAAGGTTGACTTTACAACCACCATCAATAAGGGTCGTTTAGACTGGTGCAAGGTGCCCACTAGAATAGTGGACAACATATGCCAGGCTAACTTCTCACATTGATCCGTTTCTCCACAGGGAGCCAATGAAGTGGAGGAAACTGAGAGGAAACTGAGAGGAAACTGATTGGTATTTCAGTATGTGCACATGTGAACACAGGCAATAATAACCTGATTAGTGACATTGCAATGCGCAGTCAGACCCAACAAAAGAAGCAGGCAGGGTACCAGGGCAAGGGGTGAGGGGCAATTTAAAATGGGGGGCGGGGGGGGTCAATTTTTCACAGAGTGTCACAGAACATTAGGGCAGTGGATAGACTTGGAAATGCTAGGGAAACCACAAAGTACCATAGCATTCTTGCAGGCAGATAAGTAGGGCGAGGATGAGGATTAACGATCAGAGCTGCAGACTTCAGAGCTGGGGAACCAGGTTTGAGCCTCAACGTTGGCTCCACATCCTGTGATGCTGGCAAATCACTGAATCATCCCATGTCTTTAAAAAATGTATAATATAATATAATATAATATAATATAATATAATATAATATAATATAATATAATATAATATAATATAATATAATATAATATAATATAATATAATATAATATAATATATAATAAATTCCCATGTAAAGCTCTTCAATACATTTGGGTCGAGTTTGCGCTATGTAAAACTGCAACAAAAAAAAGTATGCTGAAGTAGGAGCAGCTTCATTTGCGGTTGTCACATTAAAATGTTGGCCCTACCCCACCATATGCAGCCAAGCTGTCCCCGAAGGCGGTCTTCATTGTTTTGTTTCAGCAGATGCCAATGTGATAACTCAGTATTGTGCTCTTGTTGCAGCAGTTAGTAAAGACTCAGGAGATCACAAGATCGGATTTCATGTCACTGTGCTGTGCAATGCTACCTAAAACACCACCAATTATTAACTGTTCCCATTGGTGAAAGAAAATTGTGTTTTGCAAGTACAGGCAAAGCCCAGTCTATGGTTGACTGCGAACACAATGACACCAAGTATTCTGCGTAGGTGGGACACTGAAAACTGAAAGCATATACCCCTCCGCAGTCCGCGGTTCACTCGCCCCGGGGTTGCAATCTTGAGTCGAGCATGCACGAGCTCGCGCTCTGACGGGGTGCTATACAGACTCATCGGTAGATGAAATTAATCTTCAAAACAGGCTAGGGTGCATTCCAAGCAGGCAGACTGACAGCCTTACTCACTCAAGTCAGCCCTGCTTTGCAAAGGAATGAATGAGCAAAAAGAGTTCTTTAGAGGTGCATGGACATTCCCAGCCTGACAAATCCAGGCGATCCCGTGATGGCGTCTCCCTTGAGTTAGGATGCTCTCAGTCTGTGTTACATATATGTAAAATGAATACAGATGAATGGAACGCTGATGTGTTTTGTTTAAAGTAGAACAGGAAGAGGACGCTGCAGGAAGAAAGGGATTCGCTGAATGGTAAAAGGGAAGGAGACAGAAAAACACCCAACCATCAAAAGTCGAGCTTTGCTGGCCTACAATGCCCAGAAAATGAAATAGCAGAGGCTAATTTCTTCTTACCACATTGATAATGCCAAGAACGCCTCTACTTATCTCACATAGATATTGGTAATCCCTGTACTTGCCTTGTCTACTGTAGCAGTGTAGATGCTTCGGGTATCATGGACCCCTAGCTTGGAAGGGAATACACACTTTGCAACACTCTCTGGGCAGGCGTGGCCAGAGAGCATAAATAAACGGCCCGAGGTTGCTCGTGACTTCCGGCCCAGAACAGAGTACAGTGTGCCAGCATTGTATTTTAGTTCTCTCTGCAGCTATATTATAGATCCCCTGCCACACGGCATCACACTGGCGACGAGGGTGGGCGTCCATCACCGAGATTAGGTTCCGGCCTGTCTGGCACCTACTCTCTGTCCGATGGTCACACGGGGTGACAACAACGCCCTTGCCGACCACCGTGAAGCCGAGTTCCTCCCTCCTCTGGCCCCTGCCACGGGGTTGAGACCCAAGGGTTGACGAAACACACCTGCTGAGTCAAGGAAGGCCAACGCATCAGGCGAGGTACGGTGTGTCACCAGCTTCCTCCTGCCTTGGCCCTACGTGTCGGCCGGTGAACCTGAAAAAGTTGTGCTCTCCCGGTGTAAGCCTGGTCTGAGCCCACTTTGCCTGCACAGCGCACCTGCACAAGTCATCCCCTGCTGGGTTCCAGCATCATCGTTGAGTGCAGCGTTTCTGGGGCCTGCGAGCACGTGGCACGAAGTCCCACTGTTATCCAAGGGAACAGGCGTCCCACCGTGCCGTGCCAAAGCCCAGCAGTGGTGTCACCAGAGAACAGACACCTGAAGATTGTGCAGCACACACCCAAAAGACTTTCTGCCAAGGGGGAGACCAAGTTCTCAGACTAGACAAGGAGTCAAACAGGCAGAAGGAAAGGGGAAGAAGTCCCCTTCAACCTCAAAACACCATCACCATTTCGACACAGCAGCAAGTCAATAATAGCAAGAGGCACGCAGATCACACATGAAGATGACAGACCAGGCGGCACAAGCAGCGCCACACAACTTACCACCGGCTCAACAACCTGGGCCCCCAGCCGCCCAACCTACATCAAAGCACTCCCAAATCAATGTGCTTCCCAAATTCAGCGAGCTCATTGACCCAGCCACAGCGTCTCCCAGATGCATCAGTAGGTTAGACAACTACTTTACAGCGATGCAGGAGATGGACGGTGTGGTCAAGAGGTCCCTGCTGTTGCATTTCCCAAGGGAGGAGATATAGAAGCTATTTGCTCACCTGCCAAACACAGGGGCGCCCAACGATTACACGATTACACCACAGCGGGCAGGGCCCTGAACACACACGTCGACCCCCACTGAACCCAGATTATGAAAGATTTAAGCTCTGCCAAGCACACCAGAGGGAAGGGGAGTCAATGGATGCGTTCCATGCGCGGCTACGAGAGCTGGTGAGCACATGTACAGACGACGACCAAAACAAGGAGGTGAGAGCCCAAGTAATCCAAGGATGCTGAAACAAGAACCGGCATCCTTATACTGCGACAACCAGGAATCACCTTTGAGGATATCTTCATCATGGCCCGGTCGTACAACCTCTCTGATGCCAGGGCGACAGCAATGAACATCGCCATAACCCAACATGCGGAGAAACCAGCCACGACCAAGACGGAAAGATTGGATGCAATTCGCACCCAGAGTAGAGGCACCTGCGGGCAGTGGCCGAGCAAGAGCACACAAGGATCACGTTGCGGATACTGCGGAAGAGAAGAACATCCACAAGAAGAATGCCTGTCGCAAGGACGGACATGTTCGAAGTGTGGCACCCCCAACTACTTTGTGGTGGCATGCAGAGGAGGACTGCGGAACCGAGGAGCCCGCAGATGATGACCACTGTCAAAGTCAGTAAAACACCTATCACTCGAAGACCCCGAAAACCCGAAGTCGTCCCGGACACCAGGGAGGCAAAACAATTATCTAGAGGACTCGTCCACTGATGACGAAAGTGAGTGCTACCTCATCTCATTCGCTAGTGACCTCAAACGGAAGAGGCACCCACAACCCACGTGCGCCTTGGAAATTGCTGGATCTCAGGTCACTGCATTGATCGACACAGGGGTGTCCGTTAACGTGATGGGGTGACAACAATACAAGCAACTTAATCCAAGACCCGCATTGTCCCAGTCACACTTCAGAATTCTTACATATGGATGCCAAACGCCCATACCACTCAAAGGAAAAATGACCGTCCAAGTAAAAGCATAGGGCCATGAAATCACCATCACTTTCCACATAATTGACAGAGAAGCTGACATCCTGGTGGGAAGCCACACAGCTGAAGACCTCGGCCTGGTGACATTCGTCAATGCAGCCAAGATCCTACAAACCGAGGTTGTCCTAGAACTCTTCCCACAACTATTCAGGGGACTTGGGTGCATAAAAAACGCTGTCATTCTGGGAAGGGAAGCTACAAAGACCTCTAAATGAAAAGGAAAGGTCCAGGCTATGGGTGTCAGCCTCCAAAAACAAAGTAACCCCGCAGCTAGCCCAAACAAAATACTGGCTACTACACAAACTACACTGGACGCCAGCCAAACTGGAAGCAGTAGGAGCCCGGGACACAGACACATGCTGGAACTGCCAAAAAGCAAAAGGGGATCTGTCCCACATCCTATACGAGTGCCCCAAGGTTAGGACATTCTGGCGCAAAGTATACGACTTCATAGACACACTCTTGGGGTGCAATACACAGCGCGGGCTCCCCGGCCTAGCCGCGGCCTTCATGGCCACAGAACTCGACTCCAAAGAAGACCGAGACCTAGTTGACCTCTTGCTAGCGGCAGCCGCCAAAACTATCTTAGCAAACTGGAAAAACACTGGCAAAGCCACGTTCAAGCGATGGTTCAACTGGGTAATCTTCCTGAGGGGGGCCGACAACATCACCACAAATCACCATCCAGCGAATCACACCGCCAGAGGAGGAATGTGGGCAGCACTAGACGCCCACCTGGAACGCTAACCCCCCCCCCTCTTCTCTTGCTCCTTCTTTCTCTCTCTCTTTCTTTCTCCACAGTCAAGGCAGCGTCTGTAATATTGCCAAGAAATTTCTTTTGACATTGCTTTGTATTATACTGTAAATTTATTTTCAATAAAATACTTTGAAATTAAAAAAAAAGAATCCATTGACTTCTTTGGATACGTATTTAGCCAGGATGGTGCCAAGGTAGATCCACCGAAGTCGCTGGCCATACAACAAGCCCCTGCCCCAACGAAGGCGTCAGAGTCTCAAAGCTTTCTCGGGATGGCCACCTACTGCGGGCGGTTCATACCAAACTTGGCCTCGCTAGCCGAACCACTCCGCGCCCTGATGCAGAAAGATGCCATCTGGAAGTGGGGCCAAAGTGAAGAAGACACCTTCTAAAAGATCAAAACGGCACTCTTGGGAAAAACCACCGTGGCATATTTCGATACCACGTGGATGATGGAGCTCCTGGTGGATGCCAGCCCCATTGGGTTAGGAGCTCTCCTGACCCAGGAAACAGAACCAGGAAAATGGACTCCACTTGCGTTTACAGGCAAGTCCCTCACACCAACATAAGCATGGTATTCCCAAATTGAGAGGAAGGCGCTAGCCATCAAATGGGCCTGCAGCCGTTTTCACTTGTATGTCAGTGGGTACTTTTTTCCAGTAGTGAAAGACCACCAGCCACTAATCTCGCTGTTCAGAGGCACTGCACCACATCCTCCACCAAGGATCGAGCCTTTGAAAATACAGCTGCAGCGCTATCAAATGTAGCTGGTACATCGAACCTTGGCGAAAAATCCCACAGACTTCCTGTCACGGCGCCAACCGGAGGCAGTTGGAGACAGAGGCGATCAGGAGCTGAAGACGGATGAATACGTTGACATGGTGTCCCAATGGGCCTGTCCGCAAGCCCTGATCACGGAGGAGATCAAAGTCAGAAACCAGCACAGACGCCGTCCTCATAAGGGTGCTGTACTCACTACAAAAGGGATCCTGAGGAAATCCAAAATCTCCATTCTCAGGGGTCTTACTAATATCAATAAAGAACTTGGCACAGAAGCTGAAATATGAAAAGACATCTTTATTAAACTTTCAATAAGTGAGGCTACGTCACCCAGCAGCCTTAGCAACTGAATGCTATCTTTATTCATAAAACTGCGCAGAACAAAGGATCCTTGTTTTGTATTATGTCATATTTTAATTCCCTGGGGATACAAAATCACCAAGGAAGAAATATGTTTATAAATCTAACCTATTTAGATATTCCCTTTAGGGGAAGCCGGCTAATCCAAACGTATACAAAGTTGGCCAACACAAAGTTTCAAATTTGCTAAGATCAGGCATCTTATAGCTCACTAATCTAGCTTCAAACTTCAAGGGGCTATCTCTATCGATACACTCATAAATATACAAGACCCTCGGTTTTTGAAAATTGCAATCTTCAAATAAAACTAAGGACCAAACAAACTAAGCAAAGAACCATAGAACCAAAGAACAAAGGACTGGGGTCGACCCACTTATACTTAACTCTTACTTTTACTAATCAAAACGTTATCCAAATTCTAACTGTCAAGTTCTACATGACCGAACGGTCTTTTATAATACTCACGCCAAAAAGGTTCTCAGTCAGGAGTGACATCATGTGGAGGATCAACATCAGGATGATCAGAAATATACTGGGCTGCATAAACAAAGAATCTCCAGAATCCCTGTGCACAGAGTACCTTCTTAGTAGAATCCTGTTCTGTCCTCCTCAGTAGATTTCAGTCTCCTGAGAAGATCACTCCCACAGAAAGTCACTTCTCTGATGAGCCCCGCGTTGGCTGCGCCATTTGAGGAAATCCAAAATCTCCATTCTCAGGGGTCTTACTAACATCAATAAAGAACTTGGCACAGAAGCTGAAATATGAAAAGACATCTTTATTAAACTTTCAATAAGTGAGGCTACGTCACCCAGCTGCCTTAGCAACTGAATGAGGCAGTCTAAGGAATACAGAGGACAGAGGCCTTTTTATATGTTTTAGGGTTACATGACTCAGCACAAAAGTAAGGGGCAGTCCTAGCTTATGCAAGCATGCAAAAAACCCAACATACCTTCTTACACAATCTGGACAAACCCATATCGTAAACAGGTCATAAAAAGAGGGAACAGAAACAGATGAGAAGTAAGATAGAGGGGTGTGTGCATGTACCATAAACTCAGCAATTTCCTGCTCTTTGATCTCTATCTGACCAGCTGCCTAACAAGGAACTGGCTCAACGAGGTCAGCCTCGGGCAAGGGAGTCAGTTTGTTCAGGTCAAACAGAAGTCAGCACAAACTCAAGCTAAGGTGCATGTGTCCCAGAGACTTGTTCAGCCACAGTCATACGCCTATTTGAGGGCAACCACAAAATGGCTGCTATGCACAAAATGGAACCCATGGTTCAGAATGAAATCTTCAAATACACAGTGAATCCATCGGTGTAACATGATGAAAACACTCATACTTGCTGAACTCACTGTTTATGGTTCGCTGTTACCAAATTCGTAACAGAACCACGACCTTTATGACCCAGGTTCAGAATTCACGGAACCTCAGACCCTCCTTTTGCCCTTACATAGGCAATAACCTAAACTCATGTCAATCTGAATCCAGGTCTATATTCATCAGATCATCAAGATGTTGCTGGAGCATAATCCTATTACTTAGTAACTCTCTCGGGACACGTCTCCTTACACATGTAGTAGCACCAAGGCCACATATGGCAGGACAAAATAGGGAATACCTCTATCTGTAGTAGGTGGCATAAGATCGCACACCCAACAATTAGTGATGTTCACTACTAACTGGTGTTGATGCAGAAGCTGTACAATAGAATTGCTTACGAATTCTGATCTTCTAACCTGCTCATGTTCAGGAAAAGGGTGAAAAGAGTGCAAAGAAGCAGTAGTAGGAAAAGACATTGGTTGGGAAGTGGGTACAGAAGTCAATTGAGTAGAAAAAAACAATCCCACCCATAAATTACAACGTCATGTTTAAAAAGACACTAGAAAACACGTTATTAAGACCATATAGACAACAGGAGAAAGTAGTGACCACTATTACAAATGAAATAATAATTTTTCACAACCCTAAGCAAAAAGAAAATCCTAAAATTATCTAGTAACATTTTTAGGGCTCCTATGCATTTCAGTAATTTTTGTATGTTCAGGTGAAACAGTGGTGACCCTCATCAATGCTCTGAGGTGAAAAGGGGGTACTCTTCCACAGAAAATTGACTTTATTCTGCTTTTACTAAACAGAATAGTACTTTAAAACAATGCCAGCAAAACAATCAGTCTCTTAACACCTAGTCTATACAATCACACGGAAACCTCTTGTGAAACCAACTATGCCCAGAGTCGTTCAAAAAGCCTCTCTGGCAGGCTTCTATTGTCCATCAAATCTTCTTTTGTTGTTTTCTTCCGCATGGACCTCTTCATTCAAGCCTTTCATGATCCGTTGGAGTGCCCTCCTGGAAAACACTCATAGCTCATTCAAAAGTCTCAATGCCTCAAGGCAGTGCACCAGTATCTCTCCTTTGCGGCAGGCACTACAGGTAGTGTGCTCTCCGTTGATCAAGGGCACAGGTGATCTCGTGCAGACCCGGGACCATTCTGAGGCTCCAACACTCATCATTCAGTGTCAGAGGACGCTCGGGCTGCTCTTTCATGGGCAACAGAATGTAGTGCCTTTTGCCAACCTTGGATCCGCCGGTGCACTGCACTTACATTGGAGCAAAGGAAAAAGGGGGGTGTGGCCAAAACTCAGGCCAAGGGGCTCAAGGGACTGCAGCCTGTCAGAGGTTACCAGTACATGACAGGCGCTCTTTTGCACTGAAATTCTGGTTCTGTGATATCCAATGCCGTCTGATGGAGCAAGTACGATGCTTTAAACAGTTCATTGTATAACAAGGGGACTGCAAACAGGTAGCCTGTGATCTTCAAAGGAATGGCCACACTCCATGGGACAATTTTGGTCTAGAATACACTGTCATTTTCAAAAAAACAATACAAATAAAAAGGCAATAGGCAAAACAGTGCCTCTAGGCTTTTCAATTGGGCTTCCGTGTGAGAGCATATCCTTCATCATCTAAGGGTAGACAGTGACATGAGAATTCTATCTAAATGGATGTCCTTACACATAGTGGCATCGTCTAATGGGGTAAACACATTTTTCTCTCTCTGATTATATGTAGGTGTTCCCTAATTCCTTATCTACAACACCTTCTTAGTAGAATCCTGGTCTGTCCTCCTCAGTAGATTTCAGTCTCCTGACAAGATCACTCCCACAGAAAGTCACTTCTCTGATGAGCCCCACGTTAGCTGCGCCATTTGAGGAAATCCAAAATCTCCATTCTCAGGGGTCTTACTAATATCAATAAAGAACTTGGCACAGAAGCTGAAATATGAAAAGACATCTTTAATAAACTTTCAATAAGTGAGGCTACGTGACCCAGCTGCCTTAGCAACTGAATGAGACAGTCTGAGGAATACAGAGGACAGAGGCCTTTTTATATGTGTTAGGGTTACATGACTCAGCACAAAAGTAAGGGGCAGTCCTAGCTTATGCAAGCATGCAAAAGACCCAACATACCTTCTTACACAATCTGGACAAACCCATATCGTAAACAGGTCATAAAAAGAGGGAACAGAAACAGATGAGAAGTAAGATAGAGGGGTGTGTGCATGTACCATAAACTCAGCAATGTCCTGCTCTTTGATCTCTATCTGACCAGCTGCCTAACAAGGAACTGGCTCAACGAGGTCAGCCTCGGGCAAGGGAGTCAGTTCGTTCAGGTCAAACAGAAGTCAGCACAAACTCAAGCTAAGGTGCATGTGTCCCAGAGACTTGTTCAGCCACAGTCATAAGCCTATGTGAGGGCAACCACAAAATGGCTGCTATGCACAAAATGGAACCCATAGTTCAGAACGAAATCTTCAAATACACAGTGAATCCATCGGTGTAACATGATGAAAACACTCATACTTGCTGAACTCACTGTTTACGGTTCGCTGTTACCAAATTCGTAACAGAACCACAACCTTTATGACCCAGGTTCAGAATTCACGGAACCTCAATCCTGGGAAGACTTCCTACATGGTGTGTACAAATGGAATGAAGCAGAAAGAGACCAACTGGGAAAGTTCTGGAAGGTACGAGATGAGCTGAGCACTGCTGCATCTGGAGTGATACTGAGGGGCTCTCGGATAGTCATCCCTGCAAGCCTCCAAAAACGGGCCACAGCACTAGCCCACAAGGGACACCAAGGGACCATGTGGATGAAGTCTTGCATGAGGGAGAAGGTGTGGTTCCCTGAAATCGAAGCTGCAATGGATACCTTGGTGAGAAACTGCAGACTCTGTCAGCTCATGAGAATCCAAGAACAACCCGCCCCAGTTATAACAGAAGACCCGGTAACATACCGTGGGCACGAGTAAGTCTGGACTTCGGGAGTTTTCCGTAGGACAGGGTAACAGCTGTGTTAATCTACAGTTACACAAAATACCGCATGGTCGAAGTGATAGCATTAACATCCTTCACTCACCTACAACCAGTCCTGGAGAAGACATTCACACTCTTTGGGTTACCCCACAAAGTCAAGACCAACAATGGGCCCCCATTTCAAAAAGCAGAGTTCCTATATTTTGGCACTGCTGGGAGTCCATCATCACTGCATCATTCCCCAACGGCCTCAAGCCAATGAAGAAGCCGTACGATACATGCGGATCCTCAACAAAGTGATCCGGATTGCGGTCTCCGAGCAGGCCGACCCAGAGATGGTGATTCACAGATTCCTACCGGAATATTGCAGCAACCCACATTGCACAACGCAGAGATCACCCCGGTCCCTGATGCTGGCCGGGCTCCGTCAAGACACAATTCCCACAGCCGATGGCTGGACCCTGGAACTGTTTGACCCCGCTACCACGAGCGGGCTAGTGAGAGGAGAAGGGCCAAGACCAGAGACATCGCGCCAGGGTGCACAATCCAAGTACGGAACCGCCGCCGCAGAGTTAAGTTCTGCACAGCGTACGAGCCCGGGGAATGGACCGCGCTGAAGATCAATGGGTCCGCCATCACAGCTTTCAAAGGTGGTGAGACTATCACCCGAAATGTATCCTGATTCAAGTGAGTACAAGACCTAGAAACGAACCCGAAATATCCTGGCCCTGTGGAGGATAGGGAAGCAGCAGTGGTTAGTCTCCCTCCAAGTCCGGACGAAGAACAAGCTGTGGGGAACCCACAATTGCCCATAGCAGCAGAAACAGGAGCGACCCTGACCACCAGCACCTTGTCACATGACAGCCCTAGAGCGAGTCGAGGAAGCCACCAACAGAGGTACAGTTTGAGACCCAACCCAAGACCAATTCAAAGACTCAGACTTCATATGTTGATTTCTTATTTGTTTTGAACACTGACTTGGGATGGGATGTAGCGGTCTAGATGCCGCTGGTATCGTGGACCCCAAGCCTGGAAGGGCATACACACTTTGTAACACTCTCAGGCCAGCGTGGCCAGAGAGCATGAATAAACAGGCAGAGGTCACTTGTGACTTCCGGCCCAGAACAGTGTACAGTGTGCCAGCGTTGCATTTTACTTCTCCCCGCAGCTGGATTATAGGTCCCCTGCCACACGGCATCACATCTACTCTCATTTTACCTGGTGTCAGTCTGGCTCCCCAAATCAACACTTGTGTTGAACGTTGATGATCGCACTGTTCATTAGTATACATTGATTAGTTTTTATTTCGACACTATGACGTGCTACCTTTCTACTGCGTTCTTGATGGCTGAGTAGTATTTACTTCTCCACCCTCCTCGCCAGTCTCTAAGTTCTCATTGCTTACGTAGCATCCCATCCGTCCTGAAGTATATAAACAATGGTGACCTCAATTAACCCCTTCGCCATGGCGTGAATTCCGCAGCGGCGTGGGGGGCTACGGGGTGAGCGCGGTGCTTCCGTGCTCATGACAGAACCACTGTCATGAGTCACGGGTGGCGTTTGCTCATGAAGGCGTGGTTCCGTCATGACCACGCCCGCTCACTAATTCGCCCGCACAGGCGTGGAATTAGCCCCACGTGGGCGGAGCCGCAGCAGCATGACAGAACCACGCCATCATAAGCACACGCCGCCCGTGGCTCATGACGGCGTGGTTCTGTAATGAGCACGCAAGGGGTTAATGTAAATGTATTTGCTGCTGTGGCATTCCGTTTTAAACCAATGTAAACAAAATACTTGACCTCTTCTGCCTTTGGTCGCTTAGAACGCCTTTCCATTATAAAACTGGCTGCTATCGCTGCAGCTGGTGAAATGGCCTTCTGGTAGGAAACCGTGACCTGGAAAAGAAAAAGTTCACGCTCTTGTGCTGTGTGACCCAGACAGTGATCTCAGTATCATCAAGGTGCATGGCACACACTGGAGTTACAAGTTTGTTCTGCTGGGACTACAGCATGCCTGTGACTCCCGCTCCCTGGCTCTGTGGCACGACGAGCACTGCCATGCCAGCAGAGGCGCAACTAGAGGCAAATTTCGAAGGGGGGGGCTATTAAAAATTTCTGGCGGGGGGCTGATTCTTTCAGCAATATGCAGAGTGGAGATGTAGAGGCTCTAAGACGGGGTGAAAACACAACAAAGCCTTGTTAGCAAGTAAATGGTGTTTTTAAAGACCTGTGTAGTACTCGGTGCGGCTGTGTGTGTGCCCGGGAAGCTGTCTCAGCCGGGTTGACACACACGACGGGGGGGTTACGATTTCTTCAAACATAAGTGAATGGGATTCCATGGCCCAAAAAATACTGTACATTGAATTATTCTCGGGCCACTAAAAATTCACGTGAAACTCTTGGTGGTGCCCTTTTAGCACTCAGTGTACCTTCTCTAGACTTTGCCTCACAGACTAAACACAAGTCTCACCTGTCAGTGTAACTCACAGTGTTCAATCTTAGCAGATAATCATACACGTAGCCCTCTCTATGGCTCTGTACCTCACACCCACTGCTGTACCTCACAGCTCCCTGACTATGTCTGTACCATACCTGCCAAGTGGCACCTTGTGTCACACGATTACAGCTCTCTTCACACGATCACCTAATGAGGAGTCAAAATCACACGGTGGCAGGGCAAATGCTCTGAAAAACACTGTAAACTGTGCATTTTCAGCTCATTTTCAGAAGCAGTAAGCAGCTAATGTCCAATGAAAGGTGTGAAAATACCTAGGACATCGGCGACAGCCTGAATGACCCTTTATTCTTATTTTTCTGGGAGAGGAGCAGGAGGGGTAGCGGGGGTTGGTTGATGGGCAGAGTGCCTTTTAGGTAGCTCTCTGCATGAGGCCCCGCTCCCTCCAAGGCCACGCCTCCTCCTAAGACAGTCGCATTAATTTGTAAGTTGACAGGTATGCTGTACTGCATAGTGCCCACTCAGTATCCTTGCAGACTCACTCACTGTCTCGCCCCTCTCTGTCTCCCGGTGGCTCTCCTCTAGTCACTGGGCTGGGCTTGGTCTTGTGGCACTGTACATGCCTGGCACCTGAGGCATGTCTGAGAGCTCAGAGTCTGGCACCTGTGGGCTGAATTAGGGCAAAGCAATATTGTTCCATGGCAGTAAGGGAGGCTTGTTTCTGGTTCCCTGAAAGGCCACCGCCCAGCCTGCTCACCTTTGCAGTGCAGCCCAGAATGAAGGGCGTTTGTTCAAGCTTTGCTGGGCAACTCCAGGCCACATCACCCTGGGACTGAAGCCTTGTGTTATGATCCAGGGCGGAGAGGTTCTTCCCACCACATGGTCCACCAAGCTCCATGTATTGGTGCAGATTGTACTACTGAACATCGACCTTAGGAATATTGCGGTACAAGAATATCGAGGACAGAATATCGAAAGGTAAGTGCATAAAGGCAAGCATAGATTTACTATTCCTAACTCCACATCTATGTACAATAAAGATATATGTACCACTGAGGTACATATATGTGGGCTTAAGTAGAGAAAATCTAGACTTACTTACCTGTCAATGTTTGTTTTTAATATTTTGTCCTCGATATTGTATCCCATAGATATTCTGGGGTCAATGCTCAGAGTGTTCACCCTTGGTGCCACCTTAGTCTCCTGGGCCAGATAGATTCCTAGACCTCATGAAATATTGTCACTGCCCGGTTCTTTAATGTGGCAGACCGCTTCAGCTGTCTGTTGGACCTTTTCTTGCAAGTCCTTTACAATATGCATTGAGTGAGCTCGGAGGAGTATGGCTCATTCACCCAACGCTATCCACAGTTTGGTGTATCCTTCTACCTCCTGTGGTACGCTTACTTTGCAGGGCCGGACTGGCCGTAGCGGGCACTGGGTAATTCCCCGGTGTGCCGCACGGGTGGGGGCCGGTTTGGGGCCCCTGGGGGCCGTTTTTGTTACAGAGCCGTTTTTGCAGCATAGCTGCAAAATCGGCCCTTTAACAAAATCGGCCGAAAACCGTCCCTGGCAAAGAGCTCGGCGGCACCCCCAAACCCCCGCGAGGGGAGGGGGGCCGGCCGAGCACTTTGCCAGGGACGGTTTTGGTTCCCAGTCCGGTCCTGTTACTTTGTCACAAATGTGAGGGATATCCCATCCACCATATTACAAACCTATTATATCCAGAACGTTTGTGACAGAGAAGCCTGCCCGTCAGACTCTAAATCAAGCCTTAAGTCCTTAGCTGACTGCAGACCTTTTATTACCAATTCTTTGAAATATACATTGACTACCCTTTGACTTAGCTAACAGGAGCGTGTCTCTCTCACCTCTTGCTATTGGCTGTTTGGTG
Source organism: Lissotriton vulgaris (assembly GCF_964263255.1). Classification (NCBI taxonomy): domain Eukaryota; kingdom Metazoa; phylum Chordata; class Amphibia; order Caudata; family Salamandridae; genus Lissotriton; species Lissotriton vulgaris. The sequence goes on from NC_141685.1 coordinate 919,568,498, forward strand.
TATCATTCTACCTTCTGCATGTGCTTGCATTTCAATATAGGAGAGAGCAGTCTGCCAGACCATTTTTTTTTAAACAAATTCTTTGAAATATACATTGTGGGATTTTCTCCACCCACAGAAGTAGGTCTTTCTCATCTCATGCCACTCACTATTTGGTATTTTACTCCCTCTAATATCAATTTTACATTTAAAAAGGACATTCAACCATTATACTTTGTGTCACATTCAATTATTTATCTCATACACAGGGCCACTGGAGTTATGCAATTATGCAGCTGTGACAATTTTTGCATCATTTTGGATTAGCTGCATTGGCCACATAATCCATCATCTGATGTCTAATAGGATGATTAAAAAAATGGTTTCTAGATCAAATGGATCAAAAGTTACAAAAAATATGGCAACTCAGATTCCTGCGCACCGGAAGGCTTTATGCAAAGGTTGGCCAGTCATCTTTCTGTTGTTTATTGCTGCATTTGGTTATTAAATTGGTACTAATTAAGATAAACTCTTTTCTCAGACACTCTTACCTGGTGTAGAAATGACAGAATAATAAAGTAAAACTATAACAATATGTGCCACATTATGCTGCATAATTTGGCTTTTCTTGCCACATAATTTAGTCGGCTCCGCCATGTAATTTGGTCCTCCTCTGCTGCATAATTCCAGTGGCCCTGCTCATACAGTCCACACCACTACTACCAAAATTACCATCCCCAGTACCACAACCACCACAACTAATACTACAATGATAGAACTAACTCTTCCATCATCCCTATTACTAATACCACAACACCAATGCATATACCACCTATATCACCACTTCCACCTCTGTCACCTATTCCATGCCAATTCCAAAACCCTAATATTAATATAACCAATACCACCACCAATACCACAACTTATAATATCACCAATACCACCACCACCAACAGCACTGCCAGTGCCAACACCAGTATCACTACCACCACCCTCACCAGTAACATACTAGTGCCACCTATACCACACCATCGACAATATCAAACAGCCAGTACCACTACTATTAAGACAACATTCACCAATGCCACCAACAATACATCACCGCCAATACCAACCACCGGTAATAAGCATAGCATAAATGCCATTGCCTCTAGTAACATCACCAGTACCACACAACCACCAATATAACTCCACAACTAATACCCCTAGTACCACTAAGTATGCCACCATCAATACTACGCCTACTACCATCTCCAATATCACCATCAATATCACTATATACACCACTAATACAACCACCAATGCTCAACCAATGCCACTACTACAATATCACATCAACACCACTATATATTCCACCAGTACTGCCATCACACCATCACAATGACATAAACCAATGCCACACAATTCCACCACCTGTATCACACTAAGAATACAATCACCACCAGTCCCAGCACCAATAATACCACCAGCATCAATGCCACCAACAAGTACCAGCCCACTAGCCCAATTACTGCATTCAGCAGTGATACAACCACCAACATAACACCATTACCACACCATCACCAAAACCACCACCTCCAATATCACACTACCCAATCCTGCTAATACCACAGCAGCACCAGTTATACACCACCAACAATAGTACACCCAAACAAAACCACCAATACAAAACCACACATACCACTAATATACAACAACCAATGCCACCTATAGTACACCAAGGTGAATGGCAAACCACCACTAATCCCAAATACCACCAATACCAGTACTAACAGTACAATCCTCAGTAGAACATACTACCACCAATATCACACCACAGCTAATAAGACTATCAAAAATAACACCACCAACACAACTAACACTGCTATTAATACCCCCTCCCAATGCCACTACCACCAGTATCACATCACTCCCAATACCAATACCACCCATACTGATCAGACAGTGCCAAAAACCGCAACCAACACCAATGTTACCAACTACAATATCTCACCATAAATACAACCATCAACAATGCCACCACCACCAATACCACCATTAATACCGTCATCAATGCAACCAAGACCACCAATCAATACTAGCCTGCCAAGCCCTACTATTGCCATGTAATCCATCATCTGATACATAATTTTCCGATTTTAACAACAACTACAACAAAAATTCTAGCTCAAACGGATCAAAAGTTACTAAAATTGCTGCAACTCGCTTTGCTGGTCAGTGGAAGGAACTTCACAAAGGGTAAATGTTCACCTTTCATTTGCATATTGCTCAATTTGGGTTTTAAATTACTATTATTAAGGTAAAACCCTTGTCCGGACAGTGTTAATGTGTAAAAATTACAAACTAATCACCTGCTACTATCACAAAATGTGCAGCATTATGCCGCATAATTTGCATTTTCCTGACGCATAATTCAGTAAACCCTGCTATATAATTTAGGTATCCCTTACAACATAATTCCTGTGGCCCTGACTATACCACTACAAACACCACACCATCCATGGAAAACCAATAACACATGCTCTTATTCTACCATTGCCACAAAACCACCTTTACCACCACCTCCAATAACACCACAACAAAAATTACCATCCCTTCCAAACACTGACAAAGCCAATGGGTCGAACTTTATTGTGCTATTGCATGGACATGCATTTAAGATTGTCAGTGTTTGCATGCTTTGTCACATTAAATGTAGACATATTGTCTTTTCCAACGGTTGCTCCTGCTGTTAATGATGAGTGAAATGCAATGTCAAATTTTGCAAATAATACACGTTTTACACCTCACAGGATTGCTAAATTGTGTAAACTTCGCAAAGCAACTCCCGCAGGTGAAAATTCCTCCTACAAAACACACTCTTTTTTCCAACTGAAAATATACACCCTTTGCAAATCTTGTGATGATGCAAAAAAAATCTCAAATTTTGCTGAGGAATCACTTCACATCTTTGCACTTCCAGTTTTGTTATAAAGAAGTCAAATGAAATATAAGGAGATAAAATAACCTGCTCAGGATCACACAGTTTAAAGAAGTCTGGAAGTTGTGTCTAGATCACAGGTTTCTGTTTCTGCAGGTGGAAACGTATTCGCCTCTTAGCCACATAATTCCAAACCCAAACTAAGCAAGAATGCCTGTACCTGAATATTGCAGTTTCAAGCCAGGTGATGACAGACAGATTAACAGTGAAGGCAGCACGACCTCTGGCCGGAGGAGAGCCGCCTCCACTGCAGTCTGGCCGCTGTTGTCTTGTCATTTGTTTTAGCTGATTTACGTCTGTGTCTAAGCCTGTTTGTTCTCGGATGAATAGCAGTGAATTAATGCTCCTACGCAGGGAGCATGGCTGGCTGAGCTCACCTGGAGCAGGTCTATCCGCCTGGGCAGGGGCCCTGCGTCATCCCAGGCGGGCTCTGTGCCAGGCAACGGGCCCTGGCCGCCCCTCTCTGCCCAGGGTCTGGAAGGGATGTGAGCTAGAGGTCGCTCGCAGGCGAGTTGCCAGAAAATTAAGATACCCCCCACTTTTAATCAAAGCTTTAATGGCACCAAGCGAGCCCGACTGTCTCCAGAAGAGCATCCTTGTTTCTTCCATGCTGCCATCTATCCATCCACCAGCTGATATCCACCATTTCACTTTTACCTTCTGTCCTCCATTTGTTATTTCATCCATCATTCAGTCTTTCACAATTCCATCCATCCATCTTTTCACCCGTCCTTTCACCAATCCATCCTTTCAACTACCCTCCTATCCACTCTTCCTTTCACACGCTAACCCATCCTTTCAACTTTTCACCTACTCGTCCATACATTCACCCATCCTCTTACCCACCACACTTCCTTTCACTCATCCATCTATTCATCCACCCAACCTTTCATTTATTCACCCTTTCACCCACTCCTGCATCCTTTCATCACTCATAGATCCTTTCACCCACCAATCCATCCTTTCTCCCATCCATCCTTTCACCCACCAATGCACCCTTTCACCCATTCACCCTTTAACCTATCCTTGCTTTTACCATTAGGTCCCTCTTTCCCTTTCCTGTTGACCCATCTTTCTTTAGCTTTAATTGTGAGCTTTTGCCTGCCGAGTTGAAGGCAGAAGAGGCCCGTAAACCACTCAACCCCCGCGGTAGCTGGTAAAGCGTGGGGTTCAAAATGCCCGTGGTCACTCATCTTCCCAGGTAACGGAGGAAGGTTGTGGTTTCAATCCACTCACAGGTACACCATTGAGTCTGACTTCCCCAATGTTAGGGGGAAGGGGGCATATTTGGATACACTGATCCCTAACGGTCACTTCTTCTATGGAAGAGAAGTCTTTGCAGTGCTTAATTTGTAAAAAAAAAAAAAAAAGAAAAATAAGAATAATAAGTGTCAGGGGCTTTATGAGAAGGCCATTGTGGCTTTTACCTCCTATTGCCCCTGGCAGCACTGCCAATGACAGCACCAGCACAAATAACTACTAACTACCACACCCTTACAAGTGTGACAATTCAGATTATTTCAGGCCTCCAAAGCTACAAGAATGACTTGGGAGGTGGTTATCAGTCATTTTAAATGTATATTTAAGTAATTAACAACTGTTGTGGTGCTGATCTCCAAATTAGACAAACAGTGCCACTATGTGGCAGAGTGTCATAAGTGCTGGTGCCGAGCACCAGAAACCACTGGTTCAAATTAAGCACAGGGTCAGTGGTTTCATTGACACTCGTATGTCAGGTTCCCAATTCCATAGATATCTGTAGTTCAGAGAGCATCCACTTACTCCCCTGGTGCTGGTTGTTTCTGCAATTTATTTGTCCCGCTGGTCTTTTCACCAATACTCAAGGGGTCTGTAGTTTAAGAGAGTATTAAGTTACTCACCTGTGTGTTGAATGGGTCTGTGAATTCCCGGGTCCCAAGAGTTCCCAACGTCATTGGGCTGGAGGGATCATCATTTTAGTTGCCCACATATATTTTCTCTGATCCCGGACGGCATCCATCTTACTTGCCTACAGCGATTCCATTTGAAGTGCTTTTCATCATTTGTTTACTTGCCGCAGGTGATTTTTTTTAACACCCCATTTGGCCCTTTCAATGTCCTTCCCTCTCAGCCCCTCCACTGCACACAACACCACCCCCAACACATAACTTGGCACCTGCGTGACAGACCTGAGCTGTGAATGATTCGGAACAGTTGTTGGAAGTGCGGAGGGGGAGATGTTTGTTCTCAGAGGCCAGTCATTGCTTTAAAATTATCGGTCAGGTGCTGATCTGTGAATACAATAGCGTCCCCTTCATTTTTATTCAACAGCAGCAGCGAAGATACAACGGTTCTTTCAGCCCGAGGCGCTATCCTAGCAAAGGCGTGCTCTGCCACTGGGTGTCTGAGGTTCCACTGACGTCACAAGGTCTTCTCCCTGTAGCTGGAGGGGGTCTGTGGTTCCACTCGCTTCACCGTGTGTCTGCCCTGATACCACTAAGGGTCTGTGAATCGTCTGACTTCATCAGGTCCTTCTGCTGATACCAAACAGGGTCTTTGGTCCCAGGGACTTCCACATGCCTTTACCCTGATGCCTTAAGGGCCATGTTTCCACTAACTTCACCAAATATTTTCCCCACTGCCGGAGGGGATCTGATGCTGGAGTGTCGGGTTTTCTCATCAGCGCCATTTTGTTTTCACATATATGTTTCTCACCCGTGTGTAGCTTCCCGAGTGACTTCCCTTTAACATTTTTGGCACGCATAGAGTAGCCTTTCACACATTTTTCTACTGTAAAACATTATTTTAAACAAACCCATGTTTAATCAGCTGTGGAGAGAAGGATATTGTTATGCTTGGGCAGTCTGCGAAGGACACATGAGGTAATGCCCTTGGGCCTTGGACTGCGGGGAATGCGCGGGCAGAGCATGAGCGGACTGCGTAGGAGAAAAGTTTGCAGTTCTTTATGTGCCTCATGAAGGCAGACTATACTCAGTCTATGGGCATATTTACAAGCCCCTGGCGCCGCCGCTGCGTCACTTTTTGTGACACACTGGCAGCGCATTTGCTGCCCCTTATTTACACCCTGAATGGCTTTTTGTGTCCTTGTAAATAGGCCCCTCTTCACACAGCACTTTGCATGAAAGGGGCATGCCATGGGTGTTGCTGCGGGTGTTTCCATGCAACAACCATGGCTTCTGCCGCGGTTCCAGATTTACAACCTTTTGTAAACCTAGGAATGCGACAGAATGCCACGTCTCCCAGGGGAGGCGCACAGAGGAGAAATGTTTTAATTTCACTTCGTTTTTGCCTTCTGCAGCAAACAGAGAAAGAGGAAAACACCTCTTTTGATTGTTTTTGTGTAGGAAGGTTTGCCTTCCTGCACAAAAACAACCCCCCCCCCCTAAAACGCAGACATGGTGCAAGGGTGCCTGCTTTTGCGCATGACAGCCAATTGTGCGCCAGCACAGGGGAAAGCACAGAAATGCGACATATCATAGTAAATATAACGCATCCTGTGCTTTGAAAGTGACTAACAGGTAGATTCATGAAGCCGAAATCGGCTCGCAAAGGGACAGATTCTGAGAATATGGCCCTTTGCGAGCGCTATTTTTGCATTTGGGATTCATCATCCCAAATGCAAAAATCGCAATTATAGAAATCGCTAAATTGCGATGAATTGCATTTAAGGAATCTCAATTTGAGATTCCTTAAATGCAATTCATGAACCATTTAAAAATTGCGAATTCGCAATCTGGGGCCGCTATTTACCGCGAACTCTAAATACGTGATAAATAGCAAAAACTTTGAAAAATGCACCGAAGTGCATTTTTCAAAGTTTCATGTTGCGCACACACATGCACTAAGGGCATGCGTGTGCGCAACATATGTGCACACATCAATTTCAGGGGTGAGACAGGGTGTCCTTTGGACACCCCTGCAGCCTTGAAATCGCAATCTCAATTTGCGAATCGCTAAATGCGATTAGCAAATTGAGTTGGTCTTCCCATTCATTCCTATGGGCCTCTAGGCCCATAGGAATGAATGGGGAGATATTCCTTAATTGCGACTCACAATTTGCGAGTCGCAATTAAGGAATTATTAGAAATCACTATTTTTGAATGGATTTCTTGATGAATAGCATTTTGCTATTCCTTAATAGCGATTCGGTATTTTTCGCTATTAAGGAATCGCAAAATGTGTTCTTGATGAATCTGGGGGTTAGTGCGGTGCAGCCAAATGCATTGCAGAGCCATGCTGAGTCACTTTCTTGTAGATAAGGCCCTGTGTTTTGAGAGACTAACCCTCCACATGTTGGAACCATGTTTTTATTTTGTTTAGTATAGTTCACCTGTGCTAAATTCTACTTATTTTCACAGTTCTTTGTCTTGGTGCCGAACAAGTTTGTAGTTTCATCGAAAACTTAAACTATTGGCTTTACTTAGCACTAGAATCCTTCCACCATCATGTCAGAAGACTGGGCAGTGCTTAATTTGTAATAAAATAAGTGCCAGGGCCCCCATCAAGGGGCCACTGCAATTTAAACCGTCCATTGCCCCTGCCAGCGATGCCAACAGTACCTATACCACTACTAACCTTAACACTCCTACACACGTGACAATTGAGACTAATTCAAGGCCCTAAAGCTATAGGAATACCTTGTGCAGCAGGTATTAGGCGTTTTTATTTGTATTTTCAGGGCCACTGAAATTATGCAAGAGGAGATGGCCAAATTACGTGACATGGTTGAGTAAATTATTTAGAAAAGGGGGTGGTGATGAACAGAGTGTCTGAGTTAAACAGACCACTCTTACCCAGTCCAAAGATCAGGGCTTGATCCATCACCGTTATTTATCTCACTGCCCCAACCCAGCTCAGAACCTGGCTATATGCAAATCAGTCTGTCCCTGGCCCAGTGCATCATGGGAACAGGGCAGACTAAACTACCAAGCCAATTCTTCACCAGAAAGGAGCAAAGCTACCGGGGACCGGTTTCTGGCATTTCAGCCTTCTTCGGCCCGGCTTGCTTGAATCCTGATGGAGCAGTGAGAAAGGGACTCATGTCTGAGTATACCCTGCCACACCTATAGTGGCCAAAAACGATTTAGAAAAGGGGGTGGTGATGAACAGAGTGTCTGAGTTAAACAGACCACTCTTACCCAGTCCAAAGATCAGGGCTTGATCCATCACCGTTATTTATCTCACTGCCCCAACCCAGCTCAGAACCTGGCTATATGCAAATCAGTCTGTCCCTGGCCCAGTGCATCATGGGAACAGGGCAGACTAAACTACCAAGCCAATTCTTCACCAGAAAGGAGACAAGCTACCGGGGACCGGTTTCTGGCATTTCAGCCTTCTTCGGCCCGGCTTGCTTGAATCCTGATGGAGCAGTGAGAAAGGGACTCATGTCTGAGTTTCATGTTGCGCACACACATGCACTAAGGGCATGCGTGTGCGCAACATATGTGCACACATCAATTTCAGGGGTGAGACATGGTGTCCTTTGGACACCCCTGCAGCCTTGAAATCGCAATCTCAATTTGCGAATCGCTAAATGCGATTAGCAAATTGAGTTGGTCTTCCCATTCATTCCTATGGGCCTCTAGGCCCATAGGAATGAATGGGGAGATATTCCTTAATTGCGACTCACAATTTGCGAGTCGCAATTAAGGAATTATTAGAAATCACTATTTTTGAATGGATTTCTTGATGAATAGCATTTTGCTATTCCTTAATAGCGATTCGGTATTTTTCGCTATTAAGGAATCGCAAAATGTGTTCTTGATGAATCTGGGGGTTAGTGCGGTGCAGCCAAATGCATTGCAGAGCCATGCTGAGTCACTTTCTTGTAGATAAGGCCCTGTGTTTTGAGAGACTAACCCTCCACATGTTGGAACCATGTTTTTATTTTGTTTAGTATAGTTCACCTGTGCTAAATTCTACTTATTTTCACAGTTCTTTGTCTTGGTGCCGAACGAGTTTGTAGTTTCATCGAAAACTTAAACTATTGGCTTTACTTAGCACTAGAATCCTTCCACCATCATGTCAGAAGACTGGGCAGTGCTTAATTTGTAATAAAATAAGTGCCAGGGCCCCCATCAAGGGGCCACTGCAATTTAAACCGTCCATTGCCCCTGCCAGCGATGCCAACAGTACCTATACCACTACTAACCTTAACACTCCTACACACGTGACAATTGAGACTAATTCAAGGCCCTAAAGCTATAGGAATACCTTGTGCAGCAGGTATTAGGCGTTTTTATTTGTATTTTCAGGGCCACTGAAATTATGCAAGAGGAGATGGCCAAATTACGTGACATGGTTGAGTAAATTATGCAGCAAAAAAATGCAAATTATGTGGCATAAAATGGCACATTGTGCAATAGTATTACTTCATTATTTAGTAATTTTAAAACTTGGTAGAGATGCCTTGGCTTTGGTTTCACCTAATTAGTGCCAGTTTAATACCCAAATATAATAAGCAACAGAAAGTTGACCAGTCCAGCTTTGCAAAGGGCCTTCAACTGCTCAGCAACAAGTGTCAATGCATTTTTAGTAACTTTCGAACCGTTTGAGGTACAAACAATGTTTTTTGTTACTGCAGGTTGTGCGGCAGATGATGGAGTATGTGGCAAATGCGCCCAATCTATAATTATGCGAAAATCACAGCTGCCACACAATCACATAATTCCAGTGGCCCTGTGTATATTGAATTAATAAACCACTGTTGTTCTGCTCATCTCTAAATTACACAGACACCGCCACCAGGTGGCTGACTGTCATAAGTGCTGGGGGTTACAATTGCGTACCAGTGAGGAACACTGGAAGCCACAGGCTCAAATTAAGCACTGTGGTGCTGTAAAGACTTTGGGGCCTTCTCCTCTGTTGGTGGACACGGCACAGATTCTGGGAGTCTGATTCAATTAACCCGTACGTTTAAAGAACCACTGAAATAAAACAACACCACCTGCAGCTTTGTTATAAAGACAATGAGAAAGATATGCTCCTTATCTCTTGTCATCTTCTTGTAAAACGGTGCCACAGGTGTTGTCTCCTCCCATCTTAATTACTGAAACTACAAATGTCTTCTTTTTAGCCTCCTGATGTAGCAGAATATGGCACCTAGTCTCATCCTTTTGAGGTGCGTGAACCACTGAAAGCTCAATCTAGGCACGAGCCTGAAGCCTGGCTCTGGTTCAGCTCGAGGTCCATTTGGAACTTCGAGCCCATAACGAGCCAAGCTTTCAGGTAGCTACTGCCTGCCACCCTCCCTCTACCCATGATGTGTCGTTATGGTCAGAGATTCCCACTGTGGACCTGGGGAAACAGGTTTGAGTCTCGGAGTCAGCTCAACAGCCTGTGATTGTGGGCAAATCACTTAACTTCCTCGTGTATATAAACAATACATGTGTCCTGGTGTACTGTAACTGTTGCTCATATAGAGTGCTCCAATACCTTTGGGTCGAGGTTGCACTATATTTTAACAATCATTGGCGCAGGCAATAGGTCCTGATTATGCAAAAGATATTGGCTTCAACAATGTGTTTTAGCCATGTTGTACTCCAGTGTGGCTGCTGTTCAGTCTGACTAAAATTGGGATGGGATGGAGTAGAGTACATGCGAGTAGGGTAGAATGGGATCGATTGAAGTGGGATCAATTGATATTGGATCGATTGAGGTGGTGTAGAGGGGAAACAGCCATCACAACGCGGGCATAACAACGCAATGCCATTACAACAAAACTTTTACAACGCAAGATCCATTACAACGCATGCTATTACAATGCATGCTATTACAACCCAGATACTATTACAATGCGGGCCATTACAACGTAAGTATGGGTAAGTATTTAATTTAATTAATATTAACTTAATTTAAATTTAAATAACTTAAATTAATTAAATTATTTTAATTACATTTAATTTAAATTTAATGTAATATATTTTAATTTAATTTGATTACATTTTAATTTAATTTATTTGAATTAATCCCCTACACTATCAAACACTAACACTACTATTACATCCCCTGGAGTTAGAACAGTAATTCTAACCCCTACACTATTTTATTTTATTTATTTTTATTTATAAAGTTTTATATAGCGCGAACAAGATCCCAAAGGATATCAGAGCGCTTTAGAAAAAGGATGGAAGGAGGGTAACACATACAATATCGACATTAAGTAGGAATAAAAGCAAGAATAATCACATAATTTGATTAATTCAAAGCCTCAGTTGGACAATGCATGCAAATGGCAATATATGTAGATGTCGAATCCCTAAACATGTTGTGCAGCAGCTTACTGCATGCAAATAAGTACAATGGATGTAAATGTCATTCTATTCTCATACAGTGGTGCACAGACCTATTCTTCTTTCTGAAAGAGTTAATCAGTAATTGTCTGATTTATGGGCAGGGCTCTAAAGAAGTCAAATCCAATACAAAATACACCCAAATGTAACTCTCAGGAGTGACACACGTACCTTATGTATTTTCTGTTATATTTCCAACACTTACCCTACTATTACACCCCCTGGAGTTAGAATAGTAATTTTAACCCCTACACTATCCAACATTTACCCTGCTATTACACCCCCTGGAGTTAGAATAGTAATTTTGACACCTACACTATCCAAAACGTACCCTACTATTACACCCCCTGGAGTAAGAATAGTTATTTTAACCCCTACACTATCCAACACTTACCCTACTATTACACCCCTGGATTTAGAATAGCAATTGTAACCCCTACACTATCCAACACTTACCCTACTATTACACCCCCTGGAGTTAGAATAGTAATTTTAACCCCTACACTATCCAAAACTTACCCTACTATTACACCCCCTGGAGTTAGAATAGTAATTTTAACCCCTACACTATCCAAAACTTACCCTACTACAACACCCCCTGGAGTTAGAATAGTAATTTTAACCCCTACACTATCCAACACTTAACCTACTACAACACCCCCTGGAGTTAGAATAGTAATTTTAACCCCTACACTATCCAACACTTACCCTACTACAACACCCCATGGAGTTATAATAGTAATATTAACTTCTAAACTATCCAACATTTACACTGCTATTACATTCCCATTAAGTAAAATTAAAAAATACTTACCCATACTTATGTTGTAATGGCATGCGTTTTAATAGCATCTGCGTTGTAATGGCATGCGTTGTAATAGCATGCATTGTAATGGATCTTCATTGTAAAAGTTTTGTTGTAATGGTATGCGTTGTGAATGTATGCGTTGTAACGTCATACATCCGTGTGGAGTAGGGTGGGATAGAGTGGGGTGGGGTAGATTGGGGTATGGTGGAATGGAGTGAGGTAGATTGGGGGGTAGTTTGGGATAGAGTGGAGTGGAGTGGGACAGATTGGAGTGGAGTGGAGTTTGGTAGATTTGGGTAGGCTGGAGTAGATTGGTGTGGAGTGGGGTAGATTGGGTTGGAATGGAGGGGGGTAGAGTGGAGTGGGGTAGATTTTGAAAGATTGGAGTGGGGCGGAGTGGAGTGGGATATATTAGAGTGGAGTAGAGTGGAGTGGAGATTGGAGTGGTGTGGCACAGATTAGAGTGGACTGGGATAGATTGGAGTGGACTTGGGTAGATTGAAGTGGGGTAGATTGGGGCGCCAGGTGCAGACTGGAGTGGAGTTAGATAGATTGGAGTGGAGTGGGATAGATTGGAGTTGAGTGGATTGTGGTATGTTGTCGTGGAGCCGGGTAGAATGGAATGGAGAGTGCTAGATTGGAGTGCAGTGGGTTAGATTAGGGTATGTTGGAGTAGATTAGAGTGGAGTGATGTAGATTGGGGTGGAGTATAGTGTGTGAAATTATGGTAGATTGGAGTGGGGTAGTGAGTGGTAGATTGGAGTGGGGTGGAATAATGTGAAGTGGGGTAGGTTGGAGTGGAGTGGAATAGATTGGAAGGGGTGGATTGGAGTGGAGTAGGGTAGAATGGAATGGAGTGGTGGGGAGTAGATGGAGGGGACTGGGAAAGATTGGAGTGGACTTTGGTAGATTGGAGTGGGGTAGATTGGAGTGAAATGGGATATATTTGGGTGGAGTGCGGTAGATAGGAGTGGAGTTGGGTAGATTGGAGTGAATTGGAGTGGAGTGGGGTATATTGGGGTAGATTGGAGTGGGGTGGGGTAGATTGGAGTGAAGTGGAATAGATTGGGGTGGACTGGAGTAGAATGGAGTGGAGTGGTGAGGAGTAGATGGAGGGGACTGGGAAAGATTGGAGTGGACTTTGGTAGATTGGAGTGGGGTAGATTGGAGTGAAATGGGATATATTTGGGTGGAGTGCGGTAGATAGGAGTGGAGTTGGGTAGATTGGAGTGAATTGGAGTGGGGTATATTGGGGTAGATTGGAGTGGGGTGGGGTAGATTGGAGTGAAGTGGAATAGATTGGGGTGGACTGGAGTAGAATGGAGTGTAGTAGATTTTGGGAGTAGAGGAGTGGGATAGATTGGAGTGGAGTGGTGTAGACTGGAGTAGAGTGGTGTAGATTGGAGTGGATTGGGGTAGATTGGAGTGGAGTGGAGTGGGGTGGAGTAGCGTAAGTGTTTTGTAGTGGAGGGGCATAGTGTGAGGGGCACAGAGTACAGTGGAGTGGCATGTCATAGAGCGGCATGTCATAAACTTACTTAGAGTAGAGTAGTGTAGAATGAAGTGACGTGACGTGACGTGGAGTGCCATAGGGTGGAGTAGCTTGGTCTAGAGTGGAGTGGGGATTGATAGAATTGAGTGGCATAAAGTGGAGGACCAGAGAGTGGACTATAGTGTTGTAGAGTGGAGTGCTGAAGAGTAGAATGGCTAAGTGTGGAGTATGCATGGTATGTTAGCGCACTGCCATTACAGACACCATATTTTCATTTGAAATGCCTATTACGTTTGCACAGAGATACAGTTTTACTGCTCACAAACAATAACATGCGGAAATGTCATCACCTAGTGTATTGGTGTGGTTGGATCGTATTCAAATATTTGTTTCCACCACACTTCCGAGATACAACAAAATGCCCATCAATTGTGCTTTCTTAGTTCTGATAAATTCTGATATATCAGCATAGTTAATTTATAGACATTTACATTTTGTTGTGTGCTAAAAAAAAGCCATTTCTTTCACAGCAACAGTGTCACATAAATTATGTGGGGCCAGTGAGTAAGCCGTTTCCTTTGGTTTGGTGAGCTGTGTTGAGACACTCATTCCACACTCTGGCCCTTTCTAGCCCTGCCAGACTGGCCAAAAGGCCTGTCCAACATGGTCTGGCAGTGCCAGAAAACATGGTCTGACAGCAGGGATGGGCTGGGAAACCAAAAGCAGTCCTGGCAAACATGCTCAAACCAGTCCTGCTCCCTTCCTGTCCTTGCTCTGTCTCTCTCTATCCATCCATTCTCTTTGATCTCCCTCTCTCACTCTCTCTCTCACTTGAAGTCCCCTGTGCCTGCTGCATTTAGTCCTCAAATGTCTCCAGCCCACCAGGGAAATGACCAATCGAATAAAAGGTTGATTCAGTCCTGGCAGGGCAGCGTGTGAACTGGTTTTTGGCTTGGTGTGGGCTTGTTGGGTTGGGTTTTACTGTTGATTTCCCTGATATTACTACAAACATTGCCTGCAGGAAGCTCAAATGGTTGCAGCCTCTTAAACTTAGCAAAACACCTACACACAATATCTTTACAAGTTCAAAACCGCCCAATTTGCAAATGTGTGCAACTTTTTAATCTAAATAATTTGTTAAAGGGGGCCACTTTAATTTTGGGTCTGGGCCTATTTTCTGTCCCAGTCTCACCCTATGTGCAAGGATTTTGTTAATAAGCCTCCAGTCACTTGTCTGTGTATCTTCAGCCTCTCCTCTGTGTTGATGGATTTCGTGATTTTAGTGTCCTGTTGGTCATTTCCCATGCGCTGCTGGTGGTCTGGGTGCCTGAGAGGCCTAGGGGCCCCTCGGGGGGACCTGCTGGTTTATCAGTTTCATAGGTCTCTTGGCTCTGCATGCAGTCTGAAATGCCCACTGTGAACCTTCCCATGCAAACTTGCCCCTCCCACCTGCAGAAAGTGTGGGCCCGGCAGGCATTCTGTGGCCTGGGTTCAGTACTGCTCTTTTAATTTTACATTTGTTAAAGTGAAGGAGTTAGGTCCTTAGCAAGTGGAGAGGCTGGACCTTAGCAATAGTGTTTAAGAAGAGAAAGTGCCCCCACTTATATTTCAAAAAGGCTCTTACTTATGAGCAACACATCCACTCGGATTAGATATGTTCGGTATGTTTATTTATACCATGAATTCAACCATCAATTCAGAAAATTCTATACATTTCATGTCAGACAAAGAACACAAAATAATTAACTCAATTTTTGAAACATACAAAAAAGAAAAAATCACAAATATAATGACTGTACACAACAAAGCATGACGTCAATTTGAGAAAAAGTCACAAAGGTCAAAAAATGAGAACTTTTTCACAGTAATAAACAAAGTCACAAATGAAAGGAGATATCACGATACATCAATTGTTGCACAACACTCGTTTGTCTAGGGTCGTGTTAATTATATGTAATGGATGCCTGTTATTTCTATCCCCTTTCTTGCCGACGCGTTTCGAACTTCGTACATCAGTTACGAGTTCTCTTCAGGGCCTTGTTATTACTATATGCCTGTGTGTAGAAAGGAAACGCTATTTAAAATCCAATCTTGGGTCTCATCTCCTAAGATCACTTAGGGTCTACTGCAATATTTAAAAGAAGCCGATTTACCTGGATAGTGGCCGGGTTTATCCTATGTCTTGTTCTGGGTCATTGAAATTTCAGTCTAGAAAGCGTTAAAAAACCAGTTTTAGAGTCAAATGCCAGTATTCACCCTGCAATCACATCGCGCAGACGTTACAAGACATACCTTTAAAGTAGTTTGTGGTACGGCTGGGCATCTCCCTATGGCTCGGGGAGGCTTCAGTCACCTGGGGGAGGGGCGAGGACGGAGTCATTACAAAACAGAGTGAATCTATACAGAAGCCAAAGCAAGTGGTTGCGGGGCTTCTCTTACCTCGTAAGGTGCCCCCTGGGCTTTGGGAGTGTTTCACTTTGTGCCTTAGTGGATCGGTTGGTTTTTTGTCCCTGATCAACCGTGCCGCGTAATGACTCACAATTATTCTCCGGTCACATAAGCTGTTGGGTAAAGGGAGGGTTGGTTTTACATATTGTTCCCTCTACAAAGCAGCCCGTCTCAGTTGGGCGTATAATATCTTCGCTCACCTCTCGCTCAGCGGTTCGCTTTCCAAATGACTCAATGTCGAGGGCGGCGGTGAGACTGCCCCGAGACTAAATGTGGTCACATGACCTTGGGTATTCTGGGAGTTGTAGTTCTAGTTGCTCGCGCGCGTCAGCCTCTCGTCCCCATTCCTCATACGCGGCACGGTTGATCAGGGACGAAAAACCAACCGATCCACTAAGGCACAAAGTGAAACACTCCCAAAGCCCAGGGGGCACCTTACGAGGTAAGAGAAGCCCCGCAACCACTTGCTTTGGCTTCTGTATAGATTCACTCTGTTTTGTAATGACTCCGTCCTCGCCCCTCCCCCAGGTGACTGAAGCTTCCCCGAGCCATAGGGAGATGCCCAGCCGTACCACAAACTACTTTAAAGGTATGTCTTGTAACGTCTGCGCGATGTGATTGCAGGGTGAATACTGGCATTTGACTCTAAAACTGGTTTTTTAACGCTTTCTAGACTGAAATTTCAATGACCCAGAACAAGACATAGGATAAACCCGGCCACTATCCAGGTAAATCGGCTTCTTTTAAATATTGCAGTAGACCCTAAGTGATCTTAGGAGATGAGACCCAAGATTGGATTTTAAATAGCGTTTCCTTTCTACACACAGGCATATAGTAATAACAAGGCCCTGAAGAGAACTCGTAACTGATGTACGAAGTTCGAAACGCGTCGGCAAGAAAGGGGATAGAAATAACAGGCATCCATTACATATAATTAACACGACCCTAGACAAACGAGTGTTGTGCAACAATTGATGTATCGTGATATCTCCTTTCATTTGTGACTTTGTTTATTACTGTGAAAAAGTTCTCATTTTTTGACCTTTGTGACTTTTTCTCAAATTGACGTCATGCTTTGTTGTGTACAGTCATTATATTTGTGATTTTTTCTTTTTTGTATGTTTCAAAAATTGAGTTAATTATTTTGTGTTCTTTGTCTGACATGAAATGTATAGAATTTTCTGAATTGATGGTTGAATTCATGGTATAAATAAACATACCGAACATATCTAATCCGAGTGGATGTGTTGCTCATAAGTAAGAGCCTTTTTGAAATATAAGTGGGGGGCACTTTCTCTTCTTAAACACTATTGCTAAGGTCCAGCCTCTCCACTTGCTAAGGACCTAACTCCTTCACTTTAACAAGTTTTAGGGCGAGTACACACTCGCGAGAGTAGAACACGGGCAGTGCAAATTTAAGCCCCAACTACCTATCATCATAAACGCGGGGGGTCCTTTGGTCCTCCCGAGCTAATGGCAGAGAAAGATACACTGTCCTTCTCAGAAGCACATATTCAAAATCTATGTGCCTCATCTGCCTTTGATAACATCACTCTCAGTAACTCCGCACAACAACAGAATGAGTCGGATAAACTCATTAGACTAAAGAAAAAACATATCCGGACTGAACTCCACGGGCATTTCCTCCTGAGACACCTGAGGGGTGGTACCATCCCATGGGGGCTTCAGGTTAAAAATGTCCCTGTGATATTTATGGAGGATAGTGAGTACAAAAAAGGCTTTAGCTGCATAAATACGAAGTGTAGCCGGGACCTAATGGTCCACACCATTGAAACAGCCCAACGACTATGCGTAAAGGAACTGGAAGAAATTGAGGTCTTAACAAAGAGTCTTCAGGAGAGCCCAGCAATCACAGACGCTAAGACGTTACTTGAAAAAATCGACAAAGACATTCAAACCTTTAGAGACATCACGATCAACTCCAAATCTGCCCAATACGAAAGAGATTCCAAATCATTTACATTAGAGAGGGCCTACCCATTCCTCAAGGAGGACTATTATACTCAGACAGAGTCGCGTGGAGCCCTATATAACTTTCAGGGACGCTCCAGGAATCGCTTCAAAACTTTTTCTGATACATCGTCCTCCTCTAATTCATCTGGACCCGAGGACAGAGGTAACAATCCAAACAAGAAAGGGCCTTTTTTAGACAAAGGCCAACAGCCCAAAACCCGGTTCAAACCCCAATGGGAAATGCGCACGCGCAGAAACTTTTACAAGTCCTAGAGCCCACCCCGTCCACAATAGTGAATCTTTCCACCAAAACACTAACCAAGGAAGAGGAATCTGTCCTCAACTTAGGTTTAAAATTCGTTCCAAGCCAGCAAACTGATTTCACCCGATTGAAAATGGAAACTATTGCCTTTTGTAGGAAAATCCGCCTACGAGCGTTTTTTGCCAATAAACCACCATCCCCTGACATTGAAGTTACAGGATTAAGAAATAGATCCACTTTTATTCCGTATCAAAACATTCCAAAACAGGTTGTGGCATTTGAGCAAATCATGCTATCGTCTATTAACAAACTTGAAAAGAGTAAAAAATATGTCAAACCAAACATTACCAAAGGCCAGAGGCTAGCAATTAAAAATCTGACGAATGATCCCTCGGTTGTGATTAAGCCCGCGGATAAAGGCGGAGCAGTCGTGGTTTGGTCAAAAGAAAATTATTTGAAAGAAGGACTATCACAGGTGAATAACACAGAATGGTACAGACAACTCCCCGAGGACCCGGTCCGGGCGATCCAAGGCCAAATCTGTGAAATAATAAAAGGTGGTGTGGACGAAGGATTTGTGGGCCAGAAAGAGGGTGAGTTCTTGGTAAAGAAATTTCCAAGAACCCCCATCCTCTATTTTTTGCCCAAAATCCATAAAAACCCGAAAGAACCCCCAGGACGACCAATTGTCAGCGGTTGTGAATCTTGTTTGGAATCACTCTCGAAGTACATTGACTTCTTCTTGAAGCCGTTTATCAGTGGGGTCAAATCATATTTGAAAGACACCACTGACTTTTTGGTGAAAATTGAGGACACACTGTTCAACCCAACAACAGAACTAATGGTGACAATGGACGTTACGTCCTTGTACACCCAGATACCCCAAGACGAAGCTCTTGAAGTGTTGGAACTATATCTTGATAAGAGGGACAGGCCACACCAGGTCCCAACCTCGTTCATCTTGAAACTGGCAGAAATCACTCTCAAAAAGAACTATTTTAGGTTCAATGATCAATTCTATATGCAGGTTAAAGGTACGGCTATGGGCTGTCCCTATGCGCCGGAGATGGCCATACTCTACATGGCGGAGTATGAGAACAAATTTATCTACTCCAATAATCCATATGACAAACATATCAAACAATGGTGGAGATACATCGACGATGTGTGGCTCCTGTGGCAGGGGAGCCACACAGAGTTGATGTCCTTCCACACGTGGATTAATGAAAAACATCGGGACATTAAGTTCTCACTGGAGTCCAGCAATCAAAGAATGACGTTTCTGGATTTGGAAATAACATGTGTGGATGGACACCTGAGATCTAGCCTTTTTCGAAAAAAGACAGACACCAATACCATTCTTCACCACCAAAGTGCTCACCCAAGAAGTCTTAGGGACAATTTGCCCTACGGGCAACTTCTTCGGATTCGAAGAAATTGCTCGGAAGTGAGCGAGTACGAGAGACATGCAACCAGGTTCTGTGAAGAAATGAAGAACAGAGGGTACCCCAAGAAACTACTGAATAATTCAAAGAAAAGGGCACGCCATACTCCCAGGGAGTGCTTACTTGAACGAACAGTTAAGCCAGAAATGGACAAACTGGTATGTGTGTCAACCTTCGGGCCAGACACACATAGAGTAAGGCAAATGGTATTGAAAAATTGGCATCTATTGGAAGGACTTGAATGTCCGTTTCCGCGACCGATATTCGCCTATAAGAAGAACAAGAGTATTGGCCAAAGTATCATTAGAGCCGATGTGTTGACCCCCAAGCCTAAAAGTGATCTCATGTCAATATGGGGCCTCAAGCCAATAGTAGGCCACCATAGATGTGGAAATTGCATATCATGTGAGTCCACAATCGAAGGGTCAGAATTCGAACATAGGGGTGTCAAATATCAAAACAATGGATTCTCTAACTGCAGAACCCGCAACGTGATATATGCTATCACCTGCGTATGCCACAAACTCTATATAGGGAAAACGACACAACAGATCAATAGTCGCATTACCCAACACAGGTCACGAATAAAAAAGAAGGTGTTAAGCGCCCCCATGGTCCAACACTTTCTCGACCTAGAGCACAGTGAAACGGATTTCAAATGGACCGTACTCTGTACAATAGCGCCATCAGGCAACCAAGGCCCGATTGATATAGAGGAGACCCTGTTAAGGAAAGAGGCGTATCTGATCTTAAAATTTAATAGTGCTCAAAACGGATTGAACACTCTGTCCGAGGTGTCCAGATTATGAAGCACAGGTTGAGAGGGACTCCGTGAGGCCACATGGTCCCACCTTGAGGAATGGGGACGAGAGGCTGACGCGCGCGAGCAACTAGAACTACAACTCCCAGAATACCCAAGGTCATGTGACCACATTTAGTCTCGGGGCAGTCTCACCGCCGCCCTCGACATTGAGTCATTTGGAAAGCGAACCGCTGAGCGAGAGGTGAGCGAAGATATTATACGCCCAACTGAGACGGGCTGCTTTGTAGAGGGAACAATATGTAAAACCAACCCTCCCTTTACCCAACAGCTTATGTGACCGGAGAATAATTGTGAGTCATTACGCGGCACGGTTGATCAGGGACGAAAAACCAACCGATCCACTAAGGCACAAAGTGAAACACTCCCAAAGCCCAGGGGGCACCTTACGAGGTAAGAGAAGCCCCGCAACCACTTGCTTTGGCTTCTGTATAGATTCACTCTGTTTTGTAATGACTCCGTCCTCGCCCCTCCCCCAGGTGACTGAAGCTTCCCCGAGCCATAGGGAGATGCCCAGCCGTACCACAAACTACTTTAAAGGTATGTCTTGTAACGTCTGCGCGATGTGATTGCAGGGTGAATACTGGCATTTGACTCTAAAACTGGTTTTTTAACGCTTTCTAGACTGAAATTTCAATGACCCAGAACAAGACATAGGATAAACCCGGCCACTATCCAGGTAAATCGGCTTCTTTTAAATATTGCAGTAGACCCTAAGTGATCTTAGGAGATGAGACCCAAGATTGGATTTTAAATAGCGTTTCCTTTCTACACACAGGCATATAGTAATAACAAGGCCCTGAAGAGAACTCGTAACTGATGTACGAAGTTCGAAACGCGTCGGCAAGAAAGGGGATAGAAATAACAGGCATCCATTACATATAATTAACACGACCCTAGACAAACGAGTGTTGTGCAACAATTGATGTATCGTGATATCTCCTTTCATTTGTGACTTTGTTTATTACTGTGAAAAAGTTCTCATTTTTTGACCTTTGTGACTTTTTCTCAAATTGACGTCATGCTTTGTTGTGTACAGTCATTATATTTGTGATTTTTTCTTTTTTGTATGTTTCAAAAATTGAGTTAATTATTTTGTGTTCTTTGTCTGACATGAAATGTATAGAATTTTCTGAATTGATGGTTGAATTCATGGTATAAATAAACATACCGAACATATCTAATCCGAGTGGATGTGTTGCTCATAAGTAAGAGCCTTTTTGAAATATAAGTGGGGGGCACTTTCTCTTCTTAAACACTTTTAATTTTACAGGCAGGGGCGGCCCCTCCAATAGGGCGGAGGAGCGTCGCCCCACTGCTTTCTCGCAGTGCGAGAAGCACAAACATAAAATTGTATTTTAAAATACAATTTTATGTTTCTTTCGCACGCTCTGCGAGAAAGCAGATTGGTATGCATGGTTGGAGGCGTGCAGGTGGGCGGGTCAGGGAGGAGTGGCTTGCCCAATGCTGTGGGTCCTGACTGTTTTGTCGGCCCTCTGGGGCTGACCAAACCAGTATTGCGCACTCTGCATTTTCTCTATGTAGGCTGCATGCAGCCTACATAAAGAAAATGGCCTCCCTACAGGCGCCCAGCCGGGCGCCGGGCACCGTCCGGACCAATCACAACGCTGCCATTGCAGCGTTGTGATTGGCTTAGGGGAGGGAAGATGCCTGCTTCCTGTTCCTGCCGGAGGCAGGAGAGCAAGAGAGCAGCAGGAAAACGGGGGTGTGGGACCCGGTCAGGAGCGGATTTGGCACGGGCCCCGGTAAGGTAAGTTTTTAAATGTATTTTTTAAACTCCCCCCACGCAAACCCCCATGCATGACCTGCGAGTCATGCGAGCCGCGACTGTTTACAGGAGTGTATTAAAAGGGCTATAGCTCCTGGGTCGTGAAACACAGGCCCTGATTACGAGTAATGCTGCTATTTATCACACCTGGTAAATAATAGTACACAGGGTATATTATTTATCAGGTGTATTAAGTATCACTGATTACAAGTTTATGGGGTATACTGTGCGAATTTTGGAGTTTAATGTGCAAAACACTACATGATACGGTAAATACTGTATGCTTTTCCACCTTTAAATTTCGGTAGGTTTGATCTGACAAAATGTAAAGAAGGTTAAGTACTAAACGCACCCAATGAATATCAGATACATTAAATACCTACCAATTTGTAATTTGGAATACACTGACCTGCTCGTAATCAGCCCCATAGTGTTTTAAATGGACATATACCATTAGGTACTCATTACCGGCAGTTCTTTAATTTGTACTGATAGAGGTGTAAGCATTAGACCCTAGAGTTTACTGTAAAACCCTCCCTTCACATAGCCCCCAATTCTAGATATACTCACAAACACTATCACTTTTTAGGACAGGCTTAGAGACAACTTTAAAAGTTACGCCACCCTCATTTTTTCAAAACATCCAAACTTAAAGTACAAACATCTGTACAAGGACTCTCGATCAGCCCTCTATATCCATTGCTCTGTGTCATCTACGTGTCACTCCCATCAATTTCAGCATAAATATGGGGTAACAGGTCAGCAAGGCTTTAAGTGGGCTGGGTCTCACCGGTGCTGGGCACCTGCAGTTTTTAAAAGGGACCCTCGCAATGGGTCTCTGTCAGCCTCTGTTTTTTGTCCTGGCACAGGCGGTCCGTTTTTTTCCGGACTGCAGTGACAGCAGTCACATCGATGTGCGCTGCTCACACTGCTCACTTCTCACTAGTGGAGAAGTTAGGACTTGACGTCCTGCCAGGTGAGCGTTGTAGGGTAAAGGAAATCCTTTAAGGAGATTCATTTTCTCTCTGGATTTCTCTTCTCTTTTTGAAACTCAGGAGCAGCAACATCATTGTGGTGTCACCAGGGCTTTAAGCCTAAGCTTTT
Organism: Lissotriton vulgaris; assembly: GCF_964263255.1. Taxonomy (NCBI): domain Eukaryota; kingdom Metazoa; phylum Chordata; class Amphibia; order Caudata; family Salamandridae; genus Lissotriton; species Lissotriton vulgaris. The sequence goes on from NC_141685.1 coordinate 919,591,890, forward strand.
TCAATGCTATAAACATAGTTGCTGCTTATTTATTTTATGCAACTAACAACTATTGAAAAAAAGCCAATAGTCCTGACTTGTTTCTTTATACTTGGTTAGTGGTAATTTACTAGGTTTGTGGCGCCGCAAGGAAAATACACCGTAAGTAAATTTAGAAAGATATTTTCAGGACGGTGCTACAAGGAGAAGAGAACCACAATCCCTCTTCTAGGTTTGGCTTGGGCCACAGAATACTTGATACTCCTTAGCACACGTTTTGTATCTCTTAGTTTAAGCAGTATACATGTGTTTCCACCATACATCAGTCTTTCACACATAAATAAATCTGATCCTTTTGGTCTGGATTGTTGTTGGTGTTGTTTAATTGCTGGGGGTCGTGTAACTAGTTAGCATGGCCGTTCTTAGTTGGTGGAGCGATTTGTCTGGTTAATTCCGATAACGAACGAGACTCCTCCATGCTAACTAGTTACGTGACCCCCAGCAAATAAACAACACCAACAACAATCCAGACCTAAAGGATCAGATTTATTTATGAGTGAAAGACTGATGTATGGTGGAAACACATGTATACTGCTTAAATTAAGAGATACAAAACGTGTGCTAAAGAGTATCAAAGAGTCCTGACTGGTTTTAGGTATGATGTTACTTGTTGTATCATATATCTGGATGCAATGACAGAAACAGCAAAATACAAGTCGGGTGGCACACTATGCTAAGCACAGATTTTAGTTTGTGTATTTTTAAGCGAGGCACTTAATTACATTGGCCACGCCCCTTTGAGAGATACCCTCCCCAGTTTTTGCATCCCACTTAAAGCCCTGAAGATCAGCCCATTTAATTCATCTGCTGTTTTTCACTGTGAGTGGCAGCATTTAACCTGATCACATGTGCCCCGCCGCTTGAAAAGGAGTGCACTTCAGCACCAGTGTTAGTCTGTCTGAGCTGCTAGGCACTCCTTTATCTGTACACTTTATGTTTCCCACTTTTCGAGATATATGTACACAATAAATAAATAAACACATGTGCCAAAGTCAGACTGAATGGCTTTGCCAATGCTGGTTAAAAATGGCACCCCTCCACAGTCATGTGCCATGCATAACATGTAATTTGATCAAAGATGACCGTCAACGTGCTCAGTCATCGAAACAGAAGAAGGGCCTAAATTATAAAATGGCCACTATTGGCCTGGCAGGATCTATGACAAGGGGTAGCAGCCAGGCTGTGTTCCCCAGACTCGGCCTGCTTTTGTGATGTACTCATGATGGGGCAGGCAATGCCATTTGCCACTAGGTGGCAAAATATATTTAAGTTACCTCGAAATGTGTCTCAGGACATTGATCTTTTTTCCACATCAGGTGCTCAAGCACCAAAGAGGGGTCCTGTATAATATTGGCGACCCAGGCCCCTCAAAAGCTTCTGTTAGGCTATAGTGCACAGGACACTTCCCTGGCACTAGAACCTTCTGTGCTTTATCAGAGTGACGAGAAACTTACTTACCCTGTTATTGGAGAGGACAGCAGTATAGAGTTCCGTCATTTTCTCCTGCTAAAATACATAAACATTAGGTTACACGTGGTTATAGGACAACAGGCATACCCAATCCGTGAAATCACAATAAGTTCAGCTTCTGCCCGTAGACAGTACTCTATCAAGCATGGCCTGTCCCTGAGCCCCGTGTGTGACGGGAGGGAGGGGGGGGGGGGGGGGGGGGGCGAGGATTTGCAGCTTATTCCCGGCAGCAGCAGCTCTGGCTGTGGCGCTACACGGCCTTTGTTGCACATTCCGGGGATTTACAAGGCTGCTTTCAGGGCGACAAAGGGAGCAGTGGCTGCGCACACAGTGGAAAAACACTCTGAAAGCGAGGGGCAGAGGCGGGGCAATGGCAGCCCCCTGCTTGGGGACAGGCCAGGGACAAAAGGGAAGTTCAACTCCAATCCTCCTCCCCTCCCCCACTGGCTATAACTGCTGCATCCATATTTCAGACACGGATCACGGGCCTCCAGATGTGACATCTGTGACCAATGTCTTTCTCCGAGGGACCACCTGTTCTCCTCAGGAGCGTTTACCTCAGGAGCCGCAGCCAGTGCAATACCAGAATAGGCCACTAGGGATCACTGCCCACCGGGCCCGTTTGTTCCCATGGGGATGTTAGGATTAGTCCAATTCTTAAAGGCTAGGGGGCGTCACTGTTGCACCTGCGTTATTGGAGTGCCCCCACCGACCACCTCAGCCCATGTCTTGTTACTGTGAAGGACCACTGAGCGTCAACCTATATCTAGGTCCGCTACTCAAAGGGGTAAAAGGCGGAGGATGGGTTACCCCAATGAGAGGCACAGCCCCCATCACACACCGCCCAGAGTGTGCGTGTCCCCTGCATGCCGCGGTCCATGAGGCATTTCCTAGCGGCCGGATGTCACGCCTTGTATAGGCTGAACAGCGCGCAACTTGAAAATAGCCAGGTGAAGTGGGCAACGAGAAAGTGTGCTTGGCGAAGTTGGATTATTTCCTAAAATCTTCGCCAGGCTTCAGAGATGCCAAGTTTAAAAAATATCCCAACTTTTTTGCGCCCTATCCTTAAAGCATTTGTACAGTAACTACAAATATAGTTTACCACTCCTTTGAATGACATTGCCTGTAGATATATAACATAGGGGCCAACTACGATGGCGGGAAGTCCGCTGGGCCGGCGGTGAGGACCGCCGGCCCGTCGGTGGCAGACTTCCAGCCATCACCCAGAATATTCCCACCCCCAAATTAGGATTGCGGTGGGAATGGGGAAGGTACCGCGGCGGACGGTCTGGCGGACGGAAAGACCGTCCGCTGTGGTCCCGCAAAGTGGTCCTTTTCCGCCCGCCTTGCGGGACAAGGTACTATGGGGCAATGGCCGCGGTACCGTGCAGGCACAGCCTTGGGCATTTGCATGCCTGTCTTTTTGGGCGGAGATTCTGCAGCAAAATGTCAGGCGGTGAATGCCTTTCTGGCCCGTTGTGGGCCCCCGGAGGATGGGGGGGGGGGGGGGGGGGAGTACTGCAATTGTGGGGTACCTATGGTCACGTTGTACATTCATATGCACAACATGTATTTTTACATTGTGGCGGGTGCTGCCGCCCGCCGCAATATAAAAATACAGGATGTGCCCGCTAATGTGGCGGGCGCATCCCAATTTCATATAGCGGGACCGACGCACCTATGGCGGGCGGTCCCATTTGCATCTGCGATGGCGGGCGGACTTTGTCTGCAAGCCATCGTATTCGGCCTCATAGTAGGCAGACACTGATTTTCGGAGAGGCAGGACACATGAAGCTAGGAACCAGATTTAATTCAAGTTGCACTGTGTTTATAAGTAGCGACTTCGTCTCTGCTCAGTCCAGTGCCCTCACATTTGAGGGTTGACTTGTACCACAAATGCGTCAACATGCATATGCCAATAGACCCGATTCAGGCGGGAAAATCCTGATATGTGAAGCAAAAAAATGCTTTTTTTAGATGTCTCCTACCTCATATTCCCGTTGCTGCAATTGCAGCCAATGAGAAAATACATCCACCCGATTTTGTTTGCAAAAACTGCCATTTCCCAGTTGGTAAATGCTGGCATGCATGCTTCAAATCCCCTGCAGCTCAGAGAGTGCCAGGTTTAACCTGTAACTTTTTTTCTGTCTTGAACTTCTTCCCAGAGGCCAGCACAGCACTTTTTAATCAGACAAATTCCTTTCCTATTACAGCATAGGGAAGCAAGCCCGTTGCCTGGCAACCAACCGTACCTTACGTCTCCTGAATGGCTGGAATCCCTTGTTTTTAGGACTAGATTGTGGCCATACAGCCTATAGGGAACAATTCTCTCCAGCCCCCACGCCCCCAGCGGTCAAGGAGGGGGTGCTTTCAAGTCTGGGAGAGCTGATGGAGTTTTAGTCCATTGAAGCATGACATCATCCGGGTACGGTAGTAGTAGGCGTTGTTACCAGTGTAAAACCTATTCTGCTTTTCAAACCACTCGTAAAAAAATTACTCACAAAAAGTTTTTCATGTGAGGGAAGATACTTCCGGTTGGCGTTGGGAGGGGGGGTGTTGGAGTGGGGGGAGTGAAGTGGAGTGGACAGGGAGTGCCCTGGAATTATTGGGACAGCCTCATCTCACTTGTGTTTCCTTGGTCCGTTTCCACCCTGAACACACTTAACAATACTTCCTGTTGGCGTTGGGAGGGGGCGGGGGGGTGTTGGAGTGGGTGGAGTGAAGTGGAGTGGACAGGGAGTGCCGTGGAATTATTGGGACAGCCTCATCTCACTTGTGTTTCCTTGGTCCGTTTCCACCCTGAAAACACTTAACAAATTACAAAGACGTAAAGAAGGCGTTTGCAAAAATTTAATTTGGAATTCGCTAAATTTACTAGAACCTGGAAACCTTAGTAAATTCCTAGAAATTGTAAATCTGAAGTTGTGCGAAACAGTAAACCTGCCAGCATAGATCTACATATTTTTTGGGAAACGGGTCCACAGGGAAAGTGATAATCTACCATAAAACACCATGGCACCTCTGAAAGGCCATCAGAATTGAGGAAGCCCCAGCCATTTCTCATGGCAGGGCATTAGCCTGCAAGAACTCCTGAGGCTGTGTTACACAAGGCGCCGTGGGGGCTCAGCAGGCATTTGCGCCCGCTTTGTGACCCCATGGCAATTTGGTAATACCGAAGGGGCCGCAGATGTTTGTGAGGCCCCCTCTGTAATACAGATAGCGCTGGCGCACATATTCAGGGGAGTTCCCTCATTTGCATGGGGGAGTGCCCCATGCAAATGAGGGAATCCCTTTGCCTCTGTGGCCCGCCGTATTACAGAAACAGACGCAGAGACAAAGAAGCCCTCAGAAGGCACACTGTCAGTGTGCCCCCTGATTACAGACCTCTGGCGGGCCCATGAGAAGTGTGGAGAAGTGTGGCTCACCGGTTAGAGGCGGCAGACCCAGAAGCAGAGGTCGGCCCGGGACCAGGGTTCAATCCCCGACGTGGCAGGGTACAGAACCAATGTCAGCGGGCTCGATAAATCTCACCTCCGTGCATCTCTAACCATGGGTCCCACGCCAATAGCTTGCTTAATCTCCACAACGGCCCCCTCGCTGCCGGGGATGCCTCACTTCACCTTTGGGATGCCCAATAGGGACCATCTCACAGGGAAAGCCAGGACGGGTTCCCCAGCGGCACACAGCGCCAAGAAACCCTGGGGTGAACGTGCGCTCTACAAATTCATACTAACATAACATAACATGCCCCCCCAGACATCCCCTTTAAAAGTGCAGGTGGGTGCCATCTGTACTGTGAAAACACAGAGCAGCTGTAAAGCAGCGGCTCTGTTTTTCACATGAAAACGCGAGTTCGCGGCTGCCCTGAGGGCAGTGCATTCACCATAGTGCGCCGCATTTTACTGATTGCATCCCATGGACAATATGGCCCCTGATGGTCCGGAAGTTATGATCATATCGTAGCTGTCCTCTGTGATCAATCACCTGTACGCTCGCTCTTTGGATTGAAAGTTCACTGCCAAGAGCTCTGTCAGTTTGCCAATCACAGGTATGTATCACAGAGAGCTGACTCTGCCTTTCCTCTTTCCATGATCCACATATTTAGTTGGAGAAAAAATAACACCTATTGTTTAAGAGCAGTGTAAAAGTGTAGTGTTAAAAATGAATATTAATGAAAGAGGGCATGGTCCTGTGAGCACCGGATGAGATGTTTCCTCCACCCTCTACTCAGTGGTGTTCTCTGCCCTTAGGCTTGGCAACTCCAAGAGAAGTTCTCCTAACATGGTATCACTCTTCTGCTGGAGGGATCAGTGATGCTTCCCTGAAGATGAAGGCCGTCACTGTGGTGTCACCAGGACCAGAAAAATGTGGAGTGCCTGAGTGGTATGGTCCTCCCACCTGCAAGCTGGGGATTCTCAATGTGGCATACTAGTCAGATGGCGGTAGGAAGAGCCCGGCTGCTGATGAAGGCGGCTGGTGCCTTGGTGAAACAAGAGGAGACCGGACCACAGTAGATTGGACAAACCAAGCCTCAACTGGCAGTGTCCTCCTGGCCCTGAGTGCCTGGGGACAAGTCTGGGGTAATTAGGTGTGCAGTCCGCTACACAGGCTTTTTAGGGCAAATGATCCTGCTCACAACTCTCTTGCGTAAGTGGCTTGAGTGGTTGGATCTGGAGGAAGCTGTGATATCATTGACATGGTGAATAGTGACGAACTTTCCCACAGCGTAGTTTCTTTTAAATGTAGAACACGTGATTATTCAATAAATGTGATCCACCATGTGACAAGGCCCGAAAAGAGATGGAGCAACGCTTCCAAAAATCTATGTCAGAACGACGACCCCAGAACTCATTTGAGTAATAGAAGACACAGAACGGAGGTGACCACAGGAGGTGATGAGTCTGGTTTGACACATGGAGAAAGAGCCCTGATGAAGTTGTTGGCAAGCCTCCACAAAAAAGTGAATGGCACCGAAACGAAAGTACCAGTAGTCGAGAACATACTGAAGGCCATGTCCTCCAGGATAGCGAGCCTAGAGGTGACCACAGTGGTTCTCCGTTACCAATTTTGAGAACCAGTTGGAGAGACTTGAAAATGCTAAGACTGTAGCTAACATCAGGTTGCTTGGTTGGGATGAATTGTATGATGCTATGAACCTTCAATCGGCATTGAAGAATGTCTTTGGAAGGAGGTGGACCTAGATCAGATGTAGTGAGAAGAGCCGTACGGCTACCCCAAGGGGTAAATATGTCAGTGGGTCCCGAGAGAGGACAGTGTTCTTCACCTTACAGGAAGAGAATCACTGTGACTCTGTGCTGTGATAGGCTACTGGTGAGGCGATGCACAACAGTAAGAGATTTATGTTCCTCCAGATGTCAGAGCTGTTTCAGTTACTAAGAGAAACAAACTGCAGTCTTTTAGGAAATAGTTCTTGTCATAGAGGGGTCCAAGTCAGTGCGATTTTGTATTTGAGAATAATTGTTGATGGGAAAGTCTCGATGTTTGCTCTGATAGAAGGAGATTCTTTGTAAGATACAAAAGTGCACCTGCAAAATGAAAGAAAAGTTGGTATTCCACTCTTACCATGCTTGGTTGGCAATGCTGTTAATATGTCTTCCTCCTTTAGCGAGATGGATGCGTTGGCCCCTGTTACTCGATGTTGTCCTATTACATAGACATTCCTGTGCCAACAGCTTATAAATAGATTTTATGGCATTTAGTTTTTTAACATTTCCATCTGTATTTATCCATATTTATTTTTGGGCCTTTTTGTTAGTATTTATAATTTTTATTCTATTTTTTCAGAATAAATGGAGTCGTAAAAAGGTATTGTTCCACATTTTCACCTAAGTACGGCCGCAACCTCTCCTCCGTCCTTCCTCTGTTCCTGGCTCCCAGCAGCACCCAGGCTCCCAGACTCCCCTAAGCCAATCACGATGCTGCTTTCGCCAGCGTTATAGTAGCATCGTGATTGGGATGAGTGTATGTATGTATGTATGTATGTATGTATTTTAATGCTTATTAAGCGCAGCTGTCACCCAGCGGGTATCCTGGCGCTGAGATCAGTTCCACCATCAGTTCTACAATTTATTCTGCTCTAGGGAAGAGAAAGGTTTTAAGGTCCTTTTTAAATAGAATCAAATTTTGACTGCTCCTCAGTGTTAGAGGTAGAGTGTTCCACATTGTGGCGGCCGTAAAACTGAAGGCGCGGCCGCCCATTCTCACTCTGTTTATTCTTGGGACTTTCACTAAGAACGCTGTGGCGGATCTCAGAGGCCTAGCAGCCTGATACCACGAAAAGAGATTTTGCAATGGTATTGGTCCTTGACCATGCAATGCTCCAAAAACCAGGCACAAAGCCTTATAAGAGATCCTCTGCTGGACCGGTAACCAATGTAAGATTGCCAGGGCTCCGGCAGAAGAGGCCGAGCGAGGCAGGGATAGGGCTAGTTTAGCCGCCATGTTTTGAACCCTCTGTAATTTATGGATCAAAACCTTTGGGGCTCCTAGAAGTAGTGCGTTGCAGTAGTCTAACCTACTGAGGATGGTACTACGCACTACTTCTACTCTGGCTTCCCGCGGGAGAAGCGGCAGTATCTTCCGTAGAGCACGGAGCAGGCCCATACATGTCCCAACAGTCCTGTTCACCGAGACGTCCAATTGCAGGTTCGACTCGAACATGACTCCCAGATTGCGGGCCGAGTCTGCTGCCTCCACCGAGCCTGGAATGGAGCTAGGCCAAAAGTCTTCCGGCAATGGGCGAGGGAGTCGGTCAGAAGAGCAGTGCAATATCTCCGTCTTTGCGCCATTGAATTGGAGTGAATTGGCTTGCAACCACTCTGCTGTGGCCGACATACACTGATGGAAGGTGTCCCTCGACACTGCCTCTGAACCCTCAAAAGAAAAAATCAATTGGGTATCATCGGCATAGTTGATGACTTGAATACCGAAAGATCTTATAAGTTGTATCAGGGGGCAGAGGTACAGATTAAAAAGAATCGGACTTATCGCCGAACCCTGGGGGACACCCTGGTTCACCTGGCGTATGGCAGAGCGGAACGGTGGTAATGTTACTGCCTGTTGTCTGTTATCCAGATATGATGATAACCAGGCTAGTGCTGAGCCCATTATTCCCGCATTACCGAGACGGCCCAGAAGGACCTCATGGTTCACCGTGTCGAACGCGGCCGACATGTCAAGCAGTACTAAAAATGCTGACTTGTCCCTGTCGACACGCGTTCGCAGATCATTCAACACGGTAACCAGAGCAGTCTCAGTACCGTGGCCCGGTCTGAAGCCAAATTGAGCTACATCCAGACTGGAGTAGGATTCCAGGAAGTTGGCCAAGGCTCTCGTAACCCACTTCTCTAAGATCTTTATCGCGAATGGTAGCAGCGAAATAGGCCTATAATTGGCTGGGCAGAGGGGGTCCAAAGTAGCCTTTTTTAGCAAAGGTGTTACAATAGCCAATTTCCAGCAGTCTGGTACAGATGCAGTAGCTAACGATTGGCAACAGATTGAGTGGAGCGGGGGAAACAGCTCGCCCTGAAAGGCCTTCCAGATCTTGTGCGGCATGGGGTCAAGAGGAGAGCCAGATGATACACAGTTAGCCAGAGCACAAAACTCCTCCAGCGAGGGTATTGGAAAACTCGGCAACTGACATGCAGGCCCCTTGTTCATACTTGACTCAGAAGCCGGGTGGCCTGGGGACACAGAGGGACAAGAACCAGATGGCATAGGCTGCATAGAACCCTCAAGGCCCTTCAGAATGTTCCTAATTTTATCATCAAAAGCTGTGGCTAAAGAGTCACAAAGCTCCTGTGACACCGGTAGAGATGGTATGGCACATGAAGGGTTGGCTAAGCTCTTTACCAATTTGAACAGGGTCTGTGATTTATTCGATGCCTTTGCCAATGTCTCTTCCAAGAATTTGGCTTTGGAATTTCTTAACTGGAGCTTATATTCCAGTAAGATGCCTTTATAGATAGCCCTGTCCTGCTCTGAATACCCTTTCCTCCATGTGCGTTCTGCCTGTTTACAGCGTAGCTTCACCTGGCCGAGTTCCTCTGTGAACCAACCATTGGTCCCTCTGGATCTGTCCTTCAGTTTCCGTAAGGGTGCTACCTCGTCCAAGGTTGTTAAGATGAGTGGCCTGGTTCGGTGCTCAGACATGGGAGGGGGAGCATGTGCATGTTTTTTTTTCTCACCAGGCTGTGCCATACAGCCGGGTGGAGAAATGCTAAGTGCACATGTCAGTTTGGACGGTTGGCCAAACCGTCATGTGCACTTAGGTGCGCCAACCACTCCTCCCCCTGCTTTCACATAGCTCAGCCCCGCCCCACCCTAACCTGGTTTGTACAGTAAATATGATGATAATAATGTAACATTATTAGTGTTGTGTTATTATCATTTTATTTTTCCTTTTGCACTCAGTGGGGCGATGCTCCTCTGCTTTAGTGGAAAAGCCGTCGCTGGCTTCCTTGTAGCTCCTCGTGCGATATTTTAAAACAGGGGCTGAGGTAACACCTTCAGAGGTTTAGTGTCTTCACACAGAGTAGCATGAAATGCCTCACATTTCCTTGGCCGCCCAGGGGACAGTCACTCTGACCATAGCCCTTGTCCTAGGATTTTGTGTAGGACTGAGCCTGTAGTGTACCTAGCCTGAATCTAAGGTATTAAACCCTTTGCTCAGGTGTCGAAATCAGGTCAAAGAAAGGCTCCCTGCGAGGTTGAGCTTTCATGTCCAGATATAGGGATAATAGGGCACTTTTTGTGGCGACGAGCTTTTGCTGCTGAAAAAGCCTGATATTTAATTTTCCCATTGGTAAAGTGGCTTTGGTCATGTTTTCTGGGTGTTGTAATAAATCTGAACAATTTATTGATTTCAGCATGTACTCTAGGTGTCTGAACCAAGGCCAGCTTCTACAATTCGAGCACGTCAGGATGTCCATGCTCATCTGATACTCTGCAAGAGCCAGGGTGGTCCTTACTTTTATCCAGTAGCATACTCAGTGGAAAGCGGTGACTTCGACTAAACAATTCGTTCCCAGGTCAGCTCTGAGGATTACCATTGGAGTCCCTGGACCTAAATACAGCAATCATTTTAGGAAAGAGTTTTCCACTATTTGTAAAGCATGTACATTTACATGAGCCCACATTTCGGCGCCATAAGAACTTGGGGCCACCGCTTTAGTTTTGTACTCTACTCTTCCAATCTGAATGTTCCTTCAGTTATTTCTCCTTTGTGCTGCTGGAAAAGCTATCCAGGTGCATTATACTTAAAATATCACTAACTTTGCAGTCAGTTGAGCTGCTACTGGCGAACGAATGAACCAATTGGCTTGCTAAATCCACCCATTCTAACCATGTATGTCCTTAAGCTGGTAGAGATTCCAAGTTACCCCAACTCTATCTTCAAAGATACCCTCAATGTTTGGGGTGGATTCAAAGCTTCAGCACGCGCCCAGATTATTGCATATACTAGCGCTAAGGCAAATGAAAGAAAGTTAAAAATAGCCATGCTTCAAGCAGATGTAGAGAGGGAATATGCATTGCAGCTTCAACATCATTCAAGCAAGCTAGAACAAGCTAAAACTCTTCTTCGGGATTATTTTGTCGCGGAAGAGATTAACAGCTCGAAAGCCTTTCAACAAAAGGTCTATGAAGACAGCCAGTTGGTAGGGAAACTATTAGCTAACTCTACCAGAAAAAAGCAGGAGTCTTCACTGATAGGGAAAATTCGCGATCCCCAGAGTGGGCTGGAGGAGGAGGATAGAGACAAGATCTCAAAAATCTTCCTGGATCATTTTGAAAAAATTTACTCTACGGAATACCAGGTAGAGAATGTAATGATTCAGGACTATTTTGTAGATATACAAATCCCCAAAATCTCCGAAAGTCAGATTAATCAAATTAGTCTGGAAATAAATACCACTGAAATTCAAAATTGTATAAAGGCAACCTCAGGGGGAAAAGCTTCCGGCCAGGACGGATTTCCAATAGAATTTTATAAGGTTTTTTTTGGAGAGTTAGCAACTCCCTTGAAAAAGTTATATAATTATATTAGGCTAGGCGGGTACGTCCCTGCCGAGTTTAAGGAATCTACAATTATATGCTTTCTTAAAAAAGATAAAAATCAGTATGATGTTAATTCATACAGACCGATTAGCCTACTAAATTCAGATTACAAAATTCTTATGAAGATATGGGCTGAGAGATTTGTTTTTGCTGCTCAGGAGGTCATTCATCAGGACCAGTCTGGGTTTATTGCAGGTCGCTATATGGCAGCAAACACCGAGTTCCTAATACAGGCATTGGACTACTTTAATATTAATTCGACCCCAGCCTGTATATTGATGATGGACGCGGAAAAAGCGTTTGACTTAGTGAATTGGGCTGCATTATTCTATTCTCTCGGTCAATTTGGTTTTCCAGCCTCAATTATTAAGATGCTTTATAACATCTACAAGGGAGCATCGGCCCAAGTAATAATCAATATGAAACAGGCTGGTAAGATCAAGGTAAATAGGGGCACAAGGCAGGGCTGCCCGTTGTCCCCGTTGCTTTTTACTTTCTTTATCGAACCTTTAGTGATTAGGATTAGGGACAACGCGGCTATTCAGCCCCCATTAGTTGGCATGTCCAAATTAAAGTTGTTTGCTGACGATATTATTTTATATCTATCGCCCATAAAAGAAAATATTGAAAATTTGATGAGAGAGTTTAATGATTATGAAAAGATAGGGGGGTATAAAGTAAATCCAAAAAAAACAGAGGTTCTTGCATTGAATACTGATCCTCTTTTTCTCCCTGATGATCTGCAGGCCCAAGCTGTAAGAAATGACCCAATTAGATATCTGGGCATATATGTCACCACCGAATATGATATGCTCTATTCTATGAATTATATCAGGACGAAGAACAAAATTCAGAGCCTTTTAGATCACTGGCTTCTTCTCCCACTATCAATTATAGGTAGGGTCTCTTTGATTAAGATGTCGGTGTTGCCTTTACTTATCTTTTTGTTCAGTAACGTGCCCATTAAAATTAATTTAACATTTTTTAAAGAACTCGAAACAATGCTGAGAGGCTTTATATGGGGAAAGAAAACTTCAAGAGTTAAACTTCCAGTATTACAACTTCCAGCTGAACAAGGAGGCTTAGCTCTACCCCATTTAAGGACCTACTATGAAGCTGCATTTCTTGATATATTGGCAGGATTATTGAAGAATAATCAAACAAGAGATAATTTTTTTCTTACAAGAATGCTACAAGAGGTAGACTCTCAAATTCCAGTTTTTTTAAAAATCGCAAGGCTCCCAAAGAGGTCCAGATACAAAACTTTAAGAGAATATGCCTCAAGAATGTCGCTCCTTTTCAGAAAACATGGCATTAATAGCTCTCATTATCTAAGCTTGAAAGAATGTACTCAAATAGGCCTCCCACTAAGCCTGAATCGTATTAAATCTTGGGAACTTTCTGGCTTCCGAGAGCTAAGATATTTTGTAATCCAAAATAGGGTAATTAGTTGGCAGGAGGTAACCGCGAGAATAAATGGTTCATTACATCCGACTTTTTTTGAATATATCCAGATTGTTAATTTTATTAGAAAAGAGATAAGTGGCCTGTTTAATCCCCCTAATAGCATACCAACAGCCCTGTATGATAGAATGAGTGTAGGTATCGGATACCGGTATAAGATGCTTCATTGCTCAAATCAAAATGTTTTAGTAGATAGTCATCTTGAGAAAATAAATCTAGCTACACAATGTAACTTTTCCATAAAGGATTGGGAGGTCATTTGTGAGTTGGGGAATAGATCATTGCGAGCTGCCAACTATAAAAGGATGTGCTTTCTGTCTCGCTGGTTAGCATATTATACACTCGAGGCTTTGGAAAGGATGTTTCCTGGAGCTGAGAATAAATGCTTCAGATGTATGGCTAGTAGCCAGGGAGGATGGCATCATACTTTTTTTTCTTGCCACCATTTAGAAACTTTCTGGAAGGGAATATTTGCTGATATCGAACAGGCTATTGGGAAAACTCTTTTACCAACAGCAGAGGTAGCCTTGTTCGGTATATGCAAAGATAGGAGTAGGTTTAATAAAGCAGAAGAGGTATTTATATTTATTTCCTGCGCAGTTGCTCGCTCCTTAATTCTTCAAAACTGGAAGTCCTGCGAGATTCCGTTACACTTAAAATGGTTCAAAAAAATGAGGAGAACATGTTATTTTGAAAAGGCTTATGCGGGTAGAGTGGGAGCTGTTGGGAGATTTGAGAGGAACTGGAAATATTTTGAGGCTCTAGAAGCAATAAAGGGAGGTTGATTCGTGAAGAGAATTGTGAGGGGATGTTTCCTCACTTACAGCCTTCTTTCTGACTTCCAGGACATTTATATTTACTAGCACCTTTTTCCATATAAGATTGCACTTTGCACTTTTAAAGATAGTACTCTTTTGTACTTTCGGCACTTTTGCATTTGCACTTTATTGCAGCTTTGCACGTTTTTGCTGATGCACTTTATAAATTGCATATTTTGCACTTAATGTCCTGGGGGGGGGGGGGGGGGATTTTTTAACTCTGTAATAGGCTCACTTTTTTTATCTCGTTGAACCCTCATTTTATCTCCGCATATTGCTTCCAACTTTTTAACTTTTTATCTCTTGTTTGTTATCTGAGAAATTTATTGGAAATTTATTGGAAATTTGTGATTTTTGAATTCTAAAATTTGCCATGTTATGTACCTTTGGCTTACCATTTGCTCTATTCAATAAAAAAAATTAAAAAAAAAAAAAAAAAGATACCCTCAATGTTGTCAATTGTTTTATATGCGTTTCTAATGGTGTATGTTGGTATCGGTTGACTTATTGAGTTTGCTCCACTGGTCCTCTCTCTTATACTTTATTATATGATGTCTGCATAACCATTGGCCAACTGGACCACCTTGCAACTATATAAAAACTAATTTCTACTAGTGGTTTACAATGTTTTTTGAGAAAGTGCCCTGAAATGGCCTCAACCAGAAGTGCTAAAACAGTATAAAATACATAAATGTAATATATGAAATTAAAGTGTTACAGTGATTTTTGTAAGTTTGGGAACAATTATTGCCACTGGAGCGGTGTGGATTTGTCAACCCAAAAGCAAGGAAGGCAACTTTTAATCAAATTTCAATTTTGCTCAAAGTTTCTCCTTTGTCCACTATTCCAACTCTAGCATTGACAATTTAGTAAAAGAAGTGGTCAACTTCTAGTAAACGTTAATGCATCTGTAATATAAATATATCTAATTATGAGAGGCCTAAAACCTAACTAACTAACCCCTTCTTTTGGTTCGCTTTCACATGTTGGTGTTTTACCATATTGAGCCATACCCCTCATCAGAAATGGATTAGTCCAGGAGCTTCTGGGTTACATAACATATGCAGACACCTTTACTTTGTTTTTGCCATCCTGCACCCACCTGCTTTTCTTTCTTTGCCACAACTGACATCTTTGTTTCCCCCTTCTCTTCTCTGTTTCTTTCACTTTCCTAATAACCCCCACTTTCTCTGCTGATCTATAGGAGAATAGTCTAGCTTCTGCTGCATTTTCTTAGCACAGATTTCAGTTTTGTAATGTAGAATTAATAATACTGAATATTCATATAGTGCACATCACAACCTGAATTGTGTATTGACCTGTAAGTAAAAGGCATAGCTATAACTATCTTATGAAACTCATTTAATCACCCTAGAAATGATCAAATATTTAATATTCACTGTCAACCAACTGCATACACCAGTTTCAACCCTTCACACCCTCATCCTCTCAGCGTAGCTCCAAGCTACAGATTTAGCCTAGCAAACACCACCTCGTCACTAAATTCATTCATTTATTTTACTGGCATACCTTCATCCTTTCAGCGTTATATTTACAAAGTGTTCTAAACAAGGTACTATAACTCTACCCCACATTAAAATGGCATCTAAGTAACTTAGTGGCAAAGGTGCCTGCTACATAACAACCACCTGAAGGCAAGCAATGAACAATCATACACCTCAGAAAAATAAAACAAAAGGCACAGTCCTTCAGCACTATCTATGCACATATTTGCTCCACACAAGTCCATAAGAAGCTCTTGCTGGCCACTGTCCAATTTAACCCATCACTAAACAATACTTTAATCATGCTAATGTGTCTTCCACAATTCAGTGTCATTCATCCTATACTGTAGAAAATCCTACCAACACAGGCTGAACAAGCCACTTTAACTGCGGTCAACAAAAAAAGAACAGCCATACTCCGAAAGTGCTTGTGGACTAAACCCACGAAGAGAAAGTGCTGTACAAACGTACTTAACATAAGATAACAAAAGCACTTTTGAGTGTGGTACATATGAAATGGACAGTCCTGAAACTGGAAGCAATGGTCCTTAGCATAATATAGTACGCAGATGCCCATACCAACTGCATGAAATATATCTCAGTGTTTCTTCTTACAGTCTTGTATTTTACTCTGATTATTTTTCTCCTAAAAATAAACAGTTAGCTGATAAACTGTTAAGAGAATATTTGTGTTGGTGTGTTTATTTATTGCACTGCTGGAGTTCATTACAATCAAGCAGGGGTCTACCCACTTTTCACTACATATAATGATCTAATCACTCTTGAGGAAAATGCCTAATGAAATTTAGCTAACAAATACAAGCTGTTAATTTCTGTGCTTATGTACACAGTATGTGTTTCATATTTTTACATACATTTCTGCAACCAGAGGAACCCATTTATAATAAGGAGCAAGGAACCAACCCTTTAAAAGTGGGCTTCTAGGGGAGGAATTGAAATGACCAGGTATTATATGGAATAAAATGCCCTCTCCATACGTTATGAGGAAGTTGCAAGCCACCTTGGATTTCCACAGCAATAACTCATTATTGACCCTTGTTGCTTTACATGGTCACATGATTTCTTGGTGACTCGCAGTATCTCTACAACGCATGATAGAAGTACTTTATTCCATATACACACTTAACACATTTGTGTTGTTTTCTAACCGTGGGCGGCCAGCTACGCTCCGTCTGCGGAGTGTGCGTAGTTCCGCCTACTCCGCAATTTGCGGAGCTGGCGGAGCAAGGCGGCACTACGCACGCTCCGCAGACGGAGCGTAGCTGGCCGCCACCCGCCTCCCTCCCGCCCTCCCTAAATACTTTAAAATAAAAGAACGCAATAATTTTAAAAGCACTTACCTTGCCGCCGCTGGCCGCCGCGTTCCCCGGGGCTCGTTCTCTTCCGTCTTCCGTATTTTGCAGTAATGCGCATGCGCGGACCGCCGCGCATGCGCATTTTCACGAGAAAATGCGCATGCGCGGCCGCCCGCGTATGCGCATTACTGCAAAATACGGAAGACGGAAGAGAACGAGCCCCGGGGAACGCGGCGGCCAGCGGCGGCAAGGTAAGTGCTTTTAAAATTATTGCGTTCTTTTATTTTAAAGTATTTAGGGAGGGCGGGAGGGAGGCGGGTTGCGGGGCTGCCGGCCAGTGGTTTTGCGGAGTGGGGCTACGCGGAGTGCGGAGGTGGGCGTAGTTTCTCGCCCACTTCGCGTAGCTCCGCGAAGCCCCACTCCGCGAACTCCGCCCAGGGTTATTGTTTTCCCCCATGTTGCATCATACCATTGTACTTATTACAGCTTGCATTCACTTAATTTTTATGGGCAGGTAGCAATGTGTTAGTCAGGAAAAAAAATTCTGCATATAAGACTCTATGATTATACATAGGAGACAGTACAAATAACCAAGTAGGTCTTTATTGAAATATCTATGGTAATGGGACACGTTTCAGTTAAAGCCATACAGTTGTTTTCAGCAACTCTTAACCTCATCCGTGCTGTGCAGATTTACCTCCGGTGCTGGGCCCTAATGTAAATGGGTGTGGTCATGACGGAACCGTTCCGTCATGAGTATCGAAAGGGTTAAGCGAGGTGGTTCCATAACTTTCAATCTTGTCCTGTGGGATTACAGTATCCATTACAAATGTTGCAATTTATGACATCTTAAGGAGGCATGTTGTCTGATTTGTGAGCAGTGTAAGATATAACTGCTTCCCATGCCTCCAAAGAGTTCTCTAAATTAAAGTATGCAGAAAGTCTATTTCTGCTCAAATCTACTTAATTACACCAGATTTCCATATGGGTATTGTAGCTGCATTTGAGGCTCACCAACCCATGGCTTCCCTCCTTTTGGCCAACAACAGTGCCAAGTCTGGGAATTTACTCAAATGTTTCCCTGCTTCTTCATGTGAGAGCAATCCTCCATTATCCCACATATAATAACATTTATTTCTTCTAGCATGAAATATTGCACTTGCACTGCCAGTTATTGCTTAATGTAGGTCAATGCAGCCTTGGTCATGACACTACCCAGTCTTAAAGGGATAAAGGCAGCAGAAGGAAATTAGCCTTTTCTACGGGGCCGTCCCATGTTTTTTTGCTTCTTGCTAGACCTTATCATTTTGCTGGTTTTAGAACCAGGCCGGTGCACTTTACCCCTGCTATCTATCAGTAAAGTGCCTGTGCTCCTCCTTTAATTATGGTTGAATTGGCATGTTCCTATCAGTATTTTGAACTTACTTATAGATCCTTAGCATATGGTACAAAATGTACCCAGGGCCTGAAAGTGAAATGCCACGAATTGACTGTAGTACCTATTTCACCATCCACTACAGTGGCAGTGCAAACACCTTTATGCCTACCATTGTAGCCTGACTGTGGTAGTTTAAAAACTGCAATTCCACCTATCAAAATAAACCCTTTCTACAGGTTAAAACCTCCCTTTTAAATATTAATAAGCCAATTGCATGTAGACCTTGTAGCCCACAAGGCAAGGTGCATAGTATTTAAAAGTAAGATACATTGAAATGTAATGTTAACATGTCCTTACAGTAACTGGCATTCCAAAGCTATTTTTCATTGTGGCAGACCTAGCTGTCCTATGTAGAAAACCAAATACAGATTAAAATCCTAATACTGTATGTTAGGAATGGGACTAGCTGGAAAAATAATGAAAAAACGATATTAAATAATTATAACAAATCCCATCAATGGTGAAGTCAGATTTTTAATAAACATTAACATTAAGGAAAAGTAACTTCTAGAAAGCTAAATTTTCCCCGTCTGAAGTTCCTGGAGGATAATTTTTTGTTTGCTCTCCCGCTTCTTCCAGCCAAAGATTAGTATATAAATAGGTCCGAAAAAGGTGTGAAATGCCTCCCAGCAGCAGACAATGGGCTGACCTGAATGGGCAGAAATTATTCCTCTGTTTCTCATAGAATATGCAGAGTGGGGCCTGTGGTCAACCTTTTTGATGGTAGGCCTAGGTGAGATTTTAATTACACCAGAGTAATTGGTGTAGTTTTCGTATTTTCACATAAACAAAATGTACGCAAAATTACCATAATTATGCCATTACACCACATCACTTAATTTCAAGTAGAAATTTTAACATGAGATGGACTATTCTGGCACTTTTTTAACACAAGCTTCACTTCAAGTAGATTATTTTTCCCCTAGAGAACTATTCGGGTAATTTTGGAGTGAAAAACTAAAAATCTGAGAGTGAGTGACAGTGTTTTGAACCCGAGCAGCAGTTCCTTTAATGTGAGAGGTCAACAAGCACTTCTGGCAGATTTTGTTACCTAAATGGACCGTTAGGGTAATTTTTTAGCACAAAACTACAAATCTGAATGTGAGCTCTGGCGTTTTGAATGCTAGCAACTAGAAATCACTTGAAATTACATTTTCAAGAATAATTTTTACCTGAATGGACCGTTAAGGTACGTTTTTGAGTGCAAGGTACATTTTGTGTAATTATGAATACTTTTTTACATAACTTTGCGGTAATTGTGCAACATAAAATTACACAAGTCATTTCCCATTTCTATATTTACAACACAGAGTCAAATCCTGCTTGACAGGTCTCCTGGGTTTTACATATAACTCTTGGTGCACAGTTGAAAGGTAGAGAACAGGATGCAAAGACAATTCGTATACATCCACTGTCTAGAAACTAATGAACCCTGCTTTCATCCTACCAGACTTTTGCTTCTTGTTTTATTGGGGGAACAGTGGTTGCTTCAAACTGGATTTTGGTGTTCGTAAAACCATACTATACTCTTTAATCACACCCTTAGCCATCAGATCCCAAGTTTAGTGTGGATGAAGACTTTCACCATCTTGAAAATGCTCAAAGTGGAAAGGATTGGTTCCAGGAACTTTCAACTCCTTAGTTGGGGCATGCTCAAGAGTAGGAGTGGTGGAACTCAAGGAGTTTAACTCAGCGGAATTCCATGGAAACTCAGTGAGATTCTGGAGAGTTCCATGGGAGGTGGAATTCAGTATGTTGTGCTGCTTGTTCATATTTTTAGCGCCTGGAGCTTGTTCCACGCTGTACAATCAGATCGAACAGCACCAATTGGTGTGCCAAAGGGTGCTGCTTCTTTCTGCTACTAGAGTAGATTTTCTACTTAAGGGGCAGCTTTCTCAACACGAGTGGCAGCTTTCTCAACGTGAGCAGTAGCGACCTGCCGTGACCACCCGTGTTGAGAAATCTTGCCAAAAGGCAGTCTAGCGCTCGATTTCCTCGCTCACGTTCGGCAACTTAACACTGGTGAGCCACGTGCCAGAAAAACATCTGCATGCGGCAGTTTGTGGAGTTTTTCCAGAAATCTGCTCTTCAAGCAGAGTGGACAAAGCTCCTCAAACTCCATCGGAGGAGTGAAGTTTACCGGCCCACCCCTGCTCAAGTCATTCCCACCTTCTATCTTGTGACAGTAATAAATGAGGCATCTCCAGGCATCCACTTCAGAATATTGTTGGACCAGATGAAGAACAGAGGAGGACTGCTGTCTGTGACATAAGAGAAACCTTGAAGGACCAGGTCTGTAGACTCCAAGGATCAGCTGGCTGGCCTCCCATTCACAATTCAGGGATACAAGAAGCTACAAGAGGTTTTTCTGCCACTGCCCAGCTGACTGGGGCAACCGGACCTGATCTTGACCCTGCTGTTGGCCTCTATCTGACACTCTGTGAATCTTTAAGTGACTCCTGTGAGGTCCTAGAAGGCTTTTAAAAGTGTACTCATGTGGTGAACTGGGACTTCAAGGACTAAGTCAGGAGGTAAAATCATTGACCAGGAAGAACCTGATTGATGTACCATTGTAGCCAGCCTCAAATTGGGCCTAGTTTTAGGTCTATCGTGACTATGGACTATCACTAATAAACAATGTGGTGACCCAAATATAACCCGGAATACATGGGTAATATATGATACAAACAGTAGTCCGATCGGGGGAGCAACCACTAAAACAATAAATTATTGAATCACTTTTTGATAAAATTATATGAGAAAGCACAGATGAGGGACAAATAAATGATTCTTTTCAACAAATGCTTCAGAAGAAAATGACAAGACACAAACACATATAGTCGCTTCAACAATTGTTTTTAGATTTTAGGCGAAAATATTAGAAAACACAGTAATTTATATCGCCGGCCACAAGAAGAGAAGCTACTGTTTGGACATAAGGTCCCTCGATTATTAAATGATCAAGCTTAAGTATGTGGAGCTGTTGTGCATGTTTATTCGCATTAAGGTGGAGATATATCCCCTGAATCTGGTAGCTGTCAGTTTGGCCTTTTGTGGAACATCTTCGGGTTTGTTTCCCTTTGAGTAACCTTGCATGACTCGGATATCCAGGTGGATCTCAATCACCTTAAACAGAAACATCCAGTCTGTTTTACTGCACACTTTCGCCTTTCATTGTCATATTTGTTTGACACCTTCATCCAGGTCGCTCTCCCCTTTAGTACTGATGAAGTGTTTGAGGCATTCAGTAGCCCCTTCCACTGTGTTGGGTCAAATTGTCAATGCCCCATTGAACCAAGCCTGGACAAAGTTGTTTATTTGAGGCCATATGTGGGAAATTTTGACTAAACAGCTGTGCCCTCGATGGGATGGAGCTAATGTCATATTCATGTTTTTGACAGGCGTTTGGATGAAGAAATCTAATTAAGAAAAGCATTTCCTTCTTTCCTTTTGACACCTTTACAAGCACCTTCCTTGGGCACTATTCCTATCCCCTAATTCTAAGGGAGCTTGAGCACTTATTGATCTGTTTTACGTATTTATGTAGGATGTGTATACATTACTGTGTTTTCTGTTAATTTCAACTAAAATCTGAAACAAATGTTGAAGTTACTATATGTGTTTGTGTCTTGTCATTTCATTTTGAAACTTTATTGCGGCTATTACAGCCATAAAAGAACATTTGCAAAATACAATTTTTATCAATCTCTTAAAAAAATCGGGAAAGTAATCAATATGGAAGTTCAAATATACCAAGTACACAAACATTTATGAGTTCACTTTTTGGGGGCGTTGGTCAATAAATATACACCAAAATGAGAAAAGTAATTACTATAAATATCTTAAAAATATAAATTAACATCTGAATAATAAAACCAATATAATATTTAAAAAAAAATGCTTGACAAAAGCCAATCCTCAGCTAGCAACCAATGGGTATGTTACAATCAAATGATTAACAAGTGCCTAAGAGGGAGGCCATGAATCTTGCCTAATCTTTCAGGAAAAGGTAGGTATGCTACAGATGTTATATCTTTAGATTACAATTGTCATTTTCTTCTGAAACATTTGTTGCAAATAATAATTGATTTGTCCCTTGCCTGTGCTTTCTCATATAGTGTTGCCAAAAAGTGATTCAATCATTGCTTGTTGTTGTGGTTGCTCCCACAATATGGCCACTGTTTATTTGTATCACTGACACTTTGTGCTTCTTGGCACTATTCCTACTTTAATCTTTACAAATCTATATCCTCTGTTCCCCTTCTTGGATTTTTATCATTTTGGTGTTGTTGTGTGTATAAAGTTTTACCATATTTTTCTAATTTGGTTGGGATTTTCATTGTTTCGCATGTTGACTTTATTACTGTTTTGTAACAGCATAACTATTTTACACAGTGCCCAAAGTTATGCCTGTCTGTTCTATGCTGTTCTATGCTGGGTTGCACTCAGGGTAATTTAGTGGCTTTGAGGGTTTACCTTGGGAGGGTTGTGATTACCTCTTGATGTGGGTAGCCCCAATCCAAAATAATAATCCAATTTCTAACAGCAACTCGCTCCATTTGTATAAAATCTCTTTTGGAGTCTAAGTCTACAGAGGTGCAGATAGTCTCCACAAGCTGTTAGGGGTGATACTCCTTAAACCATAATACGTTTGTATTCGCCACATTCACCTGATACTGCAGTGACAACTCCTAAAGTATCCTTTTGTGTACCCAAAATAGCACAACCACAAGTAGGAGGTGGGCTTTAGAGCATTCTTACAATCAACTGTTTTATGAAGAACATGAACTTCTCAGTAATTCTGCTTTTGGGCCTAAATAATCTATTTTTGCAGGAAGGGCGTATGAGGGGTTCCTCTCTTTCAAAATTTGGTGGAATTTAAATCCCACGATAAACAAACATTGTCAATTTGCTGGTACCATCCCCACGTTGTCTGTTCTACTGCTACCTCCCTGTCCAGCCAAACAGTCACTTAAGATTGGCCACCTAAGTCGCTCTACCACTTTGCCAGCTGGTATGGTGTGAAAGTTTTGGAGCCTCTCTTTCGATTCACAAGGCTCCTCTTTCATTCCCTCTCCACTGATTCTCCATCTTTTATACCCATATCTCCTCCACCCCACTATATGATTGCCATAAGACAGCCTTAGTGAAGCTTAAGTGATTTAGAAGCAACCAATAAAACATCTCACTCTGCAAACTTTAAAGTTCCCTGGAAAATGTCAAAAAGTGGGTAGGAGTGAATCCCATAACTTTGAATGCCCAATATGCTCAGGCGAATCACTCCCTCTAGGAGTTAATGTCTGTGAGACAATCTTGTTGGGTCTCCTGTAGACAGAAATAGTGCCAATGCTCCCTTTGGAAATACTCACATTAGTGTTGATTATATATGCAAACATAACTGCCCAATTCAGTCTTTAATAGGCATAAATAAATAAATCAATAGGACAGGAGCCAAAGTTGTTATCTTTTTTCTTCCTCCACCCTTTCTCATTATATCCCTTGTGCAGGGTTTTTTTCTACCTGCATTCTTACTTTGTTAATATTGTCCTATCTCTCCCACTTTTCTGCTTTTTTCTCTCTGGCATTGGGTTAAAACCTGATGATTTATTATTTATTTATTTAAAAAGCTTTATATAGCGCTGGCAAGGCCTGGGAGTATCAGAACACTCTGCAGATATGATCGATACAGTGTAAAGGAAACATGAGTAGCAGAAGTCACAGACTTGTTCGGCATTGGGTCGCAAAAGTTCTGGTGCGTGCACAGGCTTTTTGTTTGTGTTTTTTTGGTGGGATGAGCAAAAGAGTATTGGTGCTTCTTAGATTTCTTGACTGGCCTGCCTTTAGTTTGGATGCAAGGTAGACTGATTTCCCGGTATGGAGGACTTTGTGCGTGTGGTTAGCCATTTTGAAGCTGCAGCGAGCTTCGATCGGGAGCCACTTGACATTTTTTAGGTTGGGGGAGATGTGATTGTGTCTTTTTACTCCAGTGACCATCCTTACTGCTGCATTAAGTATGGCTCTGACTCTGACCATCACATGCGCTGACTGGCCCTAATAAGCACCACATTAAGCCTGAACATCTGTGTGCATACAACATAATTTGGGCTGCTGTAACTAATGCTGAAGAACAGGATGAGTCCAGGAAGAAGCGCTTGCCAGGGACATAGTGGCAGAGTGAGATATGAGTTTGCACATGTACCAGATTCTTTTGAGAGGAGGCTGTCAGTATTTAAGTTACAAAATGACTTAGTGTGCCATTTTATGGGGACAATTTAGTCCATTGGTGTGTAATGTGCCGACATCAGCTTCACACCACCACTTGTCAGTCTTTGAATAAGTGAGATGGGTCTTGAGTTCTTTTTTGAAGGTTAGAAGTGAATGGACCAGTTCCGTGAAGTTGACACAACACAATAAATAGTTAGCAGAAATGACATCACACAACCTTTGACAGCTCATTTGCTGTCAAAGGTTAATAATTCTTGTAAAAGCATTGGAAGACTCCAAATACTGCAAAATGCGGCAGCCCGCCTAGTGCTTAGACTCCCTCGAAGAGCCAACTCTAAAACCACTCTGGATGCCCTCCACTGGCTCCCAGTGAAAAAAAGAATACAGTACAAAGTACTCCTAATATGTCATCAGATCATCTGGAATAAAGCCCCCAGATATCTGACAGGTCTGGTTACCAGGTATGAACCACGCAGATCACTCAGATCTAGCGGTATGGGCATGCTTATGACCCACCGCTATAGGAGAGAAAAAATGGGAGGTCGGTCTTTCAGAGTGGCGGCTGCAACAGCATGGAATAAACTTCCCAGCCATCTCCGCATGGAGCCTTCAGAAACCATTTTCCGACGGCAACTAAAAACTCATCTGTTCTCCTTATAGCCTATTTAATGCCCCTTGCCTCGTACTGTCTTCTCCCCCCTTATGAGTTTATCGCCTCTTCTTTAGCGCGGGGACACGCCGAGATGGCGTACTATTTTCCATGCGCTCTATAAATGTCTTTATTATTATTATTTTATTATTATTATAAAGACCTGATCCCATATCTCAGTTCATAATGATTCAGGGCTTGTTTCCTTATACTGTGAGTAGCCAACCTGCCTGTGGGAGTCTATTTGTTGTTGAAGAGCCAGGGTGAGCAATTTGTTGAAACCGCAAGAACAAGCAGGGCTTTCAGAGCACCAATTACTGTATTTTCTGCCACTGCCATCCTTGCCCCTGAGGTCAGGATCATCAATGGCAGTGCCAGGGTGCTAAAGCAGAAAGTTTAGTGGTAGCAGTTGCTGCCCCTGGTAATCTCTAATTGACATCCATGGGCCAGGAAAGAGACACCACTGCAGAAAGACTGGAGCATGGTAAGAGTACATGTCTGTTAGTGTAGACCTAGAATTTGAGTCAATGTCCATCACTTCAGTATGTTTCCAGGCTCCAGCGGATGCATCGGGAAGTTGAGAGATTCCATTGAATTGCATGCTGGCAGTGTCTTATGTATAAGAGAGTGAGTCTGAAAGCAGTAGAATCTCTCCTAAGGTTGAGTTGTGCCTCTTTCAAAGTCCTATGGATGATAATAAGCAGAGCTCTGAGGATACGTATTGTTTGACTGGGTTGTAGCCCTTTGAACTACAAGCTCACATGATAGCAAAGTCCATTTCTTCTCAAGTTTTTCATATTTGTGTTAACACTCCTAACACCACACTACTATCACCTTAACCTGCATTCTCTTCAATCTCCTGTCCCCATTTTTTACCCATGACTTTCTCCCCATTGGCATCTTGACATGGCCTTCTTTTTCTCTTTCATTCTCCTATGATTTTACCTCCCGGTCATGCTTTCCTTTTTCATCCTCACTCACCGAATTCCACTCTGTATCTGCACCATCATCAGCTTTTACCTTCACTTTCCACTACATATCTCACAAAACCATCTCTAAAAATGTCTCTCCTCCACCTCTTGCTCATGCTCCCACCCCAACGTGTGTCACAAAAGACATTCACCTACCTTTAGCAACAATCACCGCTCTACCACTCTTGAACCACTACACAACACACTCTATTCAGTCCTAATATTTTAATCTTTTCTCCACCAACTCGCTTGCAACTCTCTTTAATGATTACCTAACACAGTTCACCCTTAAGTCTAAGACACCCCACTTCTAACACATCACCCCAAAGCCTTCCCTTAAATCAAAGTTCTACTCTTACTTCTGGAGCACAGATACGAACCAGAGACAGTATCTTACTAGCTGATCCTGCTGCAGCAGCATGAGCAAACAGAAGTGCAGTCAAATTAACGTGGGTCAACCATCACCTAACAACCCAGGAACCTGTTGGACTGGGACTTTGACTTCCCCACAGCCGCGGTGCGCCCATTGGGGCGTAGGGGCGTAGCCCCACAGCCCATGGACCCGCGGCTGCAAGTAAAATAAATGTCCCTGTATTTTTAAAATTAATTATCAGGATTATCCGAGCGCCGCCCGGAATCCGGGCAGCACCCGACTGAAACGGGAGTGCGCTGTGCAGGGGGGTGGACGGGGCTGGTCTGAGTGACACCAGGACGAGTCCACGTGACGTACATTTGTCAGACACTGCAGGCAGACCTAACGCGCAAGTGCTGCTTGGGGCTGAAACTAGCCCGAGCATGCGCATGAAGGTTTCCCTATTACAGCTAGTGACCAGGGGGGTGCTGGTTAAACCGGGAGGCAGCCCCCGGCGTTAAAAAGGGCGACAGGGCGAGCAGTTAGTGTGCGCCCCAAGCCAATCCTGGCGCTGCATGCAGCGCCAGGATTGGCCGGTCCCCGAGCAGCTGGGCAGGGCAATCCATTATTGGATGCCGCGCGTGGGTGGCTCTGCCGCACTGCACAATGGCCAATCACTGTGTCTGACTTCATGTAGTCATGCAGTGATTGGCCATTCGCGGCGCTGCTGACATTGGATCCGGTTCTGGGGCCCTGGGACTCGCCTCGTGGTGTGTGGTCGAGTGGAGTGTGCTCATCACCAGCCTGTCCGGTTTCATATTTCACCCAGCAACAAGATCATGTTTCGTGTTCGGGCAAGGAGGTGAGCGGACTGAGGACCTACAGGGACGGGGGAGAGTGGTGCAAACAACAGGCAGCACGCAGACACTTGTCATTTGTGCCGTGTTTAGTTTACTTTTTGTTCTAGTTTTCGTTTGCTTTGTTTGGTCGTTCATGTGTTGCGAATTAGTGTTTTTTGTTTTCTTGAATAGCACACACTACGAACCGTACCACATCTAAGCACTCTTTATTTAAGCGGTATAGTCATGTGTGTCGCCTTTCGGTTACAGAAGACACAAGTACAGCTTGATGAGAAGAAGAAGGGAAAGTTTAAAGTCCATATTTTATAGGAAATCTAGAAAACGTGAATGCAAAACTGTTAAAAGTACAAAAAAGGAGAAACAACGCCATGATATTTCCAAAAGCAAACACAACTCCTAAAATGTTTGCTCGGAAAAAGACTGAATTCGAATGAATGGCTGCCGCTTCAGGGTAGTGTTAATTATGTTCAACACAGACCCATTTAGAATACGGGGACTTTGGAAACGGAGTAAAATACACGAGCAGGGATAGTGAAATTATGGCTGCATTTTAACAGAACTCCTCCTTGCCTCTCTGGCCCACGAGGCCAGCCATTTGTAAGAGAGGGGGGGCCGTGCCAGCTCCGTAGACAGGCAGAGAGAAAGGACGGGCGGCGGAGCGGGAGGGGGCACAGTCAGTCACAATAACGCATAATGATGTTAGGCTCTCTGCATGCCTAATAGCTGCGATGTGCTGCGCCGCACAATATCAGAGTGTGGGCAAGGGGCATTGAGGACGGAGCTCGTCTTTACCCATGGTTAAGACTACACGCTGCAAAAAAAGATGTTTCTGTGCTAGAGACATATGCTCGAGCGGGGCTAATGTGTGTAATGACCAACCGTGGATAATATTTTCAGTTGCGACCCCACACAGTATGGTGTTTCCCAACTGCTGTGCAACTTCTTCTACTCTTAGAGCTGAGATTTTCATGAAAGTCTGATAGTCTGAATTCAGCACCTGAGCATAATAGGACGGAATGTATGAAGCTCTGTGGTTATACTGAATAAGCAGCTACCTATGTTATGCCATCTATTAATGTAATAACTGCACTTTCACAATTGCTTTATTAACCTTCCTGCTTTCTCAAATTTGCTTGAAAATGCACAATTTTTCTTCTTTTTTTTCAAAATTTTCTTGGGGGTGGTAACCCCTCCAAACCCCCTTATGGGGTTCGGGCTCACTGACTGCGCTCGTTCGCTACGGTGCAGTGTGCAAATCACTTTGCGCCCCACCACTTTCAAATGTCACCAGCCGCCCCTGCTTCCACAACAAGATATTAGGATCACCCTGACAGGGGATCCGAGACTCAGGGTGAGAGAAGGGTCGAACACAGGAACCAAAGAGGGGAAAAGAGAATACACACTACCATCCCTACAGTGGAAATCCAAGGACTGCAAAACGTCCAATCTGTGAGACTCTACATCTGGTGATTTTAGGAATTGCTGAAACAAACATTGGGTGGTCGAAAGCTCTTCCTTCTGGGTTGGTCTTCTTCGTCAATTTCTAGGTTCAGGCCGAAGGCACACCCTGGATGTTGATGCAGATGTTTCATGGCCGGCACACGGTCCCAGAACCTGTCCTGCTGCTTCTGAGGATGAAAAGAGCAGATCTGCTCACGCCTGCCAGATATAGAAGGAAGTATTTACATTACTGAACGCGAATGTTGGCCGGTGATCAATTTCCATGAATTGACTTCCACTGACTGTCCATCCATCAGCCGGCTAAGCACGGCAAAAATAACATTCCACTAGCTTTCTTTTTTTACCAAAATAAGGAGTGAAGTTACAAAAATTCGAAAGCATCAATAAATAAAACAGAACATGTGATTCAACCTTCTGGAAATAGTGAATTTGTCTTTACTAGAAACCTGACGTGGACGCGCATCAACACACCTCCAGTTGCTAAGCTTAGCTCGACCAGCATCTTTGTTAAGGAAAGTGACCGAAATATACCCCTTGCCCACACACACACACGCACATATTAAGGCGGTTGGCCGAAATGCACCCCTACACCCACCCCTATCCCAGGGCTTGAAGTGGGATGAAAAAACTGGTGGAGGGGGGGGGGGTCTGTCAAAGGGTCGTGGCCGATACAGTTAAGGGCGTGGCTTGAAACGCTCTTTAGTTAAAAAGCTGTGCTTAGCACAGTGTGCCCTCTGACTGGCCTTTTGCTGCTTCTGTGATTGAATCCAGATTTATAACACAAAAAGTAAGATTACCTACAACAAGCTAGTGCTATTGGCTTTGTCAATGGCTGTTAGTTGCATAAGATAAATAAGCAACAACTATGGCTTTCTTGCATATAATATTGAAAATACTTCCGGTCTGAAATGATGAGACTGTAAAAGAACTATAACGTGTCTCTTTGAAGTTACCTCAAAGGAAGTGATGGGTGGTATTGCTGCAGAGGTAAGGTTTTTTTTTTCACCCCAAGAGTGAGGGCAAAAATGGAGAGCCAAGACTTGGCCCCCCAGCGGCGCAGCTAGTCCTTTGGCCACCCGTGGCGGATTCTGCGTTTGCTGCCCCGCAGTGGCCGTATGTAAGAAGGGGGGCGCTGCCACCAAAATTAGTGCCGCCCATTACGGAACACCCCCCCTCAACTCTCCCTTGGGCAGTACAATTAGACCTCTTAAAGAACCTGTGCAAGAACACATTAGAGCAATCCACAATGGCAACACACACTACCCACTGGCAGTTCACTACAACAATGTACATGCTGCATCAGCAATTATGAATATTACATTTCATGGCATCGCTATAGCAGTGGACAACCCACGAGGTGGGGATAGAACTTTAGCTTTGAGGAAATTGGAAACACAGTGGCTAATTAAACTCAGATCTGTTGATCTAGGGTTGAATGTTGACAGGGAAGTACATGCCTTTTTGCAGGACTAGAAATGTTCATTATGTCTTGTCACTGTTTGTGTTCTGAATTATATAACATCATGTGTAACCTACGATAACCTAATTATTGTGTCATATTACTGTACTGTTGAAATTTGTGATTTTCTGAGTGCACAGACTATGTTTCTTTGGATCTGTCTTTCATCCACTTAGAACTGGTGATGGGCTCTCACCTGGAAATACATTCACCATATCAGTTGAGAGACGGCCTTTCGATTACAGTCCAACTTAACAATATATTGGCAGACTGTGTGCTATAGACCACCTTGTGGCCACAGCAATTCCCTTCCGGTTATAGATACTCCACGCTCTTTTCCCTTTGGAGTGGAGTGTCAAGATATGCGATTAGCCAACTGAAAATGGACTATGTCACATGGGGGCTAATTTTTGAGATTCAAGCAACTTATGATATCAGTAACATGCTCTTATAGATGCATAAATATCTGACTGATTAACAGAGAATAGACTGGCTTTTAAGACCGGGCCACTACATATATACAAATAACTAAAAATAGTATTTCGGTCTAAATAAGCGGTTCGTCTCCACCTTATCTCTAATGAGACCATACAGGAATATTGTGGGCTGTGTGGAAGACTATTACAAAACACAAGGATCCACCTATAGAAGGGGTTCTATCGGTTGAGATTCTCTCTATGTCAAAAAGTGTGTTTGCTACATTGGCTGGACGCACATAGTGTTTGCTTAAATACCCATCACACACCAAAAGGGCCCTTGGTGTCATGATTCATCATAGGGGTCTTACCGCCCGCTGCGGGACGGGTGAGCTACGACCTGCGACTATGCGGGAACACTGATCTTTCAGTACTATGTGCGGTGTAGTGGTAGTGAGAGGAAGGATCAAGAGTGAATGAAAAAAGTGAAATACAAAGGACCTGGCCCCTGTGGACTAAGAAACTTTAATAGGTCACTGGAGCTGGCACTATTAAAAGAAGTGGCTCGGAGATGTCCTGCGTGTAATGTGCGGATACTCCTATTCAAAGTGCCATGGTATATACGGTTTTTCAAATCCCTCATAATTACAGGATTTCCTTACTTGGACCGGGGCACCTTCAATTGACAACCCTTTCGCTGAAGATATATTAATTTTGGACCAATCTCCAACTAATAACAAGTATGTTCATTTTGCATATCTCTTGTACTCAGACATTTTCAGAGACCTGGGAAATACACTAGGGGACATGAACTCTTTTGAGCTCAATATACAATGAGTCTCAAGTATCAGCACTGCATAGAATAACTAAATAGGTCAGTGCATTAATGAAATTCTTTTAATCTGAAATAGATTTCCTTGGATACTTAGATGATATCAGGATTGCACAAGACACAGCTACGTGAAAGTATACTAAAGGAATATCCTAATTAACTCGTAATATTGGTGGGTTTGACAGTACATTATAAGAATGTTTTATTCGGTAAAATACTATTTACACTTGGTGAACTATATGTCTCTAATCACCTTTCCTTATATGTCACTATACAAGGTGTTAATAAACGCATCTGTTGTAATGTATCAGTGTTCGAAAAGGGTTGCTAACCTTCGCCTTATTTGTCTTCATCACAACCAAATCGTGTTTTTTCTTTGGTATACTGGTGGTTTTTGGATCTTTTTCACCATCTTTTTCTCTCCTTTTTTCTTTTTCCAACTCGCAGCACACTCTTTGGCCATAGTGTGGTTAATTACACAACATGGTCTTCTTTATTGCAATTCTCACCAATCCTGTTTTAAATAATTTGTAGAAATGGAAACTTTGTAGTAACCAACAAATACAAATATTTGGTGTCTATTTTTCCAGCCTTGAGAAAGTCTCTGAGCAGACGAAACACATGTTGGCAAATGTCAATTTCTATGCTGGGAGAAACATAAAGAATAAACCAACAAGTGGAATACCAACATTTTGGACTTTTTGTTTCAAGATATCATTGCCCTTTTCTGGAATATTGTTTGAATAATTATTGACAACTTATAATGGTTGAATTTATCCAGTACAGTTTGGATTAGTAGAATTGTTAAGGGGAGTGCTGAATGAAGCTCTATCTATATATATACTTAATATAATAAAGAGAGAGCCCAAACCTTTGAGGCGGGTAATCTCAGGAGCCACAGCACCAATCACAACACCCAATACAGCGTTGGAAAGGGCAGTTGCAGCAGAAGGATATAGGATATGCAGACGCCCACCATATAAATTTTAAAGGTAAAAGAACCGTGCCAGCAAAGTAGTCCCTTGTGGGCGTGTCTGCGTTGTGCTGTGGGCGCGTGCTGGGGGCGTGACAAATGCTGGGGGCGTGTGGTACGTTTCGCCCTTCATGCCATGTCTCATATTGTGTGCTAATCCCACCCTGCTCCCTTTAAATACCCCTGCACCCCATAATCATAACCCACCCTTACTCCTTAAAATACCCCAACACCCTTAAACACTAACCCATCTTAACCCTATAAATATACCCTGTACCCCAAAACCCAAACCTATCCCTAAATCCTAAAAATACCCCGTACCTCAAAACCCAAACCTAGCCCTGAACCCTATAAATACCCCTGTACCTCAAAACCCAAACCTACCCCTGAACGCTAAAAATACCCCTGTAACCCAAAACCCAAACCTAGCCCTGAACCCTAAAAATACCACTGTACCCCAAAACCCAAACCGAACCCTAAAATACCCCTGTACCCCAAAACCCAAACCTAGCCCTGCACCATTAAAATACCCCAGTACCCCAAAACCTAAACCTACCCCTGAACCCTAAAAAATACCCCTGTACCCCAAAACCCAAACCTAGCCTTGAACCCTAAAAATAACCCTGTACCCCAAAGCCCAAACCTACCCCTGTACCCCAAAACCCAAACCTAGCCCTGAACCCTAAAAATACCCCTGTACCCCAAAAACCCAAACCTACCCCATAACCCTTAAAATACCCCCTGTACCCCAAAACCCAAACCTACCCCTGAACCCTAAAAATACCCCTATACCCCAAAACCCCAAACTAGCCCTGAACCCTAAAAATACCCCTGTACCCTAAAACCCATACCTATCCCTAAACCCTAAAACTACCCCTGTACCCCATAACCCAAAACGATATCTGAACCCTGAAAATACCCAAACACCCCAAAACATATAGCTCAGTACTCCAAAACATGCCCTATAAATACCCCGGTACCTCAAAACCCAAACCTACCCCGGAACCATAAAAATACCCCTGTACCCCAAAACCCAAACCTAGCCCTGAACCCTAAAAATACCACTGTACCCCAAAACTCAAACCTACCCCTGAACCCTAAAATACCCCTGTACCCCAAACCCCAAACATAGCCCTGAACCCTTAACATACCCCTGTACCCCAAAACCCAAACCTACCCCTAAACCCTAAAAATACCCCTGTACCCCAAAACCCAAACCTAGCCCTGAACCCTAAAAATAACCCTGTACCCCAAAACCCAAACCTAACCCTGAACCCTAAAATACCCTGTACCCCAAAACCCAAACCTAGCCCTGAACCCTTAAAATGCCCCTGTACCCCAAAACCCAAACCTACCCCATAACCCTTAAAATACCCCTATACCCCAAAACCCAAACCTAGCCCCGAACACTTAATATACCCCTGTACCCCAAAACCCATTCTTATCCCTAAACCCTAAAACTACCCCAGTACCCCATAACCCAAAACTATATCTGAACTCTTAAAATACCCAAACACCCCAAAACATATACCTCAGTACCCCAAAACATATACCCCTATACCCATTCTTACCTTATCCAAACATTAAAGAAAAAACATGCTTTTACCATTCATGCATTTACAACGAATTTCGTTGTAAATGTATGCTTGGTAAAAGCATATAAAATGTAATGCCATGCGTTATAATGGCATTGCGGAGTCATGGTACTTTCGTAATGAAAGTATGCGGAGTGATGGTATGCGGAAAGAAAGTTGTGGAATAATGGGTGTTTACCCTCCCCCGGTAAGTACATTGGTGGCACGGCGGCCCACATCTCCAGCAACATACTCATATTTTTTCACCACCCATTTGAAAAATGCACAGGTCTCTCTCATTGATGGCCAGCACCGACATAAACTTTTAGACACACCTCCCACCACAAGTTCTAGAATTGCGAACTTTAGAGCTGGGGAGCTATGTTCGAATCTCGGCATCAGCTCAACATCCTGTGATTCCAGGCAAATCGCTTTGTCTCCCCGTTCCTACCACAAATGAATGTGTTCTTCTGTAATGTAAATTGTGCTCATGCCATGTTGTCGAGTTCGCGCTATAAAATATTGCAAGGAAAAATAAAGTAAGGAAACTCGAGTTCACACACTGCTGAACGCGCACACTTAAGTGCATCAGCAGTGCACTGTGAATCGGAGCGTTTCATAGGCCTGTCACCGATAAGAAATGCTATCAAAACGAAATCCTACGAAACAATATACTACTGGCCGGCAGCAATTCATACCCAGACAACGTCGGGTCGGGCTGCTAGTGTTTAGATATATGTATACACGTTAGGTTCTAATGTGTGAATAGCACCTTTGGTAGTAAGTGAATCGAGCTGTATTAGCACTCTAACAAATTAAGAAGTTGCAATTGATTGACTCACTCTAAACTGAAATACTTTGATACATATCTCTCTTCTGATTGTGCGGTAATCTCCCATTCAGGGACCACTAATACCCATCTTAACTCAGTATTGAAAATAGTTCAGTTCTGAAATGATGAGACTGTAAAAGAACTATAAAAAGTCTCTGTGAAGTTACCTCAAAGGATGTGAAGGGTGGTATTGCTGCAGAGGTAAGATTTTTTTCTCACCCCAAGAGTGAGGGCATAAATGGAGAGCCTGATAGAAACCCGTTTCGGCACATGCTTGAGCACTGGCAAAACCTGGCTCACTTAAAGCCCTGCCCTATCCAATATCAAGGGAAAAGGCAGCACCCCCCTAAGCGGCTTACCTAAACCTTTGGCCGCCTGTGGCGTTTCCTGCGTTTGCTGCCCCACGTTGGCTGTATGTAAGAGGGGTGGCGCTGCCATCAAAATTCATGTTGCCCATGATGGAAAGCACCCCCCAATTACCCCTTGCTACGCCACTATCCCCCCTCCAATATCAAGGAAGGTGATAGATATACACGCCTTCCTAATATCAGTGGAGGAGTCCACCCCTCTGCTACATCATGGTGGCTCACCAAAAGGCTTCTCCCCATATATAATTGAAGGTATCGGAAATACACCTCCCCCCACCTTATCAAGGAAGGTGCCCGGAAAATACCCTCCCTGCCTCCATCAACGAAGGTCACCAATATCCATCCCGACTTCTGCATCAAAGTTGTTGCCGAAATCTATCCTTAGTCCTTCTACATTTATGAAAATAATCGGAATTGTCCTTTCTCCCTTGCTCTCCCCATCGGCAAACAGCAAAAGAGCTTTGGAAAGAGCAACACTTTGCTCATACCTGGGGAAACTAAAGCATGTTCAAGTTCAAGTTCAGGAATTTGTATAGCGCACTACTCACCCATAGGGTCTCAAGGCGCTTGTGGGAGGGGGTGCATTATTTATCGAATAGCCAGGTTTTAAGTTCCTTTCTGAAGGAAATGTGGTTCTGTGTGAGGCGGAGGTGAGTGGGGAGAGAGTTCCAGGTCTTGGCCGCCAGGTAGGAGAAGGATCTTCCTCCCATGGTGGATCTGTGAATGCGTGGAACTGCGGCAAGCGCTTGGTTGGAGGATCTTAGTTGGCGGGTGGGTGTGTAGAAGGACAGTCGTGTGTTGAGGCATTCGGGTCCTAGTTTGTAGAGGGCCTTGTGAGCGTGGGTGAGGAGACGGAACGTTATTCTTTTGTTGACGGGAAGCCAGTGGAGGTCTTTCAGGTGGTCGGTAATGTGAGCTTGGCGAGGGATGTCCAATATGAGTCTGGCGGATGCATTTTGGATGCGTTGGAGTTTTTTCTGTAATTTGGCTGTGGTTCCGGCGTAGAGGGTGTTTCCATAGTCCAGTGGGCTAGTGACCAGAGCGTGGGTGACCGTCTTTCTAGTTTCGGTGGGGATTGACTGATAGAAGCACCTGGGGCAATATACCGTAAACCAGGAGACACACCTGGGGTAAGGTACAGTTTAACAAGACACCCCACAGGCAATGCACCATGAACTGGGAGACACACCTGGGGTAAGGTACAGTTTAACAAGACACCCCACAGGCAATGCACCATGAACTGGGAGACACATCTGAGGCAATATATCTAGACACACCTAGAACAACACACCATGTAACAGAAGACTAACCTGGGGTAATATACATTTTAAATAAACACCCCGCAGGCAATACATCATGAACTGTGTGAGACACCTGGACAATACACCATGAACTGGGAGACACACATGGACAATACACCATGAACTGGGAGACACTCCTGGGCAACACACCATGACCTGGGAGACACACCTGGACAATACACCATGAACTGGGAGACACACCTGGACAATACACCATGAACTGGGAGACACACCTGGACAATACACCATGAACTGGGAGACACACCTGGACAATACACCATGAACTGGGAGACACACCTGGACAATGCACCATGAACTGCGAGACACACCTGGACAATACAGCATGAACTGGGAGACACACCTGGACAATACACTATAAACTGTGAGACACATCTGGACATTACACCATGAACTGGGAAACACCCCTGGACAATAAACCATGAACTGTGAGACACAGCTGGACAATACACCATTGACTGGGAGAAACACCTGGGCAATACACCATGAACTGGGAGACACACCTGGACAATACACCATGAACTGTGAGACACACCTGGACAATACAGCATGAACTGGGAGACACACCTGGACAATACACTATAAACTGTGAGACACAACTGGACAATACACCATGAACTGGGAGACACCCCTGGACAATAAACCATGAACTGTGAGACACACCTGGACATTACACCATTGACTGGGAGAAACACCTGGACAATACACCATGAACTGGAAGACACACCAGGAATAATACACAATGCACTGTGAGAGACACCTGGACAATACACCACAAACTGTGAGACACATCTGGACAATACACCATGACCTGGGAGACACACCTGGACAATAAACCATGAACTGTGAGACACACCTGGACAATACACCATTGACTGGGAGACACACCCGGACAATACAGCATGAACTGGGAGACACACCTGGACAATACACTATAAACTGTGAGACACATCTGGACAATACACCATGAACTGGGAGACACCCCTGGACAATAAACCATGAACTGTAAGACACATCTGGACAATACACCATTGACTGGGAGAAACATCTGGACAATACACCATGAACTGGGAGACACACCTGGACAATAAACCATGAACTGTGAGACACACCTGGACAATACACCATTGACTGGGAGACACACCCGGACAATACACCATGAACTGGGAGACACATCTGGACAATACAGCATGAACTATGAGACACACCTAGACAATACAGCATGAACTGGGAGACACACCTGGTCAATACAACATGAACTGGGAGACACACCTGGGCAATACACCATGAACTGAGAGACACACCTGGGGTAAAGGACAGTTTAATAAGACATCCCACAGGCAAATGCACCATGAACTGGGAGATACATCTGAGGCAATACAGCACATATTAGGAGACACACCTAGAACAATAAACCATGTAACAGAAGACTAACATCTGGTAACGTAGATTTTAATAAGACACCCCACAAGCAATACACCATGAACTGTGAGACACACCTGGACAATACACCATGAAGTGGGAGACACACCTGGACAATACAGCATGAACTGTGAGAAACACCTGGACAATACAGCATGAACTGCGAGACACGCCTGGACAATTCACCACGAACTGTGGGACACACCTGGACAATACAGCATGAACTGGGAGACACACCTGGTCAATACGCCATGAACTGGGAGAAACACCTGGGCAATACACCATGATCTGGGAGACACACCTGGACAATACAGCATGAACTGGGAGACACACCTGGGGTAATGTACAGTTTAATAAGACACCCCACAGGCAAATGCACCATGAACTGGGAGATACATCTGAGGCAATACAACACGTATTAGGAGACACACCTAGAACAATACACCATGTAACAGAAGTCTAACATGGGGTAATGTAGATTTTAATAAGACACCCCGCAGGCAATACACCATGATCTGTGGACACACCTGGACAATACACCATGAACTGGGAGGCACACCTGGACAATACAGCATGAACTGAGAGACACACCTGGACAATACAGCATGAACTGTGAGACACACCTGGGCAATACACCATGAACTGTGAGACACAGCTGGGCAATACACCATGAACTGTGAGACACAGCTGGGCAATACACCATGAACTGTGAGACACACCTGGGCAATACACCATGAACTGGGAGAGACACACCCGGACAAAACACCATAAACTGGGAAACACACCCGGACAATACAGCACGAACTGTGAGACACACCTGGGCAATACACCATGAACTGGGAGACACACCTGGGCAATACACCATCAACTGTGAGACACACCTGGAACAATACACCATGAACTGTGAGACACACCTGGGCAATACACCATTAACTGTGAGGCACACCCGGGTAATACAGCACGAACTGTGAGACACACCTGGGCAATACACCATGAACTGTGAGACACACCTGGGCAATACACCATTAACTGTGAGGCACACCCGGGCAATACAGCACGAACTGTGAGACACACCTGGGCAATACACCATGAACTGTGAGACACACCTGGGCAATACACCATCAACTGTGAGACACACCTGGAACAATACACCATGAACTGTGAGACACACCCGGGCAATACACCATTAACTGTGAGGCACACCCGGGCAATACACCATGAACTGGGAGACACACCCGGACAAAACACCATGAACTGTGAGACACACCAGGGACAATGCATCATGAACTGTGAGACACACCTGGACAATACAGCATGAACTGGGAGACACGCCTGTACAATACACCATGAACTGGTAGACACACCTGGACAATACACCATGAACTGGGAGACACACCTGGACAATGCACCATGAACTGCGAGACACACCTGGACAATGCACCATGAACTGGGAAACACACCTGGACAACACAGCATGAACTGTGAGACACATCTGGGCAACACAGCATGAACTGTGAGACACACCTGGGCAATACACCATGAACTGGGAGACACACCTGGGCAATGCACCATGAACTGGGAGACACACCAGGGACAATACAGCATGAACTGTGACACACCTCGGCAATGCACCATGAACTGGGAGACACACCATGGACAATTCACCGTGTACTGGAATCCACACTTTCAGCAATGTTTTTGGAGAGATGCATAAGACACAACACTGCAGACTGGCTGTATTGGTGACACCCTTGTAATTTGGGGCAATAGGGCATGTACGCTATTGTCATGTTATTTGACATATCCAGGCAAAATAACAATACCGAATATTTGAGATAAGCACCATGAAACCTCGAGCTTCTGGAATAATCTGCAGTACTCATTAGTACACCATGGAAACAGTGAGACCCGGGAAGAGCAAGAATGGAGAACGCTCTAAAATACAGCCCACTTACAAAGACATGCCCGGTATCAACAGCGGTTTCAGTTAGTACTCAACACTGCCTGATAAAACCCTGAGATGAAAAACTCTTTGTCGGTGGGTAACTGCCAGCGACGGCTCGTGGAGGGAGTTACGGTGGGGCAGGAGGGCGGGGAGGGGGAGGGGCAGGGTGGAGGTTGCTAAAAACCGGCATATGGATAATTGCAGGTAAGTAAACAATTTAATTAATAAAACGAATTTCGTAGTGCGCCTTGCATCGCAAAATGCAATGCAGTGCGAGCTACGAAATTCCACACTACTCTACTCCATGTCACTCCACTCTATGCCACTCCAGGGCCCTCTACACCACTCTACACCCTGCCGTGCCACTCCAAGCCACTCTCACCACTCCAGCCCACTCCACTCCACTCTACTCTGCATCACTCCACTCTACCCCACTCTACTCTATGACACTCCACTCTACGGCACTCTATGCTACTCCCCTTCATTCCAGTATGCTCTCGCCTTTTAACACCACTCTACTCAGCTCCATACTCTACTCTATGCCACTCCACTCTACTCCACTCTACTCCATACAACTCTA
The DNA here is from genome assembly GCF_964263255.1 of Lissotriton vulgaris. Taxonomy (NCBI): domain Eukaryota; kingdom Metazoa; phylum Chordata; class Amphibia; order Caudata; family Salamandridae; genus Lissotriton; species Lissotriton vulgaris. The sequence continues at coordinate 919,632,255 of NC_141685.1, forward strand.
CTATAAGCCACTGCAAAATATGCTACTCCACTCTATGCCACTCTACTCTATGCCACATCACACCACTCTACGCCACTCTATGGCACAAAGTTCTTTGTATTTTTGTCTCAGCAGCATCCCAGAGGTACATAGCGATGCCCTGGAGTCACGGTGCGCAGGCACAGTGCTTCCTTGTCAAATATTGATTCTTTGACTGTAGTCTCAGAAATCAATTCATAAAATGTGGAGAAATAATTCCTGGTGTAAGATTTGCTTTACTGTTTTTAGGCTCTTCATTGTATTATTGTCTCATACCACCTACACAGGAGCATACCACAAGTGTTAGGAAATGTGGTTTATTATATGGTGTGGTTGTGCGACCTCACAAACCTATCTTGGGTCCGGTCAGGCTCGTTTGTACAACTTACGCTCAACCCTAGGTAACTGTGGTGTCGAACAGTGAGGCTTTAACAAAAGAACAAGTGCAAATCATTCAGAAGTACCAAAGCAAGTGAATAAAAAAGAAATGTAACACAAAGGACATCAGGCAACAACTTATAATAATAGATTCTATTTTGAAGAAGTTTTAGACATCATAACAAACAAAATCAACTAGAGAGTTCTGAAGACACAAATGTTAAGCAAATTGTAGATCACTTCTTTGTCACTCTAATTACAAGCAAGCATTGGCAACTACGGCAATTAATGTTTACTTTGGAAACATTTTGTAAAGTTGTATTTGGTTACTGAGGCCCACTTTGTGCAACCAACATCAATAGGGAGCAGATCACAAGGGCCGTTAAGGTTTAGCAGGACAGTTACCTTGCACTCAAAGCAGTTTCTAGTCCACTTCCAGTCTCTACGGGAAAGCAGCCATAGCTATCAACGGAGTGGTCTTGATGCAAGGGATACAGGATGCTGAAGATGCTGTGGATGCTGATTCGGATGATGGGGGGTCTTCATGGGGCCACCCCTCTGTCCACAAACACAATGAGGTGACTTTAGCCACAGGGGTCGATGTTCTTTTGAAGTTCAGCCAGAAATCAGTTGCCTCTCATCTCCTGGTCTCTGGTAACAGCAAAAACAGGGGTTCCTTTTAACTGAGGCTATTGTCTGTCTTGGCAACCAAACTGCACTACAACAACTACCCTGCATCCAGCAGACATGGGTGCAACTTATGAGTGTTCGTTCTTGGTTTCCTGGGCAGCACTTCCGCGGTCAGTGACAATTAAGCAATTGTGGCTACAAACTCATCAAGGTGGCTTCTTCAGCTTTCATGGCCCTGGTGCTGTAACAGGAAATCAGCCAACTGACTCTTGGAGTTCATCTCTATTATCTGGTCCTGGGGGATTTGTTTCCTAAAGCAGGGCACCACAGGGACAGCCCTCTCTTTTCTAGCCCAGGAGCAGCAGGTGCAGTCCAGTCTTTGGGACAGCCTCCCTATGCCAGGTCCAGGTAACAGCAGAGCAGTCCTTCTTCAGTCCTCTCACCAGTGCAGACGTGATCTGATGTCTGTAATGCCCACAACTTGCCCTCAGGGATGCGATGATCAATAGCCAATGGGCTTCTAGGTTCCCTTCCACCTGACAACGACTTCCTCTAAAGTATGGGATCTAGCCATCCCAAAAAGCAATATTCTGCCCACTCCCAAGATGGCACAACCCTTCCTTGGGTGTGTGGAGCTGGGTAGCCCACCCAAGAGGTGTAGGTACCTGATGGCTATACACTATTGCGAAAACTGGTTTGGCAACTGTTTCCCCCCTGCCTGTCCCCGACGTCAACCTGTCTACAAGAACAAAAGAGCCGCCCTTCTCATGTGTGTCCACCATTTGCCCTTCAAAGACGGTTTGCCTTTTGAAGCACACCTTTTGCTCACATACTGTTTTGCTTCCTGCCAGGGAGAGGTAACACCTCTCCCTGATAGGCCTTTATTGTTTCCTTTCCTTGAACGCATCCACATTTCTCCCAAGGAGGACAGAAGGCTGTCTCGTGGAAAGCAACTGTAAATGGCTACTGGAAAACTTGGGCAACAGAGTGGCAACTTTCTAAAGTTGCCTTTAACTCGGCGAATTGTTAGACTCATACTGGGTTCAGAAGCATCTATCGATAATCTTTAATATACCCCTTACTCTCGCCTTTTCTATGGCTATGCTGGGCCCCTGGGCCGCGCCATCACCTCTGCCCCTCGATACTACTGATCTGGTGCAACTGGTCTTACTTTTAACCTTTGCATTCAAAGTCATCCTTACAAAATGGAAATCTTTTCAACATCTATCCTACCTCACCTGGTGGGCTGGAGTGTCATAGCTTCAAGGAGCGCATACACTTCATCTGGGCAGGCAATCTGCACCTCCAATTTCTGGCACAGTATGGCACTCCTTGAATAGATACATGGAACTAAGCTCTCAGGGCCTTGCGGTTCAACATTCTTTTGGGTCTCTTACTTAGGACTTGGTACTATGTGTATGAAGCAGGTAAGCCACCAACCCACAACCCCCTTCCCCCCGACCTCCTACTTCCTGACTCCTTTTATCCCGATCAGTATACCTTACCAAACAGGCGATACATACTTTGTCGCACTTTGTGGTATGGTACCTCATGGTAATTTGTAATGTGCTCTTAAGTGTTTATCTTATTTAATTAATTGTTTGATACTAATAAAATGTGAAATTATATCATGTGGTAATGTTTTATAATCTGCAGGACAACTATCTATTTAGTATGGAGTAGTTACCCTCTAAAGTATCATTATATGGTGGAGGATTTTGTTCTTTGCTTTGTGCTTTTCCCTGCTATCTTCCTCCACATTGAGATTTCATGGTCCCTCTTAAGTTTATGAATGGTACCTCATGGTTGACTTCAGGCTACAAATGTCATGATACCCTTTGGGTCTCTACGTTGTATTCCGTTGCAATCATATAGCAGGTTTGAGCCACCCCTTTTGCATTGTTACGCCTATTCTTTTATCTGACATTCAAATGCGACTAATGTTATATGGTACTCATTACCTTGTCATATGCACTATGTACCACATCATTCATGGTTGTATCGTGTTATCATATGACTGTATACCCTTTTTCTCGAATACAATAAAATACTTGAACAAAAAAAAAAGTTTCAATTCAATTTGACTTGGGCATCATCAGGTTTAATGTAATGATTCTTTTAATACCTTCAAGTACCAACTTTAGTAGTCACATTCGGTATACACCTGTTACAACGCATCTTTTACAACTACCTACTATTACAACGCAACTTTTACAACGCATACCATTACAACGCATTGCGCTGGGGGGCGCTCTAGGATAGGGAATAAGTATAATTTACTATCCAACACCTTCCCTAGTGTCCACGGGGACTGGAGTTAGAATAGTAAATTATACTTACCACTATCCAGCACCTCAAAGCGCTATGCGTTGTAATGGTATGCGTTGTAATGGTCGCGTTGTAATAGGTAGTTGTAATGGTATGCGTTGTAACATGGTACATCCGTCACATTCAGGGGATAGCACAGCTGAGTTGTCAGCGTGTAACCCTGTACTTGCCACAGTAAAAAGGACAATTTGTTTTGTTTACTGTTATGACATATTAAACACATGTCCTACTTTTTTAATATACAGAACCCTGCCTTAGGGCACAACAGGCCTACCTTAGGTTTAAGTCGAGGTAGATGTTTAAAACTGCTCTACCAGTCTGCAGTTGCAGGCTGGTAGGCATGTTTTCATGTGCCACACCCATAGTGGCACAATAACGGCTGGATCCCCTTTGAGGAACGCTTTTAACTTACAGGTCATTGGTACCTCTAGTACTATATACTAGGAAGTTATAAGTAAGTTAACTTTTGCCAATTGGGTATAAGTCAATTAAACATACACTTTCAAGGGTCTGAGAGCTGGCACTAAGGTCTAGATAGCAGGCCTCGGTGCACTCTATGAGTCATTGCACCAGTGCCTAATAGAAAGTGGGGCAAATAGTGGGGGTGAACCTGCTGCAAAAAGCCATTTCCTCACAATGATGAGTCAGATCCACGTCATGGGAGCACAGAGAGTTGGGGCTCCGGCCTAGTGAGTCAGTCAGACTTTGGTCATAAGTGTCAGTGTCTGAAGTGTTGTGGAACCCTGGATCTGCTACTACGTCATACTGCTTAAACAATATCGCGCCATGTATGAAGCATGGGGACAGTGAGTCAGGGCCAAGTGAAGGCCTATAGGGGTGTAGCGTGTCACGAGTCGGGCCTAGTGCGTCAGTCGCATTAAGGGCAGACGATGGGCCTGAATGTCTGGAGTGTTTGCAGACCCTGTAGTGGCACCTCTGCCTGGTCTCTCGGCGTTGTGCAGTGAGTCAGCCCCACGTGCCATGCGCATTGAGTAATGGTCCAAAGCTCTCCGAGTAGAATGCCCTTTGACCCGGGCCCAGGACGAGAGCCAGTGTGAAGCCATTCCGGGAATGTGCTGGCAACGCTAAGGCCTGGTGCCACGGGGTGCTGCGCCACCCTCACCCTGTTGAACTCGTGGCATCTCCATGGCCCGTAGCCCCGCGCTAAAGGTCCCCAAGTTTCCCTGTTCACTCCCTTGGTTCCGAAGAATAGCGTCTTTCTTCGCCCCAGGATTGTTCCCACAGAGCCTGGAGGCGACACAAGGGGCCTCTCGAGCAGCGCACAAAGGCCGGAGAGGGCTCCTCAGGCAGCCCCCACTCATACACCCCCAAATGTTGCCTTCGAGGGCCTGGGCGCTGCCAGGCTTTGTCTCCAGTTTATGGGGTTTTCAGAGGGCACTGAGCAAAAAACTGCCTGCTATTATTCATCCTAGCCCAGAGTACTAGGTATCTAATACCCTCTGCAAAGGTTAACAAGGACATCCTAATTTCAGTTTTTTTTTTTACACTTTTTATATAGACCGAACTCGAGGCGAAGGTAATGGAGCTTTACAGGAACACCAGGTACATTACACAAGGACACATTCATTACATTTCACAACGACACATTCCCCTATCTACCCAGTGGTGGCTGTAATTTAGCAGTTAATTCTTACTCAGAGAAGGAGTTGTAAAGTTAGGGCTTTAAGTGGGCCGGATCTCACTGGGTCTGAGCACCGGCAATTTTTCAAAAGGCATTAGCATTAATGGGGTAACCCTGTGTCCCTCAAAACCTGGGTAAATGTATACAGTAAAGAGAAATGGTTCTGTTGGGTAGGACAACTAATTTGTACACAGTATTCAATACTCTAGAGACATTTGTAAAATACACACAAAAAGAAAAACACGGCTCTTAATCAGCAGTTAATAGTATTTTTACTTTACATGTTTTAGAATGGCTGTCAAGTGACAAGCTACACAAACAAAAACGCAATAACACACTCAAGTGTATAATGAGTGACTTAAAGTGATTAGTGACTGTTGTGCTACACATGAAGTGACAATGATGACATAATACAAACAAACTGGGGGGTTCTTGATCATCAGGTCCGAATTTACAGGATTGGTGGACTGGTGGAGACGATAACGTCGACGTTTCGATCCTAAGAATTGGTGCAGATTAGTGTGTGCAAACTGTGCATCCAGAGCGGGTCTTCGTCAGGTCAGGGGGAGGGAAGGGGGGACAGCCAGTAGTAAAGGATCCTTGTAAATTGGAATCCTACTGGAGCATTAATGCATGGAGGTGTCAGCAGACACCTAAGACTCACACTGGTAGGTCGTGGTCTCAGTGTTACAAACTTCACCAGCCGGTTGAAGTTGGAAAGTGGCCGCCAAGACGATCCTGAGGTTTGAAAAAAGACGTCAGAGTCCACAGTTACCAATTGACCGTGACGGACTCTGACATCTTTTTTCAGGATCGCCTTGGCGGCACCCCAACCACCCGCCGGGGGGGGGGGGGGGGGGGGGGGGCGGCCGAGCACTTTGCCAGGGCCGGTTTTGGTTCCCAGTCCGGCCTGATTAGAATCCATAAATCTAGAACTAAACAACGTTTTTGTGACACTGGGCACTTCTAAGACCCCAGGTTAATGTTTTAAGTGTCAGTCAGTGACCCGGAACTTGGCTCTTAGGTTTCCATTGCAGCTGCAATGGGGAGAAACTGACCAGAACAAGAAAATTCGCACCCTGGCTCTCTCTAGATAGTCACTCCTCCAGGCGGCACATATGATGCACTTTTATTGTAGTCGGCATCTGATGTTTTGGACCTCCTTATCCACTTCAACCTCTGTTGGTCCTCACTTGGACCTGCACCACAGTCTCTGAGATGGGCGGGCAGGCTATGGTGGACCGGTCACTGGAGCGCTCCAATTGTTGGGTGTAATTCTGTAGACAAGGACTCAACCAGGGAGATCAGTAAGTCAGTGTATGGCTCTGGCAGAAGTCCTACAACTCTTCCGGCTCAGTTGGAACCACCATTGGAGGGGGAGGTGAGTCAGTGTTGGCAGTATGCAACTCCAACATCCATAAGGCATGGCCTACATCCACACGGGTATTTTGAGATACAGCCCTAGTGTTGGACAGGCCACATGAAGGGCTTGCTCCCTCCCCGCATGACAGGGCCCGAGCCCCGGCCCTCCAGGTGGTACCCACAGAAGCAACCCGCACCCCGTCCCCTACGGGACTCCTGCCCCCGGACATCTCTGTATCATGGGGCCGAGCCACTACCAGCTCCATCGCCCGGCCCGGCCGCCATCTTGGACACTGCACCACGAGGCCGCGTGGCCTCGCCTCGACCCTAACCCTGGGCCTGGCCAGGCCCCGACATCCCGGCACCATCATCCTCCCAGGAGGTGAACGGACCACTTGGCAGGTCAATGGGAGAAAGAAGTGTTGATGGCTCTCCCCCGCCAGATGCCGATCGCCCCAGCTCCCCCGGGCACTGGCTCCACCCCCCTGCTGGGTGTCTGGACTCCCTCATCCCGGACCTCCCGACCTCCAAGTGCGAGTGTCCGGACATCAAAGGGCGCCAGACCTATAACTGGGGCAGCTCCAGAGCAGGAAGGCAGTTGTATCCTGGAGTCGAGAGACACCGTGAAGAACTCATCCTTGACGGACTACTGGCGCTGCCGTAGCCCTGCCTTGTGAACTATCGTCCTGCCTGCTGGCGCTGCCGCAACCTTCTGCACCCTTCATTCTCGTCGGGACCTGCTGGCGCTGCCGCGGACCGTTATAACTACCACCTTCACCGGGACCTGCTGGCGCTGCCGCGGACCGTCGCTACCTACGATCATCTCGGGACCTGCCGGCGCTGCCGCGGCCCGTCCACCTAGAACGCCGAGCTCGAGGATTGTGAGCTATCCATCATATCATCGCATCTACCAGATTGGTAACAAGACTGTCCCGCTACCCCCTTTCCCATCCAAGAGACTAGAATCGAGGGGACCCCTGAGTCCTGACCTCCTTGTACCATTCTACCGTACCTAAAGATTGCTTAGAAAGAACGTTAAACCTTATCTTTGTGTGGTGTACATCTGTGGGGGGGAAGTTACTCGTCTGTACGATCGCTGGAGACGGCTCTCCCCGGAGACCTCTCCCCTTGTCCTCGGCCGACCCTCCAGGTCCGTCTAACATTGGTGGCCAGCGGCGCGATCCGAATCAACGCGTAATCGTACAGAGAGTAGCTCACCCCACGACTAAACCACAATGACAACCAAAGAGAGCGGATCCACCGAGAAATTCCAGATAGAGAAATTGGAAGAGTACAGCCATCGTGAGTTGAAACAATTTTGCATTGAACTAGGCATTGCTACCACCGGTCTGAGCACTAAAGATGATTTCAAGCACGCCATTGAGTCTTGGGCAGAAACCGGGGCCGTCAGACCCCCGGACCAAAACATTGCAGCATCAGAAAGGAACACCACGGCTCCCGAGGAGCGAAGAACGGGTCTCTCGCAGGAAGAGATCCAAGAGAGAGAAAAAAGCAGACTACATGAGTTAGAAATGGCATGGCTCAAAATGGACGGTGAACTAAAATTAGCCGAACAAAAACTGAACCTAGAACATCTGCGGCTCCGAGAAGAACGGGAAGAAAAACAGAGGCAAAGAGAACTCGAAGAAAAGAGACTAGCGTACGAACACGAGCGCAAACTGGCAGAATTAGACCTACGGAAGCAAAACAAAGATCTGGGGGTGCCCGAGCAACCGCGCACCCCAGGAGCGACAGAAAAAAAGGTCCACATCCCCAAGGATGTCGTCCGAGAGTATTTCCGAGACGACGACATACAACAGTGGTTCAAGGCCTACGAGATCGCCATGACCTCCCACCGGATCGACCGAAGTGACTGGGGAGCCGGTCTATGGGGGAGGTTCGTCAATGAAGGCCGCGATGCCCTGTTACAGCTCCCCGACCATCTGATGACATCCTATGACCACATGAAGGCTGCCCTCCTCACTCGATATGGGCTCACACCCGAAATGTACCGCCAGAGGTTCCGAGACTGCACCCGGATCCCGGGTACAACTTGGTTGAAATATGTAAACTATTTCAGCCGAGCCTTCGAGGGTTGGATCAAGGGGAGCCACGTAACGACCTACGAGCAACTTTTTAATCTCATGGTGTGGGAGCACCTCTCCAACAACTGCTTCGTCGAGCTCAGGCAGCACCTCCTCGACAGTAAATTGACTGATCCACGGCAGCTCGCCGCCGAGGCTGACCAATGGGAGAGCACCCGAGTAGGCCGGAGTGGGCCGCATGAACAGAACAGGAACAACCAAGGTCAGCACCGTCCCCGAGGAGGAGGAGGAGGCCAGGGACGGGGAAGAGACACCGCCCCGGCCGCTCCCGCTACCAGCACCCTGCCCCCGGCCAGCCGGGGCAACCCCCCGATGCGCCCAGGGTTCCGAGCCAATGTCACGTGTCACAGATGCCAGCGAGTCGGCCACTACGCCAATGACCCGAACTGTCCACAGAACCAGACTCCGAGGCCCCGCCAGGTAGCTGCCGCCGCCCTGGGGGGAGAGCAAATCTCCGAAGAACAGGAAGAATGCGAGCAAGAACAACAAGAGTGGGAACCGGCCGCCATGGTTCTAGCGTGCCTAGGGGGAAGAGACATGATCCCGTGGGCTCCCCTACCTGCCAACACCAGAAAATACAGTCAGTGGGTGAACATTAATGGGCGCAGGGCCGAAGCACTACGTGACACGGGGGCCAGTGTGACGGCCGTCCGCTGTCACCTGGTGACCCCAGAACAGATCCTGCCGCACATCCTCTGCCCCGTCCGTTCAGCCGACAATTCCGAGAGTCTGTGTCGGATGGCCTGCGTCCCCTTCGAATGGGGAGGAGTCTCCGGCATGTTGAAGGTGACGGTCCGAGATGATGCCCCCATGGACTGTCTCCTGGGGAATGATCTTGAGAGTTCCCCGTGGGCCGCCGTGGAAAGAAGAGAACACCTGGGGATGTTGGGCCTCCCGGACTGGGCATGCGTAACCACCCGGTCCATGGCCGCCCGTGCCATCTCCCGACCTGAGGAACCAGAATGGCCAGCACCTCCTCCCCCGGTCGCTCCAGTGGAGGACACCGACCACACCAACCCCCCTGAGCAAACCCCCGAAGGGCTCGCTCAGCTCCAGGACCTTCCCGACCTGGCTCAGTGGCGTCAAGAAGGGGGGCCCACCCAGGAGCAGTTCCGTCAAGAGCAGAAGACCTGTCCCTCCCTCGAGGGACTGCGACAGCAAGCCCTCGCCCAGAGCGCGGGAGACACCGCCGGAGCCCATTGGATCTATTGGGACAACGACCTGTTGTATAGTGAATAGAGAATCGCGGAGTTAGGGGCCAGTCGAGTGTTGGTGGTGCCCCTCCGTTTTAGAGACTTCTTGTTGAATTTGGCCCACGATGTCCCTCTGGCTGGACACCTGGGACAGGACAAAACCTACAGTCGCCTGGTGACCCACTTTTTCTGGCCAAAGATGAGAAACGACGTCCTCAACCACTGCCGGTCCTGCCCCACGTGCCAGGCCAGCGGGAAGAGCGGCCGCAAACTCAAAGCACCTCTGCAACCCTTCCCAGTTGTCACCACCCCGTTCGAGAGGGTGGGAATAGACATTGTGGGGCCCCTGGACCCCCGAACAGCACAAGGACATCGGTTCATCCTGGTACTGGTGGACCACGCCACCCTCTACCCCGAGGCTGTTCCCCTGCGAACTGTAACAGCCCCGGTGGTCGGCCGGGCCTTAATGGGGATCTTTTCCCGGGTGGGCTTCCCCCGAGAAGTCGTCAGCGACAGAGGCACAAACTTTATTTCAAAATATATGAAATCCCTCTGGCAACAGTGCGGGGTCACCTACCGATTCACGACCCCCTATCACCCTCAAGGAAACGGACTAGTCGAGCGGTTCAACCGCACGCTCAAGGGAATGATCGGGGGGTTGGAAGAGCCCCTCCGTCGCCAGTGGGATGTGCTACTCCTGTGCCTCCTCTTCGCCTATCGAGAACTCCCCCAGAAGTCCCTCGGCTTCAGCCCTTTCGAACTCTTGTACGGACACCCTGTTCGAGGGCCCCTCAGCCTAGTCAAAGAAGGTTGGGAGATGGCCCCCCTGAAGACCCCTCCAGACGTCTTCAAGTACCTCCTGACCCTACGCAATCAGACCAGACGATTCAGAGAAATGGCAAAAGCGAATCTTGAGGCCAGTCAGGAGGACATGAAGAAATGGTACGATCAAAATGCCTCCTCCATCGAATTCGAACCTGGCCAACGAGTGTGGGTGATGTCCCCCACCGAACCGTGTGCCTTGCAGGACAAGTGGACGGGGCCCTTCAAAGTGGTCGAATGCAAGAGCCCCGTCACCTATCTCATCGATATGGAATCTCCTCGGAACCCCCTCCGGGTCCTCCACACCAACAGACTCAAACCCCACTTTGTGCGCTCGGAGCTTAGCCTCCTGATGGCTACAGACAGTGGAGCGGAAGAAGACTCCGAGCCTCTCCCTGATCTCCTAAAGACCCGTGAGAAAGATGGATCCGTAGACGGGGTCCGACTCTCAGATGCCCTCACCCCGGAACAGCACCAAGACTGCCGGGACCTCCTGCTGCAATTTGCGACCCTGTTTTCCCTCACCCCAGGGGTCACCCCCTGGTGCTTGCACGACGTGGACACTGGGGACAGTCCCTCTATCAGACATTGGGCGTACCGCGTACCAGATCGGGTACGTGCCTGCATCCAAGAAGAAGTGTCAAAGATGCTCACGCTCGGGGTCATCGAGCCCTCGGACAGCCCCTGGGCCAGCCCGGTCGTGCTGGGCCCCAAAGCTGCTGCCCCCGGCACCACTCCTGAGCTCCGATTCTGCGTCGACTATCGGGGCCTGAACGCTGTCACCAGAACCGACGCTCATCCCATCCCCCAAGCAGATGAACTGATCGACCGCATGGGGGCTACCCGCTACCTCAGCATCTTCGACCTGACAGCGGGCTACTGGCAGATCGGTCTCACACCCCGGGCTCAAGAACGATCCGCCTTTTCCACCCCCGATGGCCACTACCACTTCAAAGTCATGCCATTCGGCATGAAGAACGCTCCAGCTACTTTTCAGCGACTGGTGAACCAGGTATTGGCGGGACTCGAGGAGTTCAGCGCCGCCTACCTGGACGATATCGCTGTGTACAGCCGCCACTGGTCAGACCACCTCAGCCACCTCCGAGAGGTCCTGCAGGCCCTCCAACAGGCCGGCCTCACAATCAAGGCCAGCAAGTGCCAAATTGGTCAGGGGTCCGTGACCTATCTCGGACACCAAGTGGGAAGCGGTCTGGTGGCCCCTCTTCAACTCAAGATCGCTGCCATCCAGTCCTGGCAACCTCCAGTCACGCAAACCGAGGTCCGAGCCTTCTTGGGGCTCACCGGCTACTACCGGCGGTTTGTGAGGGACTATGGCAGCATTGTGGGGCCCCTCACAGAACTCACATCCAAAAACCACCCGAAGAAGGTCAACTGAACTCCAGACTGTCAAGCGGCCTTCGAGAAGCTGAAGGCCGCCATGTGCACTGCCCCTGTGCTCCAGGCCCCCGACTACAGCCGGGAATTCATCATACAAACAGATGCCTCCGACCATGGCATCGGGGCGGTCCTCTCCCAGTTGAACCCCGAAGGACTTGACCAACCGGTGGCCTTCATCAGCAGACGCCTACTGGCCCGAGAACAGCGCTGGAGCACCATCGAGAGAGAGGCCTTCGCAGTAGTGTGGGCCCTCAAGAAGCTCCGGCCCTATCTCTTCGGTACCCACTTCCGGGTGCAAACAGATCATCGGCCCCTGCAGTGGCTAATGCAGATGCGGGGGGAAAATCCCAAACTACTGCGTTGGTCCATCTCCCTGCAGGGGATGGACTTCACTGTGGAACACCGACCTGGCCAAGACCACGCCAACGCGGATGGCCTGTCACGCTTTTTCCGCCTCGACGAGGAGAGTCCCCAAGGGGATGGGTGACTCTCGCCGCCTTCAGCTGGGGGGGACGCATGTTGGACAGGCCACATGAAGGGCTTGCTCCCTCCCCGCATGACAGGGCCCGAGCCCCGGCCCTCCAGGTGGTACCCACAGAAGCAACCCGCACCCCGTCCCCTACGGGACTCCTGCCCCCGGACATCTCTGTATCATGGGGCCGAGCCACTACCAGCTCCATCGCCCGGCCCGGCCGCCATCTTGGACACTGCACCACGAGGCCGCGTGGCCTCGACTCGACCCTAACCCTGGGCCTGGCCAGGCCCCGACATCCCGGCACCATCATCCTCCCAGGAGGTGAATGGACCACTTGGCAGGTCAATGGGAGAAAGAAGTGTCGATGGCTCTCCACCGCCAGATGCCGATCGCCCCAGCTCCCCCGGGCGCTGGCTCCACCCCCCTGTTGGGTGTCTGGACTCCCTCATCCCAGACCTCCCGACCTCCAAGTGCGAGGGTCCGGACATCAAAGGGCGCCAGACCTATAACTGGGGCAGCTCCAGAGCAGGAAGGCAGTTCTATCCTGGAGTCGAGAGACACCGTGAAGAACTCATCCTTGACGGACTACTGGCGCTGCCGTAGCCCTGCCTTGTGAACTATCCTCCTGCCTGCTGGCGCTGCCGCAACCTTCTGCACCCTTCATCCTCGTCGGGACCTGCTGGCGCTGCCGCGGACCGTTATAACTACCACCTTCACCGGGACCTGCTGGCGCTGCCGCGGACCGTCGCTACCTATGATCATCTCGGGACCTGCCGGCGCTGCCGCGGCCCGTCCACCTAGAACGCCGAGCTCGAGGATTGTGAGCTATCCATCATATCATCTCATCTACCAGATTGGTAACAAGACTGTCCCGCTACCCCCTTTCCCATCCAAGAGACTAGAATCGAGGGGACCCCTGAGTCCTGACCTCCTTGTACCATTCTACCGTACCTAAAGATTGCTTATAAAGAACGTTAAACCTTATCTTTGTGTGGTGTACATCTGTGGGGGGGAAGTTACTCGTCTGTACGATCGCTGGAGACGGCTCTCCCCGGAAACCTCTCCCCTTGTCCTCGGCCGACCCTCCAGGTCCGTCTAACACCTAGGAATTAAGTTTTTGTTTATTTCTAGGCCTAGCTACACAGGGTCCGGCTCCAATCAGCACAGGAACTTGATTTAAAGTTCTGGCACCAGACCACCCAGAGAGGGGCTACCTGCACGTTCTCACCCTGTCAAGAATTACTTTAGGAATTGGTTTGAGCAACATGATGTGTATTTCTGCATCTACGACATACATTTGGTAACTATCTCCTTATAGAAGTATCCAGATATAGATCGGGCATATGGGTTATGCAGATCGTCAGATAATAACGTTTGCCACGTAGGGGAAAGCATAACTGTTATATCCTCAGTATTACATTAACATGTAATCAGCATAGGTCCTCCAAGCTGCTCAGACAGAGTGAGAGATGGTAACGGAATGTTGGTGTGACTGTGGAACCAATAAAGAAGACTTACAAAATACTACAAGGCTACCAGTGTCTCTATGTACAGGGTACAACAATAACACTCCATCCTCCCACGTCTTGAATGGGAGTGACAGGCACCTCTTGACATCAGTAAAGGATGCTATATGCTACTACACTAAACAATACTAATTGGAACACTATGAAGCAATACTCAAGTAAGCAATCCATTGCTAAGACTCCTAAGCTAACCACTGCCAAACAAATCAGTACTAATTTAAACACTACTAACTATAGCTAACTTTTGCAGATACTAATAGTCTAAATTCAACATTACTGTGTTAGTAGTATCACCAAACACTACTGATCACTATTGAAAACATTTATCCAAAAACTAACGGGTGTTACTAAGCTCCACTCTACACCACCAACTGATTTAAACGTTAAAAAACACTACTAAACAAAAAAAACACCAAAAGTTTTATCAAAGAAATATCACAAATTAAAACACTGCTTTAATAAACCGAAATAATCACAATCAAGCTGCACGGCACAAAAGTAAATATCACCAAAATAAACAATGTTGAAAAGCCTTGACATAAACACTGTTGACGTAATCACTTCCAAATACTAGCACATTTTCCCAAACATAACCAACCCAGCCCAACTAAGCCCACCACTTCTAAACTAAATTAAAGACAAACACTACTGAACCAACCACTGCTAAACACAATAAACTAACCACGACTGGAGTAACCACTACTGGTTTAGACGGTACAAAATCTAACATCAATTGACTAAACATTAGTAAATACAATTAAACAGTACGAAAGGTTACTAAATGTTACCAACATAACCGCTATTTATCCTAAAAGCCTTCAATTATAAACTACCGGTAAGTTATTCACATGTAACTGCAAACTACCCTGGAAGCCCCAATAATAGGGTCTGGTTTCTGTATCCCCTAAGCACAAAATACCCAAGGGGGCTTTTTCTAAGCCAGTGTGGGAGGCTTCAGGCTGCTGGAACAGTGAAGGTGGGGGAAATAGGAAGAGGGGGTGGCGGTCTAGCGTTCAGATTATTGTAAATGCGATTTACCCCAGCTCTGCATAAAGAAGGGATTTTATTTGTCATAACAAGAGGAGATGAAGGGGGGGCGGTCATGTTCAAGGCTTTCTGAGTGGGGGCGATAAGAAATGGCCGGTGTCTGTCCTGTAAACACAGTGTGGGGGAACCTTTCTACCCGTCATTTCCCAAAGTTGAAATGTTTAAAGGTTATGTCATGTCCCAGGGATCAAATGTGACAGCCGGGGTTATCTTCGAGCAATTTCCTTTCAAGGCGCGCGCCTCTGAAACACATAAAATACGTATTTCCCCGAAATGTTTTTCCAATAGCGCCGCTTGAGTTTGACAAAATCAAGGAGCCCGTCTTCGCCCCCTCACAAACGTTCTCGTAAATTCCAACACAGGCGTTCGGTTCATCCCGGCACTGGCCGTCTCCTTAGCCCAGCTCAGACTGTCACTCATTAGCTGGCTCTGATTGTCTTTAACTTTCTAGTACAAGCTGTCGCCAGGCCTACATTCCCCAGCAGAGACTGTCTCATAATCCCCAGCACAGTCCATGC
Source organism: Lissotriton vulgaris (assembly GCF_964263255.1). Lineage (NCBI taxonomy): Eukaryota > Metazoa > Chordata > Amphibia > Caudata > Salamandridae > Lissotriton > Lissotriton vulgaris. The sequence goes on from NC_141685.1 coordinate 919,647,697, forward strand.
CCACCCCCCAGCACATACTGTCTCGCATGTTACTGCCCTGACTGTCTCCTAAACGCAGCACAGACTGCGCCACAAGGCCAGCACCAACCGCGTCACAAGCTCCCGCCAAAACTGCCTGCTAAGCCCCAACTCACACTCTACGCAGGCCCCAGCACACTGTCACAAACCCCCAGCACAGGCTCAGACGGTCTCACATGTCCCTGTGTGAAGTGAGTGCCAGGCTCTAAAACAGACTGTCTCGCAAGCCTATGCTCTGACTGTTTCCTGAGCCCAACCACAGACTGTCGCCCCAACACCAACTGTGTTCTATAGCCCCAGCGCAGTGTCCCCCAAGTACCAGCACCAACTGTCTGGGACTTATAAACGGCCCCACAGGCTGTCCTCCGAGTCCTCAAACGTAATCTCGCCCTGTCCACCAAGTTTCAGGACAGACTGTCGCCAACACTAGCACATATTCCCCCTCTAATCCATAACAGGCTGTCCCCAAATCCCCAGTATATGCTGACCCTTAAGTTCAGCACCGACTGCTTACCCCTCAAGATGCAGCGAGGGCTGTCCGCCTGTCTCCCTAATTCCATCACAGACTGTCCTAAAGCCTAGCACATCTTGTCTGCTGAGAATCTCCCCAAAATATGACAGGAAACCACAGTGGTCCTACAATGTCTTTTGGGAACATTATAATGCACAGGTTGTCCACTTTTTCTATGAGCGAGAAATATGCAGCTAATGCATATGGAACTACAGTGGGGTAAAGTAGAGACTATGTGAGACATACCTTGTAAAAGAAACAAATAAGAAAGCACCTGTAGGCCACAAGGGCACCCTCTTAATTATCAGTAGCTGCAACCCAACAACCCCATTGGTGTTCTTCAGTGCAGATACCTGAGATACACCCTGAGGAACTCTTGCAAGCAGAATCTTGCGTACAGCTCCCTTGGAAGGACCTTCAGTTCTCCCGAGCTCTTGGGTGATTTTGCCCCTAGGACTCAAATCATTATCGATGAAGCCTGTCCTAGAACCTCAGGAACTCCTAAGATTTACAGGGAACAAAGCACAATTCCCGCCACAGGACAAAGTGTCACCCAAGGCTGCATCAGGGCCAGATGACTCTTGAAATCCTGGGATTTACAGTAATTCAACCTGCAACTCATCGAACAAGCAAAGACCGGGTATACAGAAAGACTTCCAGGTACCTTCAAGGACAAACATGAAGAATCAGGGAAGAGAGTCACCAGGTAAGTAAAATAATGAGAAGATTTGGGTAGGGGATGTAGAAAAATGCTCTACAGTCTATAAGCTAAAGTAAAGCAAAAACAGGTGTAGCAAGAGTGGGTAACCAGTTCATGCCTAAGGGAAAGACTCAGGAATCAGAAGAGGGCATTCTACTAACTCGTGAAGCATCAGAACTGGAAAAGCAAATTGTGCCCAGATGACACAGAAATGAGCTGAAACAGGCAGTGTTTAGCTAACACGGGAAACTGCATGAATGTATAAAGCTCAGTTGGCAGTGTGCAAGCAATACAGACAACCAGCAAACCATTGGAAGAGGTTGGGCTCAGGAGCATGAAATGCAAGGTACAGGGCAATACTGCCACAGGGATGCTGGCTACAGGAAACAATATATGGTGATTCATAGTTTGCTATGTATTTGGGAAAAACACCTGCACAGGGATACTGGCTACAGGAACCAAAATATGGTGATTCATAGTTTGCTATTTATTTGGGAAAACACCTGCACAGGTACACTGGCTACAGGAAGCCAAAATATAGTGACTCATAGTTTATTATTTCATAGGAAAACACTGGCGTAGGCATACTAACTGCAGAAAATCCTAAAACGGTGAATCATGGGATGCTAGTTACCAGGGAAAATATGGACACAGGGATGCTAGCTACTGAAAACCCGAAACTAGCAATTCATGGTATGCTATTTGCTGGGGGAAACACTGTGAAAGGGATGTTAGCCACAGAAAATCCTAAGGAGATATTTTACAGGCAGAAACCAGTCTAGGTGAAATCCATCAACAAGAAAAGCGGCTTGTGATCACGTCAACAGCCTGCAGTGGGTATAAAAACACACTCTGGGATTACAGAATACAACTACTCACCTGCTGTACATCATCAACAAACATTGTGTCGGCTGGAACAGCAATAAAAGTGCAGCAACCAATACATTTGCACAAATAGATAAAATAGATTAAATACACAACGCAGCTGCGGTAATTCTAGTGCTGGATGGAAATCAGTTGAAAGACCACATGGGAACTCCAAATAGATTGGGTCTGGCATTCTGGCAGATGCAGGTCTTAATAACAAAATTGAAATAAGCACGATTCTGAATTATTACTTATTAAAAGCATACCTATGCCAGAGCACCTAGTCAATACTGCACAGATCTGTGGTACTGCTCCCCTGAACTCCCTAGCACCAAATCTCCCCACTTTCTACTCAAAGCATGCACAATAACTCCCAACCCACTCCAGAAACTAGGCGCCAGATGTAGGTAGCCCAATACCGATCGATAACGGCCGAAATTACCGAATTTCGGCCCTTACCGACCGGTATTGGGCATTTGAGATGTAGGGGCCAAATTGAAGGATTTGGTAATTTACCGAATCAGTAATTTAAGGAATCGGTAAATTACCAATTCATTAAAATACCGATTCGGTAAATTACCGAATCCTTAATGTAGGGAGCACTCAAGTGAGTGCATTTCTGAGTTAAGGATTCGGAATTTACCACCAACTAAAAGTTGGTGGTAAAGAGCGAAAACCTTTGAAAAAGCAAATTGGTGCTTTTCCAAAAGTGCCATGTGGCAGACCTACATGCCCTTAAAGCATGTATGTGTGCCACATGTGCACCCATGCCCTATTCAGGGGTGCAACAGGGTGTCAATGTGACACCCTGCCACCCTTGTAAGTCTTCCCCTTATTACCGATTCTGTATTAACCGAATCGGTAATTCTCATTCATTCCTATATGCCTCCAGGCCCATAGGAATGAATCGGAATTACCGAATCGGTAAATACTGAATCGTTATTTACCGAATTTTACCGATTTGGTCAAATTTACCGAATTGTTTCTTACATATCATTTACCGATTCTAAAATACTGAATCGGTAAAATTCGGTATTTTAGAATCGGTAAATGTAGATTACCTACATATGGCCCTAGGTCCCTTAAACTAAAGCACCAACGGTCAACTTTCTAGAACAGCCTCACAGTGACACAAAATAATTAATTATCAGCTAAATTCACACAGCCTGGCTGATGATCTCCTTTCTCTTAAAGTGTTGTTCAAATGTGGCTCTCAGAAGTAGTAGTGTAGCCCACTGAGGCCTTCATGCAGTCCAGTCACCGTTAGCAGGTTACCACCACAGAGACCGCTGCCTAAACCACAATACAAGAGTTTTGCTAATAACAGATAACTCCTTTCATATCATCCAGGCCTGAGAAACATAAAATGGTACGGGTGGGCTCCTGAATCAACAGCAGAGCTCTCCAGCTTGACTGAGAGAGAGAGAGTGAAAGAGAGAGAGAGAGTGAGTGAGTGTGTGAGTGAGTGAGTGTGTGTGTGTGTGTGTGTGTTTAGAATCATTCACATCAAGGATATCCAATGTTGGTCTACGAGGGTCTGAGCCGTGTCTTACTTTAAGGATCTTTACAAAACATGTATATACAATTAATGTACCTGGATTTTAGTTATGTAGTCAGTAAATACCTTGGAAATCTTCCATTGCCTGGGCCATGGTGAAAATCAAAGGACATCCCTCTTTGATATCCTCACAGGTACTTCTAAAAATCTGACGGGAGTTGCCCCTGCATGACCACCCCCCCCCCCCGCTTGTCCCTCCCCCCCGCCTCTCTTCCCCCTCCTGCCCCCCCCCCCAGTCATCAAATTGAGTAAGTCGTAGGAAGGTTTATGTCTGCAAATGTGGAAGAGTGCCTTTCATCTGACTCCCATGAGCTGTCTCCATATGAAAGTACTTCACGGGGCCTTAATCCGCCTTGTGCTAGGCAGGCCTTTTGCAAGGGGAAAGAACACAAACGTGTTGGCTGAGAAAGGCCTCAATTAATCATAGCCACTGGCATTGGCCTGCATAACATTCCAGTACATTGTTTTTTCTCAGTACGGCATACCAGAGCCCATGGGAATTATGAGTTTTTGTGGGAACACCGCGGCTCAATGGCACTCCACATAAATAATTGACCCACTCTGAACAAGCAAAGCTTCTGAGTCAGATATGATGAGAAACATTCGGAAATCAGCATGGTAAATTGGATTTCCGCATGTTATTCTCCAAAACTCATAATCCTTATTGTTCTCGTCTTCCAATTATTGGGAGGGAAATAACAGACATTTACCGGCTACTTCGACTTCGGACCTAAATCATAAAGGTAAGTATACATAGGTGAGTGTAGGTTTACCATTAACGCCGAACTCTACGAACCTTGAGACAGACATGGTCCTATACACCCTCACTGAACAAGTCAACCAGTTGAGGAGGCAGTAAAGTCTTCCCGGGCACCGGGAGGGTGTTAGGCCCAGAACAGGAGAACAGCCTAGTCCAATGGTGGAGAATGACCAGAGTCTTATCTGTGTGGGAAGGGAGATGGATTTCTTTGCAGGGTGAAGGCACAGCCGTGATGCTGACCTTCAAAAGAAGTGCAGTGCTGCCTTTGAGGTAAAGAGCGGGGAACACCTTTGCTTCTGTGACCAGAATCAGGGCGGTCTCATGTGCGTAGACATAAGGGAGCGGGGTCTCCTCATCGGGGATAGTCTTCTCTCGACTCTAACCATTGAGGAAGCACAGTGCTGCCTTGTTTATGGAGGATGGAGCGGAGATAGGGGTAGGGTGACCAACCCACTGTAAATTTCACGGACCGTCCGTTATTTTGGTGTTTCGCCCCTTGTCCGAATGGATCCCTTTTACGGACACCTTTGGTCCATAATTCTGGGGCTTGCACCCAGTTTTGATTTTCCATGCGAGGAGCCTCCTGGGGCCAACTTGCATAGCTCTGAAGTCAAGCAGCTGCAGCATCTCCTCCCGGACATACATCAGTCTGCAATGGGCCCATTGTCATTCTGTCTGTCATGACTTCTCTTTCGTCTGGACTTAAAAATAAAGGGCTGGGTGCAGGATGGGATTCCATGTACTTTCTTAACTGCATACAGTTGACAACATAAACCATACTATTTCCAAGCCTATGCTTTCAAAGCTACACAGGAAATTTCAGGATGTAATTTTATATTATAGACAGGCAATTAAACTGTACAAAAAAGAATTTAAGATCGCTCCGTCGAGGAATTATCATGAGAAGATTGTCTCTGCAGCTAATTCCCCACGCAAAAATTTCAAAATAACAAAATCTCTTCTCACCCTTCCTAGCCATATCTCCCCCCACGATAATCCTCACTTGCAGTGTAGGGAAATCGCAGAATATTTTTCTTCTAAAGTACAAAAGATTTATAATACCTTCTCCCATCCTAACCTCACTAAGGATAGTGTCACTTTGAAACAGCCAATTTTGCTGGAAGAGTTTCCCTCTCTTTCTGTATCATCCACGCAGGAACTCCCTAGGCAACTGAAATCGGGATGTGATAAATTCTTCCCTCCTTAGTGGAGTGGTGCCCCCTCTCTGGAAACAGGCGAGGGTCAAGGCCCTCTTAAAAAGGTCAATCTTGACCCTGAGGACTGGGCCAATTATCGGCCCATTTCCTTGCTGCCTGGAATTAGTAAATTGGCAGAAAAACATGTTAATTCGGTTTTGTCTTCATTTTTGGAAGACAGTAAGTGCCTGCACCCTTCTCAGACAGGCTTTAGATGCCAACAGGGCACTGAGACAGACAGCCCTTATAGTAGTAATAGAAGAGACCAGGAAGATTATGGATGACGGAGGCTGCACTGCTCTGATATTGTTGGATCTCAGCGCAGCCTTCGATACTGTCAACCATCAACTTATGATTCAGAGACTTAGAGAGGTTCGTGTAACAGGAACTTGTACTGCAATGGTTTCAGTCCTTTCTTGATAACTGCCACTTCTGCGTTTTTTAAGGCGTTGCTGCTTCAGAGTATATTTCTCTCAATCAATCAATCACAGACATTTATATAGCGCACTACTTACCCGGAGGGTCTCAAGGCGCTAGGGGGGGGGGGGGGGGAGTGCTGCTACTGCTCGAACAGCCAGGTCTTGAGCTTCTTCCTGAAGGAGAGGTGGTCTTGGGTCAGGCGCAGGTCGGTCGGAAGGGAGTTCCAAGTCTTGGCGGCCAGGTAGGAGAAGGAGCTTCCTCCTGCTGTCGTTCTCCGGATGCGGGGGACGGCGGCGAGGGCGTGGCTGGCTGATCGGAGATGTCGTTTGGGAACGTGGAAGTTGATGCGGTTGTTGAGGTAGCTGGGGCCTTGGTCGTGTAGGGCTTTGTGTGCGTGGGTGAGGAGGCGGAAGGTGATTCTTTTGTTGACGGGGAGCCAGTGCAGGTCTCTCAGATGTCCGGAGATGTGGCTGTGTCGTGGGATGTCGAGGATGAGTCTGGCTGAGGCGTTCTGGATCCGCTGGAGTCTCTTCTGGAGCTTGGCGGTGGTTCCGGCGTAGAGGGCGTTGCCGTAGTCCAGTCGGCTGGTGACGAGGGCCTGGGTGACTGTCTTCCTTGTCCCGGTGGGGATCCACCGGAAGATCTTCCGTAGCATGCGCAGGATGTTGAAGCATGACGAGGAGACGGCGTTGATTTGTCTGGTCATGGTGAGGGAGGAGTCCAAGATGAAGCCCAGGTTGCGTGCGTGGTCTGTCGGTTTGGGTGCGCTGCCCAGGGCGGGGGGCCACCAGGAGTCGTCCCAGGCGGAGGGCGAGGAACCCAGGATGAGGACTTCCGTCTTGTCTGAGTTCAGTTTCAGGCGGCTGGTCGTCATCCACTCGGCTACGTCTTTCATCCCTTCGTGAAGGTTGGCTCTGGCGGCGGCGGGGTCGTTGGTCAGGGAGAGGATCAGCTGGGTGTCGTCAGCGTAGGAGATGATGTTGAGGTTGTGTTGGCGTGCGATGGCTGCGAGGGGGCTCATGTAGACGTTAAAGAGGGTGGGGCTCAGCGATGATCCTTGAGGGACGCCGCAGATGACTTCTGTGGCCTCTAACTTGTACGGTGGTAGGCGGACTCTCTGTGTTCTTCCGTCGAGGAAGGAGATGATCCATTCCAGTGCTTTCTCCTGGATTCCGACGTTGCTGAGGCGCTGCACTAGGGTGCGGTGGCAGACAGTGTCGAAAGCCGCGGAAAGGTCTAGGAGGATGAGGGCCGCTGTTTCTCAGTTGTCCATCAGGGCTCGGATGTCATCGGTGGCAGCGATGAGGGCGGTCTCGGTGCTGTGGTTGGCTCGGAAGCCAGACTGTGAGGGGTCCAGGGATCCATTCGTCTCGAGGAAGGCGGCCAGCTGCTTGTTGACGGTCTTCTCGATGACTTTGGCTGGGAACGGCAGGAGCGAGATGGGGCGGTAATTCTTGAGTTCGGTGGGGTCAGCCGTAGGTTTCTTTAGTAGGGCGCTGAGTTCGGCGTGCTTCCAGCTCTCCGGGAAGGTGGTGGTGTCGAAGGAGGTGTTGATGATGTCCCGCAGGTGGGGTGCGATGACCGCGCCGGCCTTGTTGAAGATGTGGTGAGGACAGGGGTCGGTCGGGGATCCGGAGTGGATGGAGTTCATCATGTGGATGGTGTCTTCGGTGCTGATCGGAGTCCAGGCGCGGAGGGTGGTGGTGGGGGGCGGTGGTTCGGTCGTGGCGTGCGTCGGTTGAGTGCTGAAGCTGTTGTGTATGTCCGCGATCTTGTTGTGGAAGTAGGAGGCGAGGGAGTTGCAGAGGTCTTGCGATGGGGTGATGTCGTTGTTTCCGGCGTTGGGGTTGGAGAGCTCTTTCACGATGTTGAAGAGTTCCTTGCTGTTGTGTGCGTTGTTGTCCAGCCGGTCCTTGAATGCAGTTTTCTTAGTGGCGCGGATGAGTTGGTGGTGCTTCCGGGTGGTAAGCTTGAGGGTGGTCATGTTGTCCGGTGTTGGTTCCCTTCTCCAGGCTTTCTCGAGGACTCGGCAGTTCTTCTTGGAGCTCTTGAGTTCGTCGGTGAACCAAGGGGCCTTCTTGCGGCCGGGTCTGCTAGGCGGGGTCCTCAGTGGGGCGAGTTCGTCCGCGCAGTTGATGATCCACTTCGTGAGGTTGTCGGCGGCCTGGCTGGGGTTCGCTGAGCTGGCGGGGGGTTGCTGGCTCAGGGAAGCGGCGAGCTGGTCGGCTGTGATCTTGTTCCAGCTTCTTCGAGCAACCGGTTGCTGGTGGTGGTGGATCGTCGTTCTTCTGAAGGTGAAGTGGACGCAGCTGTGGTCCGTCCAGTGGAGTCCTGTGGCGTGGCTGAAGGTGATGTGTTTGTTGGATGAGAAGATGGCGTCGAGTGTGTGTCCGGCGAGGTGGGTGGGGGTGGATACCAGCTGCTTGAGTCCGAGGTTGGCGAGGTTGTCGAGCAGGGTGATGGTGTTGCGGTCGTTGTTGTTCTCCAGGTGGAAGTTGAGGTCCCCCAGGAGGATGTAGTCGGCGGAGGGGAGGGCATGCGGGCTGATGAAGTCGGCGATGTCCTCGCTGAATTGTGTGCGTGGTCCCGGGGGTCGGTAGATCAGGGTGCCTCTGAGGGTGGTCCTCGGGTCGGTGCGGATCTGGAAGTGTAAGTGTTTGGCGGTTTTCAGGGTGTCGTCGGTGTTGGTCGTGATGTGGATGGTGTCCCTGTGGATGATGGCGATGCCTCCTCCAGTCTGTTTGACGCGGTCTCTCCGGGTGATCTTGTAGCCCTCTGGGATTGCGATGGCGATGTCGGGCGCTGAGGAGTCGTTCATCCAGGTTTCCGCGAGGAAGGCGACGTCAGGAGCTGTGGTGTTGAGGAGGTTCCAGAGTTCGATGGCGTGCCTGTGTACGGAGCGGGTGTTGATCAGGATGCACTTGAGGTGGTTGCTTCTGGTGATCGTCTTGGCGGGTGCTGGTGTGGGGCAGGTCCGGATGCAGGTGAACTTGCAGGTGTTGCAGCTGAAGGGTCCGTGGGTGTGCTTCGGGGTGGCTCGGTAGCATCCAGGGATCCCGCCGGAGTTGAGTGCGATGAGTTCGGAGGCGTTGTAGGTCAGTCGGGTCGTCTTCCGTCGGTGGGGGCCCGGGGTCCTGTCACTGGGCGCGGTCCAGGCGCGGACGGGCGCAGACGGGCTTACCTTTGGCGCGCCTTCGGCGCACAATTGGCGCTCCCGCTGCGCGTGACCGCTGCGCGTGACCGCTGCGCGTTCGCACGGTCGACTTATATGGCGAAGTGCGAGGGAGGGCGGAGCAGCTGGGAGGTGGGAGCGGGGAGGGTACAGAAGGAAAAAAGGGGCGGGGTTAGCGGCGGTGGCGGCGGGAAGCGGGGAGCGGGGAGGGATGAGACGGGGGCAACAGAGAGCAGGCAAACAGGCACTAAAGGAAAACAAAAATACTATTCACAACAATAAAAACAGTAAATACAGGGGTACAATGCAAGAAGCAGGTCAGGCGAGCACAGACCACGCCGCTCGATGGCAGGGGGCGTGGTCACGCGGCGGTCGCCGGGGCAGCGAGGCAGGCAGGCGGGAGGCACACGCAGCAGCTGGTGGCCGTGCGGCGCAGGGGGTGTCCTAAACTAGGTCACACTCACCTGCGTCGCACGGTCACCATATATGGCCAAGTGCGAGGGAGGGCGGAGCAGCTGGGAGGCGGGAGCGGGGAGGGTACAGAAGGAAAAAAGGGTCGGGGTTAGCGGCGGTGGCGGGGAGCGGGGAGGGATGAGACGGGGCAACAGAGAGCAGGCAAACAGGCACTAAAGGAAAACAAAAATACTATTCACAACAATAAAAACAGTAAATACAGGGGTACAATGCAAGAAGCAGGTCAGGCAAGCACAGACCACGCTGCTCGATGGCAGGGGGCGTGGTCACGCGGCGTTAGCCGGGGCAGCGAGGCAGGCAGGCGGGAGGCACACGCAGCAGCTGGTGGCCGTGCGGCGCGGGGGGTGTCCTAAACTAGGTCACACTCACCTGCGTCGCACGGTCGCCATATATGGCCAAGTGCGAGGGAGGGCGGTGCAGCTGGGAGGCGGGAGCGGGGAGGGTACAGAAGGAAAAAAGGGGCGGGGTTAGCGGCGGTGGCGGGAAGCGGGGAGCGGGGAGGGATGAGACGGGGGCAACAGAGAGCAGGCAAACAGGCACTAAAGGAAAACAAAAATACTATTCACAACAATAAAAACAGTAAATACAGGGGTACAATGCAAGAAGCAGGTCAGGCGAGCACAGACCACGCCGCTCGATGGCAGGGAGCGTGGTCACGCAGCGGTAGCCGGGGCAGCGAGGCAGGCAGGCGGGAGGCACGCGCAGCAGCTGGTGGCCGTGCGGCGCGGGGGGTGTCCTAAACTAGGTCACACTCACCTGCGTCGCACGGTCGCCATATATGGCCAAGTGCGAGGGAGGGCGGAGCAGCTGGGAGGCAGGAGCGGGGAGGGTACAGAAGGAAAAATGGGACGGGGTTAGCGGCGGTGGCGGGAAGCGGGGAGCGGGGAGGGATGAGACGGGGGCAACAGAGAGCAGGCAAACAGGCCCTAAAGGAAAATAAAAATACTATTCACAACAACAAAAACAGTAAATACAGGGGTACAATGCAAGAAGCAGGTCAGGCAAACACAGACCACGCCGCTCAATGGCAGGGGGCGTGGTCACGCGGTGGTAGCCGGGGCAGCGAGGCAGGCAGGCGGGAGGCACACGCAGCAGCTGGTGGCCGTGCGGCGCAGGGGGTGTCCTAAACTAGGTCACACTCACCTGCGTCGCACGGTTGCCATATATGGCCAAGTGCGAGGGAGGGCGGAGCAGCTGGGAGGCGGGAGCGGGGAGGGTACAGAAGGAAAAAAGGGGCGGGGTTAGCGGCGGTGGCGGGAAGCGGGGAGCGGGGAGGGATGAGACGGGGGCAACAGAGAGCAGGCAAACAGGCACTAAAGGAAAACAAAAATACTATTCACAACAATAAAAACAGTAAATACAGGGGTACAATGCAAGAAGCAGGTCAGGCGAGCACAGACCACGCCGCTCGATGGCAGGGGGCGTGGTCACGCGGCGGTAGCCGGGGCAGCGAGGCAGGCAGGCGGGAGGCACATGCAGCAGCTGGTGGCCGTGCGGCGCGGGGGGTGTCCTAAACTAGGTCACACTCACCTGCGTCGCACGGTCGCCATATATGGCCAAGTGCGAGGGAGGGCAGTGTGGTGTCCCCCAAGGTTTATCACTAAGCCCTACCTTGTTTAATATTTACATGAGTTCATTAGCTGAATTGGTGTGTCCTTGGGGGATCCAAATCGTCACGTACGCTGACGATACGCAGCTAGTGGTCTCCCTGAGTCAGAAGGATAAGTCAGAGCCTGGTCTTATCTCATGCCTAGGGAAGATCTCTGAATGGATGGATGAGTCATTCTTAAAGCTAAATGGAGCTAAAACAGAACTAATGCTTCTTGGCTAGTCTGTCCCTGTCAGCATTGACTCTTCATCGCCCAGTTGTCTGGGCCCTCCACCTGCCACAAAGAATAAGATCAAGAGTCTGGGAAACTGGCTCGATTGTAAACTTGATCTAAAAGAACAGGCGCATAAAGTCGCAGCTAGTTGCTATGGACTACAAAGGATGATAAGGAAGGTCCTTCCTCTTCTTCCTTTCAATGCCAGACAGTTGCTGGTCCAGGCGGTGATACTCTCGTGGCTGGACTATGCAAACGCATTGTATCTTGGGGCTCCCCAGGGTAATACCAACAGATTACAAATTGTTCAGAACTGTGCTGCCTGCCTACTATTTAACAGCCCGAAACGCAGTTCGGCCAGACCAGCCCTTATAGGTCTGCATTGGCTTCCCATTCAAGCCAGAATTATTTTAAGGCAATGTGCTTGGTACATAAAGCCATCTCTGGAGAAGGTTCCCCTCTGATTCAGGCGATGGTTCAACTCTATCATCCTAACAGGCTGCTGAGATCTAAGCACAAACACCTCCTCGTAGTGCCTATGATTAAGCGCGCTCGATCAGGAGGTCAGCGGTTTTCATTTACTGCACCTAAACTATGGAACCGGATTCCTGAGCATATTTGCTTGGAACCTATTTACCTCAGTTTCAGGAAACAGTTGAAATCTTTCCTTTTCTCTTGAGATGTGCTTGCTGAGTGAGGCGTCACACCAAAGCACTGGGATGCCCTTGGGTAGCCATACGCTATACAAGTACGTATTCATTCATTCATATGCAGGGGAAACGTATGTTGACGGGATGGAAGGAATGGGCCTGCCTTTGTATTTCTAGATTTGTTGTAAATGAAGGCAAAGGTTTCCAGACGTCTATCCCTCGGTCACAGTAAACAGATCATTGAGCTGGTTCCTCGTTGTGATATTCTCAGTTTAAAACAAGCATTGGAAATGCAATAGGTTTTGGATTTATTTGAGTTAGAGCTAATGGCATTGCAAATGGCAATGTCTTTTAGCCATGTGTTATGGAGTGTATGCATGTGGTGTGTAGTGGAATTATGTGGGATGGATTGGAATTGTAGCAATGGTGGCATGCTGAGCTTTAGATGAATATGTTTAAAAGTAAAGTGCACCATACTGCGATTGCTACAATAGTTAATTGTGGATGCGTTAACAATTGATGCACTGATGGCTGGTGGTGTGTGTGCCTGTAGAAATTGTGCACTGATGGCTGGTGGTGTGTGTGCCTAGTGGAAGCTTGCACTGCCGGCTGGAGGTGTGTGTGCCTGGTGGAAGCGTGCACTGACGGCTGGTGGTGTGTGTGCCTGGTAAAAGTGTGCACAGACGGCTGGTGGTGTGTGTGCCTGGTGAAAGCGTGCACTGACGGCTGGTGTTGTGTGTGCCTGGTGAAAGTGTGCACTGATAGCTGGTGGTGTGTGTGTGTTTGGTGAAAGCGTGCACTGACGTCTGGTGGTGTGTGCCTGGTGGAAGCCTGCACTGACGGCTGGTGGTGTTTGTGCCCAGTGAAAGCGTGCACTGACGGCTGATGGTGTTTGTGCCCGGTGAAAGTGTGCACTGGCGGCTGGTGGTGTGTGTGTGGTTGCTTGTGTGGTGGTGAGTGTGTGGTGGTGAGTGTGTGTTGATGAGAGTGTGGTGGTGAGTGTGGTGTGTGTGTGATGTGTGTGGTGTGTGTGTGGTGTGTGTGTGGTGTGTTTGTGGTGTGTGTGTGGTATTATGTGTGTGGTCTTATGTGTGTGGTCTTATGTGTGTGGTCTTATGTGTGTGTGTGTGTTGGACTTAGTTCAAGTTTTCGTACCCTGCACACTCCCCCTACACACTCACACACTGCTCACCCTACACACTCACACAATATTCACCCTGCACACACACTGCTCACCCTGCACACTCACACACTGTTCACCCTGCACACTCACACACTGTTCACCCTGCACACTCACACACTGTTCACCCTTTACACTCACACACTGCTCACCCCACACACACACTGCTCACCCTACACACTCTCACACTGCTCACCCTGCACACTCACCCACTGTTCATCCTACACACTCACACACTACTCACCCTACACACTCACACAATGTTCACCCTGCACACTCACACACTGCTCACCCTACACACTCACACAATGTTCACCCTGCACGCTCACACATTGTTAACCCTGCATACTCACACACTGCTCACCCTGCATGCTCACACACTGCTCACCCTGCACACTCACACACTGCTCACCCTGCACACTCACACACTGCTCACCCTACACACTCACACACTGCTCACCCTACGTAATGGGAAAAGACCTAGCTCTGCCCTTTGGCCTGTGTTGTAATCGTACAGTAGGTTGTGAGTAGTTGCGCTTGATTGGTTGGGGCATCCCCTCCTTGCTGCTCCCCTCACAGAGGGCCGGCTGCCTCCATGAAGCTCCCAAGACATGTGTTCAGCTGTTCTTTGTTTTAGTTCCTGTGTGGCAGTGCACAGTGTAAGCGCACAAACATACCCTGCTCTCTCTGGAACACTCACACTGCTGAGTCTCTCTCACTCTGCAGTCACTCTCATTCTGCAGTCACTCTCACTCTGCAGTCACTCATGCTGTCACTCTCACTCTGCAGTCACTCATGCTGTCACTCTCACTGTCACTCTCACTCTGCTGTCACTCTCACTCTGCAGTCACTCTCACACTGTAGTCACTCTCACTCTGCAGTCACTCTCACTCTGCAGTCACTCTCTGCAGTCACTCTCACACTGCAGTCACTTATGCTGTCACTCTCAATCTGCAGTCACTCATGCTGTCACTCTCACTCTGCAGTCACTCATACTGTCACTCTCACTCTGCAGTCACTCACTCTGCTGTCACTCATGCTGTCACTCTCACTCTGCTTTCACTCATGCTGTCACTCTCACTGTCACTCTCACTCTGCTGTCACTCTCACCCTGCAGTCACTCTCACACTGCAGTCATTCTCACTCTGCACTTACTCTCACTCTGCAGTCACTCTCACTCTTCAGTCACTCATGCTGTCACTCTCAATCTGCAGTCACTCATGCTGTCACTCTCACTCTGCAGTCACTCTCACTCTGCAGTCACTCACTCTGCTATCACTCATGCTGTCACTCTCACTCTGCTGTCACTCATGCTGTCACTCTCACTGTCACTCTGCTGTCACTCTCACACTGCAGTCACTCTCACACTGCAGTCACTCTCACTCTGCAGTCACTCTCACTCTGCAGTCACTCTCACTCTGCTGTCACTCATGCTGTCACTCTCACTCTGCTGTCACTCATGCTGTCACTCTCACTCTGCAGTCACTCTCACTCTGCAGTCACTCTCACTCGGCTGTCACTCATGCTGTCACGCTCACTCTGCTGTCACTCATGCTGTCACTTTCACTCTGCTGTCACCCATGCTGTCACTATCACTCATGCTGTCACTCTCTCTCTGCTGTCACTCTCACTCTGCTGTCACTCATGCTGTCACTCTCACTCTGCAGTCACTCTCACTCTGCAATCACTCTCACTCTGCAGTCACTCACTCTGCAGTCACTCTCACTCTGCAGTCACTCACTCTGCAGTCACTCTCATACTGCAGTCACTCTCACTCTGCAGTCACTCTCACTCTGCTGTCACTCATGCTGACACTCTCACTCATGCTGTCACTCTCACTCTGCTGTCACTCATGCTGTCACTCTCACTCTGCTGTCACTCATGCTGTCACTCTCACTCTGCAGTCACTATCACTCTGCAGTCACTCTCGCTCTGCAGTCACTCACTCTGCAGTCACTCTCACTCTGCAGTCACTCACTCTGCAGTCACTCACTCTGCAGTCACTCTCATGTAGTCACTCTCACTCTGCAGTCACTTTCACTCTGCAGTCACTCTCATTCTGCAGTCACTCTCACTCTGCAGTCACTCACTGTGCAGTCATTCTCACTCTGCAGTCACTCACTCTGCAGTCACTCTCTCTGCAGTCACTCTCACTCTGCAGTCACTCACACTCTGAAATCACTCACTCTGCAGTCACTCTCACTCTGCAGTCACTCACTCTGCAGTCACTCACTCTGCAGTCACTCTCACCCTGCAGTCACTCTCACCCTGCAGTCACTCTCACTCTGCAGTCACTCATGCTGTCACTCTCACTCTGCAGTCACTCATGCTGTCACTCTCACTCTGCAGTCACTCTCACTCTGCAGTCACTCTCACTCTGCAGTCACTCTCTCTCTGCAGTCACTCACTCTGCAGTCACTCTCACTCTGCAGTCACTCTCACTCTGCAGTCACTCTCACTCTGCAGTCACTCTCACTCTGCAGTCACTCACTCTGCAGTCATTCACCCTGCAGTCACCCTCACTCTGCAGTCACTCTCACTCTGCAGTCACTCACTCTGCAGTCACTCACCCTGCAGTCACCCTCACTCTGCAGTCACTCTCACTCGGCTGTCACTCATGCTGTCACTCTCACTCTGCTGTCACTCATGCTGTCACTTTCACTCTGCTGTCACCCATGCTGTCACTATCACTCATGCTGTCACTCTCTCTCTGCTGTCACTCTCACTCTGCTGTCACTCATGCTGTCACTCTCACTCTGCAGTCACTCTCACTCTGCTGTCACTCATGCTGTCACTCTCACTCTGCAGTCACTCTCACTCTGCAATCACTCTCACTCTGCAGTCACTCACTCTGCAGTCACTCTCACTCTGCAGTCACTCACTCTGCAGTCACTCTCATACTGCAGTCACTCTCACTCTGCAGTCACTCTCACTCTGCAGTCACACTCTGCAGTCACTCTCACTCTGCAGTCACTCACTCTGCAGTCACTCACTCTGCAGTCATTCACTCTGCAGTCACTCTCTCTGCAGTCACTCTCACTCTGCAGTCAGTCTCACTCTGCAGTCACTCTCACTCTGCAGTCACTCTCACTCTGCTGTCACTCATGCTGACACTCTCACTCATGCTGTCACTCTCACTCTGCTGTCACTCATGCTGTCACTCTCACTCTGCTGTCACTCATGTTGTCACTCTCACTCTGCAGTCACTATCACTCTGCAGTCACTCTCGCTCTGCAGTCACTCACTCTGCAGTCACTCTCACTCTGCAGTCACTCACTCTGCAGTCACTCACTCTGCAGTCACTCTCATGTAGTCACTCTCACTCTGCAGTCACTTTCACTCTGCAGTCACTCTCATTCTGCAGTCACTCTCACTCTGCAGTCACTCACTGTGCAGTCATTCTCACTCTGCAGTCACTCACTCTGCAGTCACTCTCTCTGCAGTCACTCTCACTCTGCAGTCACTCACACTCTGAAGTCACTCACTCTCCAGTCACTCTCACTCTGCAGTCACTCACTCTGCAGTCACTCACTCTGCAGTCACTCTCACCCTGCAGTCACTCTCACCCTGCAGTCACTCTCACTCTGCAGTCACTCATGCTGTCACTCTCACTCTGCAGTCACTCCTGCTGTCACTCTCACTCTGCAGTCACTCTCACTCTGCAGTCACTCTCACTCTGCAGTCACTCTCTCTCTGCAGTCACTCACTCTGCAGTCACTCTCACTCTGCAGTCACTCTCACTCTGCAGTCACTCTCACTCTGCAGTCACTCTCACTCTGCAGTCACTCACTCTGCAGTCATTCACCCTGCAGTCACCCTCACTCTGCAGTCACTCTCACTCTGCAGTCACTCACTCTGCAGTCACTCACCCTGCAGTCACCCTCACTCTGCAGCCATTCTCACTCTGCAGTCACTCTCACTCTGCACAGGGTGTGTGGGCAGGCGGCTGTGCTTTGTGTGCCCAGGGTAATTTTCCCCGGAGGGAGCGTCGTTTCTCGCCCTCCGTGGCGGTGTGACAAAAGGTGCAAAGTCTGAGGCTGTTTAATGGGTTATAATGTGTTGGGGTGGCCGTGTTAATCTGTCAGTGTGGTTTAGTATGTGGATACTGCTGGGTGGCGACCAGCGCAAGGGAAAGGCCCTGGGGTGGGTTTGTTTGTGTGTGTGTGGTGGGGGGACCTGCTTCCCTTACCTCCTCTTAGACAGTGCATGAGTTTCGTGACCTGAACCTGTTGCAATGCATTACTGTAATCCCCTCGATCACGTTACTCTGGAATTGTAGATAATCTTCTTACCTCTAAATCTCTATTAACCCCTTCGATGGCAATGCTGGCTGGCACTGAACGGGCAGTTGCCGTTCCACACCCTGCCATGCTCAGCAATGCCATTTGATGCGGACTCTGGGGTGAGCCTGCGCTGGGCCTCTGAATATTTTTGGGAAAGTAGTCAGGATACTTTATTTTGATGGGTGATGTCATTTACCACACAATTTGGTTCCCAAGATATACTTTAACAGATATCTTGAGAGAGTCACGCCTCGGTAACTGAGGACTCGCCCCCCTGCGTACGTGTGCCTCTTGTTTAGTTAGCATGGTTTGTGAGAACTAGTTCATTCGGCGATGCATTTGCAGGGACACCCCTTGGATTTAATCGGTGTGCACAGGTTAGGTGGCCTATAGGGTGTTGCTTTCACGTTTGAGAGATTCATGCCTCACGAAGTCCCAAAAGGCAGATAACAAACCAGTTTGCGAACACCCCAGTGGACCTGAAAAATCTGAGTGAGCTGAATGTTGTTGCGCACTTTAGGGAATCACCCTATTGGGGTACAGCGGGAGCTTAATTTGAAAGGGGGATCTCGGAGGGTCTTAGATTATGGCCCTGTGTGGACAGTACTTGAGATTCACTGGTTGATGCGTGGAGGAGCATTAGTCAACTCGGAGCTGTGGTGCCTTCACTCTGTGGGGAGCTCTCGCCGCTCAGTCAGTGCTGTCGTGCGTGTGGGTGGCGGTACTCCTCCAGGTTGTCAGTATTTAGTGGGGGAAGATACTCCCCCGTGTTCAGTGGCCTGTGTGTGTGAGGGGGTGCCGCTCTTCAACTTCTGTCGCATGTGTGGTGGGAGGCGGGGGCTGGTGGCGGTGGATGCGCACGCTCCCCACCTGCCTCTGACGCACCCAGCAAGGAATGCGAGCCCAGCCCAGTCTGCTCCAGGGACTCCTTACGTAAAGGTGAGGCACCTTCCCGGGCAGGGGATCCTCGGATCTTTCTTACTTTCTAACGGCCTCAGCCCGCACAAATCCCTCCCCCCTCATGGGAGCCCCTGTAAGAGCCCTTCCGTGGCCAGTTCTGTCTGTCACTGAATGGAGTTTAAGGTGGCAGCAGTCACGGATCTGGGGGAGGGAGATGTTCAAGCCAGAGATATAAACCTACAGTTTTGGTCTCTAGTGACAACAATAACACTGTGGCTATTGACATGCATGCAAGCCAATATTAGCAGAAATTTTTTTATTTTTGAATTCTTATAGTGACATTTTTCTCAGGATACGTTAATGAGAAATCACATTTCACCTGTTATCTCTTTTCAACTGTTACCAAACGTTGCTTTGTATGAGACTGGAAGGCCAAAACATGTGGCGCTTCAAAAGTCTTACGTGCGCGGTCTTTTTTTGTAGAAGAAAGAGACCATGAGAGAGAATCGAACTACAAATAAAAAAAAGCCCGCGAGTGGTGTGCGCGCGCGCCACTGCAAGCATATGTTTTGAATTATTGCGGCTGTCAAGCCGCGATAATTCAAAACATATGGCCTCTGATGCGCGTACCAGACACCAATAGGCCATAGGCGGAGCTAGTGACCGCCTATGGCCTATTGCGTGTTCTGTTACAAAACAGCACGGACGCAAAGGCCAATGAAAATGGACCTTGGAAATAACACGCACGAACTGCGTGGAATTTCCAGGTCCATTTTCAAAACGCCGGGAAAAGGACTCTCGCTGCGCGACTCTGCATGTGCAGTGTACGGCAGGCCCGAGCCCTAAAAACTGAAGGGAAGCCCATCCTGCTGTATCTGTAAACTGGATTTTTAGAAGTATGAACCAGGTTTCTCTCTTTAAAAAATGGTGCACCTCCTCCTGCCCCCACCTAGAGCACAACATTCTTCTTTTGTCATGAGGCCTGCACCACCAAAACTTTGGGGGCGCTGCGTTTTTTAAATTAATGAAAGGGTTAAACGCACAGTCTTCAGAGTTCCTTATGTGCCACCAATTTTTAGGCAATAATACAAATGGCAGTTTAATTGGTGAATAATGTATCTGTTGGAAACATCAGAGTTTTACCGAGACCTAGTTTTGACTCCTAAAGTAGCACAGAGAGATAATGTGACACCTGGAAAACACAAGTCTAACATACAAATCAAATAATTGTTTTCTGGTGTAGATAGTTCAGTGGGTTACTGCTGTTGTTACAAAGTTCTTTGCAGTTCATAAATGACAATCCTAATATAGCACAGTGCCCTATGAACTGTTATCAAAGCGCTGCATACAAAATGCAATACATTGTATTACACCATTATTATGTGTTCCCAATCATTCGTCATAATCTAAGGTTACTAAGTAGGGTTTCTTTGCCTAATAATAAATATTTATTAGTGAAGACACTCCAGCCACTATGTTGTATTTAAAATCCTGAGGTTGTATTTCTCCAAAAACAGGCACTCTCAACATAGAATGCCTGCCAGTATGGATGGCATGTGATTCCTACACCTTGTAAACCTCATTGTCTTAAGTAACGTTTCCTATACTTTGACTTACACATTTATATGAGTCATTGTCTCTGTATAATATGTGTGTGATGTAACACACCCTGACACCCTACTCTACATACTTGAGATGAGTAGCACTAAAAAAAAAAAATGCACATGAGAGTGGTCTGTGTAGAGGGGAGGGGCACCATTGGAGCATTAAAGGATGGTAGTGAAGGAATCTGGGGAGAACAAGGTCTTTGGTTGGGGGGAAGGGGCAACAAAGATTGTCACACCAGCTGTCACCAGCACTAGCTTTTGCCCTGACAGGGGCATAGCTAGAGGCGGCAGAGCCGTGAAAGCTTGAGCCAGACTTAAGCCTGGCTCTGGCTCGGCTCAAAGTCCCACTGAATCTTCAAGCCCATAACAAGTCAAGCTTTCGAATGGGTTCTGCCTGCCACCCTCACACCCTCATGCACCAAGAAGTAAAAACATTTAGTGGCTGATCTGTACAAAAGAAATCCCAAAACCTGGATTCATTGCGACTTCCCCTTAACCAAATTGTTTGATCTTAGGAAAATATTTTATTTTATCGACCCTCTTTTTATTCACTTTGACATATGAAGGCACCTTCAGATATGTGAGTTCGGAATTGCAGCTGTAACAAAAACGTCTGTGTTTGATTTAATAGGCTATAATGTTGCTCTTTCTATAATAATCCGAGTCACATACAGAGTTCACATGATAAATGTCTTGCCTCTTAGTTCACTAATGCCACTGTCGCTAGAGTGGGAAGGGGGATGGAATGGTTCTAAGTTCATGTTTAAAAACTACCACTTTTAATAAGTATTTCTCAGTGCAGTGCTATAATGTAATTTATTAATGTCAACGCTTCCATATGTTGAAGAAATACACTTTTTTAATTTTAAAGAGACGTTATCGTATTTGACGTGATGCTTGTAGTGACTTACATAGCAAATATTTTCAGCGTTTAGCTTGTGCATGGGCTCTAAGAGCCAAGCCAGACCCTTTAATGTGTTGGCTCACCTTCTTTTTTCATTCCTGCAGGCTGTGCAGTGCCTTGAGTCCTGAGGTAAAAGCACTTCAGGAGCTGATTGTGGGACAGACTGATAGGAAGGCTTAGTTGTAGAATGGAGAGATTTCATGTTATTGTAATCTCAGTTTCTGTAAAGTTTTTATTTCAACATTTCCAGTTAACAGAGAAGAAAGAGCATTATCTGCCCCATCTTCTTCTGTAATCCTCTTTTTGCTTGCCACTGCCTGTTCTTTCGCTCTCTCAGCGGCAGACCCTCGCTTGCTTTCCTCTTCTCTCACTGTTCACTCTCACTGTTCCAAATTTCTGTCTGTTCATCTCTGCATAAGTCCTCTTGGCTACTTTCACACATCATTTCCCTCTCTGTTTCACACTCTCTAGTAGTGCTACTCAGCGGCGTAACGAAACTTGAAGGGGCTCCCCTGCAAAGTACATGAAGGCCTTACCCGGCCCTTCACCTACCATTATGCTCCCAGATCCAGTCAATGCACTGTGCTGAGGGGCCCCTGGAGTTCAAGGTCCCCCACACAGCGGGGGCTGCTGGGGCTAATGTTACACCACTGGTGCTCCTGCTGTGAACTCTAAGGGCCTTACTAGGAGTTTGGCGGTCCAATGGACCTCACACCCGCAGTGGTGGTCTGCCTACTGCATAAGGGCTGTGGCAGTTGGACAGCCACAGGGCTGCTGCTGCAGTCAGGGATCCTCAATCTTGGGCAGTGGCACAGTAGTCTGACGCCCTTAATATGCTGGTGGTGCCGCTACAGCACTGCCAAGCATATTAGGAGTCTCCTCACCGCCGAACTTTTCATGGCGGTGCGACCACCATAAAAAGTGCGGCGGTTAAGAAGCAAAGTGGACCCTATAATGACCCCCTTGTGCCTCTGTACAATGGGGTGCCTGCAGGGGGGCACATGGTGTGCCGCCCTGCTTGCATGCACCCCCATGTTCCTGCACGGAAAGAAATGCACAACATTGTGCATTTTGATCCGTGCAGGAACACAGGGGCGGCCTTAGGCATGTGCAAGCTGTGCACCTGCACAGGGCCACCAAATCCCAGGGGCCACCACACCAATATATATCCTTAATATAATAATCCTCTGAGGATGGATACATATTTGTGTGGTGGCCCCTGGCAGGGATTTGGTGGCTTCCGGCTCTGTTCCACTTCCAAACACCCTGACCCACCCCCCTTTTCACTGGCCTCCGCGCTCCGCCCGGACCCCCTCTTCCGGGGCCCCCTACCTACGCTCCCTGCCCAGGGCCACCATGAGCCTAGAGCCGCCCCTGAGGAACATGCTTTGGCGTTGCCATTGCTGTGATTATTTCAAAGGCACTGCCATGGGAACGCAAGAGAACTGCCCGCCAGCAACTTAAAAAGTAGTAATCTGGCGGGTGGTCTGTTTTGGCTTTGGCGGTGTGGAAGCAGGGCAGCAGCATGGCGGCCCCGCTCCCACACTGCCAACGTCATAATAAGGCCGTAGGTCTACTTACAGCAACATATCATTCATGATACGAGGTAGAATTGTGAAAACTGCCCTTTATGTCGGCTGTCAAATTTTCCAGAAGGTGCATATGTTTGCTCGTTTTTTTTATCATTTAATATGTCCAGCTATGTGTGATTGTTTGCTCAATACTCCAATGTGTAATGTAAACTAAACAATATTAACCTGTTTTAGCTTAAACCTTAGTCAGCTGTTAATTTTATAACCGTGCAACCTCCTCAGGTGTGTCTGTGAAAATTACTTTTTTGTCCTGAATTTTGAACCTTTGTCTTGAATTTTTACCGTCGCTGTCCAGTATTTTCCTTTTGCCAGGTGGACCCCTATAGCCAGGGGTGTTCTGTGAGATATGCCACATAGAGTGGATTGCTGAGTCGTGTCTGGGCCGTGCACCTCTAGAGCAGCTGTGTCACCCTCTGCTGAAGCACTCTTGGCCTCCAAGCTCACAGGAGCAAGAACTGAGAAATGTGGACCAAAAGTTAACGTTCCAACAAAAAATATGACCGTGGCCAATTATGAGTCCTTATCAAACCGGCCTGACAGTTACGGACAGGAGAATACTCGTCAAGGCGTGAGCTCTACACCAAACGCGTGAGACTTCACGTGGCTGCTGTGGGGCGCGTGGCAGCATCAGAGCCCAAGTGCGTGAAAACGGCGTCATCTGAGCAGC
Source organism: Lissotriton vulgaris (assembly GCF_964263255.1). Taxonomy (NCBI): domain Eukaryota; kingdom Metazoa; phylum Chordata; class Amphibia; order Caudata; family Salamandridae; genus Lissotriton; species Lissotriton vulgaris. The sequence goes on from NC_141685.1 coordinate 919,670,979, forward strand.
GGCCAATAAACGGCTTCTCTTTTGGGAAAGCTCAATGTGGCGGTAAAGCAGTGTTTTCTTTGAGTGTTGGGGAAGCTGGAAGAATGAGGAGGGCGCGGAGGAGGGGAAGGGATGAGTGATCCTGCCTGGCAGCGGTTTATGGGATCCTTTCCCGGTGATGTCCACGGGAGGCCGGCAGACGCTGTCAGCATCCTGTGCACGTGGATTACGAGGATGCTTCAGACGGCCCTGACCGCTGGTGACCGCTGGGGTCCAATGGGAAGCCACTTTGGTACGTGTCGTATAATTCAAGGAAAATTACCCCGCCCCTCCTTTCTCCAATCAGTCTCTATCTGTCGGGTCGGCAGTGTTCATATCTGACTCACTAACTTGTTCTAGTTACTGGACATCTTGCCGCGCCGCGCTCTCTCTCTCTCTCTCTCTCTCTCTCTCTCTCTTTCTTACGCTTTCTCTCTCCGACGCACCGTTCTTTCCTTCTTCATCTTCTTCCTCTCTTTTACCATCTTTTCTCTCTCTCCCTCTCGTTCTTTCTCTCTGCCAGTTTCTATCTCCTCCCTCTTGTCCTTTCTTTCTCTATCAGTCTCTCAAACACACACTTACCCTTCTCTCACTTCTCCTATCCCCTTTCTCTCTGTCTGACTCTCTCTTGCGTTTCTCCCATTCTCTCCTTGTCCCTCTCTTTTTCTCCCCACTCTCTCTCATACACACAAACACACAACCTCTTTGCATTTCTCGTTATCTCTTTCTCTCTCCATTGCGATCTCTGGCTTGCTTCACCTCTCTTCCCTTGTGTATTGGGCCATCTCTATAACACCCCATCTCTCTGTTCATCATTCTCCCTCATCCTCAGTCTCTGTGTCTCTTTCTGACTATCCATCCCTGTCCTGTGTCTCTGTAACTAGCAGTCTCTTACCCTTAACTCTATACATTTCCCTCCATCCTCTACCGCCACGTCTATCTACACTTAAATATAACCATTTCTAAAACTATGGGGCATATTTACAAGCCCCTTGCGCCACCGGTGAGTCATTTTTTTTACACACCAGAGGTGCAGTTTGGTGCTTCATATTCACCAGGCCACATAAAGCCACATTGCATAGGTTATCGTGCCATTGTAAATACGGCCCCTTTTCATGAAGCACTTTGCGTAAAAGGGGCGTGCTATGGGTATTGCTGTGGGTGTTCCCACGCAACACCCATGGAGTCTGCCGCATTCTCAGATTTACAACGTTTCGTAAACCTGGGAATGCGTCCGAATCCTACGAGGTGAAAGGAGGCGCAATAAGGAGAAATACTTTTATTTCCCCTCGCTTTTTCCTCTTCCTAAGCGTGCTGCAGAGAAAGAAGAAAACACTTCTCATGATTGTTTCTGTGCATGAAGGTGTTTCTTCCTGCGCAAAAACAATCCTTCCTGCAACGCAGGTGCAAGGGATCCTGCTTTGGCGAATTGTGCACCAGCGCAGGGGAGAGCACAGGAATCCGTCATATTGGTGTATGTAGCACACATCCCTGTAATTTGAAAGTAACGCAGCACGGCTCAGCCAAATGGCTTGCTGCACCGCTCTGCGTTACTGTCTTGTAAATAAGTTCCTATATCTACAAAGCTCATTTTCTTTAATGTTTGTCTTTGTGTCTCAATCTCTTAATGTGGTTATATTTTTTCTATCCTCTTATGCTGTCTAACCATCTCCATTTTTTTCTCTCTTATGCTTGATCTTTTCATATATTTCTGCCTTTCCGGCTCACTTCTCTCTTCATGTCTATATTTTGTCTCAATGCTTCAATTTCCACTCATTTCTCTCCATGTATAACTCTTTTTCAGTGCTGCCATTTGGCAGTTATGGTTGGGTATCCGCATTGACCAATGAGCTACAAGCGGCTTACCTTCTAGATTGAGATCCAGTCTCTGGAACCTTTTTCGATCTGAGCTCTGCTTAAGAAACCTTGATGAGAAATGTGCAGTAGAACAATGTAAAAACCGCACAAGGGTTCTGTTCGCGGAAACATACAACCTGCAAATGTGTGCTTTACTGCACATTTTGTACTTTATTTGGCAATGTGGAAACTGAGCAGTGTGTACTTGCCATTATATTCTTCTCTAGGCAATGTGCACTTTGCTGTGGAATTTGTACTTTACTGTGCAATGTGGGAATTGGAAAATGTGTAGTCAATGTGTGCTTTACCGTGCATTTTGTACTTTGTTGGCCAATGTAGAGAACAGGCAATGTGTGCTCTACTGCACAATGTGTGCTTTACTCTTCATGCAGAAATCAGGCAATATGCAGGTTAATCAATACGAAAATTGAATCGAGCATAAACATGCAATATGTACTTTACTGGCTAATCTGGTACCTGGTCAAGGTGGACTCTTCTGGGCAATGTAAAAGCAAAGCAGTATGAAAACACAACAATATACTGAACTGGACAGTCTGTGCTTCATTGAATAATTGGGAAACTGGTCTGGGCTATGCGAATACTCACCAATGTGGAAACCAAGCTATGTTTGCTGAACAAAGAAATGCGTGCTTGACTGGGTAAAGTGGAAACTCTGAACTATAAGCTTTGCTCGACAAGGCATGCTTTGCTGGGCAATGCAAATACTTAATCGCATGCTAAAAATGTTCCGGGCATGCTTTTCTAGGTAATGTAAGGTTGAATGATGCCGTGTGGAAACTGTTGATAATGTAAATTTTGCAATGTGTAAATTGTTAAATGCACATCACAGGCATTGTGTGCTTTACTGGGAAATGTATACAAAGGCCCTTTGTGCTTTAGTGAGCAATATGAAAACCTCTATTATGGTCCCCTGGTTAAATTATGCAAAAAGAGAAAGTATGCTTCAATTACTTACCGGTAATTGCGTTACTCCGAGTGCTCTTCCCTTGCTTCTATTCATTAAACATATGAGGTATTCCTGCCTCACCAGACACCCATACCACATGATTGTAAATCCGTAATAAAAATCCCCCCTCCAATTTCCTGTAATACCACATAATCCAAAACCACACCAAAGAAGGTTGGCGTGGACCACTAGTGAGGGAGGGAGGGATGTAATGAATAGCAGCGAGGGTAGAGGACTTAGAGTAATGCAATTACCGGTAAGTAATTGAAGCATTACCTCCTCGTCCCTTCCTCGGTTCCCTTCATCACACACATGAGATGTACAAAGCCAAATAGGAAAACCAAATAGGAGATGCACAAAAACATGTTTATTAGTAGAATACAGACAACAAGGAAGCATCACTATTCAGATACCATAGCAGAAATAACCTTGAACCAAAAACCATAGATTGGTCTACCTCCTGGACAATCCGGTAATGAGAGGGAAAAGTCAATGGGGAAGCAAAGGTGGCCATCTGACAGATTCCAGAAATGGAAGACCCCTGGATCCCAGCACAAGAGGTCACCATGGACCTAGTGGAATGACCCTGTACTCCCAAGGGAGAAACCTAACCAGCAAACCTGTATGCCAGGGAAATCAGAGTCTGAACCCACTGATTCAAGGAAGTAGTAGAAGGACGCAACCTTACTGCAACCAAATTCACAAAAAGGGAATCATGAAGACAAATGGAAGACACACATTCCATATAGATAGGGCGAGCCCTTCTGACATCCAAAGAGTGCAGCCACATCTAAGACTCTGAAGAGGGAGACTCAAAAAACGAGGGCAGAATCAATTCCTGGTCCTGATGGAACTGGGAATCAACCTTAGGACGAAAGGAAAGGACAGGACGCAAAATGATCCTGTCATCAAAAACCCTACAAAAGGGATGCTTAAAAGACAAAGCACCCAGTTCACTCAAACGCCGAGCAGATCAAATAGCTACCAAAAAGAAAGTCTTAAAAGACAACAAACGTAAATCCACAGAAACAAGAGGCTCCTACGGGGGAGGCATCAAGGTCTCCAACACCAAAGACAGAGCCCAGGAAGGGAAGTGCTTCTGAGGAGAAGGAAGAACATTACACAACCCCTTGAAAAGACACCAACCAAACCATCAAGATCCAATAGATTGTCCCAAGAACTCTGGAAAGCCTTAATCGCAGCCCACTGAAGCTGAAAGGAGGCAACCTTCAAACCCAAAGAAACTCTGTCCAGGAGAAACAGTATCACCTTAAACAAGATAGACGACGTAGGATCCAAACCCTTACCCCGACACCATCTACTGAAACAATGCCAGTGCCTAAATAAGACTTGTTGGTAGAGAAGCGCCTAACCGCCTGCAGAGTCGAGGTCACACCAGCCGGAACCCCCTTATACAGCAGCCCTAAACGATCAACCTCAAGGCCATCAAGCACATCCAGGACAGAACATCCTGTTGTAACACAGGGAACTCCAAGGGCGAGGGAGTCAGGGGCAACACTCCAACTCCAACTTCATCTCCACAAGAAGAGGAAACCAAGAGGTCTGGGGCCAAACTGGAGCAATCAGAATGACAGATGACCCCAATGTCCGTCCAGACCCTGAGAAGGAACTGGAGAAGCAGAGGAAAGGGAGGGATTGTGCAAAGAAGACCCTGAGGCCACAGGCAGGAAAGAGCATCCACTGCCCAAGCCAAACCCTCCCTACTCCAAGAGCAAAACCTATGCACTTTGGCATTGAGAACACTTGCAAAAAGCTCCATCACTGGATCCTCTCAGCGCACCATCAGCTCCACAAACAACTCTCAACTGAGGCAAAAATCCACCATGGAATGGCTCCGCTGAGATTGTCCACCAGTGTATTGGAGACCCCCTAAATATGAATTGCAGATAGCACCAACAGATGGGACTCCGCCCAACAGAACAGCTCTTCCAGAGCCAGGGAAGGGGATCTGGTCCCCCAACCGGTGAACAGCCTTTACAACGAAACTTTTACAACGCACTACCATTACGACGCAACCATTACAACGCAAACCATTACAACGTTTGCGCTGGGGGGCGCTCTAGGATAGGGAATAGATTTAATTTACTATCCAACACCTTCCCTACTATCCATGGGGACTGGAGTTGGAATAGTAAATTAAACTATTCACTATCCAGCACCCCAAAGCGCTATGCGTTGTAATGGTATGCGTTGTAAAAACTGCGTTGTAATGGCATGCGTAGTAAAAGCATGCGTTGTAACATCATACATCCCCCCGACCTGTTCACATAAGCCATTGTCGTGAGTCCGTTCTGATCAGAACAACTGAACTCCTCAGAAACCAAGAGAAGGCCCTCAAAGCCAAGCAAACAGCCTACAATTCCCTCCAATTTGAAGACCTCCAGCTCTGAGATTGGGACCAGGAGCCTCTGGTCTGATGAACCCCCATCCAGGTCCCCCAACGCAACAAGTTGGTGTTAGAACAGGTATTCCCTAGTTGGCCGAGGTAGGTACCTTACGCCAAGTAGGGACCCTCTCTTCCACGTCAGGGAAAGGAAGGACACCTTCTCAGAAAACCCCTGCTCACCCCCTAGCTTGGCATGAGCAGCCAGGTGTATCTTCAAGGCAAGTGTGTAAGGTATTTGCAACCACGCTCCCAGTGGCCCAATGGTGACACCACAAAAGGACTCCACACGAGTTTCATATAAAAACAAGTATACGTTTATATAAAATGATATACGATGAGACCACACAATAAAAATCCAACATATGCATTTTTGTAATATACCTCCTGGACAGTTATTAGGTCAGCCAGCTCTTCTAAGATCTGGCGGTATTAATGAGCAATTCTAGATGATCCTTTACAGTCCTAATGCAAGGCTTTGCAGTTCGCAATGCAAGAATCAGGCACTTAGCAATGTAAAAATAATGCAGTTTGTGAAGCAAACTAATGCAATGCGTAATGCAACCACCAGGCAGTTTGTTATGCAGAAATAATGCAGTGCATAATGCAACAATCAGGTAGTTCATTCTGCAAAAAAAAATGGGCCAAGAGGAAAAAACTTGCTACTTTACCACAGCCATTCTAACTGCAAAACACTCATCAAAAGAACTTTTTTCGACAGTAAAAAAGCTGGCAAAATGTTCCGAAGTAACAGAATCACCTAAAAAACAGACATTCTGTAACGCATTGACTACATTTTTTCAAGATAAGGTCAAGGCAGTTTATAGTGGTTTTTCTAGTCTCCATTCCCAAGGAGCCTCACCATCCCACGGGAAGTTAGCTGCACTTAGTGCTTCCAGTGAAGCCCCCTCAGACCCCCTAGACCTCAGTGACCCCCCAGAACTGTTGTCTTTTCCTTCATTGTCTACCGAGGAGGTCATTACCCTTCTGCAGTCCACCAAATCCGGCTCCCCAATGGATCCTTGTCCCCCTAAAATCTTCCATCCTTTGCCCGATTTATTCGCTCTACAGATGTCTAAAATTTTTAATCAAATGTTCTCGTCAGGCATATTCCCCATGAGTTGGAAACTGGCGTCGGTTCTCCCTCTGCTGAAGAAGTCAAATCTGGAGGGGGAAGATCCTAACAACTATTGTCCAAGCTCCAGACTTCCTCTGCCTGCTAAAATGGTAGAGAAAGCCATGAATGGTGCTATATCCGGATTTATTGAAAAGCATGCCTTCCTGGACGAAACCAAGTTTGGCTTTAGAAAGCATCATAGCACCGAATTGTCACTGATTACAGCGTCCAAATTGATTAGGAAGGCCATTGATGCAGGAGGCAATGCAGCACTTGTGCTGCTTGACCTCTCTGCCGTATTTGATATGGTGAACCATCAAAAAGTATTGAAAGTACTGAAAGAGATCGGTATTAAAGAGAAAGCATTGGCGTTGCTCGCATCTTTTTTTTCTGACCGAGACAATTTGTGGCTCTTGGAGAGTTCAAATCACCACTTTTTACATTGCCAACTGGAGTGCCACATTACGCTTCATTAAGCCTAACCCTTTTTAACATCTTTGTGGCACCACTGATAAGGCTAATTAGGTCTCTGGGTTTCTCGGTTATTTCCTATGCCGATGACACCCAGATTGTGGTCTCAGTGACAGTCTCCCCTGATGACACTGCTGCACAGTTTCACATCTGTCTGCGCAGGTTGGGGACTGGATGGCCACCAATTGTTTATAACTGAATTCCAGTAAGACTGAAGTTCTCCTCTTTGGCGGGCATTCTAAATTCTGGTACCTAACTTGTGGCCGGTAGAATTGGGCCCACTCCAACACCTTCGAAGAAGGTGAAGAACCTGGGGTTCACGTTTGACTCTATGCTCTCCTTTGAAAGCCATGTCAATCAGGTCACATCCCTCTCCTTTTTCACACGAAAAGTACTGAGAAGGATTCTTCGATTCATCCCAGTTGAGTTACGGAAGCTAGTGTTTGTGGCTCTGGTGTTATCTAAAGCCGAATACTGTAATGGCCTATTCATCAACCTGCAAAAGAAGTGCCTATCCAAATTACAGATTGTGCAAAACACGGCGGCGCGTCTTTTGCTGAACATTCCAAGACACAAATCTGTCTCACCAGTGCTTAAGGAACTACACTCGCTGCCAGTGAGGAGGCGGATTGAGTTTAAGGCTCTTTGTATCGCTTTTAAGGCCACGCATGATACAGGACCGGGTTCCTTTAAACTTAATCTACAGCCATCTTTACCTGCCCGCAATCTTCGTTCATCCCACGCCCATAACCTAATAATTCTGAGGTTTATAAAATGCGCCTGGGGTGGAAGGAGGTTGTTGGCCGCACGACTAGACTATGGAATTCCCTTCCTCTAAGGTTAAAACAAGAAACACACCTGTTGAGCTTCAGGAGGCCTTGAAGACCTGGCTGTTTAACCTCTGACGTGGCCTTGAACCGTCCAGTTAATTCTGTTTGATGAGCTAGCGCCTTGATACCCTCAGGTGAATGTTCGCGCTTTATACGTTTTCTTTTCATTTAATTTTAAACTAATGCAATGTGTAATGCAATGTGTAAAGCAACAATCAGGTAGTTTGTTAAGCAGATATAACGCAATGTCTAATGCAACAATTAAGTAGCTCATTCTGCAAACTAATGCAATGCATAGTACAACAATCAGGCAGTTCATTATGCAGAAATAATGCAATGCATAATGCCACAATCAGGTAGTTTGTTCTGAAAACTAATGCAATGCGTAATGCAACAATTAGGTAGGTCGTTCTGCAGAAATAATGCAATGTGTAATGCAACAATCAGGTAGGTCGTAATGCAGAATGAATGCAATGCGTAATCCACTCCAGCATCGATCACAGTGCTTCAGATGGTCTCTCCGCTCCTCCTACTGATTCGTGGTCAGTTTCCGTCACCATATGCCCCCGACACGGATGTGGTGTAAACCACAGTGCAGCTCCACGTTCCAGCCCCCTGTACTGCCACTCCTTGGCACATACAGGCCACGATACGAGCTGGAACAAAGGCTCACGCTACCAGAAGGGAAGAGGCCGAGAGTGTCTCTCTCCGAGCCCGCAACCCACCCCAGGCGCTGACACACGTTACCTGGGGGTGCGACCTCGCTCTCCTCTCCGCCTCTCGCACTTGGGGGCCTGATGCGACTTGTTTGATTCTGGGCTGATGACGATAACGAAGATCTCAGGCTGCAACAGGGCACACACACACAGCATCGCTGAGACTCCCTTGAGCCTTGAGTGTGCACGGTCACAGGGTAATCCTCATGAAGTGTTGTAATTCAACAGCGATTAGGTTAAGCATTAGCAGAAGACATCTTAGTTCTAGCCTTTAACTTGACATTTAGCGGACTCCATTTTGTATTCACGGCAGCCATCTTGTCTGCTACATGCTGCCTCGTGCCGACCATGTGCTTTGTCCTATCTTCCTGTCCACGGCGCTTGAAATCTGCCCTGCAACAAGTGATATTTAGCATCCCTTACTTTCGTGCATGTCAAATAGGGTCCACATCTGTTAGTGATTAGTTCCAGATAGGAATGTGCTTGTCGACCCCCAAAACTGTTAGCTCCTCCCACTGATCGATTGTGCCTCTCGAATATTACCTTATATGTACATAAACTGTGCTCTTGTGTTAGTACAGCCTTCTTTTGAGCCCCTGTGCAGGTATAAATAAACCATGCTTTCTTAGCTCGTGGTGCTACTTCTAGCAATACCGAAGGATGCTGTTTAAATCGTAGCACCACCTCATGAGGTGTAATAAACATTACTTTTCTATTCCAGTTTCTGTGCCAACTTCTTCCTATTGGTCTGAGGACTTGTGCTGAGAAGGGCGAACCCCTTGCACTAGCGGGTCTGGCTGAGGCCTGCTCCGACAAATTGGCGCCTGACACGTGGAGCTCATCGGCGACTCTAATGCCCGAAGGAGTGGTTGCGACGAAGGATTGGGATCTCGCTGCGGACGATCATTGCCCGAGGAGACCTGAGTCTTGGCAAACCAAGGCGTTTTTCCCTTCTTTCCGATCTGACCATCCAGGTGGCGCCGGTCTTCAACTGAGATCTCTTCTGTCGATTCGCTGTGCAGTGACTGTTTGGTCGAATTTAGAACTTGGCAGTTGGAATCTGGACACCCTATGATTGGTAAGGGCCGTTTTACGGCACATACTATGGGTTTTGGATGCCCTTGTATGGTAAGGTAGTTTTAGGAACACTTACCGGGGCATATTTGTATTTGGTAAAGACTAGTCTTATTTGTATGAGTATTTGTATGATTTGATATATGCGTTATAACACATATAGACAGGCAATGTGGAGATTTTTCTTCAATGAGTTAAATTTGAACAGCGCAACGTACTAGAAGTACCTTAAGTGCCACTTGGTGTATAATACTGCATATTTTGCATTATTTTTAAGTATGGGCGAAATTTGCGAATTTGCGGTCCGCGAATTCGTGTGAAATGGCAAAAAAAATCCATCCAAATATGTGACCATGTTTTCCTGTAACTTTGCCAGCACACCAAAAGGCTCGGGGGTCCCTTGAGTGAGCTGGCCATTATAGTGGGGACAGGCGGGAAGACCTTTTCATACGTGTGTGGTGGACGGGGCCAAGCGGACGGGGCTTCTATGCGAGTTCACATGCATCTTGTTTATGAAGGGTCAGAGACTGAGCAGAGCAGCAGATGAGGAGAAAGCAGCCTCCTGGTCACAGGAGCTACACGGGGATGGCGCTCGGGAAACTCATGGATACAAAAATACGTTTGGCACAGGACCCCAGAATCCTTCAGATGTCCAAGATAGCTCTGCTGCGCGTGTTGGTACAAAGCCATTCTGATCCTGCTTAGTGGGGTCAGGCGCATGCAGCTGCTGCTGCTGGACAATGTCCCATCCCATACTAAACTGCCCCGTACAGGCATATGCTGGCGCTAGGCAGTAGGGTGCAGTGGCATGCGGGTGCTCCACGCCTGGTACATGCGCATACTGGTGCCAGGGGGGACACATGTTTTTTGGTGCTGTGTAACAAGTTATGACTTTACATTTTGACTGCACCAGACGGTGGTACCGCCTACACGGATCAGGAGCATCCATGCACCAGACTTCATGATGCAAGAGCATAAGGGTGCTGTGCGGTACAGGTATATATGTACTGGGGGCAGGGGGGCACTTAGCACTATGTGTGCTCACACCCAGAGGGCTCCCAGGCAATTGAGCATGAATGATTTTCACACTGAGAGGGCTCCGGGGCAGTTCAGCAGCACGGGGGCTCACACCCACTGGGCCCCGGGGCAGTTCAGTAGCACGTGGGCTCACAACCCCTGGGCAGTTCAGCAGCGCGGGGGCTCACACCCACAGGGATCCTGGGCAGTTTAGCAGCGCCACCCTCTGGTTCATCACTGCCACCCTCTGGTTCATCACTGCCACCCTCTGGTTCACCACTGCCACCCTATGGTTCACCCCTGCCACCATCTGGTTCATCACAGCACCCTCTGGTTCACCACTGTCACCCTCTGGTTCACCACTGTCATCCTCTGGTTCATCACTGCCACCCTCTGGTTCATCACTGTCACCCTCTGGTTCACCACTGCCACCCTCTGGTTCATCACTGCCACCCTCTGGTTCACCACTGCCACCCTCTGGTTCATCACTGTCACCCTCTGGTTCACCACTGCCACCCTCTGCTTCACCACTGCCACCCTCTGGTTCATCACTGCCACCCTCTGGTTCACCACTGCCACCCCTGGTTCATCACTGTCACCCTCTGATTCACCACTGCCACCCTCTGGTTCATCACTGTCACCCTCTGGTTCTTCACTGCCACCCTCTGGTTCACCACTGCCACCCTCTGGTTCACCACTGCCAACCTCTGGATCATCACTTCCACCCTCTGGTTCATTACTGTCACCCTCTGGTTCACCAATGCCACCCTCTGGTTCATCACAGCCACTCTCTGGTTCATCACAGCACCCTCTGGTTCACCCCTGCCACCATCTGGTTCATCACTGCCACCCTCTGGTTCATCACTGCCACCCTCTGGTTCACCACTGCCACCCTCTAGTTCACCACTGCCACCCTCTGGTTCACCACTGCCACCCTCTGGTTCATCACTGCCAGCATCTGGTTCACCACTGCCACCCTCTGGTTCATCACAGCACCCTCTGGTTCACAACTGCACCTTCTGGATCATCACAGCACCCTCTGGTTCACCACTGTAGATTATGGTGAGAAAGCACACCTGCCCAGCCTCAACCGGGGGCTGGTCAATGTGTTACTGAATTTGAGCTTCAAGTCCGGCACCTGCTTCCTTATCTGTAAGTGCTTCCTGTTGTGGTTGAATTTTTGTCACAGCCTGGAGCATTGTGCCATACTGTAACTATTCTCTGACCCTGCTTCGAGGGTCAGAGCAGGGTCAGAGAACAGTTGCAAGTAGGCAACAGCTCTGGAGGCACCGCTCAGGAAGCACTTACAGGGTTACAGCAGGTGCCCAAGTTGAAGTTAATTTCTTTGTAACCATTTTGTAAATGGTTACAAAGAAATTAGCTTTAACTTGGGCACCTGCTGTAACCCTGTAAGTGCTTCATGTACTTCAGTTTTTGAAAATCCGTCCCGCACGTGAATTAGCAGATTTTTCTGCAGTTTTGCGTGATTTGCGGACTGCAAAATTGCAGAAAATCCGCAAATTCCGCGAACCGAACGGATTTTACGCCCATGCTGAATTATTTTTAGCATGCCTGTTTTCAGCGCACTTCGAAAAATGTGCTGCTTTTGTACTGGGGCCCGACTTAGACTCGAAGAATTGCAACCGGCTCCCCCAGAGGGGACGACTAATAGGGATATGTACATAAAATTTGGTCTTTCTTCCATAATGTACAGCACGTTATGGAACAAATATACTAGAAAAGATCCTGAGTTATGTTGGCCTATGCATGGGTCATTTGATATACAAAAGATTGAGTATGTGGAGCGATGTATGTTTGAGCGGAAGTCTAGACGTGATATGTTTGAATGTATGCGTATGTGGGAGAAAGAAGTGCGTGAACGAGCGAGACGTGAGCAAGCCTTGATTGAAAAAGAGCAGCGGAAGAATGTGTATGAGAAAGCGTTGGAGTTGAGAAAGAAAGAAGTGAAAGAGCTGAGAGAGAGAGAGGAGAAATAACACAGATTGTAGGTATCTGGCCAATACCCTGTCCGACAACCTCTCTATCCTGTCCTTAATAATCTACAAGATGATTTTTTGTTACTAGATCGACCTCCACCTCCGTATGCCGTTCTGTCCGCTCCGTCCAAAGGTGGTGAGGATTCCGATTCAGATCAACGAAAGGTGCGGGACACCTGTTCTATGCTGTACGCACAACGTGCAGCTGATATCAGACAGGCTGCTCGTAAAGCATTACGTAGCACTGATCCTGCTTCCGATCTTTTAGCTAGTATACAGGGGTGGTCGGAAAGGGAGCAGATGTATTTCACTGAGATGTTTGCTTCAGAAGTCGTTGAATCAGTTCTGAAATTCTCTCCAGATTTAGAACCTGATGATGTAGCAACTGATTGTAAGAACATGCGCAACGGTCTTTTTGTTTTCTCTCAGGTGGATGACACAATTAGACGGTTGGTCAAATTACGAACTGAAGCGGTTCACTTGAAGGAGAAGAAAAAGCTTGCAGATGAAGCTGCGCAGAAATCTCAGACCGAAGAGTCGCAGTCTTCTATCTTCGGAACAGATAATTAAATGGCGGTTTATATGAAGCCCATGCGGGAAGCCGCGCCCTTGTATGTTCCTCCTAAAGGAGGGGGCAACAATGACGATAAAACTTCTGTTGATGCTAAAGGCTATTTCATTTATAATTGGGTATATACTCCTTGGAATAGGGCAGATGTAATGGCGCTTAAAGCAGCATTACCCGATCCACGTAAAAATCCAGCCGCTTTCTATGAGGAAGTTGAAGGCGCTATAAATTCCTGTACAATGACTTTGTGTAATATTGATTTATTTTTCGGATTAATATTACCACCGGATATGTGGAGGACCGTTCGTAGAATTAACGATCGTGCTACTTTTGGCGCAGAATGGAAAGAACTAGAGCAATTGGATGTGGAGAGGAAACCTGCTCAAAAGCCACATAAGTTAATATTAGATCTCCCTGTAGCTATATTAACTAAACTTAAAACAGTTATTCCCCCTAAAAAGATAGACTGGACTGTCCTAGCATCGTGCAAACAAAAGGTAGATGAATCAGTTTCTGATTTCTTTACTCGTTTTGAGGAAGCCTTTCATGATTTTAGTGGTCAGTCTTTGACAGATGATACAGGCAGACATTTGTTTGTTGCCAAATATGTTACAAATCTGTTACCAGGGATAGCTAGCCGTTTAAAAGCCAGTGAAAGTTCTTGGACTGCATCTTCTCCAGCATCTGTTTTAACGATGGCTCAATATTATGAGCGTCAAGAATTAGAAGCGAAAGGTAATGAAGACAAGAAATCTAAAGATTTAAAAACAAAGGTTATGTTAGCTCAAGTTTATGGTCCGCCTTCTAGAGGCTATGATAGAGGCGGACGTGGTTCTTTTAATCCCCCTTATACTCGTGCGAATTTGTCTATTAATCAATGTGCATATTGTAAGCAATTTGGCCACTGGATGGCCGATTGTCCAGTGTTGGGTGCTCAACAGGGCTCGCAAGGCCTGGGACAAATAAGGAATCGTTCTGGTTATTCAGGGCCTAGAGGAAATGCGAATTATTGTGCTCGATTTGACACCAATGTACGAACACAGGATAGGTTTAACACCTTTGATAGACGTAACCAATATCAAATGTCTGATTATGTGCAACCTGACCTTTACGATTCTGTTCATGCATAGGATTGCCTAGGATGGGGTAAGGAATCAGTTGAAGTTCCAGTAGATCAGACGGGTCCCTATGTTACAGCACATGTTTTGGGTTCTACTGATCGGTTTCTGGTTGATACAGGAGCTACTCATAGCCCTTTGTCTAAACAATTGGTTCCAAGGGCTCCCCTGTCTAGCGTAACTATTACTTCGATAGGTTTTGATGGAACACCTTCCCTTAGCGCATTGTCACAACCACTTGCATTTCATGTTGATAAATTTAGTGCTCCATGCCCGTTTTTGCTTTCTCCAAACACACCAGACAATATTGTGGGTCTTGATATGCTCAAGTATTTCAGAGCCACAATACGATGTTCTCCTGAAGGAGTGCGTGTTATTTTGAACGATAATTATTCTGTTTCTGAAAGAGCTTGTCTTGTTAAAGAGGATACTGCATTAGCTTCACTCCCTAAAACCTTGTAGGCTACCTCGGACACTGATGTGGGCCAAATGGTTATCCCACCGGTACACATTATTGTCAAGGAGGTAGCTGTGTTACCACAATTGCCTCAATACAGAATTTCACAGGAGGGCGAGGAAGCACTCACACAAATTGTGCATGATCTCATTCAAGTTGGGGTTGTTGAGGAAGTTCCATTTAATGTCTGTAACAGCCTGATTCTCCCGATATTGAAAAAGGACACTGATACTAGAGTTTACAGGTTCATTATAGACCTTAGAGAGGTGAACAAGTTGTAGTATCACAATATCCTGTGGTTTCTGATATTACGGCACTTCTTACTTTGGTTCCTCCAACAGCGACTACGTTCTCTGTTATAGATTTGAAGAATGCTTTCTTCTCGATCCCTATTCATCCTGATAGCCGATATCTGTTCGGTTTCACTTTGAATAATCGATCGTATATATTTTGTAGAGTTCTTCAAGGCTATACCGAGACACGAGTATTTACAGTCAAGCATTGAAAAGAGAGCTTGATTCCTTTGCTTTGCCTGAAGGTGTGGCTCTCATACAATATGTCGATGACACCTTGTTGGCAGCCGATACTCCTGAACAATGTGAAAAATGCACTCTGTCTTTGCTTTCTTTTCTTGCTTCACATCATCACAAAGTGTCACGAAAGAAATTGCAATATTGTAGACCAAAGGTAACCTACTTAGGTCACCTTTTGTCTAAGGAGGGACGTGCATTGACATCAGATCGCATACAAGCAATTTTAGATACTCCAGTACCTACGACACAGAAAGAAGTGCGTGCATTTCTTGGTCTTACTTCCTTTTGTAGACAATGGATTTTGGGGGTTTTCGTACATTGTTAAACCTTTGCTAGCACTTTTGACAAAAGACACTACAATACCCCTTCCCTGGAGAGATGAATGTGAAACTGCTTTTCAACAGTTACGACAAGCCCTTTGTTCAGCGCCAGTGTTAGGATCACCAGACGACACAAAGCGTTTTACACTCTACGTGCATGAGAAAGATGGATGCGCGTTGTCAGTTTTAGTCCAGTTACATGGCGATAAGCAACGTCCTTGTGCTTATTTTTCAGCAGTCCTTGATCCTGTTGCCCGAGCGTTGCCTGGATGTTTTCGCTCAGTTGCAGCAACAGCTGTGTCAATACTACAGAGTGAAGGAATAGTTTTGTCACATAAGCTGTTAGTGTTAGTACCCCATGCTGTTGATGCCCTTCTAAACCAGACAAAGACGCAGCACTTAACTAGTGCTCGTGTGACAGGACATGAATTGACATTGCTAGCTCCTCACATTACATTGAAGAGATGTGCAACCCTAAACCTAGCTACTTTGTTACCGCATCCGACGACTCAGCCTCAGTCACAAGAAACTCATGATTGCATATTCCTGACTGAGGAACAGAGGAAGGGTCACATTGATTTGCAAGATACGCCCCTTCCAGATGTGGATGGTGAATTGTGGGTTGATGGGTCCTGTTTGAAATTACCGGATGGTACGACCTCAGTCGCGTATGCAATCACCACGCTTGAAACAATAGTGGAGACAGCTCGCATACCACAGAAATCGGCTCAAGCAGCTGAATTGATAGCCTTGACACGAGCATGTGAGCTTAGTACAGATCTATGTGTGAATATCTATGCAGATAGCCGCTATGCTTTCGGAGTGGCGCACGATTTTGGCCTACTCTGGAAGGAAAGAGGTTTTCTTACATCTCACGGAATGCAGATAATGCACGGAGATTTAGTGCATACTCTTCTGACTGCATTAACATACCTAAAGAAAATAGCTATTGTAAAGTGTAGTGCACATAAGAAAGTGACAGACAGGATTGGACAAGGTGATGTCTTTGCAGATCACGTGGCACGTGAAACTGTGACGCAGAGAAGCTCTACTTCTGTGTATGTAGGGAAGTCACAAGCTGAGCATTGGCATGATGCTAGGCAGGAAGTACGAGAGATACAGAAACCTGCTTCTGTAAAGGAACGTGAACAATGGTCTGAAGAGGGAGAGTTGGATGACGAGGGTTGTTGGCGGAACAAGCAGATGGATAGATGGAAGCTGCCTATAGCCTTTGTACAACCTATGATTCAGATGGCACATGGGCTAGCACATGTTGGAGCTCCAGCAATAACAAAATTGCTTACGCAAGTTTGGGAGCATCCAGAAATTGCTAGCACAGCTAAGAGAGTAGTGCAGTCTTGTTTGATCTGTTAACAATATAATCCAGGAAAAGGGATGCAAACTCCCGCTGGAGGATTTGCTACACCAACTGCACCTTTTGAAGTCTTGCAAATGGACTATATCCAACTTGAGCGTTGTAATAATTTGAAGTACGTCTTAGTGGTGGTTTGTGTCTTCAGTAAATGGATTGAGGCGTACCCCACGAAGGACAATACTGCTATTACCACGGCGAAAGTGTTGCTGAAGGAATTCTTTCCTAGATTTGGTGTTTGCAAACTCCTATGGAGTGATAACAGACCTCATTTTGTTGGGGAAGTTATCAAACATGTCCTGAAGGGATTAGGAACTAAACAGAAGTTTCATGCAGTGTTCCATCCACAATCAGCAGGATTGGTGGAAAGGTATAATGCTACTCTGAAGTTGAAAATAGCGAAGATACAGGCTTCCACATCTTTGACTTGGCCAGATGCGTTGCCTTTGGCATTGTTGTCTATTAGATCAGTACCACACTCTCGAACAGGCCTTACCCCCTATGAGGTGGTATTTGGAAGGCCTATGAATATTTGGGGAGTTCCAAAACCGAGTTCTGTATGTGATGTACCTTGTGTCTTACTGAATGACTATCTTGCACAATTAACTGACAGCTTGGTTTCTATTCATCAACAGGTTTGAGAAGCATTTCCGGACAGATCTACAGGTGAAGCCCATGATCTCCGACCTGGCGATCACGTCATGATAAAAGTATTTGAGAGGTCAAGCAGCTTGGAGCTGAGGTGGCGTGGACCTGAATAGGTGCGCCTTGCTACGAGAACAGCAGTTCGAGTCACGAACAAGAAAAATTGGGTGCATAGTACCCATTGTCGCAAGGTATTGTCGACCCTGGTGGAACCTGCTGTGCTGACTGATCATCGAGAGATCCTGACTACGGAGAAAGGCCAAGATTTATCACCTGACGAATCTGCGGAGTTCTTCCCGGACCAGACGATACCTGGAGCATTGCGATACAACTTGAGGCCAAGAAAAGAATCTACAGTTTTGACAGAGACAGGTTGAGCAACCGCCCTGGGTAGTGGAAACGGAATGCCGATATGACAAGGTGGGGGGGGGGGTCAGCTCTGCGTAGTGTAGTGACACCCGTCTTGATCTTCGGCGAAGAAACCAACGTCTACCCGCGGGAGAAGAGCTCCTACAATTACTTTGTTTTTGTGTTTTATTTTTAGAAAGAGTTGATTTTGTTGCTAAAATGAACAAAAGGAAAATATTTGGTGTTATAGGGTTTTTTGCTACTTTGATAATTTTAACAGTAATCACTTGGTCTGTTGAAGTGATGATTCCCGCTCGTGAGTTGTTTGTTGTTACCACTTCCGTCCCAGAGGAGCACCAGCATTTCACTCTTCCATATCATGAACAGAAACATAGTCAGTCCTATCTCAATAATATGTTTGTTCAGATGCTACACCACACCCACAGTGCTACCAATACCACCACTTGTTGGATATGTGGTATGATTCCAGCGCATCAAAAGAAAGGAGGAACCCCTTTTATTCCACTTCCTTTCTCGCATAATGGCTCTTGTCGAGCCTGGTATACCCTTTTGTTTTCAACTAGAAAACCTACAGTAGGTGGACTTCTTTTTCGCTTGATTAAAGAGTGCTATCAGGACAAAGATGGGTATTCTCAAGCCAATGGAACTATATGGGAATGGGAGGAATACCAACCGGGCAATTTTTCTACGCCATATGTTTTCACCCACACAAGAGACTTTGCCAAGAGTGAACAATTTGTGATTACTGTTACAAAGACTAAAGCAGACTTATGTGTACAAAGTATTGGACGAATCCCAGTTTGAGTTTGTGAATGTACTACAGTATTAAATATAGATGGGTCCAATGATAGTTCTTTTTTAGCTTCACATAATACACATCTAGTATGTGGCAGTAATAGATACCATCGACTACCAGTTGGGTGGTCAGGTATATGTTACGTATCTTTCTTGTTACCCCCTGTTTT
Source organism: Lissotriton vulgaris (assembly GCF_964263255.1). Taxonomy (NCBI): domain Eukaryota; kingdom Metazoa; phylum Chordata; class Amphibia; order Caudata; family Salamandridae; genus Lissotriton; species Lissotriton vulgaris. The sequence continues at coordinate 919,689,794 of NC_141685.1, forward strand.
CTTGGCACCTGCATCGTATCATCGAGATTTCAAATTGTACCAAAATGTTTCATTGGATAGGAGCAAGAGGACAATAAGCACTGATGAAGTAGATCAAACAGGCACTAGTCTACAGCAGTATGTTGATTTTAATTTGGGATTGTTCTCTTTTGTGGGCGCTACATTGAATAGCAGGAAAGTGAGACGCTTAACCAGAGTTGTAGAAGCTGTCACCAATCAGACTGCTATAGCGCTAGGAAATATTACTGAGGAGTTGCAAGTTTCTAGAATTGTAGCGTTACAGAACCGGATGGTCTTAGATGTGATGCTAGCAGATCTAGGAGGAGCATGTAAAATTATGGGTAGTAGTTGCTGCGTGTACATTCCTGACAATTCGGCTTCAGTGTATGATGCAATTTTTAAACTGCATAAGATAGCTACAGATAATCACACAAAGAATGGCACTTGGTCCTTCGCTGGATGGTTCTGGGCTCTAGTCTCTGCTTGGGGTTGGACGCTACTGACTGTCCTATGTATTGTAATTGCAGTGATTTTCACCTGTTGTATGTGTATCCATTGTGGTCCAATGTTATGCTCCATGTGCATTACTACTTGTATGCCAACTAGGAGGAATATTGTGAAAACGAAAGCACAACACATGCTAAATAAGGAAGTAGCTGACATGATGCGAATAGACATGCAAGATGAGTATTTAGATTATTCTAGAAAGGCGAATGTCTTCAGCTAATGCTGAAAGGGTCCTCTGTTGTAATTCGACAGCGATTAGGTTAAGCATTAGCAGAAGACATCTTAGTTCTAGCCGTTAACTTGACATTTAGAGGACTCCATTTTGTATTCACGGCAGCCATCTTGTCTGCTACATGCTGCCTCATGTCGACCATGTGCTTTGTCTTATCTTCCTGTCCAAGATGCTTGAAATCTGCCCGGCAACAAGTGATATATTTAGCATCCCTTACTTTCGCGCATGTCAAATAGGGTCCACATCTGTTAGTGATTAGTTCCAAATAGGAATGTGCTTGTCGACCCCCAAAACTGTTAGCTCCTCCCACTGATCGATTGTGCCTCTCGAATATTACCTTATATGTACATAAACTGTGCTCTTGTGTTTGTACTGCCTTCTTTTGAGCCCCTGTGCAGGTATAAATAAACCATGCTTTCTTAGCTCGTGTTGCTACTTCTTGCAATACCGAAGGGTGCTGTTTGAATCGTAGCACCACCTCATGAGGTGTAATAAACGTTACTTTTCTATTCCAGTTTATGTGCCAACTCCTTCCTATTGGTCTGAGGACTTGTGCTGAGAAGGGCGAACCCCTTGCACTAGCGGGTCTGGCTGAGGCCTGCTCTGACAGAAGGTTTCAGGCTGCACGAAGCACATGCACACAGTATCGCTGAGACTCACTTTGACTTCTGGTGCCCACGATCACAGGGCAATTCTTCCAAGGTTCTCAAGCTGCAAAAAGCACACGCACACAGCGTCGCTGAGATTCACTAAAACATCTGGTGCCTACGATCACAGGGCAATTCTTCTGAGGATCTCAGGCTGCAAAAAGCACATGCACACAGCGTCGCTGACACTCACTTGAACTTCTGGTGTGCACGGTCACAGGACAATCCTCACGAAGATCTCAGGCTGCACGAAGCACAAGCACACAGCGTCGCTGAGATTCATTCGGACTCTGGGTGCACACGAACACAGCCCAATCCTCATGAAGGGCTCAGGCTGCAAAAAGCACACGCACACAGCATAGCTGAGACTCGATTGGAATCCAGGTGCCCACGATCACAGGGTACAGCTTACGAAGGTCTCAGGCTGTAAAAAGCACATGCACACAGTGTTGCTGAGACACTTCTGGAAACATTTATGTTCCTGAGTTTCCACCATGGAGAGCCAGCTCACCTCGGGCACTTGGGGTTACGTTACTTCAGGACACAGCACAGCAAAGACCTTTCAAGCAGGGGGACACAGCACACAGCAAAGTCCCTTTAGCCTCTTCCTTGGTTAAAGCAGCAAACTGCAGGCCAGCCCCAGAACACAAAGCAAGGGTCAGTCCTTTCCTTCAGTTTATTCAACTGTTTCTTCCTTGGCAGAGGTTCCTCTTGACCACAAAGTCGTTTTCAATCCTTTTCAGTCTTGATCATTCCAATTCCCCCGTTCAGGGGTTTCAGCTCACATAGATATACCCCTAAATGTCTTTGAAGCCTTTGTTTTCAGGGGGGCACTGACCCCTGTCTAAACCTACTTTGGGTCTCTCTCTGCCAGTGACACATTCTTAATTTGATAGAGGGGGTGTGGATCCTTAATCACTCAGCAGGGGATGGAGCCATTGTTTTATGGCTGCAGCCCAGGCCTCTCCACCTCTAGGGGCTATTCCTCCCCCCTACACTGCAGATGCAGGTCAGCATGTTGCTGTCTCACCTCCTCAACTGGGTCAAGACATTCCCCAGAACCTATCACTTTCATATCCATACAGTCAATCCACAACCAGGCAGAGACACACAGAAATGTTAGAGAACAAAAACCCAGCCACTTCAAAAAGAGTGGTTTCTAAACAAACAATGCAAAAACCACCTTCACAAAAAGATGTGTTATTGAACTGTGAGTTCGGGCATACTAAACTTCACCTCTCCATCTTAAGCCTTTGGGAAGATAGGCTGGAAACATATTACACAGCCTCCCCCATTCTCTCCTATGGGCAAGATGCCTTTCAACGGTGAAAAGCGAAATGGATAGTATTTCACTGTCAGGACATGGTACACACCTCAATACATGTCCTACCTTTCACCTACACTGCACCCTGCCCAGGGGGTACCCTGGACCTACCATAGGGGTATCTGATGTGCATAGAAAGGGAAGAGTAGGTCTGGCACGTGGGTGCACAACAACATGGCAGTTAACCAAACTGCGTGCAAGCCCTGCAGTGGCAGGCCTGAGTTCTCTCTTCAAGGCGACTTGTGTGGGTGCACAATTAGCGTTGCAGGTCCACTAGTAGCATTTGCATTACCAGCCCTGGCACACATAGTGCACTTTACTAGTGACGTTACTAGTAAGGCAAACATACCAATCATGGATAACCAATTACCAATACACTTTACACAGGGAGCACTTGCACTTTGACACTGATCAGCAGTGGGAAAGTCGCCAAAGCATGTACATTGGCAACACCATGTCAGAAAAAAGGTCTAGGGGGAAAGCAAAAAGTTTTGGGAACTTTAGCCAAAAAGGGCCTAGTCCAACAGCTGGCATCAGTGGTGACAACTAAGGGGGCAGAAGGGGGAGAGAGACATGCCCACAGCAGATGATCCTGAACCAGCCACCAACCTAGATCCTTCCTGATCTGAGGGGAAACAGGTATGGGAGAAGAGAGGGGGAGACAATGGGGAGACCAATGCACCAGAACGTGAGCCATCAGTTTGTGCAAATGAAAACAGACAGAGGGAACCAGAAACACCGTGGCAGCCAGATCACCCTGAACCTGGAGCCAACGAGCAGCCACCTTGATGAGCTGGGACAAAAGATTCAGAATGTGGGACCAGATCTTTGACACCCGAACCACTGGCAAAGGTACCACCCCAAATCGGTATGAAATCCTGCCCCAATAAAGAGATGATCCTGGGACGGAACAATGTAGGATTTTTCCAGATTGATAAGAAAACGCTGCTCCTGCAAAATGTCCAGAACCACCCTTGTGTGACTGTGAGCCAGCCTGAAAGAGGGAGCGTGAACCAACCAGTCGTCGAGATAGGGTAAATAAATATCCTCTGTGAGCCAGAGCCACCAACTGAGTCAACAGCATTGTGAAGCACCAGGGGTGGACTTCAGCCCGAATGGCAACACAGCAAACTGAAAGTGGCAGTCACCTATTGCAAAACGCAGAAAACTCTACCAAGGGAACATGGAGGTAAGCGTCTTGGAAGTCTATGGAGGTCGTAAAGTCCTTTAAAATACCAATGGGATTATGAAGTGTAAAGTCACCATCTTGAAATGAAAGGTCCTGACCCACCCATTCACTCTCTTTAGGTCCGAAAACGGTCTGAAACCCCAGGACTCCTTCTGATCCAGGGGGACAGGAACGATCGCCTTCTTTTCCAGAAAAGCCTGAACCCCATCCAGTAGAGCCCGCATCTTACCCGGATCCCTGGAGAGAGGAGTATGGATGGTGCCCCAGCTGGGAGGCAGAGCGACAAAGTCGATATGATAGACGTTCCTGACAATGTTCAATGCCCAATGATTCCTCACGTTCTGACTCCAAGCCTCCAGAAAACACAAAAGTCTCCCGGCCACAGGCATTGAAGCAACCCTGCAATCGTTGTCAGGACTTCTGCTTGAAGGAGTCAGGGTGACCCTTGGTGCCTGCCAATGACGACTTTTTCGGCTGGAATTTTCATCAACGGTTCGACGGTCCGAAAAGGGCTTGGAGGCCTGATGGGAGGAATGAAAGAAAGAGAAGTAAGAAAAAGGATTTTGAAAGTGACAAGAGTAGGAAGAAGACAAACCATTCCCATTGTAAGGAAGAACACGCTTTTGATCCTTGAAAGCTTTGGTAATCATGTTGTCCAGTTGATCCCCAAACAACATTTTCCCTCAAATGGAATCTTAAGGAGATAGGACTTTTCTGATAAATCCGCCTTCTCATCTCGCATCCACAGATTCCTTCGAGCCAATACCATGGAACAAGTCACCTTGGCAGAAGATCTCAGAACATCCGAAGATATGTCCGCCAATAATTTCGCCTGTTGTTCCATTTAAACCATCAATTCAGAGCAATCTGTCTCCTCCTGGATTGCCATGGCGAACTTCTCAAAGTCTGACAACAAGGACTGAGCTGCATAATCAGAATAGATACCTTCCTTCAAAGACAAATTCCCTGCACAGAAAGCTTTCTTTAGAGCTCCATCAACCTCCTTGCCTGTAGCATCCCCAGAAGAAAAATCCTCAGGATTAATTGCATTACGGCCAATCAAAGTGGCCAACCTGGTGTCCACTTTAAAAGAGGGAGAAAGAGAGTCCTCCTCCTTCTCCAGAGAATACAGCTTCTGCAGAAAGGGTGGAACTAAAGTGAGTTCCAGGTCATGCCATTCACCAGAGATCAAAATCCTTGATCCGGACATGAAAGGGCATAGCAAAAACAAGGGGCTTAACATACTGGGAAAAAATGCCTTCTGTCCCCTCGGATGAAGAAAAAAAGGCGCAATTTCCAGGTTTTCCTGGATATGCTGCAGAATATCCAGAACTTCCTCTATACGCACAAACTTTTTTAAAAACCTTTATTTTCCAGTTTTGCAAAAAAGACAAGACATTAAAGATACAATGCAGTTGGATGAATCAGCATTTGCAAAAGAATGATAGGACAAATCAAATAAAAACAAGAAATACATAAAATATCAGCAAATGATAATGTGTCGTGGACAAAAACACTATACACTATACACATCCAAGGACAAGAAAAGAGTGCAGTGCACAAAATAGGCAAGCAGTATTCCCACAACCCAATCCCAGCGGCAGCAGAGATCTAACCTACACCCTCAGGGGTAATGCCGGCCTGCGCCTGAGAGTCTTGTGCTGCCTTACATCGGGAGATATATTCCCTGTAAGGACCCCAAATATCAATGGGTCTGGATGAGCTGGGAAGTAGATTACTAAATTCCTCACAATTGACATTACAGAACGCAAGGCTGTTCAACCAAGAGCACAGTGTGGGGGAGCGCCTACTGCCCCACAACAGTGCAATCTCCCATTTGGCCAAGAGGAAACCCAGCACAGCTAGCCTACGAACCTTCCTGGGGAATTTAACGACATAGCCTAGAAGTGCAATCTCAGGAGAAGCAGGAGTTGCATGGATAATATGTCTCCCAATGTGGAGTGTACGCTCAACCAGTTCTGGTGGATCTTAGGACAGGTCCAGGTAAGGTGTGCAAAATCACCAAAGGGTGCCGAACATTTCTGACAGTGCTGTGGTCTGGACTTGTCAAGTCTGTGAGAGTGGGCGGGAGTGAAATACATCCAGCGAAGGAATTTAAAATGAAGTAATTTATGTTGGCTGTTCAAGGAGACGTCACTGGTGGCCCTGAAGCAATGCTCTCACTGGTCGTCTAAGATCGGTCCTCCCAAGTCAGCCTCCCAAGCCGCCCGAACCCTGGAGTCATCCATGGGTCTAAGAGTTCCACACTGCCGATAAAGTTTAGAAATCAGATGCATCCCATCTGGGTTCTGGATCAGCAGAGTGAGGGGGGGAACCTCACTCCGCGGGAAAGGATGGAAACCTGGCCCTTAGAGCGAAGCGTACCCGAGTCAGGATAAATGTATCCATAAATGAACGTTCACTAAAGCAAGCCTCTTCTGTCATTGAAAATGCATGTCCGTCAGGAAACAAGTCCCCGAGTGTGTGTACATGAAATTTCTCCAGAGTGCGCTTGACCAAAGTTTCCCCGATGATCGGAAGAAGGGAAGAGTTAGGCAAGGGTAAGGCAGGGGAATATAATAAGTCCAGCCCCAAGAGTCTGCGTAGTCTGCTCCAAGCCCAGCACGTGGTGGAGACTGTCTGAACATCCCGGGGGTCCTGAGGGAAGCCCGAGGGAAGGAGTGTAAGAAGCTGTCGCGGGAGTACCAGATCCGCCTCCAGCTTTAAATATGGGATGCGCGCATCCGGGTGGAACCAAGCATATGCGTAACAACACTGCGCCACCAAATAATACAAATAAAAATCTGGGACACCAAGACCGCCTCTCTCCGGCGGCAAAGTCAGAATCTTCCAACTGACCCAGGGCGTCTTGTCCCCCCAAACCAGGCGTAACAATATGGAGCGAAGCTGCGAAAAGAAGGCCTTGGTGAGGGGAATGGGAATATTATTTAAATAGTACAAAAACCGGGGCAGAGCTACCGTTTTGACAATAGCGACTCTACCTGCCTTGGACAGAGGCAGACGTAGCCACTTCGTGACCTGTGATTCTAACGAGCTAATTGCTCGGCCATAATGAAGGCGGATCATCGAGGCGGTGCCAAGATGAATATGGACCCCGAGGTATTTAACCGAATCGTCACACCATTTCAATGGGAACTCGCACTGCCAGGGCGTGGTGCTAGCCGTAAGGGGAAAAATAACTGATTTATGCCAATTAACGTGGAGCCCAGAGAACTCACGAAACCGGATGATTTCCCGAATTAGGGGGGCCAGATTGACTTGGGGCATTCGAAAATAGAGAACAGTATCATCTGCATACATTGATAACAACAGAGGACCAGTACGGAATTGCAACCCGCGCTGCAAGTGTTTTTCCTGGAATTGCCGAGCTAAAGGATCCATGGCCAAAATGAAAAGAAGAGGGGATAAAGGGCAGCCCTGTCTTGTACCGCATGACAAAGGGAGAGGATCAGACAGAGTGCCGTTGAGGCGCAGCCGAGCCGAGGGTTTAGTATATAATAGAGCCACCGTCGCGACAAAACACTCCGGCATGCCCATACGACGCATGATCGAAAGGAAAAAGGGCCATTCGAGAGAGTCGAACGCCTTTTCAGCGTCGAACAAAATAGCAGCGACGGAGGTAGAAGGCTCAATTCTGTGCAACACCGTAAACAACGTCCAGAGTTTGAGAGAGGTGGACCGACGAGGGACGAAGCCAGACTGTGCCAGGGAAATAATGAATTCCATCAATAATGATACTCTAATAGCTATAACCTTGGCCAAGATTTTATAATCCAAGTTCAACAGGGATAGTGGCCTATAAGAGCCACAGAGCATGGGGTCCTTCCCCGGTTTGGGCAATAGGATGATCACCGCTTCTCGGAACGTCGGGGGGAGGATACCCGCTTCAAGAGTCTCGGCGTAAACCTCCACCAAACGCGGCACCAGTATGTCCTTATATGCCTTATAAATGTCGGCAGAGAAGCCGTCGAGATCAGGAGCCGAGGATGCACGCAGGGCGTCAATAGCCTCACCAATAATATCGGGGGGGATGGGAGTCAAAAGAAAGTCCTGCATATAACGCTCCAGGTAAACCAGGGCTACCTCAGATAAATAAGACTCTTGGTTGCTAGGATCCCCGGACAGGTGAGAGGTGTAAAGAGATTTATAATAGGAGAGAAATAAATCGCAAACATCAGGGGTGGAATGCAAGGGAGAGCCATCGGGCTCAGCCATAGAAATGATATATTTGGGGCCTCGGGGAGGGCGCAATGTGTTCGCCAGGAGCCTACCCGGGCGCTCACCTTCACCATATCGACGTGCCACGCTAAGTTTGTTGAGGAACGACGACTCCCTATCGGCGGCGTCTCTGAATTCCACGCACAGCTCTAGATGTCGTGCTCTAAGGGATTCAGTGGGAGCAGCAAGCAGCTCGCTGTCTATAGCAGCAATATCCCTCTCGATACAGCCCAAAAAGTAACACAGATCACACAAGCTACCAGCGTGCTTCGAGATGCAGACACCTCTGATATAAGCTTTGAAGCCCTCCCATAAGACTGCCCATGTGTCGACAGACCCGGTGTTCAAGTCAAAATAGTCTTCAATAGCCTATATAACTTCTTCGTTAAAAACTGGATCCATCAAGGCACGGCCAGGGAATCGCCACTGCCTCTCACAGCCACCTTCTCGGGGAATGTGTAACTGTAGGACCACCGGGGAGTGATCAGATAGGGTGCGGGGAGAGTCAGGACTGTCCCAATCCAGCCCACCACCCCGGGGGAACCAGCCAATAGTCAATCCTCATCCAAGTATTGTGGAACCCAGAATAATGAATGAATGCAGGGTGTTGCGCATGTAGATGGGATTCCACGTCAACTAATGAGTACTGCGCACAGATCTCCCTGAGGGCTGATCGGGCACGAGCTTTGGTGTTGGGGGATGTAGCAGTGCTGTCCCTAGTGTGGTCCATCAGGAGGTTAAAGTATCCACCTATGATCCGAAGCCCGGTGTCAATCGAGAAGAGGCGAGTCAATAAGGAGTGAAAAAAGGAGGGGGAGTCAGTGTTCGGGCCGTACACTCCCACCAGGGTGACCTTGTGTTCCAGCAGCAGTCCAGTGATGATTAAAAAACGGCCATCAGGGTCCTGATACATGTTACAGTGTGCAAACTGAATTCGTTTATATTTAAAGATGGAGACCCCACATGCATATCTACTATAATTGGATTAAAACCTATGGGGGCCCCAGCCAGAAGCCATTGAATCACTGTCGGTGCCAGACAGGTGAGTTTCCTGCATAAAAAGGACATCAACCTTGTGTCAAGCTACAGAATTCAGCACTGGTCTGCGCTTCCTGATGTTATTCAGACCACGCACATTCCATGTTAACAGTGAAAGCCCGGAAGGAACGGGCACATTCCCTAGCTGTACCATCTGAACTGCATCAAAACTATCAAAGTAGAGCGTGAATGTATCACATTCCACAAAATAATCGTCATCTTCTGCAAGCTGGAACAACCATCATTAAACAAATAACAAACCCCCCCACCACCCCCACCCAACCTCTTACATCCTAAGAAGAGGCAGACCCAAACATAGCGACCTATGCACTTAAAAGACAAAAACTAAGCAAAGTGAGCGGATCAAAGGAAACAAAGTGCAGCATCAAAACAATAAAGAAAACCACAGTGGTGCACACCATGGGGCATGGCAACGCCACACCGGTCGGGCAAAACAGCAATCAAATACTCAATGTTGCGGAGCGGCACATGTGAAGGAAACAACCATTAATAGGACACATCAAAGGAGCATTGCAACACAAAAGGCAGTCAACTTGTCCTGGCTTGGGAGAAGAGGTCCACACTAGACTGCGATGCTTGCGTCTGAGGGGAAAAAGACCTCGGGCCCTCAGAGCCAGCCATATGGTCTTTTTATAATCACAGAGGAATTTCTGCGCTTCAGTTGGAGTGTCGAACACCCGTGCTCTGCCATTTACGTCCGCTCACAATCGAGCAGGATAAAGCATACCATAGCGCAGGCCCAAGTTCTTCGCCGTCGCCTTGACACCCTGGAATTTGCGCCTGGCTTCCTGCACCATGATGGTAAAATCTGGAAAAAACAAAAGTCTGCTACCCTGCCACTGGATCTACCCCAGGTCATGAGCCGCACGCAAAGCAGTGTCGCGATCACAAAAGTTCATAAGCCTGGCGATGATGGGCCTAGGAGGTTGACCAGGCCTAGGATGTGGGCCCAATGATCTGTGAGCCCGTTCGTCCACAAAGCCCTGGGTGAAGGAGTCTCTGCCAAAAAGATCTGAGAGAAGTTGTTCCACAAATGTGTCCATGCGGCCAGTGGATGTCGATTCCGGAACGACAAGGATTCGGATGTTGTTGCGGCGACTCCTGGCTTCCAAATCCTCGTTCTTGATGGCGACATCTTTAAGGATCTTCTCCACCCGTTCCAGCCGCTTTAAGGAGGAGGAAGCCCCGTCCTCTATGTCTGAGACCCTGGACTCAACCACATCCAATCTTCGGTCATGAACCAGGATCTTTGTATTCATCCCCGCCAACTTGGTGTCCAGATCGTCGAAACGACCTTCTAGAGTTTTAAACCCCGCTTTCATCTCTGCCAGCATGGCTGCAACTAGGGGTGACAAACCTTCCGCGTCCTGGGGGGCCGGAACCTCCGCCATCTGGTCAGCCGTGGTCTCAGTCGCAGCGCCCAAGCCTTGTCAAACTGGAGCTTGGGCTGTTTGGGGTCTTTCTTCACCATTGTCGCTGAAAGTGATGGGAGGGAGATCCCATGCTCAGCCGGAAAACACTGCAACGCTGACTTAGCATTGAATGTGAAGACCAGGCAGACGAAACCAGGGGGGTCGGGCAGCAAATCCACGTGGGCGGTTAGGTACGGAGTCGTTCCCAAACAGTGATTGATAGTGGACACCAGACAGCCAGGGGAGGCAGCCCGGCCGCAACCAACAGTGAGTGGCAGTCTAATGCAGTAGGCGACAGGGAGGGTAGCAGGTAATGTTCGCCTGGTGTAGACCAATAGCCGCCGGTCAAGTGTGGGCACCAAAGCAAAGACACAGCCGAAGTGCTAGGCAGTGACGGGTCTCCACACAATCAGCAAGGAGCAGGGTATTCACCATGCCAGCCGCAGATAGAAATTGGCCCCAAGCAGGCAGGGATGTGCGGCCTGGGAAAGGAGGCAGGTCGGTCAACAGCGGCAAAGCAGGAGCGGGCAGCAGTAACACGGCAGTCTGGGGCCCAAATCAGGCACCGCCGTACTGGACGCCCTCAGAGAGACCCACAGCCAAAACAGAGACTGGGACCCAAATGCCAGGGGAACACCCCCAGCGCGGACCCCCAACCACTGCAGGAGGCAGGTAACCCCCGGACGCCGAGGGTGGAAATCCCACACAGCCCCAGCCGCCCCGGTGCAGCCCCAAATACCAGCCAACAGCTCAACCCCCCCCCGCAGCCCCACCCCCTGGCCCGCCGACCCCGAAACTTGAGGTCCCGGCATCAGGGATCACACCAGACCGGGAAGACCTGAGGCTCGCCCCAGGCCCGGAACCCGAACCGGAGAGAGCGGCCGCCAGGAAGCAGGCGGCGGAAGGGAGGGAGAAGAGAGAGTCAGGCTACGGAGCTACACCCAAGGCAGCGGCAGACACAGGCCCCCACCAACCCCGGCAGCCTCACAGACTCACAGCGTAGGCCTCAGCGTCGTCCCGGGCACCTCAGACTCCGGTACTCCTTCTTGGCGGATCGCTTCATCTCATCGGCCCGGGCGATGTGTGCAGCATGTCCCTGGCCACGGATGGGTAGTATCCGGACTTGTCAGCTCACCCCTACATCAAGTAAAGGTGGAAAAAAGCGTGCCCGACCGGCGGAGCTTCAACCAGAAGTGTCCATCTTGGTCGCCTCCGAGACCACGCCCCCTCTACGCACAAACTTCCCCATAGAGGTAGATGGACGGCAAGCCTCAGAAACTGAGAAGACGTCACAGGGCGAATCCGCAGGACCCACCACAGAACCAGAGCCTCTTCTTTTGGGTGGAACCCTGGACTCCAGAGCACGAGCTACAGCAGCCTCAATCATTGCCTGAACCTCAGAAGCCGAGATTATGGCATAAGAATCCACCGAACCCCTGGATTTGCTTCAGTGGGGGGAGGGGGGGGCAGGGCACTAGGGCATTATAAAAAAAAGAATTAAAAAAAATTTACCTGCAGCAGTCCCCGATGCGCTCTTCTCTTCAGGAAGCACAGGCTCCCAGAATGCTCTGAGGCCAATCCTGAAGCTGCTCTCATGCAGAAAGCAGCTTCAGGATTGGCCTGAGAAACCTCAATTCATGCTCCAGGACAGACTGTGAGTCTGTGCCTGCTCTGTGCAACCCAGCAGCGTTGTTGGGTTGGCGAGATCTTTCACAGCGCATGATGGTTTGGCCGGCCTGAGACTGCCGGCCAAACCATCATGCACAGTAAGGGGAGTGCAATACCACCTCCATCAGTGAGTTTCCCTACCAGGCCCCACCCCAGCAGGAAAGGAAAAAAAATAAAACAAGTGCCGTAGCCAAAGCAGAGGAACCCCGCTGGTAATTGCATTAATGCTCCTGCTCCAGAGTTATATTTGTATCCTGCAGGGACGTTTTTTGAATTCCACTAGGGATGACTTTTCCCCCTGTGTGTTGGAGCAAGTGGGTTCAATTCGGTTCAAAATGGTTGTGTTTGTTGAAACAGCATCTGGATATCCTAGTTGAGTTTAAGTGCTTTATAATACGCTCTGTAATCCCAGTATAAAGGGCAGTCTCTGATTTCTTTATAATCGGCAACTTCACCCAGTCGCCGATTATAAAGAAAAGACCCGATTATAAAGAAAAGACGGCAGAATTCAAACATTATAAGTTATTACAGTTGAGTTCTGACATCACAGTGTCTGTTGCCAGAGCTAGCAGCAGAGGTGAAAGTCATGTCAGGTCAAAGAGCTTAAATTAAGCTGCTGTTTAAAGCAAAGAAAACAGAACTTGCTTTTCTTTCTTCTGTTCTATTTTATTAGAGTACAATAACAAGAAGAGAAAATATGTTTATTTTTGTACTCCTTAGAGAAAAGCCAGAATCTTTCTGCATGTTTCTACAAATTCAGAGCTATTGCAGCCCATTTGAAAAAATAAAAATGACTTCTATTGAATTGTTTCTAATATCATTTTGCCACAAATACCTAGCATGTTGTTTATATGTTTAATTTTCCACTAGAGGATATATTTGTATTCTTCATGTTTGCAAACGTGCTTGCTATTTCATATGAAAGAGCTACGAACCAAGGTTGTAAGTAGTTTGTGGAAAAGGTGATGGTGGGTCCATTTGTTATATGGGATAAAGTACACCTCTGGCTTACATGATAAAATGAATACAAGCCACCTCTGACTTCCATAACTATATAAAGGAACTCAAACTTCAACCTCCTTCCTCTATATGGTTATGGAACTCCTCTGTGACTTGCAATATCCATATACTGTGGCACTACATTATTGTCAAAACCTCCCCAACAACCAAAACGCCAATAACAATAGCCATAAGATCCACTGTCCTTGAGAACATAATCTTTTAAACCAACAGATAAGCACAGTGTTGAATATTGGGTGCATATTTTATTTGCTAAATTGTTATCTATACAGACTGGAGACAGCATTCTCAACCCAGTATTCCATACTAACCACTCCGTGTGATCCATGTAAAGGAGTTAGCAGTCCAGTAGCTGGGGTGGGCGGAGCTAGGTGGGCAGAGGGGAAGAGGTGGGGACAGGACAGGAAAGGGCCAGTTAGAGTAGGGACGGGGAACAGGGCAGATGTAGAAATAAAGGGTTGAGTAAATCTACACTGTGTCCGTGTGTAATTGTAGTGGGACACTACAACTGGCGACGAGGGTGGGATAGGAGAAGCAAAACCCACCCGAGTGAACCCCGTCCCGCAGCGTGGAGCGTCCAGAGCTCCACTGCAGCAGCGATCCTGCGGCGCCAAAGGTGAGGCCCCCAGGAGTGACCCGGCGGCCGCTCGGAAGCGGGAAGAGCCGAGGAAAGAAAGAGAGCAGAAAGAAAAGCGCCGGTCGCGCTGGATGCGCGGGCCCCGTGGGCGCGAAAGCGAAGTGAAAGTCGGGGAGTCCACCCCGACGCTGCCCCAGTGCCTCCTGCAGCCCTGCGAGGGCAGGAAAAGAGCCCCACAAGTGAGCGGCGAAGCGCCCTGCAGCCGGCACCGACACCGGCGGGAAAGTGAAGCCTTGTCACCTGACGCGTGGCAGACGAGACAAGAGGGCCGGGTCGAGTAGCAGAAACTCACCTCAACACTGCCGGAAGAGCAGAAGCCTGCAACCGTGAGTTCAGTGGCCCCGAGAGTGTGTGCCTGGAGCGAGGGAGAAGACCTTGTGTGCTGCAGAGGGGGCGGCCATCTTAAGGTCAGGCAGCTTGGAAGACAAACCCTACCTGAATGGGCGGCGGCCATCTTTGAGTCAGGCAAGAACCAGGAACAAGCATTGGCAGCACAAATTGACAAACCGTGGCCAGATAGCCCAGCAAACCTTACCAAGTGAACACAGGCAGCAAGAAATAAACAAGCATTGGTAGCTGAAGTAGACAATTGTGGAAACAAACACCGGTAACTGCAACCAAAGTCAAAACAAGCACTGAAAGTCCGCCGTCAGAATGTCTAACCCTCCCGCGCAAAGGGAAGTCAAAGGAGGAACGCATCTACGAGCACCGGAGCCATTAACCATCACAACAGGAAGCAGCATGGGCCTCAAATGGCAGGAATGGCTAGAGGACCTTGAGGACTACATTGAAGGGTCCAAAATAGAATCAGACAAAGACAAAATAATAACCCTTCGCAACCTAGGAGGGCGTGAGATAAGCAAGATTGTGCAGAGAGATCCCAGCCACAGAAGGTGATACCTTTGCCAAAGTGAGGGCCGTGTTGAATAACCGTTTTCTGCACAAAAGGAATGTTGATTACGAGCGACACAAGTTCCACCGACAGCGCCAGGGCAAAGAAGAGCCACTGAATTCCTTCATACATCGACTGCGACGTCAGTCCCAATACTGTGACTTTACAAACTTCTCGCCCGATGCGGCCATCAAGTCCCAAATAATCTCTGGATGTCACTCGGAGTCGCTGAGACGACGACTGCTAAGAAAACCGCAAGAACTCGCAGAGATTGAGGAAAATTCCCGGCTGTATGACCAGGCCGAAGAAAACGCGGCGGACATCGAGATTAGACCCAGTACTAGCAACGAACATGCCAACCGTGTCTCCGACCGACGACATGGAAGACAGGACCATCGTGGCAACCCGCGTGACAGGTCACGCCGATCCAGATTTTCGCCCAGGCGTCGCCCGGACCACAGAAAGAAAGAACCTGAGAGGAAAGATCGGCGACCCGAACGCACGAGGCAGTCTTTCAGGTGCGGGTACAACTACCCTCACATCGACTCCTGCCCCGCCATGGGCCAACGCTGCAGAAAATGTGGACGGTCCAATCACTTTGAGGCCATGTGCGGCGATTACCACAGAGAAAAACGCAGTGACAATGACAGACGAGCCAGCCAGCAGAGGCCCTCGAGATCTGAAACCAAACGTTACCACGTCAGAGCCGTTCAGGGTGAACCCACTCGGTCTCCAGCGTCTTCTCACTCCAGCCACGAGTCTAGACGCTCCAAATGGGACCGTTGTTCTCCATCAAGAGAATCAAGATCTTCCTCATCCAGGCGGTCTTCATACACCACTGAGTACATCAACATCGCTGACAACGATCAGCTCAAACGCTACCCACGTCTCAACATCATGGTGGGCAACCACGCAGCAAAATTCGTGATGGAAAGTGGCGCGTCGCTCAACTACATCTCAGTTGCCGAACATGAACGCATGGTTCCAAAACCTCGCTTGCATTTTGCGCCCGTCCGTGTGTACACCTGCATGTCGAGGAAACCACTCCCGTGCCTAGGCAAATTCGACACCACCCTCACGCATGGCGACATCTCTGTCCCGGCAGTCATCCACGTCATTAAAGGGCCTGATGCCGACTGTCTGTTGAGCCTCCCCACCGCTGAACGCCTTCGCTTGGTGCATATCCTTTTCAATGTGAATGACAGTTCAGACTATGCTATGAAATTTCCATCACTATTCCAGGGCCTAGGCAAATTGAAAGACCGGCAAATTCGTCTGCACATCAATGAATGAATCAAGCCAGTGGCCCAACATCCACGACGAGTGCCTTTTCACTTGCAATCTGCAGTTGAAAACAAACTGCAGGAACTCTTGGACGCTGACATCATCGAGCGCACCGAGGGGCCCACACCCTGGGTGTCCCCGGTGGTCCTTGTCCCCAAAAAAGGGACCCACGACAAAGTCCGTCTCTGTGTGGACATGCGCCTGCCGAACACGGCTATCGAAAGGGAGAGACACCCCGGCCCACATTTGAGCGACATGATCACGGCACTCAATGGGGCTACAGTGTTTTCTAAACTGGACCTTAACAAGGGCTACCATCAGCTCGAACTGGACGACGGCTCTCGCTCCATCACAACCTTCGCCACGCACCTTGGTCTGTTCCGCTACAAATGGCTCAGTTTTGGCGTCTCATCGGCTGCCGAAATTTTCCAGGAGGCGATACGTCTTGTCATCCAACACATACCGAACTCCCTCAACTACAGCGATGACATCTTAGTGTACGGATCGGACATGCGAGAGCACGACATCGCCCTTGACCGTGTCTGCCATGCCTTGATGGACGCAAACTTGACTCTCAACAAAACTAAATGTGAATTTCATCAATCAACCTTGAAGTTCTTCGGTCACATCTTTTCGTCCAATGGCATGAAACCGGACCCCGACAAGATCGCCATGCTCAACAACACCAAGAGTCCGGCCGACGTCAATGATCTGCGCTCCTTTCTTGGAATGGCGAGCTACTGCGCCCGCTACATTCGTGATTATGCCACAGTAAGCCACCCGCTGAGACTCCTCACAAAAACTGGCCAGCCTTTTGATTGGACCCCGGAATGCGAGCGTGCCTTCAGAGACATTAAACACGCCGTGGAATCGGCCGACTGCCTCTCGTACTTCAATCCCAGGAGGAAAACAGAGATCACCGTGGACGCCAGCCCAGTGGGCTTGGGAGCGATCCTGGCTCAGTACGACGACGAATCAGAACAGCGGCGGATCATCGCCTACGCCAGTCGGAGCCTCACTGACCCAGAAAAGAAATATTCCCAGCCTGAGAAGGAGAGCCTGGCCGTCGTGTGGGCGTGCGAACACTTCCACATCTTCGTATATGGGAAACATTTCACACTCATAACCGACCACCAGGCACTCGTCACGATCTATGGCAATCCCAAGTGCAAGATGCCCCCCAGGATCGAAAGGTGGAGCCTACGGCTACAGGAATACACGTTCACAATTGTTCACAAACCGGGGAAGGGGGAGAATCCAGCCGATTACATGTCCCGCCACCCCCGAGAATCCGCAGAGACGGCACCTTCCATCGCGGAAGAATACATCCACTTTGTGACCAGTCATGCTCGTCCACCAGCCATCCCCATGCACACCATCAGGGAAGCAACCAACCAAGACACCACCTTACAGACCGTACTGAAGCGCATACAATCCAACAGGTGGAGGTACCACCCACAGGAAGAAGAAGAGGATCCCGCCACCAAGAAAGAACTCCAGGTCTTCCGGCATGTCTCTGACGAACTCTCAGTAACCGATGATGGCCTCCTCCTGAGAGACCACAGAATAGTCATCCCGGCAACTCTGAGACAAGGAGTAATCGACCTCATTCACGAAGGCCATCGAGGGGTCGTGTCCACCAAAAGAGCACTGAGAGAGCGTGTCTGGTTTCCGGCCCTCGACCAGATGGTCGAGGACACATTGAAAGACTGTCACCCTTGTCAACTGACCAGCCGCAGCAACCCGCCCGCACCTCTACAGATGACCCCGTTGCCCGATGGGGTGTGGCAGGAAGTTGCCATGGACTTTTATGGACCCCTACAATCAGGGAAATACATAATTGTCAACATGGATGAGTACTCCAGATTCCCAGTGGCCCAGTTCGTATCATCCACCAGTGCCACCTGCACCCTCAAAGTACTTGAGGAAGTCTTCGCGACCTGGGGCGTCCCCAAGGTCATCAAAACGGACAACGGGCCCCCATTTATCGGGCACGAATTCAGCGACTTTGCGAAACAAATGGACTTCCAGCACCGCAAGGTCACACCACTCTGGCCACAAGCCAACGGCACCGTAGAAAGGTTCATGTCCACCATCAAGAGAATCTTCCAGCAAGCCACGACCGAGAGAAAAGACCTGCAGTCAGCACTGAACGAAGTCCTCTGCGCTTATAGGACCACTCCACACTCCACGACAGGCCAGTGCCCTGCCACTCTCATGCTTGGGAGGACAATGAGAAACCGGATCCCAACATGGGACGGAGCACTGAAGAAGCCCCTCTCGGATCAGCAACTCAGAGACATGGTCGCAACCGATCAGCGCTGCAAAGAGAAAATGAAAGAATATGCTGACCACAAGCGGAGGGCCCGGTCACCCTCCCTCAAAGAAGGCGACACAGTCCTTGTCAAGCAAGAACAGCGCCAAAAGACTGACTGTCGCTTCAAGGATGAGCCTTTCACAATTGTACAACAAAAGGGCACCATGGTGACTGCAGAATCAGAAAGTCGGCGAGTCACCCGCAATGCGTCTCACTTCAAAAAATGCCTTCCTGAAGACTGCCTACCTACAGCCCCCACACCTGAGGGTCAAGACAACCCGGAGTCCGGTGCACCCAACACTGAACCCTCGTTGGCACGAGAACCAGTAGCTGAGAACATTGTGTCCGCACCGGCGCGACCTCGACGTCATGTGCAGCCTCCGAAGAGACTGATCGTAGAGATGGACTAATTTCTATTCCAATTCTTATTTTGTTAAGAAAGGGGGAGATGTAAAGGAGTTAGCAGTCCAGTAGCTGGGGTGGGCGGAGCTAGGTGGGCAGAGGGGAAGAGGTGGGGACAGGACAGGAAAGGGCCAGTTAGAGTAGGGACGGGGAACAGGGCAGATGTAGAAATAAAGGGCTGAGTAAATCTACACTGTGTCCGTGTGTAATTGTAGTGGGACACTACAATCCAGGGCAAATAACGTCATCTCCCTGTGCCTTAGTGCTCTTATCTGACAAAATTGGAACAATCGGTTAAGTGCTATATGAAAATGCTGTATGTTGAAACGACCTGCGCAGGAGCGGCCCTTGCAGGTTAGAGCAGTGGGGCCGTGTTGGGATTCGACAGACAACCACGACAGAAAATGAAATAAATAATTAATTTTACCTGGTCATCGTCTGTCGAAATTCCCTCCCACACAACCCCACCGATCTTACCTGCACGGGCCGCGGATAGACCTGCATTTATATAAAACAAATGTTGCTCTGGTGGTGACCTGCTTTTTAGCTTAAAAACTGGTACAAGGGGGTGATTTAGCACTCAATAAAACCACGTTGTTAACTAAGACTTAGTTCCTTTTCCAAATATTCTGTTTATACTCATTCAATGTATCACTAGTTTCTTCTACAGCAAAATGAAATATGGCACGGGTAAAATAAAATATTAATCCCTCTAATGGACAGGACCAGGAGAAAACAAGGAGTGTAAAAGGGCAATGAAATGTACCAAGGAAGTGAAGAAGGAAACAGTCCCAAAATCCAGATAAAATCTTGGACTTATTTTTAAAAAAATGTTGTAATAAGAAAAGCATTTGTTTCTGAGGCCTAACAAACAGCTGTAATGTAATATATCAGGCAGTGCATTTTTCAGTCTACCGGAGAAACTGGTGTATTCTAGTAGCAAGCAGTTTTAATGTTGACCACTTGCAATGTGCACATCACACACCTAGTAGGTGTTTTGGTCCTTGGAAGAGGGTTTTACTACATTCCTGGAAGATATCTGTCACATTTACTCTGTAGGGGCGATGGGGGAGCCAATCCACCAGGACTCAACCTTATGACCTTCAGGTTACTCCAGTACTCTGCAGATCTCTTTAACAAACCTGACCTCTTCATGTTCTTGAATACAAAATTCCTAAGAAAGCCTCAGTATCCATGGCACCCGCAATAAGCATGATCGCCAATACAGCAAAGCAAACATGCTAACCATAAGTGTGTTGATTCTCGAGGCGTGAGAAGTTGTCTAGCAGGAAAATAAATTGTGAGGACTAAATTCGTGCCCAAGAAGGATAACTTATCTCCAGCGCAGAGAATTTCACGTCCCGTTGATGATGGAGCTGACTGCCCTAATAACATAGTTTTAGGTCAACATGTGAAAGTTAAAGTCTGTAGCTCATCCAGCCAAACAAAAGCAGTCATCTGAGTAGAATTTATCTTTGCATAACCCCTGTAAAGTCTGCTTTCATGCATGTACCAAGCCACCTACAACCATACAGTACCTTAGTATAAGAACTAGATTACTTATATGCTCTCATGTACCAAGAAACATATAGGGTCTGCGTCAAAAATTTCGGAGTACGTAAAATAGTACTATATATATATATATATATATATATATATATATATATATATATATATATATATATATATATATATATATATATACTTACTACAAAATGCAATTTACATACATTCTGATGGAAATCTCTACCGTTCCTATCCTTTCGGTGTGGACATCACTACAGTGGCAGAGATCTATGCACACGCAGGAACACTGTACTAAAAGTAGGAGGGACCTGGGGAATAATAACGACCAAAATTGGTGTGATTAAGGTGCAATTAAGCAGGAGTTTAGGGAGGGGCACATTAACACAACACACACACCTACAAAAGAATTAAGCCATTGCAATTCACAAATTGTACTTCTAAATTTACCACAGCTTAAAAATAGTGTCCTCATAGTATTGCATGTACTCCACCCAGGCTTGGTGAAGTCAAGCACCATGCAAGGGCAACCAAGGCTACCACAAAGTACTCCTATAGAAAAAAATTGAGGGAAGGAATTAATTAAGCCTACATTTTAATTTGATCAGGGCCGTTCATAGAGGTAATTTACACTTGTTAGTAATTTACATGTGTATGTTTACTCTTGTACTTTCAGTAATGTTACTACTTTTAGTTATTTATAAAATCAGAGTGTAACGTTAATGTATGAGTACACACCTCCACCCATGACAGGGGGTAGGAACAAATGTACGAGTGTAAATTACACTCATTCAAAATTGGCATAAGATCCGAATGTGATCACTTGCCTCAGGAGTTAGAATTGGCCACCATCCAGAGAGAAAATGCACACATGATAGAAGCTGAAAGCTCATCATACACAACAGATCTAAAGAGAGGAAAGTGGACCTCAACAACAATAGAATCATTGGCTCCCAAGGCAGAAAACCATCTTCAAATCACTATGAAACAAGCAACTCCACAATGGACAACTAGGAAGCGTTACAGATGTGTTCGCAAAACAACATGCTTCAAGTGTAAAACCAACAAGAGCACCCCAGTGGGTCACAAAAGAAAAGCCGCAAACGCCACATGAGAAGGGTAGTGAAAGAACTGAAACAAAAAGGTAACAGGGCTATTCTGGCAGTGAGGAAATATCCAAACAATGCAAACTTAATATCGGAGTGAGGAGCTCAAAAAAGACCTAAAACTGCCCATTTGAGAGTAAAGAAACAAAACACAAAAGCCTTCTGGGACAAATTCATTTTGGACATTAAGTACCATAAATCCAATTCCATTTGGAGAAGGATGAATGATTAAAATAACCGACTGTGATACTTTTATGAAACTGGGCCGGATGTAAAGGCGATGAGTAACTTGTTTTGCAATGGTGTCTTTTATTCAGATTTTAATTACAACTTTAATATGCATAAACGTAAATAAAAGTTTCTTCAAACTATGATTTCTGTCTTTTCCTTTCAGATCTTCGCTGAGGCTGGATTCCCCAGATTCATGGCAGAAAAAGACACGAGCGGTAAGTACGGGTTTAAGAGATAATATTTAGAAGTTTCTGTCACCAACACCATTGGTGGTTATGTGGGAAAAGAAGGAGAATCCCAGTAAAGACAACCAAAGGGCTATACTCTGACTTGGTTTGACATTCACTTTTTATTTCTGTATTTCCACCCTTTAGTACGAAATAAATTGTATCAGGGGAAAAAAAAAGAAAGAGAAAAAATATCCCTTATCTTGTGAAAAAAGGGCGGTTTGGTCTGCAATATCACTTTTCTTGCACTTGTCTTAATCCCTTCTGGTTAGACAAGCAATAAGGATTTCAATCTCTATTTTGAATGATTCTGCCGTAAGCATTATGGGACTTGTAGTCCTTATCAGGAATGCCTATTTACTTTTCTACAAGTATCGCCTTTTAGTTAAGGCCTTAATTAGGAAAAGCATAGGCTTCCCACAGGGGCGGCCTTAGGCATGTGTAAGCTGTGCACCTGCACAGGGCCACCAAATCCCAGGGGCCACCACGTCAATATAATAATCCTCTGAGGATGGATACATATGTGCGTGACGGCCCCTGGCAGGGATTTGGCAGCCTCCGGCTCTTTTCCACTTCCAAGCACCCTGACACCCCCCCTCTTCACTGGCCCCCGTGCTCTGCCCCGCCTGGACCCCCTCTTCCGGGGCCCCCTACCTACGCTCCCTGCCCAGGGCCGCCATGAGCCTAGAGCCGCCCCTGCTTCCCAAAACACCCTACACCAACACCACACGTGTCCCTTAACCCTACTACAGTCTCCTCCCTTTGCCCTCTCCCTGGTAAATCCACAATTTAGCCCCTGGTGCACACCCGCTCTGCTGCGGCAGCCAATCAGCGTCCTCCGGGGCAATCCACCACTCTTGTGGGCCCGACTCAATGTCCTCCTCCTCGGGAAATGGTCCTTCAAGGTCCTCCGAGTCGGCGCCTTCCACAGCCCTCTCCCTTCCAGTTAGGCACTTCTTCCTCTCAGCCGGATACATCCAGTTCATCCTTCCTTCTCTTCCAGTTTCCGTTCTGTCCTCCCGGGGCTCTGCATCCTCGTTTCTTCTCTCCTCATCCGGGGTTTCGTACTTCCGTTTTCTTTCGGCAGTCATCTTTCCATTTGCCAACTCGACAGACCTGTTTAAATAGACGTCCGCTTTAGCTGAGTTGTGTGTCTGTTTAAACTTTCTATCTTTCTTTTCCCAAATCCTGCAGCGTCAAGGGAATCCAGCAAGAGAATGAAAAGGTGGAGGACCGGAAGAGGAGGATCCCCAGGTATGTAAATCCTCACACCCATTAAAGCACCATTTGAGATGAAAAAACTGAATTGTCTCTCAAAGGGGCGTGGTCAATGTAATTAAGGGGGTGGCTTAAATCATCGTAAGCTAAGAATCTATGCTTAGCATAGTGTGCCCCTCCCCAGTTGTATTTTGCAGTTTCTGTCATTGCTTCCAGATATATATAATTTTTTTTTTGCATATTTTATATAGCGCGAACTCGACCCGAAGGTATTGGAGCGCTTTACGTGAGCACCGTATTTACATTACACATTCAGGCACGGGGAGATTAAGTGATTTGCCCAGAATCACAGGATGTGGACACGACCTTGAGGCTCGAAACCTAGTTTCCAGCACCAGCGTCGGGCGTTTATGCCGGCGGACCACAACAAGTAACATCATACCTAAAACAAGTCAGGACTGTTGGCTTTGTCAATGGTTGTTAGTTGCATAAGATAAATAAGAAACAACTATGGCTTGTATATTATATTGAAAAAGCTTCCACTTAAAGCCCTGGTGAAACCACCAAAATGTTGCTGCTCCTGAGTTTCAAAAAGAGAAGTGAAATCCAGAGAGAAAATGACTCTCTTTAAAGGATTTACCTTCCCTTACAACGCTCACCTGGCAGGACGTCATGTCCTAACTTCTCCACTAGTGAGAAGTGAGCAGTGTTAGCACGCGCACATCCATGTGCCTGTGGTCACTGCAGTCTGGAAAAAAGCAGACCGCCTGTGCCAGTGCACGAAACAGAGCCCGATAGAACCCGTTTCGAGGCTCCCTTTAAAAAACTGCAGGTTCTCAGACCCGGTGAGACCCGGCCCACTTAAAGCCCTAGAGATATGACAATCCAACATCAATTATGAAGACACTGAGCACATAGGTGACAGCATGCCATAAATCAATGATGACTCCATTCAGCGGCAGATGTCTAAGGGTTGAATCGCCAGAGCTCCAGGTCCAAACAGAATCCCGCCTGTCATTTTCAAAGCTGATCCAACCGAATGGGCTAAGCACTGTTGAATCACATCTTAACAGGTGCCACAATACCTGCGTCATGGAGGGGGTCCAATATATTGCCTATGTTCAAAGGGGATTGGCTTTTGGACATGTAAAGAGTTCATAAGAGATGAAAAATCTTACTACAAAAAATATCAATCTAAGGCAAATATTATGTAGACCTTTTGGATACCAGATTGGAAATTAATAGTATACACATGTGGACAACATACAAAAAAAGATGTGGCTGTCAATTGGTTGTGAAAAAAACTCTATGAGGAAAGAGTGTACTATATATCTTTTACTAATTGTCTACATTTTGCAAGGGTTTATGATTCATTGTATAAAGAATGTGGTGGTGATAGACATGAATTTGTAATAAGAGAAAATACAATATGAATAAAGTAGAGTTGCAGCTATCCGGAGCTGGTTTTTTTTACACAATTTCTAGAGTTGAGTATGTAAAGCAATTGTGATACTCCAACAGTAAATAATATTCTACTGCTGATGGAAAAATACACAAAATGTATCCCTCGTGGCCTGCTTTCCTCCTGGTTGCTTATAGTAATTAGCCAGCACCTAAGAGGGTGATTTGGCTATCCCCTCCAGATATATCCACAAAGGTGATGACAAGGCAGTCACAGAGAACTACAGAATCATAGCCCTATTAAACAACGAGGCAAAATACTTTGCTGGTGTGCTACTGGAGCACTTTTGTATTGAGCCTCCACAAACTCTACACCATTGGTCAATCAAACCGGGTTCATAAGAAAACAGGGACAACATCAAATATCATGGTCTTTTGACTGCAAAAATCAAAGCAGGCTCTGGAGGAAACTCCCCAACTACTCATCCCTTCGGTGTTTCTAAGAGCAATAAAAAACCTGTACACAAACACACGGGTAAGAATTAAACTGGGTATTGGAGCAAACTTATCCAGGGCAATACCCACAACTGAAGGCCTCAAACAGGGGCGCATTTGGCACCTACACTTTTCAACCTGTTTCTTACAGGCCTATCCCCAGCTTTGACCAGTGTCAATTTTCATCCACCACAACTTGGCTCAATATATTTAACTAACTTCCTAAACGCCGACGATCTGGTATTGATCAGTTGGACAAAGGTCGACGTGCAGCGCCTTTTGAATGATACCCAAGAATACTGAAGCATGAATGGCCTGGCAATAAATATGAAGAAGATGAAAATCATAACCTGCAGGAGTAAAGATACTGGAAAGACCAGTTGGTTTCTTGATGTAGCCAAGATTGACAACATTTGCAAAGAAAAATACCTTGGCCTACTCTTAGCTAGCCATGACACTTTTCAGTGCCCGGAAGAGGAAATGAAAAGAAAAGGGATCGCTCTGGCAATAGGGATGAAGATCCTATTCAGAAATGAACAGGCCCTATCTTTGAAATTGCCAGGGCCAAGGTAGTGCCTACCCTGGCATTTGGCAGTGATGCACTATGGGCAGAGACTCAAATATTTTAGATACAACTATAGCAAGGATATACAGGCAAACCTTTCAACTCCCTATCTATACATCACCAGCACAGATCAGGCAGATCTTGTAAAGCAGACAGTAGCTAGGCAGGTGTCCTTTGTCAATTCTTGCTATAGTTTTAAATCCTCTGAGTGGAACACCAATAATCATTACATATGGCTGGAGATAACCAACAGATCTCACTCACATGCTAGAGAATATTTATTCACAGTAATTATTGGGTTTGGTCTAGCAGAAGTATGATCTGCAACAGCAAGTTATGACATTTTTTAAAGAGCTGTAAGCAAAAACTCTAAAAACCTATTATCTTTAGAGGACAAAGAACCTTAGAAAAACGATCACATGCCTGGGTGGTCGAAATAGGTGCAAGTCACTGAAATCACAGCACTATCTGGCAGAAGCTTTCAACAGCAGGCTAAAAGGACAATACCTGAAATACCGACTGGCCATTTTGCCCTCAAACACACACACCATTCCCTGTTAAAGAATGGAAGGCAAGGGAGATTGTAGGCTGTGCAGCCCTTCAAGTGAAGACACCATTCATGTCATGTGCCTCTGAAAAACGATTGATCTGCCTCAACTCACCCGTGCTGCAACTTATATCCCGGGCTGTGAAATACCTCCAGGGGGTTGAAGGGACACTGAAAAGGAACACAACAAAAATGACCCTAAGACTGAACAGCTACAGATCCCTTGAAAGGCCACTGGATGTACGACTGGTCCCAAGTAATCCATAAGACACTTCATTGATGCTCAAGAGCCAATGGAATGGACTGATACCCCAAACTTATTGCCTGACCATAATCGAGACGCATTTTCCATTTTGGTCTGTGGCAGACCAAAGATGGCCAGAATTAACTGCCAATAACGCTTAGTTTGGGATTTCGAGACCAAGTACTGGTCAATTGGGAGAGCTGCAGGAGCGGATAATGGAGGCCGTCGCAACCTCGTGTTGCCGTTTCCAATAGTATTAACTTTATTTCGTTGAGTTTCTGTAAAGCCTTGTAGCGGGGTTCGCTACTCGTCTTGGGGAGTATTTCTTATTATTCATTTGGCCTATAGTTTACCGGAGCGGGAGTGGTGGTCACAACCACATCCTACCGCTTGATTAAAGTAATTTGTGTTTCTCGGAGTGCAACTCTCCCGGAGCGGGAGTGGTGGTCGCAACCACACGCTACCGGTTGGTTGTTCATTTTTTTACGCTCTACAGCAGGGGTCTCCAAACCGGTCCTGGAGGGCCGGATCCATGCCAGATTTTTTGGATATCCCCATTGAGATACATGTAGTAATTTTAAAAATCTGGCATGGATCCGGCCCTCCAGGACCGGTTTGGAGACCCCTGCTCTACAGAGTAGGACTTCTACTGGAGTGGTGGTCGCAGCCACACGCCATAGGGTTTTGGAGGTTTTCAATATTTATTCCATTAGAACTAAACGAAGCGATTGAGGTGGTGTCAGCCTCGCGCTTCCGTTGGTTATTGACTGTCCCTTTCTTATTCTTTAAGGGGAAGCATTTAGTGTGCCAAGTGCTTCGGGGGCTGGGCCCGGTCTCTCAACTTGCCAACTTCTTTTCCCTCTGGTGCTTCTTTATATTGGGAAATGCAGGAGCCTGTATGTTTTATGTGAAACCAAGAACCCTGATACAAAGCTTGTCTTCGGTGTACTATGGTATGTTAGTGCTACAACTTCAGTACCAATTGATTACCAATGAGTATAGTGATCAAGACAGATTCCCGTGGTGCTTATTTCTTTACAGTAACTACATGTGGGTACACTGTTATTTATGAATGCAACTAAGGGTCAGTCCCCATCCTTTACAGGTATGCAGAACTAGCGAGAATTCATGATAGTAGGAGTGTTATTAGTCATTGTTTACATTGTTTGCCATTTCTTGTTGTTCCAGGTTCTTGTCCCTGCTGTCCCCTTCCTTTCCCTTCCTTTCCCTTCCCTCGCCTGATAGCTCGAACACCCTGTATACAATATTCAGGGTGTTGGTGATGTCAGGAGGTGGACCATTATTTGCGGCATCCGGATCCTGCGGAGTATGTTCTGACAGTTTATTTTTGTACTCCTTAGAGAAAAGCTAAAATCTTTCTGCATGTTTCTACAAATTCAGAGCTATTGCAGCCCATTTGAAAAAATAACAATGATTTCTATTGAATTGTTTCTAATATCATTTTGCCACAAATACCTAGCATGTGGTTTATAGGTTTAATTTTCCACTAGGGAGGATATATTTGTATTATTCATGTTTGCAAACGTGCTTGCTATTTCATATGAAAGAGCTACGAACCAAGGTTGTAAGTGGTTTGTGGAAAAGGTGGTGGTGTGTCCATGTGTTATATGGTATAAAGTACCCCTCTGACGTACATAATAAGATAAATACAAGTCACCTCTGAGTTTCATAACTATATAAAGGAACTCAAACTTCGACCTCCTTCCTCTATATGGTTATGGAACTCCTCGGTGACTTGCAATATCCATATAATGTGGCACTACATTATTGTCAAAACCTCCCCCCAACCAAAAAGCCAATAACAATAGCCATAAAATCCACTGTCCTTGAGGACATAAGCTTTTGAACCAACAGATAAGCATGGTGTTGAATATTAGGTGCATATTTTATTTGCTAAATTGTTATCTATACAGCCTGGAAATAGCATTCTCAACCCAGTATTCCATACTAACCACTCCGTGTGATCCGGGGCAAATAACGTCATCTCCCTGTGCCTTAGTTCTCTTATCTGACAAAATTGGAACTCTCTGTTAAGTGCTATATGAAAATACTGTATGCTGAAACGACCTGCGCAGGAGCGGCCCGTGCAGGTTAGAGCAGTGGGCCGGGTTGGGTGGGTTGGGGATTCGATAGACAACCACGAGGGAACATGAAATAATCTTACCTGCACAGGCCGCGGCTGGACCTGCATTTATATAAAACATATGTTGCTCTGGTGGTGACCTGTTTTTAGCTTAGAAACTGGTACCAGTGGGTGATTTAGCACTCAATAAAACCACGTTGTTAACTAATACTTAGTTTCTTTTCCAAATATTCTGTTTATACTCACTCAATGTATCACACGTTTCTTCTACAGCAAAATGAAATATGGCACGGGTAAAATAAAATATTAATCCCTCTAATGGACAGAACCAGGAGAAAACAAAGAGTGTAAAAGGGTAATGAAATGTGTCAAGGAAGTGAAGAAGGAAACAGTCCCAAAATAATAAAATCTTGAAGTTATTTTTAAAAAATGTTGTAATAAGAAAAGCATTTGCTTCTGAGGCCTAACAAAACAGCTGTAATGTAATATTTCAGTCAGTGCATTTTTCAGGCTACCGGAGAAATGGTGTATTGTAGTATCAAGCAGTTTTAATGTTGACCACTTGCAATGTGCACATCACACACCTAGTATGTGTTTTGGTCCTTGGAAGAGGGTTTTACTACATTCCTGGAAGATATCTGTCACATTTACTCTGGAGGGGTGATGGGAGAGTCAATCCACCAGGACTCAACCTTATCACCTTCAGGCTACTCCAGTACTCTGCAGATCTCTTTAACAAACCTGACCTCTTCATGTTCTTGAATACAAAATTCCTAAGAAAGCCTCAGTATCCATGGCGCCTGCAATGAGCATCGTCGCCAATACAGCAAAGCAAACATGCTAACCATAAGTGTGTTGATTCTCGAGGCGTGAGAAGTTGTCTAGCAGGAAAATAATTTGTGAAGACTAAATTTGTGCCCAAGAAGGATAACATCTCCAGCCGCAGAGAATTTCACGTCCCGTTATGATGGAGCTGACTGCCCTAATAACATTTCTCTAAATAATGGATAGTTTTAGGTCAACTTGTGAAAGATATGTCTGTAGCTCATCAGCCGAACAAAAGTAGTCATCTGAGTAGAATTTATCTCTGCATAACCCCTGTAAAGTCTGCTTTCATGCATGTACCAAGCCACCTGTAACCATACAGTACCTTAGTATGAGAACCAATTACTTATATTCTCATGTACCAAGAAACATATAGGGTCTGCGTCAAAAATTTTGGAGTACGTAAAATAGTACTAAATACTTACTACAAAATGCAATTTACATACATTCTGATGGAAATCTCTACCGTTCCTATCCTTTCGGTGTGGACATCACAACAGTGGCAGAGATCTATGCACAAGCAGGAACACTGTACTAAAAGTGGGAGGGACCTGGGGAATAATAACTACCAAAATTGGTGTGGTTAAGGTGCAATTAAGCAGGAGTTTAGGGAGGGGCACATTAACACAACACACACACCTACAAAAGAATTAAGCCATTGTAATTCACTAATTGTACTTCTAAATTTACTCCAGCTTAAAAATAGTGTCCTCATAGTATTGCATGTACTCCACCCAGGCTTGGTGAAGTCAAGCACCATGCAAGGGAAACCAAGGCTACCACAAAGCACTCCTAAAGAAAAAGAATGGAGGGAAGGAATTAATTAAGCCTACATTTTAATTTGATCAGGGCCGTTCATAGAGGTAATTAGTAATTTACATGTGTAGGTTTACTCTTGCACTTTGAGTAATGTTACTACTTTTGGTTATTCATAACATCAGGGTGTAACGTTACCCAAAAATGTATGAGTACACACCTCCACCCCATGAAAGGGGGTAGGAACAAATGTACGAGTGTAAATTACACTCATTCAAAATTGGCATAAGATCCGAATGTGATCACTTGCCTCAGGAGTTAGAATTGGCCACTGTCCAGAGAGAAAATGCACACATGATAGAAGCTGAAAGCTCATCATACACAACAGATCTAAAGAGAGTAAAGTGGACCTCTACAACAATAGAATCATTGGCTCCCAAGGCAGAAAATCGTCTTCAAATCACTATGAAACAAGCAACTCCACAATGGAAAACTAGGAAGCATTACAAATTTGTTCGCAAAACAACATGATTCAAGTGTAAATCCAACAAGAGCACCCCAGGGGGTCACCAAAAGAAAAGCCGCAAACGCCACATGAGAAGGGTAGTGAAAGCACTGAAACAAAAAGTTAACAGGGCTATGCTGGCAGTGAGGAAATTCCCAAACAATGCAAACTTAATATCGGAGTGAGGAGCTCAAAAAAAGGACCTAAAAGTGGCCATTTGAGAGTAAAGAAACAAAATACAAAAGCCTTCTGGGACAAATTCATTTGGGACATTAAGTACCATAAATCCAATTCCATTTGGCGAATGATGAATGATTAAAATAACCGACTGTGATACTTTTATGAATCTGGGCCGGATGTAAAGGCGATGAGGCTTAACTTGTTTCGCAATGGTGTCTTTTATTCACATTTTAATTACAACAAGAAGGAATATCCCAGTAAAGACAACCTAAGGGCTATACTCTGACTTGGTTTGACATTCACTTTTTATATCTGTATTTCCACCCTTTAGTACGAAATAAATGGTATAAGGGGAAAAAAAAAGAAAGAGAAAAAATATCCCTTATCTTGTGAAAAAAGGGTGGTTTGGTCTGCAATATCACTTTTCTTGCACTTGTCTTAATCCCTTCAGGTTAGACAAGCAATAGTGATTTCAATCTCTATTTTGAATGATTCTGCCCAAAGCATTATGGGACTTGTAGTCCTTATCAGGGTAACTAGACATAATATCGACTCCACAATATCGAATGGACCAAATATCGAGTTTAAAATATCGACAATATTAAAATATCGATATCAAAATTATCATTGGTCAAAATATCGACTAAAAAAATGTTAAAAAAATATCGATTACAAAAATATCGACTAAAAAATATCGACCAGACAAAATATCGATAAATAGTCAAAGTAAAAAATATCGAGAATATGTTGAAAAAATGTTTAAAAAAAATAAAAAAATTTTATAATATTAATATAAATTGTAGTTAATGTTTAGGAGTGGGTTGTGGGTTTATAGGGGAATAGGGTGGGAAGTAATTTAATAATAATTATTTAATTAATATATGTTTGTTAATTTTGTTAATTATTAATTAATTGGTAATTAAATAATATTAATAGTTAATTATTTAATAAAATTGTTTACATATATTTTACATTAATTATTTGGTAATTGATTAATTGTTATTATTTAATTACATTAATTAGAGTAATTATTTTAATATCTATAATTTTGTGTTATTGTTCATTAATTAATTGTGAATAATTAATATTAATAGTCAAAGGAAAAAATATCGAGATTATGTTGAAAAAATGTTAAAAAATGTTTTTTTAATAATATTAATATAAATTGTAGTTAATGTTCAGGAGCGGGTTGTGGGTTTATAGGGGGAATAGGGTGGGAAGTAATTTAATAATAATGATTTAATTAATATATGTTTGTTAATTTTGTTAATTATTAATTAATTGGTAATTAATATTAATTAGTGAATAAATTAAAAAAAATTACATATATTTTACAATAATTGGTAATTAATTATTTGTAATTATTTAATTACATTAATTAGAGTAATTATTTTAATATCTATAATTTTGTGTTGTTAATTAATTAAATGTGAATAATTAATATTAATTAATAAATTCTATTAATTACAGCTAATGTGTTAATATATTTACTTTATTGTTATTGTTAATTAATAATTAATTGGTAATTAAAAAATAAGAAATAATGTTGTGTAAAGGAGTCTTTTTAGGGATCAGGGTCAGTTTTCTATTCTTGGGTAAATGGGTATTTTTTTGGAATCAGTTTTCAGTTCTTCGGTAAAGGTGTATTTTTTGGGTTCAGGGTCAGTTTTCAGTTTGTGGGTAAAGGTTTTTTTTAAGGGTTCCGGGTCAGTTTGCTGTTTTTGGGTAAAGGGGTATTTTTAGGGTCCAGGGTTAGTTTTCAGTTCTTGGCTAAAGGGGTATTTTTTGGGTTCAGGGTCAGTTTTCAGTCTGTGGGTAAAGGGGTATTTTTTTGGTTCAGGGTCAGTTTTCAGTTTGTGGGTAAAGGGGTTTTTAAAGGGTTCAGGGTCAGTTTTCAGTTCTTGGGTAAAGGGGTATTTTTTGGGTTCTGGGTCAGTTTTCAGTTTGTGGGTAAAGGGGTTTTTTAAGGGTTCAGGCTCAGTTTTCAGTTCTTGGATAAAGGGGTATTTTTTGGGTTCAGGGTCAGTTTTCAGTTTGTGGGTTAAGGGGTTTTTTAAGGGTTCAGGGCCAGTTTTCAGTTCTTGGGTAAAGGTGTATTTTTTGGGTTCAGGGTCAGTTTTCAGTTTGTGGGTTAAGGGTTTTTTTAAGGGTTCACGGTCAGTTTTCAGTTTTTGGGTCAAGGGGTATTTTTAGGGTTCAGGGTCAGTTTTCAGTTCTTGTGTAAAGGGGTATTGTTTGGGTTCAGGGTCACTTTTCATTTTTTGGATAAAGGGTTTTTTAGGGTTCAGGGTCAGTTTTTTGTTTTGGGGTAAAGGTGTATTTTTAGGGTTCAGGGTCAGTTTTAGGTTTTTGGGTGAAGGGGTATTTTTAGTGTTCAGGGTCAGTTTTGGGTTTTTGGGGTACAGGCGTACAGGGTAAAAAAAATTAAGAAATTTAAAGCTATTAAATGAAATTAAAAATAAAAGTATTCCATTAAATTAAGTTTTTAATTTATTAAAAAGATTTATGTATTAGCACCTTCCCTGATAGTAGCTAGACTGGAGTTGGAATTGTAATTATTAATTGGTTAGTGTCCAGCACCTTCACTGATATTAGCTACAGTGGAGTTGGATTAGTAATTAATCATTGGTCAGTGTCCACCACCTTCCTTGATATTAGCTTGACTGGAGTAGGAATAGTAAATAATTATTGGTCAGTGTCCAGCACCTTCCATGATATTAGCTTGACTGGAGTAGCAATAGGAAATATTAAATTGGTCAGTGTCCAGCACATTTGCATACATTTTTACATTACTGTCTTATAATATTAAAAAATAATGCAAAATGGATGTTTTCAAATAACTTTATTAAACATTTTTTATATTTTTAATGTGTACTACAATACAATCACGAACAAAAAAATCATTACATTATTTTGAAATGTAGTATTCACAGAATAACACATTATCATTTATATACATGTTGTACATTATCAAACAAAATTAGTTCACAACATTTTTTCAGTACATATAAAATATTTTCATCATTAACTTTGAGTTACAAGTATTTATATTGCATTAAATAAAAAACAAGTTTTTTTAAAGCTTCTTCCATTTATATTTAATAATGTTAATATTATATATTAATATTATTAAATTTGTTTTTTACATTTACATTGTTATAAAGTAACATGACAATCATTACATTGGCTCAAGAAATTGAAATACAAATTAAATTTTTTTTTACATATTTCAGACAATGTTGTTTTTAAATGAAACATATAAATATATTATGTTGTAAACTTTATAACAGTATAGGGGAACAATATGTTTTATAATAATATCTGGTATTGACAAAAGATTATTTATGCAATTATATACTTTTATAATACTTAGAAATTATTATAAAACATTTTGTAATAATTAATAAAAATAATAACAAATATATTTATTATTGTTATTATTAATTACTAAACATAATCATTTATTTATTCTTTTCAGAAATACATACATTCAGAGAAAAAAAAATAACATTTTTTCAGGGCATTGTTTATATATTAAATGGTTATAATTTTGATATTAATAACAATAAATAAGTTATATTATTTATTATTATTAATTATTACCATAAACAATTATAATGTTTAGTTAAAAACAAACACAAAGTTATTCCTATCAAAGTACAAAATAAGAAAATATTTACATCTTTTATTCCAAGTCTTACATAAGTTTTTTAATATTATTAATATATAATAATTACTATATATTAATTAATATTAAATATATTTATATTTTTTAAACATGTTAAATTCTAATGAGTCTAGTGTATTAATTTGTTAAAGTAACAATGTGTATGTATTATATTTTTTAACTATAACATTGTATTGACTATGATACCTTTTCTAAAATGGTTTAAGGGGACTACTTTTTTACCGCGTAAGCTTATTGCGCTTCATTCAGGACTGGAGAAGCTCGCGGTTGGGAGTTGTTTCGCGTGGAGAGAGGTAAGGTTTTTTTTACATACAAATTATAACTGAGTGGTAATGTTTGAGGGTATATTCGAACTGTGTAGTGTTTTTTTGGGTATGTATGATTTGTTTAAGTAGCGTTTAGGTGAAATGTCGTCGTTATAGATGCGTCGTGTATGTTTTAGTTCTAGTGTTATTTTAAGTGTTCGGAAATGTCTTCTTACATGGTTACTGTTAATTGTGAGTGTATTTACAAATGTTATGGGCTATTTGTGGGTGGGTTTCGTTATGTCTGTTATTTTACAGGTTCCGGTTCCTCGCATCAAAACTACATGGAAGGAGGCGTGTTTTTTTCAGGAGAAACTAATGTATGACTTATTATGGTTACATTTTTACATGTATCTCCTATTTTTCGTGTTTGCCAGGAGCGGATTTACACATTTTAAACATTTTTCGGGTTTTTGGAGGGTTTCGAATTGGATTGATACATTTATATGCGTGACCGTTTTTTAAAAGTTGTGTGTATATCACTTTAAATACTAAAGTGTCCACACTACTGTTTTCGGGATTTCCTGGAGCGTTTATTTCTTTTTAACTTAATTTTCGGGTTTTTGAGGGTTTCCCATATTGGAATTGTCCTATATTGGAATGGATTTTATGGATTGTATTTTGCTTCATTACGTCTTTTTCATCTACAAAAATTGTAAGGATTTTAAGTACTTTTTTTATTGGGTGGGAAATGTCGATCTTTATGTAATGTGTATGTGTGATGTAATTATAAATATTGCATATTTGTTCTGAAATAATGTTACTAATTTTGATAAGTTTGTTAAACAAATATGTATTATTTATAATTATTTACAAATGTTTATGATTTTTAATTTTACCATTATTGTAAGAAGACATTAGTATATTTTGTAGACATTTTTATAGTAGACTTTTAGCTATTATTGACAGGTATTCTAAACCTCTAGTTGTAGGGTATAGTGTGACTTGACTTTGCAGTAGTCAGAGCATTTGTTTAGTTTGTTTAGTGAGTTTTGGACCAATTTGGGACACAGATTGTTCCATTCTTAGTTCTTGATAGCTTTGTTCTTTTTTCAAAGCTTCTAGTAGGTTATGGAATGTGGGTTTCTCTCTGCTTGTGGTAGCTTGGAAAGCATTATGCCACCCTTCTACACTGTTGTTTGTTTTAGCCTCTTGGTTTAAAGTACTATGATAGACATTCCACCAAGGGATTTGGAATTTGGGTTGGCGTCGATGTCCAGATCTGTGCAACCTTCCCACCCAAGTATCTTCGAAATAGTCCAGTAATGGGGTTAGTTTATCTTCATTCCTCTTGTAATATGTGCTGTCAATTAATAAATTGTAGTGTTCCGCTACATCGGTAACAGGAACGTAGGCCAGGGCTATCAATTTTTTAACTTGATAGGCAAAGGTGCTATCTGTTGAGTATAGTATACTTAAAGTTGATTTTTGGAGATGCCTCCATATGCTCTGATTAAAATGGAAATAGCAACCCTGGATTGCTGTGTGGGGAAATGTTCTCAAAATGCTATTAATCATAGCTAATTCGAAATCAATAATTATTTTTTCTGGAAAATAATTATTGATTTCTTTTTTGAGAACATTTAATATTTCTGTATAAGTGTTTTGCTGTTTGTTGGGTAGCAAACAGTAAATGAAAGGTATGTTAGAGTTATGGTATAAACCGTGGATGGAATATAGTTGATAAAAAGGTTTTGGGCATGGTTTAAATGTTCCATCCATCATCCATTGGGGACACTGTTGGATTTTTCTTAAATTACTTGCAGTTGCAAACATAATGATTCTGTTTGTACTGCTTTCATTGTCAAAAAGGATACATTTGTCTTTATTGTGTGTGATGCCCATTTCTGGTGAAATAATAATTTCCTCAAAAGTAGTTGGGTTGGGTTGGGTTGTGCAAGTGAGTCTTTTAGTGCGTGCAATTGTGCGTTTGAGGGACTCAATAGAGGGTAGTTGACCTGAAGCATGGGCTGGGACTTTTAACAGTTCTTCTTTAAGGATTTGTGTTGTTGGTTTATCACTTTGTGTGCTAGCACTTTTAATACTTTCTAAAGCATCTCTTATTTCAATTTCTGTGACATTTGGGGGATGATTGTGTTCCCTGGTAAATAACACATTAGTTTCCTCAGTAGTAGCCCTCCCATAACATTTGTTAGAGTAATATTTGGTACACTTCCAAAAAACTTTTCTACCACTTTGTCTTTCCTGATTATACACATAACCCATATAACATAATAGTAATTTATTTTTCTGTGACATAACAAATTATGCACCTTCTGTCATTTTGTTTTACTTGTTCTAGGAAAGAGTAGAAAGAAACAAAATCACAAAACATATATTTCACTTTGTGGTGCAAACATCATTAATGGGAAATATTTAAAAGTATACTCACTTCTAAATAAGTAGTTTTCTTTGCTGTAGGTAGAATAGCTGTATGATGTATTCAGAATATCTGTAGAGGAAATATTAAATATATAACATGGTGTTAAGAACATAGTTTGCGTTTTTTTCTGAAGTTTTAGACAAATTAAAAGTATACTTACATTTTTTGCAAGGGTAGTCTTGTCTTTTGGTATAGTTGGTGTTGGATGTTTTTATAGGATCTGTAGAATAGATGTATGATGTATTCAGATTATCTGTAGAGGAAATATAAAATATATAACATGGTGTTAAGAACATAGTTTGCGTTTTTTTCAGAAGTTTTAGACAAATTACAAGTATACTTACATTTTTTACAAGGGTAGTCTTGTCATTTGGTATTGTTGATGTTGGATGTTTTTATAGGATCTGGAGGGAAAATGTAATATGTAAGATATGTTGTTTAGAAAATAGCATTTTTAATATTGGGTGTTTAATAAGAAAAACATATATACTTACATGTTTAATTAGTGTAGTTTTATATATTTGTAGTGTAGAAATAGGACAATCTCAGAATATCTGTAAATATAATGTTTAAAATAAAGAAAGAACCTTGTGAAATAGTGTTTAAAAACAGCAGTTGGTGTATAACAGAGCATTAATATATACTTACTATCTGATTTTCCAGGTGAAGAAATATGACCATGTATTAGGAATTTATTTGGAGTAGTTTCTATCAGATATGTAGGAGGAGATACAAATAAAATAAGTGCAAGAGTTAGGAGATATAAGTTAAGTAGTACACTTCTAATTTAGATTTCTAAATAATGCACTGTAACTTACTTGAATAATTAGCTAGTGAGCTGGATCTTTAAAGATGTTTGTTCTGGAACAAAATCTTCAGAGTATTGGCATCTTCTTTCTATAGAGTTAGCAGCAACAAATGCTAGAATGCATGTATCCCTTTTATAGTATGTGTATTTTGTGTGCTTTGATTTGATTGGTTGTAGGATGTAATGAAGCATTGTATAGGCTAGTTTGAATTTTTTGTTGGTTAATTGGTGTGTTTGTTGATGTGAGAATGGTGTTATGTGGTGATTTCCGCATTAAAGCAGGTTAGTAGTTAAATAAAATAGATGTGTAAGTGAAAATAAGTAATGAAAATGTTTGTTAAATGTAAAGAATATTTGGAAAATGATAGAACGCATTTAATAGAATGTATAGCAAATGTAGATACATAGGAATGTTATAAAACTAACAGGTATTACATGTAAAATGTATTTTGTATAGAGCAATGACTTTTATTGATGATTAATATGGTATTTTAGACATGAAAGGGGACAAAAATCCACTCGATATTTTTTTGAAAACGATATTTTAGTAGTCTATATTTTAGTTGTCGATATTTTTGTAGTGTTAGGGGTAATTTCATGTGAAACGATATATTTGTAGTCGATATTTATTAATTAGATATTTATGTTCTCGATATTGTAAAGTGTCGATATTTTTGACTCGATATTTTTGTAGTTTGTGTTATAAGTATAGAAAGTCGATATTTTTGTCGTCGATAATTTTTCAACGATATTTTAGCAAGTCGATAATGTGACTGTCGATAATATTTCAGTGATCCCCTTATCAGGTATGCCTATTTACTTTTCTACAAGTATCGCCTTTTAGTTAAGGCCTTAATTAGGAAAAGCCTAGGCTTCCCAATACACCCTTCACCAACACCACCCGTGTCCCTTAACCCTATTGCGGACTTCATCAGCACGCACGCACTGACCTCCACCAACTACATCCTGCTCAGCGACCTGAACTTCCATCTGGAAAACATCAACAACAGCAACTCCTCCACCCTGGTTGACAACCTCCCTACCCTCGGACTGAAACAGATCGTCACAACCCCGGCCCACATCGCCGGCCACACGCTCGATTCTCCTCCAGCCCCCACGTCACCTTTGGCCACAACTCCGAGCTCACCTGGACCGACCACCACGGCATCCACTTCACCTTCCAGAAACCCGTCACCCACCACCGCACCCCACAGATCCCCCGCCATCGCTGGGGCAAAGTAACCAAGGAACTGCTGGAAGCTCACCTCGCAATCGACCCTTCGACCAGCCCCACCGACCCAGAGGAGGGGGCCCACACCCTCAGACTCTGGATGGAAAAATGTGCCAACACCGCAGCACCTTTACGACTTCCCGCCGACAGAGACACCAACCAGAGAGCCAGCTGGTTCACCCCGGAGCTCCTGGCCTCCAAGCGTGCCTGCCGGAAACTCGAAAACATCTGGCTCAGCGACAGAACACCCGCCAACCACGCAGCCCACAAAGACGCCATCCGCAACCATCACCACCTCATCAGAACAACCAAAAGAGCCTCATTCACAGACCGCCTCAACAACAACACCCACAATGGCAAAGAGCTCTTCAACATCATGAACAAATTCTCTCACCGTCACAAGCTCTGTGCGACACCCTCGCCACCTTCTTCCACCACAAGGTCACCGACATCCAAAACAGCTTCAACACGCAGATCATCCCAAGGCACCCCACCACGTCAAGCACACCCAACCCCACCGTCCACGACCTTCTGACCACATGGACCAACGTGAGCACCGAAGACATAATCAAGACCATGAGCACCATCCACTCAGGCGCCCCTTCGGACCCTCTCCCCCACCACATCGCCAACAAAGCCAACAGCTTCATCGCACCCCACCTGCGCAACATCATCAACCTCTCCTTCGAAACCGCCACTTTCCCTGAGAGCTGGAAGCACGCCGAGATCAACGCCCTCCTGAAGAAGCCCAAGGCGGACCCGAGCGACCTCAAGAACTTCCGGCCCATCTCCCTGCTTCCGTTCCCAGTGAAAGTCATTGAAAAGACCTCCAACACCCAGCTCACCCGCTACCTAGAAGACAACAACATCTTGGACCCGTCCCAGTCGGGCTTTCGCAGCAACCACAGTACGGAAAACACCCTCATCGCCGCCACAGACGACATCAGAATCCTCCTCGACAACGGCGAGACAGCAGCCCTCATTCTCCTGGACCTCTCCGCCACTTTCGACACCGTCTGCCACCACACTCTCCGCACACGCCTCTACGAGGCAGGGATCCGAGACAAGGCCCTGGACTGGACCACCTCCTTCCTCACCGACAGAACCCAGGGAGTCCTCCTCCCCCGTTCCAATCTGGAACCACCAAAACCATCTGCGGCGTCGCTCAGGGATCTTCCCTCAGCCCGACGCTGTTCAAAGTCTACATGGCCCCCCTCGCCCGCATCGCCAGACCACAGTACCTCAAAATAATCTCCTACGCCGACGACACCCATCTGATCCTCTCCCTCACCAAGGACCCCTTCATCGCCAAATCCAACCTGCACCAGGGGATGAAGGCCGTCGCCGACTGGATGGAGGCAAGCCGGCTCAAGCTGAACTCGGACAAGACGGAGATCCTCATCCTTGGGCCCAACCCATCAGCGTGGGACGATTCCTGGTGGCCTCCTTCCCTGGGAACCCCCCGACACCGACCAACCACGCATGCAACCTAGGGATCATCATCGATTCCACGCTCAGCATGACCAACCAAGTCAACGCAGTCTCCTCCGCATGCTTCCGTACCCTCCGTATGCTCCGCAAAATCTACAGATGAATCCCAACGAACACTCGGAAAACAGTCACCCACGCCCTGATCAGCAGCCGGCTCGACTACGGAAACGCCCTCTAAGCCAGAGCCCCGGCCAAACTCATAAGCAGACTCCAAAGAATCCAGAACGCCTCCGCACGCCTGGTCCTAGACGTCCCTCACAGAGACCACATCACCCCCCCACCTGAGAGACCTGCATTGGCTCCCCGTCGACAAAAGAATCATCTTCAAACTCATGATCCACGCACACAAAGCACTCCACAAGACCAGCCCAGCCTACCTCAACAGCAGACTCTCCTTCTACGCACCCAATAGGAAACTCCGGTTCGCCGACCTTTCCCTGGCCGCCGTCCCGCGCATCCACAGAACCACCTCCGGGGGCAGATCCTTCTCCCACCGTGCCGCCAAGATCTACGACAGACTACTGACCTCCCGGCATTCAGAAGACTGCTCAAGACCTGGCTCTTCGACCACTGACTGCAGCTCCACCCCCCCAGCGCCTTGAGACCCTAGCGCGTAGGTAGCGTTCTTTACAAATTACTTGATTGAACCCTACCACAGTCTCCTCCCTTTGCCCTCTCCCTGGTAAATCCACAATTTGGCCCCTGATGCACACATGCTCTGCTGCGGCAGCCAATCAGCGTCCTCTGGGGCAATCCACCACTCCTCTGGGCCCGACTCAATGTCCTCCTCCTCGGGAAATGGTCCTTCGAGGTCCTCCGAGTCGGCGCCTTCCACAGCCATCTCCCTTCCAGTTAGGCACTTCTTCCTCTCAGCCGGATACATCCAGTTCATCCTTCCTTCTCTTCCAGTTTCCGTTCTGTCCTCCCGGGGCTCTGCATCCTCGTTTCTTCTCTCCTCATCCGGGGTTTTGTACTTCCGTTTTCTTTTGGCAGTCATCTTTCCATTTGCCAACTCGACAGGCCTGTTTAAAGAGAAGTCCCCTTTTGCTGAGTTGTGTGTTTGTTTAAACTTTCTATCTTTCTTTTCCCAGATCCTGCAGCGTCAAGGGAATCCAGCAAGAGGACCACAAGGTGGAGGACCGGAAGGGGAGGATCCCCAGGTGTGTAAATCCTCACACCCATTAAAGCACCATTTGAGATGAAAAAACTGAACTGTCTCTCAAAGGGGCGTGGTCAATGTAATTAAGGGCGTGGCTTAAATCACCATAAGCTAAAAATCTATGCTTAACACCGTATTTACATTACACATTCAGGCACGGGGAGATTACGTGATTTGCCCAGAATCACAGGATGTGGACGCGACCTTGAGGCTCGAACCCTAGTTTCCAGCACCAGCACCAGCGTCTGGCGTTTATGCCGACGGACCACAACAAGTAACATCATACCTAAAACAAGTCAGGACTATTGGCTTTGTCAATGGTTGTTAGTTGCATAAGATAAATATGAAACAACTATGGCTTGTATATTATATTGAAAAAGCTTCCACTTAAAGCCCTGGTGACACCACCAAAATGTTGCTGCTCCTGAGTTTCAAAAAGAGAAGTGAAATCCAGAGAGAAAATGACTCTCTTTAAACGATTTCCCTTCCCTTACAACGCTCACCTTGCAGGACGTCATGTCCTAACTTCTCCACTAGTGAGACGTAAGCAGTGTTAGCCGCACATCCATGTGCCTGCGGTCACTGCAGTCTGGAAAAAAGCAGACCGCCTGTGCCAGTGCACGAAACAGAGCCCGATAGCGACCCGTTTCGAGGCCCCCTTTAAAAAACTGCTGGTTCTCAGACCCGGCCCACTTAAAGCCCTGGAGATATGACAATCCAACATCATTCATGAAGACACTGAGCACATAGGCGACAGCATGCCATGAATCAATGATGACTCCATTCAGCGGCAGATATCTAAGGGTTGAATCGCCAGAGCTCCAGGTCCAAACAGAATCCCACCTGTCATTTTCAAAGCTGATCCAACCGAATGGGCTAAGCATATGACCCACTATTGAATCACATCTTAACAGGTGCCACAATACCTGCTTCATGGAGGGGGTCCAATATATCGCCTATGTTCAAAGGGGATTGGCTTTTGAACATGTAAGGAGTTCATAAGAGATGAAAAAGTCTTACTACAAAAATATCAATCTAAGGCAAATATTATGTAGACCTTTTGGATACCAGATTGGAAATTAATAGTATA
Organism: Lissotriton vulgaris; assembly: GCF_964263255.1. NCBI lineage: Eukaryota > Metazoa > Chordata > Amphibia > Caudata > Salamandridae > Lissotriton > Lissotriton vulgaris. The sequence goes on from NC_141685.1 coordinate 919,732,706, forward strand.
AACATGTGGACAATATACAAAAAAAGATGTTGGCTGTAAATTGGTTTTGAAAAAAACTCTTTGAGGAAAATGTGTACTATATATCTTTTAATAATTGTCTACATTTTGCAAGGGTTGATGATTCATTTTATAAAGAATGTGGTGGTGATAGAGATGAATTTGTAAGAAGAGAAAATACAATATGAATAAAGTAGAGTTGCAGCTATCTGGAGCTGTTTTTTTTTTTACACAATTTCTAGAGATGAGTATGTAAAGCAATTGTGATACTCCAACAGTAAATAATATTCTATTGCTGATTGAATAATACACAAAATGTTTCCCTCGTGGCCTGCTTTCCTCATGGTTGCTTATAGTAATTAGCCAGCACCTAAGAGGGTGATTTGGCTATCCCCTCCAGATATATTCACAAACGGGATGAAAAGGCAGAACTACAGAATCATAGCCCTATTAAACAACGAGGCAAAATACTTTGCTGGTGTGCTACTGGAGCTTTTTTGTATTGAGCCTCCATAAACTCTACACCATTGGTCAATCAAACCGGGTTCATAAGAAAACAGGGACAACATCAACTATCATGATCTTTTGACTGCATAAATCAAAGCAGGCTCTGGAGGAAACTCCCCAACTACTCATCCCTTCGGTGTTTCTAAGAGCAATAAAAAACCTGTACACAAACACACGGGTAAGAATTAAACTGGGTATTGGAGCAAACTTATCCAGGGCAATACCCACAACTGAAGGCCTCAAACAGGGGCGCATTTGGCACATACACTTTTCAACCTGTTTCTTGCAGGCCTATCCCCAGCTTTGACCAGTTTAAATTTTCATCCACCACAACTTGGCTCAATACATTTAACTAACTTCCTATACGCCGACGATCTGGTATTGATCAGTTGGACAAAGGTCGACGTGCAGCGCCTTTTGACTGATACCCAAGAATACTGCAGCATGAATGGCCTGGCAATAAATATGAGGAAGATTAAAATCATGACCTGCAGGAGTAAAGATACTGGAAAGACCCGTTGGTTTCTTGATGTAGCCAAGATTGACAACATTTGCAAAGAAAAATACCTTGGCCTACTATTTGCTAGCCATGACACTTTTCAGTGCCCGGAAGAGGAAATGAAAAGAAAAGGGATCGCTCTGGCAATAGGGCTGAAGATCCTATTCAGAAATGAACAGGCCCTACCTTTGAAATTGCCAGGGCCAAGGTAGTGCCTACCCTGGCATTTGGCAGTGATGCACTATGGGGAAGAGACTCAAATATTTTAGATACAACTATAGCAAGGATCTACAGGCAAACCTTTCAACTCCCTATCTATACATCACCAGCACAGATCAGGCAGATCACAGATCAGGCAGATCTTGTAAAGCAGACGCTAGCTAGGCATGTGTCCTTTGTCAATTCTTGCGATAGTTTAAAATCCTCGGAGTGGAACACCATTAATCATTACATATGGCTGGAGATAACCAACAGATCTCACTCACCTGCTAGAGAATATTTATTCACAGTAATTATTGGGCTTGGTCTAGCAGAAGTATAATCTGCAACAGCAAGTTATGACATTTTTTAAAGAGCTGTAAGCAAAAACTCTAAAAACTATTATTTCGAGACGACAAAGAACCTTAGAAAAACGATCACATGCCTGGGTGGTCCTAAATAGGTGCAAGTCACTGAAATCACAGCACTATCTGGCAGAAGCTTTCAACAGCAGGCTAAATGGACAATACCTGAAATACCGACTGGCCATTCTGCCCTCAAACACACACACCATTCCCTGTTAAACAATGGAAGGCAAGGGAGGTTGTAGGCTCTGCAGCCCTTCAAGTGAAGACATCATTCATGTCATGTGCCTCTGAAAAACGATTGATCTGCCTCAACTCAGCCGTGCTGCAACTTATATCCCTGGCTGTGAAATACCTCCAGGGGGTTGAAGGGACACTAAAAAGGAACACAACAAAAATGACCCTAAGACTCGACAGCTACAGATCCCTTGAAAGGCCACTGGAGGTACGACTGGTCCCAAGTAATCTATAAGACGCTTCATTGGTGCTCGAGAGTTAATGGAATGGACTGATACCCCGAACTTATTGCCTGACCACAATCGAGACGCATTTCCCATTTTGGTCGGTGGCAGACCAAAGATGGCCAGAATTAACTGCCAATAACTCTTATTTTAGGATTTCGAGGCCAAGTACTGCAAGCAGATTCGTCCCTCAACAGATTACTTGCATAAATGACTCCAAAGCTTAAAATCGGCACTTAATTGCTGTTTAGTATTTTAGTTTTCACTCTGGCTCTTGCCAATGGGAACGATGTTTGGGGGAAGAACACTAAAGCCCCACTATAACCAGGAGTGGGACAACACACTAACGCCCAGATCTAGATCACTAGTTTAGTTAACTAGTTGCACTCCAAGGGTCATAATCAAGCACTTTAACTTGCTATTGTGCACCTCCTCCCCTTATCAGCCATCTGTTCTCGGTACATCAAGGAATTATGAAACCATGCACTTCAACCTGCTTAATACATGCAAAAGGGAATCATTTCTGAATTGATTATGACACGGTGTTAATGAGCATGTTTTGAATCCTTTAAGGGACACACTACCTCAGAGCCCTTGCCCTTCTTGCATGCTGTATCCGCACTTTAAAGCAGAAAACTGAGCACTTTAATTAAGCTTGTTTCCAATCCCTGTGTCCTGTTCCCTAAGATCCCTAAGATGCCTTGGGAAAACCCACCTGCAAAGTGAAGACTAAAACAACGAGGTCCTTGGGCTACTGTTGTTATCAGTATCTTAACTCTCTTTTACATTGTGTTTTTACTAATATTAATTTTGAGCATTGTATATGCAAAGGATTTTATTGATCAGGCGTAATTAAACTATCTTTCTGGAGTGTAGGTTACTACTGCCAAAATAGACCACAGTAGTAAGTCCAGCCACCACATATGAGCAACCACTGATACTGCAACACTTGGGTGGTAGGGATTTTAAATAAAATTCATAGAAAATAATGTTAAACTAAATTTGAAAAAATGTTAAAATAGGAAAAAATATAAATAAATAAAACTTAATGTAATGCATATATAAAAATAAAAGATTCTTTAGCAAGTAGAAAACAAATGCTTGAAGCGGTTGCTGGCATTCTCCCCGGCGGTGCACATTTCCTTTGCCAAGAAGAGCCAGGCATTCCTTTCATTGAGGATAGGATCCATCTTGCACCTTTACACTTGTGGTGAACATTATGCCGCAAGCCAGCAGCTTCTTTGAATAGAGCCATTATTCAGGATTGCCTGGTCCTAGACGGGGTGGGTAAAATACCCTGCCTAAAGTATGTTAGAAAAATGTTGGGTAAAAAAAAAATATATATATTTGATCCTTAATCTATTGTTGTATGAGAAAAGGGGAACTGAAAATGAACTTCCTCGATCTGGTTAGGAGGGAAAGGGAGAATGATGAATTTTAAAATGCCATTGTTTCTGCCCATACCCTTTTACTCATCCAGCCCTATGTTACAATGGTCACCAATTCAGATCACAGGGTTTTTTTTTTAACATATTTTGTCTGAACATCGTCCACTGTTTATTGGCCTTCACTGATGCGGATGAAACGGGTTGGTCTCTTCCGCTTTGCTCATGAAATAATTTCTTGGAACAAAGCACTTTACATTTATATGTCTTCTGTAGCGTTTTTACGATACCCAGAAGAGAGCTGATCGTTCCTGAATTAAACATTGTAATTTTGTGCAATGCAGACCAGCATTGGTATACCTTCAGCAATTACATTCAGAAGCTATATGTTAATCCGTACCCAGTTTTCTTATCCAGATAGGAGGATTAGGAAATGTTTTGATTGGTATTAATTCTTTTTATTATGTGTATTTAAATTATGCATTTTTAGCAAAATGTAGGGAATACATGTTGCACATATATATATATATATATTTGATTGATATTACGCATTTCGTAGGCTTGAGAGCTTAGGTTAAAATTAACATATAAATCGCCATATTTATATTTTAATTTTGTACTGGTTGCTACCTTAATTGCTGATACTATATTGTCGAGGTGTGCCATGAGCCAAGGTGAAGCACCACACAGTAAATGGCTGATATTTCATGTTTATGATTAATTGTCTTGTTTACATATGGCCTTATGTTTTATTTGATTGCATGTTTTGGATTTCTTTTACTGTATGTCTGTACTTTTATGGTTTTAGAGAAACCGGATAAAATATTTTATACAAATGAATACAAGAAAATGATTTATTGTTTACTACGATTTATTTTTACGAACTTTTTCCAAATGTATACATGTTTTTACTTTTCGCTATACTTTACCATACAGCGGTTTCCACCTTGACTGAAGAATCACACTTTGGAAAAGTATAGGAAAATGTAAAAAAATAATTTAACAAAAAAAAAAGTATCAATATTTTTATATTAGATATGCATGTAAATGGGGGGCCGTGGCTAACCGCCACCCGAGATGACCGCACACCGAGGCAGCTCCGTAGCTTCCAGTGAATAATTACTGGGTCTACACTGAGCCCGGGGAGTGCTTCATGGCTGACTCTGGTGCGAGACAGAGGCGGGGACATGCAACATCTACGGAGGAATGTATGTCGTTACAACGCATACTTTTACAATGCATACCTTTACAACGCATTTTTTACACTGCAACATCCATTACAACGCATTCCATTACAAAGCATGCCATTACAACGAATTCTTTGAAACTACCTTTACAACGCATTCCACTACAACGCATACTACATTTACAACGCATATCATTACAACGCATACCATTACACTGCATGTATGGTAAGTATTGGATAGTGTAGGGATAAAAATTACTATTCTAACTCCAGGGGGTGCAGCAGTAGGGTAAGTGTTGGATAGTGTAGGGGTAAAAATTACTATTCTAACTCCAGGGTGTGCAACAATAGGGTAAGTATTGGATAGTGTAGGGGTAAAAATTACTATTCTAACTCCAGGGGGTGCAACATTAGGGTAAGTGTTGGATAGTGTAGGTATGCGTTGTAATGTTATGCGTTGTAATGACTGCGTTGTAATGACTTGCGTTGTAGTGGTATGCGTTGTAGTGACATGCGTTGTAATGGTTGCGTTGTAATGGTTTGCGTTGTAATGGATGTTGCGTTGTAAAAGTTTCGTTGTAAAGGTAGTGCATTGTAAAAGTTGCGTTGCACGTGTTGTTTCCCTCTAAGGAGATCTGGAAGCCTTGTGGTGGTGAGAAAAAGGCCATACTATATAGGCACTGACAATGGTGATTGAAGGGCGCAGTGAAGCCTACTCTGGATGGAGCTAGAAAAATCCTTGTCCATGTTAAGGAGCCTTGAACAAGCCGCTGGTCCAGGAAGGATGTTCCAGAAAGAAATAACCTTAGAGTGGTGGGGGCTCCAGTGGGGGCAGAGGGGCCCAGTGGTGATGTCTCCTTGGAAGACTTGGTCCTCAATACCCTTCACCCCAAGAGATTGTCTAAGTTCTCAATTAAGAGGGCCCACCAAGTATGGGACCTGCGTCCGAAACCAGGAGCACCCCCATGCACTATTATAGCAAGAATGTTCAATTACAGGGATCGGGATGCAATCTTCAAAGGGGTTCGAGTGCATGGAGGCCTACACATCGACAACGTGACCATAGACTCTTTCCAGACTTCACCCTGCAGGTGCAGAGACAGACGTAGGTTTGAAGGAGTCAAACGAGCTTTGAAAGAATAGTCGATTAAATATTTGATGCCCTACCCAGCCAAACTTTGTGTCATTTCTGAAGGGAAGACGTGGCACATTGACTCCTACAAGGAAGCGTGGAACTGGATTGAGGGCTGCATGTTGTGCAGCGGAAAGGGGAAAACACTGGGCACATGGAGGCCAATCATTAATCTGACCATCATGCCTCTCCAGGACGGCGTTGGCTCCAGGAATCGAATTTTGGACACATGAGCACAATCCGGTAGGGGAGGGGGCCACATTGTATTAAGGGTGAGAAGGTTAATGATTGGCACTGTACTGTGTTTGTAATGTGTACTGGGTGGAACTGGTGGCGATAGAAACGTTGAAATGGATGTGGACCTGAATTGAGTGAACCTGAGGCGTTGTTCCTCTTGAGATCTGGCTCTGAACATTTAAGGCCCATTTATGTGATGAGGACTATAATGGGAGGACATCCTACTGCATAATGACAATGGTCGCGATGTAGCCTACCCACGTTTTCAATTGTTAATTTTGGGGCGACATGCACTCTGCGAGTTGGGGTGAGGGGCGGTTCAGAGCTCACGATGCAGAGATGCATGGAGGGGGGAGTTAGGGATTTAAGATGTAATTCTTGGTACCAGTTGCGGTCTTATGCTTATTCACTTTGATTATTGTTATGTTATTTGTACAAGTTTGCTTGCTCATCTGTAGAGGGTTCGAATGTATTGGGTTTAGTCGACAAGTGGGGGGAGGCGATGGAAACACAAAACAGACTACGGAGGGCTGGGGGGCCTTACAGAGACTGAACCTTCATTCATGGTTGGTTGTGGTAGGAATGAGTTGAATATCTGGACCTGGAATATTGTCTGGGGAACAAGACAAAATGGACATTAGTGCTTCAGCATCTCCGCAGGCACTCCCCAGACCTCGTCTTATTCCAGGAGACACACCTCAGGGGAAATCAATACAGAGCTCTAAACAGATTTGGCTATAAACTGATTGCACATACTGGATATAGAACCGACTCCCAGGGGGTGGGAATCTTACTTAAGCAATCAGCTCCCTTAGTAGTACACCGTATGTGGCAAGACCCTGGAGGTCGATATGTAGCTATATCCTGAATGTGGGAGGGGCTTACCCTCAATATTTGCTCACTGTATGTCCCACTGCGACTTCACGCGGCTACACTCCTGGAGGTGAGTGCTATGCTGTTAGATATGCCAGATGGGATCTGGGTCTTGGGAGGCGATAAGAACGCAGTTATGGACTTAAGCCTAGTTGGTAGACAAGTGCGACTACAATACTTGATCAGGGCTCCCTGAGGCCCTTCTTGGAAGCACTAGGAATGGTAGACCATTGGCGGTTACACCACCAACAGTTGAGGTAATACACACACTTCTTCCCTGCCCACAGATGCTTCTCTCGGCTGGATTACCACTGCACCCACTTGGAACATGCTGGTAGATTTGGGGCAGCTATACACTATGCAAGAGGTGTGTCAGATCATTCACCAGTTGGAGTGACACTTAATGGCCCTAACAAGGAATTTACACCACTCCTGAAAATAGACCCATGGTATTTAAAAGATAAGAGGATTATAGAAAAACTTAGAGAGGGGACAGAGCAGCACTACACAGAGAACATTGGGTCAGTTGATTCTGTGTGTGTCATGTGTGAAGCGTTTAAAGCAGTTCTGAGGGGTCAAGCTCAGGCACTGATTGGGGGGGGGGGGGGGTGAAAAAGGAGCACAGACTTACTTGCTCATCGATCAAGGAGGAGATTGCATAATTGAAAGCCAGGGTGGTGACAGGGGGAGGCGGAGTTAAAGCACCAGTTGTGGTTCTGACAGCATGATCTGAGAGTACTAGCGGAGCAGGTGACCAGGAATCATGCATTGGCGACGCAGCATCGCCTATGCAACATTGAGGACAAGGCGAACAAGCTATTAGGGTTTTAGAAATAAGAGATCAGAAAGGCTAACCCGAGACAACTACCTCTGTAATTGCAGATACATTCTCCAAGTATTACGAGGAGCTCTATAGCTCCACTGGGTCCAGGTCTCAGGCTGAATGCACTGACCTCATTCGGGATTTACCATTAACTATAACAGAGGAGGAGCTTGTGGCAGTGGTATGGAACCTTCAATCCAGTAAGGCAGCGGGCCTATACTCCGATAGAATAGTTTAAAGGGATAGTAGACAAGATGGCACCACATATGCTGGCCATGTTTGAAGGGGTGCTTGAGGATGGGTACTTGGCACCAGACCAAAGGACTGCCTTGATAATAGTCATTCATAAAAAGGGTAAGCCTCCAACTGAATGTGGGTCATATTGGCCCATATCCCTGCTCAACAGAAAAGTCAAGGAACAGGCAAAACTATTGGCATCCAGCTTACATACAGTAATAATTTCTATTATACATCTGGATACTCCCACAGGAGTACTTGCTTAAATTTACATTGTCTGTTTGGGGTGATGCTTGTGACTGAATGACAGGTCATGCGTGCATCTGTGGGAATATCACTATACACAAGGATGGCTTTCAATAGTATTTGTTTGCCACCCTGACAAGGTTTGGTTTCAGGCTGAACTTCTGTGGCTGAGTCTGACTCCTGTATCAAAAGCCGCTGGTGAGGGTGCGAGTCAATTGAGTGGTTCCTCAAGTCTTCGCCCCATCCCCCATGATTTTTGCCCTGGCCCTTGAGCCACTTGCTGCCAGGATCCAGCAGGACCCATTGCTGCAGGGAGTGAAGTGTGATGGAGGCTGGGAGGAGCATATATCATTATATGCCAATGCTATATCACTGTATCTGACAAATCCAACCTTCTCCATAGACAGGGTGCTGCACAGATTCAACCTCTTTAGCAGTTACCCGGTGTACCATATCAATTGGTCAAAGTCGTTGATCTTCCCGCTTGCGGGAGACAATGTGAGACTCCCCTGCTCCTGTAAAGGTGCCTCTGAGTGTGGGTAGCTTTTAATACCTTGGGATCCTTATCACTAGAGATCCCCAGGAATTTTGTGATAACAATCTCCTGCCACAGCTGGAGAGATTGAAAGGGGATGTCAAACACTGGGGTACATTTCCATTCTCCTTTGTGGGTAAGGCGGCGTTATACAAAATGATGACACTCCCACAGTTGCTTTATGTGCTCCAAAATAGGCTATATAGAGTTCCAAAGGATTTTTTCGGAAGATTGAAAGTGAAATCTGCACATTGTTGTGGCACTCGCTAAACTTCAACTTTTAGTTAGCAAAGGCGGTTTGGCGATCCCAGACATTACTAAATATTACTAGATGCCTCAACTGCTCGTGATAGACTAATGGGTCTTTGCAGATATCAGGAATCAGAATATGGAGTTTATAGACACGTAATGGGATGCTGAGGTCATATTGCACACTTCTATAAGAAGAAGAGAGAGAAAGAGTTAATGCAGCACATGCAGATGGTAGTTAGGGCATGGAGGGAGACCACAGGATTATTGGGTTGTAATGGGCAACTTACGAATGTGACACCACTATGGTACAGCTACTTGCTTCATGAGGTGGGTGGACTATGGGGGTTTCTCAAAATGGGAGTTGTTGGGGATAGAACACCTGGGAGATATTTGCCTTAATCAGGCATACATAACATTTGAAATCCTAAACCAGGAATTTGAGTTGCAAGAAACAGAAAGGTAGAGTTATCTCCAGTTTAAACACGCCCTCAAAAGACATGTACGAGAGGGGGAGCAATTGTCGGAGGCTTCTCCCTTGGAGGACTGCCTCCTAGCCAAAGATATCCCGATACGGCACTATCCATCCTATGTCGAGAGTTGGTAAATAACTCGCCCGATCCATTGATGGCATTGCAGGAGGCCTGGGTCGAGGATCTCAATGACTTGGACGATGATGACTGGTAAGATTACATTCAAAACCCCCTGTGAGGTGGCCATAGGAGCGCAATTTCACCTGTTCCATCTACAAATTCCTTATCACACCTATTATTCAAGGTCCAAGCTAGCAGAAATTGGGAGGTCCCCCACGTCGACACATCTGCAGGATTGTAGTGGGAAGGATAATTTTTTTCCACATTCTCTGGGAGTGCGCAGAAATACAGGCATACTGGAAAGAAGTCACACAGATTATGTGTCGGGTGCTGGTCTTGGAGTTCTCCATGGATGCAAAGTGCTCTTGCTAGCGATACTGGCGGAGGAAAAATGGGCCACATTTCTGAGAATGGGGTTGGTGCTGGCAGCAGGGGTAGCCACGTGGAACAGAGCAAGAGCATGGGGCTCAGAAGATCCACCCAGATTAAACAACTGGAAAATAGACCTAGACTGGTGCCTGAGGGCGGAAAAGGTGGTCTAGCTAAGCCAGGGCTACCCTAGGAAGTGGTAGAAAATATGTGGAGCATTGCAGGCCTATAGGGGGTATCGATAGGACTGGTTTAGTTGATAGAGGGTCCTTCATTCGGAATAGGGGCGGGGGATGAGTGATGGGTCTGATCTCCTTGATGAGCTGTAAAAGTGCCCGATTGCCCGATTGATGTTTTACTTTGCAATATTGTTTTCTGTCATATGTCATGTATGCACTATGCTATTAGACATGTCCTGATATAAGTCCTTCTGCGAAGAAGCACTCCTGTTCTGTCAATTATCGGCGGAAGCAAACAGGTATGGACCTCCAAATGTCTCTTCCAATGCAGCGAGCAATAACCAAGAAAAGAGTCACTCCTCAAGTGAGTTGCAGGATGACGTTTTTATTAATTAAAAAGAGGACGTGTTTCACTCCACTCGGGAGCTTGTTTTTGCTTTGATATATATATATATATATATATATATATATATATCAAAGCAATCCTGGACGCTGTCAGCGTGGGCTAAAACAGGCGCAGACCTCTTCTCCTTGTAGTAAATTCAGGCTTTTTTAATAAAGCGCCATCACACCATCAGTCGTGTTAGCAGTGCTGATTTTAATATCAGCAATCACAGAGCGGGTGCTCTCCTCGACACGTTTCGCTCCGCAGGCGGAGCTTGATCACATGACGCGCCAAAAGTATGTGTTGCAATATAAAGTGTTTTAAAAGCTCAATCACCCATAAAAAAGGGATGAAAGGCAAAAATAAGCAAAATGGAATAGAAGCAACTATTAAAACGATCATAAAAGGTTGTATAAAATACAAACATGAAAAGTGCAAAACAGCAATGAGAGCAAAGTGCTCCTGTCTCAATTTGATGATGTGGCCGAAAAGAATTCTCACATAATGGCAAGTGCCTGATCTCCGAGATTAACAAAAGCAACATTACCAGGCTGGACTATGGGCATGCACTCTACCTAGGAGCCCCCACCTCAGTTGCCCGGCAACTTCAGATTGCCCAAAATTCCGCAGCAAGGCTACTCACTGGTACCAGCAATCGTACTTCAGCGGCACCTTCGCTAAGGACCTTGCACTGGCTCCCAATAAAGGAACGGATCCATTTCAAGACCCTCTGTTTGGTCCATAAAACTCTTTACGGGAATGGCCCCCCCATCTTAAACGATATGGTAAGACCATACAAACCAGCTAGGGATCTTATCTCAAAACAGCAGAACCTTCTCATAATTCCCAGGACCAACAGAGTGCGATCAGGGGACCGTCTCTTTTCGCGAAATGCAGCCAGGCTGTGGAATGCTCTCCCTCTTCCACTTCGTCAAGAACCCAGCCTGCCCGCATTCAGAAAAAAACTAAAAACAGCATTGTTCCCCAAGACATAGATAAGCTGCCTCTTATTCGTTAGTTTTTCTGCTAACTCCTTCTGTTTAATATCAAGCGCTGGGATGCTTCCGAGTAACCATGCGCTATAGAAGAACCTATTCAATTCAATTCAATACCAGTAGCAAGTTGATAGCAGTACATACAAATTACAGCAAGAATAAAATGCGAATGCAATATTCAATAAAAATGTAAACAGGGTACGCTAAAAACAGAGTTCATCAAAAGGTAAAGTGCAGATGCATTCACTGTGGCCACAAAACATCATACATGTATTGCCAATAGAGAGCGATGCACAAAAGGTGTCAATCACAGTCTGTTGTATGCCAGTTTAACTAAAGTGCTAGTGCCTAATGGGTGAGAATATATATATATATATATATATATATATATATATGTATATATATATATATATATATATATATATATATATATATATATATATATATATATATATATATATATATATATATTCAAAGATAATTCCCAACACGATAAAGAAGGAATGTCCGGGCCAGCTTCTGCAGTTTAACAAGCTTTAATGGTTAGCTCCACTCGACGCGTTTCGAGGAAATGTTCCTCTTGGCTCGTGACCAAGAGGAACATTTCCTCGAAACGCGTCGAGTATATATATATTAATGAAAATGATTTTAATATATTTTTTTAAAGTGTATACCACAAGAAAGAAATGATATAGTGCCATCAACTTAAATTTAAATACAATATTTTATTAGTTTAAACATACTAAATTAAATACTATTTAGCTTGCTGAAGTTTAACTTAAATAAAGACTGCACCTAAAGTAAAAAAATAAATTATTAAATTATTAAACATTAATAATGATTAAAAGTAGTGTATAGAAATACTTACAAGTTATGTTTTCATTAAATTGTAATGTTACGTTCATTTTCAAATTGTGTAACGGTTGCTAAAATATTGTAGAGTTAAATGATACATGTACGCAATTTTTATACATTAAATTATATTTCTATTTTTAACTAATTTAAATAATGTAATTTCTTTTCATTTAGCATTATTTCCTACAGCGCTTTATTTTAATTAGTTGCTTCCATTATTTTCAGTGTGGCGTGGGCTGGTGTTGCAGTGCTAGTGGTTAGCCATGTGTGGTGCTGGACTTACTCAAGCTTTGCACTGGAGTAATTTGCTACAGTTTGGGTCCCTTTTTGGCTGCAGTAACTTTGGTGCAATTTTTGAATAGCAATGGACTTACACATTTTTTTGGGGTTCATGTCCCTTCCTAAACCTCTGCCTGACCCTCGCTAAAGTCCTTCTTACCCCACCCTAGAGCTATCCCATTAAGTAAAGAGCATGGCCTTTTTTCCAATCCTTTCAACATTTACAAAAAAAGTAGTAAACTTACATGTGTGAAGCTCTTGGTATTGAAAAGGTCGGACAGATGGAGATTTACACTTGTAGGTTTTTGCACAGCATTTTGCAGTGCTATCTATCTATCTATCTATCTATCTATCTATCTATCTATCTATCTATCTATCTATATCTATCTATCTATCTATCTATCTATATATCCATCTATCTTTGTGATAATTAGTATAATTATTGATTATTGTTCATTCTGTGATCAATTCAACAATACATTTAATTTACTACAGTAACATAAAATTGTTTACTTATTTTAAAAATTATAAATAATTTCTTAAATAGATGAAAAACTCGTGCCATGTTTATTACAAGTTCAATCAAACAAAATGTTAGTGAGGGTGTGAGCTTTTATTTTTAGATTAATATTGAAAACAAATATTTCTAAATACAATTTATATATTGAAATTATTATTAGATTAAGTATAAATTTATTTTCCAGAAATAAAGTGTGTTACATTTTATTTTATTAGCTATAGGATAATATTGTTTTAAATTAAGTAGCATTTATATGTTAAATTAAAATCATTTCATTTCATTTTTATATATTACTCTTTAATATGTTTCCCAATATTTTTCTGTATGGAGAAATCCACCCCAATGATGAAGAAGTCCCCAAATAGCTGAAAAGTTAGTAAAAGTAACTTTGTGGTTATAAAATGAGCTGTAAGTAACATGTAAGCCTAGAGATAGGGGTAAGTCTCCACTTGGAAATGGCGAATTAAAAAAAAGAGGAGAGTTACACCTAGGTTTAGGACTAGATCTACGTATGAATAGATCTACAAATATACATTTATATATGTGAATTCAGATCATGTGTATCATACAGGAGGGTGTTGTGCTCTACTGGTTGATTTGACTGTTCCTATTAGAGCAGGGTGGTGGTTAATTTGCATATGGCTGCTCCCTTTTAAAATTGTCACAGTGAACTAAGAATAATGGACTGAAATACAGCCCAGAGGCATTTCCAGGAGTTTAGAATAATTCAAGGATTCCACACATAATTGTTTTGTTGTTCTCATTATGACACCCAAAGTGCAATTGCTATGGCTAAATATGGATCTAATCGTTCACGTGCATATGACACAAAACTAATTTCAATGGTTAGTCACAACAGGGTTGACCCTGGTCTAGGGTTGCTTGTGTACGTCTGGGCTGGCAATTACAGCTGTGCAATTCTTATATTGGAATAGAACCATAGTTGAGTTGCATATGGTTGCTTCCTGAAAACACTAATAGAGTGAAGCAAAACATGAATTTAAATGTGCCACACAATACCTACTAGCGGCTGAGATTAATTCAAGCAGTCCACCACCACTTAGGTATGGCACAAACCAAGAATTTTTGATTTTACTAAACCTATATGCATAATACACTTACTTACAGCCAGCCCTCTTCATCCATTGGTGGCTTATTGTGTTATTCCCTTTGTTATTCTGCCCTGTGCAGCATAGAGCACGGGGCAATCAGTCAGCCCACTTCAGCCATTGACTAACTTCACAGTGAGTGACAACATTCTGCCCATTCACAAGATCACGTCCACCCACAAAGTAGTTCATTTCAGTGCCAGGGACCACTACAGCAAAATGTTTTTTTGACACCAACAAAATCATTTTTCTTTTAGCTATTTTTTTTTAGATTCAAGAGTGCCTCTTCCATGGTAAGTTTTGCAAAAACCATGACAATACAAGTAATTCATTGACAAAGACTAAACGCTGGCAAACAACCCCAGACATACAGACTTCATCAATTCTTGTTTTGTTTTTGTCAAGTTGTCAACCATGGAACCATGAGGCATGAAATTTTAATTGTATCTTTTCCCCTTGGCTGAACTGGGCGATCCTGGGCAAAGTAATACATCCTCAGTTATGTTGGCATGGCCTGTTTTGCCCTTTGTATGGGTCACTTGCTATGCCACAGTGTAATTAATGAGAAAAGAATGCACAGCGGTGCATCAGTTAAACGTAGAACAGTTGAAACAGGTGTCTGGTGTTTTCCTTAAGTTATTGTGCTCTTGGGGGGGTTTTGTGATGTCTTAGGAAGAAAGTGCCTCCTAAAAACCTGACTGATCCTGAAGGGGAACATATTTTGCTATCAAGTCATCCAGATTGCAAATGGACCTGTTATAATTGTACAGTAGTAATAGTTTCTTTTAAAAAATATATCCCGAAATATTATGAGTAGCTAATAAAGATTAGGGGTCAGATTACGAGTTTGGCAGTCTTACCACCAGCACGTGGTGGGCCAGTCAACGTATTAATGGTTATGTTGTTCTGGCTGTCTTGCAGCAGCAGTCTTCCAATGGAGGTGGACCATCGCGCTAGGAACCTCACTATGTAAGTTTTGTTCCACAGCGCAAATACATATGTGTATATGTACACAACGCAAGTCTGAAAATACTCACATATTTATTACACCTATGGAAAACATAGCTTGTCCGAAAGCATAGGTCCACAGCTATTGTAACAGTGAAGAAATGTAAGAGTGGCTTACCTTAGGAGTTGAAGTCAACGGTGTGTATTTTCTTCATGGGCATAGGTCTGCAGCAAAGGGAGGACCTGGACAAGGGCCTCCGTGACATGAAGAGGAGTGGAAACTAGAAATAAGGTGAGTTCTCACCTTATGTCTTCTGTTCCCACCAGATCAAGTGTGGCAGTCTTTCCGCCACATTGGGCTTGGCTGTGAGCCACATCGTAATCTCGCCTGCTGCAACAAGGGCTGGACTTAGGGCGTCAGCCACTGTAGCCTGTGACCAAAGTCGATGTGGAAAGAAAAGACCTGTGGCAGTGGCGGGAGTCAGTGGGCTTTTTTCAATGGAACCATCAACATTGTAATTCATTGGTGGACCGCCTTGTCGGCGGTCGGAGAATCTGCCTTGACTGTGGTACCAAAGTCATGATCAGACCCTAATTATTTTATCTCAACAAAGTTCTTTAGAGCTAATATAAATACATTAACTATAATGCTCAGGATAACTCCAGCCTGATATAGAGTTTGACGGGCTGGTACTCTATCACATATTGGTTCTGAGTAGGGTTTTGAGTGAACAGGAAAAATGGCGCTCTCAACAGATAGCGGTGAAGTAAAAGTATATAGAATAAACACAGTGCTACCAGGTATGGGGAAACCCAACAACCCCTGAAACATGTGGGCACGGGCCCACCCTGTGAAATTCAAACCAAGTCCTAGGCACATGTTAGGGTAAATACTTGAAACGGTCAATCAATAATAATCGTATATTTAAACAAGAATGATAACAGGGCCAACACCAGTGGATGCTTTTAAAAAATATATATTTAGGACTTTCTTCAAAGGGTAACATCAAAGGAAAACCAGCCGACACGTGTTTTGTCACTCGGTGAATGCCTGTGACTCTTCAGGGCTGAATGGAGATGAAAAACGTGGAATTCTAGGACCAGTGATATTTCCAACCCGGACCGAGCGGCTTTGCATGAAATCGAAGGCCAGTGGTGGCGTGTTGTACAAAAGTAAACGAGGGGAGGACGGGGAGGTCCCTTCCCCATGGATTAGGAGCACTGTATAAGACTGGCGGGTGCAACCGTCTTCAATGCTTCCTGTATGTTGCACTGCGAGGTGAATCCGTCTCACTTTCCGGATGATAAAATTAGGTGGGGGCATAATTTATGTAATTCCATGTAATGTAATACCTCAGAATTACCTAAGAATTCCACCAGATTATGGTTGCATTATGGAAGAAGAGTAATTCTGCATTTAGCACTATTTCTTAGTGAAAAAAAGGCCCCCTTCTGTCTAAAATGGACACAGGGATGCATTTTGGGCTCAGAAATAGTGCTATATGCAACAGAACATGAATAGCTCACACAAGTTGCCATTCATGATTGCTAAATGTGCTCTTAGGGTAGTAATTTACCCCAACTTACTACTGGCATTTAGTGCTATTTTCATAGTGCAAAATGCACCCTTGCATCCAAAATGGATGTAGGGATGCATTTTGTGCTATAAAAAAGCGATATATGCTGTGCAACAGAACCCGAATAGCGGGATAAGTGGCCGCTCGCTGAATGTACTCTTGCGGTAGGATTTCCCCCTTCAAATTACTCCTAATTATGTTTGCAGGAGCAATAGAGTAATTATCAGTATTTCTGCCTCAAAGAGTAACGCAAATTAACCAAAATTACTCTGATTACTCTGGAGGAATAGACTTCTGCCCAGGCTTAGATATAATACACATGTAATAGTGCACACAGGCTATCTGTCACGTTTGTCAGGATTATCTGTCTTCCAAACTAAATCAGGCACTAAGTGTTGCAGGTTTAAGACAGATATCCGGATTAGATGTGTATATATCGATGTATGACGGAACCTTGCATGCCATTACCATGCATACCTTTACAAAGCGTCCATTACAATGCATATGCTTTTACCTCGTATGCTTTCACCACGTAAACTTTTACAATATATACGCCTTTACCACACATCCTTTACAATGAAAATGAAATGAAATTTTATGTATTTTACAGGTAAGTATAAAGGCTATATATTTATATACACTCCCACATACATATTAAGTAGTAATATTTAGGATGTCGTTTCTATGGGAAGAGTGTTTTTTATTTGCCAATAACTTTGACGTCGTTTGAAGAAACCATGCAAACATTTCAAAACAGCTGCTGTCTTGAAAGTTTGATGGTGATCCATCAAGTGGGGGCTGAGAAAAAGAGGGGGGTCCCAAAACACGTTTTCCCCCTTTTAATTTGCATAGGAACTTTAGACAAGGCTACAGCCCGAACTGCTGAAAGGAATTACACCAAATTTGGCAGAAGGCAGATGATCCTCCATGAAAGTCCCTGTTTGATATTTGGTGTAAATGTGTTCAGCATTTTTAGAGGTATTAACCCCTTGCATGCTGATGACGAACCCCAGCCGTCATGCACTACGGTGCTCGTGTGCTGATGACGGCTGGGGTTCGTCATGGCCCGCCCCTGTTCATTTGTTTACAGCACAGGGGCGGAAACGGGCCAGCAGTCAAGGGGTTAAATGAAATCCAAATTTGTATACATAGGGACACAAAGACTCCACAACCCCTCTCGATCTCATGCTGAGATCTGATGGATTGCCAATACTTCAAACCAGGAAGTGTTGACAGCTACCTTGGGACTCGGCTTGAGCCAAATCCCATGAAAAAAAGGTTAAAAAAAAAGAGAGGGGGCAGGGAGGACAAAAGAAAATCTTTAATTTTGGCGGGAGCAGCGTAAGATCTGTGGCTCCTACCAAAAATGTGGGCCAGCTCCTATGGCATAAGCACTAATGCAAAGAAGGGGGCGTACATGCCCTCCATGGCTTATCTTAAGCCCTGGGGACAGCCACCTACCCAAGGCCCTTTCATATGTATGTGGACGGGCTTGCTGGGCCTGCCTGCGCCCCGAGGACAACCACCTCCCTGAGGGCAAGTGAAGTTAAGTTAATACAGAGGGACCGCAATCCCAGCCGCATTAAAGTTATGTCAATGTGGGGGGCAGGCGTGACCCCACCGCAGCTCTGGGGACCGCAACCTCCCTGGGGCAAAGATTTAAGATGGAAGGGGGACGCACGGTCCCCCTCGTGAAGCCATTTATGGCTCTGAGAATCGCCAGCCCCAGGGCCGGCTCCTGCTACCTTCAGAGGTACCCACCTTCGGGAGGTTGTTGTTTGTCTTTGCTTGGTGGGAACTGACAGTTCCCACTAAGCAAAAGCAAACATAACTCCAAAAGCAAACGTAACTCCACTTTCCGCAACCCAGAGCTGTCAAACAGCTCCAGTTTGCAGGAGGCAGAGAGCCGGCAGGGACAGCGGGGTCTTGAGGCTCCCCGTGGTCCTCAAAATAGGCCGCTGGGTGACCTGGGGCACCCAGAATAAAGAGGCCAGGACCTGGAGGATGGGGTTCCCGGGCCAAAATTGGCCCAGGGAGGAGGTCCGTACAGGCCCCCCTAAAAAAATATACGTTACAAAAAAGGCCGGGCCTTGGGGGATAGGTTTCCCGGGCCGAAATTAGTCTGGGGAGGAGGCCTCGCAGCCTCCCTCCCCTTATAAATATACATTATATGAAAAGGCCAGGCCCCGGGGGATGGGGTCCCCAGGGCTGAAATTGGCCGAGGAGGGGGGGCCGTGCACCACCCCCAGCCCCATTGCAAAAATAAGAAATATTTGTTTGTTTTTTAAAGCGCCGACCCCACGGAAAGTTACTGCAGGCCCTGCCACCTTTCTCAACCCCTTTGCAAATGGGGCCTCCTGGTGCAAAACTTGTTGGGGGATGAAGTCCTCTTGGCTAGTGAGGGTCCATGGGGCCAACAACCCCTCCAGTTATCTCCAGTAGGTCCCACACATCGGAATTGCTGAGAGATCATCCAAGGCCTGCCCCCTTTCTCCAGCACTCTGCAAATGTGCCTCCTGGAACAGTACTGGTTGGGGGATGAAGGCCCATTAGATGCTGAGGGTCCTTGGGGGCCAGCAAACCCCTTGTGGGACCTCCAGTAAGTCCCACACAGCAGATTACTGAGAGCCCCTTTCTCCAGAACTCTGCAAATGCACCTCCTGGTGCAGTACTTATTGGGGGGTGAGGTCCCCTTGGATGCTGAGGCTCCCTAAGGGCCAGCAACCTCTCATGTTCCCTCCAGTAACTCCCATACAGTGGGATTGTTGAGAGCCACTAGTCTGCACACATGCCTCCTGGTGCACTACTGGCCGGGGGATAAAATGCTCTTGCTGCTGGGGGGCCTTGGGGGCCAACATCCAGGGGCACAACTAGACCCGAACTTCGGTGGGGGGGGGGGAGGGGGGGCTAACACTCCCAACCATGTTTGGCCCTAGCACTGGTCACACAGGGTGCAACATTTTCATTTGGCGCCCCCTCCCCCATTTCCTCCTTTTCCATGAGTTTACTCAGTACCACTCCCCAACCATGCACCTCATCTCTCTATAGCACCTTTCTGACAAACATTTCATTTTTTTATAGCTCTACTCATAGTACACTCACACTAATTTCTGTGATCTGCACAGTACACGTTCTTTGTAGCAGGTACATTAATCCTCTGCACAGTATGGGAGGCAGGAGTGCCCATGTGAGTGCATGGTGAGCGAAGCAACAGTGTGAGAGTAGGGTAAGAGGAGTGACTGCAGAGTGCGGTGACCATATGGTGTGGATGTAAGTGCAGAGTGGGATGAATGGATGCATGGTCAGTGATGGGCTTGTTTGAGTGAGATTGCAGATTGAGCAGTGAGGGGGACATGTGGGTGAAGTACCACATGAGTGTGGGTGAGTAGTGTGTTTGTGTGACTACAGGGTGAGGTACAGGGTGAACAGCGCAAGTGCATTGTGACTGCAGAGTGATCGCTGTGAGTGCAGGGTGAGCAGGTGAATGGTGTGAGTGCATGGTGATAAGTGTGAGTGCATTGTGATCGCTGGTAGTGCAGGGTGAGCATGAAAGTGAAGGGCAAAAAATGAGGATTGAGTTGTCTGAATGCAGGGTGCATTCCCTGACACTTGAATTAACTCAACATGCTATTGACAGCGGCATAGAGTTTCAGCTACAAGTTCAACTATTGCTATTATGCAGGGCTTTAAGTGGGATGAAAAACTGGGGCGAGTAGGAAGCTGGCATTCTGTTGCAGTAACCCTCCATTTTTTGCTAGATTTCTTATGCACTTTGACTTGATGTGCCCTGGGTCCCTGCCAATCAGGTTCCCAGGTCCTGTGTTCTTTCCTCAAAGTGTACCTTTGTACTCCCAATTGGCACCTCATTTGACACATGTAAGACCCTGTTAAAGGTTACCATGGGTACTGTGGCCAGGGAAGCCCTCTAAAGGCTGCAGCACCTATTGTGCCACTCTTAGAGGTCCTGTACCTTAACACACACACACACCCTGCAATTGCAGGCTGCGTGTTTTGGTGCAGAGAAAAGTGAAGAGTCGACATGGCACACATTGCTGAGTGCCATGCCTGCAACCCACTGCCTATGGCATAGGTAGTACAGAAGGGGGTGGTGATGGACAGAGCATCTGAACCAATCAAACACTCACACCCAGTCAAAAGATCTGGGTTTAATCCATCACCGTTCTTTAGCCCACTCTGCCACCCCAGTTCAGACATGGCTATATGCAAATCAGTCTGACCCTGTGCCTCATGGGAACAGTCCAGCCCGAACTGCCAAGCCATGTCTTACCTGGACCGGAAACAAGCTTCCGAGGACCGGTTTCTGGCATTCCAGCCGTCTTCAGCCCGGCTTGCTTGAATCCAGTGGCAAAGTGAGCAAGGGACTCACGTCTGAGCATACCCTGCCACACTTATGGCGGCCAAAAGCGGTACAAAAGGGGGTGGTGATGGACGGAGCATCTGAATCAATCAAACACTCACACCCAGTCAAAAGATCTGGGTTTAATCCATCACCGTTCTTTAGCCCACTCTGCCACCCCGTCCATCACCACCCCCTTTTGTACCGCTTATGGTATAGGTAGGACACCACTATAGCTGGGGGCAAAATACCACTGGTAATGGTACAGTTGCATGAGCACTGTGCCCCTACAGTGTCTAAGTCCATTTTTAGACATTGTAAGTGCAGTAAAGCCATAAAGAGTATATAGTCTGGGAGTTTGTCATTACGAACTCCACAGCACCATAATGGCATTACTGAATTCTGGGACCTTTGGTAGCAAACTTCTCAGCATAATAAACCCACACTGATACCAGTGTGGGATTTATTATATGACACACTCAGAGTGCATCTTAGAGATATCCCCTGAAAAATGACCAGCCTCTGGTGGGTTCCCTGACTGGTACACACTGACCTGCCACCACAAGACATGTTTCTGGACCCCTGGGGTATGAGCCTTCATTTCCTGAGCCCACAAACAAAGCCCTTCCAATGTTTCTGGACCCCTGGGGTGTGAGCCTGTGTTTGTTTCCTGAGCCCAGAAATAAAGACTTTCCTGGGCGGAGTTGTTCACACCTCCCCCAGGCCAGGAAGCGCCATCTGTGGCAGGAGGGCTTAAAAAGGTTCTGCTGCCTTTGTAAAGTGAACCCCAGCCTCTCCTGCTACCAGGAGCAGGCTCCTTCCTGTCTTCCCTACTTTTTGGCTGGAAGACAGTCAGGAATATTTAGCACAGCCCAGAAGGTGTTCCCACCTCGCACAATCCCACCCCTTGGGGGGAGGCGAGGTGAAGCCCACTCTTCAGTTCTCACCATCTTGCAGACGGCAGGCACTCTCCAATCAGGATTAGGGATTGTGCCCACTCCCCCGTGGGGGAACACACTAAGGGTGTAGTCACCCTAAGGTCAGTAGCGCATTGGCTACTAAACTCGAGACACCTAAAACGTCCCCTAAATTAAGCATTTTGAGGGCAGCCCTGAAACAAGTAGACAGATTCCCGCAACCTAAGAAGAAGGATTAAAGAACAAGCACAGCAGAGGGGACTGCAGAGAAGAACTGACTTGGCCCCAGCCGTACACGCCTGTCTGCAGTTTCCACGGATCCTGCGTCAAAAGTCCCCTTGTCCTACGGCCAACGACCTCCATAACCCTTCGGAGGACTGACTGCCTTCAACAAAGACCAGTTCTCCTGTGAACAGCAGCTCTGTTCAAAAGAAACTCCAAAGACAGACTCTGAGCCTGCTGAGGATGAAGAAACCCGACGCTTGGAACCACCACTGCACCCGCACATACGGTCTGAATCTGGTTGGCTCACCCATCCCAGCGAGGTCCCCTACCACTCCAGAGCCAGAGTCCACTGTGTCTAACCCTAGAATACCAACTCCCACAAACCAACACTTACCTGCAAACTGATAACTTCATTTCCTCCCATAGGATTGAATTGACTGTTTTTCCTTGAAAATTCTTCTAAGTGTGGAGCTAGTTTGTATGAAACATTGAAAAACTACATATGCGTAAAAACTGAATCACTTACCTTTTGTCTAGAAAATGTCTCAGTGTGATATCTAGGCATAATCACACTGATTAGCAAAAGTAACTTAAAAAGTAATCTTAAAAGTAAAGTGCACAGTAATCTGTAAAGTAACTGAAAAGTAATTTCAAACTGTTCACTTACTTGTAAATTAATCAACTGCATCTGAACCAGCATTCAACTGTAAATCACTGCATAAGATTTTGCAAAGTATTATTTCACTTACCTGCACCAGGCCTGGCTTGGTTTTAGAAATAAAGTAAAATAATATTTGTATACAAACAAATTGGCCTGAGTTCAGTCTTTGAGTCTGTGACATCATTTCTTGCCTGAGTGTGTTCAATAAATGCTTAACACTACCCTCTGATGAAGCCTTACTGCTCGCCCACACTACCACAAATAGAGTACTGGTGCTATCTATTTTTACCTCTGCCTACCTTTGGGGTTCCACTGGACTCTGTGCACACAATAACTCATTTTGGTATAGTATATACAGAGCCAGTTTCCTACAGGGATCTCTCAAAGGGGTGATATAATTAAGGGTTTGGCTTAAAACATTTCTGCTAAAAATCTGTGCTCTGCATAATGTGCCGCCCGACTGGTATTTCGTTGCTTCTGTTATGGCCTCCACAGAAGTAACATTACACCTACAACAAACCAGGACTATTGGCTTTGTCAAAGGTTGTTAGATGCATAAGATAAATATTCAACATGCATACATACAACTATGGCTTCGCTATATATATTGAAAATGCTTTAGTTCTTGTGCAAGAGGTTGTGGCATAATGGCTAGAGCTGCCAACTTTGGAGCAGAGGAAGCAGGTTTGAGTCTCAAAGTCGGCTCAATATCCTGTGTTTCTGGGCAAATTACTTAATCGTCTGTGCCTACCAAAAAATATAAATGAAGATGTCATTGTTGGTGCTCATGTAAAGCACTTTGAATTTAGCAATACAGAACTGCAAAAAAATTAAAGTTACATCAAAACAGTGAACTGCTGCAGAATTAAGATTTTTTTTCCAGTCTGCGTGTGAGGGTGAAAATGGAGAGCCCGAAAGGGAACCCTCTCTGCACCAGTTCTTATGTACTGCTGGTGCTGAGCACCTGCAAGATCTGGCATACTTAAAGCCCTGATATTATGGCATTAATCAGGGATAGAGGGTGAGGAAATAAATAATGTGCTGATCCTGCAACAAACTTCCAGTCTTATGATTAGGGTTGCCAGCTTATTATTTTGTTGTCCCAGATGGTACAAAACTAAGCAGTCACCTAAATCCCTATTTTCAGCACTTATCTGTGCATACTTTGAACAGCAAATATAAATAGAAAACACTTTTAATTGTGCTCTATGGTTGCCTGAATGATCCATGACTGATAATTAAAGGGAACAAAGACAGAGAAGTCACAGTACACATGAAAACATACTTTTTTTATTAATAAACCTATTTACAGGGCCGTAACACAGGCCCCCTCAACCCCCGTGGTGAGGGAGGCCCCCGAGCTGCAGGGGGCCCCCTCAGCACAGTACTCTGGCATGAGAGCTCCGGATTAAATCTGGAGGAGGGCCCCGCTGTGAACCTTGTAGTGGGGCCTCTTCGCCTTTCATTACGCCACAGCCTATTTAGTGTTAAGACAAGGTTTTTGCAGGCTCTTTAAACAACACATGGCTGGCATTTTTCTTTTAGCAACCCTACTTTATATTGATTTTCATAAAATGCATTCTCACACTACGGCAGTATATGTTAAATGCAATGTCAGGAATTGGCAAAGTGGGGGCCCATGGGGTAGAGGAACCAGAAAAAAAACTAAGCCTCTGTAACCAGTTTACAAAGGTATGTAAATATGCAAATGGTCTGTAAAGACCTGGGAAAAATGTGAGCGTGCTGGTGATAAGACTCCAGACACTGCCCAGCCGGCCCACAGCTGCTCGAGCTACAGGAGCCCGGGCTGAGACACACGACAGGAGGGGCAGAAGCCCTTTCAGCCCTATGGGCATTGCGTGCCTGCCAACAACCACTCCTGTTACTTCCAGTAAGTCCCAAAAAGTGGGATTGCCGAGAGCTTGTGGGAGGCCCTACCCCAGTTCTCCACTACTCTTCAAACATGCCTCCTGGTGCACTACTTGTTGGGGGATGAAGACCCTTTAAATGCTGAGGATATTTGGCTGGCAAGAAGCCCTCCTGTTACCAACCACAAGTCCCACACAGCAGGATATCTGCAAGCTGATTGGAGTCCATCCCCTTACTCCACCACTCTACAAACACGCCTAATGGTTAAAAAACATAAAAAATCATTTGAAAAGAGATAGGTTACAGGCGCGTGATAGTTACGAAATAGAATTTTAAAAAACCTTAGAAATCCACTGAAAAAAACAGTGGTTAGAAAGACGTTGTAGTTAGGCTCAGATTCCACTTGTACAAAACCATAGGAATTCAGCAGTTATAGTTATCTGAGCTAACTATAACCTACACCTCTGCAATACACTGCTTATGACCTCACATATTACTTCACTCATGACATGGTAAGTGACATCAAATGAGAATTAAACAAGGACCCCCTGGGTAGTAAGGTACGCAGACTCCTAGGGCAGGGTAAAAACCAATATGGGAAAAACAACCTAGGTCGTCAGCAAGAGTTAGTGAACAATTAGTCTAAACTATACAGAGAAAAGAACAATGAAATATGAATATATATTAAAAATATATGTTTAATTAGCATAGATAAAAATCATATAGTAACTGCAGCAAGTTGAAACTATATGATACAATAAAAGAAACATAAACACATTATATTCACAATAAATGCACAGCATATATGAATCATAAAAATTACAGGTAAAACAGTTCATACACAGTTGTCATAGTAGAATTACAATAAAAACTCGACGCGCGTTTCGGCTGAAAAAACGCCTTCCTCAGGAGTCACTGGTGATAACTCTGGAAATACATTTTACAAGAAAGACATATATCAGTATACTAGTGAATAATTTATGTTTATACAATATTAATGAAAGACAAAATTTATCTATAAATGCCAAAAGACAATTACAAAGATAAAACAATTTAACATTCTTTATATTAAATTCAAAGTTCTTCTCAACCTGAAAGTTCTAGACTCTGAATTTGAACACTAAGGTCATATGATAGACAGTTATTTATTCGAAAATTGTACAGTGCTCAGTTAGATAACATTTAAAACATCCTGATTAGTATATAGAAAACAAATAAGTGTCTTCTTCTTTATAGTGATATAATACACACGTTTTAGATAGAGGTAACAGATAGTTTAAACCCTGATATTGCGTATATGAGTATTTCAGGAACAACTTACATCAGAAGTATTGTGTTCTTGTTTAGTACATCAGAAAATGGATAGCATCATCTCATAATTTCATATTCAAAAGGGAGCCACTTGATAAAGGCTAATTCCTGGTTAATAAAAACATCCAGTTACATAAGATATGGAAATAGTGAAATCACTTTGAACACACATGGTTGTATAGATTGCTGAACACATTAGCTTAGCTGAAAGATAGTTGAGGATAAAACTAGTTTCTCAGCCACAATGTTTCTTAAATAAATATAGAGAAAATATACATAGATGAAGTTGTTCTCTCAGTCCTATTTATGATAATGAATAAATGATAAATTAAAGCCTGGTCTATGGCACTATAGTAAGGGTAATTCATGGTCTCAGTCTCTATTAAATGAGTAGCTAAAAAGTGCTATGTAGATTGAAATCACAATCATTAGATTAATAGCGCATGCGGGTATGTGTTCCCGGATCCATGGATATTAAGGAGACAGAATATAGTCGGTTTCATTATCACTCGCTAATATCGAATATTAGCTACTGCCTAACTTCAAAGAGGAATGATATTAATAAGCGGAAACGGACTAGATAGCTTCATTACCTGATAAATTTTGTAGTAATCTTTGTAGTAATCTTGTTTGGACACATGGAAAAGGTTGTTTAGAGTAGCCGGATAAGCTTTTCACAGGCGGTTAAATGTGTAAATATACACCTTTTGTATTGGCGTCAAAATTCACACCACTAAGGGACAAGCAAAAAGGAGAATGGAAAGTAATAAGCTGGAATACTACCATATCACAATGACTATGACACCAAATTGATGCCGGAAAGGTGACATATTATGGTTATGTTGTTGTGTCACTGTTTAATTACCTTGAGTGTTTGGATTGACGTGTTAATTTCAAAGGGGAGGCTGGTAACACCAAAGATATCCGATATAATTAAAAATGCTCGATAGCTTGTTGCTGTAGAGGGAAAGATATACAAAAGATGTATAGAAAATTGGTTACTAACGATAAATTGGCTATGAGGGCTGTACCTACACAGAATTAGTTGGACAACTACTAAAGTTATAGCCAGCATAATACCTTGTATATCGTATGACAACCTCTTCCCGTTTGAAAACAATGGTCTATACAAAGGGTTAAGGCCGCCTCTTCTGACTGGATATTGTGGGGCTGCAGTAAATGGAAGATATAAAAAAAAACAGAAATTTGGACTTAAGGAATGAAGAAGGCTGATTATCAACAAGCGGAACTGGGAGATGACAGATCAACAAAGTCGCTCCTTTACTAATTCTTACCTATTTGTGATCAAAACCGAGCGTGCAGCAAGATGGTGCTGTTCCTGGCAGAAAGGAGTCCGCTTCGCCGATAAAAGAGATTAGCGTTCTGACTCGGGCTAGTATTTAAAGCCCTCAGAAGGGCGCGAAAAACTCCGGATCGGTCATTCCGGTAAGCAGCGATAACGGACTAGGATCCCTACTTGTGGTGGGAAGCAATAACGGACTATACTAAGAAATTGGTCTGTTTCAAGATAGCACATAATGAGAATTTGAATTGAGGTTATTATTCCCCCAGTAGCTATATTGCAAGGATAGAGAGAAGATATTCCTTGACTTTAGTATATTTTCAGTAATAGTTTGTCAATAGTATCAGAAACACAGTAATGGCCCCAAAACCTGACAACCACCCCATTCAAGGATGGCGCTCGGGCTGGAGCCAAAATAATGGTGAAGCACGTGAAAGATCCGAAGATTAATATATGCATGGGCAGATGTAAAGCTAAAATAGAAAGGTTAACTAGAAGTAATATTCTAATTTTTATCTTTAAATATATAAATTGGTTTAGCAGATCTGGCAAAAGCTGACAATACAAAAAATAAAAATAGAAACAGGGCTTAATAGAAAATAGAAAAGATAATAATCTGATCAATAAATTTGAAAAGATGAAACAAATCTATATTGGAAGATGTACAAGGGTAAAAGAAAAGGAGGACACCCATGGGTATACTTAAATCTTGTCTAGCCTGTTAACAAGTGATCTTTATTTATTTATTAATTTCATTAAAGAATTTAGTATATAATGCTAAGCTAAATTGATCATGAGGATATAGTGGGATTTCAACGGATAATTCCAAGATGAAGTTGATTTCTTTATGTTCCCTGTGACGTAGTAAAGACTAGTTTCATGGGTATAAAACGCGCAGTAATAAATGTGTAGTGCAACCCTAACAGAATACCAGGAGATTCATATTATGGCATTTTCCCAGGGGATCTCGGCATTCAAGCCTCTCTGGAAGGTACCCAAGGAAAAAATCCAGAAGACTTCCCTCTTCTTCCTGACTTTATCGCCACCTTTTCTGTTTGGGAGTCTTATCTTTTCTAAGATGCGCCATTTAAAATCATCTGGGCCATGTTGGTTTTCTACAAAGTGTTTAACGAGCGGAGCTACACTCTTATTAGTTCGAATGGCTGACCGATGCTCTGTGAGTCTAGTTTGTATAGGTCTGGAAGTCTCACCAACATAGCCCAGTTGGCAGGGACAAAGGATAAAATATATACAATTGGCCGTTTTACAGTTCCACATATCACTGGCATTAGTATGACAACCGTTGTGTTCAAATGATTCACCTGTTAAGATATTATTACATGATTTGCAGGATGAGCATTTAACAGTGCCCCTGACTGGGAAGTTGTCATCAATTGATCTTTGAACAAATTCAGAGCGCACATTATTGGCAGTAAATCGGGAATGTACAATCAGATCTTTGAGGTTCTTATTCCTTCTGTGTGCGAACATGGGTTTATCAAGCTTACAAGTGGTAGGATTAGAATTCAATATATGCCAGTTGGAATTCACAATGTGTCGAACCGTATTGTCCAAAGTAGAGTGCTTTGTGATACAGACTAGTTGATTATTTATTAGCGAGTCTCGGTCATAAAATCTTGCTCGTTTATAGGAGTCTCTGACTAGCCTATGCGGATATCCTCTGTCAAGAAATTTCTGTCGCATTATGGTTGCTTGTGTGTCAAAGTCAGCTAGGTTGGAACAGTTCCTTCTGACTCGAAGGAACTGGGAGAAAGGTATACTCTCTCGCTGACATCTGGGATGAAAACTTTTAAAATGAAGGAGGGTATTCCTCGCTGTAGGTTTAATAAAAAGATCAACAGCAAGTTTGTTATCTTGGTGTTTAATGACTATATCTAAAAACTCTACTTGGGTACTATTGTATTGGGCCGTGAATTTAAGGTTGGTAGGTGACATCACTGATGATTTATCAAATGGCATAGCTGATGACATCATCCACAGAACCACTTACACCACCCCATACAATCTTGTGTATGCCCACTCACACACCCACACAACCATTTGCATATCCATTCACAGTGCCATGCAAGTACTCACACACCCACTCACTCCTCTATAGGACCACTCACACACCCACTCACTCACTCACTCACTCACTCACACAGTAACTCAGACAACCATTCACTCACCCATACAACCAGTCACTCACCCACACAGCAACTCACACAGCCATATACTCACCCATACAGCTACTCACACACACGTATGTCTGTGTGTGAGTAGCCACCCACACACCTATACAGCCTCGCAACACATCCACTTGTGCACCCATACAAGCACTTACACACCGACACAAACACTTACATACCCATTCACATATCTTTACAAGCACTCGTATGTCTGCTCACTCACCTGTACAGTCATTCAAACAGACACTCACTCTCCAATGCAACCACTCACATACCAACTCAGCTAACCACTCACTCACACATCCGTTCACTCACTGACACAGCTACTCAAATACCTCCATATACACTCATATAGACACTCACACATCCACAGAGCCACTCATACACCCACAAAATCAGTCACGCATTCACTCACACACCCATACAACCACTCAGATACCCAATCACACATCCATACAACCAATTACACAACCACTCATACACCTATAGATCTAGTCAGAAATCCACTCATTCACCCTTACAGTCACTCATGCATGCACTCACACAACCGTACAGGCACTCACACAGCCATTCACACACTGATACAGACTCACCCACTCACTTGGATCACACATGTCAGAGATAGTATTACTCATTGGTAGTACACCTAGCATACTAATTTAACTTTTGTAGTAGCTTAGAATACATGTTTAACAATCATAAACTCTTAGAAATTATTTACACTCACCGGATGATGTAAGCATGGATGCCATTTCAGATGTTATCAGTGATGTCACCGGCCATGTCATGAGTGATGTACTATTTGAGGTCATATACAATGTATGGGGGCATACGTTATAGTTAGCTAAGGTAACTATAAATGCCAAATTTCTATGCTATGCTAACTATAACATCCCTGTAACTTTTGTTTTTTCAGTGAATAAGAGGGGGCGATCAGGGATATGGTAGATCTCAACGTTTCACCACGTTGGCCATTTCCCAACCCCTGTGCGGGTGGTCAGATTTTTTAAATCTTAGACTGAACAAGCCATTTAACTTGCTATGGCTCATCTCGCATATCTTTCCTCACCCTTACTAGTAGGATATGGGCGTTCACGCAATACATGGGAGTCATATCATCTGGGATTTTGTTGGGCAATTTGTGTCAGATTACCATCACTGCCAGTAACTCCACATACTTGCCTCATAGTTGACTTCATCGTTATGATTTTCCTGACACATGCGCAAGCGTATTCCACTCAACACTTTAGCTTATTACCTGTAGACACACCAGAGTTTCTTGAACTTCATTACTTATGATTCGTTTTTCAAAACTTGTGGCAGTTCCATTTAGCACAAGCTTCCTGACAAATGCCTCAGCGTAACATATGCGTTAATTTAGCATGTTACTTTAAAGACACTAGTTTGTCTTTACCACCATAGCTTACTCCTCTTTCACCCATCCCACAAATCCTCTGAAGAGCTTTAGAGGCTGTTTGGCCTATGACCTTGCAACCTCACATCCTAAGATCT
Organism: Lissotriton vulgaris; assembly: GCF_964263255.1. Lineage (NCBI taxonomy): Eukaryota > Metazoa > Chordata > Amphibia > Caudata > Salamandridae > Lissotriton > Lissotriton vulgaris. Next base: position 919,763,789 of record NC_141685.1, read on the forward strand.
CTTTAATAAGGATATACATGTGGTTCTTTTCGGCCTGAGGTATGTTTTGTCCGCATACATAGCGACTGGTCCTTGTGTGCCTAATCACACAATAGTGGCCTTTTAGTTACTCGTACCACTTTTTCTCCCATATAGGCCTCTTTCGTTCATACAATGTCCTTATTTTTGGACGTTCCACGCCAACTACGCATTACCGGATTGAATCTCTTTGGCAAACACACTCCACAATAACTATATTGGTAAGCTGGCCAACTACGAGAGATCTTCAACTTTTTTATCACGGTCTGGCACTTGGGTGTTTGATTAAATTATGGGACCACACCATAGCTCTTTAAATCCGATGACTCAGACACTCCTATTTCTTCCTCCTCCATCACCCTTACAACTCTACTCATTCTTGATCGACTATTCATTCACAAAACAGCTATTTCTTTTGCGGTCCTCCTTCTCTTGGAGTAGGACTGTCCAATCCCAATCTTCTTCTCTTTTCTTTTACTCTCTCTCTCTTAAAAGAGATAAATTTGCTCTTGCACCACAGATGTCCAAAGTATGTTCAAATTGTATGCTATTACAGCCATGAAGAAGCTCGTGTTAGGGCGAAACGCGTTGGCTGTTTCTAAAGATGTACACCAAGAGTGTGAAAAATAGACATGCAAAGACATTAACAAACGACTATTGATTGTTTATCAATTTGTACACCTTGCAAATGTGTTATTTGCCGCACGTGTTTATTGCCTCTCATCTACTATTTGTGTTTCTATTAATGGTTATGTGGCAGCTGACCATTAGAGGTGGGCAATACATATATACCACGTGACTGATCTGGGTAGTGCAGTTGTCTATAACCCGGCTGCCTTTTTATATGTAGATCCCATCTGGGGCAAGTCGAAACCTTTGACCACCAGGTCACCCACTTTTATTGTCCACAGATGAGGACCAAGTCAGATGCATTTTGTGGGTCCTGTGTGACTTGTCAGGCCAGTGGCAAGTCAGGAGGGATGTACAAGGCTCCACTCCAGTCTTTAACAGTGTCTGGAATGCACTTTGAGAGAGTGTAGACATTGTTAGGCCTCTGGGTCCTAATACTGCCCTAGGAAACAGATTTATCAAGGTCTATGTGGACCATGCCACCTGGTACCCTAAAGTCATAACCCCAAGAACTGCACCCGTGGTGGCCAGGGCACTGATGGGAATCTTTACCCGAGTGGGTTTTACCAAAGACGTTGTTTCTGACAGGGATACCGACTTTATGTCTGCTTACATGAAGGCCATGTGGGATGAGTGTTAAGTTACTTACTAGTTCCCCACCCCATACCACCTCCTGACCAATAGACTTGTTCACTTATTCAACAAGACCTTGAAAAGCATGATCATGGCCCTATAAGAGCTTGAGATCTAAGTGCGAAATCCTGTTGCCATGCCTTTTGTTTGGGCACAGGGAGGTACCCTAGAAGGGAGTGGCCTTCAACCCCTTTGAGCTTCTGTTTGGGCACCATGTGAGAGCACCTTTCAGTCTTGTGAAAGAGTCGTAGGAGCAAGCTCCCAAGAGGCCCCCACAAGATGTTGTGATAGCCCTCAGAGCCAAGGTGGGGCACCACATGAAAGAGGCCACTGAGAATTTAGATGTCAGCCAGGACCTGATCAAACAATGATACGACCAGAAGGTCACTGTGATTGAGTTCCAACCTAGGGAGAACGTGTGGGTTATGGAGGCTGTAAAGACCCAAGCCTGCCAGGACAGGTATACAGGGCCCTATGGAATCAAAGAGTGGAAGCTTGACGTCAGCTACCTGGTTGACCTCTAGACATCCAAACATGTCTTAAGAGCCCTGCGTGTCAACCTTCTCAACCCATACTTTGAGCGGTCTGAAGTGGCAATTCTCAGGACAGATGGTGGTGAGGTTGATGAACGTGAACCCCTCCCAGGCCTCCTTTCATACAAGGAGCAGGATTGGTCAGTAGGGGAGTAATCCTCTTCCCTACACAGATAGACGGTCAACAGAGGGACTGTCACCATTTATTCACTCTTTTCTTACTGACCCCAGAGTTCACCAATTGATGTACCCAGTATGTTGATACAAGGGACAGGATGTCTGACAAGAAGAAAATGTACAGTTTGTCTAACAAGATGGGAGCCAGTATCAAGATTGAGATTTCCAAGATGCTGGAGCTTGGGGTGGACCAAAGTCTTAGTCCAGCACAGAAGTGCTTGTAACCAAGTCTGTCCTACCCGGTAGTACCCGAGAATTAAGGTAACTAGAACTAGGGGCTGCTTAATTCCTAATTACCTTTGACTTGACATCAGAGTTTTGGCAGATTGCCCTGACTGAGGGGGGCAAGGAAAGGTCAGCATTCTCCACACCAGAAGGGCACTTCAAATTCCGGCTTATGCCCTTTTTGGTTGAAGATTGCTCCTGCCACCTTCCAAAGGATTGGTTTATCGGGCCCTGGCAGCATTGGAGAATATCTGTGCCACCTAGCTGGGTGATATTGCAGTCTTCAGCTCCAGCTGGGAAGACTACTTGTACAACCTGAGTGAAGTGCTTCAGGCCCTAGAGTAGGCAGGCCTGAATATCAAGACCAGATAGGGCCGGCATCTGTTGTGTTTTTGGCCCACCAAAAAGCTGGGGTTCACATATAGCCTCTCTGACCCACAACTCAGACCATTACGGCCTGGGAACCTCCTGAGATAGAGACAGAGGTGAGGCTCTTTTTATACCTCATTTACAGGTTCAGACAAACCACTGGCCCCTCAGATAGCAGAGGTAAATGTGGAGTGAAAATCCTAAACTGTTGAAATGGTCCAACTCCCAACAGGGTAGGGACTACACTGTGGAGCATTGCCCTGTAACTGACTATGCCAATGATGATGGTCTTTCTAGATGTCTCTGCCTTAGCAATGAGTTCTTCTGTAGGGGCGGGCAGTTCTCCTCATCTTCTGCTGGTGGGTACCCATGTAGGAAATGACCCTCTTTTGCATGGTGTACCCCAGATGTTTTCCTTTGCTGTTTTACTGGTGGTAGAACTCTGTGCACTTTACCCCTTCTAACCAGGGGTAAAGTGCATGTGCTCCAATCTCAACGTGATGGAATTGGTAAACACTTGATTGGTATATTTAACTTACCTATAATTCCATAGTATATGTTACAAAATGTATCCAGGGCCTTGAAGTTAAGTTTCAGCAGAGGGCTGCAGCACGGATTGTGCCATTCACTACAATGGCAGTGCAAGCAAGGTTCCATACCTACCAGTGTAGCAGTGTAATAACCCTTTTGACAGGTCAAACATCCCTTTGAAATATTATTAAGTCATCCCTAAGTAGGCTTTGCTATTGATAAGGTATGATTCACCTTATTTAAAAGTGGGGCATGTAGAAATTTAATGTTAACATGTCCTTAACGTAACTAGCACCTAAAAGCTATTTTTCACTGTGGGTGGCCAAGCTGTCCTATGTAGGAAACCAGAACACTGATTAAATATCCTAAAGCTGTATCTTGGAATGAGGCTTGCTAGAAAAAAATTCAACAATTATTTTGAATAGTGAATAAAAATCCAACATAATTGCTAAGTTGGATTTTTTTATAAATACTAAGAAAAAGTAACTTTTAGAAAGTTAGCTTTTCCTTGCCTGAAGTTCTTGGAGGCTAATTGTCATTTTCTCTCAGACTCCTTCCAGCCAGGGAATAGCATTTGAATAGGTATAAAAAAGGTTTGAAATGGCTCCTAAAAGAAAACAAAAGTTTGACCCGAATGGGCAGGGCTAACTCTCTGAACCGCACCGAATATGCAGAGTTGGGGCTGTGGGTATCCTTTTTGACATTACGGTGTCAAATTCTTCTTGAATGTCAAATCCTGCTTGCAGGTCTGCTGGGTTTACCTGTAACACTCTGGAGTACACTTGAAAGGAAAGGAACCAGGGCACACAATTCTTGTTGATCTACTGTCTAGTTGCTGAAAACCCTTACTTTTGTTCTACTAGACTTCTGTCTTTGGGTTTTACACAAAACACTTGGTGCACTTGAAAGGAGGGGAAACAGGACATCAAACAATTCTTGTGTATCCATTGTCTAGTTTCTAGAAAACCCTTAATGTGTTCCATCAGACTCTCTGAGCTTATTGTGGGTACAGTGACTGCCTCAAACTGGATTTTAGTATTAGATGTGGGACAAAACTGGGATTACCATAGTACAATCCTCACACACACGCCCAGCCCTCAGAGCCCAAGTTTAGTGTGGTTGAAGTCTTTCTCCATATTGAAAATGCCCAAAGTGGGTATGGTTAGCCACTGGAACTTATACTCCATTGAATGCCTTGGAGTTATTCCCACCCACTAGCTTGTGCAAGGCACAAATGTGGCATTTTCAAGCATCCACTACAGAACACTGCAAGACCTGAGGAAGAACAAAAGAGGACTGAACCTGCTTTATAATACCTGAGAGGAGCCCTGAAGGGTTGGACCTGCTCAACCTTATACCCAGGATAAAGAAGTGGACTACTAGGGTTATATGGCTGACAGTGATGGCTCCTCTGTTAAGGCAGAGGAGCTTTGCCCCGCCTGCTGTGCAGCAGGTAAACACAGAATAAGAAAAGGGTCATTAAAATGTTATTATTCTGTCTGCCGCCAGACGTGCTAGCGCAAGTGTGATGGTGGTGGCGGGGCAGATTCCTGTGGGTTGCAGGATGACGTCTGCATCTGCAGGTGCTCCGTGTCATGTCAAATTGGCTGGCTGCCCACAGCCTGCCTATCTGGCATGCGCACTTCAGAGCCAGCAATCCCAGCACTGTAAAACAGCTGGGAGATCGCAGTCACATGCCCCCAGCCTGAAAATTAGCCTTCTCTTACCAATCTTGGAGCTGGTCTCATGCTGAAAACAGAATGAGAGCAGCTCCAGGATTGGTTGGATTGGCATGCAGGAAGTTAGCCACCTTCCTTCCCTTTCCTGCTCATCATCCGGTAGAGGAGAAACACCGGCCACCAGCATGAATTTTTCGTCACCCCATCCTACAGATTTTAAAAGTTACTAGCTACCCCTGTTGCCTGATCTTCTGTTTAAACTACAGGGATACATGCAATTACAAGAGCTTGTTCCTGCAACTGCCCAGCTGAACGGTGCAGTATAAACTGGAGTCCACCATGAGGTTGGCCTCTACCTGACACCATGTGAGTCTCTAAATGTCTCCTCTGATGTCCGGCAGGGCTTTAGAAATGTACACCTGTGTTGGATTGGCCAGGACAAACCTGATTGGTGTTTCCAACCTGTGCTCCATCACAGTCAGTGTCAAGTTGGGCGTAGATCCTGGTCCATAGCAACTATTCATAATCATTGGCACTGTTTGCTTCTCGGCAATCTTTCTACTTATAACTTTAACAAATCATATCACCAGTTGGATTGGGTTGTTATCATTTTAATGTCACTTTGTTTAATATATTTCCCACTATTTTTCTAAATTCAATTTGGGATTTTTATTGTTTGGCATTTCAACTTTATTAATGTTTTTTTTAGTACTGCATGAATACTTTACACATTGCCCTTGTTCGAGCTTGCTTGCTCTGTGCCCTAGCTACCAGGGCGTTGACCTTAGGTTAATATGGTGATTTTAAGGGTTCACCCTGACAAGTATTGTGATCATCCCTTGAGGTGAGTAGTCATCACCCCAATTCATTGTGCTACATTTGCATTTTGTAAGAAAATCATGGAATGCTGGCTCCAACTTCTCTGAAGCTGTATATCAACGTTCACACACTTAGTAGGAGACTTCTCGGCCATGTGTAAAATGTATGCCAATAATTCAATCATATCCAGATGTTTATCATGGCACTGTCTCTGTGCTCCTGCTAATCCTTTTCTAGAATCACATTCCAATTTAAAGAGGAGAGTAGTCAATTCTGCATCTAAATCCAGAGTTGAACAGACCTTTTTGTCAATTACTGGCATTCTTTTCTCATGAGTGTTATATTTAAGCTGTGTATGTGGGGGTAAGGGACCCCAACATCCACAGCTTAAATAAAATCCCTCATGTCATGAAAAGGCGACCAATTGGAACTGATTGAATGTCAAATCATTTTTAGACAAACCTTGTCCTCATACTAAGGATCTATCACAATACCGCTTGCTTTCTGTGCAGTTTGTCCTCTTTCTTTGTTCAATTACATCTCTTGTTGTAAGTAAGATTAAAATTAAACTTGTTTAGTCTGGGCTTGGAGTATCCTGCCCCACTGCATGAAAGTCATTACCAATCTGATTCTGTTTTATGCTGCTGTGCTCACCCATCACCAAGGACACCCATGTTGCTGGAATATAATTATTTTAGCTGAATTCTTTATGCATTGCATGTCTTAAGTTAGCATTTGCGACACCATTTTGTATTCAGCCGCCATTTAGAGCCATGATCGAAACTAACGCCTGTCTCACTCTGCCTGCCTCAGCAGAAAGCAGCTGCGATCTTTCTTTGTATTTCTCCAAGGTTAAGCTTTGCTGTGCTAAAGAATAAACTGTTTTTGTCATCACATACCTTTCTCACTAGATAGGGCTGCTCCCACCATTAGAGCGACGGGCGCAGGCAGAGTAACGCTGAGATAGCATGTACCCGATCCCATGATTGCAACCCATCCTTCTGTATCTCCTTTGTTCACCAGCTACCAACTGGAAATTTTCAGCCTTTTCATGTCTTTAGTGATTCTGAAGACGGACCTTATGTGTAATCATGTTGGCGGGGGTCAGTCCCTCTGCAGCAATCTAAGGAGGCTGGTCAGAGTGGACTCCACTTGAGTGTACTTCTAATAAATAACTTTAGTTTGTATTCTCTACTGTCTGACCGACTCTTCATTTGTGAGGAAGGTCTTGAGGTGGTCGCGAGTGACCCGGGTGGCCCTAATCGGGTCACTTCCTTCAACAGCTAAGTTGTCCAAGCGCACCCATCATTCTGAGACTTATGTTTGCTCTACATCTTTCTATTGCCAGTACTACCTCCGTCCTTTTTCTTACCTTCATCTAGAGATCACAATTCCTCCTCAGACTGATCCTCTACCTTCCTCAAGTTTTCTTAGAAAACACTAATTCCTGCCTAATTAGCATAGTTCGCGGGCACCTGCTCAATCATTTTTCTTACAATCTCTTATTGTACCCCCTCACTTGACACAATTCCCTATTTCTCCAACTTGTGGAATAATATTATAGCTCTCAGTGCCATACGATATGTGTTGCAATAAATCTGTAATGTCTTTAGAAATAACTTTTCTTCACAAAAACTCAGGAACTGATTTAGCCTCTGGCAGTCTTTACTCTTTCCATCAGTGAGGTGGAGGACATTTCGGCTTCCATCCTAACAGACTGAAGTCCACTATACTTTGACTTCACTGCCGATCTAGATATAATCTCTGTTCACTCACAGGAGCCACTGCATTGGTGGCTCCTGTGAAGACACTGAACGTGTGGTGCATGGGTGCCGTAGTTTAGGTGGCTGTGCACTACACATTTTTATTTTTCACAAACAACCTTCCAAAGCAGGAGTTTGTTTCTGAAAATGAAATAAAAAGTAGTATTTATAAAGCGCTAACTGCCACTCCAAAAGGAGCATCCTGGCGCTGATATGGAGGTTCTTAAATGAGTGAGAAACAAATTTCATCTGAAGCTCCGAAAATCCAGGTTTTTAGTGCTTTCCTATACTACGATTCAGATTTATGCAGTCTCAGATGCAATGTTAGTCGGTTCCAGGCTCTGGTACCTAATACTGCCACTGTTTTTCCTCCCCTTGTTTTATATCTAAAACTAGGGGGTTTAAGTAGATTGGCAGACGATGACCTAAGGGTTCTGGTTGTACTGTAAGGGGTGAATCTTGCTACGAGGTATTTTGTGCCTAGATTTAGTGCAGCTCTAAAGGTGATAAGGAGAATCTTGAAGAGCATTCTCTTATGTAGGGAGAGCCATTGAAGAGTTTTTAGGGCTGCCGAGGTGGAGGACCTTCGTGGTAGTTTCAAAACTAGTCGTGCCGCTGCATGTTGGACCACTTGGCATCTTTCTAATTTATGTTTGTTGGAGCCTGCCAGGAAGCTGTTGCAGTAGTCGAGTTGCGCCAAGATTAGTGCGACTGCTACTGGTTTCCTTGCTGCGAGTGGGAGCAGATCGAAGAGTTTTTTGAAGGATTGTATAAGACTGAAACATGTCCCAGCTACCGTCAATGCGTGCGGTTTGACTCTGAGGGCGGAGTCAAAGAAAAAGTTAAAGAAGGAATGGCCTAACCCCCTTGTAACGTTTTCCCAGGGTGTATGGTTTCACAAACTAAAAAAGGATATCTGTCTGTCTAAATACGGCAGGCAGTCTCATGCCCTTACTCCAATTGCCCTTAATGCATTAGACCATTGGAGTACGTTTTCAGACAGCTGAGCTATCGGGGTCACCGTAGTTGTAAAACTGACGGTCTGCCTGACTCAAAATAGAGCAAGTGGACCAAGGGTTTGGTGGATAGAGTACTCCACCACATTTGTAGTGGAATACACTGTCTGCCAAATTCTAAATCAGGCAGCAGTATTGTACAGTCTTTCTCCCAAAATATACATTCCTCCAAAACAACTCATTTCCATTTTATTACTAGCTTCTACTCATGTTGTTACTCGCCTTCACTCACCCCCAATGCCAGCCGCACTCTTAAAAAGTTGATTGCCAAGTGTTATGCTCACTGAAGGAGGATAACGTTACATCAGGTGTCAAAGTAGCATCCAACGTGCATGTGCACTTTCAAAACAGTGATTTCCTATAGGCTATGCCCAATCTAATATGGCCGCCGTACGTGCAATTGGGAATATCAGCACGCCCTCAAACTGTATCCAATTGTTCCGTATTTAATAACTAACTAATCCTCACACATATGCTGCTCCCTCAGCAAGAAGGCGAAAATCAAGACCACCGAAGAGGAAGCATGAAACCAACCAAGCCAAGGCCAATAAGGGCCGCGCCTGGTCAAACACTTAAAATAGCGTAAACGGTAAGCACAGCAGTGCACTGTAATACTGACAACTCTGAACAACTTTAATTTACAAATACATCCCTATTTTAATACTTACTGAAACTCTACAATATAATAAATGTCAAGATAAAAAGTCCCTTAAATCGGGAATTGCCTCTTTAAACAAACCTCACATATTAAACAAAAGGTTTAAAAGTAAAAAAAAAAATCGGATATATAAGCATCAAACTGAACCCAAAGAAACAAAGAAAAGAAAAATATGAGTTCTGATGTCACGGTCATATATGGACTGGTTATTGATTGCTGATTTTTAACTTTTGAGTTTTGCTGATGTTTACTCTTAAAGGCTGATGAAGTGTAGCGTGTGAAAGATTTATGCACAGTGCCTGCCTCCAGTCTTGACATGAAATCCAAGGGACCAATTAAGAATAATGACAAAAGATGTATCGTACAAGGTTGTCCCATGTTAGCAGCCTTGGCTGTCTACCCCAGTAACCACAGGAGGTTAGTAGTAACGCCCAACATAATGTATAGCTTATGAGACATAATTTGTATCATGGGTGCCCACAAACATTTTCCCAGAGGCCAAAAGTATGGTCCTTAGTGTGGCCGAGGACCGAATTGATGCCAGCAGTGTGGGGGTCAGGTGGGATGAATAAAGTGATAATAGAGAAATTGATGCATGTACATGGTAGAAACAGAGAGTCCAGTTAGTCCAAATAGAGTTATTTTGAGGGTTTCATTCCATTCTGCTCTTCAAACTAATCCCCTAGTGCCTAGAACAATCATACATTTTTGTAGTGCTGTGTTATGTTGTATCTGAGTAGCTATCCCTCTTCCGCACCCTGGTATAAGCCTTCTCTGCTTGCTATTGCTACCTTTGGTGAGTCAAGTGTATGACACAAGTAAATTGATTACTGAAGTGCATATACAATAATAGGCCTCACTATCTCCGTATGCCTTCATCCCCTTATTTTTTAACATTCGTAGTGATTAGAAACCGACTCAGTTAGGGTAGTGAGTGCTATATAACAATCCCTGACAAAGGCCCCCAAACAAGATGTGCAGTTCACTGAAATGGGTAGAGACAAACACCCAACCTCCACCTATAGACATGGGAAAGTTTGAAAGTGTTAGCCATGACACCAGGAGAATTGACTTTAATCCTGGCTTTGTCACTTTGCCAAAATATGCTGGTTGTGAACTTTGTGTGTAAAGTCTGTGCAGGTTCCAAAATACAGTGGCATTTCTTTTGTGAGTAGTCCCTAAGTCTTACCACCAGAACCCTCAAACTCCAGTAGCTGAGTAAGGAGCAAGATAGAGACAATGGAATGAGAAGACATGTGTTTGTATTTATCTCAGCCTCCCCTTGTGACATTGTGTGTGCTCTTGGGTAATCACTTTCTGAACATGTTATTCTGCTCCTTTGTTATTTAACAGAGATAGGAAACCCTTAAATCAAACTAAACATGGTTAGTGTGTGGTGAGAAAACAAGGCTTTAACCCAACAATTGGTTGACTTCACCAATAGAGGAGAGAACACATAGTCACACAGTCCACTCACTAAAATGTGATGTAGTGAGAAAGTTAGGAATCTTGAAACAACGAGTGCTGTGTGGTGGTGTTGGTACTTCTACATCAGCAAATTGTTTGATGATAGTCAAATCATAACCTTCCTGTGGATTTGTCCCCTTAATATCCATTAATGGCTTGATCCTTCAATGGCTGAGCCAAAGAAGGCTCAAGCCAAGCTCAAGCCAGATGCCTGGTTCAGGCTCAGCTCAAAGTTCTCTTGGATCCTCAAGTCCAAAACAAACCAAGCCTGCATGTGGCTTCCGTCTGCCACCCAAGCCCTATCCCCATGTGCCAAGATTTAAAGACAAAGCATTACCTTTTGATGTAAAAAGAAATAGGGAAACAGATACCCATCTGGTGGTTGAATTGCACAATGGGAAGCCAGAAAACTTGGGATCAATCCTGCTTTCCCCACTTGACCAAACTGTGTTATCCTTGGCAATAGTTTCATTTGACTTTGCCTTCTTTTTTCATCTCTGTCACATTTTAGAGCACCTTGAAATACACAAGTTCAGGGTGTGTGCTGTACAAAAACTTCTCTTGTTTTTGATTTAATAGATTATAGTGTTGTTCCATGTTTAACAACAACCTAGGCCACATAGAGGATTCACATAACAACTGATGTGCCTTTTGGTTCACTTATGGCATTTTCACCTGGGAGAGGGAAGGCATGAATGTTTCTAAGTTCAGGTTTAAAATCAACACTTTTAATAAATGCCTCCCAACGCAGTGATATAATTTGATGTACTAAGGTGAAAGAATTCTGCATGTTATAGAAATATGTTAAAAATAAAGTAAGAGACTTTATCATATTTTAAGTCTTTGTTGCAGGATGACTTTAAAATGGTGTTCCTAAAGATAAGTGATGAAGGACATCCTTTTTGCTTCTTTTCCTGTACTTCAGTTAACCTGTAAATACGTGTTTTCCCTTTTTTAACATCTTTCTGAATGTTAGTGCTCAGTCAAGTAACCAGCTGCCAAATAGTGCTGTTCACCAAGGGCCACATGCACAGGTCAGGAGGTCTCTAAGCAGCCCCCTGCCCCTTTGTGAATCCCTGATATACAGTATTACATTGTGCTTTTTTTTAAGTAAAGTAGTTTTTCTTTTTCACACACTAAGCTCTGGTTTGATAGACATTGAGCTGTTGACTATTACTATTTGCTTTAATGAGTTTTGAGTCTCTAGCCCTACACCGTTGCCTTGGACTGCTCGGCTTCACTAACCTGATGTCAAGTACTGAGGTGTGTACTTGATGTTCAATTCTTGGCTTAATAGAAAGGGTTGTCACAGTACAACAGTGGTAAAAAGCTCTGATTGACACACGTCTGATCCCAGTAAACCCTGTCTGCTGGGAGACTCACGCACAGGGTTTGATACAATGCTGAATACCGCAAAAACCGGTTACGGGACAGCTTGGTTTAGTACTGATCTGAAGGCGATAGCAGGTGGATTCGGCATCATAAATCAGGTTTGTAGGTTCTCTTTAGAGTACACTAAGATTGTTCATGTGGCATTTCTTTTTCAGTAATATGAATGCAGCGCATGATATTTTTCCGGGTCAATGTATACCAAGGATCAGTTTCTTAAGATGTGCCTTCACCAGACATGGGTGCCATTTTAGACAGCAATGCCCACCTGCATGCTCTAGTGATTGAGGTCTCTCCGAGAAAGAGCAGTACAGGACTGTATATGGATTCCCTTCTTTCTCCAGCTCTCAGATGTTTCGAATGTCAGTTATTGGCATACATGCTAACATTTGAAAAGCAGAAAGAAGAGGATTTTGTAAAAAAAAAAAATAGGGGGTATATGTTCCCCGTTGACTTGTATTGAAGTGGGAATGTTTTAGGTAGTATAAGCTAAATATAACCTTTTTAGGTCGAGCGACCTATCTCAATGCGCATGGGCATTGAGCGGGAGCTCGATATATAGCGTCTTAAACAGACTTTACCTAACTGGGCGATTTGGTGCTGTGCCCGTGGCTTTTAGGTCAATGCGCAAGCGCATTGACCTAAAATGCGCGTGCACATCACCAAATCGCCGTCTGTTCCCTCAGCCGCACTCCTCCCACACCGTTGAAGTGAAGCTTAGCTTCACTTCAAAGGCCCCTGCTGCTTTCACACCCTCTCCCCGCTCCGCCCCCTCCCCTGCCCGCCGTGTCGCCTTTCTCGTCCCCCCTCCCCACAGCAATGCCCTCAAGTGTCCGGGAGCCCCGCGTCTGTCATAGTCTTCTTTTAAAGCAAAGGGGCTATTGTTGGGAGACGTCTGCAGACTGTGAGTTTTGCACTATCGTTTGTGTAAAAGACCTCTTCCTACCTAAAAATCGACACAATAATGCATGTCATACTAAACTATAGCACTAAATGCCAGTTTTGCATATCACATCATTACATATAATTTTGTTCCATTTTTCATAAATGTATGCGAACTAAAAGAAAAGAAAATTACACACATTTCACACACCTTTATAAATACTACCTGCTTAGTGACCTCTACCTTTTCCTCAAACTTTCTCCTGCTTGCTTTGTCTTTGTTCCATACATCACCGACGAGGCAGTAAGTGGGCTAATCAGCAAGCTCATGCTACCCTTCACCTGGTTTTGCCAACACTAACCTACTATAGCAAGTGTTTCGATGTCTTCTTTCTCCCTTCCCCATCATCCTCTTCCTTATCTTGCAAAGTTTGAAGTGCTCAACACCTTCCCAGTGAATCGGGTACAGGCAGAACTCTCAGCAAATAAATTCCTTCAGCCGCAGCTTGACACAAATGCATAAAACACTCACTGGATCTTAGCATTTGTGAAGGCCGTAAAGTGTGTGTTACTTTGTGCTGGGGGGAAATTAGTAGTTGCTCTGCCATATGACGTAAAATAATAAAATGACCATGCCTAAGGCTATAGGCCTTGTTTGTTTATGTTAAAGCCAATAGGAGCGGCTTATTTTAGTGAAATGTCCATGTCATTTTGATAAAGGCAATAGGATTCTGGGTATTGTCGCACCACACGTACCACAGGCTGGAATCCTGTCCCTTGATTTGTGATATCCTTAACAAAGCCAGTAGGCACACCTTCTTGGTAGTGAATAACTGTTCAGATTTTTACTATAGGGATATAAAGGGGTTTTAATATTTTGAAGGGTATGGCTTGCTGGTTCAAACATTGTGCTTGAAGCCTCAGAGATAATCAGTACAGGCTCTCTTTAGAAGGTTTATTGCCCACTGTGACCTTTCCTTATAATATATGACTTAAACGTGTGTTATTCTGTGACACCCATTTATGAAGTGTTCCGAATTGTAATTCCACCTGCAGTCCTGAACGTATATACAATTTTGCACATTGTATTTAGTTATGTGTGTAAAGTACGTTTCCATATTAAAGAAAGCTGTCTGTCATAGTCTTCTTTTAAAGCAAAGGGGCTATTGTTGGGAGACGTCTGCAGACTGTGTCCAGGAAACGGCCTTTTCCCAAAATGCACCCGAATAGCGGGCTTCATTTGGACAAACGGGACGGATATTTGCGAAGAGTGTACACATATTTATTTTACACTCCAGGGGAACACTTGTTCTAGTGTGTACCGTGTGCACAGCAAGCCGATACCTGTGCACAGACGCCCACGGACACGCACACAATGGTGCAAACGCGCGCGCACAGACACATACAGAGAAACACACTCGCACGCATATAGACACACACACTACACACAATAGCACGCACATTCACATTAACGCAGGCACGTGCGAGCACACATACACACGAACATACATGTCGTTTTGCAAAGAGACTCCCACAGATGATGATAAACACCCGCAGGCACGCATTTACACGGAAACAGTCGCAAACACACAAACACTTCTACAACAGATGTCCCTTCAACCATTTTCTAACAAAGACTGACAGAGACACATAGACCTTCCCAGAATAAATGCACGTGAAAACAGACAGACACGCACCAGGACACACCACACAGTCGCACACTGTAGGGGTGTAACAATGTCCTACCACTCACGCCTCCAGGGTCACCAGGTCACATGCATGTTACCCACCTGTGTGCCACTGCTGTTATGTCAATAATGCCCAGCTCTGCTGATACCAGGCTTCTAGACAATATACACAACCACCCCATCGACCACCGCATCCACCATCACCACATCCACCGCATCCACCACCACCGCATCCACCACCACATCCACCATCACCACCACATCCACCATCACATCCACCACCACCAAATCCACCATCACCTCCACATCCACCATGACATCCACCACCACCAAATCCACCACCGCATCCACCACCACCACCACCACCACCACACCCACCACCACTACATCCACCACCACATCCACTACCACCACCACCCCATCCACCACCACCACCGCATCCACCACATCCACCGCATCCACCATCACATCCACCATCACATCCTCCACCACCGCCACCACCACATCCACCATCACCTCCACATCCACCATGACATCCACCGCCACATCCACCATCACATCCACCACCATCACATCCACCACCGCCACATCCACCACCACCACCGCATCCACCACCACCACTGCATCCACCACTACCACCGCATCCACCACCACCACCGCATCCACCATCACCACATCCACCGCATCCACCACCACCGCATCCACCACCACATCCACCATCACCACCACATCCACCACCACATCCACATCCTCCATGACATCCACCGCCACATCCACCACCACCACATCCAACACCACCGCATCCACCACCACCACCACCGCATCCACCACCACCACATCCACCACAACCACCACCCCATCCACCACCACCACATCCACCACCACATCCACCATCACCTCCACATCCACCATGACATCCACCACCATCACATCCACCACCGCCACATCCACCACCACATCCACCACCACTTCCACCACCACCGCATCCACCACCACCACTGCATCCACCACAACGACCCCCACCACCACTACCCCCACCACCACTACATCCACCACCACATCCACCACAACCACCACCCCATCCACCACTACATCCACCACCACATCCACCACCCCATCTACCACCCCATCCACCACCACCACCGCATCCACCACCACATCCACCGCATCCACCACCACCGCATCCACCACCACATCCACCATCACCACCACATCCACCATCACATCCACCACCACCACCACATCCACCATCACCTCCACAACCACCACCACCACATCCACCATCACCTCCACATCCACCATGACATCCACCACATCCACCACATCTGCATCCACCACCATGACATCCACCACATCTGCATCCACCACCACTACATCCACCACCCCATCCACCACAACCACCACCCCATCCCCCACCACCACCACCGCATCCACCACCACATCCACCATCACCACATCCACCGCATCCACCACCACATCCACCATCACCACCACATCCACCATCACATCCACCACCACCACATCCACCATCACATCCACCACCACCACATCCACCATCACCTCCACATCCACCATGACATCCACCACATCCACCACCACTGCATCCACCACCACCACCACCACTAGTTCCACCACCACATCCACTACAACCACCACCTCATCCACCACTACCACCACCACCGCATCCACCACCGCATCCACCACAGCCAACGCATCCACCACATCCACCGCATCCACCACCACATCCACCGCATCCTCCACCACATCCACCATCACCACCACATCCACTATCGCCACCACATCCACCATCACCACCACATCCACCATCACATCCACCATCACCACCACATCCACCACCACATCCACCATCACCTCCACATCCACCATGACATCCACCGCCACATCCACCACCATCACATCCACCACCGCCACATCCACCACCACCGCATCCACCACCTTCACCACCACCACCTTATCCACCCCCACCACATTCACCACCACTACATCCACCACCCCATCCACCACCACCCCATCCACCACCACTACCACCACCGCATCCACCACCACCACCGCATCCACCATCACCACATCCACCACCACCGCATCCACCACCACATCCACCATCACCACCACATCCACCACCACCACATCCACCACCACCTCCACATCCACCATGACATCCACCGCCACATCCACCACCACCACATCCAACACCACTGCATCCATCACCACCACCGCATCCACCACCACCACCACTCCCACCACCACTACATCCACCACCACATCCACCACAACCACCACCCCATCCACCACCACTTCCACCACCACCGCATCCACCACCACCACCGCATCCACCACCACCACCACTACATCCACCACCACATCCACCACAACCACCACCACCACCGCATCCACCACCACCACCGCATCCACCACCACATCCACCGCATCCACCACCACCGCATCCACCACCACATCCACCATCACCACCACATCCACCATCACATCCACCACCACCACCACAACCTCCACCACCACATCCACCATCACCTCCACATCCACCATGACATCCACCACCACCACATCCACCACATCCACCACCACCGCATCCACCACCACCGCATCCACCACCACCACCACACCCACCACCACTACATCCACCACCACATCCAATACCACCACCACCCCATCCACCACTACCACCACCACCGCATCCACCACCACCTCCGCATCCACCACATCCACCGCATTCACCACCACCACATCCACCGCATCCACCACCACATCCACCACCACATCCACCATCACCACCACATCCATCATCACATCCACCATCACCACCACGTCCACCATCACATCCACCATCACAATCACCACCACCACCACATCCACCTCCACATCCACCATCACCTCCACATCCACCATGACATCCACCGCCACATCCACCACCACATCCACCACCACCACATCCACCACCGCCACATCCACCACCACCACCACATCCACCACCACCACATCCACCACCACTTCCACCACCACTGCATCCACCACCACCACATCCACCACCACTTCCACCACCACCGCATCCACCACCACCACATCCACCACATCCACCACCACATCCACCACCGCATCCACATCCACCACTTCCACCGCATCCACCACTTCCACCGCATCCACCGCATCCACCACCACCACTTCCACCGCATCCACCACCACCACATCCACCACCACATCCACCACCTCATCCACCACCACCACATCCACCATACCCACCACCATCACTTCCACCACCACATCCACCACCACTTTCACCACAACCACCACCACCACATCCACCACCACTTTCACCACATCCACAACCACCACCACATCACCACATCCACCACCACCACATCCACCACCTCCACCACCACCACATCCACCACCACATCCACCCCCATATCCACCATCACCACCACCACCACCACCATATCCCCCAGATCCACCACCACCACATCTATATGTGTGTGGCTATGTGTGTGTTTAGGTGCAAATGCAATGTTCTTGGATTTTCGTCACAATAAAATACACTGAACATAATCTTCACAAAAGTTATTTACAAACGTTTAAGCTATTGCCATTATAAATTACAATAACTTTTATTTAAGTATTACTTATTTACAAAATTAAAAGCCATTGTTATTTGTAATATCAATACATCTAGGTCACGTAAATACAACACACATTGCATTACAAATGCTATAGGTGTCACATTTGCAAAAGTTAAAACTATTGACATTGTAACTGACAAAGCTATTAATTTTGCTACTTTCAAAACCAACACATAAATAAAAAAAGTGTCATTTACAATACCAATAGCTCAAACTTTCCTAATGCGAGACCTATTGCATTTCCAATGCTTGTTTTACTTTAGTAATCGGAGTCTCCTGTCTGGATCGGGCCTGTTGACATGTGTGCATGGGACGAGATTGTCAGGCTTCTAAAGGCTGTCTCACTCCCGACTAAACGGAATGCCCACAATGTCTTTAATGGGAGCAAGATCTAAAAATCAACATGTTTCTGTTACAATATAACATTTCGCCAAACTCTGTCAGATGTACCACGGGCATTTTATTGTCCCACTGAAGCCTGACACCTCTAATCTCTTCCAGATATAATTATCCATTTATTTCTATAGTGCTCCTTGCCTTCATAAGGCATAGCAGAGCGCTGCTGTGTTCAAGATGGGTTGCGTTAGGCTCGTGTGTGGAAGGACAAATGACGTTCAACTTGTACAACGTCAAGTCATGTAACAGATTTACACGAGGGCATCGGGGAACTGGTTTCTGATGGCAGTTATTTAACAGTTGTAGCATGTTCATGTCCTTGTTAATGTAGAAGATGTTGAATCGGGGAAGGGGAGGGGGGGGGGGGGGTCACACAAACTGACAGGATGCCTGACCCACCATTTCCTGATGTGCGTCATTTACACCTTCAGGTAAGATCCACCCTGTATAAAATTGCCTAAATAAATAGTTGCACCCCTTTAGCCTGGACGCCACAGGCCGTACTACAAACAAGGATATTGGGCCCGTCGTCCCCTGTTTAGTAGCAAAAACAGCCACTATTTAGCGGGAAGTGGGTCCCTCCCACCCCTGGGCCCTGGTGCCAGTACACTTGCTGCACCCAGTCGTGAGCGCGGGAGGAGTTCAGCGGCCCGTTCCATTCCGCCTGAGGGGGGCGCTGTGGCGCAGCATGGCGACCCTCGGTGAACCCATCCTAGGTCGGGCCTCAGAAGAGGGCGGTTGATGAACAGCTTGTATACGCAGCGAGCTGCTCTTGGAAACGACCTCTTCGGTTGAGTCTGGGAACAGAGCCTCATCCGGCTCTCCACGCCGTGCTCCGAGCGTCCCTGAGAGGCCTTGGGCCTGCGCCATGCGCTGCTGCGGCCTAGGGCCACCCGGTCCAAGTATCCCGATGGCCCCTTCGGGGCTTCGAGTGCTTCTTTTGCAGGGCGGGTCAAGCGAGTGCACGGTGCTCTCGGCAATGGGTTCCTGGAGCTTGTTAAACATAACACAATAGACCACCTCCACTTTGGACCATGGAGGGGTCGATAATGCAAAGAGCCCTGGACTGGGGGAACCCGTTGACCTTGATCGGTCTGAAATGTAATTAACATTTCATGGAGTGAGAAGATAGAAATGACAAAGTGGTATTTCACTGGCGATGAACACTGTTTTCTGACGCATGCAACATACAAAAGGTTACAATGGCCACAGCAATGTCGATCTTTGAACTGTAATCAAAACCAGTGGTGTGAGATAAAACCAAGCCCCCTCTTGCAGAATAGACTCAATGGGTGCCCCCTGAGCGGGTAGGGCCCCCATACTACAGGGGCCTGCTGGGTAAGCAGAGTGTTTGTCCCAAGCGTTTAACTATTTCTTATTCCGCGCCATTGTACGCATTCTGCAAGGCATGCATGGCATAGGTTAGATGGTGTGGGCCCCTCCAAAACAAGACACACTGGGGGGTGGTGGGGGGTGGGTGAGACTACACTGTGTGGGCTGTGGGGGCCTCCACTCTGCCCCTGATCAAAGCCACTGGAATTATGCAGCTATGGAGGACCAAATTATAGGGCAGGTATGACTAAATTATGTGGTATAAAAAAACACAGCCGTGTTGCAGTAGAATTGTGCAATAGTTTGTAATTTTAAGAGACATTGATACGCAAGGGAAACTAAACACTCGGCAAATTAAAAAGTTTATTTGGAAATAAAAGTAGACACATTCGCCAGGCCCTAACGAAAATGTTATTCAACAACAAATAATGTTTTCTCTTGCTTGGAAGCTCAGGAGCACCATATTATTCAAACCATCCCTTCTATCTACGAGAGTGAAACAGTGGGGTTACAAGGGGTATGCATACGTTGGCTTGTTTTCTGTTGTCACTCAGCAGAAAGAACACTTACTTCTTGTAATAAAAGGGTTGCCTCATGTTCTGCATGTCCCAGTTATGTTACAGAGCTGGTCTTTAGATTTTGATTTACTCTGTGTCCACTTTATGGGCTTCTAGAAGCACCTACTTCTATTAGCAAAGGTCCCTGCATGACAGTAATGTACACTGCATCTCGCTAGGATGCAATGCAAGATTCAAGACAGCAAACTCAGGGGTGTGTCTTCAGGGGGGGGGGGGTGTTTGTGTTGTGACACCCTCCAAATAAATGCATTCTTGGTTTGCCTCGTAGTTGGGTCAAGGGGTCCCTGAGTAGGGCCAGATGTGCGTGTGCCAGTTTTTCTGAACCCAGAATAAAAGACAAAACAGTGACCTTTGCTGTCAGTCAGGGAAGAGCAAGAAACAAAGAGGGACAGAGACTGATCGGGTGACTTAATTTTAAATGTAAAACGAAATAACTGAAATCTATACTGGCTTCCCTGCTTTTCCAAATTGTGTAACCAAAGGTAAGACTTATTTCAACGCCTCCTTTTATTTTTTATTTAAAAATCTTTTTATTGCATACAACTCAAAGAGAATCAGTGACATTAAGCAGCATGTATTGTAGTGATAAAAACATAAGTACGTAGTGACAAATTCCCATCTGGTATCTGTGACCCCCGGACCCCCCAGCCACCCCCCCAACAATTCACATAGCGGTAAAAAGGTCCAGGCGTCCCTGACCCCAAGGAACTCAGCTCCTTTTACGTTATTATCACATATAAGAGCACTATTACATTTTTAGTTCATGATGTGCACTTTACAAACATCTCTTATGATTGATTTATTAGACTATAATGTTGCTTCATCTACAATCAGAATCTAGGCCTTGTTTAAGGCTTATATGACTTCTTTTGGGTTTCATGCTAGGCCTTGGGGGCTTTTCTTGAACTACATTTAGAAGTATATCTTGCACTACTCCATTAGCAGTACAAATACTACAAATTGCTATTTACAAACTGCATTTCTAAAGCACTACTTTTTTTGCAGTAATACTTTAGAAGTGCAGTTTGTGAATAGCATTTTTTAGTACGTTGATAGTACTATTGTAGTACTACAAAATGTAGTTTTTAAATAGCCTCAGGGCCCCTAAATCCAGTGGAGATATGTACATTACACTTTTGGAGTAGATTTACACTAGGATTCCCTGATTAGACAAACAATAGTAAACTAACGCAAAAGTGTAAATTACTTGAAAGTGTGAGTTGCCTTTGTGAATCGGGTTCATATAGTGACTGGTTTACCAAAAAATAGTAAGTCTACACCCACAGAAGGACTCCATGAATGGTATGCACCTGTTACAACGCATTTTTTACTCCGAACTACCACTACAACGCAGGCATTACAACGCATACCGTTACAACGCATGGCGCTGGGGGGGCGCTCTAGGATAAGAGGTAAGTTTAATTTACTATCCAACACCTTCCCTAGGGTCCACGGGGACTGGAGTTAGAATAGTAAATTATACTTACCACTATCCAGCACCCCAAAGCGCTATGCGTTGTAGCGGTATGCGTTGTAAATACCGCGTTGTAATGGTATGCGGAGTAAAAGTATGCGTTGTAACGACATACATCCCCATGAATGGGTGCAAACGCATTGTATTTTGGGAATTCACAAACACTGGTAAGAGTAGGCTCGGAAAGCTGCACCAGTCTAAAGCCACTAACCTAGAACTGACTTGCGATACTCATTTCACCTTGAGATTTATTAGGGGAGGGAAACTTGTTCACTAGGCAGCACAATGGATGGACCTTGGCACTGGTGTGAAAGTGGCCAAGTTGTTCATCCTCCTTACACGGCGTGAAGTCTTTTTTAACAATTTGAAAGTTTTGCAACCTCTGCTAATGTTTTCCAGCCTAATTGTGGGACAAAAGTTCACATTTCAAGAATTTCGCAAAATCTCTCACCTCAACTTCGGAGTTGCTTGGCGCACCTGACAGATTTTTGGGATTTTTTTTTATTAATCAGCATGCACCAATAATAATGAATTCACCAATACAATTCCACATCACCGAGGACATTAATGTTTGTCATTCATCAATATCTAGAATTCCTTAATCCACTACTGATTAAAGTGCAATAATACAGACCAGTTACTCCAGTTACTAATAAAACATCCAGCTATACGGCTAATAAATTACAATCGTTTTTTAAAGCGCCTTCGATCGTCTCTCCGACATCTAACCTCGCTATTAGGCACCTTTAAAAAGCTTGTATTATTAAAGTGCGATATGCTCCTAACATTAGAACAGGAAAGAATTAACTTCTCAAGTCTTACACTGATTTCTTGTGGAGGAAAGGAGTCGTGAAGTGTGTATCACACCACACCGTAACAATGCATTAATTCAAACTTAAAGTGCACAGCATTATTTATATTAAAAAACTCTCTAAATTAAATAAAACCTAGTTAAGGTCTTATTCCGCAGAGCATATTGATATTGAAACTTTTTAATCCGTGACATTTTATTGACCCAGTGGTCCATTGTAGGGGATACTGCTGACTTCCAGTACTAGAGTGCGGGCTACAGCGGTTCTGATAAATGACGAATATTTATTGTTACTCAACTCAATTGTCCTCATTTTATCGACCTTAGAAGGATGAAAGGTTGAGTTGATCCATCGGTTTCAAACCTGGGGACAGGGAGTCAAAGTAGAACTGAACATTTTAACAGTTATTTTCCACTGAACAATTCAAATATGCTTTGTTATGGTCTATATTTTGGCGTGAATCTACCATGATGATTCACTGTAGTTTCTGCTTAATGCTTACCAGAGAAGTACACCTCCTACTGGATGACATCAGCGAGCAAGCAGCTGCTGATCATGCCAAGGCTTCTTACGCCGACTTTAGGGTCTCTTGTCAGTTAGAAATCTTAACCTGGACTGAAGTAAAGTAACTTTTGGAAATTCAGAACCTAAAATCTAGATTTCTAAAATTTATTAATTTCATCAGATCATGCACACCCTGCTAAGTCAGTGTTTATTTGTTACCCACACTGAGTCACCACGAAGTACCGAACTCTGACATCTGCTTGCCAAGGTGGCAGTGCGGGGTAGTTCATTACAAGCCCTTTCTGCTGTTGCTCACAGATAGGTGGGATTCCTTCAAAGAGAGGACAGTAATTGAAAGTGTAAAAAGACTGTGGTATTTAGCAGTGACGGCTGGCATCTATGGGGGCGGCGGGCGGGTGCGCGTGCATATAAATAAATAAATAAAACACTTACCTTACTCGAAAGGACCCCTCGCTCCAGACCTCCTTGTTGCTTTAGCAGCCCGGCGAACAGCACACTCCCTTGATCAATCAGATTGCTGCTCTCCCCAGCATGAGAGCAGCGCCCTGATTGGAGGGAGCGGCCTCACTCGGTGCTACACAGCGCTCTGGAGGCGTGCACTTGCTCTAACCCAGCTGTCTTAAGATGGTAGAGATGTTTAAAGTACGCGTGTGGCTGGCCGTGCAATTCGGCTGGCCAAAAAGACAAGCGCACAACAGTGCATACACAGCCCACCCTCCTCCCTGCTGCTGTCCCACAGCAGCAGCCCCGCCCCGCCCTGACTCTCTTTTCGGAACAGAAATGAAAAATAAAATGGTAATGAATTGCTGTTTTATTTTTCATGATCTCAGGGGCATTGAAGTGGGGCGACGCTCCTCCACTCCAACAGAAGAGCCGCCCCTGGTTTTTGGATGCAGTGTGAGGATGGGCATCAGAACAAGTGAAGGGATCAGAAGTGAAACAGATATATGGAAGCACTCCAAAGAAAGAGTGAGTATGCAGAGAGTGTACTACTCTTTCGCCGTGTACTGGAATTCAGTCCATGTTTGTATTTTATTATTGGAATGTATATAACGTTTCAGCCCAGGGGACATCTAAGCGCTTGGAGCAGAGAAAGCATTTAGATTATTCTGTAAACATGCAATAAGGAACTCCCCATTCAGTTTGGCCGTTCCGCCAATGCTCAAGAGACTCCCACCTGACAAAAAGGGATTTTAACCCCTTGCATGCTTATGACGAGCCCAGCTCGTCATGATGCACAGTGGAGCTGTACTCATGACGAGCTGGGCTCGTCATAACGGCCGCGGCACTCCCCCGCGTGGCGAATTTCAAGCCCCTGCGTGCGTTCTATTGGAGTGGGCGGAGTCATGACGAGTCCAGCTCGTCATTAGCCCAGCTCCACTGGGCAGCATGACGAGCTGGACTCGTCATGAGCACTGCGGCGCCGTGCGCGGCCTCTCCCCCCCCCATCCACGGGGGAATTACCCCAGCTGCAAAGGGGTTAATGCAAGCCAGATTCTGTCATCCTGTATAGAACCTGAAGTCTCACTCATTAGATGCAGGGCCAGTGGAAAGATGCAATTGTGAAGCCGCGCCATTTGTCCTAATTATAATCTTGCAGCTTTTGCCACATAATGCATTATCTGCTGCATAATATGCAGATTTTAACAACAACAAAAATTCTATCTCAAACAGTTCAAAATGAATATGAGTGCAGCAACACATACTGCCACGTAGTTGAAGGGTATTTTCAAAGCTTAACTAGTTCCCATTCTGTTGTTTATTAATATAATTGGGTGTTGAACTGGTACTAATGAGGTGCAACCAATGCCCAGGCAGTGTTAACATGTGTAAAAACTGACAATATAATGAAGTATTACAATCCTAAAATGAGTTGCATTACGCCGCATAATTTGCCTTTTCTTGCTGCATAATTTACTCATCCCTGCCGCTTAATTTGGCCCTTACCTGTCCCATAATTCCACTGGCCCTGATCATATGTCAGTCTCGCACCTTGAAGCACAGTCTCACACGCGGACAACCTGATTAGTGCAAAGGAGTCTCACACCAAGAAAGCATGTCATCTCTGTTAAAGCATTAACTTGTGGTTCTAAGCTCTTCAGTGTGAGGTTTCTGTGGGCCTCTGAAGCCGGATACCTCTGCAGCCCCCTGGGGCTACTCATGGCAGCTTCCCCCACTTCAGTCCCAGGCCCAGCTCTGGCAGAGAGATGTTTTGCTGGATCCAGACGTTATTTGAGAGCGAGGCAGGCCAAACCACTGAGTGCAGAATCAGCCCTTTCGCCATCTGCGAAGCAGCCCCCAAGTCCCAGAGTAAGGGAGAGCAGAGGCTTGGAAAATATTTGTCTAAATGATAGGTTGGGGAGAGCTCAGCTGAAGTGAGTAGTGCACAGCAAAGTGGTGGGATTTGGAGTCCTGAAAACAAGTTCTCAGTGCATCTGCATAACCAGTACAGCAAGGGCGGCAGAAGTGAAAGCTTCCTTCATCGGCAGCAGCGCAAGCTTCTCTCACACAGAATGCATACAGCTCTGGCAGAGGTTGAGGCTTCTCTCACATACAACGTGTACAGCTCTAGCAGGAGTGCAAGCTTCTTTCACTGGCAGCAGAAGTAGTGCAAGCTTCTCTCACATAGAGCACATCCTGCTCTGGCAGCGGTGCAAGCTTCCTTCACTATCAGCAACATCAGAGGGAGCTTCTTTTACATAGCACATATCCAGCTCTGACAACCGTGCAAGCCTTGTTCACCCACAGGACAAATACAAAACTGGCAGCAGTGGCATTGCAAGCTTCCTGGCAGCAGCATCAGTGCAAGCGCCCAGCACATAGAATGTATATACCTTTTGGAGCAGTGCAAGTTTTGGTCATCCACAGGACAAATACAAAACCGGCAGCAGTAGCGTTGCACATTTTCTTCTCTGGCAGCAGCATCACTGCAAGCTTCCCTCATATAGGACATGTAAAGCTCTGGCAGGGGTGTAAGCTTTGGTCTTCAACAGGAAAAATACAAAACTGGCAGCAGCGGCAATGCAAGCTTCATTCACTGGCAGCAGCATCAGTGCAAGCGTCCCTCACACAGAACATGTACAGCTCTGGCAGCAGTGCAAGCTTTGTTCACCCACAGGACAAATACAAAACTGAGAGCAGTCGTGGTGCAAGGTACCTTCACGGGCAGCAGCATCAGAGTAAGCTTCCATCATGTAGAACATGTACAGCTCTGGCAGCAGTGCAAGCTTTGTTCACCACAGGACAAATACAAAACTGGCAGCAGCAGCTTTGCAAGCTTCTTTCACTGGAAGCAGCATCAGGGCAAGCTTCTCTCACATAGAACATGTACAGCTCTGGCAGCAGTGCAAGCTTTGTTCACCCACAGGACAAATACAAAACTGGCAGCAGTGGTGGTGCAAGGTACCTTCACGGGCAGCAGCATCAGAGTAAGCTTCCATCATGTAGAACATGTACAGCTCTGGCAGCAGTGCAAGCTTTGTTCACCACAGGACAAATACAAAACTGGCAGCAGTGGTGGTGCAAGGTACCTTCACGGGCAGCAGCATCAGTGTAAGCTTCCATCATGTAGAACATGTACAGCTCTGGCAGCAGTGCAAGCTTTGTTCACCACAGGACACATACAAAACTGGCAGCAGCAGCTTTGCAAGCTTCTTTCACTGGAAGCAGCATCAGTGCAAGCTTCTCTCACATAGAACATGTACAGCTCTGGCAGCAGTGCACGCTTTGTTCACCTGGAGGACAAATATAGCATTGGCAACTGCAGCATTGGAACATGTACAGCTCGGGCAGCAGTGCAAGATGTGTTCACCCTCAGGACAAGTACAATCCTGGCAGCAGCTGGGTTGCAACCTTGCTTCACTGGCAGCAGCATCAGTGCAAGCTTCTCTCACATAGAGCATGTACTGCTCTGGCAGGAGTGCAAGTTTTGTTCAGCCACAGAACAAGAACATCACTGGCAGCAGCGTTGCAAGCTTAATTTACACAGAAAGAGACAGCATTAACAGCAGCAGAGGCACAAGCCTACTTTACACATACAGAACAGACACAGCACTGGCAGCGACAGCTGTGCAAGCTTCCCTCACATGGCACTATCAGCAAAGGCAGTGCAAGCCTCACTCACTTAGAACAGGTACATCTGAGGCAATAGCAATGAAAGATCCTTCATATTTACAGTGCAGGAATTAGCAGTGCCAGCTTCCCAGATACAGAGAGCAGATACTATACTAGCAGTCGCCAAACAGACTTTACTCAAATTGAATATTTTACTGCTCATGCAGCAGCAATACACGTTTCTCTCTCATACACTAAACAAGTATAGCATTGTCAGCAGCTACAGTACTAGCAAAAAAAATGGCGCGTCAGTGTACCACTGACAAACGCAGTAGCCGAAACGCGCCTGGTGCTCAGAGGGCCGAAAATAAAAACGCTGATCCTCCTCCCGTGAGTGCTGTTTTCTTTGCATAAGACGAAAAGAAAGAAGCCACGATAATAGCGAGGTACGCACCTCGCAACACGCACCCGTGCATGAGTGCATGACCCGGCGTAACGAGGAGCAGCAATATATATATATATATATATATATATATATATATATATATATATATATATATATATATATATATATATATATATATATATATATATATATATATATATATATATATATATATATATATATATATGTATATAGATATATATATATATATATATATATATATATATATATATATATATATATAGATATATATATATATATATAGATATAGATATAGATATATATATATATGGATGAAAGACAATTTCACTTATATATCTTCACTGGGTATCACTAGCACTTGTATCTGATTGTGGGGACATGTTTAGTGCTTATGGACAGTTGTGGTCTGGAACTCAACACCGCCTTTGGATAAATGTGGACATTACTTTGTACTGCAATTAGGTCAGACAAAACACCTTGACCATAAATAATTACTCGTGAAAAAACGGTTCTGATGAACATTGCACCCACTTGGGAATGATTAACTACATGTACCAGAAGGCACAGAGTGTGCCACGCCCCAAAGGGCAGGTGCTTTAAGTAGCAAGAAGAAAAAGCGATGTTTTAATTTCCGGTTCATTGCCACTGAAGAAAGGTCTTTTGCAACCTGAAACGCGTCTGGCAGAGAAATATGAAAAGCCTGAACCTGACATTTTAACTGCTGGCAAGTGCTCGAGTGCAAAATAAAGAATCTATCTGAAGCTACCTGAGGTCTTCTCTTATGTGCTTCCTGAAACGTGTGGATTTATGGGGCTTTGCACGCCTAACAGAGATGACCCACTGCGACCCTGCAGGTCTGTTCGAGCTTTCATTTCAGCACGAAAAAAACTGAGGCAGCTACGCACTTTTCAATTCAGGACTGCATTGTGCGCTGATTTCTTTCGACCACTGGAAAGTAGGCAGTCATTTGCCAGGTAAAGCGCTTTGACCCACTGGGGATAAAACTATGTACAATATTGAAGAAATGAACATTGCACCCACTTGGGAATGATTAACTACATGTACCAGAAGGCACAGAGTGTGCCACGCCCTAAAGGGCAGGTGCTTTAAGTAGCAAGAAGAAAAAGCGATGTTTTAATTTCCGGTTCATTGCCACTGAAGAAAGGTCTTTTGCAACCTGAAACGCGTCTGGCAGAGAAATATGAAAAGCCTGAACCTGACATTTTAACTGCTGGCAAGTGCTCGAGTGCAAAATAAAGAATCTATCTGAAGCTACCTGAGGTCTTCTCTTATGTGCTTCCTGAAACGTGTGGATTTATGGGGCTTTGCACGCCTAACAGAGATGACCCACTGCGACCCTGCAGGTCTGTTCGAGCTTTCATTTCAGCACGAAAAAAACTGAGGCAGCTGCGCACTTTTCAATTCAGGACTGCATTGTGCGCTGATTTCTTTCGACCACTGGAAAGTAGGCAGTCATTTGCCAGGTAAAGCGCTTTGACCCACTGGGGATAACACTATGTACAATATTGAAGAAATGAACATTGCACCCACTTGGGAATGATTAACTACATGTACCAGAAGGCACAGAGTGTGCCACGCCCTAAAGGGCAGGTGCTTTAAGTAGCAAGAAGAAAAAGCGATGTTTTAATTTCCGGTTCATTGCCACTGAAGAAAGGTCTTTTGCAACCTGAAACGCGTCTGGCAGAGAAATATGAAAAGCCTGAACCTGACATTTTAACTGCTGGCAAGTGCTCGAGTGCAAAATAAAGAATCTATCTGAAGCTACTCGAGGTCTTCTCTTATGTGCTTCCTGAAACGTGTGGATATATATATATATATATATATATATATATATATATATATAGATATAGATATAGATATAGATATAGATATAGATATATATATATATATATATATGGATGAAAGACAATTTCACTTATATATCTTCACTGGGTATCACTAGCACTTGTATCTGATTGTGGGGACATGTTTAGTGCTTATGGACAGTTGTGGTCTGGAACTCAACACCGCCTTTGGATAAATGTGGACATTACTTTGTACTGCAATTAGGTCAGACAAAACACCTTGACCATAAATAATTACTCGTGAAAAAACGGTTCTGATGTAACAGGCACTAGACCTTTTACGTTAGAAACTAGGGCAGGACGCCTTAGATGTAATAATACTTGACACAACTTGTGCAGTTTGACAATTTATAGGCACTAAATGTGTGGCAACATCTTATGAATGTGGTAAATATTCTTTGAAAAAATAAGGGGATTTAACCCGGAATTGCTTATGAATATTTAGGGATTTATCCCAGTATCAAGAGAAAATGGTCAGTAAATAACTGTAAACATTCATTGTAAATACATGTAAATACCGTATTAATGTGATGTGTAAGTCCATCAATTGTGTTTACCCAATGGTTGTGAAAATTCAAATGAACCAATCATTAATGAGCACTGTGCACTTTAAATACGCTAAAAAAATGAGGTTACGCTGTCATGTGATCAAGGCTTTTCAGCCGAAACGTTATGGCGACAGCTGAATAAACGAGATAACCAGCATCCAAGTGTGGTCCGTGTCTGTTTCCAGCGTGATCAGGTCAGAGGTGATTGTGGCAGGAGAACGGAGGTTTTTCCATATGTGCAGCCGTTACGATATCACACGGCTCAACACGGACCCCTTCCGAAAGTCGGCTTGAGAGGGAAAAGCTGACTGGTCGACGCGAAGTGATATCCGGTCTGAGGTCTCTCGGACTCTGTTTGTGGCTTCCGGTAAGGGAGATTAGCGTCGGACCCCCCTGGAGTACGAAGATTGGAGACGCAAGTCCAGTCCCCCCGAAAGCGGCACAGGGAGAAAGTGCACGAGTTCAGGAGCAAGGACCGAGGACTACGCGATAAAAATAATCAAGGTACTGGCGGGAGGAAGGAACGGATGCGCGGGGTTACCTGTGGTGGGAAATCCAAACACCTACAGTGTAACGTGACGCCCGCATAAATTATTATCAGCGCAATAAAATGTCTGCCGACAGCGTAAGAGAGCGGGAAGCAAGGGCAAGTACAATGTTCTCGGACAGGCAATCGGCAAAACCGACTACCGAGACACAAGAACAGGCTGCCAGTAGCTCTAAAAACATATCCCTGATTGACAAAATAAAAATATTGGAAAAGAAATCCCGTCAGGAACAGAGCAAATGGTGGGAGTCAAAATCCCTACAAAGCTACATTGAAGTGAGAAGGATACCGCGTGGTTTACGCATCCTAACAGCTCCCAGTTACGAGAATCCGAACCCGGACCTAATGAAGGAGTGGGCCGAAATAAACCTAGAAGCATCAAGACAGCAGGTCCTAGTCCTGATAAAGTATGCTGACATCGATAGAGCTCGTTTATTAGAGGAGATATCTAGCATCTATGAGGAATTGGAGGGAATGGGTCCGGAAGATGAAAAAGAAAAATTACTAAAAGAAATGAAAACCAGGTTGAAAAAAGAGGAGGAGAAAATAATAGACCGCAAAACCTATAAGTTCCAAAGAGATCGTAGGGACTACGAACTAGGACAAATTTTCACATTTTCGAAACGATATGACTCCTTACGTAATGCGTCAGCAGGCAAAAATCAGGCAAACAAACAAACCAGGGCACCTCAATCGAAAACACGAAAAGACCAGACTGACTCGACAATGTCAGATTTTAGCTCTGAGGGTGGGAGCGGATCAGAGTCAGAACAAAGAGAGGTAAATGGGGAAACACAACAAAAAAGACCCTCCCCTGGTGAAGAAATTGTTTTTTATGCCAAAACAGACTGCAATCACTAAGACCTGGGACGCGAAAGAATTACAACGAAGGAGGAAGAACTACATCGCGAGGAAGAGGAGGAGGGCAAGGCAGCGGAGGAAAATCAAATCAAACCACGTGGAGAGGCCGGGGGAAATGGGACAAGAAACAATAATCCCACAAAACAACACAATAATTAATTTAACCAAAATGGATTTAACACAAAAGGAGGAAAAAATCCTACAGCTTGGACTGTCGTTTGCCCCTAGAACAAACCTTGATTATGCTAAAACACGATTAGATATATATAAAGCGGTGAGAAAATTGAAACTCAAAAAATACCATAAGCAAAGGAAAAGGAAAGGTGAAAACATCCAGGATGAGGAACAAGGCACCCTCACACAAGAGATGGAGGAATTATGGAATAATGAGGGCGTAGAAACGCAAGCGCCTATGCCAGATATTTTTGGCGGAACAAGAAGCAAGCAAAGAGAGGGGGAAATGGGGTTAACGAAGCTGAAACCCCCATCCACATTTTGCCCGATATTACCACGAGATGGAATAGATATCTTCCATGAAAATGTGACTAATGACCTGAAGGAATTGCAGAAGCGCATAAGCAAGGAACGCTACAAAAACAACGAACAAACCAAGGATTATGAAAATTTAATAACAAAACTGAGCAAGGACAAAAATATAGTAGTTCGACCTAGTGACAAGGGAGGCAACGTAGTCCTGCTCACCAAGGAAATGTATGAAAAAGAAGCACTTATGCAACTCAATAATCGAGAACATTATGAGAGAGTGAACATGGCAACAACTAAAGGATGGCAGATTGAGTATCATGCCTTGTTGACAAAATGGAAAAGGAGAAAACTGATATCTGAAGCAGAATACCGGTATTTAAAGGTGGACCATCCGGTGATGCCATGTATTTACTTCATTCCAAAAGTGCACAAAGACCAAAAAGAACCCCCGGGGAGACCCATTATCAATGCCATGGGGGGGTTGCTTGAGAATACATCGGTATACATAGATCAGTTTCTACAAACTTTTGTCAAAAACTTGGATTCATATATCCGGGACTCGAGTGATTTCCTTGGCAAAATGTGCAATATTGACTGGCAACCGGGAGACTGGCTGTTAGCACTAGACGTAAGTTCCTTATATACAAGCATAAAACATCTAGATTGTATAAATGCGGTCAAGTACTATCTATCTAGAAGACCTGATGACTGTAAAGAACACACTGAAATGTTGTTAATTATGTTGACTTATTGCCTAGAACACAATGTTTTCATATTCAACAACTTACTATACCGACAATGCCAGGGCGTGGCAATGGGGGCCAGTTTTTCACCGAGCGTGGCATGTTTACACATGGGGGCTTGGGAAGAACTGGTCCTCAAACTCACCTATGAAAAAGAAATGAAAGAAAACATTGTAACATGGTATCGTTTTATAGACGATCTGTTTGTAGTGTGGAGGGGGCCGCAAGTAGATGCGGAAAGATTCATTGAAAATCTAAATGTGAATGAGTTAAACATTAACTTTACCTACACAATGAGCCAGACAAAGATCCCTTTCTTGGATATAGAAATTTATACCCATGAAAATAAACTAGCAAGCAGATTATTCCGCAAAATAACAGCAGGGAATACGATCCTACACGCCAGCAGCACTCACCCGGCCCATCTGATACGGAGTATTCCGTACGGTGAGATGCTAAGGGTTCGCAGGCTGTGTAGTGAACCTGATGAATTGCTAAGAGCACAAGATGAATGTGCCAAGCGGTTCATGGAGCGAGGGTATAGTAAAGGGGTCATACAACAGGCAATCAGAAAATCCATGGTCAAGGACCGTAAGGATGTATTAGGTATTGGAGAGGCCTCGGCTGAGGCATCTGACAATGAACTCGTAGCTAACCCTGACCACGACAAACAGGCAGAACCATTCCGCATAATAGTGGGGTACTGTAATCAACATCAAGAAGTACGAAAAATTATCAACAAAAATTGGCCAATAGTCAGCAGTGATCCTCTAATAGGTCAGGATCTCCCTAAGAAAGCCTCCATAACCTTCAGCAAAGCTCCCAACATGAGACAAAGATTGGTGGTAACCTGCCCAGAAATTATTGATAGTAGTTCTTGGTATCAGAACAACCAAGGCTTTTACAGGTGTAAAACCTGCAAAGCATGTGTTCATGGTGTGAACAAGAAAGTGTACAAGGACGGATTCAGTGACCAAGAGCATCGCATCACAAAAGTCCTGACTTGTAAAACGGACTATGCCGTTTACGTCCTTGAATGCCCCTGCAAACGGCAATATGTGGGAAGCACGAAGCTTCCCGTGCATAAAAGGATATTGCAGTATCTAAGGGCGATAACCACGCAGGATAACACCTATCCCGTGGCGAGGCACTTTAAAAATCAACACCAAAGTAACAACAAGGAACTAAAATACTGGGTGGTGGATGCTGTAAGTGCGAGTAGGAGGGGAGGCAACAGGGAAAACAAATTGCGTAAAATGGAAACCAACTACATACTCAAGCTCAATAGCAAACAGCCGATAGGTCTGAATCTGACTGAGGATTTGTACACATGTCTACATAACTAGGAATTATGAATAGAAAAAATGCCCAAGTATGAGACATATATAAAAAGTGTCAACAACAAAATTATGTAAATAGGGTGTACATATATGAATTAGAAAAGAGCTATATATAGATGTATATTTTAGAACAATTGTGTATACTTATGTGTGTATATATATTTGTATATAGATGAATAGGATATATATTGTAAATAATGAATTTTACATAGAATTAGTTGGGCAACTATCATATTCGCTTAAAAATTAACCACATGTGACAAATGAGTAATAAGTAGAAGGACCATATTTACTGTTAGTTAATACTCAAGTTAGCAACCTGAAGTAAATGATCACTAAGAGGGAAGTAACTGGGAACATTAATCTTGAAGTGAAAAACTTGAACAGAAGTGTAGTGGAATGCAAAAGAGAGGGAGAAAGAGATGGCCCTACAAAAGGCAACAACGAAAAAACTATCTAAATTGAAATTGTATAGCCCTCGTTCACATTGTTTTTAAACACTTTTTTGCACAGAAGCACTTTATATCGGTTTGGGAATGAACACAAATAATGCAAGGAAACACAAAATATGAAATGAAATGTCGAAAATAATTTTAAACACGGTAATGGGGAAGAAGGGTAACATGGGGATTTAACCCAGAATTGTAAATGTGTGGCAACATCTTATGAATGTGGTAAATATTCTTTGAAAAAATAAGGGGATTTAACCCGGAATTGCTTATGAATATTTAGGGATTTATCCCAGTATCAAGAGAAAATGGTCAGTAAATAACTGTAAACATTCATTGTAAATACATGTAAATACCGTATTAATGTGATGTGTAAGTCCATCAATTGTGTTTACCCAATGGTTGTGAAAATTCAAATGAACCAATCATTAATGAGCACTGTGCACTTTAAATACGCTAAAAAAATGAGGTTACGCTGTCATGTGATCAAGGCTTTTCAGCCGAAACGTTATGGCGACAGCTGAATAAACGAGATAACCAGCATCCAAGTGTGGTCCGTGTCTGTTTCCAGCGCGATCAGGTCAGAGGTGATTGGGGCAGGAGAACGGAGGTTTTTCCATATATATATATATATATATATATATATATATATATATATATATATATATATATATATATATATATATATATATATATATATATAT
This sequence comes from Lissotriton vulgaris, assembly GCF_964263255.1. NCBI lineage: Eukaryota > Metazoa > Chordata > Amphibia > Caudata > Salamandridae > Lissotriton > Lissotriton vulgaris. Next base: position 919,799,059 of record NC_141685.1, read on the forward strand.
ATATTCACTGAAAAAACCATAGGTTTCACACCAGTTATAGTTAGGAATTAGCATTTAAAAAACCTTTGAAATTCACTGAAAAAACCATAGGTTTCACACCAGTTATAGTTAGGAATTAGCATTTAAAAAACCTATTAAATTCACTGACAAAACCATAGATTTCACACCATTTATAGTTAGCTGGAAATTTTACTGACATAAAACCATTGAAATTCCCACGTTATAGTTAGTTGGACTCACTATAACTTGCGCGCCTGTAATGCACTGCTGATGACGTCACACATTACATCACTCATGACATGGTCAGTGACATCACTCATGACATCACTGATGACACCATCCAGTGAATGTGTGTCTTTCTGAAAAATAAATTTGTTTTATATATGTATTTGTAAAGGTCGATGGAAGAATAAATGTTTAAATAAGTGTGTAAATGGATGTTTTTTTAAAAAAAAATTGGTTGGGTAACTGGCTTATAACGTGTATCTTAGTGAATACATATATTAGCGAGTATTGTTTAAATATTTAAATGTTTGTATCAGTGTTTCTCTTTGTGTATAAGTGGCTGCAGGGGTTGGTGACTGACTCACTGTTTGTATGTGTTTTGAAGACAGCATATGTGCAGGACTGTATGGGTGGATGAGTGTGTATATGTGTGTGTTAGTGAGTGAATGACTGTCTCACTAGTGTCTTCATTAGTAACGACATATGTTTTAATCTAGTATATGTGAGTATTGATGTATATAAGTGAGTATAGTATATATAGTGAGAGATTGTAGGAGTTCCTGTTTAAATAAGTATGTGTTTCTATAAGTGATTGTTTAAGAGAGTAAGAATGGGTAAGTTTCCTTAGAAGTAAGGTGGTAGTGTGTGTATAAATGTATATGCAAATAAATGGATGTTCAATAGTTTATTTGCATGTGTGAGTATGTGTGTGAGTAACTTTTGGATGACTGCTGATGTGTAACAGGATGTATAGGTGTATCACTACATATGATGAGTGAGTATATATATGAGTGACTATATAGAACTGTTGGTGAATGAGTGGATGTGTATATAGATGGTGGAATTACTGAATTGGTTGTTGTTACTGGTTTGGGTATCTCCATTTTTTTGAAAATGTTTGTTTCTATTTTTGAATATGTGTTTCAAGCGTTACATTACACTGAAATTAGGTCTGTCACTCTGTCACAAGGATGGTGTCATCAGTGATGTCATGAGTGATGTCACTGACCATGTCATGAGTGATGTAATATGTGACGTCATCAGCAGTGCATTACAGGCGCGCAAGTTATAGTGAGTCCAACTAACTATAACGTGGGAATTTCAATGGTTTTATGTCAGTAAAATTTCCAGCTAACTATAAATGGTGTGAAATCTATGGTTTTGTCAGTGAATTTAATAGGTTTTTTAAATGCTAATTCCTAACTATAACTGGTGTGAAACCTATGGTTTTTTCAGTGAATTTCAAAGGTTTTTTAAATGCTAATTCCTAACTATAACTGGTGTGAAACCTATGGTTTTTTCAGTGAATTTCAAAGGTTTTTTTAATGCTAATTCCTAACTATATAAGACCTGAAAGCCCACCAGGAATCTCCAGTATGCGCCAGGGGACTGCATTGCAGAGAGGTGTAATGAAGCCACAACCCTTTTTACACCTCTCTGCAACGCAGCCCCCGTGCATGTTTGAAGAGGGGGAACTAATTCCCCTTGTATACTGGGGGCCCCTGGGGGCCAATTAGCCCACCTGGAACCTCCAGTATGCGCCAGGGGCTGCATTGCAGAGGTGTAATGAGACTATGCCCTTGTTACACCTCTCTGCAACGCAGCCCACTGCCGCGTTTGCAGAGGGGGAACTAATTCCCCTTGCATACTGGGGGTCCCTGGGGTCAACTGGTCCACCAGGAGCCTCCAGTATGCGCGAGGGAGCTGCATTGCAGAGAAGTGTAATGAGGCCACACCCTTGTTACACCTCTCTGCAATGCAGGCCACTGGCGCGTTTGTAGAGGGGGGACTAATTCCCCTTGCATACTGGGGGTCCCTGGATCATATCTGCCCAAACACCGATATTCCGAACGATTGTAAATTACTTTTCTTGAGAAACATTTGGATTTGGATTATCATGTCCTATACTTTGGAATTTTTGAAAGACTGACTTTGAGGATGCTATAAATTACTCAAGTCTGCCCGAATTGTGTGGGTAAAATTGATACCTAGTCACTTTGAATAAGAATATACTTATGTCTCGTCTAACATTTGGAAGAAATATCTAGTTATATGACAACTGGATACCGACATAACTTGAAGGAAATAAGAACGCCCTGAAGAAGTTCTGTTGTACAGAACGAAACCTTTCGGCTGGCTGTGGTACATAAACTTAAGGAAAATAAAAGCATTTGAATATACACCAAGATTCAGCGCTTCAATAAGGACTCTAAGTGATATGATTTGATTGGACTCATTGTGAAAGTGGTGCTGTGCCAAACTTTGGAATATTCTCCACTACTCTCTACTACTTACTCTCTCCTACTCCACTACTCTCAAATACTCACTGTCTACTACTCATTCTCTACTACTCTACTACTCTCCACTACTCTCTCTCTACTACTCACTCCCTACTACTCACTCCCTACTACTCGCTACTCACTACTCCCTACTACTCACTATCTACTACTCTCTACTACTCACTCTCTACTACTCTCTCTCTACTACTCACTCTTTACTACTCACTACTACTCTCTACTACTCACTCTCTACTTCTCACTCTCTACTACTGTCTACTACTCACTCTCTACTACTCTCTCTCTACTAGTCTCTACTACTCACTCTACTACTCACTCTCTACTACTCACTACTATTCTCTCTGCTACTCATTCTCTACTACTCTCTACTACTCACTCTCTACTACTCACTCTCTACTACTCACTCTTTACTACTCTCTACTACTCACTTTCTACTGCTCTCTACTACTCACTCTACTACTCACTCTCTGCTACTCTCTCTACTGCTCTCTACTACTCTCTACTACTCACTCTCTACTCTCTATTACTCACTCTCTACTCTCTACCTCTCTCCTCTACACCTCTACCTCTCTACCTCTCTCTACACGCACACATATACACATATATGCATATATATATATGCATATGCATTTATATATATATGTATGTGTATGTATAAAAAAAAAAACTTTTTTTTTTAAACAGCTACTTTTAAAACTGTCATTCTTTTTCCCCATGGTACGCTCCCCGGTACGCTTACCGGTGCGCGTACCGGTGCGCGTACCGGGCGCTCACCCCGGGAAAATCAAAATTTTTTTTAATTCTTTTTTTGCTCCGCGGGCCCTTTTATGGCCCCCACATCAAACCTAGGGGGTCAAGGGGGGTCTACTCTGCCCCCTTATGGTCATTTCCCTCTTTGTTTTGGCCACCTCTCGTGTCTCGATCCTACCGAGACACAAGATGGCGGCCGCTCCGGACTGTTTAGAATGTTTACAGACACCCCAGAGCCAATCAGCTTTCTGCGCGCAAGTCGCGGTAAGCGCCCGGTGCGCGTACCGGTGCGCGTACCGGAGCGCGGCTATAGATATATATATTTTTTTGAACCTTAATTACTCAAAATCCACTGGAGCACATATCTTGAGACATAGCAAAGGCACATCGGGCTACCAGTCCCTACAATTTTGCCAAGTTTGGTGGAAATCCATTCAGCCGTTCGGGCTAAAAGTGAAATCGACCGCCCTATGGAAATTAACATGGGGAAAACGCGTTTTGGGACCCCCCTTTTATCTCGGCCCCCGCTTGACGAATCCCCCCCAAACTTTCAGGGAAGGACCGGAACGCCGCGAGGCCATTTTGAGGAAATTGTCAGGCAGATTCGTCAACCGGCGCCAAAGTTATTCCAAATAGAATTTTCAGATTTAACATTGAAAAAAATCCTAACTATAACTACCTACTGGCGACCGCCAGTAGGTAATGTATATAGATATAGATATATATATATATATATATATATATATATATATATATATATATATATATATATATATATATATATATATATATATATATATATATATAGATATAGATATATATATATATATATATATGGATGAAAGACAATTTCACTTATATATCTTCACTGGGTATCACTAGCACTTGTATCTGATTGTGGGGACATGTTTAGTGCTTATGGACAGTTGTGGTCTGGAACTCAACACCGCCTTTGGATAAATGTGGACATTACTTTGTACTGCAATTAGGTCAGACAAAACACCTTGACCATAAATAATTACTCGTGAAAAAACGGTTCTGATGAACATTGCACCCACTTGGGAATGATTAACTACATGTACCAGAAGGCACAGAGTGTGCCACGCCCCAAAGGGCAGGTGCTTTAAGTAGCAAGAAGAAAAAGCGATGTTTTAATTTCCGGTTCATTGCCACTGAAGAAAGGTCTTTTGCAACCTGAAACGCGTCTGGCAGAGAAATATGAAAAGCCTGAACCTGACATTTTAACTGCTGGCAAGTGCTCGAGTGCAAAATAAAGAATCTATCTGAAGCTACCTGAGGTCTTCTCTTATGTGCTTCCTGAAACGTGTGGATTTATGGGGCTTTGCACGCCTAACAGAGATGACCCACTGCGACCCTGCAGGTCTGTTCGAGCTTTCATTTCAGCACGAAAAAAACTGAGGCAGCTACGCACTTTTCAATTCAGGACTGCATTGTGCGCTGATTTCTTTCGACCACTGGAAAGTAGGCAGTCATTTGCCAGGTAAAGCGCTTTGACCCACTGGGGATAACACTATGTACAATATTGAAGAAATGAACATTGCACCCACTTGGGAATGATTAACTACATGTACCAGAAGGCACAGAGTGTGCCACGCCCTAAAGGGCAGGTGCTTTAAGTAGCAAGAAGAAAAAGCGATGTTTTAATTTCCGGTTCATTGCCACTGAAGAAAGGTCTTTTGCAACCTGAAACGCGTCTGGCAGAGAAATATGAAAAGCCTGAACCTGACATTTTAACTGCTGGCAAGTGCTCGAGTGCAAAATAAAGAATCTATCTGAAGCTACCTGAGGTCTTCTCTTATGTGCTTCCTGAAACGTGTGGATTTATGGGGCTTTGCACGCCTAACAGAGATGACCCACTGCGACCCTGCAGGTCTGTTCGAGCTTTCATTTCAGCACGAAAAAAACTGAGGCAGCTGCGCACTTTTCAATTCAGGACTGCATTGTGCGCTGATTTCTTTCGACCACTGGAAAGTAGGCAGTCATTTGCCAGGTAAAGCGCTTTGACCCACTGGGGATAACACTATGTACAATATTGAAGAAATGAACATTGCACCCACTTGGGAATGATTAACTACATGTACCAGAAGGCACAGAGTGTGCTACGCCCTAAAGGGCAGGTGCTTTAAGTAGCAAGAAGAAAAAGCGATGTTTTAATTTCCGGTTCATTGCCACTGAAGAAAGGTCTTTTGCAACCAAAAAACGCGTCTGGCAGAGAAATATGAAAAGCCTGAACCTGACATTTTAACTGCTGGCAAGTGCTCGAGTGCAAAATAAAGAATCTATCTGAAGCTACTCGAGGTCTTCTCTTATGTGCTTCCTGAAACGTGTGGATATATATATATATATATATATATATATATATATATATATATATATATATATATATATATATATATATATATATATATATATATATATATATATATATATATAGATATAGATATAGATATAGATATAGATATAGATATATATATATATATAGATGAAAGACAATTTCACTTATATATCTTCACTGGGTATCACTAGCACTTGTATCTGATTGTGGGGACATGTTTAGTGCTTATGGACAGTTGTGGTCTGGAACTCAACACCGCCTTTGGATAAATGTGGACATTACTTTGTACTGCAATTAGGTCAGACAAAACACCTTGACCATAAATAATTACTCGTGAAAAAACGGTTCTGATGTAACAGGCACTAGACCTTTTACGTTAGAAACTAGGGCAGGACGCCTTAGATGTAATAATACTTGACACAACTTGTGCAGTTTGACAATTTATAGGCACTAGACCTGTAAATCTAATTTGCGTAAATTGCAGACTAGGACATATGCTTAGAGCAGTTTGTTGCAGTACACCCCTGTTTACTTACAACTCTTTTCGTTGGTATACTGGTTGGTTTAGTTACTTAAATAATTCACAACATATCTTGCCAATATTACTCACTCAATGAAATGTTGATGATTGAGAAGATGTACATATGTCATGAACTGCATATTTGATTTGCACTTTTTTCACGTTCAAAGATGGCGGATTTGTTTACATGCAAAGTCACTTGACTTGTTCCACTTCCTCATTTGTGTCTATTGTTGTATATAACATGGCAGCCCATACAGTGTGGTTTAACGTGTGATCAAGACACAATCTGTGTCGAAACGCGTAGCGTGTAACTAAGAATAAACTTTCTGGCTGTTACTTCCCGAGTGCGCATCTTTTGCTTTGAGGCATACTGTGGAATTTTATGGAATTTTCGGCCGTGAAAGGTCCGCCAAACCCATGCGCCACCTGACTGGGGAGAAAGGATCCCGGAAGGACCCTTCGTGTTGCAAGAATATATATATATATATATATATATATATATATATATATATATATATATATATATATATATATATATATATATATATATATATATATCAAAGCCACAGGAAGACTGTTAGTTCTCACTTTTATTCGAATGGCAGCATGCACACGCGGGACCTCACAGCAGTCCCTTTCAAATTATCTTCTTTCTCATAAGCCTGACGCGTTTCAGGAAGATTTCCTTTCTTCAGAGGCAAGAGTTCATGGGCGTTGACGACAGCGTTTTCATGGCACTCGTTAAATAATGCACACCTGTCCATGTGGGCGTGGCCACAACCGCGGCCTTCTGGTTGTTGTAGTGCCGTTTATTTCCCAAGTGGGTGCGGTCATCATGTCCTTTTGAAACAAATCTTTTTTCCCCAGTGGGTAGAAATAGGATACGCTGTAGCCCCACGTTCCGCTTTACTGCTGTTATTCAGTGAAGGCGGACAACTCCCTGCGTGGGGTGCCAGCCTGCTTCCTTCTTCATGTTCAGATCCCAGGTGAGATTTGAGGCGATCCGCTGTTCAGCAGTGGGCTTACGTACACGACCGAGGCCAGCCGTAAAACATCAAATCAGTTGCAGAAACCCATTTGTACAAAGCCACAGGAAGACTGTTAGTTCTCACTTTTATTCGAATGGCAGCATGCACACGCTGGACCTCACAGCAGTCCCTTTCAAATTATCTTCTTTCTCATAAGCCTGACGCATTTCAGGAAGATTTCCTTTCTTCAGAGGCAAGAGTTCATGGGCGTTGACGACAGCGTTTTCATGGCACTCGTTAAATAATGCACACCTGTCCATGTGGGCGTGGCCACAACCGCGGCCTTCTGGGTGTTGTACAATCCACCTCCCATGTAACAAATTGGCAAGTCAGGATTTTCTTAGACGTTAATTCCTGGCGATAACCGAGGTTAGCGCTGCTTTTTGTAACGCTTCCTGTGTCCTGGGCTGTCTTGGAAATACGGCGAAGGAAAGTTAGTGATATTTTCCTTTTAGTTTTTGCAGGGAATGCCTACTTTGCATCTCATTAGAGATGCAATGGGAGGCGTGTGGAATACGGCTGCTAACATGCGCTAATGCATGTTAGCGCCGCATTGGTAATAGGGCGATAAAAGCCAAAAAAGCGGAGTTATGGCCCTTGTTAACATGCCCCTTAGTCCCTTGTTTCCTCGATCACATTAGGGGGATTTGCGCTTATTCTGAGCAGAGCCTCAAGATTTAGCTATGTAGCGATGTATTCTATTATGGTGTCGGTACCAGAAAATTGTGTATTAAAGGGGGGACTTAGAGAGGTTGTGACCAAGTCTAGGGGAGTTTTTCTTTAACCCAGACCATTTTTGGGTCACTTTTGGGCATGAGTGTACCAGTAGACCAACCCATATTGGGAAAGTCCTTCACAAGTTGGGGTAACGCCCTGAGATGCGGCGCTCACAAGGCAGGCGTCTCTGTCGATGTCAATGGGGCCTAGTCATGAGAAGTGGCCTGAAATGAGAAGGCTTATGAAAGATGTCACCTAGATATCCCTCAAAATGGAAGGAAGTGTCCGAACTATAGCCATGTCCATGGGAGCCCATGAATCTACGGCTCTACTAGGTGTCCCTGGGTTGGCTAGAAAAGTCCAATCGCTATCCTATTGGCTGAAGCATTCATTGAGTGCTGCAAAGGGAGTCTCCTATTGGTAGATCCCTGTGCTTCACTTCATGACACAGTAAGACTGCTACGTTTTTCACATCTTTCCTATGCTATATGCTGTTATCTTCTCGTGTTATGTTACTGGTGTTTGCACAGAGCAGCCTGTCGCCAGTACGGCTTTATTTTGCTGCCGATTGTCTCAGTGCCAGACACACTGAAGACATCAGCCAAATCTGCTTCCTTCTCAGTGGCTGGGGGTCCTGACTCAATAACTGAGACTTCCTGTGAGTTAGCATATTCTCACACCCCCAGAGCAGGGCTTTTTATCTCGCATGGCAGGAGGGGGTTGCTTTTCTCTCTCTATAGGTACGGGCCCTCTCTCTCCACACGGGTAAAGGATCCCTCCCTCACTCCCTCCCTCCACACGTGTTTCTCACGCCGCGCATGGACTGTTTTTTTCCTCATACACCCACCGGTAGAAGGCTGCTTCCCACACCCCCGCCATAAGACCAGTGCCTCTCACCACTTTTTCAGAGGATGAATGAATGCAGCTGTGAAGAAGAGCGCCGAGCTCTTATCCCGTCTCTGTCTGGTTTTCATTTAGTTCATGACGAGGCACAGGAGCTCCCTTTGGAGGGACCGCGGCGCCCGGTCCGCTCCCACGGAAATCTAGCCGGCAAGCCTCGGTGCCGCTGTGCTCTTCGCAAGCACGCACTTTCTCCAAAGTCGGTATCCTTGACATCTTGTTATGGCGGTGCTCTGGAAGGTGAGAGCTTCAATCTCGGAGAGCAAGACTGAGCCTTTCAGCCTTCTGAGGTTGATCAACTGAGTGCTACAAACCGGTAACAGTAATATCCATTATTTACAGCGCTTAGAAACGGCAGAAGTGGGGCATGAGGCACTGCATGAAAAACAAGATATTATTCTTGCTACTGAGATACAACTCCAGATATATAAGCCCCCTGGTCCTTGTTAGCAGGGCCAGGCCAAAGTGAAGCTATGCCAAAAACTTCCTGCTTCGTGGAAGTTGTGAAGATCAGAGAGTTACAAGACTTTTCTCACGGCTTTGCAACAGAATGTTTTTTTTGCAAGTTGTTCAAAACAATCTTGATTGTGGGCAAACTTTTTACTTTTTTTAATGCATGGTCCGGAATTCTTACAAAAAAAGTTTACAAGATTGTGAGCGACGAAAACACTGCAACCGCACCTCCCTACTTGTTACATTCTAATGGACTTACAAAATGGCGTTTGCTCGGCTCCTCAACTCTAGCTCCCACCTTGCATGAGCCCACGGGCGGACCCACCACAAAAAACCATTACCAAGCTTCCCTGGTTGACAATTTATCTCCCTCGGCCTATCCCCCCCCCCCCCCCAAAAAAAAATTGCCTCGGCCCTCAGTTGACATTCCACCTGCACTACAATAACACCATCAATGCGCACACTGCCGAGGATGAGTAGAAAGCAAGTCCAGGGTTGGAAACAGGCCCGGTTCTAGCGGGTGGGCCGGGTGGGCCCGGCCCACCCAAACAGGAGCCTCGGCCCTCGCAGTGAGGGCTTGACGGCAGGCGCGCAAAGGCATTGGGTTCAAAGGGCTGTCGGTGCGTTTGCGCCCGGGCTGAGACAGCTTTCCCAGGCGCACAAAGACAGTTTTAGGGATTATCGCAACCGCACCCGAGCATTTCACAGGTCTTTTAAAAGACCATTAACATGTTAACAAGGCTTTGTTTATTTTTCACCCCTTCATCTCCACATGGCAAAGGCGATAAATCCTTTCTTTGTTAAGGATAACCTTTGCCACCCGTTCTGCTGCGAGGAAATTTCTTTTTTTAATGCAGCCAGGAGAAAAGCAGTTTGTTTATTCCTATTCACCTTTCCTGACCTCTGCAGCCCCATATCACTTCAGGCTGTGACACAGTTTGACTAATAGAGTAGTGGGTAAGAGAATGTTACTATTTTTTTCTTTTTAAAATCTGCACAGGCCCAGCAAGTTTTTATCATTATCAAGGCTCATGCAGGACAACAATAAGACAATACAAAATACCCAGTGAACAGCTGGTGATTAATGTTCCTGCTGGAGAGCAATCATTTGCCTGTTAGTAGTTTTTAAATGCAGATAAACTGTATTTTTTTGTGGAAGTTTAGTGGGTCACTGCCTTTGTCATAAGGATATTTGTGTTACTTGCAGTTCAGAAGTTACAATCCTAACATAGGACAGTGACCAATGAGCCGTCACCAAAGAGCTACATACAAACATGAATTGTATAGTTAGAATTTCGCTTTTTTTGTTTTGTGATATAGTTAGAGCTTCCTCAGTCTTTCATTATTATAATATTGGTAAAATGAGTATGTTTGGGCAGATATACATTTTTATCAGTAAAGCTGACCCCCATGGAATGCTCTTTAAATCCTATGGTTGTGTTTCCCCAGACCAAACCCTCTTAAAATATACTGCCCACCACTATGGATGACACGTGATTCCTACACCTTGTAATCCTCATTGGTTTATGTGACATTCCTTGTAGACTGACTTACATACTTGTATGATTCATTGTCTCTGTATAATGTGAGCGTGGTGTAAAGTACTGACACACACTACACTGATATGAGTAGCGCTATACAACAAATGAAATGCATATGAGAGAGTGGCTACGTAAAGATGAGGGGCACTGTTGGAGGGTGGCAGTGAGGGAATCTGAGGAGGAGGTAGTGGAAGGGGCTACGGAGCTATGAGGTGCACTGGTGGAGGGTGGCAGTGAGTGAATCCGAGGAAGAGGTCATGGGGTGGAGGGGGAGCTAGGGAGAGATGAGGGGCACTGGTGGATGGTGGTAGTGAGGGAGTCTGAGGAGGAGGTCATGAGGGGAGGGGCTACAGAGAGATGAGGGGCACTGGTGGAGGGTGGTAGTGAGGGAGTCTGAGGAGGAGGTCATGAGGGGGAGGGTTCTACAGAGAAATGAGGGGCATTGGTGGAGGGTGGAAGTGAGGGAATCCAATGAGGAGGTCGATAGGGGGGCTATGGAGAGATGAGGGGCACTGTTGGAAGGTGGTAGTAAAGGTATTTACGGAGAACGAGGTCAGTGTTGGGGCGTCAAAAAGGACTTTCGCACCAGAGCTAAAGCCGGCCCGGTCATGGCCTTTCTGTTTTTGTTTATTTAATTAGCAGTCAGGTCATAAGGGCTACTGTGGAACATACTTTAAAGTGTGTGCTAATTATATTTACTGTTATATTCAATGTTTTAAATTTGAAGGTGATTTTACCCAGACATATATGCAGCAAATCGAGCCCGCAGTGGCCCACCCAAATGCACCCTTGGCCCACCCAAATAAAAATTCCAGGAGCCGGGCCTGGTTGGAAACATGATGTGATGTGAAAAGGGAACACTTTTTTCTCATTTTTTCGTAGACCTAGTGGGGGTGGAGGAGAAACTCTGGAGATCTCTAGAAAAGGAAATGCAACTATCGGGGTCCAGAAAAGATCCAGCAAGAATCTGAGCTGAGCCAGAAGGCCGAACATGGACCCCTTCCCCCCTTCCAAATATTGTGTAAGGGCTCCCTTAAATTGAACTTTTGTGGCAGTCAGTACAGGTAGTCAGAGCTGGACCTCAATCAGTGCTTAATTTGAGCCAGTGGTTTCCAGGGCTCAGCACGGGCACTTATGACAGCCTGCCACATGGTGGCGCTGTTCATGCCATTTGGCGATGAGAACAAGACCAGTAGCTTATTATACATTATAAACAATGAATGCATGCTGCTCAGTTCCTTCTTTTAGCTTTAGAGGCATGGAATAGTCTGAATTGGCACACTTGTGGGAGTGTAGCGGTTAATAGTTGAGGACCCTGACACCTATTTGTTTACAAATTAGGCACTGACATCAATTAGTGGTACAAGGGCACTAGCAGGCAGGAGGTTCATGGCTCACAAAGCCCTGTTTACTTTCCATGATTTCCATTCCTTACCCTTCAGCATAAATGAGGAGGCTGCTAAAGGTATAAGGATGGAAAAAGAGGACCTACCTTGGCGCACACCGAATCGCTTTGCGCTCATGCAATCGTGACAAAGCGGACATTGGTTGAGCGACATACAAGAGTTAATCACTGCCGATAAAGCTAGAGCCTTAAGCTTGGGGTGAGCAAAGGCAGACACACCGGGGTTCTCCATAAGTTCGCACTAAAGCTCTGGCTTTCCGGAAAATCTCGTAGGCCCTGCTGCTCTCTCTAGACAGTGATATTTAAAGTACGGCCTGCAGGCCGCATGCGGCCCCCTTTACCTTTACATGGGGCCCCTGCTCAACATCAGCGCTGGGCTGCTTTTTACTCGACCCCACAATAACATTAAACATTTCCAAGTAAACAGACAAGCATTTATTTAAAGGTTAATTGAAGTTAAAGGAAGAAACTAGGGCGCCCTGCACCGCCTAACTTTAGGAATACCTTCATTTCTAAAGGTATCTTGAGACAAACGAGTAAAAAATATGATAGTCTTTCTAAATTCGAAAAGTTTATTTCAAACACACGGAGCCGTTTCACTTTATTTTAGCTTATATCAGTGAATTGAGTAGTATTTTTTTTTAAATTATAGTTTTCAAACAGGAATTAAGAAACATTCATGCTTCCCCCTTAACCTGGTCAGTTGTTATGTGCACCATTTTTGTGGCCTGGGTTGCTATTATACATAAACAACATTGTAGTTTATTAAATCCAACACAAGAGAAGGTTTTGTACAGCACACATCCCGAAGTCATGTATTTCGAGGTCCTCTTATAAATAATAATGAAGGAAAAGTGAAATAAAACAATCGCCTAAGATCACACAATTTGGTCAAGCTGGGGAAACTGGGATTTATCCCAGGGTTCTAGTTTCACATTGTGTAATTCAGCCACTAGATGTACATGCTTCACTGCCCCTACACCCACCTTACCACCCCAGCCCGCCCGATCGCCACCCTGCCTGTATCAATGAGGCCTTCGGTGGCTCCACGGACCAAACTATTTGGCCCCTGGTAAAATATTTTGTAAGTACCCATGCTCTAGAACACCCCCCACCCTGCACAGCTGGCTGATATCGCAGGAGTTAGTTTGGCTGCTGCTGTTCAGGGGCATCTGGGATGGGTTTGCTTGTGAGTAAGGCACAAAGCTTGTTTACTTCTACTTGCAGTTTAGGACACTGTAATAGAAACCCAATGTGCGTATTATTATCTTTCTTTTCTGTATATGTCGGTGTGGGGTCACCCGAGTTCAGGTTCCCAGGCCTCCACGAGCGCGTTCTGGGATAGCAGAGGATATGGTGACTTCCGGTAGAATCCTTTTCTTTACTTGGCCCACTTCCACAGCCTGAGCCAACTTCCTAATTTGCTGAATTTTTCCTGGTCGCATATCACCGAAGAGGAACCCTCGCGTGCTATTAAGGCAACACTGGCTAGGCCAGGTATGAAGGTACATGTGCCACCTAGCCGTGTAGACGAACTATGAATGTATGTTATCAGCAATAATGTACTTAGAAGTACTACAAAAGAACATTTTGTTGGCCTCATTTATTGGGCGTCCTAATTCTCTTTAGATTTTTCAATTTTTATGTTGCATATCAATACAAGTAGCTCCAGGTTAGTGCAAGAGCTGTTTTGCAGCAACATGTGATTCACTCATAGTCTTTAGTAAGCCTCCAAGCGGTTTCGATCCACGTCAGTCTTTTTTAGCTGTAGCTGTAGCTGTCTGTTCTAAAATAAATCTATTTTGTATATTACCATTACTTAGAGTGGACCACTGTGGCCACCTGCTTATCACTGGATGGTTTTGATGCTAATCCCATATGCTTATTTCACTATCATTGGCTTTCCATCCTCTTCTTGTATTTGTTCCTCTCCTGTAACATAGGTGTTTTGCAGTGTTTCTGATTGGTCAGCTGCATCCTTCCATTGCTTATAATCAGCAGCACTCCATGGAATTGCAAGTATTTTTTCTTCTCTCTCCCTTGTGCTTTTTTTGTTTTACAGTTTGATGCCCCCATCTTTTAGCAGTGCCTGTTGTTCACCCACCCAACTCTGTTGCTCTCCAACCTCTTCCCACATTCCCACTCTCCTGCTGCTCTTTGTTGCCCCCCACCAGCTCCTCTGTTGTTGTGCCAACTATCTCCACTGTTCTCTTACCCTTTGTCCTGAACCATAACTTAATTCGAGCCGTTGGTTGCAAGAGGGAGAAAAATACAAAAGGGGAAAGAAGGAGGAAGAGAATGAATGAATGATAGATTTATAAAGTGCTTTACTACTCCGAGGAGTGTCCCGATGCTAGCAGGAGAGCCCAAGTGCACCCCCCATACTGGAAGAACTACTTCTCTCCAGACAAAAAACAGGTCTTAAGTTTTTTAATAGAAGATGGGCTCATAAACAGTCCATTGCAGCTCACAGGGGAGCTCATTCCAGGCTTTGGCAGCTAAAAAAGAAAAGGCCTTACAAGCCCTTTGAACCCACTTGAAGCGTGGAATAACTAAAAGAGAAGTAGAAGAGGAGTGCAGCGCTCTGGGGGGAATATACTGAGTGAATCTATCAGCCAAGCACCGCGGGCTAGAAGAGAACACGGCTCTATAGACCATCACTAATGCCTAGAAGAGGATGTGTTTCTTAACAGGCAGCCAAAGCAAAACCTTGAGAGCAGCTGTCACTGAGAACACCTAGACAGACAGAGAAGTAACCTGGCTGCGGCATTTTGAACCACCTGCAGGCACTTCACCTGGGCTTCAGCAGCTCCCAAGAACAGAATATTTGCATAGTCAAGACACAGAGAGATCACGGCATGGATCACGACTCTTCTTGCCTCCAATGGCAGGAGGGGAAGACATTTTGTAATGGTACGGAGCAGCGCAAAGCATTGACCTACTACTGTCGGAATCTAAGCCTTTATAGAGAGGGTATTGTCCAGTTTTACTCCCGGGCTTTTTACCCCTAGAGAAGGAGGTGGCAGGGTAGGCAATGCAGAGGGCCAAAGATCTTCCCAACAGTTGGGCAAACGTGGCCAAAAGAGATAATTTCAGTCTTTGCTTTGTATATCAGTCGGCTGCTCTCCATCCAATCAAAGCATGTAGTCCGAGAAAGGGGCTGCAATGGAAACAGGCAAACCCTCAAAGGCAAAGATCAGCTGTGAGTCAACAGCATAAGAAATTATTTTACAGCCAAACGGCTCAACAATTCATGCCAGGAGGGCCTTGAAGATGTTAAAAAGGATAGGGCTTAGAGAAGAGCACTGCAGGACCCCTTGTTTAACTGCCTTGGACTCAGAGGAAAAAGGAGCAAGCCAAACCGATTGGCCTGTAAAGGTCAAGAATAACTTGCACCAGTCTCAGACAGAACCCACCACACGCATGATGGAAAAATGGTGCAGGAGGATAGAGTGTGGGATGGTGTCGCAGGCGTCAGGCAAGTCAAAAAGAACCAGGGCTGCTTTTTTCACTGAATTCAATGCCCATTTCATATGGTTAGAGACTTCCAGTTCTTCTGATTCTGTGCATGATGGGGACAAAAACCAGATGTGCTAGGGAGTAGCAGCTTCCCATCCTCAAGATGTCCCAAGAGCTAGATATTAGCAAGTTTTTCCAGCATTTTGTCATGGCCGGAAACAAAGAGATGGGCCTATAGTTGGAGAAAATGCTGGGGTCCAATGCAGGCTTCTTAAGCAGAGGGACCACTTTGGTAATCTTCTCACAGTTACTCACAGGGTTGATAAGGTCCACAGCTTCTGCACGCAATGTCGGTGGCAGGCATCAAGAGGAGACTCAGACTTGCATTTTAAAATGACAATCCTGGACTGTTCCAAGGATGTAGGCCTGAACTGAAAGATCCTATGACTAAGATGACAATATTGCCAGAAAGGCTGGTAGAAACACGCACGACAGTCAGCAATTTCTGAATATCCAAGATTTTTGTTTCAAAGAATTTTGCCAGACCATTGCAGAACTCTTGAAAGGACAAAGTCGCTTAATGACAAGACTGCTGAGAAATAAAGTACTCCACAATCCGGAAGATAGAGCTGAGGCTATGCGCAGCAGAGATGATTTTCTCCTTAAAAAACTGGCACTGAGCCTGTTTAATAGGAATATTATAAGCTTCAGTGGCGTAGCTAGACACTTCCTTTACTTCATGGAAGGTGGGGGGTGCTTGCGATTTCTGCGTTTTCCGCCAAACGTCAAACACAAGTAAGAGCAGGGGGAGGCTGCCCCCCCTTGCTACACAACTGGTAGGTTTTACGCCAATGCGTTCGAGCTTTTTACAGGCTTTACGTTTCTCAGCCAAGTGTGAGGCGAACCATAAAGCGGAAGCTCTGCCTTTGCCCTTCTTCTGCTCCTCTGAAGGGGCTAGCAAATCAGAAGCCCCCAGAAGCCATCCATTGATGGCCCCACATTAAGATTAACAAAATTGGTAAGATGGGGACCAGTATTAGCAAGGAGGTCTATCCACTCTGAAGTACTAAGCCTCTTCCATGCCCTACCAGTAGTGTTGTCCAATAGCCTATTCTGTGGTCTGGAGACAGTATAGATCTATTTGGAATAAATCAGGTGGTGATCAGACCACAAAGAAGGTTTTGTAGGACAAACAAATAGCAAGCAGTTTGAGGAAATCAGATCGATAGAGAAAGAAGGAAAACAGTGATAAAGAAAGAAAGCAAGGATGAAAAAGAAACCAAAGAAGTGAGCTAAAGGGACAGGGAGTCTGGTGGTGGAGGAAAGAGTAATGAGGTAGAATCAAGACTATCCAGTCTTGGTATTTGGTACCCCTGGAATTCGATAGTGAAGGCCTCAGACTTATGTGCAAACCTTTGGCCATACGCTATTCTTTAACAAATTAAGCACTGCCTTGCAGGTAATAAGACAAAATATCGAAGTAAAAATATACAATAACCAAAATATCGAAGTCAAAATTTAGAATAGACAAAATATCGAATGGACAGAATATAGTGGTGAAAAATATCGAATTGAAGGTAAGTAATATAATATCGATTTTTTTAAAATATAGAAAGTCAAAATATCGAAGTATATAATATAGGTATTAAAATATATCGATTTTTTAATAATATTGAATTTTTAAAGTGTTTTGTATGTTAGTATATAAGTGAAAAGTGTATATTATTTTTGTAATTTATTTTCAGTAATTAATGTTATGTTATTAAATTTTTGCGTAATTTAATTCTGTAGAGGGTTGTGGGTTTATAGGAGAATAGGGTGGGAAGTAATTTAATTATATTAAATTAAATATACATTTTTAGAAATTACTAATTATTTATAATTTAATTTTGGGTTTTAGTTCTGTAATGGGTTGTGGATTTATAGGGGAATAGGGTGGGAAGTAATTTAATTGTAATTAATTAAATATTTTAATTTTTTTATTGGTATTCATTTTGAATTTATTGGTAATTAATTTTTAATTGGAAATTAGTTTTTATTAATTGGCTAATTTATAATTATGTTAACTTTATTAATTTATTTTCTGTAGCGGGTTGTGGGTTTATAGGGCACTAGGGTGGGAAGTAATCTAATTGGAATTAAGTAAATAATTTTTATTCAATTATTAATATTGATTTTTTATTTATTGTTAATTAATTGTTAATTAATTTGTATTAATTGGTAATTATTAATTGATAATTACGATAATTGTATCAATTTATTTTCTGTAGCGGATTTTGGGTTTATAATGGAATAGGGTGGGAAGTAATTTAATTGATTTTAATTACATATTAAAAATACTTTTTGTATATTGATTATTATTTACTGTTAAATATTTCTTAATTGGTATTCATTGTTATTATTAATTAGTTTTTGTTATTGAAAATTAATTTGTTGTTAATTATTTACGAATAGGTAATGAATTTTAATAACTAATATGTATTTGTATTTATAATTGATTAATTATTACATAATATTAAATTGGCAATTAATTTTAATTAATGTTTTCTTGGTATTGATATTTAATTTATTTTTATTAATATATTAAATCATTACTTTCCCCACTGTTAAATTCACTAGAGTGTGAATAGTAATTTTTACCCCTACGCTATCCAACGCTTTCCCTACTGTTGCACTCTCTGGAGTGGGAATAGTAATTTTTACCCCTACGCTATCCAACGCTTTCCCTACTGTTGCACTCTCTGGAGTGGGAATAGTAATTTTTACCCTCCCGCTATCCAACGCTTTCCCTACTGTTGAACTCACTGGAGTGGGAATAGTATTCTTTACCTTCCCGCTATCCAACGCTTTCCCTACTGTTGCCCTCCCTGGAGTGGGAATAGTAATTTTTACCCTCCCGCCATCCAACGCTTTCCCTACTGTTGCACTTTCTGGAGTGGGAATAGTAATTTTTACCCCTACGCTATCCAACACTTTCCCTACTGGTGCACTCTCTTGAGTGGGAATAGTAATTTTCACCGTCCGCTATCCTACGCTTTCCCTACTGTTCCACTCACTGAAGTAGGAATAGTAATTTTTACCCTCCCGCTTTCCAACGCTTTCCCTAATGTTACCCTCACTGGAGTGGGAAGAGTAATTTTTACCCCTACACTATCCAAATGTTTTCCCTACTGTTGCACTCACTGGAGTGGTAATAGTAAATGTTACCCTCCTGTTATCCTACGGTAAAAATATTGTATGTTTGGATTAATATTATGTTAATATATATATATATATGTATTAAAAAATAAAATTGTAGGTGCGTGGCCATGGAGGCAACCAAGATGGCTGCCTCTGCATGAAGCTCCGCCGGCCGGGCTCCCGTATAAACATTTAAGCATGTAATTTCCCACATTCCAGCCTGCTAATCGATTCCATCCTGCAGCAGGCCCGATTTGGCATCTATCGACACCCGCGGGGAACCTGGGGATGGCGTGAAAAGGAAGAATGGCAGAGGGGATCGAGGGCCTATAACCCTTGCGGAAGAATCCCTGACTGCGCCCGGATGGACGGTGAGTGCTGCGCTTGTCGTGCCCCTGCCGCGCTCTGTGCCCTCTTGCGGTGCTTTGTTTGCCCTGCCTTCCCCCCGTTCGCCTCCGGGTCGGGTGGTGCTGCTCCCGGACCCCCGGGGATGCACTAGCGGCTCTTGGGCATATGGTGTTGTCCCGGGCTGGGGCCTCGATTTGCGGCTCGGCCCGCTTGGGCTGGGGGATGGGTCCCAGGTGCTCTGTGGGTCGTGGGGGCGGTGGTGGGCGCTGTGGGTACTATTGCCCCCCCCCCGGCATTGTGGTGACCCCGCCTTGGCATCCCGCTGTCCCATTTTCCTCGCTAAAGATGCCCCTGTCTGCATATGCCCTCCTGTGACACACGGGCTAACTATATCGAGGGTGCTCCCCTGGCCTGACAGCACGGCCTGATTCGGCGAACTTTGGGCTGTGATCCCATCTGCGCCCACTGTACATGATCGGCCTATCCCTGAGAACACCTTGGTGGATCGCCTGGGGCGCATGGCGGCGTGATTGGTGTCCCTTACTACGTAGCCATTTTGTTGAAGCGGTCCTGTTGCCACAGCTACATCCACGATTGTTTGCTGCTACCAGACACTTCTTGACGGTGCTATGTACTATGGGAGTGAATGCGGATCTCTTATGCTCCTTCTGCTCCTTTTGCTGCGGCCCTCGCATCACTGCGCTCCCTGAGGCACACCAATCGCTGCCTTGGCTTCTCACTTGACAGCGATAGTGAACTTTCTGCACTGGTAATTGTTCCATACCTGGTCTTCGGAGCCTTTGCCTGTTGCAGCGTTCCTTCATCAGCATCTCTTGTTCCCCCTCGACTTCCACCATGGAGAAACGGGATCCAAACCAACGCAAGCTCAGCATTGACAAAGCGTCCCTCCTCGCCACTGACGCTCCGCCAGGCTCCTCCATGGGTGCTGGGGAATCTGCGGATCGCGACGACGCAACCTCCCTGGTCACTGCCATGATGAATGAGATGAGGGCGGGCTTCAAGTTGTTGGATGGCCGGTTCGACAGTTTTGAACAAAAATTAGTGGACATGGGATCTAAGGTCCAGGCCCACGACTGGCGGCTGGATCTGGTAGAGTCTAGAGTCTCGGACATTGAGGATAACGCATCGAAGTCATTGAAGAGACTGGAGCATGCCGAAAAGATCCTCATGGAAGTAGCCATCAAGAACGAGGGCCTTGAGGCGCGTCGCCACCGCAACAATATCCGCACCCCTGGCGTGGCGGAGACGACGTCGATTGGAAGGATGGATCTCTTCGTGGAGAAGCTGCTCGTCGACCTGTTTGGCAGAGAAGTGTTCACGCAGGGGTTTGTGGTGGAGCGGGGCCATAGATCTTTGGGTCCTTGGCCTCGCCCTAGTCTCTGCCCCCTCGCCCCATCATTGCTAGGCTCATGAATATTCGGGACCGCGATGCTGCCCTTCGAGCTTCTCGTGAAAAGGGTGAGATCCAGTGGCAGGGCAGCAACTTTTCCTTTTTTCCGGATTTTACCTTTATGGTCCAAGAGGCACGCCGGAAATATAATGAGGTGAAGGCTGCGCTCCGAAACTTGGGCCTCAAGTATGGTATGCTATATCCTGCATGACTGAAGGTGGAAGTTGCCGGCCGATTCCGCATTTTTGAGTCACCTGCGGAAGCTCAGGAGTTTTGCCAGCGCTATAAGAAGCAGGGGTCAAGTGCGGATTCGGCTGCTGGTTCACTTATCCCGGTTTATGGCGATTCACAGAACAGCGTCAAACTTTTTACGGAACTTGGGACTGGCTGAAGATCCAATAATGCATATCTTTTTGCTTTTTGCTGGACGTTACATGATTATGTATATTCTAGGTCTATTGATATTCTGATTTACGGGTATGCCTGTCCGGCGTGGCGTTGCTGCCCCCCATGGCAGATGCTTTTGTGTTATCGTTTTTTGGGGGTTCTTTTGTAATTGTCTATTACCTTCTTTTTAGGTCAGTTGCATGTATATTGTTACGTTCTGCTGTACGATTGCAATGGGTTGGCCTCTATGGGGTTGCTATGAGGCTGGGTGGGGGAAGGGGTTTGTTTGGTTCTTTTGTATTTACGATTGTTACATCATTTGTAAGGTACTTGAGTCGAGATGGAGTGACACACAATCTGGTATATTTATGTCATGACCTACTAGATGGCCAAGCTAGGCCTTCAGCTCGGTTCTTCCGGGCTTTCATTGATGTCCCGGAATGTCAGGGGGCTGAATAATACCAGAAAGTGCAGACAGGTTTTTAATTACATCACTGGGCACGGGATTGATATTGTTTTTTTACATGAGACGCATCTGGCCCCCTCTGACTCCTCGTTACTTGCGAAAAGCTGGGGTACCCACCGGTTCTTTTCTCATTATAGCAGATACTCTAGGGGGGTAGCCATAATTATACACAAACGAGTGCAATTTGCCTTATCCAGCAGTATCGTGGACAGGGAGCGTCACTACCTGATAGTCACAGGTACACTTTTAGGGTACAAGGTCACATTAGTGGGGATCTATGGCCCCAATGCCGACACCCCTTCCTTTTTTCAAGATTTACAAGTGAGACTCCTCACACTCGACCTTAGGTTATTGATTGTTGGAGGAGACTTTAATTTATTATTGAACCCGACGCAGGACAGCACTTCCTCCTCCCCTGACGCTAAAGCTAGATCACAGTCAATTCTGTTAGATATATGCACACACTTCTCCTTATCGACATAGAGGCACGGCTTCACCCACAGCTTCCAGAGTACACACACCACTCTGGATTCCACAACACCTGGAACAGAATTGATTATTGGCTCCTTTCCCCTGGGGTTGCAGGGTGGGTTGAGAGCCTTCTCACTCTCCCGCGCACGCTGTCAGACCACTCTCCAATAATCCTTAAATAGAAGATCCCAAGGCTGGGTGGGTATGAGAGGCAGTGGCGATTTCCTGGGAGGGCTCTGACTGACCCTGTTTTCACTGAGGAGATACGGCAGACCATTGAGGACTACTTTAACTTGAACACCGGGTCGGTGGAGTCTTGGGAAGTTCTTTGGGAGGGGTTCAAGGCAACTATTCGGGGTGTCTGCATCGCCAAACATGTTGGGGCTTTGGGAGATATCCGCTCCACGCTGTCTCGCATTGAGAATGACATTGCAGCACTTGATGAAGAATTGTTGCAGAATCCATCGGAGGACACCAAGACCAGATGCTTGTCATTGTTGATGGCGTTTTGGGAGGAGGCGGATAGGGAGTTGTGGTTTGTATCCACACAGTACACAGCGCGACAGACCCGGTAAACTATTGGCGCAACTACTTTGCACCCCTTATCAGGCGCCTTATATCACAGAGATTATAGGCCCACAGGGAGAGGTGCTTCATTTCACAACAAAAATCTGCAACACATTCTTATCCTATTACAAACACCTCTATACGTCCCGCTGGCCGGGGACCTGGGGGACCAAGGGGCCTACCTAAACGAGATCACTATGGTGTATCTTGAAAAGCACATGCAGGAGTTCTTAGCTACACCCATCACGCAGGACAGTATAGTGGAAGCCATTGAGGCGTTAAGGGGTTCCTCAGCACCGGGCCTAGACGCTTTTCTGCCGATTTTTACAAAGCCTACAAGGAAGTCCTAGTTCCGCGGCTGGTTGAGGTGTACGCGGAGGCACTTGAGAAGGGATGCCTTCCTCCCACGTTCAGAGAGGCAGTTATAATCCTCCTTCCCAAGCAGGCAGGGACGCCACATTGTGCAGCTCATATAGACCTCTTTCTTTATTAAATCTTTACTACAAGATTTTAGCTAAAGTCATCGCCATTAGGCTCTCCTTACTGATGGAGTCTATTATATCTCCAGCGCAATCTGAATTTGTCCCATATCGCTCCAGCTCTTTGAATTTGAGGACCCTGTTCTCTGTTTGCACCGAATAGACCCCTCCATACCGGCTGCCGCAGTCCTTCTTGACGCTGAGAAAGCATTTGATTCCTTAGAATGGCCCTTCTTTCTGTCCATCATGAGGCGCATGGGTATGCCGGAATGTTTCGTTTCTACTGTAGCATTATTGTATACTGCACCCACGGCCAGATTGCGCCTCAACAGCACCATTACTGAGCAGTTTTCCTTGTCACGTGGAGCACGTCAGCGGTGCCCTTTGTCCCCGTTGCTTTTCATCTTGGCAATGGATCCCTTGGTCCGCCACTTTCAGGAAAAACACCTATACCGGGGACTCCAGTCCCTCACAGGCCCTCTATTGGTATCTTTATATGCGGATGACACAATTTTGTATGTCAGTCTGCCACACATCAATCTGGAACCTCTTATTTTGGAGATAACACGATTCGGCAAATTCTCTGGTCTCCGCATCAATTGGCACAAATCAGTCATCTTTCCGCTTACCCCGAGCACCACAGAATGGACTTGCTCATATCCTCTCGATTGGAGTTACGACTCAGTCAAATACCTGGGGGTTCATGTACAGCTGGACACTGTAGCCATCATTAGACTAAACTATGGCAGTGCAATGGACTTTTTGGACGGCCAGATAGAAAGATGGATCCGCCTCCCCCTGTCTATGGCTGGGAGGATTGCCATAATCAAAATGGATGTACTCCCTCGTTTTTTGTACCTTTTTAACAATATCCTGATTCCTCTGACCAAGATTTTCCCAATTGCGTTCAATGTTATTACAGTTAGTTTGGGGGGACAAGAATCCATGGGTGTCCTGGTGAGTTTTGACCCTCCCATATGAGAAGGGCGGTCTTGGCGTCCCTGATTTTTATTTATATTTATTAGTCGCACAATGTTCGTTTGCATATTCTTGGTTCCACCCGGATGCCCGCATTCTATATTTAAAACCGGAAGCGGATTTGGTCCTGCCTGGATCGCTTTCCACCGTTCTCCCTAAGGGTTTCCCCCGGGACCCGCAAGACATACAGACGGTCTCACTACCTGCTGGGCCTGGGATAGAGTACGCAGGCTCCTTGGCCTGGACCAACTGTATTCTCCCGCCCTCCATTGCCCAATGCCTCTTGGCTCCCGATTACTGAGGAGACAGTGGTCAAGCACACTCTGGCCAAATTTCACATCCACACTGTCGGCGACCTTTTTCCTGAAGGTCACACGTTTTCCACAGCTGAAGATCAGCGATTTTCTGATCGCTCATTCATGGACTCCTTTGTGTTGACCAGACTGCGATCCATGATGCGTGCTGTGTTTTCCACTTTTACGCTCACCCCTGAGGAGGCCCCCCCTCTCACACTCATCATACAACACCCACTGGGAACCCACCTGGTTTCTAAAATGTACAGATTGTGCAGTGCCTCACTTCCCACTCTGGACACTAAGGTTCACGCTGCGAGGGAGGAGGATCTGGGAAAACCCATATCGGACGATCAATGGGCGCAGTGCTGCAAAGCTACGAAGGATGTGTCTCTAAACATCAGACATAAACTCATTCATTTTAAATTCCTCCGTAGACTTTATCACACCCCAGCGCTTTCACACAAAATAGACTCTAGTCTCTCCCACCAGTGCCCCAAATGCAGGGCCCCCTACGCCGACTTCGCCCACCTATCTTGGACTTGTCCCCTTTTACATGATTACTGATCTCAAGTGCACCACACTTTCAGAGACATGCTAGGAATGAATCTGATTCCCATCCCAGAAATAGCATTGCTGGGCTATGTTTAAAATTTCCCACGCACTATTCGTAAATTTGCAGCATTAGGATTCCTGTTGGCAAAAAGGGAGGTGGCGTTGCTCTGGTGTGCTAGACGACCCCAGAGTGTGAAGTCCTGGCTAAGGAGTATGGCTTTTTGCAATATTAACTGCGTTGAATATTCGGCTCAGATCCCTGGGCCGTCCCGGCCTATTGATATTTGGGGGCCATAACGCTCCTACATTGCCAAGATCACGGCTGAGCAGCAGTCTCAATTACAGAGTCACATTGTCCCGGTGGGAGTGGGCTGAGATGCTATGTATGTTTCTAATTATGCATTTACATTTTTAGTTGCCGGGGGCCCTCTCGTGGTCACCCGGGTTATATCAATTGGTTGACCATAACATATGTCATATCGGATCAATTTGATTGCATAGGTCGATGTTTTGCATTATGCTGGTCCTTTTTGTTAACTTTTTCCTTTTCTTTTCTGCTGTGCTATTTAGCATCATTGCAAAGTCAGAGGTAACCCGAACTTATTTCAGTCCCTGAACACCATGATGTATTTTTTTATGTGATATATGTGTGTCCTCTCCTTCTGCGATATTGTTGATATGTTATAATATGTAACTCATGCCGCATCCTTGATTTATTATTTGGAAAATGATAAATAAAGTTTAAAAAATTTAATTAAATAAAAATGGTATGTTTTTTTTAACTTAAATTAATTATTTAATAATTTTAAGGTTATTTAAGTATTTTTTAAGTATGTTTTAGTTAGTTATATTTATTATTTCATTAATTTTAAATTAATTTTAAGACATTTAAAAAAATTCGATATTTTGAGTAACTATATTTTTTAAAACGATATTTTTGATTCAATATTTTTGTACTTACCTGTTTGTAGGTGGGAATTCGATTTTTTTCATTCTATATTTTTTCTTCGATATTTTGGTAATTCGATATTTGTGTATTCGATATTATGTCAGTGATCCTGCCTTGCACAATTTCCTATGTTTCTCTCACCCATTCCCACTCCTCCATTTGCTTTTGATCTCCCCCAGTACCTTCATCGCTCTGCTACTCGCCCCTCATCTTCTGTAGCCTATTGCCCCCCTTCTACCAGTTCTTCCATTGCCCTGCCATCCTTTCCAGTCCTTCCATTGCTTTTCATCCCCTTACCTCCTGGTCCTCAGCATTGTCCCCCTCACCCCTCCTCTTCACAGTTTTTATATTTCTTCTTGAAAATTAGTTTTTGTGCTATGGCCCAACAACTGATCCCTGCTATGGGCCTCTCACTTCTTTATTTTGGCACTATTGCGCTTGCATTTTTATAATTTAGTTGGCCGTTGGAAAATAGCTCTCAGCCTTCTTGTAACAAACTTCCAAACAAGCATTTGCAATGCAATAGGTCTCGCAGCATTAAAGTTTGAGTTACTGGCATTGTAAATGACAATGCTTTGCATTACATTTTTTTTTTGGTGTCCGTGTGTGCATGGCAGTGGTGGTGTCCGTGTGTGTATGGCAGTGGTGGTGTCCGTGTGTGTATGGCAGTGGTGGTGTCCGTGTGTGTATGGCAGTGGTGGTGTCTGTGTGCGCATGGCAGTGGTGGTGTCTGTGTGTGCATTGCAGTGGTGGTGTCCGTGTGTGCATGGCAGTGGTGGTTTCCGTGTGTGCATGGCAGTGGTGGTTTCCGTGTGTGCATGGCAGTGGTGGTTTCCGTGTGTGCATGGCAGTGGTGGTGTCTGTGTGTGCATGGCAGTGGTGGTGTGTATGGCAGTGGTGGTGTCTGTGCATGGCTGTGGTGGTGTCTGTGTGTGCATGGCAGTGGTGGTGTCTGTGTGTGGATGGCAGTGGTGGTGTCCGTGTGTGTATGGCAGTGGTGGTGTCCGTGTGTGCATGACAGTGGTGGTGTCCGTGTAGTCCAGCTCGACCTAAAAAACACACTCTTCAACTCTCGTAGTCAGCTTTTAGTCCATGGATTTTCTCCAGGAGGTATTTTAATCGGAAACACAGTGGGGCCCCTTAGTGATATTCTGCCCTTCCACTTTATTTTTTGAAGGGGGAATCCTCATTTAATGTTGGGGCAAATCCAGCGGTTCCCAATCTGTGCGTCAGGGCAGTCCGTTGTGCTGTCAATACAAGCCAGGGGCGCCGCGAACAGATGCGCACCAGTTTGAGAACCACTGAAGCTTTGCCGTTCAAGTTCTCTGTCTCCCTTATATTCCTGAATCTGTTGTTGGTCTACGTTTCCTTGTAATGGATCAAGAAAGGAGGGGTGTACCTCAATGGATATCAGAGTTTGCCTCAGTCTAAGTTCATTCTCTTCGTTAGGAATGTTCCAAAATAATATTTATTTTCTACCGTAACAGCGTTTATTTTCAGAATGTCTTTTATGCACTAAATTGTCACTAGAGGGAGCAGAAACATAAAAACGCTTAGTAACGGGGATCCTAAAATGTGTCAGGCTGGTTGCACAGCGATAGTTACAACAGGTGCATGAGCCCGCCATCAAAGGGAAAGAAGCAGCAACATCCTGATCTGTAGCACGCATTGTAATCATGCAGTTACTGCAGTGGGTTACTAGAAGCACAATTATTACAAATAATCACCATTGTATACTCAAGTAAGGCACGCCACAAATGGAAATGTGTTGGAATAATAGTACTTCTTTCATAGTAGACATAGACATCCCGGGCGGAAGTCAGGCAGGCCGGGGGCGGGACGTCAAGACACACCGGAATCCCGGCCGGGCTTCCGTGAGGTGAGAGCCTCGCACGCACAGAAGGATGAGACCGCCGCCGCCTGCAACGAGCCCTCGCCTGGAGATGAGTACCGGTGAGTGGGGGCCTTTGCTGAGCTGCGAGGGCGGGGGGCATGTGTGTGTGCGTGGGGCGCTCTGTATGTGTGTGAGCGTGCGTGTGTGTATGTGTCTTGGAGTCTGGTGTGTATGCGTGTGTGTGTGTTTAAAAGAGCCCGATGACTGCGGCGGGGGGGTGGGGGGGGGGGGGAGAGAGTGTGTGTGTGTGTGTGTGTGAGCGAGCGAGTGTCTGTCTGTATGCGCACGCATGTGTGTATGTGTGGGGATGTGCACGGCACGGGAATTGCTGCGAATGTGGACGGAGCCGACGTGCGTGTGCACAAGGTCAAATCCACAGTTTAAAGCACGTGGCACCCTCTTGTCCTAATCCCCCCGAAGTCGATGACTATAGTTGTCGAACTTGGACAGCATCCTACGGATGCTAGTCCAGCTCGACCTAAAAACCCAAAATGGCTGCTTTTGTGCTACAACGTACAAGCTTGCTACAAGACACCACTACTCATGTTCAAAGTGACACCCATCTTAGAATGCTTTTTTCTTTCATAAAACCCATTTCAAAATAGATGTGCATGTCATATACCTATGTGCGTGAGTGTGTGTGTATATAGTATCATTATAGTTATGCATGGTAATAATATGATAATATGCAACTTCAAGTTTAAAAAAGCCTAGAAAATCCTTAAATAAAACAACGGTTTAAGTGGGGAATTCCACTTAGATTTTACTGAGCTAACTATAACTTGGGTCTCTGACATGCACTGCATATTACCTCACATATTACATTCACTCATGACAAGTTAAATAATGTAATTGATTACACCACTGACCACATCTCAAATGACATATTTGATGACCTTTGGTACAAGCAGTAAAGAGTCACTGAGTGTACATGTGTGGCTCCATAGCATGGAAATAGGGAAAGCCCTTGACACAAGCATGATTGTGTATGTTGAAAGTTATGTCCTGCACAGTGAACAAAGCACTAAAGTTTTGGGTGCAAATATTACTCCATGTTAAACAAGATAAAGGCTTAGGGCTCTTAATGTGGGTTGCAGAGCTGTGTTTCAAAGTAGGTTGAGGGTTAGAGCCAAAGTATGTTCCAAATATTCTGTGAGAAAAGCTAAGCATTATGTTCACAATAGATAATCCAGCAGTGGGTATGTCAGCACGTGCCCACATTAAATAATTGTAAATAATTGTAATGCAATGCTATAGACAAAGTATATGTAGCGAGGAAAATTTATAAAATATGGACATTTATTTCCAGAACTTCTCTGAAGATTTCGAGGCAAAAGAGATTGCTGAATAATGTAGAATGTTGGGGTGCTTTTTCTCTCTCAGGCATGTGTGCAGTATATCGCACTAAACTAGGGAGTGTAGTTCATGGGATTTGGAAAAAAGAATCTTTACAGTGGCAGATGCATGCCTGCCAAACTCGTCACTTAATATTGTGGATCATATGAAGTATTTAAGTGGGGAATCCCACAAAATTATCCCAGCCAACCCACGTTGGTGCCCTACCTCCCCCCTCATAGGCCCTTTGGTCGTGCATGGTGTTGGGTCAGCCTCTTGCTTTACGCAGCTTCGTTATGCAGCTTGGCCCCATGCCCAAACCACACGCTATAGAGCGGCACTCCCGTGGGACCACATCGGAGGATCGCGAGGGTCCAGCTATAGTCCTTTGCCACCTCACGGGGGCCTCAATGGTTTCTGTGGGAGTACCGCATGACTGGCAGTATTAAACGTTTTTTCTAATCCCCCAATGGTGTCCCTCTCGGACTCTCACACCAGGGTTATGGGGTCTGGATACCCCTACTATGGTTTTTTTCTCCTTAACTTCAGGATAAGAGTACCAAATCCCGAGTCCTGTGATGAAGGCTGAAACAATTCTGTCTGGGCCGGACTGGGAACGCAAATTAAAATGGACAGGCCGCGGAGAGGGAGGGTTGAGGGGGGGTGCTGGTGGGAAACACTGCTGCTGCTTTTGGTACAGGGGGCCGATATTGCAGCACTGCTGCAAAACCGGCCCCCGTACCAAATGGCTCCCTAGTCCAAAACCGACCCCACCCTTCCAGCCTACCTGGAAAACACCCAGTGCCCACTATGGCCAGTCTGGCCCTGATTTCTGGTGATGTTTTCAGCCACCCAATCAGATTCCTCGGTACTGTGGGAACAGTCAGTCCTACAGTACTGAAGAGGTCTAGGTGGAAAAATACCCTCTCAACCAATTAAAAGAAACTTATGTTTTTTAACCGCATCGTTGCGGTGGCTTTTCCCGCTGTGTGCGGCTATTTTCAAAATACTGCGTTACATGACGAGCTCAGCTCATCATCAGCATACGAGCGCCGTAGCTGATGACGAGCTCAGCTCGTCATCAGCATCGAAGGGGTTAACTTATGGTACCACAGCAGTACTTCTTGTGGACAAACTGTCCAGAGTCCTGACATTACTAACACTTGAGCCCTAATTTCTCAAAAATGGCCGCACAGACTTATACCAAACCAAAACAAGCATTGGCAAAGACAATAGGTCTCAGCAATCCCATAGCTATTGTCGATGGCAATGTAAGTGCATTTGTGTATGGCTCAGGACCTGTTTTTATTGATATACACAAATGTATTAAAACTGCCAACGCCTATAGCTCTCAGATTGCTGAGACCTACTGGCTTTGCCAATGCTTGTTTTAAAACAACAAACATGTCCGTTGTTGTTCTCACTAAAGGCAGGTCCCTTTTGGAGGGGAAGGAATGGCTGTCTCTGCACAGAGATGTGGGGGTAGGGCTCAAAGGCACAGGTATAAATGACAGCGTGACTGTAAAGCAGCTGCATCATTGTTGTAGCCTACACATGCACAGAGGGATGTTCACAATCCCTCAGAGGAGCAAAGGCAAACTCCCACTCTGGCACAGAGTACCAGGCTCTGCTACAAATTGGTTGGGCAGGGGGGTTATTGGCATATTAAGTTTTGTCACAAGCGGCAAATGGGAAGAGAGTGCCCAGACTGAGTGAGGGGGGTCAGGTTAGAAAGAGAGAAGTTTTGGCGGGACCCTAACAAAAAGAAAGAGGATGCAGGGTGGGCCTAGAATGGGCTGGCTGGACAGGAATTTGGAAGGAATTCAAGCTTGATGAAATAAACAGCAGGCTAAAAGTTGATGTTGAAATACAGATTTTAGAACCACATGGGTGTGAGTGGTGTATAAGGGGAGAAGAGATGGGTTAGTTTGACTATGTTAGGATGTAGTTACGTCAGTTTAGAATGTGTGCCTAGGATGAAGGCTGTTGTGTTTGTGTGCTCAACTTGCTTCCAAAACCAAGGTCTTTTCCACAAACAGTAAATGTGTTTGTAGTCATTCTCTGCCAGTGAGAACCTCCAAGTGAGACCCCAGGTCTGCATGTGAACATCATGGTGCTCAGTGTCGGCATACTGCACATTTTGCAGGAACTCTTTGACCCTAATGGCTCGTGGGATCAAACAAACATTCCCAGAATTCCCCTCTTTGTGCACCTGTGTCCCCCGTGTCCCTCTTTGCTTTAGGCATTTGAATAGTCCCTGAAGCTAAAAAATAAGCATGCTCGGTTTCTGTGTTTTTATCTAATGCTGACCTCTATGGAGAAACAAATATGCTTGATCTCCAGTTGTCTCCAGTTGTTCCACCAGCCTTATCCAGATGTCAAGCTTGGGTAGATGGTGCAGAGCTCTCTTGGACTCCTGCTGGAGGGCAGCAGGGATTTGCTTGTCTGCCACAGTTGGCGACTCAGTGCACCAAGCTTGTTTTAACAGCTGTGATGAATCTAGCAGCTTTAGAGTTTTTTAAATTGTATTGTATTGTTGTAATTGCATTTATATAGTGCTTGCTACTGAGGTGTTGAAGCGCTTGTCATCACACCTTCTTGAGTAGCCCATCAGGGGCTCCTAAAATATGTGCACATGCATTAATCTGTTCCTGAGACATATGGTGCACAGTGTACATGAGACCCTTGTATCTAGTTTCTGTCCTACCTTATCAAAGAGGTTTTAGGGTAAAGGGGCGGGGGACATTGTTTCATTAAGGCCTTCGAAAATCGACTTTCCGGTGAAGCCTCTAGACGAGAAACCGTGTTTTGTATCTTCGACAGATGTCTATTTCTCAGCGCACGAGACAGGAAGGTTGCCAGTGTCATCGTCCTCTTCAGTAATGATAATTCACGTTACAGTCTGGCCCAGAATCCCAGGGAAGAATGCCTGGGGGCCGCAAGTGAGTGTGTTATTCTGCGTGTGTGCGTAGCAGCTCATGCAGTAAGAGTTTGCGCTATCAGCCCCTGCCCATCTGCCTTGGACCTCTTCCGGTTTGCGCTCCTCTGAGGAGAAAGCTTGGTGGCGTGACAGGCTACACGTGACAGCACGGCAATTACTGAGAGATGAATCACCGGGCAGAGGTAAAAAGGCAGGGTTGCGCTAGTAGTGTCTAACAATGTAATGAAATTAAACCACAGAGCAATACTACACGTAACAGGGCAGTAAGTAGGGACAGGAACTACCCATCGAAAGGTGGGGCAAACGATACAATTAGCCACTGAAAGGAAGGGAAGTTCAAAAGCATACAAAAGAACCAATAGGAAGCCGGAGATGTCATTTGAGATGTCATCAGTGATGTCATCAGTGATGTCACTGACCATGTCATGAATGATGTAATATGTGACATCATCAGCAGTGGATTGCGGGCGCACGAGTTATAGTGAGTCCAACTAACTATAACGTGGGAATTTCAATGGTTTTGTATGAGTAAAATGTTCTGCTAACTATAACTGGTGTGAAACCTATGGTTTTTTCAGTGAATTTCATAGTTTTTTTAAAAGCTAATTCCTTTGTATATCGACTTTGTAACCTACGTTTTTTTCTTTAGCTGTTTTTTATAACTATTAATTATTTTTTTTTTTTAATTATTTGTTCAATGTATATATTTTTTTTATCATATTTTTCTGGGGCGCTCAGGGTGCGCGCACCGGTGAGCTTACCCGTATCATTTTGTCTTGTAGCGCTCCGGGTGCGCACACCGGTAAGCTCTTCCGAGAGCGTAGCGAGAGCGCTAATTCTGCGTTCGTAAAAAAAAATATGTATGAAAACTAAATAATAATGCAAGACATTCAGTACCATACTTAAAAAAGCAGTATTTTTGATTTACCAAATGAAAATGATTTTGCATTTCCGTAAAGCTAGCAAAACGTCACTCAGGCGCGCCGCGTAAGCGCCCCCGGAAGCGCCTACGTTTGCGCCGCATAAGCGCCCCCAGAAGCGCCTACGTTCATGCCGCGTAAGCGCCCCCAGAAGCGCTTCGGTGCGCGCAGCGTAAGCGCGTCAAGTCATGTGACCTTAAAATAACACTTTTCATTGGTTGCTAACAGTTTTTTTTACAAAGAATGAAATCCCCACCCATTTCCTTCACTTCTTCTTTCACTTTTGTGACTGCAAGACCTGTCTTTTTGCTGCTTAATCTTTGTTGGATTATCATGGCTGCCAGAGCATCCAGCAGCAGTGATGACTCAGATGGATTTATAGATGAAGAGGTTCCTCAGCCTAGAGTTAAGGAGCATTTTATCTGGAATTTTTTTTCCATACCTGCAGACCAAAAAAAAGTAAATGCTCCAAAGGTGGAGTGTCGAATTTGTCACACTGTCCTGTCACGGGGTGACCCTACCAAAAAATATTCCTTTGGAAATTCAACCATGATCCGGCACGTCCAGAGGAGGTACCCTCAGAACTATGCCCGAGAGAGTGTCAGGGCTCTAACACTAGAGGCTCCAGGGGACGGTGCTTCTACATCAACTGGAGGAGCAACTGCATCATCAGTGAGGGGGCGACCAGAACAGCTGATCCCTAATATTCAGCCTGCTTTTAATGAAGCCACAATTAAATGCAGACAATGTGATCAGCTACTTTGTTATGGGGAACAAAGTGTTATGCTCATGGTTCGAGCAATAGAGATCCACCGCTGCCATCCCCAGCCCTAATTTTGATTATTTTTTTTTGCTCTTGTTGAGCAGTTTCCCATTCCCTGTTTTTGTTTTTGTTCATAAAAAAAGGAAAAAATAAGAAAAAAAAAGTTCTTTTCAGAACTACCTCCAATTCTCATCAAAGAGCTGTATTCTTAAAAAAATGAAAAAGAGTAACTGAAGTGGAGTGCAGTGAGAGAGGAGAGGAAAATGAGTGAGAAAGCAAAGAAAGGGACGAGAGGGGACTGAAAGAAGGTGTGTGTGGGGAAGGAGAGTGAGGAGAAGGGGAGTGAACATGGGGAATGAGAATAAGTGAAGAAAATGTAGTAAAGGAACAGGGGTGTGGAAGGGTGAGAAAAGAGCAGTGATGTTTAGGAAAGAGTGGACATACAGACTGGATAAAGACAAGTGAGTTTGAGCCAAGGTGAGTAAGGCAGTGAAGAGACAGAGAAAGTGAAAGAAAAAGTAAGAGTAGAAGACTGAAGACCTCATTTATGAGGCCATGCGTCACTTTTACGCCGGCGGTGCGTCACTTTTTGTGACGCACCAGTGCTGTAAAAAATGCATCTTGTTGAGTCATATTTACAAAGTGACGCATCTAGGTAGATGCGTCACTTTGTAAACCCCTGCACCACATTATACCTGCGCCAGGTGTAATGAATGCAAAGGGGGCGCATTGACGCAAGGAAGGGTCGTAGAAGTGACGCAGTGAAATCTATGAGATTTCACTGCGTCACTTTTAGGACACTGTTGCGTCAAAATCCCCATGTGAAAGGATGCATTGCTGGAGTTGCGTCACTTTCGTGACACACTCCAGCAATGCATCACTTTTGCGCTTACAGATACGTCAGAAATACTGACGTATCTGTAACTCCTTGCGACATAATGCGTCATACACTAAATATGACGCATGAGTAGAAGACTGAAGGCCTCATTTATGAGGCCATGCGTCACTTTTACGCCACCGGTGCGTCACTTTTTGTGACACACCAGTGCTGTAAAAAGTGCACCTTGTTGACAAAGTGACGCATCTAGGTAGATGCGTCACTTTGTAAACCCCTGCGCCACATTATACCTGCGCCAGGTGTAATGTATGCAAAGGGGCGTATTGACGCAAGGAAAGGTCGTAGAAGTGACACAGTGAAATCTATGAGATTTCACTGCGTCTCTTTTAGGACACTGTTGCGTCAAAATCTTGCGCCTGCCTCACAGCAGGCGTAAGACTGACGCAGGCCCTTTCACATGGGGCTGGCCCCATGTGAAAGGATGCATTGCTGGAGTTGCGTCACTTTCGTGACACACTCCAGCAATGCGTCACTTTTGTGCTTACAGATACATCAGAAATATTGACGTATCTGTAACTCTTTGCGACATGATGCGTCATACATTAAATATGACGCATCAGGAATGTCGCAAGGAGAGCGCACTGAGAAGTGATGCATCTCTGCTTTCACGCAACAATGCGTCATTTCTCATAAATGAGGCCCTGAGTGAGAGAGGAAAGAAACATAAGTGAAGGAGTGTATCTGTGTTATAGGGAGTGAGTTTGATACACCCTGACCTTATAATTGTGCACTGTAGTGGAAATTACTTAGGCACTTTGACTGGGGTAGGTCTGGAAATGCTTTTAAAGGACATCCTTGTTCAATTGATGTCACTTTTTCCACAAACTGCCTTGGTATTTTCCAATATATGCCAAAGGCAAAAATGGAACTGGTCCAACCAATTTTGTCCACAGATTGAAAAAGCAAGGAAACATGTAAATAAATCTGTTTCTGCTTTCCTCAGAAACTATGCTATGGGTTCCATTTACCACAACAACTTGCGTTACAACATGCAAGACATCTACAGAATAGATGGTGGGCATTTTACAGATGAGGGGAATAGAGTTTTCCTCTTGAATATAAGATTCTGCATTGGTACCTACTTGTAGGTACAAAAAACACCAACATAACACAACAGCTCCTTTCAGAGCTAACTTACCTCTAAACACTCTACATTATTTTTTTACTCTATTTTTTTTACACTGTTTTTCCCCGTGGTGCGCTCAGGGTGCGCGTACCGGAGAGCGTACCCGGGAACGCACCCAGCGCTTACCCCGCGAAAATTTCAACAAAAAAAAAAAGGTTTTTTTGCCCTTCAGGGTATTTCTAGGCCCCCCTCAGAAAACCTAGGGGGTCCGGGGGTGTCTACTCTGCCCCCTTTTAATTATTTCCCCCTTTCTTTTTCACGTTTAGAATGTTGACAGACACCCGACAGCCAATCAGCTTTCCGCTCGCGCACTCCCGTGGCGCGCCGGGTGTGCTCCCCGGTACGCGTACCGGTGAGCGCCCGGAGCGCGCCTATAGATATATATGTGTTTTTGAAGTTAATTTTCAAAAAAACCACTGGAGCAATTTCCACCAAATATAGCAAAGGCACATCTGCGTACCAGTCCCTACAATTTTGCCAAGTTTGGCGTAATTCCATTCAGCGGTTCGGGCTGTAGACTTGTCAGACCGTCCTACGGAAATTAACATGGGGAAAACACGTTTTGGGACCCCCCTTTTTTCTCAGCCCCCACTTCACGAATCCCCCCGAAACTTCCAGGGAAGGAGTGGAGTGGAGCTGGCCAAAATTTTGGAAAATTGCACACAAATTCCTCAACCGGCGCCAGAGTTATTCCCAATAGAATGTTGCAGATTTTCTATGGTAGCCAATCCTAACTATAACTACCTACTGGCGACCTATGGTTTTTTCAGTGAATTTCTAAGGTTTTTGAAATTCTAATTCCTAACTATGTCTGTAAAACCTATGTTTTTTTCAGTGAATATATATATATATATATATATATATATATATATATATTGCCACCACTCCCGTCTTGGTACAAAACAATCTGACACATGCTTGAGCTTCACTCGGGTAAATTTATTGCCACCATTTAAGCACTGTAGCACATTAACGAAGTCCTGTCCCCCAACTTCAGGCAAACTCCTGGCAGACGCGTTTCAGCGTTATGCTTTCCTCAGTGCCGGTTGCGAGTTGGAAGGGGAGAATCTGCTAAGACTTTTGCAGGCAGTTCAAATAGCCAGGTGAGTGACCCCATTGGACGGCAGGTGTTCACACAGAGAGAGGACAGGGAAAATTCCGCACAGCACAAGTACTTTTCCCCTCTCTGGTGCCGAGGTCTCTCCAGTGCGTAGATCGTGCTTTAAAAAGGAAATGTTCGCTTTGGACACGTGAGTTTGATGCAGTGATCTCCTCAAACATATAGTTATGCCCCGACTTCGTCAGCCATCCAAGCGCCCTGTTTCCTTACGTGAGGCACAATCCATGGCGGAATTCCTCACCCGAGCGCAGCTCACCAACAGACAGACTGTTGCTCTTTCCCCAGTGCCTACACTTCCATCCAGGCTGGGGGGGCGCCGCGTTAGTATATATATATATATATATATATATATATATATATATATATATATATATTTTCACTGAAAAAACATAGGTTTTGCAGACATTATAGTTAGGAATTAGAATTTAAAAAACCTTAGAAATTCCCGAAAAAAACCATGGGTTCAGGGACGTTATAGTTAGTTGGACATTTTACTCATACAAAACTATAGAAATTCCGCTATTATAGTTGGTTGAGTTAACTATAACTCGCCCCCCCTCGGAAGCACAGAGTTGGTGGCACCTGAATCATAGAATCAAGACTCTGTTTCACTGTTGGGACCTGCTGTACCGCGGTGTACTACACCGACTGGTGTCAACCAAGCACAATAATCATGTGCAACAGTTAGCTACGCAAGCACAGAGTCTGATGCACCTCAATGGAGGGAGTTCTATGAAAACCAAGCAACAAGTAATATCGAACATCGTCCATTGTGGGATCAAGACACCGTTCCACTGTTGGAACCTAGAGTTCGTTGCACGTGGTCGGAGGGGGTACACAGAAATCATCACAGACTTTAACTTCTGACATCCTCAATCATAGAATCAAGACCCCGTTTCACTGTTCGGACCTGCTGTACCGCGGTGTAGTCCAGCGACTACAGTCAACCAAGCCTAATAATCATGTGCAGCAGTTAACTACGAAAGCACAGAGTCTGATGCACCTCAACGGAGAGAGTTCTGTGAAAACTAAGCAGCAGGTAATATCGGACATCGTCCATTGTGGTATCAAGACACCGTTCCACTGTTGGGACCTAGAGTAGGTTGCACCTGGTCGAAGGGGGTACCTTCTTCTCCACTGTCAGATGCAGTTCTAACATCATCCACTGTGGGATCAAGACACTGTTCCACTGTTGGGACCTACAGCTGGTGGCACCTGATCGGAGGGGGTACACAGAAATCATCACAGACTTTAACTTCTGATATCCTCAATAATAGAATCAAGACCCTGTTTCACTGTTCGGACCTGCTGTACCGCGGTGTAGTCCAAAGACTGGTGTCAACCAAGCACAATAATCATGTGCAACAGTTAGCTACGCAAGCACAGAGTCTGGTGCAACTCAACTGAGAGAGTTCTGTGAAAAGCAAGCAGCAGGTAATATCGGACACCGTCCATTGTGGTAGACACCGTTCCACTGTATGGACCTAGAGTTGGTTGCACCTGGTCGAAGGGAGTACCTTCATCTCTACTCTCAGATGCAGTTTTAACATCGTCCATTGTGGGATCAAGACACAGTTCCACTGTTGATACCTGTTAGTAGAATACAGATCACTCCACGCTGCTGGTCCTCAGGCTGGGCGCTCTCTGCCTGTGACACGGTAGCCAACATTGATCTCAGAAGCCTTCGGAGCTTGTGTACCTTGACCCAGGAGCTTCCGCAGGCACGTGGTAGGCCATCTTTCACATACGGCGCTATCGAAAGCTGAACTGTGGGGCATATGTGCGTCGCAGGGGCCATGACGATTTCTCGGTACTAGCACTCTGAGAGCATCATTCACGCAGCCACCTTCGCTCACGGGGTCAACCTCATGGCGGTGTAAGCTGCGCAGACCTGACAGACATGTTCGCCATTCCGGAAGAGAACCACACTCAGTGAAACATGCCTTTTATTCATACCCCTACGCTAGCCTTGCGTACGCCGAGCCAGACCACTATGCTAAAGATTTGGGGGAAGGGGGGGGGGGGGGAAACGTATGCACTATGTTTCCATAATCTTCCCTACTAACTGTACTATCATTGTTGCGTCCACTATCCACTTCACTCAATACACCATCAGAGTATGTTGACATATACATGTCTGTGCTCTGCAAACTCAAGTCTGTCTGGCACATCCCATCAAAACTTTGCATTGTATACTTTTATAACCAAGAATCACTTGCCACCTTTCCACATACTTTGCTCCCATCTCTCCCCGCATTCTACATTGTGTAACAGAGGTGCCATGCCATTTTTGGTTTGTGTACATAGCTAGCCATGGTTCCCACAGTACGTAGTGTAGTTGTGTCTGCTAGGTGTACATGTTCTTTGTCATATTGTATGTGATTATACAAGGTAGCACGTTTATTCATGAACAGTGTTTTCTCCCATTTATATATCTCTGTCTTAAAGAGCATACAGAAGTTTTTCTCATAGGTGAAAAGTGCGACCACAATGGCATTCATTACTATGCAAGAATGTCCACCTGCACAACGCTTCTAAGCTTACAGCCCCCAATTGTGCGTGCTTTATTGAATGCACGCCAACTCCCACAATCAGACCAACATTCACACAGCTTTCTAACGGCAGTTATTTGCTTCTCAATAACAAGCACTCCTATTTCAAACCGAGTAACTTGCTGTAGCAATGTCTATTCCCACCCACACAAAGTAACTCCCAAACTTCAACTTGGCCTTCAATACCTACTACCCGTGGAGGGAGTTTCGTGGGGCAGACAGGCGGGGTGGGGGAGGGGCAGGGTGGGGGTTGGTAAATACCAGAATATGGATGATTGCAGGTAAGCAAACAATTAAATTAAATAAACAGATTTCGTTGCGCGCCCTGCATCGCAAAATGCGATGCAGGGTACGAATTTTTGGAGTGATTCGTCAAGCGGGACGAGAAAAAAGGGGGGTCCCAAAATGCGTTTTCTCCATGTTAATTTCCATAGGAAACTTTAGACATGGCTACAGCCTGAACTGCTGAACAGAATTACACCAAAATTGGCAAAAACATAGCTTTTGGTCCAGAAAGCACTCTTTTTGTTAAATGTTGTAAATCTATTCAGTAGTTCCTGTTGAACCGAGTCATGAGACACCGATGGCCAAAGAAAGCATTTTTTTTTTTAATTACAGCGGGACTTTTTTTTTTTTAAACAAACCACAGTGTCCAGCGCTTTACTTCCGGGTGGGCCATGTCCTGGGGCAATCCTTAATGATGTTGCAGGGGCCCGCCAGGGCCCCTGCAGCCCCAGAAACTGCCACCTCCACGGGGATATGTTCATGATTTGCGGGGGCCGACGGCGGAACCCCAATAGCCCCGGGGACCGCTACCTCCCTGGGGCTTTTTAAAAAAAATAAAGAAATGCGTGGGGGGCTTCTGCCCCCACCCACACAGCCCCAGGGACATCCACCTCCCCTGGGCTTTAACATTTAAATGCAGGAGGCTTCGCACCCTTGCATCCCTGGGGACCACCACCTCCCCGGGCATTGATTAATAACATATGGGGATCCTTACTGGACCCCTGGGACCACCACCACCCGGGGCTTGTAAACTGATGGGAGGGGGCTGCATGGCCCCCCTACAGGATCCCTCCATGGCCCTGGGGACGCCATCCCCAGGGCTGGCTCCAGCAATGTCCTGGGGTGCCCACCCCGGGACATTGCAGTTTGCTATAGCAGGGCGGTAGCACTGCTCCCACCCTGCCATAGCAAACATCTGCTTTCCTTCATGAAAGCGAGAGCAGGAAAACTGCTCTTGCTTCCATGAAGCAAAGCAGAATTGTTTTTATGCAAAGAGAGCTGCATGTTAGCAGTTCCCTTTGCCCAAGAGCAATGCCGGCTCCTCGAGGATGCACGGAGCCAGCATGGTTCGCAGGGGCATTGGGCCTCCACCCGTGGTCCCCTACACAGAGGCCATGCCTATGGGATGAGGTCCCCGGGGCCGAAAACGGCCTCAGAGGGGACTGCGCTGCCCCCTTCTAACCCAGGGCAGAGTATGCGGATGATGCTCCGCGTAGTTCCACAGAGTTTAAAAAAACTCTGTGAAACTACGCTCTGCTCTGCGCCCTCCCCCTCCCAAAGTTATGCAAAATAATTAAAAAGGCACTTACCTGCCGTGTCTGCCTCCGCCTCACTATGGCTGCTCTCTCCTGCCTCCTCCTCGCACTGAATAACCCCTACGTTGTATGTCTTGTGAATGCGTATTCGCAAGACGTACAACGTATTCAGTGCGTGGAGGAGGCAGGAGAGAGCAGCCATTGCGAGAAAGAGGAAGCCAAGGCAGACACGGCAGGTAAGTACTTTTTAAATTATTTTCAATAACTTTGGGAGGGTAGAGGGGCTGGCTATCTAATCTTCACCACGGAGTCGTAGTTTTGCCTGAACACTGCGTTCGTAGCGGAACGAGGAGTAGGCAAAACTCTGCAAACTCCGCTGACAGAGTATAGTTACCTGCCCGGGGTTACCCCTTCCCATTAAACATTTTTGGGGGATAAACAACATGGGTCAGGCCCTGGGGGATGGGGTCCACAGGACCCAAAAGTATTAAGGGAAGGGGGGCGACACAGTTCCCCTTCCTAAACAAAAGGAAGAAAAGAGAAGTTGGCATCTCGCAGGAGACCCCGCCCCCTACCTGAACTCCTCTGCAAAAGCGCCTCC
Source organism: Lissotriton vulgaris (assembly GCF_964263255.1). Classification (NCBI taxonomy): domain Eukaryota; kingdom Metazoa; phylum Chordata; class Amphibia; order Caudata; family Salamandridae; genus Lissotriton; species Lissotriton vulgaris. Next base: position 919,840,488 of record NC_141685.1, read on the forward strand.
TGGCACACTCTGGGTTCGGGGATGAAATCCCCGTTGCTACTGAGGGTCTTTAGGGGCCAACTAGCCTGCCAGGCACCGCCAGTAAGCCACACACAGTGGGATTGCTGAGAGGTGGTGCAGGTCACACCCCTTTTACACAACTCTGCAAACGCGCCTCTGACACAGTGCTGGTGGGGCGATGAGGTCCCCTTGTGTCCTGAGGACTTCAGGACTAAAGTGCACTTAATCTCCCAAGCAGTGGTGGTGTGCCAGGAGGTGCGTTTGCAGAGTGGTGTAAAAAGGTGGTGTGGCCTCTGACCACTCTCAGCAATCCAGCTGTGTGGGGCTTACTAGAGGTAACAGGAGGGTTAGTTGGCCCCCAGGGACCCTCAGGAGGCAAGAGGACTTCATCCCCCAACCAAGAGCACACCAGGAGGTTTGTTTGCAGAGTGGTGGAGAAAGGGGCAAGGCCTGTGTCTACCACTCAGCAATCCCGCTGTGTGGGGCTTACTGGAGGTAAGTTGGCCCCCAAGGACCCCCACAAGTGAAGAAGAGTTTAATCCCCGTCCAAGAGCACGTCAGGGAGCGTGTTTGCAGAGTGGTGGGCAAAGGGGGCGTGGCCTGCTATGAGAACTTAAAAATCCTGCTGTGTGGGACGTACTGGAGTTCATAGGAGGGGAAGTTGGCCCCAAGGAGATTCTTGGGGGCCAACTATTCCTCCTGTTACCTCCAGTAAGTCCCACACAGTGAAATTGCTATTAGGTATTCAAAGGAACGCCCCCCTTTCTCCACCACTCTGCAAAAACGCCTCCTGGCAAACTACTGATTGGGGGATGAAGTCCACTTCACTCCTGAGGGACTGTCGGGGCCCAGAAGCCCTCCTGGTACTCCTGTAAGTCCTACACAGCGGAATTTTTGAGTGCTGGTCAAAGGCCCAGCCCCCTTCCTCCACCATGCTGCAAACATGACTACTACTTAAAGAAGCATTTGCAATGTAATAGGTCTCTCATTTGCTAGAGTTAGACCTATTGGTGTTGTAAATGTAAACGTTTTTACTAATGTTTTTTGGAGTGGATGTACTTTGTGTGTAGTGGAATTTAGGTGGTGTGTTGTGCAGTGAAATTATGTGGATAGAAGGTATGTGGTATTTAGTGTATAGGAATTATGTAGAGTGGGATTATGTGTTATGGAGAGTAATTATGTGGTATGGTAGTCTGTGTTGTGGAGTGGTAACCTTAGGTTTAGTCTTTCTCATTTCCATAGAAGCTAAACTATAAACTCAATGAAATTTAAAAAAAGGAACCACTGAGGAGCACTTCTGGACCCAGTCAGAGGTATGAGCAGGGCCACTGGAGTTATGTGGCTGGTTTGCTTCCTTCTAGCTCAAATGACTCAAACGTTACCAAAAATGCAGCAACAAGTATTACAGAGTGGTGGAAATCCCATTGCAAACATAGAATAGTCACCTGTTACTTATTGCTACTAATGGTGTGCAAACCACTCTTGCTTCTTTCTGCGCCTCTCTTTCCTCTTTCTGTACCTCTCTTGCTATTTCTGCACCTCTCTTGACTCTTTCTGTACTTCTCTGACCTCTTTCTGCACCCCTTTAGCCTCTTCCTGCACCCCTATTGCTACTTTCTGCATTTTTCTTGCTTCTTTCTGTACCTCTCTTGCTTATTTTTGCACCCCTCTTGCCTCTTTCTGCACCTCGCTTGCCTCTTTCTGCACCCCTCTTACCTCTTTCTGCACTTCTCTGGCCTCTTTCTGCATCTCTTTTGCTTCTTTCTTCACTTCTCTTGCTTCTTTCTGTACCTCTCTTGCTTCTTTCTGCACCCCTGTTGCCTCTTTCTGCACTTGTCTACCTTCATTCTTTACCCCTACAGTCTCTTTCTGCACCCCTATTGCTTCTTTCTGCACCTCATTTTCTTTTTTATGCATTTCTCTTGCTTCTTTCTGTACCTCTCTTGCCTCTTTCTGCACTTCTCTTACCTCTTGCGGCAATTCTCTGGCCTCTTTCTGCATTTCTGTTTTTTCTTTCAGCACCCCTCTTGTCTGTTTCTGTACCTCACTTCACCTCTTTCTACACCTCTCGCCTCTTTTTGCACCTCTTTTTCTTTTTTCTGCACCGCTCTTGTTTCTTTCAGCAACTCTCTTGTCTCTTTCATCACTTCTCTTGCTTCTTTCTCCGCCTCTGTTGCTTCTTTCAGCACTTTCCTTGCCTCTTTCTGCACTTCTCTGGCCTCTTTCTGCACCTCTGTTGCTTCTTTCTTCACTTCTCTTGCTTCTTTCTGTACCTCTCTTGCTTCTTTTCGCACCCCTGTTGTCTCTTTCTGCAATTGTCTACCTTCATTCTTTACCACTTTACTCTATGTACCCCTATTGCTTCTTTCTGCATTTCTCTTGCTTCTTTCTGTACCTCTTTTGCTTCTTTCTGTACCCCTCTTGCCTCTTTCTGCACCTCTGTTGCTTTTTTATGCATTTCTCTTGCTTCTTTCTGAACCTCTCTTGCCTCTTTCTGCACTTCTCTTGCCTCTTGCTGCAATTCTCTTTCCTCTTTCTGCATTTCTGTTATTTCTTTCAGCACCCCTCTTGCCTGTTTCTGTACCTCACTTCACCTCTTTCTACACCTCTCGCCTCTTTTTGCACCTCTTTTTCTTTTTTCTGCACCTCTCTTGTTTCTTTCAGCAACTCTCTTGTCTCTTTCATCACTTCTCTAGCTTCTTTCTCCACCTCTGTTGCTTCTTTCAGCACTTTCCTTGCCTCTTTCTGTACCTCTCCTGCCACTTTCTGTACCGCACTTGCTTCTTTCTGCACCCCTCTTGTCTATTTCTGCACCATTCGTCCCTCTTTCTACACCTCTCTTGCCTCTTTCTGCACCCCTTTTCCCTCTTTCTACACCTCTCCTATCTGTTTATGTACCTCCCATGCCTCTTTCTGCACCCCTCTTTCCTTTTTCAGGACCCCTCTTCCTTCTCTGCACCTCTCTTGCCTCTTTCAGCACCTCTCATGCCTGTTTCTTCACTTCTCTTGCCTCTTTCTGCACCTCTGTTGCTTCTTTCTGCACTTCTCTAGCTTCTTTCAGCACCTCTGTTGCTTCTTCCTGCACCCTTGTTGCCTCTTTCTGCACTAGCCTTCCCTCTTTCTGTACCTTTCTTGCCTCTTTCTATACTCTTCTTTCCTCTTTCTGCACCCCTGTTGCTTCTTTCTGCACTTCTTTTGCTTCTTTATGCACGTCTCTTGATTATTTCTGCACCTCTCTTGCAAATTTCTGTACCCCTCTTGCCTCTTTCAGCATTCCTCTTCCCTATTGCTACACCTCTCTTGCCTCTGTCTGCACCCCTCTTGCCTCTTTCTGTACCTCTTTTGCTTCTTTCTACTGTTCTCTTGCCTCTTTCTGCCCCTCTGTTGGTTCTTTCTGTACTGCCCTTGCTTCTTTCTGCACCTTTCTTGCACATTTCTGTACCCCCTCACCTTTTTCTGTACCCCTCTGCCCTCTTACTGCACCTCCTTTGCCTCTTTCTGCAACTCTCTTTCCTCTTTCTGCAGTTCTCTTGTCTCTTTCTGCACTTCTCGCCTGTTTCTGCACATTTCTTACTCCTACTGCACTTCTCTTGTTCTTTTCTGTAATTCTCTTGCTTCTTTCTGTACTATTCTCGCATGTTTCTATATTCAAATGGGAAATGCAAACTGTCCAGTTTAAAGGTCTGCATGCTCTTGTGACTGAAGTATATAGCTACTTGTACATGTTATGTTATGTTATGTTATGTTATAGAGTTTTTTGTATAGCGTGCAGCTACTCACAGGGAGTGTCCCGACGCTTTCCACCATGTATTCTCACATGTGTCATGCATTTGAAGATGGTAACTTGAAAAGCGGGTATTTTTTTTTATAGATGGGCAGACTGTCCCAGTTCTGCTCTGTCATTCGGTTGCACCGGCAGACATGTCTTATGTATATAGGTGTTATAAAGCCCCTCAAATATGCTATTGAATACCCATGTGCCCTGTATAATGAGCAGAAAGAAATACATACAGCTGTTTGTCCTGAAATGTACAGAGTATGCTGTCTGAAACACAGGTAGTCAAGTATTTGTATGTTTTTTTTATGTAACATGTCACTGGGTAAAAGCAGAGACACACGCATGCATACCTTCACAAACTTGGTCAGATTTACAACAGTGATATGGTTAGGGTTGCTGTTTTAAATTTGGTAGGCCTAACATTCTGAGCAGTCGATGATAGTGAACCTTCAAGAGAAAAGTGAGGTTTAAGACATCTTGGGAGAAGGATTAGTGATTAGGCTACTTTGTATGAGTCTGTGGAAAGGTACAGTCGAAGTAGGCCTCTTTCTGCACCTCTGTTGCTTCTTTCGGCACTTCTGTTGCTTCTTTCTGCACCGTTCTTCCTCTTTCTGGACTTCTGTTGCCTCTTTCAGCATTTTTCTTGCTTCTTTCTGCATCTTTCCTCCTATTTCTGCACCTCTCTTGCCTCTTTCTGCACTTCTCTTGCTTCCTCTTTCTCTGCACATATTACCTATATAGACATAGTTAGAAATTAGCATTTAAAAAAACCTTAGAACTTCACTGAAAAAACACAGGTTTAAGGGACGTTATAGTTAGCAATTAGCATTTAAAAAACCTTAGAAATTCACTGGAAAAAACACAGGTTTCAGGGACGTTGTAGTTAGGAATTAGCATTTAAAAACCTTAGCTATTCACTGAAAAACACAGTTTTCCGGGATGTTATTGTTAGGCTGACATTTCACTCGTACAAAACCAAAGAAATTCAGCCGTTATAGTTAACTGAGCTAACTATAACTCTCGCCCCCGCAATGCACTGCTGATGATGTCACATATTACATCACTCATGACACGGTCAGTGACATCACAGATGACATCACTCATGACACCTCAAATGACTTGGCTTTTTCAGTGAATATATAGATATATAGATATATATTGATATATTGAAAGAGAGAGAGTGAGAGAGAGAGAGATACTTTTAAACTTACCTGTGAAGTGAATACACCCCAATGTAATAACATGCATTGTAAACATACTCCTGATGTAATAAACCTGTCAAGTAACGACTGACATTAATGCAGAGAAGGTTTCTTGGTGCACTGAAGCAAGTCCATTATGAGCTAGGTTCCATCCTACAGCCATCATTTTAAAGAAACTGTTCAGATTGCAGAGCTGCTCGTTAGGTTAAACATATCTGACTATTTCAGGTCTTGGGGTCTTCTCATGTTTTGTTAACCCTTCAACCTTCCAGAGTTAGGCTTCAGACAATAGAGCTTTCCCTCAGGTTATGCAGCTCGTAAAGGCTCAGGCCTCAGACAGCAGAATTATTTCTCAAGTTACACCAATCATACAAGCTGAAGCATCAGCAGAATTGTTCCTCGTTTTACACAGACCGTATATCGTCAGGCCTCAGACACCCTCAGCTTGCACAGATCTTACAGGCTCGCTTACATACCAATACATACTCAGACCTGGAGCTACCCAATCATATACATATTGCTCGATTGTGCCTTCCATCGGAAAGCTAGCCATGGTCGATAGGTTTGTTCAGCAAGTTACCTCATTGGCCATGTCATATATTGAAATCATGAGCTGGAAAAAAATGCTTTAACCTAAACCCACACTTATTATGTACACACACTGAGTTGCCCCTTACCCGACCTCCCAGAAAGCACTTCAGGGCCTCAACAGGGGTATGAAGTGCTATACATGTTACAGCACAGTAGATGCGTAATTGAAGCGTGTGCTGAGTGAAGGGGGCTGTGGTATGTCCAGGGCCGTAGGAAGTGGTGATAGCAACCAGACCGCCCCTGGATCACTGCCAGATCGCAGCTAGCAGCTGCTGGGAGCTCTGGGAGTTTCCAGCAATTCTGTACAGACCATGGGATATGTTATCAGCGACTGTCACCTGCCCCCAGCACCAGGTTTTTGGTGGGGTTTGCTTCACTCCTTCCAGAGATTAGGCCTGGAATCTTCCATGATGAATTAGAAGACTGCAGGCAGCCTGTTGGCTACAGGAGGGGAATGGTCTACTGAGCTAAATGGGCACTGGGGCTGGAAGCAAAAGGCCACATAGGGAAATTAGAAGATTTCCCACGTGGTTAGGGGATTCCAGGTGTCTGTTGTGTGGCTGTCCCTGGTACGAGTGTAGATTTCACTCAACCACTTTTAGGAGGCGTTCCTGTGCTGGAACATCCCCCCCCCCACCCCACCCCACCCCCCAGCGCCGGAACGCCTACATGTGGCGCAGGGCTTTACAACGTGACGCATCTCCCAGATGCGTCACGTTGTAAATACCCTGCAGCATGGCGCTGGCTTTGCGCCGCTGCTGCATCACAAAAGTGACGCAACGGCGGTGCAAAAATTACGCAAGGGGCTTGTAAATCTGCCCCCCATCGATGCTGCAAGTGGCTGCTCCACTGGATCTTTCTGCACAGATGCGCTGCAACTTGTGACCAACCTGTAATGCCTAACATGGGCTGCTTGACCACAGAGCCCAGATGTGGCGACGGTGCCTTGGTTTCTGCCACCAGTCATGGAAGCCTCGGTGTTCACCGGCCTGACTATGGTTGCTGCGCAGATAGAATCCAGCTGGCCTGATTGGAACGAACGGTTTGGAATGCCTCAGCTTTCAAACAGTTTGAGTCACATGTTCTTTCCTAGAACCCCGGCTGCGGTGCTCCTTGGAAACTTACTTGGGTCAACGATTGTTTTGCATACCTCAGACGCTCTGGTAGTTGCGCTGCAAAGAGGCTGCCGACAGCAGTGAGCCCAGGGGTGGCCAGGCTACATGGCATTGCGTGTAAGGCTAGGCTAGCAAGTCAGGAGCCAGCTCCTTTCCTGGGCAACAGGAGTACTGTCCAATGAGGCCAGAGAGCCTCCGAGCTACAAAGTTCAATTGGTTGCTTGCCTGCAGCCCTGCCATGTACTACTGTGAGTGACACTCACCCCGAAAGGCACCAAGAGGAATGGTCAGCTTATTTGCTCAGCTGATTGTGTGACAACCAGCGACGGCTCGTGGAGGGAGTTACGGTGGGGCAGGAGGGCGGGGAGGGGGAGGGGCAGGGCGGAGGTTGCTAAAAACCGGCATATGGATAACTGCAGGTAAGTAAACAATTTAATTAATAAAACGAATTTCGTAGCTCGCACTGCATTGCATTTTGCGATGCAAGGCGCACTACGAAATTCGTTTTATTAATTAAATTGTTTACTTACCTGCAATTATCCATATGCCGGTTTTTAGCAACCTCCACCCTGCCCCTCCCCCTCCCCGCCCTCCTGCCCCACCGTAACTCCCTCCACGAGCCGTCGCTGATGGCTGGTAATGATTTTCAGCTATATTGATTTACCTGCATTCAAGCAGGCCCCAGATATTGGTGTAAAGTTCAAGATTTGGTAATAGTGCAACTTAATATGCACAACAACGTTCAGTTACTTGGAGCACAGCACACATAACATTAGGCATGGCAACTGGAATCCTCGAGTAAGAGGCTGCTGAGTTGTCCTTCTAAATTTAAACTTGCTCCATTTGCTGCATAATCCAGCTTCTGATATATAATTTGCACATTTTAACAAAATAAATATTTCTACCTCAAATGAATCAAAAGGTATCAAGTCAAGTCAGGGAAAGCTTTATTCGACTGTTGTTGTAACAATCATAAAAGCACGAGAATAAAACCAAAATGACACATTATCACAAAAGTACACGCATAAAAAACAACAATCCAAAATGACATTAAAATATCAATTAAACTACAGTAATAAAAACCATAAAAATATCAAATGTCACTTCTACTATAGTTCATTCGTCGTCATGATTTTCCTTTGAGCAAGTACCTTCTTGAAGAACATAGTTAAGCGCCAGACAGTTATTAAATTCTCTAAAAACTGTAGCCTAATCAGTGCTGGGCGGCATTGCCGCAATACCTGTAATTTTAAAATCGGTAAAATCCATGCGTCTGACCTTAATGAGGTTTCTCGGTTGTTTGCCCAGAAAAATATCCTCTTGAAGGGCTGTTTCACTCAAACAGTTACCAAAGGCTGTTTTACATGTGATTACTAACTGCTTGAGGATAGCATCAGGATCAACTTTTGTCCAACGCAGGGTGTATCCATTGGTTCTATTGAGTATTACCTTACCCGTCAACTATATAGCGTTCTCGGGCCTAGCTTGCTTATGTGAAGGCAAGTTGACCTCTAGACAAAAGGGGAAATGGGTCCCTGATACGATTGTCGTCCACCATAAAAGAAAGCAGTATGTAGTCTATTGTTGAGGATGTGTAAGGCATAGGAAAAGGTCTAGCCAATAGGTTGTGAGAAGTTAGCCAGGCATATGATGTCCACTAGTTCTAGTGGGCACCTTGCACCAGTCTAATCGACCCTTATTGATGGTGCTTGTAAAGTCAACCTTATAGAAAGATATCCTAGTGGTTGCATGAACCAGCAGTCTTCAGGCTAAGACTTCAGTAGGCAGGTTAAGCAAGTTGTTTTACCATATATAATCCCTTGAATACCAAATGAAAGGACACCACACAGGGTATATATCAAATATATATGTATTTAATCTAAACACAACCCCTCTGCACTCTTTATGAGGTAAGAGATAAAATACAAGTCACACAGTTAATATACTATAAGTTGCACAGTATACGTTATGCCCTAGGGGCCTCACAAACCATGTACTAAGAAAGTGGTATAAATACCACGTAAGAGTTAGAAAGCAGGCCTAGGCCCTGTAGAATCGTATTGGCTACACTTAACAACCAAAGGTTAGGAAGTAGGAGGCCCACGGGAGTCGCGTGCAGTGTCTAAACACAGGCGCAGGTTCCTATTGACGTTCTATGGAGCTCATAAAAGTTACAAAGTTACAGTTTAAGGACACTTCCGGATGGACTAGGATGGAACCCTTTAAAACTAGGACACTTCAAGAGTCAAGACCCACGGGAGCACCGGAGTACTCGTTTTACCTCACACAGGGAAGCTGGGTGCATAGGTGTCTTTTCGTGTCGAGTTTAGTCGTTGTTTTCTATGGAGAGCTGCAAAGAAGTCCTGCAGGCGACCAGAGGAAAAGTGTTTGGTGGATCCACGGGTGGATCGGAGATGTGAAGAACCGGAAAGCAGAGGTGACCGAGTCTGGGTCACTAGCCAGTGACCAGGAAGGGACCAGGCGATGTTGGGTGCTTTAAGGTGAAGAAGGTGAGATTGTCTCTTCAACCACGAGGTCCAGGAGGCATTGATGATGACCAGGAGCTGGATTCGAGCTGACCCATGATGGATCTAGATGATGGCAGTGTCGGTATCCGGATTGGACCCAACAAGCCTTGGCAACCACAACCCACGCAGGATGACAAGATTGGCTCTGTTACAGACCAGCAAGGTCTGTGGCACTTCTCCTTTTCAGGAAAGCTGAAGCAAGCTTGGAGCAACCGGGATAGTAAGTTCAATTTAAGATGGCGTCTTCAGGGGGCTCACTAGTCAACAGGCAAGGAACCAGGAAGACGCATCAAGCAGAAATATAAAGGCGGGACACACGGGACACTCCCGAAGTGTGGGGGCCTGAGCTTCGGTGCAAATGGTGCTCGGGGCTGGGGCTTCTCGTACCCTAATTCACAACTTACTGAAGCTTCAGGAAAGGAGTGCAGGTAGCAAAATGTGGGATATCCAAGAAGTCCGGTCCCATGTCTCTTGTGTCTGCCACGTGTCTCAGCTTTGCTGTGGATGTGGGTCAGGGTTAGAGAAGTCTGGAAGTCTAGTTCTTGAATTGCAGAGCCTTCAGGTTCCGATGAGAGCCTTGAAACTGCAGACCGGCAGAGTTGCTGTTGGTGCCTGTTTGCACAGGGTGGTCACTCCTTGACCACAAGGGAGATGTCTTCCATCTTCCAGTCAGAATGGAATGTCGAAGGTCCAAGATATGTCTTTCAAAGATTCATCCAGGATAATCTAAAGTCCTGAGGACATAGCTCCTATACTTATAATAAGAAAGGGGGCTGGATTACCTAACTAGGTCCCTCCTATGGGTGGACCTGAGAAGGGGGTGGTTACACCCCTTTCCTTTTGTCCACTTTCACGCCAGAGCTGGGGCTGGAGTGCCCCAGCACTGGTTTGCACCGGGCTATGCATGGAGCACCTTGTGTGCCCCAGGCAGTGTCTAGATGCATTCAATGAATGCAGCCCTCCCTGCCCCAATACACAAAACCCCTGTCTGGGGAGGTGCCAGCACCTCCCTGGACAGGAAACCTATTGTCCAGGCCTCCCCTGCCAGAGTTTCGTCCAGCAGTGCTGAGTGATAATGTGGTGGTGCTGAGTGATGCTGTGGTGGCGCTGAGTGATGCTGTGGTGGCTCTGAGTGGTGCTGTTGTGGTGCTGATTGGTGCTGTGGTGGTGCTGAGTGATGCTGTGGTGGTGCTGAGTGTTGCTGTGGTGGTGCTGAGTGGTGCTGTGGTGGCGCTGAGTGATAATGTGGTGGCGCTGAGTGATGCTGTGGTGGCGCTGGGTGATGCTGTTATGACGCTGAGTGGTGCTGTGGTGGTGCTGAGTGGTGCTGTGGTGGTGCTGAGTGGTGCTATGGTGGTGCTGAGTGGTGCTGTGGTGGTGCTGAGTGATGCTGTGGTGGTGCTGAGAGATAATGTGGTGGTGCTGAGTGATGCTGTGGTGGCACTGAGTGGTGCTGTGGTGATGCTGAGTGGTGCTGTGATGGTACTGAGTGATGCTGTGGTGGTGCTAAGTGATGCTGTGGTGGTGCTGAGTAGTGCTGTGGTGGTGCTGAGTGATAATGTGGTGGTGCTGAGTGATGCTGGGGTAGCGCTGAGTGATGATGTGGTGATGCAGAGGGCAGAAAGGCACAAAAAGCAGTCTAACAAAGGGCAGAAGGGCAGAAAAACAAGTGGAAAACGAGTCTAACAGAGGGCAGAAGGGCACAAAAAACCAGTCTAACAGAGGACAGAAGGGCAGAAAAACGAGTCTAACAGAGGGCAGAAGGGCACCAATAAACGAGTCTAACAGAGGGCAGAAGGGCACAAAAAACGAGTCTAACAGAGGGCAGAAGGGCACAAAAACAAGGGAATAACAGAGGGCAGAAGGGCACAAAAAACGAGTCTAACAGGGGGCAGAAGGGCAGAAAAACAAGGGAAAAACGAGTCTAACAGAGGGCAGAAGGGCACAAAAAATGAGTCTAACAAGGGGCAGAATGAATCCCCCCCTGTGTGACGCAGCTCCAGCAATGCTCTGGGGGGCCCTATCTCCCCAATGCTGCGTCAAGCCTTGCGCCTGCTTCAAGCAGGCGCAGGGTTCTGACGAAGCATTGGCCTAAAAGTGACTGAGTGAAATCTTGTAGATTTCACTCAGCCACTTTTAGGAGGAGTTCCTGCGCAGGAACGCCCTCCCCTACGCCGGAATGCCTCCTGATGGCACAGGGCTTTACAACGTGGCGCATCTCTCAGATGCGTCACGTTGTTAATTCCCAGCACCACGGCGCATCTTTTGTGCTGCCGCTGCATCACAAAAGTGACGCAACTGCGGCGCAAAAGAGGCGCAAGCGACTTGTAATTCTGCCCCATAGTGCTTTTACTACACTGTAGCTGCGTAAAGGGCCAGAAGATGTGTCTCCAGTGACCATGTGTGCCTGTGCCTGTGTTACAGGCACACATGGTCACTGGAGACACATCTTCTGGCCCTTTACGCAGCTGCAGTGTAGTAAAAGCACTATACATTTACCCAATGAGGGAGCACTTACCGGATTAGCCAGTAGAAAGTACTCCAGGGCAAATCGCAAAAAAATCCGTGATTTCGCAGGAAAATTCGCGAATTTGTGGATTTTTTTGCGATTTCGCGGGGAAATCCGTGAATTCGCGGAACACAAATTCGCAAATTTCGCCCATGCTTACAATCGATCTTCTCCAGTTGGATTTTCCTCTGTTGATGGATGGCCCCCCTCTATACTACCATGGTTACCTGGGTCTGATGCATTCTCTACATCATGAGCCACTAAGAGATCTAAAGATGTGAGGCTAGAGGATCTCTGGTCTCATCCCTTCCCAGGCACACACTGGGTTGTCTTTCGTTGAATCAAGAAAAGACTTTCATACAGTTTATCTTGTTGTACATTTATTAGTTTTGCTTGCAGGTTGAATTCATAATTTGCAACATTAGTTCATGTGGCTTCAAATGTCTTTATCAACAATCATTAGTTTCAGGCATTGTCTTTCAAAACGTGTCCAATGCATTTCGGGCATATCAAATCTGCCCTTCATCAGGGAATTGACACTGAAAATAATAATGTAAATAAACATTAGTGTGGCTACTCAAGGTATATGTAGTAAAGCAATACACATTAGTAAATAAATAAATTACAATGATTGTTCTGACAGAAATCAATATACAATAGTGATTGTTTGTCCTATGGTGGTAAATAATGTCAGGGTGTGTTTGCATGCATGGGCAACGGAAAACTAAACGAAAGAACGGGTCGACGAATCACTTACATGCCTGTTGGTGAAAGCTGGGACAGCCTAGAAGGAATAAGGGGAGTTTGCAATTAGTGCGTGTTGGTGGAGTGCCTCGTGGTGCACTCAGTGTTAAGTCTAGCGGGTAATAAGCACTGACCTGCGAAAGATCGTGATAGTGTTCCGGTCCGGTAATCGTCTCCGTGAAACGCCGGCAAAAAGAATGATTTGCCGCGTTTTTTTATTTGAAACTGAGATGGTCACATGTTAGGTCACATGATGCTATGGCGTGGACACGTTTTGAAAGACAATGCCTGAAACTAATGATTGTTGATAAAGACATTTGAAGCCACATGAACTAATGTTGCAAATTATGAATTCAACCTGCAAGCAAAACTAACAAGCATTAGAAATGCAATAGGTCTCGCAGCATTAGAGTTAGTGCTTTTAGAATTGTTTATAGGTTTTTTGTTGTAAATCTTTTGCATTTTATTTTTTTGTAGGCAATGCAAAAGAATTACAAATCAAAAAAGCAATAAGCAAATGTAAAAGCTTTAACTAAAAATCCTGCGAGACCTATTGCACTGTGTGAGGGTGAGTGAGGGTGAGTGAGGGTGAGTGAGGGTGAGTGAGGGTGAGTGAGGGTGAGTGAGGGTGAGTGAAATGGAGTTAAACAAGCCCAACGTTTAAAAAAATCACGAAATCAAACCGGATACCCTTAGCCTTGTAAGCATGTAGGATTTTACAACTATGAAAAATACACAATTAAACCCTCCATACAAAGCTTGATGTTGAATTAAACAAACAGTGCCAACTCTGAAACGCTAGGAAATGCAGCTACATGTGCACAGCGGGCTTGTGTGAAACTTATTCCCCGAGTTCGTTGGATCGACGAGGTTCCGGCTCACAGAGAACTCTTGTCTTCTGACTGAAAATGTTAAAGAAAAAAATGGCCAAGTTTGGCACTGGCCCAGAATCAAAGTTGGTAGGAGGCGGGGTGTACTCCTTCGAGAGCTGGAGTAGATGGAGAGGAGGGGCGTCTAGGCGCTCCCTGTACCTCCGTGGCCTGGGGTAGAGGAGGAGCGGGGACATGTAGGCGGGCCCTGTACCTCCCAGAGCTGGTGCAGAATGGAGTCAGTCGCAGCTGAGTGCACACCTCACCGGGCCTGTAGAGAGGGAGGGGACAGGCAGTCGAGGAAGGGGGACTGCCTGCGCCTCACTGGGCAGGAGAAGAGTCCGCATGCAGGCAGTGCGGTGGAGAGGTAGAGCTGGCCTGGCATGGTTCCAAAATGGCTCCATACCATGTGTGGCAATTTCAATCGGTCTTGGATTTGTTCCAGCAGCGCTTTGCGTTCTGTTTCTGAGGCGCCGTTTACCATATTAAAAGAAAATCTCCCACTTCAAGTTGCAATGTTAAGTTGCATAAAAAGCCAATGCTGGTTAAAGGTGTAAGGCGTGGCATCGAGGCACTTGTCAGCTATGCGGGGCATTGGAGGCCCGGTGTGCAGTACAGAGGTCTGATGGAGAGAGAGAGAAGCCGAGACAGAGTATGCACCTAGGGCTGTTGGCGAGGGGCCCGAGAGTACGTAGCACGGACCCTGCAGCTCGCATGCATTGACTGAGGTGGGCCAAGTACCAGATGGAGGCGCAGCCATGGCGGGGCGCCACCTCGCAGGGCTGGGCGTGAAGGGTAGGGGGCTGGAGAGAGGTGGGGCACGGAGGCATGCTACGGAGCCAGGGTCTTAAGTCAGGGTGGGGTCTCCTCTCCCACTCAGACTGTGGTGAGAGACATTCTTTTCCAATGAGAAGAAAAATAAACATTGAGAGGTTGAGTGAAAAGGAGGGAGGGCCCCGGTTTAGAAGGGAAGGGAGTGTACACCGTGTGCTCATTCCTCAGCTTAGAAACTCCGAATTCAAGCGAAGAATACATTACAATTACCTACAAACCACGAGTTTGCATTACAAAGCACAAACACCGACACACGCAACCACGGGGTTTATAGATGCCGCCGCTGAGGAGGGGTGAGGCAGGCGGGGCAGAGCTGAGGCTGCCAGGGAGAGAGGGAGGAAAGGTGTAGAGCCGAGGCAGTGTCGAAGTAGGGAGGCACTACTGTAGTGCAGACTCCTGCTAGGACTACAAACCACACCACATGCTTCTCTCTGCCCCCACAATACCACTCATAGCTGTCTGCTCCACTCAAAGGACACTGACGACGTGACTCTAGTTCCAAAGCCCACGTGTCAACTAGCACTTTGTCCACAGGTACAATCCTACAGTGGCAGACGTCACGTGATCTACCACAGCACAAAGGGAAAGTGAATATCACTGGCAGTGCCCAGCAAGCGCTGACAAAGTTCCTTGCCGAAAACGTGCAGGCGAGGTGCGACACGGCCCGGAAGACGCAAGGAAGAGAGGGGAGGGGGAGGAGAAATGCGACACGGCGGGAGGGGGCGGGCAGGGGAGGGGGCGGAGAGGGGAGAGGTGCGACACGGCAGGAAGACGAAAGGAAGAGAGGGGAGGGGGAGGAGAAATGCGACACGGCGGGAGGGGGCGGAGGGGTAAACAAAGACGGACGTGCACGCGCCCGTGACTTTTAAGGTCAATGCGCATGCGCATAAGCTCAATGCGCATGCGCATTGACCTTAAATTTATCGTGCACTGCAAGGAATCGCCACGATTCCTTGCAGTGTGGATAAAGAGTGGATAACTCGCAATAGTCTCGCTTTGCTCGATGCGCATGCGCATCGACAAAAGGCGAGACCTAATAAATGTACAACAAGATAAACTGTTTGAAAGTCTTTTCTTGATTCAACGAAAGACAACCCAGTGTGTGCCTGGGAAGGGATGAGACCAGAGATCCTCTAGCCTCACATCTTTAGGTATTTTAATAACGTCGTTGGGCCCTCGACGTTTCCTTTCAGAGCACCACAAAAATCTCTGTAACTATCACCCAACGGATATAGATTCAAATCTCAAACAAAAACAAGCTGTGCATCCGTCCGATACAAATTCATTACCCAATTCAGCGTCCCATGGACTGATAGCACGCATTTTCCAAAACCAAAAGAAAATTGTTAAAATACAACTACAACATGAGCAATTATGAGGATATATCGAAAAGCACCGAGGCCAGAGCCTCTACTTTCGCGTTTGATGCCAAAGACGTGGACCAAATTTACTCTCTCATTAGGGAGGAGCTTACACAGGAAACCACGAGTCGTTCAAAGGAGCAAAATATAAGACAACTACTCTACCTATCAAAGAGAAAAACAAACCAACAACTACATGCCAGTACTCTCATTAAGTACCACAGGAACCAACGCATACCACGTGGGCTAAGAATTGCACTCAAACCATCACTTTGGAAACATTCCAAAAAGTTCCAAGAACGCTGGTACGAGATTCTCAATAAGTGTTCGTTGGATTTAATCCTTCTAATCATTCAGGAATTATCTACCATACTTGAGGAACTCACAGCGGAAATTCAGGAAACATCGACAGAACTCTCTAAAATGATGACGGAAGATGAACTCAGTGCAACCTTGGAGGACATCAAAAATCAAATCGAACGCCATTCCAGAAAAATCAATGAACGTAAGATCCGTAAATTTAAGCGGGACACCTTGGATTATAGATTGGGGGAAGTCTACACATGGGCAGACATCTACGCCCAGAAACTATGGAATCGCCCATATAACTCTAACACCGACACTTCATCCACTGACAGTGAAACAAGCCAAAGACCCCGCAGGACTCAACCCACACGTACTACACAAGAACAAACACTCGCAGAAGAACCTACCACCAGTAAAGCACCTGATACCAGTCCTTTTTTAGAACAGGGTCAAGCGCAAAAAGGAGACCCAGGAGAGGGAAAGGAAAAGGAGAAGGAAAGAGACCCTCCAAACACCCGGAGCACGACAGCGACAAGCAAAGAGAAGGAGAAAAAGTCCAAAAAGAACCAACCTCAGAACACTTAGTCATCAACATCAGTGACCACAATTTCAGCACCTATGAATTGGAACTACTTGGGAAAGGAACATCGTTCGTACCAACCACTTCTACAGACCACCTAGAACTTGAAGTAAGCTTCTTCAAATTAATGCGAAAACTCAGACTCAGACACTTTTTTGACACCGTCATACCGGAGCGTCCACAACAAGAGAAGGATCAACTACTGGGACTACGCCCACACAGCACATTCCAAGCACCTATAAGTCACAAAACATTAGACTTATTTGAAAACATAGTCAAACAGGATCTCAACAAAATTAAACATACTAGACCCAGATCAAGAAACATGACACAAAAAGATCTTGACACTCTACAAAAAATGGCAGTTAAAAAACAAACAATATTCACCAAGGCTGACAAAGGGGGAGCGATTGTCATTATGAACACCACTATGTATGACAATAAAGTAAAGGAACATATCATGGATACCAATACTTATAGCAAATTAGACTCTAACCCCACTATGGAGTACTCCAAAATTCTTCGAACCATCATTGACAGAGCACACGATTGTGGCACCATTACCGAAAGGACGAAAAACTTCCTTATCACTTCTAACCCCAAAAGCCCGACACTGAGAATGGTACCAAAAATTCACAAGAACATTAAGAACCCACCAATGAGGCCAATTGTCTCCACCAGAGGAAGTCTACACCAACCGATCGGACAGATGTTAGACAAATATCTACAACCGGTAGTACAATCTATGCAAACATACATTAAGGATACCTCACAGTTCTTATTGAGACTACAACAAATAACATTGGACCCAACGGAAAAAGTGATCCTGTGTACTGCAGACGTAAGCAGCCTATATACCAGCATACCCCATGACATGGGGATTGAAGCAATGGAATCAGCACTCTTGAACACGGACCTGGATCAAGATTTACAACTATTTCTAATGGAACTAATGCACTTTACTTTGTACCATAGTTATTTCAGAGTGAAAGAAGAATGGTACCAACAACTGACCGGGATGGCTATGGGCAATTCGGCCGCCCCCGTGTATGCGAACATTTTCATGCAATGGTACGAAACACAACACATCCTCAAAAAATACTACATGGACTAACCACTTGAAAATGATAATCCGTTACATTGACGATTTTTTCATCATTTGGACTAACACAGAAGAGACACTTAGAATGCAACTTAAGAAGTTCAATGCCATTGACCAAAGAATACAACTAACCTGGGATATATCAGACATTTCCGTCAACTTCCTCGATGTGAAAATATCTGTAACCCCACAGGGATTCATCACCGACCTCTACGTTAAACCCACAGACAGGAACAACATGCTACTATATTCGAGTTTCCATGAGCCGAATCTAATACGGAATCTACCCTACTCTCAGATGGCTAGAGTAAAAAGGATCACTTCAGATACAGCCACCCTTAAACAACGCCTCACGGAAATGACTAACAAATTCACCAGACGAGGCTATCCTCAAACTCTAGTTGAAGAAACGAAAGCAAGGATTAACAAAATTGAAAGAACGAAACTCTTAACCCCAACAATAAAGACAGAACAATCTAGGACAGTGGTGGTTTCCAAGTACTCTACAGCCAGCAAAAAATACAAACAGACAATAATGAAACATTGGAAAATCCTCAATATTGAACCCGATTTCAAAAATTCGTTCAGTCAGCCACCATTATTTGCCTTTACCAGGGCAAAAAATATAGGAGAAATCTTACAACAGGAACCTATGGAGACTACAATATATACTGGAACGAAACCCTGCCTGAACTGTGGCAATTGCAATAATATCATCAGAGGAAACATCATACACCACCCTACACAAGGCAACCCAATCAAACTCAGGGTAAATGCTACCTGCGATACTAGCAACTTGATATATGGTATAAAATGCCCTTGTGGGAAACTGTATGTCGGAAAGACCGAAAGACGAATCAAAGTGCGCCTTACAGAACACAAGTCCAATATTCGACTTAAGAACTTGAAATCTGCACTATCATCGCACTTTGTTGAAACACAACATAATGTTTCTCAAATTAAGTTTATCATTCTCGAGACTGTACACAAACAGGAAGGTAGAGACAACAACAAATACCTCCTAAGAAGAGAAAATTATTGGATCCATAAATTACCGACCCAAAAACCGATGGGTCTAAATGAGAGAATTGAACTGTCTTGTTACCTTTGAAAAGGGAGAACTGACATATCGTGTTATCTTTGAATTTATTGCTCCCTTGATAGTATTTGTTGTTGCTACTGTGTAAATTCATCATTTATATCCACACGGACACCATATCCCTTGTTTTTTCTTCCAATCTCACTACAGCTGTTTTAGCTACACGGTTAGGACACAGCGCTCTTAACCCCCACCCTCAGAGTTCGATCCCTGCTCGGACCTTTGATCGTATTTTTGCACAACTCGAATTTTGCTCGAGTTTTTTTGCCGTTTTCCTAACACATTTCACTGCCACTTCCCCCCATTTATGGGTTGACATATATTACCCATTTTCTATGCTAGAATATTTTACGGATGAAACCGAGATTTCACCCGTATTTTTCGAAGTTACAGTCTGTTTACCACGCCATAGCATCATGTGACCTAACATGTGACCATCTCAGTTTCAAATAAAAAAACGCGGCAAATCATTCTTTTTGCCGGCGTTTCACGGAGACGATTACCGGACCGGAACACTATCACGATCTTTCCCAGGTCAGTGCTTATTACCCGCTAGACTTAACACTGAGTGCACCACGAGGCACTCCAACAACACGCACTAATTGCAAACTCCCCTTATTCCTTCTAGGCTGTCCCAGCTTTCACCAACAGGCATGTAAGTGATTCGTCGACCCGTTCTTTCGTTTAGTTTTCCGTTGCCCATGCATGCAAACACACCCTGACATTATTTACCACCATAGGACAAACAATCACTATTGTATATTGATTTCTGTCAGAACAATCATTGTACTTTATTTATTTACTAATGTGTATTGCTTTACTACATATACCTTGAGTAGCCACACTAATGTTTATTTACATTATTATTTTCAGTGTCAATTCCCTGATGAAGGGCAGATTTGATATGCCCGAAATGCATTGGACACGTTTTGAAAGACAATGCCTGAAACTAATGATTGTTGATAAAGACATTTGAAGCCACATGAACTAATGTTGCAAATTATGAATTCAACCTGCAAGCAAAACTAATAAATGTACAACAAGATAAACTGTATGAAAGTCTTTTCTTGATTCAACGAAAGACAACGCAGTGTGTGCCTGGGAAGGGATGAGGCCAGAGATCCTCTAGCCTCACATCTTTAGGTATTTTAATAACGTCGTTGGGCCCTCGACGTTTCCTTTCAGAGCACCACAAAAATCTCTGTAACTATCACCCAACGGATATAGATTCAAATCTCAAACAAAAACAAGCTGTGCATCCGTCCGATACAAATCCACTAAGAGATCTACCAGGTGGTTAAAGGTTGGACTCAGTCCTTGTCTCAACTTTCTGACTGCACACAGGCTTCTAAGTTCATTAAAAGTGAATGAGTCGATGCTTCCACTGGTCGCCTGCAGCACTTCTTTTGCAGATCTCCATTGAAAGCATCAACGAAACCCGACACGAAAAGACACCTATGCACCCGGCTTCCCTGGGTGAGGTAACTCGAGTACTCCGGTGCTCCCCTGGGTATTGACTCTTCAAGTGTCCTAGTTAAAAGGGGTTTCACCATAGTCCACCTGGAAGTGTCCTTAATCAGTAACTTTGTAACTTCTTCGTTCTCCTTCATAAGCCAATGGTAACTCGCGACTGTGTTTAGACAATGCACGCGTCTCCCGTGGGTCTCCTACTTCCTAACCTTTGGTTGTCTAGTGTAGCCCCAGCAATTCCCTAGGCCCTAGGCCTATTCACTATTTCTGAGGTGGTTCTTATACCACTTACTTAGTATATGGTTTGTGAGGCCCCTAGGGCAAAACTGTATGTGTGCAACTTATCGTATGCTATTTGAGTAACTTGTGATGTACTTCGATCTCTGACCTCATAAAAAGTTCAGAGGGGTTGTGTTAGAAATAAATACATATATATTTGATCTATACCTTGTGTGGTGTCCTTTCATTTGGTATTCAAGGGATTATAATTGGTAAAACAGCTTGCTTCACATGCTCTCTGAAGTCTTAGCTTATGACTGCTGGTCCATGCTACCACTAGGATAGCTTGTCTATAAGGTTGACTTTACAACCACCATCAATAAAAGTCATTTAGACTGGTGCAAGGTGCCCACTAGAATAGTGGACATCATATGCCAGGATAACTTCTCACAGTCAGTCATTACCCTCTAACGTATTGAGAACATCGAAATAATTACTTACTGTAATAGCAAGCCTATGCTGCCTCCACTCCCCGTCTCTATCTACCCCTGGCATAAACTGTGGAAGACCAAAAGGTTTATAGAAAAAACCCTGAAGTAGAATATTAATCCCTGTAGTGCTGACTGGTCACTTGCCCACCTTATCTAAAATGGTTTGGACCAAATCTGGTGACCTAAGTGTTAAAACTACACAATCACCCTCTAGTGACTTTTTAGAGCTTCCTATCCACCTAATCCATCAAAAGGTATCAAAAGTACTGAAAATCGGGTGCAGTACTGCACTAGACAGTTTACCAAAGTTTCCTGGCCACACTTTGATGCTGATTGCTGTAGTTGGCCGTTTATAGGGATTACAACTGTGCCCAGATAGTATAAACAGCCTCATAGCTGAATTAGGGGAAGGGCTTTTGTCTGGAGCAGAAAACAGAAAACATACATGCTTAAATGTAATTCAAACAGGGCAAAATAATGATCCCTTCTTTGCCGTGATATTTCTTTTATATCAGCACAAATTAATTGAATTGAATAATTTGTAGAGTGCCCACTTCCCTGGTAGGGGCAGGGGGTGAGCTGGAGCACTTTTCCACATGCAGAGCACCCACAATGCAGGAGCGGCCGGCAAGACTCGCGGGTGGCGGGGCAAGCGTGGGGAACGTGGCGGGGATGTAATATAATTTAAATAAAATAAACACTTACCTTGCCGTCGAGTCCAGCGTCTCTGCTCCTTCTCTCCTCCGTCGGACTCCAGGAACAGGAAGCACAGCCAAGCTCCCCTGACCAATCACAACACTGCAAAGCAGCATTGTGATTTGTAGTCACTCAGACTCCCCTGACTAATCACAATGCTGCAATTCAGCGCTGTAGTTGGTCTGAGTGTCGTGGTTCAATGCTAAGCCAGGGAATGCAGGCATGGGCATGTTCTCCATGCAGGCTGTAATGCAGCCTGCGTGGAGAACAGGAAAAGTGCGCATAACTGTTTGGCCGGTCCTAGGGTACTGACCAAAAAGTCATGGGCACTTAGGAGTGGGAAAACACTCTTCCCCTGCCCTGCTCCAAGAGTAGAGCAGCCCTGCCCTCAAAGCAGCAAAACATAAAATGCTAATAACTCAAAGTTGTAATCATTTTAAGTTTCATTTATTTGGACTGCTTAAAAGCAGTGTGGCGGCGCTCCGCCACCATAGGGGAGGAGCAGCCACTGCCACAATGTGTGGGTGTGTGGTTGGAAGTGCTTTGTCTTTGTTTTGAGCCTACATGTGAAGTATTTCTGCCTCATGCGTGATACCCACTGAGATGCTTGTGTTAAGTGACACAGCGCTTATGGGGATGATGGATGAGGAAGTGCGAGAAATAAATGTGCATTTTTATTATAGCTTGTGATACACTAGCAACTTGGATTAATTCTGAAGCTTCTTTTCTGTGTTAATATTTTTTTTTAGACTCTCAAATTGGTTTCCTATGTTGGCTGATGTTTACCTCACAGACACTGTTCACAAAGGTACAATTATTTTAAAGGGGTACTCACTGTAAAAGAAACACTAATATCTTCAAGGGTGTTGGAAACCCCCACTTCAGCAGCTTGAGTGGGTTAGCTGCCATTCGGAGCACTAATTAAGATAAAAATTCAACTGTTTGTTTTTGTTTATAGCTCCTTTGACTTAGATACGATTAAGGGCGGCTCTTCCATGTGGGCGGAGAAGCGTCGCCCCCACTGCTTTCTCGCAGTGCGAGAAGCAGAAATATGAAATGGTTTTATAAATACCATTTTATGTTTCTGCTTCTCACACTGCGAGAAAG
This sequence comes from Lissotriton vulgaris, assembly GCF_964263255.1. Lineage (NCBI taxonomy): Eukaryota > Metazoa > Chordata > Amphibia > Caudata > Salamandridae > Lissotriton > Lissotriton vulgaris. The sequence goes on from NC_141685.1 coordinate 919,863,089, forward strand.
CAGAAGGGTTTGGTTGGGGGCTGGGGTGTAGGCGGGTCTGCTCGAGGGCAGGGGAGGAGTTGCTTGCCCAATGCTGGGGGCCCTGCCTGTTTGTTCGGCCCTCTTGGGCCGACCAAACCAGTCATGCACACTCTCCTTTTTAGGTCTCGCCTGTCGATGCGCATGCGCATCGAGCAAGCGAGACTATAGGGGCTCATCAACTCTTTATCTAACTGCAAGGAATCGTGGCGATTCCTTGCAGTGCCCGTGACTTTTAAGGTCAATGCGCATGCGCATTAAGCTTATGCGCATGCGCATTGACCTTAAAAGTCACGGGCGCGTGCACGTCCGTGTTTGTTTACCCTTGCCTACTCTCTCTCTCCCCTCTCCGCCCCCGTTCCGCCCCCTCCCCTTCCCGCCGTGTCGCATTTCTCCTCCCCCCTCCCCTCTCTTCCCTAAGGCTTGTTTGTTTATCTTACCCGCCGTGTCTCTGCTGCTTCCCCCTGTCCTGTCTCTCCTCCTCTCTCTCTCTATACCCTCCCCCTCCTCCCCACCACTCCCATCAAGTCCCTCTGGCCCTTCCCTCCTCCCCGGACCCCTCCTCCCCTGCCCCCTTCAGCAATCTCCTCGTAGGCTGCACCGCATGGTCCACCGGCGTGAGGCACGCAGCCCCAGACACTCAGAGGGAAATTGGGAAAGGACATTTGAGCAGCCCACTCGCTCTCCTGACTGAACACCAGGCTTTTAACAGGAAGATTGATTTTATATTCTTAAGAAGCAGACAATGTGTAAAATCGTTCAACATGGCATTTGTTTGCCCTTAAACTGTTTCACCTTTAGGAGACCGGAGCAGGAGCCGACACCTGGGGCTGAAAGCTCACTATACCTTAGTGCTTGGCAAAAATGGAAGGAACCTCCGAGGAAGAAGAAAACATGGATTTCCATCTATGCCAGAATCAGCATGTTGAATCCACACACTTGAGCTATTTTAGTCTCTTGCATCAAACTCAATCCCAGCTGCCCCTTGCACATGTGAGGAGAGGTGAGAACGAGGGTAGATGGGATAGCATGCTGGCAATGCCACTCGCGCCGAAATGGAGCTTTAGACAAAGGGACATCGGTTTGGTACGAACCTGCGCAGTGTGCTTGTTTGCACTGCAGTGCTGCTTTACATAGCAGGACAGTTTGATTTCTGCCAGGATAGTGGTATCTACACGTACCTAGTGTGTTTATCTTACCCGCCGTGTCTCTGCTGCTTCCCCCTGTCCTGTCTCTCCTCCTCTCTCTCTCTATACCCTCCCCCTCCTCCCCACCACTCCCATCAAGTCCCTCTGGCCCTTCCCTCCTCCCCGGACCCCTCCTCCCCTGCCCCCTTCAGCAATCTCCTCGTAGGCTGCACCGCATGGTCCACCGGCGTGAGGCACGCAGCCCCAGACACTCAGAGGGAAATTGGGAAAGGACATTTGAGCAGCCCACTCGCTCTCCTGACTGAACACCAGGCTTTTAACAGGAAGATTGATTTTATATTCTTAAGAAGCAGACAATGTGTAAAATCGTTCAACATGGCATTTGTTTGCCCTTAAACTGTTTCACCTTTAGGAGACCGGAGCAGGAGCCGACACCTGGGGCTGAAAGCTCACTATACCTTAGTGCTTGGCAAAAATGGAAGGAACCTCCGAGGAAGAAGAAAACATGGATTTCCATCTATGCCAGAATCAGCATGTTGAATCCACACACTTGAGCTATTTTAGTCTCTTGCATCAAACTCAATCCCAGCTGCCCCTTGCACATGTGAGGAGAGGTGAGAACGAGGGTAGATGGGATAGCATGCTGGCAATGCCACTCGCGCCGAAATGGAGCTTTAGACAAAGGGACATCGGTTTGGTACGAACCTGCGCAGTGTGCTTGTTTGCACTGCAGTGCTGCTTTACATAGCAGGACAGTTTGATTTCTGCCAGGATAGTGGTATCTACACGTACCTAGTGTGGTCTCTTGCATGAGTCTGGGCTCTGCATGCTAAAGTAATGTGGATTTTGGCATGCCACTCCTGCTTTACATGCACAGCCGACACATGCTGGCACGGCACTGGTGTTTTATGTATTGTAGAAACAGCCATTTAAGTGTGTGGTTTTAATACTAAAGAAATGCAAACTCCAGGTTATGTGAGTACTACGTTGAAGTATACCATACTGCACAGACCCGCTCCGCCCCCTCCCCTTCCCGCCGTCTCGCATTTCCCCTGTCGCACTTCTCCTCCCCCTCCCCTCTCTTCCCTCCAGCTTGTTTTTTGTTTATTTGACCCGCTCCGCCCCCTCCCCTTCCCGCCGTGTCGCATTTCTCCTCCCCCCTCCCCTCTCTTCCCTCCGGCTTTTTTTTTTTTTTTATTTCACCCGCCGTGTCTCCGATCCTTTCGCTCTCCTCCCCCCTCCCCTCTCTTCCCTCCGGCTGCTCTCCCCCGGCCAGTCCATGGACGAAGAGCCCTCTCACATGCCTCGTCTCTCCACCCCGGGCACGCCAACCATGATAACCTCCTTGTCCACCTTAACTGCTCCATGGCCTTCAGTGAGAGTCCTCTCCTACAGTCACCACCTCCAAATGCCGCTGCTGACCACTTCATAGATTCTCAAACATGCTCAGTCCCCACGCTGTGGTCCCCCATGTCTCCACCCCATGCTGCACTGGTTTCATAAATGCGACTGCTCAGATCCAGCAGCATCGACATACCCCGGTGAGGACTTCCTCTTATGCCGCTAGGGTTCCAACCTCACTCCATTTCAGCAAGAATCCATGTTCCATCCCTGGTCTTGGCTCTTAAAAACTACACGTATCATTTCAAGGCGTGCAGTGCAATTGGTTGAATATCTAAGTAAACCCAGACTACAACTCCCAGAGTGCAATAGGTTTACAGATAAACCACAGAACTGGACATGAAACAAGGTAGTAACTAAATTATCAAATCCCTCCAGCTAGTGCCAACGATCTTGCTCGAATTCTTCGTCCACTTGGTTAGCTCTCAGCAAATTTTCCTTTAAAAATGATGTCCCACCTACTAGCTTAAAACCACACATGTCAAAACCCACCCTTTACTCACCCTCACTCACCCTCAACCCCTCACCCTCACTCACCCTCAACCCCTCACCCACACCATCACTCACCATCACTCGCCTTCACTCACCATCACTCGCCTTCACTCACCATCACTCGCCCTCACTCGCCCTCACTCGCCCTCACTCGCCCTCACTCGCCCTCACTCACCCTCACTCACCCTCACTCTCTCACCCTCACCCACCCTCACCCACCCTCACCCACCCTCACCCACCCTCACCCACCCTCACCCACCCTCACCCACCCTCACCCACCCTCACTCACTCTCACTCACCCTCACCCTCACTCACTCTCACTCACCCTCACTCACTCTCACTCACCCTCACTCACCCTCACTCACTCACTCTCACTCACTCTCACCCACCCTCACTCACCCACCCTCTCACTCACCCTCACTCTCACTCACCCTCACCCTCCCTCACCCTCCCTCACTCACCCTCCCTCCCTCACCCTCACCCTCCTTCACCCTCCCTCACCCTCCCTCACCCTCCCTCACTCACCCTCACTCACCCTCACTCACCCTCACTCACTCTCTCACCCTCACCCTCACTCACCCTCACTCACCCTCACCCACCCTCACCCTCACTCACTCACCCTCACTCACCCTCACTCACCCTCACTCACCCTCACTCACTCTCACTCACCCTCACTCTCACTCACCCTCACTCTCACTCACCCTCACTCTCACTCACCCTCACTCTCACTCACCCTCACTCTCTCACCCTCACTCTCTCACCCTCACTCTCTCACCCTCACTCACCCACCCTCACCCACCCTCACCCTCACCCACCCTCACTCACTCTCACTCACTCTCACTCACCCTCACTCACCCTCACCCTCCCTCACCCACCCTCACCCTCACTCACCCTCACTCACCCTCACTCACCCTCACTCACCCTCACTCACCCTCACCCACCCTCACCCACCCTCACCCACTCTCACCCACTCTCACTCACTCTCACTCACTCTCACTCACCCTCACCCTCACCCTCACCCTCACCCTCACCCTCACCCTCACCCTCACTCTCACTCTCACTCTCACTCACTCACACCCTCACTCACCTTCACCCTCACTCACTCTCAACCCCTCACCCTCACTCACCCCCACTCACCCTCAACCCCTCACCCTCCCTCACCCTCAACCCCTCACCCTCCCTCACCCTCAACCCCTCACCCTCAACCCCTCACCCTCAATCCCTCACCCACACTCACCCTCACTCACCCTCACTCACCCCCATTCACCCTCACTCACTCACCCTCACTCACTCACCCTCACCCTCACTCACCCTCACCCACCCTCACTCACCCTCACTCACTCACCCTCACTCACCCTCACTCACCCTCACTCACCCTCACCCTCACTCACCCTCAACCCCTCACCCACCCTCAACCCCGCACCCTCACTCACCCTCAACCCCTCAACCCCTCACTCACCCTCACTCACCCTCACCCTCAACCCCTCAGCCTCACCCTCACTCACCCTCAACCCCTCACCCTCACTCACCCTCAACCTCATGCTAAAGATTTACAAAAAAACCCATAAACAATTCTAAAAGCACTAACTCTAATGCTGCGAGACCTATTGCATTTCTAATGCTTGTTAGGTCTTGCCTGGCGTCCGCTGCGCAGCAGCGTTCGCACAGGCGAAATCTTTTGAGAACAGTATGTGGCTTTGTCCCGCCTCTCTTCTCAATTGGCTAGCTCCATAAATGGAGGCTAGCCATTGTCCCGCCTCTCTTTTCCATTGGCTAGCTCCATAAATGGAGGCTAGCCATTGGAAGAGAGAGGCGTCCGTCATTGTCCGAGGCGATTCGTTGGCATTCCGACGATTTTTTCCCTCTCCGCCCCCTTTAAAACGTCATGCGACGGTGGGCGGATGTTTTTTTTTTTTTTTTGTCAAGGTTTGTTTTGGTCATTTCGCCGAAGATGGCGCCCTGGCAGTAGCTTCGTATTCGAACAGCTACCGACTGATCCCGCAACTGGGGTTCTGCACTTTCATCGTTTATGTCCATTTTTGATTTTGTTTATTTTTTCCGTGTGATTCTTGTTTTAAAGAAGTGGTTGCAGCTGTTGCTATGATGCACCACGGCACTCTGGCAGTTCAGTGCCTCGCTGTATTTACACATGATAACAAGCAGGCTGTGCATGCTGGAAAAGTGCAAGCAGACACCAACGTTTTCTTGTTTTTCCTACTGTGGTTAGCCGCCGGCATAGACGTTGTGTGCCCTGTAATCAAGCGCTTCAGTGCCGCCACAACTCTACAATACTGGAACTGTGAAATTTGAATGATCGGAAAGAAGTCACCTGTAGTACTTTTGTTATCTTAGAGCTGGGGAGACAGTGTGGCACCGAATGCCTGCAACTTTGGTGTTTGCATTTTTAGGAAAATCTCTCATTTGTGTAAACTGTAGACCATAAGCGCGTGGTGTGCAGTCACTGCATGCAGTTCTTTTGTCATTTCACTGTACTATGAGGTCTTTGGGGACGCAGCAGCTATGATTGCTTCGTACAGCCAATCGGCTGCTTTTTTCACAGCACTGTAGACGCGGCCAGAGCTAATAGGCTGGGAAACAATAGGAACACGAAGCCCTAATTTGCAGTGTTACAGCTTAAATGCAGGATAATTTCCAAAAGACTGATCTTGGCGATTAATAAATGAGCAGGTGGCCCTACAAAGCGTGTTGACTAGCTCTAGCCGTTCCACACTGAGCCCAACAACGCATTTTATTGATAGCCTTCGGCCATCTGTTCTGTTGATTTATTCATGGCAAACAGAATACGTCACTTTGGGCTAGATGTAGGTAGAATAGATTTACCGAATTTGAATTACCGAATTTTACCGATTCGGTAATTGAAAATCGGCAAATCTAAGGGGTGGGTATGTAGGTATTCCAGATGTGCTGGATTACCGAATCGGAAGAATTTGGTATTTACCGATTCGGTAAATACCGAATCGGTAATGCCCATTCATTCCTATGGGCTTTGAAGCCCATAGGAATGAATGGGCATTACTGATTCGATATTTACCGAATCGGTAAATACCGATTTTCACAAGGGTGCAGGGGGTGTCACTTTGACACCCTCTGGCACCCCCAAAACAGGCTCGGGTACCATGTGGCAGGCATACATGCCCTAAGGGCAGGTCTGCCTGTCACATGGCATAGGTGTGCATGCACACATGTGCATGCACACAGGAATCGGCATTTTACCATCAAATTGGATTTGATGGTAAAATACTGATTCGGTAAGGCCTCTGGGACTCTGAAGAGTCCCACCTACATATGGGTGCCTCAGAATCTGTAAATTTACCAATTTTTTATTTTACTGAATCGGTAAAATTACCGATTCTGTAAAATAAAGCCCCCTACATACCTTTCACACATTTACCGATCGGTAACGGACGAAAATACCGATTTTCGGCCGTTACCGACCGACCTACATCTGGCCCTTTGTTTACACTGTTTATTTGAAATGAGTAAGAGTTCCCTATTTCAAGATGGCAACCATGCTTCTGTAACACCTCCACACGCAAGTTTCTAAGGGACTACGCAGTAACTAAGATGGCAGGCCCGTGTTGACATTAGTGATCCCTTGGGAGAGCAGATCAGAGTCTTTAGGAGATATCCCTCATCTCCCCCTGTGCCCCCTCAACTGCGGAATAATGGCAGTATCTTTAGTGTCCCTGTCCCTTGGCTGGGCCCAGTACGATGAGTTCCTCAGAGTCCCGGCACCCTTGTTATCATCCTCTCTGGATCCTCAGCCCCTCCCCGCCTCCTGGATGCAGAGAGAAAGCTGCAGCTCCCCAAGCTGCGGGGGGAGCTCCGAAGAGGAAGAAAGCGACAGGGAGAGCCAGGACAGCGAGCAGGAACTTTCCATGGAGAAGGTACATGTGAGTAGCACCTCTGGGGGCATATTATGCTTATAAATGTGCTGTTAACATTAATGTTATTAATGCTAGCATTCGTACGATCATAATCAAAGCATTATTGTCATATCATATTACTGACCGAATTGTTCATATCCCCAATAAAGATTGCCTGTGCCCGCCACATGTGACCACCTGCACAAAATATGCACGGTCTTTTTGTTGCCCCGCGCCTGGGGTGATGTGTTTTGTGCTGCATTCCTACCCTGTATGAATAATGACCATGTTAATAATAGAAAATTAAATAATACAAATATAATTGATATATACATTTATAATAAAACAAATACTAACGATAATTTAATTAACTGTAGTTCCCCTGGCTGTGCTTGCTCCCCTGCAACCCGGCTGTCCTTGCTTCCCTGCCACCTGGCTGTGCTTGCTTCCCTGCCTCCTCGCTGTGCTTGCTTCCCTGCCCCCTCGCTGTGCTTGCTTCCCTGCCCCCTCGCTGTGCTTGCTTCCCTGCCCCCTCGCTGTGCTTGCTTCCCTGCCCCCTTGCTGTGCTTGCTTCCCTGCCCCCTCGCTGTGCTTGCTTCCCTGCCCCCTCGCTGTGCTTGCTTCTCTGCCCCCTCGCTGTGCTTGCTCTCCTGAGTGTGTGTGTGGCTCTGGGTGGGTGTGTGTGGCTCTGGGTGGGTGTGTATGGCTCTGGGTGGGTGGGTGTGGCTCTGGGTGGGTGTGTTTGGCTCTGGGTGGGTTTGTGTGTGTGGCTTTGGGTGTGTGTGTGTGTGGCTCTGTGTGTGTGTGTGTGTGTGGCTCTGGGTGTGTGTGTGGCTCTGAGTGTGTGTGTGTGTGGCTCTGGGTGTGTGTGTGTGGCACTGGGTGTGTGTGTGTGTGTGGCTCTGGGTGTGTGTGTGTGTGGCTCTGGGTGGGTGTGTGTGTGGCTGGCTCTGGGTGTGTGTGTGGGGCTGGCTCTGGGTGTGTGTGTGGGGCTGGCTCTGGGTGTGTGTTTGGGGCTCGCTCTGGGTGTGTGTGTGTGGCTCTGGGTGTGTGTGTGTGTGTGTGTAGTAATTGCTGTCTGCTGAGCTCGTCCGTAGGGTACAATAGGTCTCACATTTGCGAGAGATTAAGCTAATGGTAATGTAAATGACAATGCCATTTATTTATCTGTTTTCAAAACCAACACATAAATACAAATTGTGTCATTTACAATGCCAATAGCTCTAACTTTTCCAAAGGCGAAACCATTGCATTGTAAATGCTTGTTCTCCATCTAGGCAGCATGGAGAAAATGGCCTCCCCACAGACACCTGTGTGGTTGGTGTCCCAATAAATCACGGCGCTTCCATTGCAGCGTTTTGATTGGCATAAGGGAGGGAGGCTGCCTGCTACCTGTTCCTACGGAGGCAGGAAAGTAGGAGCAGACCCAGCAGTGAAGACGCAGGACACGGAAATGCTAAGTTTAATATATTTGTTATTAATATTTAAACCCCCCCCCTTCCGTGCCACTCCCCTTCCCCCCACAACCACTCGCCTGTCCCCCCTACCCGTGAGCCATGCCGTTTGCGACTGAGTAAGAGACCTCTGGTCTCCAGACAGAAACTCGTATAATTTACTGGACGGGAATCGTATCATGGAGCTAGGAGACAAGAGTGCATGATAGAGACGGATGGATAGAGGGATGGGTGAGTAGATGACTGGGTGGATGGTTGGGTAGAGAGATGGATGGATGGATGGATGGATGGATGGATGGATGGATGGATGGATGGAAAGAAGATGCATGCAATGGTGGAGGGATAGAAAGAAGGGCGAAGGATGGAGGGAATGGATGGCGAGCAGGGCAGATGGATTCAGAGAAGAGTGGGTGAGTGGAAGGGGCGAGAAGGATGTTTGGATGAATGGCTGGACAGAGAGATGGAAAGACAGAACAAGAAAGGACAGAAGGATGGTTGAACGAAGAAAGGAAAAGACAAAAAGATAAAGACAATGGATGGATGAAAAAGGATGGAGATAAAGGATGGATGGTTGGATTGATGGAAAAAGAAAGAAAGAAACAAGAAAAAAAGGCGGCAAGGAAGGAAAGAAATAGAGATGGACGAAGGGAAGTACATCCAGCATTTACTCATGGTAAACAATTCCCTAAACCTCTGACGGGTTTGCTCTTCTCACTCGCTTGCTTATTGCCCTTTGAGATATGGTTGAAGTGAAGAGATATTTAATTTTCTGGTTACTCCCTTGATGCTGCATCTCTTTTTATCCTCCCAGGCCTTCAACCCTACAGCACCGCACTGAAAAAGAGGTACAGTCTAAGTAACTATGAACTACACTGTTCTGCGGAGCTGTATTTTCAATGGAAATAGGAACTGCATAAACAACTATAGGAGGCCGTGGCACAATCCGATTTAATTTAGAGCGCCAAAACACCTAGCACCGGCCCTGCATTGGAAGGCACCTGCTGAGACTGATGGGCTGGAGTCTGCCTGCGGGGGGGAGGGGGCGTTCTGCCTCACAGGGGTGACGTGGAGGCGGAGGGCGCGAGGTCAGACATATTTATCTGCGGATTCTAGTCTTCCGAGCCTTTTCAGACGATTAGCGCGGGCAAGTCGGGACTCATCTTCATTGACGGCCCCGCGCCCTCTCCTCGCTGACAGGGCTTTAGTTCCAGTTCACCGGCGGTGCTTCTCCGTTCCTGGGGACGGAAAGCGGGACGCCCGCCAGAATATATTTCACTCAAAGGCTCCGGGCCAGGAGCCTGAAAGGAAATCGTCCCCGCGTGCCAGTTTCCCATAGTATATGCCCTCTCTTTTCTTCTTGAGGAGCGATCACCTTTCACGGTTCCATGAGAAAGTAGCTCGTCAATCCCGCGTTTTTTCTTTGCATTCTGGGATTTGTAGTGCTGATTTTCCCACCTGATCAATTGTGGAACAGATCCCTGAATTCAAAAAGGACAAAAAACTGTTAGTAGGGCACCGCGAACTTTAAGAGCTCTGTGACCCTTCCTTTAAATAACAACGTAGGGTGGGGCACACTTGTACCCCAAGCCAATCGCAAGCTAGGGCACCTCTGCCAACTTAAAAAAAATATTCTTCTGTTTTAACTCAGTTTGTTCCATGTACTCATTTATTTCTTTTTTTCTTTTCACTTCCATATTATCCAGAAACTTAACTCCACACGCTGGATAATTTGCCATTTCCCAAGCTTCTCATGCTGGGAACGGACCGGTTTTACCAGTTGCAGCAGCTACCCCTGAGGAAGGGCTCTCAGGGCTTGAAACGCATTGGGTCTTTTAATAAACGCTGCTATCGACGAACCATTTTCATTGGTCGTGTTCTTGTAAGAGGCCTGGAGTGGCACAACTTGGGCATGAGAAACTTGGGAAATGGCAAATTATCCAGCGTGTGGAGTTAAGTTTCTCGATAATATGGAAGTGAAAAGAAAAAAAGGAAATAAATAAGTACATGGAACAAACCGAGTTAAAACAGATGAATATTTTTTTTAAGGTGGCAGAGGTGCCCCAGCAATGAGATTGGCTTGTGGTACAAGTGTGCCCCACCCTACATTGTTGTTTATTCAGGTGACAGGTGGGCATGTCACCCAGCCAATGAGTGCGCAACAGTGACCGAATACGAAATTAGGACAAATACGGATTATCAGAAGAAGCAGGTGTGCATCCCAACACGACTATTGCCTTCCTTTAAATAGACACGTTATATTCCCTCATTTTATTGAGTTTACAAAAACCCCGCCCTGCCAGGATTTGGACTTGTGAGCTGTAGTTTGCACATACACGTCTTCAGCAGGTTGCATTACAGGAAAGGGGTTGTGTTATAGGCAAACTGAATCTCTCAAACGTCTCGAAAAGATTGTGAAACATCGAAATACTAGGCGGCACTCTTGGGAGAAACATAGCAGCCCCAAGACATAGGAATAACTGTTAGCCAGTTCTGTCTTCTGCTGTTTCACCCCGCTAGATAAAGCATTCTGGCACCTTTAGGTCCATTCCTAACTAGGAAAGTGAAACTACAAGTCCCAGCATGCTTTTTGCAAAATATATTAGAATCAGAAAATGTAAGGAGAGGAGGATGAGTCGGGGACTTTCTCTTGTGTGAAATATGAAGTGTGCCAGGTTAGGCTGGTAGTTTGTACGCCTTTAAGGGCAAAGAAGGTTAAGGGACTGAATTCGAGTTTGGTGGATGGGATACAACGTCACAAACGTGAAGGTTATCCCGTCCGCATTATTACCAAGTGCAATGGGATATAATATATTTGTAAAATGCGGTGGGCGGGATATCCGTCACGAGTGTCCCCTCTACCAAACTCTAAATCCAGCCCTAAGTTAGGAAAGGAGGAATGACATGGAAAGGAATGAGTTCGTAGACTTTTGAATACAATGAGCTCCCCCAAAATACTCTAATACTTCGATGATTTTGGGGGAAAGAATGGGCGAGGCAGGGAACCGATTAGGGTGACCAGATGACTCCATGCCGCTGGATAGCAGGTTGTCCTTTCCTGGGCTTTTCTTTTACCAGTTATTACTTTCAGGCGAATTTGTGCAATTGGCTTCATTTGAATGAATTCATACTTCATAAGGGGAGCAGAAGTGGGACAGTAAACCAGGTTTCCCTCCTCTCAGTAATGTCAATACACAAGGCCTGGTTACACATTACACATAAAAGCTTAAATTGTATGGAAAAGTCGCGCCATTTCTTTCTCGGTGGTACAGGGTTTGCTATCTGGTCATATACCTCCCATGTGTGAAATTTTATATATGCACAACCAATCAAAACAGGCCGGAAATCCACAAAACCGTCACAACTATGCATTCATTTTCCTCAATTGCTATCATTACATCATTGTTAATACTAGCGGATTTTGAATTTTTAGAAAACTTTTATAGACAACGATCAAGCAGAATTGTAATCAACTAAACAAACACAGTGCAATAAAACTAGATTGCACTGTTATTGTAATGATGTGTATAAACCAGTACTCAAAATTGGAGCTATATTGTGCCCATCTAGTGCACCCACTTTTTCACAGTGCCAACCGTGATACATCATACTGTGTATCCTACACAAGGAAGAATGGTAATGAAGCATTCCTTTGGGCCATTTCTATGTAGACCAAAACCCACAATGCAACAGAGTATAAAGGTTTCCATTGCTGAGGTCAACCAATTTTAAAATCTAAGCTGCCTGGAACAGATGGGTATAGTGTTACTCCTTCATCTCCCTATCTTATGCCATTCAATTAAATTGTTCAGGCCATCTTGGTCAGTCTACTCAGAAAAATGTGAATGAAACCAATTCTCTTCTACCCAAAATGCATCGATTTGTTAAATTAAACCTGAGGCCTAGAAAACGAGTGCACTGGTGAGATGGAGTCATCTGTTCACCCTATCCACAACAGACATGAAGGAGGGATCATAAGTTGAAGAGGGATCCGAGAGTAAGAATTGGAAGCCTACAGGCCTGCACCTTAATTTCCCCAGGTGCCAGTGCTTAATTTGTAAAAGAATGAGTGCTGACGCCCAAAGCTCTGCTCAAAAGCCAGTAGCTGATGCTTTTAAATATCGGCGCGTAGAATGCTGTTCTTCAATCCACCATTTTTCTCTTTAATCTACCACCAGACACACCCTGCCCTTTTATCATACTATCGCAGGTTCCTGCTTCGCCCTTTGCGACCTTATTATGGATTTCTCTTCCTCATTCTTTCCCCTGTATGTTCTTCTCTTGCTCTCTGTGAATGTCTGATGAGGAAAAATAAGTCCCCAAAAATGAGTGGTGGTGGGCCCCACCTACAAACACTGGCTCAAATTGAGCACTGGCAGGTGCTCTGACTTCTGGTTAATTAAAATGCACTTTAATTATGGGGGAAACGCCAAAACTTCAGCCCTGCGGTGACGCTCTGCGAGGGGGCTCGTAGCTTACCTGATCATCGTCCTTCATCAAATCCATTGGGCATTTGGGCACAGCTGGGCTCCTGACGCTGTGGTCTCCCCCGACGGCGAGCTGCTCACATCGCTCGGCCGCGGAGCGGGGTCGAGACTACAGCTCCCAGCCTGCCCTGGGAGATCGCCGCCCACTTCCTGCTTGGCGCGAACGGAGGCGCATAAAGGCGGACAGCCCCCACAGAGGAGCGGGAAACGCCAAAACTTCAGCCCTGCGGTGACGCTCTGCGAGGGGGCTCGTAGCTTACCTGATCATCGTCCTTCATCAAATCCATTGGGCATTTGGGCACAGCTGGGCTCCTGACGCTGTGGTCTCCCCCGACGGCGAGCTGCTCACATCGCTCGGCCGCGGAGCGGGGTCGAGACTACAGCTCCCAGCCTGCCCTGGGAGATCGCCGCCCACTTCCTGCTTGGCGCGAACGGAGGCGCATAAAGGCGGACAGCCCCCACAGAGGAGCGGGAAACGCCAAAACTTCAGCCCTGCGGTGACGCTCTGCGAGGGGGCTCGTAGCTTACCTGATCATCGTCCTTCATCAAATCCATTGGGCATTTGGGCACAGCTGGGCTCCTGACGCTGTGGTCTCCCCCGACGGCGAGCTGCTCACATCGCTCGGCCGCGGAGCGGGGTCGAGACTACAGCTCCCAGCCTGCCCTGGGAGATCGCCGCCCACTTCCTGCTTGGCGCGAACGGAGGCGCATAAAGGCGGACAGCCCCCACAGAGGAGCGGGAAACGCCAAAACCTCAGCCCTGCGGTGACGCTCTGCGAGGGGGCTCGTAGCTTACCTGATCATCGTCCTTCATCAAATCCATTGGGCATTTGGGCACAGCTGGGCTCCTGACGCTGTGGTCTCCCCCGACGGCGAGCTGCTCACATCGCTCGGCCGTGGAGCGGGGTCGAGACTACAGCTCCCAGCCTGCCCTGGGAGATCGCCGCCCACTTCCTGCTTGGCGCGAACGGAGGCGCATAAAAACAGACAGCTTCCTCCGCATCGCGGACGCGCGCGGGCGGCACCGGGCGGAGCCCGGGCAGAGGGCGGGCCGTCTGTGGCCGTCCGGGGACGCCGAGGGACGGGACGGGCCACCCCCCTTGGTCCCTCTTCTCCGACACTACACCTAGGTACTGTACCCTGGCCATAGGGGCCTTGCATAGGGCAGTGGAGCCCCTGAAAGTTACACGCTAAACCCCCACGGCAGTACCCAAGAGGATTGGCTGAACCCAAAGCCGCACCTTGTTGTGGCGATAAGGAAAGAGACCAAGGGGGAACGATGTCCACTCATCCTAACACACGCTCAAATGGGACCAAGTCAACCAAGAGAACAACCCCTAAGATAACACGGGGGGAAATAAAGGAGGCCGCCCACGCAAAGGGGAACAAACCTACAGCAATTGACTTAATGCTAAAAAAAGTCACAGGGGAAATTGAACAAATGGAACGGAGTTTATCCTCCTCGCCAAATCTCAATCCCATCACTCAAACACCCCCTAGAGACGTACTACTAATTGATAGTCCAAACACCCAGGGCAGTGTGTCACAAACAAACTATGACACAGTGGATGTCCCTTGTGCGCAAACCTCAGGGCTAGAATCCCCCGAACTTATTGACACGGCCCCTCGAAAAGTAAGGAAGCGAGTGGGGAGGAATAAGGGTCAGCAGAGGCAGAGGAAAGCACCCCCAAGATCCAACTCCCCAATAAGCCTTCAAGAATATAATTCACAAGAAAATAATCCCCGAGTTGACACTATTCCCCCAGGGTGGATCGAGATAGTAGTAACAGACATTAAAAAACAGCTAGAATCCTTCATTGCGGCACAACTAAAACCCATCATAAGTAAGGTGGATAAAATAATGTGTGAGCTCTCCAAACAATCTAAGGCATTAGAATACGCACTCGTAAAGACTCCCGCTGACCAACCACAACCGACAGTAGAAACCATAAATGATAAGGTAAACACAAAGAGGGCCCAAAATAACAACTGTGTTAGCCATGCCCAACAGACTATAGTTCAGATTCATGAGGCCCCCAGCACTGTCCAAAACCCCAACGGGGATACAAACGATAACCATAGAGGGAGACATCAACAAGGTGCGAATAACACACAGAGGGAAAAACCTCCCATACAACCACTAATGCAATGGAGACAAGACGAGCGCCTGCAGAGAGAAGGGAATTACAATCACTGTTATACAGACTCTGATCCCTTTAATAACACCAATACTCAGGCACCACACTTAGATTTACCCCCCGAGGCGAATCCCTTTGTAATAATCTTTGCAGGGGTCCCAGAAAATAGGCCCAATGAGAGAGAAACACATCTACAATTGCACTCAAGAATTTCTAGATGGTTGAACATCCACAGACCCTTAGATACTGGGGAAAGAGGAGAGATTCTAAGTGTAAGAAGGGTAAACTGGGTTGGGAGGAGAAAGAAAGATATCAGAGGTGACTGTATAGTCGCAAACTTCACAGACACTAGTCTGGTAGAGTACATCCTAAAGAATTCCAACAGGAACCAAACCAGCACGATTTGTGCCCTCCCACTTGGGTATTTCTACCCAAGGACACGAAACAACAATCGTGGGGAGGATGAGGGAGGATGGACACTGGTTAGATCACAGCGCCCACACAGACCTAGACTAGCAAGCCACCTCGAACAGCCCTACCCCCAGCGTGACTACCCTCAATGGAGAAACAGATATGCCCCATTTCAATCTCTAGAGGACATAGATTGACTCAAACTTACTCCCTCCACTCAAAAGAACATAACAGGAAGCCCGGCCACTAGTTGCTATCTTGGCCCACAAGTAGGGAATACAGGGGGGAGCGTGGAGAGCATATTAATCAGGGGACTAGACTCACCCCGCCCCCAGAGGGAAAAGGAACATACAACTAAACTAGATTTCCCATCAGATGGGATGGAGAGAGCAACTGAAACCCACATGGCAAGAGGCAAAGAAAAGCGGGAGGGCCTGACCATCCTTTCTTGGAATGTTGCAGGGCTGGAAGCCAAATTAAAAAACAAGGAATGGCTAGAATTTATCAAATGTTTTCATGTGATAGCGCTACAGGAAACATGGGCAAGAGACTCGGGCCCATGTCAATTGGAGGGCTACAAATGCTTCTTTAAACCCGCACAGGGTACAAACTCGGGAAGAGCAAAGGGAGGCTTAGTCCTATATGCAGACTTAGATCTGAAAGGTTCCTGGGCATTCACCGATGGTCCTTCAGATAATATACAAGCAGTTAGACTTACTCATCAGGGGGAGTGTTTACTGTTTGTGAATTTCTACAATTCCGGACCGGTGGAAGAAAATTTCCCAATCTTAGAGCAGTTGGAGACCTGTTTAACCAAGGAATTAGATCAAAGGGCGACGGGGCTCGAACCCACTGTCCTGTTGATGGGGGATTTTAATTGCCATCTATGCCCCAAATTACTCCCCTTAACCCCGGATTGGTCAGCTTGTCCTTTAGAAAAGGGCCCCCACTTTATACATACCAAAGAGGGTACACTACTGATGAAGTTATTAGATAACTTTGCCCTTACAAAGGTCATGGATTTATCCGCTCATAAGGCAGGCGAATCCCTAATACCAACATTCAAGGGAAAAGGCGGGGGATCTATAATAGATTACGTTATGATATCCGCCTGGGCTAGGGAAAGGATCATAAATACCAGGACAGAGTGGAGTCCCTTTAGCGACCACAACCCCATTATAACAGAAATTAAAGGGAATGATTTTATTAAAAAAGTACCAGGGGTGATCCAACAAGCAGAAATCCAACCAACAGATCAAGGGAGACGCCTAAGGTGGTCACTGATTAACCCCCAAGACTTTTATGTTAAATTAGTCAACGAAGGGAAAGATCACATAGAGACCTGTCTAGATGCTACAATAGAGGGCAGAGGAGTAGTAGAGGCGTTTGAATCCCTAACCAAAATCGTAGAGAAACTCCTGACAACCAAGAAGCCCATAAACCTGCAATCCATGCCCAGATGGTTTGATGCTAATTGTTCGAAAGCGTTAAGAGACTTAAAACAGAGCCTGAAAATGTCACCAAGGGACAAAAATGAAATCATTCGTTGTAGACAAAACTATAAAACCCAGATCAAGGTCAGAAAAAGTACCCTTCAAAAGGAAATCTGGGCAGACTTAAGGGAGGCCGGTGAAAACAAGGACTATACCCAGTTCTGGAAAATCATAAACAAACCATGTTTTCACGATTCAAGCTCCCCAGTCATTAGCTCAAACATTCTGCCGGAACAATGGATTGCCCATTTTAAATCGCTGTACAATCAGCAGGATGTAGACATTGGTGACGGAATATGGAGGGGGCCAAGGGCGGAAAAACTCGAATTATCCTTGGATGAAGTTCTTAAGGCAATAATAGGGTTAACACGAAACAAAGCCCCGGGCCCAGATGGAACCCCCCCGGATCTTTTCCTGAGTAACACCGACCTTTGGGCCCCAATGGTAACAAGAGTATTGAATGCAGCCATCAAAACGGGCCTGCCGAGATCATGGTCCACTGCGGTGATTGTCCCGATTTACAAGAAAGGCTGTAGGGACAGCCCGCAGTGTTATAGACCAATCTCGCTCATTGACGTCTCTGCCAAGGTACTGGGAAGGGCACTCCTTAACCGCCTACTGGACTGGACTGACACCCATAACACTCTGGTGGATACCCAGTACGGGTTCAGAACGGGGAGATCAACTACCGATCAGTGCCTCAACCTGTACCTGCTCACTGCCAAGTACACTAAAGCGTCTGAAGGTACCATGTATATGGGGTTCATGGACTTAGCAGCGGCGTTTGACAATGTTAACAGAGCCAAACTATGGTCGATCATGTTTAACTTGGGAATCGACCCGGATCTTATCAACATCCTGAGGGAACTCCATTGGAACACCACTGCCAAGGTCCGCTACAGCGCGGGGGGGTGAGTACCGATCCCTTCCTGTGCTCGGGCGGGGTGAGGCAGGGGTGTATCCTGGCACCTTTTTTGTTTTCCCTCTACATAAATGGCCTGGAGAGCGACCTAATAGCACTAGGAACTGATTGCCCAAAGGTGGGCTCACGTCATCTGCCAGTACTTTTGTATGCTGATGACGCCGTCCTCCTAGCCCGGACGGCGGTCGGACTGCAACTCCTAATCAAGGGTTTCGCAGATTTTATGCGGAAATTGGACCTATCTGTAAATATGACAAAATCCTTTATCATGATAGTGGGGAAGAAACCTCAGAAGAAATTTGTATTTAAACTAGGGGATCATGTTTTGGACAGTGTTAAAACATTCCCATATCTGGGTCTCTTATTCGATGAGAAGCTGAAGTTTGCCCCGCTGGTAGAGGAGAGGGCGAGGAGACTTGTCTCAGCAAATGGAGCCATTTCAAACTTTGCTCGCCGAATGGGAAGGTGGTCCCCTGAGCAGGTGTTGACTTTGTATAGATCAGTCAGCATCTCAAAAACTATTTACGGATCTGAAGTCTGGGGTTTCAGAGATGCTCAATTAATCCAAAGTGAGGAGGAGAAATTTTTAAAAAAACTGCTAAAACTTCCGCTGAGCACCTCCACTGCAGTAACACACAATGAGCTGGGAATATCATATATATCAGACTTGATTAGACTGAGACCCATACTGGCCTGGATCAAAATTTGGCTAAACCCCAACGCGGAATTATCCAGACAGATTATCCAGGATTGTTTGACGAAAGATAAATGCCTCCAAATCCCCTGGCTGAAATATATTAAAGATACCCTGGGTGAAATAGATGAACAAAGATTATTTTTGGACCCATCCCTGGTGGACATATATACCAGTCACTCGGTACAAGGGCAATTGCTGGATAAATTTGGTGGCAGGAGGAGGGAGCTTGACTCTATAAAATCCTC
The DNA here is from genome assembly GCF_964263255.1 of Lissotriton vulgaris. Lineage (NCBI taxonomy): Eukaryota > Metazoa > Chordata > Amphibia > Caudata > Salamandridae > Lissotriton > Lissotriton vulgaris. The sequence goes on from NC_141685.1 coordinate 919,881,879, forward strand.
CGTAGTTGCTCACTCGCTAGTCTCGAATCAAATTGGCATGGAACCCTACCTGTTTTTATTGTATAGTCAGCATGAGAGGTTTTTAATGACTCGTTTTAGGCTCAATTTGTTGCACCATAATTTAGCTCATCCATCAGGGTTTACTCCAACAATTGAGCAGAAGGGTGCCTGCGGCTGCGACAATAGGTCTCCGCAGGACACCCTTCATTTTGTATTATTGTGTCCTTTTTTTAAAACACCTCATCAAAGATTTTTAGTAGGGGTTTTAAAAGACTCAAAAATCACCCATGCCAAATCTGCTTTACTGTTTCTGCAAAGAGCCACTGAAATGCGAACCCTATGTGCTATTATAACTTTTCTTAAAATTGCTTTTAAACTGAGAAACACTATGGGCTGTTGAAATTGGTAGGCAAGGGAGACATTTATTATGTGATGCGTGGCTTTTGTATCTCATCTGCACTTTGGTCCTACTACTCACATAAACCCCTCTTTTTAAAAAGTGATGCCCCCTTACCTTCCTTTTTAATGAAGTGTTGTTAAGAAAGTTTGTGATCATGTTTTTTACTGTGATGTATTTTCATGATGGTTTTTAACCTTCGAAATAAATAAACAAACTGAAACTGAAACACTGTAATTATTACAAAGGTTTCTAAAAATATTTTTCATTGCTAATGTATATGTATATGCAAATAAACACATTTGCAGTTATATTCATATGCACATATGCCATATGCACAAGTTTCTGTTTCTGTTGCTTTAATGGGGCAAGTCGTCTCTTTAAGAAAAACATTTTATTTCAATGTTTCAGTTAAAACCACTTTTCTGTTGCAATATTAAAATAATAGCACCAGAAGATCGTGTGTGGTTTACTGTTGGAATCTTGTTTATTCACAAGCATAGATTAATGCGTAATATCCAAGCCTTTAGTAAAAAATTCTGTGAAAATGTATAGTTATTTCCAAGATATATAGAAACAACTGTGATAAGTGTTGACACGTTTCACGTCTATACTAGGTTTGTGTGGTGTGACTCAGGACAAGGCTATTATACAGTTGTGGCTGTGCTTTTTATTCAAGTTATTGCTGTTTCTGGATTAATCTGGAATCTGTATTATTTTGAGATAGATCAAACTTCATATGGTATAGATTGACCATTGGATGCAAGCTTTGTTAAAGAATGCCCTCTTTTTTCTTGTGTTGAGTTTTCACATGGGCGCTTTATTGATCCCAGCACCTGACCCCATTCAAAGGTTGCAGTAAAAGTGTCCAGAGGAAAATTTCAAAACTCAGAAGCAGCTGGATAAATATATGGTACACCCCTTTTATCATTTTAAAAAAAGTCCGAGATTCAAGCAGTGGATTTGACAAACGCCACAAGGATATCCAGAGGGTAGGGAGGAGGGCTAGACAGAAAAAGGGCACATTATAGTTGTTGTAAAGATGGTACAACCGCAGAATTACACACACAGAGTGGATGAATGCAAGGATTAGGAAATCAATAGTAGTTTTGAAAAACGTGAATCATTCCTTTTGTGAATTTGTTTTGTTTTAAAGAGGACATTGTTCAGGTGGAAACGTCCCCGGGGGAGGCTGGTGACAGTAGGTGGAAAAACCGGCTTGAGTAGAGAGTGTGGATGGATGAGCGCTCCAAGGGCCTCGGCATCACCTGCTGTAATGGGCAGGTCCCCTATTGTGGGGCCGGCATGCGATATGCACTCATCGAGGGTTCTCAGCAAAGGTTGCGGAGGCCTTGAAAAGGTGGACCGAGGCCCTAGTCAAAGAGGCTGGCTCCTCAAAAGTCTTTTTAATAAAAGTTGTTATAATAAGCACAACTCGGCAGTGCTCAAGTTCTTGTCCTTGTAAAGATGATAGGCGTGGCGCCGTCGAGCCTTCTCCCACATCGCTCCTACAGCGTGGAATGGCCGGCTGCTACACATCAGAGCCTCCTCCTCACTTCCTGTATACTACAAGAAGCTGAAGACCTTTCAAAGCGGTCCCACTGGGCCCTAGGTTTGGCTAGACTCACACCTGCTCAGTGCCAGGATACCCTCCCGGGTGATAATGCGCTCTACAGATCTGCATAACATAACATAACATAACATATAACGTAACATAACCTGACATAGCATGCAGCACACCGATCCAATTCTTTGCATACACAATAGCCTAGGGTCTATATTGGCCTGGTCTTGAACTTTACACTGCCTGCTGAAGATGGAGACCTGGATTCTGAATCCCAGCATCCCCTCTTTTACCAGCCCGTGTGACCCGTGTCACGTCACTTCCTCCATGTGCCCCAGTCTTCTGAGATGAAGTTGCAGGTGCCCAGAAGTTCAGTGCGCTGCACAAAAGAGTCGCCGGTCTGATTTTCCGAAGAGTGGCCCCTGGTTTTCCCAGGCCAGTGTTTGCTTTCATTTCTGATACCAAATCTTGTTTCTATACAAACAAGAAAAAAAGGATTTCCCGTCAGCCTTTATCAGCCCAGCCAGGGCTCCCTCATAGCCAAAAACAATGGAAAGAGGGACTTGAACTAATGCCACTATAAGCCGGGGCACTATCACTGTGTTAAGAGTTCAGTATTTTGACCACAATCGCTGCGCAGAGTCTTTCAGAAGCGGCAACATGGAAGAGGGGACAGCTTCACCAGGGAAGCCACTCACGGCTTCCAGTAACACCCACCTTGCAGAAGGTCCAGTTCACCAGAATCAGAATCATAAACTTTTATTCGATTATCAAAAATTTACATAATCATAAAAAGTACAGTTTAAAAAGAACCATCATTTTTGTACTGGGGTTTACATTTTAAAATTTACATCTTAAAAAACAATTTTCGATCGGATTCTTGTTACTGTTTTTAAAAAAGTCACTATCATTTTGGCTTCATGCGGGTTTGCCGGTGATTGTAGATAGGCAAGCGCTGGATATGTGTTTCTAAGGCCACTTAGTCGCAGAAGGGGAAGGATCCATTTTTTCCTGGCCACACTGTAGTATTTACAGAATAGTGTGACGTGGACTGTTGACTGCTTAGAGAGCCCATCGCAAGGACAACAGTTCATGATCCGTGACCAGTTATTCTGTTCTGGAAATGAGACCAGGCGAAAGAAGAGATCAAACCGGAGTCTAGTCAATAAGAACTTTTCGTGATTCGAAAGAAAGAACGTGAGGTAAGGCTGTATCAGCTTCTCTGATTGCAATTTAGAGATTTTTTCATTTTGTGTTTTCGCTATCTCTGCTTGATTCCGAAGTTCTCTCAGGTGGCCTAGACACAGTTCTTTCAGCTGTTTCCTGGATATATCTTCAATCGAAGATGGATCAGAAAAGTATTGCTCACGGTTGAGATCTTGAAGAAATTTAAAAACGTAATTAAGCCAGGGAATTTTTCTCCAGTGAGTTAGGCTAAGACAGTCTGTGATGAGGGCGCGTGATACATGGCTTTCTGGGTTGCACCATATGCGATGCCATAGGATGAGAGGTTGACAGCGTATGGTGTCTGTGACGAATTCCATCCCTAGCTCTCGATGAGATGCTAATATCGGAGAGCTTTGGGGGAGAGCCAGTACGTATTTAATAAAGGCGTTTTCCGTAGCCTGTAGTTGCTTGATGCACCCATAACCCCAGATGCCTGCTCCGTAACTCGCCACGCTGTGGCATTTTGCGTAGTATAAAGTTATGAGTTCTGACGGAGCAGGTTTGCCTAGTTTCCTGGAGAAAGCGCAAAGTGCAGATGTTGCTCGACGAAAGTTAAGGTTTCTGGCTTCTATGGCTTTTCGCCAGGTCATTAAATCGTCAACAAGTATGCCCAGATATGGATATACTGACGTTTTTTCCAGCTTAATATTGTTTATGTATATGGATTTTGTGTTCCCTGGTTTGGATCCTATGGACATTGTAAATGTTTTCTTTGTGTTTACTTTTAGTCCCAATGAGTCCATAAACGTCACATATTTGGCCAGCTGTCGTTGTAGTTGGTTGGCTGTTCGGGCCAGGATGACCGAGTCGTCGGCGTAGAGTAGGATGGGTATAGGGCGGCGAGCTATTTGCGGGAGGTCCTGGCTCCCTGCCAACATTGCTTCTTCAATCCCGTTGGTGTATAGGTTGAATAGGAAGGGAGCCAGTACACACCCCTGCCTAACTCCACGCGTGATTTTGAAGGGGCGCGATATGTCGCCGCCAATGCCGTAACGCACTCGGCCTTCTGCGTTGGTATATAGGCCCCTGAGAAAGGTCAGTATCTCTGGATCTACTCCGAGATTCGACATAATTTCCCACAGTTTGGCGTGCTGAACACAGTCGAAAGCCGCGCTCAGGTCTACATAGACTAGATAGATCTTCCCCTCTTTTGCGTGGGCATATTTCCCAGCCAAAAGCGTCAGGTTTAGGGCTTGCTCCACCGTACCGAGTCCCTTCTGGAAGCCGTATTGCAGATCAGTGAAGATGTTGTTTACCTTGGCCCAGGTTTGTAAGCGGTCCAAAAGTAGTCGACCTGCAATTTTGCCCGTAGAATCCAGAAGGGAGATCGGCCGGTAGCACGCTGGGTCGTTTCGGTCCCCTTTCTTAAATATTGGCAAAAGAGTGGATGAGGACCAAGAGGGAAGGAGACCGACTTGAGCGACTGCGGTCATTACCCGGGTTATTATTAATGACCAGTAGTCACTATTGTGCAAGAACAAGTCCATAGGTACCCCGTCCGGGCCGGGAGCCTTGCCAGTTTTTGACGCTCGAATTGCTTTTCTAACCTCGGTGACTGTAAAGCGTAAGTTGATTGGAAGAAGATGGGTTTCTGCCTCGGCCACTTGCTCTGTTTGGGGTGTGTCGGATGCCGGGCCGAAAATTTTTGTGAAGTGAAGGACCCATTCATTCTCTGACACTGCGACATCGAGGTGGTTTGGATCGGTGTCATTTTCCAAGAAGGGTGATCTAATGGTCTGCCAAAAAGTGGTGCTGTCCTTTTTTAATGCGCTCTCGTGCAATTGGCACCAAAGGTCTCTCTTGATCTGACGCCTGCGTTCTTTCCTTGTTTCATTATACAGTTTCCTCCGGGAGGAGATTAGTTGGGCGTCTCTTGGTTTCTGCCGAAGAGCTTCTTTTAAAGCTGAAAGGGCTTTTGTGCAGTCCGAGTTAAACCATCTGTTGGTTTGGGATGTAGGTTTGTTTGCCCTGTATTTAACTAGTTCGTCTCTTATGGCCCCTTGTATGTTATGGAAGGAGGCGATAATTAGTTCAGGAGAAGCTTCTGCGGACAGACAGTCCCTTTGCCAGGGGAGCGTTTTTTCAAGTATCCTTTGCGTAGTCGTCTCAGGGTCGACTTTGGCCCATTTAATTGCAAAACCATTCCTTTTCTTTAATGATATTGTTTGCTGATCGAGGGAGCTAGTTCTCGTTGTGGGAGGTCCTGCTTTCTCCATTGTGATCTCCACGCTTAAAGGATAGTGGTCGCTGATCGGGCTCGACCCTACTTTGTAGTTTGCTAACGTGTTCTTACACGTGTTTGAGGCTAGGATGAAGTCGATGGTAGATGTGCAGCCTCTCCCATGGAAGGTGGGTTGAAATTCCTGTACCGGGTCCACTAGCTCATTTACGAAGTCTAAGTCCAGGGTAAATAGAATTTCGTTCAGCTTATTTCCACTTTGTGAGTGTGCAAAGTGAGGCACCGGATTGCCGAATACAGATAGTAGGCCACAGGTTCCGGTTTTGTGGTTTGGGCATATTGGCTGGTTAAAGTCTCCTCCCCAAATGATTTTTATTGTTGCACTTGGATTCGAATTTTGCAGTGTGGATATATGGACCACCATTTCATCCAGGTTTATGCAACAGTCCTGGGTGCCTGTGTTATTGTAGTAGTTAATGAGTATGTAGATATTCCTTGATGCAGTGGTGAGATGTGTGATTTGGATGACCTGGAAGGCAGATGTTTCTTTTATTAGTTTTACCGTGGCTGCTAGAATGTTAGAGAAGTAGATCATAAGACCACCTTTTGGTCTTCCCATTGTGCTTGGCGTTGCTTTGGTGAAAAAAGTCTTGTATCCCGGTAGATGTAGGGGGGATAGACGCCAGGTCTCTTGTAAGCACAAGATTTGATGGCTTCGTGCTATTTCCAGCCATTGAGGACATGTTATTTTGCTGGCTAAGCCTGCGACATTCCAAAAAGCTATATCTACGGCAGTGGCCTCGTTAGTTGTCGAGATGGCGAGAGTGGTTTTGCCACTGGTTGTGATTTCAGTGGTTACAGATTGCTCAGTTAGTGGTCTTGCGCTCGTGGCCGAGATCTCTGAGGGACAGGGGGTTAAGAGATTGTTTTGTTGAGTCATAGAGGACTCTGCTAGCTCAAGCTGTTCAGGTGGAGTTTTCTGGTACTTATTTGGGGCTAGGGAATGTGAAACGTCAGCTAAGTAATGAGGGGCAGCTGTAGGTTGATTCAGATCGACCGTGGATGGTCAATCGATCATATCGAGACACTCGTAGCGGTTGTGGGTTGGGAAGCCTTGCCAACCTTCATATGCGGGATAAGGTCTATCCTGCCAATATGGAACTTGGGTATCAACATACCTTTCTCTTGGTCCTCCCCTATCTGGGTACTCACAGGGGAAGTCCCGCCGATTCCACGGTGTTTGACGCCATGGATCCTGATTTCGTCGGGCTTTGGGAAGATGGTGCCATTCCCAAGGAGGGGGGTTGAATTGTTGTTTCATTGGGGGGTAGAACTGAGAAAGGTGGCAGGCGTCTACTCCTCCTTTTTTCTCGAGTTGTGGCCAGGCACATATATAATCAACCGTTGCGGGATCTTTGCAAGTTACTATAATACAATCACCGCGTATTGATTTCTTGGTTTTGCCTATCCAGGCTACCCTACGTGCTGATATGATCCCTCCTGATAGGTGGGATTCAAGAGGTCTATTTATGCTAAGCCACTGCATGGCTTTGTTTTTAAGTGACCATGCAGTTTCTGGGGTGTCGTCTACTAACTCGGGTACTCCTGTTAAAACTATTGTGAAGGGAGTAGCTTCAGGGGGCAGGTGGGCAGGGCGTCTAGCTGGAGGATATTTTTTCGGGGTGGTTACCGATGTGATCTTTGGTGTTTTTTGGAGGGGTAGGGAATTCGTGGGCTGAGAGACGGGTTTCTCCTGGGGAATTCTACTAGAATCTAATTTTTGTGCTGGACATGAGCTTTGTGACTCAGCCTTACTTTTAGTATCTATCTGTTGCCCTTTGCTTTGTTGTAGTGACTTCTGTTGTATTGGTTTCACCTGCTGGGGGTGAGATGCATTTGTGTTTGATTTGGGCGTGATTATCGGTGGATTGGGGTTCGTTTGTACTGTATGTGTTGCGTTTGTAGGATTAGCTACTTTCTGATTTTGTTTCTGATTTTGCTTTTTTGATGGGTATGTGGTGTTTCGCTGTCCCTTTACATCTATCCTGGTGTTTGTGTCTAAGAGGGTAGCTGATATTATCGTTAATTGAGCCTCAAGGTTTCTTATGCTCAGCTGAATGGGTTTCAGATATTGGTAGAGTAAGTCTTTGGTGGTAGTTAGCACTTGAGTTGTGATGCTACAGGTCCTACATTGCTCAGTTTGGTTATTCATGTTGGATATTGGCTTGTGCGGAAGAGTGCAGTCAGGAATATGTAGTATGCTGTTAGAACATGGGGAGTTTGAGTTATTCGCAGATGAATTTTGTGTTTTTTCGCTGCGTGGTAGTCGGGTTTCTAAAGTTGCCCCTTCCCGTACGTCGTGCTGGGGTAGGTTGTCGTGTGTTAGGATATCTCCTTGCGATTGACAGCCAGCTAAGTCTGGAGTTGCTTCCAAATCTTCTGATGATAATGATGAGGATTCCAACTCGGAGTGAGTAACTGACAGGTCAACTACAGAAGGAACAGTGTTGAATTCCGTGGTTAGAGGGAGTACTGGGAGTGAGCTGTTTTGGGAGGTCAGATTGATTGGAGAAGCAGCGTTCGCTATGGCGCCGAGTGATGAGCGCTTGGCATTTGCGCTCATGAGGTCCAATGAAACCCTCTTTTCCATGAGGGCTATGCTTTGATTTATTGTTTCATGGACCCGCGATATAAACAGGTCAATGGGGCCTGTTACCTGTGCTACCTCCTGCGCGTGTTTGGACTTCGATTTGGATTTAGAGGTACTTCTGGTTTTGGGAGGCATGTTGTTTGTTACCGGGTTGTCGAAGTAAGAGAGATGGCCCGGTCCGGTCTCTACCGGGCACTAACGGGCAACAACGGGCCCGCCCTTGGCCCGGGCTTCGCCCCGGGCTCCGACCCGCGCGCGTCCCGCGATGCGCGTTAGTAATGCGGTTAAGTGGTTGTTGGGTGAGAGGGGGCGGGCACTGGGAGGGGGCGCGGCTCGCACGGGAAGAGGCAACAGCTGATGTAGCTGATAGCTGAGCCTCGCAGTCCCGGAGCCGCGCCTCGCGCCTCCTCTGCGGCCACGCTGATGTTCTTCCTCCTCACCTCCTCCTCTCAGGCTGGAAGCGGGTTAGTTCAGCAAGCTACTCCTGTAGCGTCAGGGAATGCGATGCAACTGGCAGGGAACCTCAGTGCGAGTGGCGCCCGCGTAGCGGGAGCCGCGAGAGGTTGTAGGCAATTTGGTGGGGGCAGGCACTGGGAGGGGGCGCGGCTCGCACGGGAAGAGGCAACAGCTGATGTAGCTGATAGCTGAGCCTCGCAGTCCCGGAGCCGCGCCTCGCGCCTCCTCTGCGGCCACGCTGATGTTCTTCCTCCTCACCTCCTCCTCTCAGGCTGGAAACGGGTTAGTTCAGCGAGCTACTCCTGTAGCGTCAGGGAATGCGATGCAACTGGCAGGGAACCTCAGTGCGAGTGGCCAGTTCACCAATTCCAGGTGGTTTCTAACGGACGTCAGTTGCTGGCTTATTGTGTGTGTTATAAATACGAGAATGAATAGCTGTGTTGATCCACCAGCACTCAAACCCTCGAACCTGTGCCAATGAAGTCAAACTCTCTCTCTCTCTCTCTCTCACTCACTCAGTCACTCACTCACTCACCCACCCTCCCTCCCTCCCTCCCGCCCAGGGCCGGACTGGCTACCGGGCAGTTTGGAATGCTGATGAGATGGGGGCTGGTTTCGTTAATGGGGACCTGCGTGAGCTAACCGACATTCTTTTTGCTTTCAGTATTTCGAAGCACACGCAGTACTGCATGAACAAAATCAGCCCCCACTGCAGTAAAATCAGCCCCCAGCTCTGCAGCATTCCAAACTGCCCAATAACCACCCTGCTCCCCCCTCCCCCCCTCTGGCTTTATCTTTCTTTCTCCCTCCTTTTCTCTTTTTCTGTATCTTTCACCTCCGTTCCTTCTCTCTCTTTTTGTCTGTTTCTGTCTCTTTTTCTCTATCTTCCACTCCCTTTTTCTCACACTATTCCTCTCTTTCTCGTACCCACTTTCTCCCCTCCTCACACTATTTTCCTCTCTTACTCTTACTCTTCCGCTTCCTTTCTTGCTCTGGTTCCCTCACCCTCTCTCACACACTGTCTTCCTCTCGCTTTCTCACTAACGCTCTCGGTGTATTCCTTCCATTCTATTTCTCTTTTACTCTCGCTCACACAGACACGATTTTTTGCTCTCTGTTTTTCTCACTACCAATAACACTTTTTGTTTCACTCTCTTTCTCTCCATTTCTTTCTCATGGTCGTGCACACTCTCATTCTCCCATTGTACATCTTTCTTTCTCTCTCGGTCACTTTCTACTCACTTTATCTCACTCTTTCATCTCCCCTCGGTTTCTTTCACACTCCTCTCTCTCCAGGGCCGGACTGGCCGTAGCGGGCACCGGGTAATCCCCCAGTGCGCCGCATGGGTGGGGGCCGGTTTGGGGCCCCTGGGGGCCGTTTCTGTTACAGGGACGTTTTTGCAGCATAGCTGCAAAATCGTTCCTTTAACAAAATCGGCCAAAACCCGGACCTGGCAAAGAGCTAGGCGGCACCACAACCCCCGGGAGGGAGGAGGGCTGGCCGAACACTTTGCTAGGGCCGGTTTTGGTTCCTTGTCCGGCCCTGTCTCTCTCCCAAACTTCCTGCTGTTGACACTGTCTCATCCCCACTGTCCTTTGACATCCAGTTAAATTGACAATAACACTTGTAGCAGCTGCCGCTAATAAGCTGGTAAAAAGGGTCTGTGGGTTTAGCATTAGGAGTGGTACTCCTGTGTAACTTGTAGCCAGGGTCGGAGTGGTAATGAAGGCAATCGGGAAATGGCTGAAGGGCCGGTAGCTGAGTTCTAGCTGTGGGCCGCTTTTTTGGGCTTTTTTCTGTGCTGTTAGTATGTTGCCAGCAACCCAGTGGGTGCCTGAGTGGCCTTTTTAGAGGCAGATGGGTGAAGGTATCACTCCCTTTCTCTCACTGGGCGCGCCCATTAATGTATGCTGATTTGCGGGGCAGGGGGCCTGAGCAGAAGCGGCCTCACTTGTTTTCAGGTGTGTTTCACCTGTGTGAACTAATCCGTGCATTGTTTTGCGGAAAGGCAATATGCAAATGTAGCCCACTTTTTTTTGCGTGCCCGGGACAATTTTTAATCCCAATCCGACCCTTCTTGTAGCTCATCGGATCCAATTCAAGCAATGCCAACACAGCCTTTCATCATTATGAGGTGAATAGAGTGAGGGCCAGTGATTTTGTAAATAATGGTACTCGTGGTATCAGCCACAAAGGCTTAGTTCGACCTGTGATGTTTGTGTATCAGTGCTTGATTTGAGCCGGTGGTTTCCGGTGCTCGGCACTAGCACTTAATTGTCAACACCTGCACTTATGACAGCTGCCACATGGTGGTGCTACTTGTATAATTTAGAGATAAGCAGAACAGCAATTGTTTAATAATTCGGTATACATTAAAAACAACTAATACCTGCCGCCAAGCCATTCTTATATCTTTGGGGGCCGTGAATAGTCTGAATTGTCACATTTGTAAAAGTGTGCTGGTTAGTAGTTGTGTAGGCATTGTCACTGGCAACGCTGGCAATAGCAATGGGTAGTGCAAGGTGCAGTGGCCTCCTGACAAGGGCCCTAGCACTTATTGTTTTTCAAATTAAGTACTGAGTATTATTTAATTTGTAAATAGAATTGCTAAAACAACAAGTAGATATCATTATGAGGTGAATACAGTGAGGGCCCGTGATTTTGGAAATAATGGTACTCGCGGTATCAGCCACAAAGGCTTAGTTCGACCTGTGATGTTTGTGTATCAGTGCTTGATTTGCGCCGGTGGTTTCCGGTGCTCGGCACTAGCACTTAATTGTCAACACCTGCACTTATGACAGCTGCCACATGGTGGAGCTACTTGTATAATTTAGAGATAAGCAATTGTTTAATAATTTGGTATACATTAAAAACAACTAATGCCTGCTGCCATTCTTATATCTTTGGGGGCCTGGAATAGTCTGAATTGTCACATTTTGTAAAAGTGTGCTGCTTAGTAGTTGTGTAGGCATTGTCATTGGCAACGCTGGCAATAGCAATGGGTGGTACAAGGTGCAGTGGCCTCCTGACAAGGGCCCTAGCACTTATTGTTTATGAAATTAAGCACTGTGTATTATTTAATTTGTAAATAGAATTGCTAAAACAACAAGTAGATAGCTTGGTTACTTGAAAGCCAATGTAATACCTTAAAAGCGCGAGTGGACACACTGGCCTCTCCCTGTTTCAATCAAAGCTGTGAAGGTTTGGGCCATACAGTCACTGTTTTGGGTCAGTGCCTGGAACCAAGGGGAGGGACGTAAAAGCCAAGAGCTACAAACTGAAAGCATGAGCAAATGGGGGAAACAAAAATTAACAGGAGCAAGGGCCCTATGTCATTGCAAAACAGAGCGTGTGCCAACCTAAATGAGAAAACTCCCAAAAACTACACACTGGTGTAGACTATTTGTGCAAACCTTCTAACAACTCTTTACATCAATCCTGGCTTATCCCTCTCCAGTAATAACAACAATATTGAAAATCACCATTTATACAAATAAAGATGAAGAGAATGGCCTCTCTGCGCTTAAAATATTGGTGTTATTACACGGAGTGGCAACTGATTCCCCATCATTCACCTCCAGAGGAGGTGACATTACTGGTTTCCTAACAAAACCATCTTAAAAAGAAGAAGCAAGACAATCAGATTTAATTTCCCATCTTCCATCTCCACAGGTAGTGACATCACTGCAATTCCCAGCACTCATCTGCACAGGAAGTGCCATCACTCCCTGCCCTCTCCTAAATTATTCAACACCTCAGAACATCCCACCCCCTCGGTGTCTCTAGCAAAGTATAGACACAGACAATGGCATTGCCTTTTTGGGCAGACAGAGGCAAGGGTATTACCTGTTTGAGAGGAAGGCAAAGAAAGAAAACAATTGTTGTTCTACTACTCTGATTACTGGGGACAGTGTGTCCTGTTCTTGGTGCCCTCACACACCCGAAGGATGTCATGCTTTATCATTGGGCTATTGCTCCTCGTCAGGCCGGCGCTGCAATGACCTAGGGGTCCCCCGAAGGGTCACTTTTTTGGAGATCTTTTTGGGATAAAGCTGTATGAGTGCGTGGGGGTGTGTGGCAGTGGTGTCCTAAAGTGAAGTTAAAAAATGACTGGAGGGGTACCTAGGGATTTTATGAAGAGAGTACCTCTGTCATTATTAAAAACCAAAAAGGTGGTGCTGCTGTGAGGGATATGATGGCCCTCTGTAGCTAGGTTTGTAACACACCGCTAGTGGGTATGTGTTTGAGGTCGACATGTTTCGCACAATTTAGCAGTCTCAGGAGGACATCCCATGCGCTTCTTCAGGACCTGAAAACATGTGGTGATAGATAGGAAAAATATGTTGCCTGGAATAATTTATCTAGTGCCACAGAGAAGGTAAGGAAGTAGTATTCCAAGTTAAGTGGGAAGAAATCCCCATGAGAATCGGCTGAGGGTCCCTCGAGGAGACGGCGTGAGGTCGGGTAGGTGCACTGGCCGCCAATACCTACGAGGAACTAACTCTAGGGACCCTCAGCCGATTCTCATGGGAATTTCTTCCTGCTTAACTTGGAATACTACTTCTTTACCTTCTCTGTGGCACTAGATCAATTATTACAGGCCATATATTTTTCCTATCTTTCACCACACGTTTTCTGGGCCTGCCTGAAGAAGTGCATGAGATCTCCTCCTGAGACCGCTAAATTGCGGCGCATCCTTCTGCACACGCGATTTGTGACAACACAAGTATCTTTTTAAAAAGGGTCTCATAGCAGGATTGAGTACTTTTTTGACGAGGTGGATAGCTGGTACGAGGGGCCGTGGCTACTACCCGTCTCTGTGTATACAAAACAAGAGTCCAGAAAGGTGGTTTATGACCTCAACCCCTGACGAAATTGCCACTAAGTAAATCAGGCACTGAAACATGTCGGCCCATCTTTAATTTTTCTGCAAACATGCAGTTGGTTTTAACTTTGAATAGGCCCACGATTTGTGAATAAAGTTGGCACCTGGTGGACGTGTGGCCTATCTCAATTTTAATTTCATAGGGTATTTTTTTTTTGTTGATACACACAAAACACTATTCTTCGCCATGTTTGTTCTTGACACTAAGTATTTTTTCACGCGAGATAGCGACCTATGATGAAAAAACGTGGGCACAACTGGTGAGAACCAACCAGCAAGCTCCTATGGTGTAGTGCACGTGAGGTGCTATCTCGTCCTTTCACAATTTTTTGTTGGATTTACACCTGTTTAAGTGGAGGGTATTCTTGGGACACAGTGACTAATAACCTTAAACTTTTTTTAACTAAATTACAATGTTTTGGGCTATAAGGATTTGGGACAATACCTTTGAAAGAAAGTAAGGGTTGTTGGTGGAGTATATCAATAGAATTCCCACTCCCATTCCTCCATATTATAAAAGTGTAAGCCTGTTTTGATCAGGTCTTTTTTTGTTGTTGATTTATTATTTGAGTGGAGGTAGACCTGATCATTTTCTTTCCCTCCTTATTGTGCGAGAGAAATTAAATAGTACAGACCTGTCTCACTGACAGGAACCATGACCACTTCTAAATCCAACTTTCACCAAATGCCTGTTCAATTGGACTCACACTGGACACCAATCTCACCCTGAAGGAACACATTTTCAAAGAACAAACAGGGCCTGGTACCAATTCTCTAATCTAAACACATAGTGAAACAGTTTCTTCAAGAAAGTAACTTCTGAACTACTGTTCAAGCCTTGTACTCTTCCATCTGGATGGTGGTAACATTGTGCTCCATGGTCCTTCCAGACTCCCCACTGGCACCCCTTGAGAGCGTCTTACATGCTGCAGCATGTCTCATCCAAGGCCAGAAGAAATATGATCACATCATCCCTATCCTGATGGAACTCCATTGTCCCCATTGCTGTCCCCCACCCTCTTTAAATCTGGCCGCAACACTTACAAAGCCAACAAGACCAATACCCCTGCTTATCTTGCAAAGAAGCTCACCATTTCTGGGGGCCATCAGAACAGCCGCAGGCAGGACACCATCAGACTGCAGACTAAGAAGTGTAAAAAAGAAAAAACAAGGCTCACATCTCATAAATTCCACATCCATACATACAGACACTCAAATGGAATGAAGAGGGTGCTTTCCTCACAGCTGTGGAGTTCATGTCCAGAAACCTAATTTCAACCGTTGAAGTGGCTAGACTCTCCAACTGGTGTCTTTAAGAAGGGTTGGCCAATCAGAGACTTTTTATAGTGCCTTATACCGTTAAGGTGGCATTGTAGCTCTTATATACTAGATGATTGGCGAATACAATAGTTAAAAGAGGCTTTGATTTTCAAGTGCACCCGGTACTGAATTGTTGCTTTTTTTAATTGGGCCACAAAGGGTTTGAGAAGCACTGATTTCAAACACCCGATGGATGTGGGCGGTTGCGTGTAGCCCAGGTGGGTTCTGAAATCATGTGGGCTTTGCCAAGGGCCTTTATATGCAGGACCTTGTATGTTTTACACATCACTTTACCGACTCCATTGAGTCAGTTAGCGTGGAAGTCTGGCAACCCTGTGGCCTGTGGGTCTAGCTTTGTTTCCTGTTAGTAATATTTATACCCGCCACCGCGCAGGCACACACAGGATGTGCATAAACCACACGCCAAGGTGGGAGAGTGGCAAGAGATTTAACATGCTCTAGCTGTCCTCATATGATACCCGCTTCCAGGAGGTAGCACGACACATCAGCATTGCACGCCCAGCTCATTAGGCTTAACACTTGAGAGGTAGGGAGGGGGACAGAAATAATAGTCACCAATGAAGTTCATTTAATGTTTTTTCAGTCGCTCTTTGGTCACCGGATATTTGGTGAATAGGAAATGTTAAAGTAGGAACAAAAAAAAACAACGTTGCTTTATACTACTGTAAAAGGAGGCAAAAACAAACGATCGTACTTTCTTTAACTAATCAAGGTATTCAACTTCCATCCAGGAGAAGTTATGAAAAATATATTTATTAAGTAAAAAAACGAAAAAGGTTATCAAATGGACAGTTGATTAAAACGTTATAGTTGGCAAATTGTAGGCAGTAGGAGGCCCTGGTATTATGTAAGGGAAAAGTGGACCATTAAAGAAGGGGGTTCTCCAGCACCTTGGCAGAATACTGCAGCCATATTTAAAGGTCTCCACTGAACTGTGCCTTCAAAGGAGCCACTGCTCTCAATAGGGTGAATGACTGGCTGCCCCGAGACACCAAAGGTGGCCACCTACGCGGGCGGCCACCCTTAGTGCCATAGGATGGCACAGACCCAGGAGCGGTCTAGCGGTTGGGGGACCGGAGGGTCCTCCTTGTGATGTCACTTTATGGCCAGGGGGCGGGGCGGGAGTGTCTATATGAGACAGGGGGCGAGGGTCAAGTGCCCTCTTTGTTCCTGGACGCGGTGGCCAGCTGACCCTCGCTGCGGAATAACAGAAATATTGTGTCCGAAAATATATATTGTTTAAACATACTATAATATCTACTCACAAAGAGATCATATTTTTGTGAAGGATCTTCAGGATGCAAACTATATGGCAACAATGTTTGTGTACACGATATTCTGGTCTACAACTGCGGTGATGGAGTGGAGTGGAAATAGTATTTGATAATTAGATTGCCTGATGTTTTCTCCCCCTCGCACAATTGCTAACGTCTCCAATAGTTTCCACGAGCTTCATCAATTACACTGGGTGCTCCCCTTGCTTCCAGCAGCAGTTTCCTACTGAATGAAGGCCGCCTTAAAACCTGCCATAGATACTTTTTTCTGTTTATGACTCTGATCTGAAAATTCCAGAAATTATATTGCTGGATTAACTCTTTCCGAAGTATTCATCAGTTCTCGACATAGTCAGAGCCCAGAAAAGCACTTACGCCTGAAGCACATAAAGATGGCAGAAGGACATGTGCAGCTTATCAATGTAAAGTTTTTTATTGACTTGCAAACTTTAGTAATCTAAAACTCACCAATGTAAATTTTTGTATTGAATTGCCAACTTTAGTAATGTAAACCATACCAGAGTAAAGTTTTGTATTGAATTGCCAAGTTTAGTCATGTAAACCATACCAGTGTAAAGTTTTTTATTGAATTGCAAAGTTTAGTAATGTAACTTACCAAAGTAAAGTTTAGTATTGAATGGTATACTTTAGAAATGTAAAGCTTACCAATGTAAAGTTTCATATTGAATTGTAAAGTTTAGTAATGTTAAGCTTTCTTCCCAATGTAAACGTTAGTATGGAATTGTATATTTGAGTAATGTAAAGCATATCAACATAAATGGAATAATACAAGGTTTAGCAAAGCAAATATTAATAATGGGTTGTAAATTTAGTAATTTGAAGTTTAGTAATGCAATTTTTCAATAAAACACTGTGACATTAGTAAAGGTAGCGATGCAAAACTTAGATTGCTTTTGTGTACTCATGGTTCCTTGGGTTATGTTACGTTGGGCGAAATTACATTGGGGTATGTTCATAAACCTTATATAGCACATTCATTCTCCCTGGAGTGTGCACTTTGACTGTATAGTCGACATGGGCTGGAGACTTCGAGATAATGGGGTCTCATCGGCAGGTAGGTGTCCATTCGTTTAATTTAAGCATTCATTCTTTGGCCCCTTAAGCAGTATTAACTCCAGAAGTATAAGAGGTCATTGTCCATCTGGTCCTTGACATCTCCCGTACTGATGGCCCACACATCAAGGTACACCCGTAGTATGACTAAGTTTAATTAATATTTATTCAATTTAGAGAAACAAATGACATGTTGTGAATGCAGTTAGCAAAATCTCTAGTCATTCCTTCCCATAGTTTTCTCTTTCTTTGTTGTCGGAATCTGGTTTTGGCAAGATCGGTGCCTCATTGGCTACTTTCTCAGAGAGAAGATGGTGGCCATCATTCCAGTTTGCAGAGACATGACTAGGTGGTAAAGCTGGAGTCGTGGAGGTAGTGATGCTAGCTTGGGCAGGTTAATGGATCATGTTTTGTGTGGGGGGCGGTCCTCAATCACCTACGGCTGGTGCAGGAGCAGTATGTAGTGATGCCTACCTTTTAAGCCATCCAACTGGATGAGCGAATGTCAACGATCTACAAGGTTTAGTCGTTTTTTTAATATATATTGCCCAATTTAATGGCACTCAATTCACCAACCAAGTTTGTTCATCTGTTACGCAACTGGTGCTCATGTAAAGCGCTCTGATACCCAATGCCTCACGTCTAGTTTCCGCTATATAAAACTCTAAAAACACATTTTTAAAACAATGGAAGAATGGAATAATCAAACCCATGACTTTTAGATCAGTGCACTCTCCTTCTTGGGAGTGCATTACCTAGAAATTCAACCTTTGGTATGATCAAATTCAAAGAAGCAATTGATACCCACCCCAAGAGATCACAGTCCCCCTCAAAGATGTCAACGTCTGCAAACTCGTAGAAAGCTGCAAAAGCACAGGTATTACCTAAAACTGTGGAATTATCAAGTTCTATTCAACCTCTCCATCCTGGTTATCTTAATCCACAGACCACCTTGTTTCTGCGCAACACTCAAGAAGAAGTAACTTGATAACAGCATCCAAAACCCAAACTGTCAGACAAAGAATACCTGTCTAACTCCACTCACCCTTCCCTTAGGCGTGGGACATAACAGCCACTCAGCTTTCATGCACTGCACAGAGATTTCTGACATCTCAAAATACAACCAAAATATCCTAATGTTGTCAGAAATGTGGGTTAAAGACTCCTCGAAGGTGTGACTTCAAGCGCGGACGCCGGACGCAGTGGTGGAGTTGCGAGAACAATAACAAGAACATGTTAGACATCAGAAACATTCCTGTTGATTTCTATCACTTATTCCAATGCCAGTCTCTTGAAATATCCGGCCACAGGTCCTCCAATCTGAGTCTCAGTGCCATCTCTCACCCCTGCTGGTAATAGCACATCATTCATTGAAATATGAATGGAATTCATAGCAACCCAAGTGCTGATATCTGAAACCAGCGCCTTTCTTGGCGATTTCATTATGCGCTGGGGTGATTTGTAAGGCAACTGCAGTTATATAATCTTTTTCTTTCTTATTGACAATGATCTATGACAACATTGCCCAAGCCCCATGCCCTGTAAAGGTGTTAATCTAGATCTTGTCATCTCAAAGAATCAGCAGCAGCTCCTCCGCTATGTCAGTGGAGCGTTGCCCCCTGCCCCAAAAATGGCAGGAAAGGAAAAATAAAATGATATTAACAATTGTTTTATTTTTCCTTTCCTGCCGAGTCTTGGGGGCAGGGTCTGGGGGGTGACAGGCACTGAGGGAAGTGGTAGGTGCACTCCCTTCACTGTGCATGACAGTTGGAGAGAGCAGGCACAGACCCTCAGTCCGTCCTGGAGCACAAATTGAGAGCGCTCAGGCCAATCCTGAAGCTGCTCTCATGCATGAGAGCAGCTTCAGGATTGGCTGCGGGACATTCTGGGAGCCTGTACCACCTGAAGAAAAGGAGCAGAAGAGTGTGACGTGGCCGAGTATAGGTACAATTTATAAATTACTTTTTTTTATCCCCCGCGACCCCTATGTGCCCCCTACCCCCTCCCCCGCCCACCCTACCGCATGTCCAGCACACCAGCCGCTACTGCTCAGAATACTCATATGTTCGCTGAGGATCCCATCACATTTGATTGCCCCGATGTCCAGCAGATTCAATCTACGCTAGCTTTTTTCCACCAAAGACCCCTAAGCAAACAGGAAGAAAGAGTTGACGACATGATGAACATTGACAATAGCACTCCTGCCCACAGGGAAAATGGAATCTTCCCTCCCTTGAGTCCCAAAAACATAAGAATATCACAACATTTGCATGAAGATCTTGCTTGAGCAGTTCGCACTCTTGAACAGAAAGAGTCCAAAACGTTTATTAACTTGTTATAAAAAAATCCTTATATATAGAAATAATGCCTCAGAAAACTATGAAAACAACAGAGACAAGCGCCTCTCCTTTTCTGTCACAACGTATGGCTTCCAGAAGAAACCACAAATTCAACATTTTCAGAGCCTAATCATATCACATTAGATCACTTCTGGATGTTTCAGAGAATTACCCAAAGGTTTACTTCAAAGTGGTTAAACAATTAAACAGCCCGACTTCTAACACCCTAACCAATGCTCCAAAAGAAAAGTGCAAACTCTTTCTAAAGTTCTTTGCAGAGGAAGTAAATTGAACTCTCTCTTCATTTATGTCCGCCAGTACAGATGGTCATGAATTCATATTTGTGCTTGTCTCACTTTGACAAAGTCTTTAGTAAACTTATCACTTATACGAGAAATCTGAAAAGACACAATGCTGATGCCAGCGACTTCAACAACTTCAGACCTGTAGCAACTCTTCCCTTCTCAAGTAAGATGATGAAAAGCTGTGTAGTCTCCTAACTAATTCTTCACACCCAGGCAACCACCCCTGGACTATTTCCAATCTGAATTCAGCCAGTAACACCGCACAGAAATGGCCATTCAACAAGTGGGTGAAAATTATGTTTATTCCTTCGACTCTGGGAACCCCTTGTTCTTTTCGACCATTCTGTGAAATTTGATACAGTCAGCCACTGCTTGCTACCTACCATTGTGAAAGAACAAATGAGTGTTAAGTGAGTAGTTCAAACATTGATTATCTCCTATCTCTTAGAGCACTGCCCAGTGAGCAATATAGAGAGTTTCCTATTCAGCCAACCTTCCACAAGAGATTCCATAGGGCTTGACTATGTCTCCTACTTTATTTTAACCTTTACTTGGAGTATGGGTGGGCAGAGCTTGCGGAGTTGCACTACAGGGAATCCTGCGGATTTGCATAAAAACTCTGTGGTGTTATGCAAACGGGCAGAGTTGCTTCACTCACCCACCTCTTACTGTGGACCATTTTTGCCCCACCAGGATTAAAACCTTTTGTCTGTGGGTTGCACAAGTACAAGACCTCTGCAGCCCCTGCACTAGCCCGCCGATCAGCCTTACTGGCTTAAAGTGTGTCTTTATTTACTTGCCATTGCTAAGGCCTTCACGGGGTCACTCGTGTTCAGCTGCACCAAGTTTCCCAGGAACAGCAGCCGGGACAGGCTCTGGGGTCGCCGATTTGAGGGAAACCACAGCCTACAGCTCTGTAGTAGCAGCAGGAGAACGGCTCTGTCGAGCAGTACCATACACCAGGTTGAACATTCAATCCCAGCGAGAGAAGTAACTCTGAGTCCTGGCAGAAGAGTGTCCAGTTACTTAGTGGTGGGTGCCGGTAAACTCCGCTATACAGCTTAGGGGAAGTTTTTGCCAAACTCCACCCTCCAAGCAGAGTGCAGAGTAACAAAAACACAGGGAACTCTGCTGGTGTTACAGAGTTTACCAACCACCCTTAACTTGGAGGCAACTCAAGATTCTGGTTTACTATAACACTAATATGCAGAACATAACCAGATCTATTGCAAGTTCTCTCCCCCAAAACTCATCAACCTAATATTAAAACCCTAATCAGAATTCACCAATAGTTGTCTAATCACTGTCGACAACTAAACCCAACAAACGCTGGATGGCCACTTATCGCTCCATAAATCCAACAAACCTATACTCCTCTCTGATGCAAACCTCACAGAGCCATTATCGTCAGCTCGCTAAGTCTACACAGCCACATCCCTACCATGGCCAACAGTTCACAGTACCAAGTCAGACTACTTTGGAGCATCAGGTCCTTTCTTAGGTTTTGCCTAGCCAATGCTTACGAAGTAAGCATTCGCTAGAAAAAACCTAATGAGTATAGTATAGGGGTTGGAATACGCCCCCGTCATCCATTGGTTAGCTCCATAAATGGAGGCTAGCCATTGGAAGACTGGCCTGTCGGTCAATGCAGGACCAGATTCGGGGGCGTTCCCGAGAATTTTTGGCTTTTGGCGACGTCAGCCGAAAGCCAGTTCTCGGGAACGTCCCCGAGTCTGTTCCGGCATTGACGGCACCCGCCCTCAATACAGTTGCCCGAAAGCGCTCTGTTTACCGTCTTCCTAGGTTCCCCTGTAATGGGGGCGGTGGAGTAGATGGCTTCCGTGTCCCTGACTGGTGAGTAAGCTTCTTTCTGCAGTCGCCGCCCGGCCCGCGACCAGGAAGCCAGGCAGGCCAGGGGCGGAACTGCGGGACACCCCCATGACGTCATTCCCGGGCCGCGCTGTGATTGGCTGCCGGCCCGTGACCTGACGGGGAAGACGAGCTGCCCGCGTCTCCTCCTTCGTTCGGCAAATAAGCCTTTTCTTGGAAGAGTTCCCGGACGGCCGTAATTAGACTCGTGGGCAAAGTACAGTGCTGCTTTCAAGTCCTTGTTGGGGTGTGGGAGGGGGCTTGTCTTTGTATGAAGGGGCAACGCTTTTCTTGTCCATCGGAAGATCGGTTGCATGCCCTGGCGCCACCACCAGCTACAGGCCTGAGACAATCAATGCTGCAGCAGCGTGAACCCGGCGTGTCTTTCTCTCTGCATATCATACATATCCCCTGTACTCCTGGTGTGGCCACAAGTAGGACCAAATTCAAGGGCTGGCGCAGCGACAAGGGACTAAGTGAACCTATTCTTTGATCAGGGAATCGGTAGTGAGGGGTTAGCAAACACTTACGCTGAGTGTTTGAGTCCCTGATGCCTAGGAATCCCAAATCAGATATAGTTAAGTTAAATATCCGGTTTGGGGGCTGTCTTCTGACACTCTCTTGCACACAGGCTGCCTGTCTCCCAGTCCGTTACCACTTGGCCCCTCCTCCTTACTGCACGCGCACCCTCCCGGGGCAGCCGGGACAAGTTGGCGCAAGATAGAAATGAAAAAAGAGCGGAGCGCGGGCGACTCCTGAGCAGAGTCGGGGGTGACCCCTCTAGGACGGGGGACCCCCACGCCACACAGCAGGCTGTCGTGCAACTGCACTGGAGGATGGCTCGGCGGAGTCGCAGGTGAGTGTTGCTAGCGTCACCTGTGTCCACACAGCATAACCTGTGCATTGCTAGAAATCTGGGTTACACTAGAGATGTGAACTGTCAGCGACTCAGAGGTCGCTGGTCTCTGTTTCTCTCGGGATACAAGCAGGAAGCCTCCAGGTACTCGGCAGTTTTGCAAAGATAGTGCCAAAATGAACGAATGTGGAATTTGTAACTGGTTAGTTCACTCCTATGTTTATTTGTTTTCATTCTGTTATGATTTGTTTTGAGGACGGCAAGGGTCTCTGAGTCCAAGTGTTTCGCCTACTATTTATTTCTGTGTTTATACTTTTACCAGCGAGTCTCTTTCCCACTTTGTGTCTGAATCCCGCCCAGACATGGCTTCCCTCTCTTTGGTAGATGTAAAAGTTGCCCGCCTATTTCACCCACCACTTCCAATGGCGTCTATACAGTGATTCTATGCCCGAGCATTATTACATTTGTGCTTGTCTGTCCTTCGATTTTAACTTGCTTAACTAACCGACAGTGTAATATTATTTGGAATTGGATTGGCACCACTTGTACACTTCCTTCGTATCCGACGTCCAAACCGATTGTGCACACACATCATGTTTATGCGCATTATAAACGACCCTTTACTAAATCGCTTTCCATCGAAACTTACTGAATCATTTTGAGTTCAGACTTCATTTATTCTAACTTAAAATATGCGTTGCACTTTTGTTTCGCTTGTGTATTGTTCGACATTGCTCTATGTTGTCATATTGATCACGTCGTTTACCACTCATGCTTCAAGTGAATTGTTACATTTGTTATGTACAGCGAATTTTCCAAGTGTTATGAGTATTTGTATAACACACTTGTGCTACTAGCATGGCCCTGTAATACAGCACTACGTTTTTGGTGTGACTGTCTGTTGGTGGTGTGGTTCATCTTGGGACTGTGGTGTGTGGGTGTGACTGCTCAAGTGTGTGTGTGTGTGTGTGTGTGACTGCTCTAGAGTGTGTGTGTGACTCCCCCAATGTGTGTGTATGTGACTGCTCTGTGTGCCCCTGCTGCCTGCTTGTGCCTCTGTGTGCCCCTGTTGCCTGCTTGTGCCTCCGTGTGCCCCTGTTGCCTGCTTGTGCCTCCGTGTGCCCCTGTTGCCTGCTTGTGCCTCCGTTTTCGTGCCCCTGTTGCCTGCTTGTGCCTCCATGTGCCCCTGTTGCCAGGCTTGTGTCTCCGTGTGCCCCTGTTGCCTGCTTGTGCTGTGTGGGTGTGTGTGGAGGGCTCTGTGTGGCTGTGTGTGTGGGAAGCTTTGTGTGGCTGTGTGTGTAGGAAGCTTTGTGTGGCTGTGTGTGTGGGGGTCTTTGTTTGGCTGTGTGTGGGTGTGTGTGTGGGGGGCTCTGTGTGTGTTTGTGTGTGGGGGGCTCTGTGTGTGTTTGTGTGTGTCATTTGCGAGAGATAAAGCTAGTGGCATTGTAAATGACAATGCCATTTATTTATGTTAAAAAAACATAAATAAAAATAATGTCAAGAGCAATGCCAATGGCTCTAACTTTAACAAAGGCAAAACCATTGCATTGTAAATGCTTGTCCCTATTTAGGATCTTATTTCTGTAGTCTAGGCATTAGGGGCCAGATGCATCAAAGGGTTTTGCCCATTCTGTGTCTATGGGAAAATGTGTTGATGCATATGGCCCTAGATCTTTCCAGATTAGGCCACAGAAACTCTCTTCTCTTAGGATTCCCATAAAATGTTATGTGCCCAATGGGGTCTGAGGAACGCAGAATCCCTCCTCTTACAGCCTCGGCATTCAAGCAGCAATAGTTGTGAATCAGTTTTTACAGAATTAAAATTTAAAATACCTAGGCCTGTGATTTCCCGGACTTGTTACTTGGTTGCTCCTGCACACGTTACCCTGTGTTGCGCCGCCGGACCCCAGGGTTGTTGGCTACAAGGCTGTGTCCTGTTGCGTACAACACTGCATAATGATCACAGAGGTTGTAGGCCTTGTGCTGTGTCATTAACTTCAATGTGCAATAAAGGTCTTTAAAAAAAAATAGTTGTGAAGCAGTCATTCTCTGGCAGTGCAACTCTGATTCGGTCCTCCCCGTCGGCCATCCGTGCACACTGCAACATGTCTGGCGACCATCAAAAAGGAAATACAAACCCTCATTTTCGAAGGACACTATAGCTAATGGCTGTCACCGTTCTCATCGCCAATTTCCATTGCAGTACAACTCTGGAATCTCCCCTTTCTTTACTTTGAGTACGGTTTTGACCCTTAGCCCTGAAATATTTGTGAATGACGATAAGTGATTTAAACTCCTATTCTCCTAGAAAGGGTTTTAGTACATTTGGGCCAGGTTTACGCTATGGAAAACGGCAATAAATACAAAATAAAATACAGATGCCAACGGTAAGGGCCAACCCATTAATCCAGCTTGCCAACAGAGAGCTGGAACAGTGAGCCTGGAATGAATGGAGGGAAAGGGAAAACTCCAGCGCTGTGAAGCCGCTCAAATGTTACAGGCCAACACTAAATGCAAAAATACATAGAATTACATAGAGAGCTAAAAACATATCTACAAATTACAGAAGGCAAAGCAATCTACTCCTCTGCTTGTTTCGCCTGCTGTACTGCATCTTCCAGAATTGTCCTTTCATGTATGCTGAATTGTTCAATTTTGTGGCCCTAATCTAACTTCTTTGTACCTTTCACCCCCACACACCCTAACCAGATGTATCGTATTCTGCAGTACTCCCCACCACTCTACAGAGAGCTGTTCTCTGTAGCTAGGCTTGCACCATACAAATCCAAATAATATGTGTGTGTGTAAGCAATTCAAATAAACCCAGCGTGAACCATGCTGAGGATAAAAAGTTAGGACTGGCATCAGGTGTCACGCCTTATTCTCATGAAACAACCATATAAGAGTGGATAAAGCAGAGAGCAGTGAAGCTGCTGTGCAAAGCGCAGTGTACAAAGGAGAAGGCGGTGCCCTGAGAAGAAATGCAAACAAAAGGGAAAACCGCCCACTACAGGCCGAAAAGGTGGAGTAAAATGCGTTTCAAGTGAGTCCCGAGGAAGGCCTCGAGTGACAAGGATGTGACACCAGACACCTTCCTGGCGGTGCACCCACCTGGCGCAAGTGACGTCAGGCCTGGGGCAGTCAATGATACCGTAAGTGATCTCTCGCGGTGAGCAAGGGCCTCACACCCAGGCCGCACCTCTACCCCGACAGTACCAGTATTACTTGTAGGAGTTGAGTCTGGAAATCAGCTGCTGCGGTAACCTTGGATCTATGCCTCTGCAGCCCCTCACAGATCCAAGAACAGAGGTGCGACACTTCCGGGTAGCAACATATTTATGTTGCGTTATGTTAGGTTACGTTATATTATATTTGCCATATGTGTGTGTGTGTAGCACATTTCGGCCATTTTCGCCATTTATATGAGTCGTTGTTCTTAATACACCTTGCGACCAAGAGACAGAAGTTATTTCTTAGTGCGCAGTCACTCAGTGCTTTGCTGTGGCTGCCACGGTGGGTCACTGCTGTCCCATGGGTTGTCTTCTTCCTTAAGTACTTTGCAAATGCCATACTGTAGTCAGCCACGGGGAGGCACTGCATCACATCTGTGTCCATTAAACGCCATCTAATGCAAGACTTTGAATAGTCACTAAGAGATTGTGCAGCACTGGTGCCTCTCTCTCTTCCTTCCAAGGCATCTTTTAATGCCATATTCTGGCCGCTAGAAGTCTTCTCCATGCTAGCTTCATTATTGGATTGTAACATCTATATAGCGCTTACTCACTCAGCTCTGTATTGAGCACTGACGTGCTTGCTTACATTGGTAGTACGCTACAGAGTGTAAGGTGTGTGGTTGGAAGGTATTGTTTTTTGTTTTGATCCTGTGTGGTCTTTCCATGTCGTGTGTGATGACCACCAAGGTGCAGCTACGCAGCTCCCGGTGGTGTGATGAATGAGGAAATGGTGTTTGTGATTTGTCCGCCTTAGCCACTCTATTGCACCTGTGTCTCCTCCCGGTAGATTTCAGCTAACGCGATATGTGTCACTTGACATACTCAAGTTCTAGGCCCTCTAACAACCCCTCCCCACGCCACTCGCCTCTCGCCTCTCCCTCCTCTTTCCATCACCATAGTCTCTCCAACTCAGGGCCCCTCTCTAAACCCTACTTCTCTCCAAGTATCATGACATATTAACTCACTTTCCCCTATCCATGGGGCAGACTCACCCGCAGACACACTTCGGCTATTGGGAGTCAAGTGTGGAATGCGGGGGTTCAGTCCTGCCTTCATAGATACCGCATCACCTGGCAAGCACACATGTTGCTATAACTTGTTTTCATGTACCTGCCGCGGACACGCCGTTTCTTGTGTGCTGTGCTGGTTTCCCACCTTCTTCCAGTTGGAAGCCCGTAGAATCACACAAACAAAGATGCGGTGTGGTGCTGACACTGTACAGAAACTGGAGAGGTAGCGAGGTTAAGAAACTAATTTATTTTCAGGGAAAGCATGGCTGCCTGCCCCCAGCCCTGCAATCTTCTTTATGACATTTGACCCATGACAAAGAAGTAGGATACACCGAACAAAATGGCGCAATGTTAGGCAAGAGAGCGTGTTATATACTCTATCCTGAAATATTTGTTTACTTTGTAATTTCATATTTTAAAGGGAGTATCGTCAAACCACCCTGCGGTTTGAGGCACGTATATTTAATTGGCCTATTTCCATGACATTTTGACCTTTTAACCTGAAGCAATCGGAAATGTTTCAATAAAGTGTGTGTAAATATGCTGCAATGAGCAGAAAACAGTAAATGACTGAGTCAGAGTGTAAGGAAGGAGGAGAGGGGGAAATGTATGGATGAGCAGCAACCGCGAGGGAGTCCAGAGTGGAACCCATTTCGAGGCCTGGGCGAATCCGCGGAGTTCTGCTCTGCGAAACTCCGCAAGTGCAGAAAAAAACTCTGAGGCGCCCTGGGGACAGGGCCGTTTCTAGGTATTGTGCCGCCCTAGGCGAGAATTGAAAAATGCCGCCCCCTCCCTTTTTCTACCATCACTCTCTCCCCCGTCATCCAGGCTAGAAGAATAAATGCATTAGATAGTCTGCCATTTATTGCAGTATTATCCTTCTACCTGTGTTTGGTACTCATTTGTAACATGCACACGTCACTTTTCTCTTGTAACACACTGTTTTATATCTCTTACATTTTGTTTGCTTTCGATACCTGCACAAGTGCCACCAGTGCCTACGTAACGTTTATTCTTGTGTTTGAGTGTTCTCCATTTATTGCAGTATTATACCTCTATGTTAACTTTGTACGCTTTTGTAACCTGCACACATGCCACTTTTTCCTCCTGTAATGCACCGTTTGCTACCTCTTGTATTTTGTTGGCTCACGATTGTCACTTTTGCCTCATTTAATGTAACGTTTGCTTTTGTAATTTGTTCACTTGTAATGTTCTCATGTATCAGTTCTGTTCCTATTGTGAAGTGCTCTGACACCTTCGGGTAAAGTCCGCGCTATATAAAAACGCATAAATAAGGTAAGGGGTCCTCTGCTCTTTCTTCTGCACACTCTCTTCGTGCTTCCTTGACCCCCTCTCCCGTGTCCTACAACTCCTCCAGGCTCCAGGCTCCAGCCTCGCTCACATGCAGGGAGATAGATTCCATCATCACCTCACCTCAGTCACAGGCCAGAGGCCTGGACATGGGGCCGCCACCACCGCCATCTTATGATCTGTCTCAGATCTTTTTAGCCTGTCTGGCCTAATGCAACAAACAGACCCGCCCCGCCTGCGCCACCATTCAAACCTCACTCAGACTCCCGGCGTCACCTCACCCCTCACAGTGCTGCTACCCAACACCTGCTCACTCAGTGTTTTGCGCCACTCCGGCCGTGACCGTGAGGACAGGCTCGGAGTCGGAGATAACAGATAATGATTCACCCGCCCGCCGCCGCCTCATTTACAACATTAGCAATAGCAGGCCTGAGTGATGAATTAAGATGAACAACATTATTACACAGGATTCATTTGCAATTGAATTTGCATGCAAGGCATCCGATCCGAAATATATATTTATATATTTTTTCGCAGCCAGCGGCCTTCTGACAGTCTGACTCACCGGTGCGTGCCCTGCTCAAGTCACGACCTGCGTACGTCCCCACAACCACCACAGCTGTGCTGTTTGCAGGCTCGTGGTGCTGGAGTCAGGAAAAAAAAGAGGGCCAGCGGGAGACGGAGTCGGGACCGGACAACAAGACTGTGTGGCACTGGCAGGTGGCAGCTGCAGTATACTAATTAAATTATGGTAAATTCACGGCCATCAAAGGGGGAAAAGCGCGCCAGCCGACACACACAGTCCGACCGTCCCCCGCGCACGCCGAGAGAGATGGTGGCACTGGTGCGCCTGTGCGCGTCACCGTCACTGGCCTGCCCACACTGGCTGAAGCACTGCTCATGGATTGGCCAAAAATGTTCCCCAGGGCCGTCATTGGTAGCGCTATCCAGCGCTACAAGATTGGCGGCGCTGGGGACCCACAATTACACTAGTGTGTCCCGCACCCCACTCTACACACACACGCCATTAATCTAGGATGTGCGCCGCCCCCCGTCCGCGCCACTAATCTAGGGTGTGCCGCTCGGCTCTAAACTGCAACATCATGTCACAAGCAATTGCAAACAGCAGGTGCGCTTGCACAGTGTACTCCACTGCATGATTTCCTGTTTCCAGACTAGTGCCACACACAAAAAAATGCCGCCCTCACCAATTTTGCCGCCCTAGGCGGCCGCCTAGTCCTGCCTAATGGCAGAAACGGCCCTGCCTGGGGAGTTCCGTGAGCGGCTGAGTGTGGTAAGTTGCACTGCTCGCACTAATTTTTAGCACCAGGTGTTTGTCACGAGCTATAAAACCACAGCAAATGGCAGTACATGCTCCTTTCTGCCGCTCGAGTAGATATTCTACTCGAGTGGCAGCTTCCTCAACGCAGTCAGCAAATTTCTAAACTCGAGCGGTCATGTTCTGCCACTACCGCCCGCGTTGAGAAATCTTACAGGTAGGCGTCTAGAGCTCGATTTTTCTCTCTTGCGTTCCCCAACTTAACTTTGGCAAGCCGCGTAGTGAAAAAATTCTGCTCCGCATCACTGCTCAGAGTTTTGCTGAACTCCGTGCAGAGTACGGAATGAGCAATATTACGCCATATTCCGCCGGTGGAGCAGAATTCTTCTCCCACCCCTACCCATTTCCCCTGGACGAGAGCAAAGGCCTCTTGAAAAGAGACTATCAGCCCCTGAGAACAACAGGTGGTAGTTCACCACACAGAAAGGGGTACCTGATACTCAGGAGGCCGGAATATGCATGACTCATGAGTCATGTCCATTTAGAACGTTTTAAAGGCCAGAACACAATGATTACGTAAACCCTAAAGTCACCTTGAAGATTGACAAAAATCATTTTGAATACAATGAGAAGTGGTCTAGGATTGGTTGTTTGGCTTCACGCATTGTCAGTGTAGGTAGTTCTTCTATCCTTTGCAGAGCGAGAGAAGTTTACCTCCAAGCCTCAGAAACCCAGGGAAGGCACTGTTTAAGAAAACATCCTATGCTAAACACAGAAGGAATCTGAACACTGACATGACTTGAACTTTTACTAGTTAACGACTGTAGCTTTTGGGGCTGTGCTTGTACAGTGGGTGTCACTGGAATATATATTTTCCTTGCATCTAGATACTGTAAAGTATATTATATATATTATATATTTAACAAAGACTGATTCAGGTAATGGAAGCAGAGGTGTTATAACCAGAGTGGGCTTTTAGGAGACCAGTGGAACACTAAGGGTGCTATGAACCCTCATGCAAAAAAGGAACAAGCATTTGTAATGCAATAGGTCTTGCATTTGTGAGAGTTTAAGCTATTGGCATTGTAAATTACAATGCCTTTTATTTATCTGTTTTGCTAATTAACACATAAATGGAAGGCATTGTCATTTACAATGCCAATAGTGCAAACTCTTCTAAATGTGAGACCTATTCAAAGAAGCGTCGTCCATTGTCACCGTTGCTCAGAAATTGAAAGCGCGCATAGCGCACTGAATGTTGCAGGAAAGCATGTCGTGCCAGCAGTAAGAGAAACTCACCAAAGAAAATAGCGCTTACAGAGTAAATAAAACAACCAAAGTAAAAGGACCAATCCCCATGGAAGGTTACAAATGAAGACAAGGCGGTAAGGAGGGACTAACAATCCTATTAACGAATCAGAAGCCAGCATTTACGAAGGACATTGACAGAAGCCAATAACAAATATGGGGCAGAGAGAATATCCCATATTCTAAAACAGGATGCGCTGCCTAGGCTCAACCCGAAAAAGGGCCCTCCTTTCCAGGTTTAGAAGTAAAATAAGCTAATATTGAGATCCAGTGGACAACTTATACCCCTGGGCATGGGTACTGCTGCAATTGCTGCACTCTTGAGAGCTAGGCCCGCGTTACAGACACAGAGGAAGAGGGGACTGTTGGCAAGGACCGAGGTAGAATAGTGCTCCTAGGCATTGAAAGGATTATATTCCATAACTACAGTAACAAGTGTAGGTGATCCTATATCTAAGTGAAGATCAGGCCACTCTGCTGCTGTCCCACCTCTCGGCCCAGCTCCAGTGCAACTAAACAGAGATTAATAGTGACTTACACAACCTCCCAACACAGCGCAATCACTGACCAACACATACGAAAGGCAGTAATTAGTTGGGAAGTACAGAGTTCAACAAGACACCAACTGAAGGCCAGGAGGAACGTCAGAAGACATGCAACACCCTGGAGAGACAACCCACAAGTGTTCCAAATCCACTCAGGTTTGGATGTCAGGTCTCAGGACCCAGCATCCTAATGTTACCATGCTGAGTGAACACCCTACATCCATCCCAGACCACAGTTACTCAAAGGACCACGGCATGTCTAATGGATCCAAAGCACTACCAGGTGAAGCGGTTGGTTTGCTTGCACCATTCAAGAAATGCGTAACATACCTTTGACTACATAGTACAGCCACTTCTTCAGAAACGTCAAGAGGCCTATACTCGTAACAATCACGGAGTAAATGCTACTCCGTTTCCTGCCCATTTCCTCCCGACCATTGGTGCTAATCTGTGACTGGTCCTTGGGTGACACTGTTCTGCAGGATCTCTGATACATCAATATACTGAATGGGCATCAGCTGTCTCTACCTCTTCCAATATTATTGCCTCCCAGATCTCAGGCAATTCCCATCTCTGGCTGGGCACTGCTAGCATGGTGTCCGCACAATGGAGGACCTCAGTGGGTTCCATACTCTGGTTCGTCACTTGGTGTCAAAGCTCCAGCAGTGTCAGCCCTCGGCACCCCCTGAGCCAACGTATTGGTGAAAAGTGTAATAAGACCTCTGGTCCTGTGAGGGTACCCCAAAATGTTAAGGAGTGTAATGCCAGCCACCAGGTTCTTGTCAGCTTCTGCCGGAAGCTCAGCAAATATTTACACTCGCTAAGAAGCGGTGCGACACTTCCGCCATTAGAGGAAGCACCTTCCAACTCACAATGGCCTATAATATGGCAATAATTAAACATGAAATATCTTATACTGCAAAATAGAGTTTGTATGTTTTAATGGGACTCATTCTTCAACCAGAATTTTGTTCTGGATTAAAAACTGCAAGTTTCTTGGAGTTGCATAAAAGTCTAATTGGGAGATACAATCCAGTTTGTGTTAGTACTGGAAAGCTGCTCCTGCCTGCTGACCATGAATCCATAATGAGGGATGTGGTGAGCTTCGTTTGCAAGCAGAGACTGAGGTGGTCTATGACTAGTACAAAGGATGTGCTGGTCCAAGTGTGTTTGAGCTTCTGTTTCTCAAAGAATGTTGTTCTTGTGTCTACTGTCTACAGACTGAACCCACACCCTTTTCTTTTAGAATTCCAATGATGTGGTTTCTTGCAGGGTGCACCTTCTCCTTGTTTTTTGTATTCTGATCCTCTGCAATGTTTTCCTTCCTTTTCCTCCCCACCGCTGTATTTTGCATATGTTTTGATGTGGCAAGCTTTTTCTTTTAAATTATTATTATTTCGGATTCTCAAACAGCCTCTGCATAACTATATGTAGAGACATAAGAGATGTTTTTGCACAAGAAGCTGCCAGGGCATCAAGCCCTTGGTTTATGCCAATTCCTAGGGCTTCAAGAACTTCACTCTGCACCCATGTCAGGTCTCGCCTATAGGCTGCTTTTAGCTGACTGTTGTCAAAGACGTGTTGTGTACAATACCATTAAATACAGTTGCGTTGAGTCAGGAAATTGCTAATCATTGGTTGACTTTCTTTTCAGTCTCATTCACTTGCCTCGTATTTGATGGTTTCCTTCTTCTTCTTCTTGTGTTTGTCCCTTTCCTGGATCATCTTTTTATTGGAGAAATTGTCATTGGCTCACATCGGGGAACTATATTTTTTCTTTTCTTTTTTTCTATTATGGGAGTACATCTATTTTCTTGCCCCCATGTGCCGTTTACCCCCCTCACATTCCCCCCTTGCTCTCAGTATTGGTCCCTACTCTTCTCAGCTTATCTATAGAAGCATAGCAACCGGTGTATTTATGCCAGAATTGACTAAATACCTACCTTGCCTGCCGTGACTGAGTCACACTGCTGTTTGACCTCTACTGCCGTTGCTGCTCACGGAACCCGCTTCGCGGGTCCCGCATCGCCCTGGGACTTGGGCTGAAGTTCGTGAGATCGCCTGTGAGTAAGGATTTGGGCAGGAGGGCTGCGAGCTAAGGGTTTGTGGACTCACTCTCCCAGGAGTCCAATGAAAACCCGCGCCCGTTACACCTGGGCTGCTCTCCCTCATTGCCCCGCCCTCCAGGACCGAGATAAAGTGCCCCGCCTGCTGTTGGAACGCGGGACACACCTACCTTGCCTGCCGTGACTGGGTCGCACTGCTGTTTGACCTCTACTGCCGTTGCTGCTCGCGGAACCCGCTTCGCGGGTCCCGCATCGCCCTGGGACTTGGGCTGAAGTTCGTGAGATCGCCTGTGAGTAAGGATTTGGGCAGGAGGGCTGCGAGCTAAGGGTTTGTGGACTCACTCTCCCAGGAGTCCAAGGAAAACCCGCGCCCGTTACACCTGGGCTGCTCTCCCTCATTGCCCCGCCCTCCAGAACTGAGATAAAGTGCCCCGCCTGCTGTTGGAACGCGGGACACACCTGCCTTGCCTGCCGTGACTGGGTCGCACTGCTGTTTGACCTCTACTGCCGTTGCTGCTCGCGGAACCCTTTTCGCGGGTCCCGCAACGCCCTGGGACTTGGGCTGAAGTTCGTGAGATCGCCTGTGAGTAAGGATTTGGGCAGGAGGGCTGCGAGCTAAGGGTTTGTGGACTCACTCTCCCAGGAGTCCAAGGAAAACCTGCGCCCGTTACACCTGGGCTGCTCTCCCTCATTGCCCCGCACACACACCTAAATTGGAGTAAGCACCCTATAAGAGACATTGCATCCAACTGCGCGGGAGCGCACGGGAGCGCCCGGGGCGAAGCCCGGGCAAAGGGCGGGCCCTCTGTGGCCCTCCGAGGCCTGAGGAGGCCGGGCTGGGCCAGAACCCCTGGTCGAACACTGTACTGCCCTGGACTATTGGTGTAAGTGTGTGGTGGACATATTACATTGGACATAATGTCTATTGAAATCCTAACCCCGGAGCTGGTCGGCCCAGAGAAACCTGTGAGCTTGATTAATGGGAAACTAGATAATTATTTCAAGAAATCTGTTATGGACACCCCCACTACTCCTACCCTTGCAGAACGCCGGGCGGAGCGCAGACGCTCGGTAGAAAGTCTAAAAAATAGATTATTAACCGATTCACCTGTGTTGATTAGTCCTACTGTGGAGGGTACCTCCATTGAGAATGTTTGTACTCTCTCTCAGGATAGCGTTCCCTTAATAATTAGAGAGGGTACGTCTACGAACGAAATTGAACCCCAAGACACGATTAATATACCGACATCTAACGCTACTTATCCCAGTATAACTAAAACCATAGTCATAACCAAGGCACAAATAACCCCCACCCCTAGGCAAACCAAAGCAGTAAGAAATAGGGCAAAGAAAGTCACGCCTGTTAAAATGTATGGCCCTCCACCTAATAAAAAAAAAGCGGAAAAGATCCGACTTACCTAAGAGGAAAATTAACCATGCTGATTTTGGTATTAAAAACGATGCTAGTAGTGGGGGAGAACGGGTACAAATAATAGATAAAGGAAGGATAGCTACACCATCTATACATTCTTGCCCTACCCCCAAAGTAGCTCAGGTCAGCTCTACCCCTGATAACCCTCCTGTTGTTGTGACTCCACAGGAATCTCCAAATGGTGCCCTAATCGATAGCATAGAGTCCATAATAAGGGCCTACACACTTGCTATCGTAGAAAGACTTAATAAATTGGACGATAGGCTCGGGAAGATAGAGCGAGAACTGGGTAGCAAGGTAGCAATCACTAAGGTACCATCTAATCCTGCTATACAAATCTCCACCTTACCAACCTCTTCAGGTACCCCAGTTATAACTCCTACATCTGTCCCTGACCAGACTACCACCATGCCTCAATTTTTACATACCGTGAGTGAAACTATACCTAAAGGTAATCCTGTTTTATCAAAGAGTAAACCCACTTTGCCCCCTGCTGTAACGGTCAGCGGACCGACAAATAGTTTAGGTCAAGCTTCTGGGAATCAGAAGAGGGATAGGGGGAATGGGCGACCCCCTCGAGGTAACTATAATAAGGGCCCCCTTCCAGAACTTCCACCGGAAGCTGTACCTTTCGTGGTGGTTCTTACCGGGGTGCCAGAGTTAGAGGCGAACAAACGGGAGGGTTTTGCCCAGTTAAAAAATAAAATAATGCACTGGTTAAGTTTGTATAGACCTATAGCAAATAACATCAATTGCGAAATTGTCCACGTTCGCCGTCTCCCCTGGCTGGGAGGAAAACCCAAAGACATTGAGGGCGACATAGTGGTCATAAACTTTAGAGACCAGAATGCTGTTCATTTTATACTTAACTGGTCCTCCGATCACGATAGTAATCATATCACCCCTCGCCCTCTCACTTATTTCTATCCTCGCTCAGTGGTGTTCCCATCCCACCACCAATTTCGGTCAGTCCCTCCCCCCCCTTTACCAAGGCAAATGTATCCAAATCCATACTGTCCACCCATTTATAATAATGGTTTTACATTTAATGGACATCATTCCACAACAGTAGCAGACCCGCATGGGTGGAACATTGTGGCTCCAAGGTATAATTCCCTAACACACAGGAGAATGGATCACCTTAAACCGTTCACGCCCCTAGAGACCACCAATAGGTTTGACGTGTTTAGTGGCCTGGAAGACTGTGATTGATGCCAACAAGCCACGGGGGAGGTGGGTGAAGGAATATGTGGTGAAGTAGGGGGAGATATGAGTTCATGTAAGGGAGCAAGAGGCTTTACTGAGGACAACCTGCCCAAAGGGTATAATGCTGCCCGTTATCCCAGTTGCAATATACTTAATAATGGGCAGACTTATTGCAACCCGGACTCCTTTACCCCGGATGATGGTATCATAACACCCATAGGCCCACCGATGTGTGCTAGTATTCCCCGGATATCTGATGACCCCGTGATCGGGGATGTAACTCCGCTCCACATGCCCCCTCTACCCAACGAGGCTGTAAGTTCAACAGAGAAGGGCTATAAGCTAGCGAGTTGGAATATTGCTGGGTGGAACAACAAGATAGATTGTTTAGGGTGGCTAGAATTTATAACCCAATTTGACATTTTATGTCTCCAGGAGACCTGGGCGGCCGAAGACGTCTACCTTGATGGGTATGCTGCCTATAATTGTCATGCACAGCATTCTAACATGGGTAGAGCCAGCGGTGGGTTGGTGATACTGCTTTCTGTGATGCTACCGGTCCAAGTGAAAATCCATCTGACTGTTGGTTTGCACTCGCAGTTGTTATGGTTGCAACATAGGAATGGGCGAAATGTCTCAATAATAAATCACTATAACAACGTTTTTAACCACTCTAATACTGTTATGGTTGAAGAACTTGATGCCGAGGTGGTAAGGCTCTGTGGCCGTAGTGGAGTGTCTTTTGAAATTCTGTGGGGAGGTGATTTTAACATTTACATGTGCCCCTTTTCTGGCAAGAGGGTGTGTGGGTAAGGTGGGGAGGTTGGGGAAGATCAGACCCACTTCCTACATTCGGCCTATGGCGACTCTTTAAACACTCTCATGCTCAAACTGGATTTATGTATTATGCTACCTGGCGTAGACAGTGAGGGAAATCCGGTACCAACCTTCACTGGTAGGAACTGTGCAACGGTTATTGATTACCTTATCGTCTCTTCCAGTATTATGGCTCTATGTACTTCTCCTGTAATAGTAGACTTAGCCCTTAGTGACCACAACTGTTTAACAATGTATCTTTCCTTGTGGGGGGATAAGGTAAAGGTGTCGCATGGCACAGTGATAGACGTAGTTCCACACAGACTAAATGGTCCAAGAATTAAATGGGTTCAGAATACAAAAAGTTTTTGGTCTCTGTGCACACTTGCGTAGGATTTTTTCTAATATTTAATGATTCTTAGTTTAGCGCTACACGTTGTTACACGATGCCTATTCGTGTCTTTAATTGGGACGGATTGTGCGGAGGTTGATCAACTTCCACTAACTGTGCGCTGCAATTCAACTTGAAACTTTAAATTGTTTCTTCTCCAGTTTTAATTCATTATTTACAAAAGTTCATAACTCCATTTTTTCTTTGACTTTGAATTTTATTGATTAGATAATTTTCTTAGTTCATTTGAAAACGTTTAGCATTCAATATCCTGAAGTAATCATAATATATCCTTTATAACTCTGCCCAATGCATTTCGGGTCAGGTCATGTGACCCTTCGTCAGGGGCCTGTGAAAAGACGAATACAGGACCATCACCTTATATATAATATGAAAATAAGACATTTCTAATATATACATACAGTAAAGTGAAAATTCAAATCATATGCTGATTAGGTCATGAGTATGTTAAAGTGACTGATAGCTGAGATAATGGTATGGCGGTCCGGGGTTAAACAAATGGCAGGTAAAGAGTAAACTGAATGACAGAGCGGGAATTGTCAAATAAGGAACACAGGATACTGGAGTAGTGCGTGTAAGTTAAACGAGCACTTGCACGAGTGAAGGGTCAAATTTAAAACTAAGGCAGGGATAACAGAAATGGGTGCGCGTGATGCCAAAGTAGTGCACAGAGAGTAAAGCAACACTTACGCGAGTTGAAAGAATATCGACGATCACGCTCGTGACGGGCGGGTAAATCAGGAATGCTTCTCATGGATACCGGACGGGTGAATGAGGGACACTCGCGGTTGTAATTTAAAGGGCGAGCAGAGTTCCGATCATGTGACCGTGTTTTGGCAAAGGAAGTCGAAGAGAGACTTCTCTATAGTATTATGTACAAAATATCGGGCGTGTGGGGAAAGTGTCGGATTTGTAAATAAACACTCATATTGAATGGGTGAGCAGTGTTAAAACAAAGGAATATAATAAAATAATAAATTACATAAAAAAGGGGGGGAAGTTCCGGCGTAAAGGTTACTAGAGAAAATGGAAACTGAAAAAGGACTAAAGAGAAAAAAATAGTGGAAAGGCGAAAGGCAAAGTGTGTGGTATGTGGCTAGATATAAATGAGTATAAAGGAAAACTATTGCTATTTAGAGCAAGATAACCTTAAACTTCATTGGGATCATGAAGATAATAGTTGTAAATCAGCAATGATACATATATAATCACAATAGAAGATGCCAGTGGGGCATCTGCCTCATAGAACATTAAGTGTCAAGAGTTCCATAGGGGGGTTAGAATGGTCCTTAATAGTGCCTTTTATAGGAAACATGAGAATTCTATCCGGTCATTCATCCCGGATGGCTGAAGACTGTTTAATTTCTTGATCCAGAAGAATTCGGCTCTTAGCCTTTGTTTTGTAGGGTCCATGTCACTGCGTTGTGGTATAGTCTCCAATACCGTGAATCTCAGTTGGGAGATTTGATGGTTGGCTTCAGCCCAATGATTGGCTATAGTTGATTTTTGGTTATGTAGTCGGATGTTTGATTTATGTTCTGTTATACGTACTTTAATTTTCCTTTCCGTCTGGCCTACATATATCTTGCCACATGGGCATTTGATGGCATAGATAGTATTAGTGGTATCACAGGTGCTATTGTGTTTTAAGTCAATTTCGTAGCCTTGGGTGGGATGTCTCAATTTGTTGCCCACTATAACATTGTTGCAGTGGGTGCAGTTGAAGCATTTACTCATTCCTTTGAATTTTGATTTTTTCATTTTGTCAGGTGCGGTTGTTAAGATTTCTTTTAGATTTTTCGATCTTTGAAATGCGAATGTGATGTTTTCATTGAACAAGTCTTTCAAGTCTGGTTCCATTTTAATTAGATTCCAGTGGGTTTTGATGATCTTTTTGATTTTCATGGCTTCTGTAGAGTATTTAAGTACACATACTGTTTTTTGCTCTGTTAGGTTCGACTTGGGTATAAAGAGTTTTTCTCTTGGGATAGTTTTGATTCTTTTCATGGATTCATCTAAAACTGTGGTGGGATATCCTCTTTCAAGGTATTTGTTGATTTGATTTTGCATAGAGATTTCCAATTGTTGTGAATCTGATGTGATGCGTTTCAACCTGATTAGTTGTGATATAGGTAGATGTTTTTTCAGAGTGATGGGATGAAAACTTTGGAAATGTAGGCTTGAATTCCTGTCAGTAGGCTTAATGTGGACTTGAGTAAGAAAGTTAAAGTCGGTCATGTTAACTTTTACATCCAAGAAAACAATGGATTCCTGATGAATGTTATGAGTGAATTTGATTCTTTCATATTTGGTGTTGATTGTACTGATATTATTTTCAAGTGTCATTTTGTCCCCTTGCCATAGAAGAAAAATATCGTCTATGTATCTTCTAAATACTATTAGATTGTTCCTCCAGTTTGGATTGTTGAGGATGAAGTCTGTCTCGAATTTAGACATGAAGATACATGCATATGCTGGGGCTCCCCCAAAGCCCATAGAAAATGACACTTGAAAATAATATCAGTACAATCAACACCAAATATGAAAGAATCAAAATCCCATCACTCTGAAAAAACATCTACCTATATCACAACTAATCAGGTTGAAACGCATCACATCAGATTCACAACAATTGGAAATCTCTATGCAAAATCAAATCAACAAATACCTTGAAAGAGGATATCCCACCACAGTTTTAGATGAATCCATGAAAAGAATCAAAACTATCCCAAGAGAAAAACTCTTTATACCCAAGTCGAACCTAACAGAGCAAAAAACAGTATGTGTACTTAAATACTCTACAGAAGCCATGAAAATCAAAAAGATCATCAAAACCCACTGGAATCTAATTAAAATGGAACCAGACTTGAAAGACTTGTTCAATGAAAACATCACATTCGCATTTCAAAGATCGAAAAATCTAAAAGAAATCTTAACAACCGCACCTGACAAAATGAAAAAATCAAAATTCAAAGGAATGAGTAAATGCTTCAACTGCACCCACTGCAACAATGTTATAGTGGGCAACAAATTGAGACATCCCACCCAAGGCTACGAAATTGACTTAAAACACAATAGCACCTGTGATACCACTAATACTATCTATGCCATCAAATGCCCATGTGGCAAGATATATGTAGGCCAGACGGAAAGGAAAATTAAAGTACGTATAACAGAACATAAATCAAACATCCGACTACATAACCAAAAATCAACTATAGCCAATCATTGGGCTGAAGCCAACCATCAAATCTCCCAACTGAGATTCACGGTATTGGAGACTATACCACAACGCAGTGACATGGACCCTACAAAACAAAGGCTAAGAGCCGAATTCTTCTGGATCAAGAAATTAAACAGTCTTCAGCCATCCGGGATGAATGACCGGATAGAATTCTCATGTTTCCTATAAAAGGCACTATTAAGGACCATTCTAACCCCCCTATGGAACTCTTGACACTTAATGTTCTATGAGGCAGATACCCCACTGGCATCTTCTATTGTGATTATATATGTATCATTGCTGATTTACAACTATTATCTTCATGATCCCAATGAAGTTTAAGGTTATCTTGCTCTAAATAGCAATAGTTTTCCTTTATACTCATTTATATCTAGCCACATACCACACACTTTGCCTTTCGCCTTTCCACTATTTTTTTCTCTTTAGTCCTTTTTCAGTTTCCATTTTCTCTAGTAACCTTTACGCCGGAACTTTCCCCCCCTTTTTTATGTAATTTATTATTTTATTATATTCCTTTGTTTTAACACTGCTCACCCATTCAATATGAGTGTTTATTTACAAATCCGACACTTTCCCCACACGCCCGATATTTTGTACATAATACTATAGAGAAGTCTCTCTTCGACTTCCTTTGCCAAAACACGGTCACATGATCGGAACTCTGCTCGCCCTTTAAATTACAACCGCGAGTGTCCCTCATTCACCCGTCCGGTATCCATGAGAAGCATTCCTGATTTACCCGCCCGTCACGAGCGTGATCGTCGATATTCTTTCAACTCGCGTAAGTGTTGCTTTACTCTCTGTGCACTACTTTGGCATCACGCGCACCCATTTCTGTTATCCCTGCCTTAGTTTTAAATTTGACCCTTCACTCGTGCAAGTGCTCGTTTAACTTACACGCACTACTCCAGTATCCTGTGTTCCTTATTTGACAATTCCCGCTCTGTCATTCAGTTTACTCTTTACCTGCCATTTGTTTAACCCCGGACCGCCATACCATTATCTCAGCTATCAGTCACTTTAACATACTCATGACCTAATCAGCATATGATTTGAATTTTCACTTTACTGTATGTATATATTAGAAATGTCTTATTTTCATATTATATATAAGGTGATGGTCCTGTATTCGTCTTTTCACAGGCCCCTGACGAAGGGTCACATGACCTGACCCGAAATGCATTGGGCAGAGTTATAAAGGATATATTATGATTACTTCAGGATATTGAATGCTAAACGTTTTCAAATGAACTAAGAAAATTATCTAATCAATAAAATTCAAAGTCAAAGAAAAAATGGAGTTATGAACTTTTGTAAATAATGAATTAAAACTGGAGAAGAAACAATTTAAAGTTTCAAGTTGAATTGCAGCGCACAGTTAGTGGAAGTTGATCAACCTCCGCACAATCCGTCCCAAGAATTAAATGGGGCAGGCATAATGAGGAACGCCTACTATGTACTATAGTATCAGCCTGTTTAGATGAGGTAGAATGCTGTCTTGAACCCGACAAAGGTAGTGCCGACATTCTAGCTAGTTTTGATACCATTAATAAAAATATTGCAAAAATCTTAACTGGTACAAAACCTAAAGGACCTAGGACCACTAGTGGATGGTTTAATAAGGAATGTACAAAATCCCTACAAAAACTTAAAGCCGCTCTTAATTGTAAACCCAGGGATAAGGAAGTAGTCAGGGCCCTGAGAAGGGAATATACAATCCACCTGAAGGCCAGGAAACAGGAATTAAGGGAAGAGGCCTGGAACAACCTGACAATGGCAGTGGATCTTAAGGATGCCAAGCTTATTTGGTCCACCGTCAACAGCCCTTTTCTTCAAAATGATGAAGCCCCGGTATTGTCTGCACAGGTGAGCGAAGAACAATGGGTTGCTCATTTTTCCAGCATTTTTAACCCCGATGGACTAGTTGCAGGGGGAGATAGGGAGGCTATGGTTGCCACCCCCTTACATCTTAACATCACAGTCACCGAGGTGGACGCTGCCATCCGGTGTAGTAAGGGGGGGAAGGCACCGGGCCCCGATGGGGTACCCGTTGATCTCTATAAAGCCGAGGTTTCCATTTGGAGTCCACTGCTGACTAAGGTGTTTAATGCTGCAGCAATGACAGCGGCTCCACAGGCCTGGGGGGAGTCCATAATTATCCCTGTTTACAAAAAAGGTGCGAGAGGAGAGGCAAAAAACTATCGTCCGATTTCTCTCCTTACTGCCTCCCTAAAAATTATGAGTAGGGTATTATTGAGCCGTTTGGAGGACTGGGTTGAAGAAAAAGGTGTCCTTGCGGACTCCCAGTTTGGATTCCGTAAGGGGTTAGGCACAATAGAACAGTGCATAAACCTGGACCTCATTATAGGCAAATACACACGTGCGAAGCAAGGCTCGCTGTTTCTTTGCTTTGCTGACCTTTCCAGTGCCTTCGACCTGGTTGACCATGGTCTTCTGTGGTCAACCCTACTGGATATGGGAGCCCCACGGGAAATCATTTACTTCTTGGCCCAATTATACAGGAACTTGTCGGCTAAGATACGTTATGGGCAATCGGGAGAGTGTACACCTAGTATTCTGGTAGGCTCTGGTATTAGGCAGGGATGTGTCCTTGCTCCCCTTCTTTTCTCCCTTTTTAGGTCTCGCCTGTCGATGCGCATGCGCATCGAGCTTGCGAGACTATGGGGGCTTATCCACTCTTTATCCAACTTTCAAGGAATCGTGGCGATTCCTTGCAGTGCACGAGACATTTTAGACTAATGCGCATGCGCAAACAGCTTAAAAGCGCGTGCACAAGCCTGCATTGCCTTCTCTCTCTCTGACAGCCTCCCCCAGCTCCGCCTCTTCACTTTTTGATTGCACGGATGTTAGGCCGTGCCTCCCCTACTCTACTCCCCCCTCCTTCTCCACTCCCCCTCACGACGCACCTCCGGATCCGCCCCCTCCCCATTTTGTCTACCACCGTGAAACTGTTTGGCACACGAAAGTCTTACCATTACCACGACATATTTCCTTTCAGCTCTAACTTCGGCTAATGTATTTTAGTGGACAATGAAACATACTTATTTGTGACCAAACATTTGTACAGCCTTCCACATGTTTTCCACAACCCACTAACGCCCGAACCACCCCCCTCTGTCCCCGTACACAACCATGCTCGCATTTCAACTCCCCCTCACGACGCACCTCCGGATCCGCCCCCTCCCCATTTTGTCTACCACCGTGAAACTGTTTGGCACACGAAAGTCTTACCATTACCACGACATATTTCCTTTCAGCTCTAACTTCGGCTAATGTATTTTAGTGGACAATGAAACATACTTATTTGTGACCAAACATTTGTACAGCCTTCCACATGTTTTCCACAACCCACTAACGCCCGAACCACCCCCCTCTGTCCCCGTACACAACCATGCTCGCATTTCAACTCCCCCTCACGACGCACCTCCGGATCCGCCCCCTCCCCATTTTGTCTACCACCGTGAAACTGTTTGGCACACGAAAGTCTTACCATTACCACGACATATTTCCTTTCAGCTCTAACTTCGGCTAATGTATTTTAGTGGACAATGAAACATACTTATTTGTGACCAAACATTTGTACAGCCTTCCACATATTTTCCACAACCCACTAACGCCCGAACCACCCCCCTCTGTCCCCGTACACAACCATGCTCGCATTTCAACTCCCCCTCACGACGCACCTCCGGATCCGCCCCCTCCCCATTTTGTGTACCCCCGTCAAACTGTTTGGCACAAGAAAGTATTACCATTATCACGACTTTTTTATTCCTTTCAGAAAACATTTCCCTCTTCAACTCTAACTTCGGCAAATGTATTTTAGTGGACAATGAAACATACTTATTTGTTACCAAACATTTGTACATCCTTCCACATGTCTTCCACAACCCACTAACGCCCGAACCCCCCCCCTCTGTCCCCGTACACAGCCATGCTCGCATTTCAACTCCCCCTCTCCAGACGCACCTCCGGATCGTCCCCCCGTCAAACTTTTTGGCACACGAAAGTATTACCATTATCACGACTTTTTTATTCCTTTCAGAAAACATTTCCCTCTTCAACTCTAACTTCGGCAAATGTA
Organism: Lissotriton vulgaris; assembly: GCF_964263255.1. NCBI lineage: Eukaryota > Metazoa > Chordata > Amphibia > Caudata > Salamandridae > Lissotriton > Lissotriton vulgaris. The sequence goes on from NC_141685.1 coordinate 919,926,260, forward strand.
TTTTAGTGGACAATGAAACATACTTATTTGTTACCAAACATTTGTACATCCTTCCACATGTCTTCCACAACCCACTAACGCCCGAACCCCCCCCCTCTGTCCCCGTACACAGCCATGCTCGCATTTCAACTCCCCCTCTCCAGACGCACCTCCGGATCCGCCCCCTCCCCATTTTGTCTCCCCACGTGACATCGGCTTGTACATTGACAAATCTGCAGGACTACCACTGAAATCGTCTACACCACGAAATAAAGCGTGCTACGTTAAAAATACCGATTGTATCTCTAGCATTGCACCTAAAATAAAACATTTTAGTCCCATTTACATGAACACAAAGTCAGGCCACAGACTGCAAGGCTTTCGTCACGAAAACTACAGGATGCTAGACTACTTTAAGCGCCGTCGCCAAGATTGTAATCACTTGTGAAGTTCCTTTGGGGATGTGCTAATTTAGAACAGCAGGATGCGACGCGGGTGTTAGCTCGATGACAACACCAACCCCCCCCCCCCCCCCCACCCCCCCAAAAAAAAAACGTCTGAAAGGAAATACTTACACTACAAACGTAAAACTTTTTTGCGAAACGTAAGCAATGTCACTGTACGCAAATATTAACATTAGAAACGTGTAGTTATTTTAACAATACTTATTTACTTTACATAACCATGATTATTTTTGGACAAGTTTCCTCGACTGCGTGGTATGTAAATTCGTCTTATTCTACGTTTACGCTTTTACAGACAAAACTTTTTTTATGTTTCCTCACTGAAACATTTCCGATTTTGCCTTCTTTTGTATAATCACCACTGTATTTCAACGTTCCCACACACACATTAATGTTGGCATGATATAACAAAAAACAAGACAACTTTGATGGCAAATACATCAGCTCTAAACATTTCGCCACACTTGTCTCTAGATTTATTTATTGCCATAAACAATATGTACCATCTTCTAAATTCCCCACTCTATTTTAACGTTCCCACACACACATCAACCACTCACCCTCAACCACTCACCCTCAACCACTCACCCTCAACCACTCACCCTCAACCACTCACCCTCAACCAATCACCCTCACCCTCAACCCTCACCTACCCTCACCCTCACCCTCAACACTCACCTACCCTCACCCACCCGCAACCCCTCACCCTCACTCAACACCTCAGCCTCGCCCTCACTCGCCCTAACCCTCAACGTCTCATGCTATTTTTAAGGGTAACTTGGCGCTGACAGTTCCAGTCGAATGACAGTAAGGTAGAAAAATTCTATAGTCACTCACCCTGAACGCCTCACCCAACATCTCACCTTGACTCACCATCAACATCTCACCCTCACTCACCCGGAAAACATCAGCCTCAATTCCTCACCTCAACCCCTCACCCTCAAGCATTCACCCTCACTCACCCTCCCTCACCCTCACTCACCCTCCCTCACCCACGTTCCAGTAGAATGACAGTAAGGTAGAAAAATTCTATAGTCACTCACCCTCAACGCCTCACCCAACATCTCACCTTGACTCACCATCAACATCTCACCCTCACTCACCCTGAAAACATCAGCCTCAATTCCTCACCTAAACCCCTCACCCTCAAGCATTCACCCTCACTCACCCTCCCTCACCCTCACTCACCCTCCCTCACCCACAACCCCTCACCCACCCTCAACCCCTCACCCTTAACCACTCACCCTCAATCACTCACCCTCAACCACTCACCCTCAACCACTCACCCTCAACCACTCACCCTCAACCACTCACCCTCAACCACTCACCCTCAACCACTCACCCTCAAACAGTCACCCTCAAACATTCACCCTCAACAACTCACCCTCAACAACTCACCCTCAGCAACTCACCCTCACCCACTCACCCGCACCCAGTCGCCCTCACCATCAACCCCTCATGCTATTTTTAAGGGTAACTTACAGACTAAAGATTTTCTATGTTGCCTCACTGAAACATTTGCGATTTTGCATTTTTGGGATAATCACCACTGTATTTTAACGTTCCCACACACACATTAATGTAGGCATGCTATAACAAAAAAAAACCCCACTTTAATGGCAAGTACATCAGCTCAAAACATTTCGCCACACCTGTCTCTAGATTTATTTATTGGCATAAGAAAAATATGTACCATCTTCTAAATCCCCCACTCTATTTTAACGGTACCACACACACATCAACCACTCACCCTCAACCATTCACCCTCAACCATTCACCCTCAACCACTCACCCTCAACCACTCACCCTCAACCACTCACCCTCAACCAATCACCCTCAACCACTCATCCTCAACCACTCACCCTCAAACAGTCACCCTCAAACACTCCCCCTCAAACACTCACCCTCAACCACTCACCCTCAACCACTCACCCTCAACAACTCACCCTCAACCACTGTCCCTCAACATCTCACCCTCACTCACCCTCAACACCTCACCCTCAACCCCTCACCCCCAACCCTCACCCGCAACCCCTCACCTTGCACCCCTCCCCCACACCTCACCCTCAACCCCTCACCCCCAACCCTCACCCGCAACCCCTCACCTTGCACCCCTCCCCCTCATTCACCCTCCATCACCCTCAACCCCTCACCTACATCATCAACACTTCACCCTCAACACCTCACTCACCCTCAACCCCTCCCACTCACCCTCACTCACCCTCACCCTCACTCACCATCAACACCTCACCATCACTGACATTCAACCCCTCACCCTCACTAACTCTCAATGACTCAATCACCCTTACCCTCACTCGCATTCAATATCTCACCCACACTAACACTGAACGCCTCACTCACCCTCACTTTTACCCTCACTCACACTCAACAGTTCAACCTCACCCTCACTCACATTCACCCTCTCCCTCAACTCCTTATGCCATTTGTAAAGCGTAACTTGGATCGGACAGTTACAGTCAAATTACATTAAGGTTGAAATTGGCGTCTGTAAACTTTATTGATTTTTATCAAAACTCCTCCACTCACCCTCAACCACTCACCCTCAACCACTCACCCTCAACAACTCACCCTCAACCACTCACCCTCAACCACTCACCCTCAACCAATCACCCTCACCCTCAACCCTCACCTACCCTCACCCTCAACACTCATCTACCCTCACCCACCCTCAACCCCTCACCCTCACTCAACACCTCAGCATCGCCCTCACTCCCCCTCACCCTCAACGTCTCATGCTATTTTAAAGGGTAACTTGGCGCTGACAGTTCAAGTCGAATGACAGTAAGGTAGAAAAATTCTATAGTCACTCACCCTCAACGCCTCACCCAACATCTCACCTTTAATCACCATCAACATCTCACCCTCACTCACCCTCAAAACATCAGCCTCAATTCCTCACCTCAACCCCTCACCCTCAACCACTCACCCTCAACCACTCACCCTCAACCACTCACCCTCAAACAGTCACCCTCAAACAGTCACCCTCAAACACTCACCCTCAATCACTCACCCTCAAACAGTCACCCTCAAACAGTCACCCTCAAACACTCACCCTCAACCACTCACCCTCAACAACTCACCCTCACCCACTCACCCGCACCCAGTCGCCCTCACCATCAACCCCTCATGCTATTTTTAAGGGTAACTTACAGACTAAAGATTTTCTATGTTGCCTCACTGAAACATTTGCGATTTTGCATTTTTTGGATAATCAACACTGTATTTTAACGTTCCCACACACACATTAATGTAGGCATGCTATAAAAAAAAAAAACCCAACTTTAATGGCAAGTACATCAGCTCAAAACATTTCACCACACCTGTCTCTAGATTTATTTATTGGCATAAGAAAAAAATGTACCATCTTATAAATACCCCACTCTATTTTAACGGTACCACACACACATCAACCACTCACTCTCAACCATTCACCCTCAACCATTCACCCTCAACCATTCACCCTCAACCATTCACCCTCAACCATTCACCCTCAACCACTCACCCTCAACCACTCACCCTCAACCACTCACCCTCAACCACTCACCCTCAACCACTCACCCTCAACCACTCACCCTCAACCACTCACCCTCAACCACTCACCCTCAACCATTCACCCTCACTCACCCTCCCTCACCCTCACTCACCCTCCCTCACCCTCAACCCCTCACCCACCCTCAACCCCTCACCTTCACTCAACACCTCAGCCTTGCCCTCACTCGCCATCACCCTCAACCCCTCACCCTCAACCACTCACCCTCAATCACTCACCCTCTACCACTCACCCTCAACCACTCACCCTCAACCACTCACCCTCAACCACTCACCCTCAACCACTCACCCTCAACCACTCACCCTCAACTACTCACCCTCAACCACTCACCCTCAACCACTCACCCTCAACCAATCACCCTCAAACAGTCACCCTCAAACACTCACCCTCAACCACTCACCCTCAACCACTCACCCTCAACAACTCACCCTCAACCACTCTCCCTCAACATCTCACCCTCACTCACCCTCAACACCTCACCCTCAACCCCTCACCCCCAACCCTCACCCGCAACCCCTCACCTTCCACCCCTCACCCTCACTCACCCTCCATCACCCTCAACCCCTCACCTACATCATCAACACTTCACCCTAAACACCTCACTCACCCTCAACCCCTCCCACTCACCCTCACTCACCCTCAACACCTCACCATCACTAACACTCAACCCCTCACCCTCACTAACTCTCAATGACTCAATCACCCTTACTGTCACTCGCATTCAATATCTCACCCTCAACCACTCACCCTCAACCACGCACCCTCAACCACTCACCCTCAACCACTCACCCTCAACCACTCACCCTCAACCACTCACCCTCAACCACTCACCCTCAACCACTCACCCTCAACCACTCACCCTCAACCACTCACCCTCAACCACTGTCCCTCAACATCTCACCCTCACTCACCCGCAACACCTCACCCTCAACTCCTCACCCCCAACCCTCACCCGCAACCCCTTACCTTGCACCCCTCCCCCTCACTCACCCTCCATCACCCTCAACCCCTCACCTACATCATCAACACTTCACCCTCAACACCTCACTCACCCTCAACCACTCACCCTCAACCACTCACCCTCAACCAATCACCCTCACCCTCAACCCTCACCTACCCTCACCCTCAACACTCACCTACCCTCACCCACCCTCAACCCCTCACCCTCACTCAACACCTCAGCATCGCCCTCACTCCCCCTCACCCTCAACGTCTCATGCTATTTTTAAGGGTAACTTGGCACTGACAGTTCAAGTTGAATGACAGTAAGGTAGAAAAATTCTATAGTCGCTCACCCTCAACGCCTCACCCAACATCTCACCTTGACTCACCATCAACATCTCACCCTCACTCACCCTCAAAACATCAGCCTCAATTCCTCACCTCAACCCCTCACCCTCAACGATTCACCCTCACTCACCCTCCCTCACCCTCACTCACCCTCCCTCACCCTCAACCCCTCACCCACACCCTCAACACTTCACCCTACACACCTCACCCTCAGTAACTCTCAATCCCTCTATCACCCTTCCCCTCACTCACCCTCAATACCTCACCCTCACTAACACTCAACCCCTCTCTTACTTTCACTTACACTCAAGACCTCAGCCTCACCCTCACTCATCCTCACCCTCAACCCCTCATGCCACTTTTTAAGTTTAACTTTGAGTACACAGTTCAAGTCGATTTAGATTAAAGTAGAAAATGGTCTCTGGAAACGTTAAAAAACTCCTATAGTTTACATACTATGCCGTACACACACACCAACATAATTCCTAGCATTTAAAATTACCAACAGACACATTCTAGGGCCGCATCCTCATCAATGCATCACTATTTTTATACTACAAATAACAACACAACTTTGATGGCAAATAAATCAGCTCTGAACATTTCGCCACACCTATCGCTACATTTCTCTATTGCCAAACAAAATCATCGACCAACTTTCTCAGTCTCCTACTGTACTTCTATGCTGACACTCACACATTAATGGAGGCATCTGCAGCAATGTCCTGTCTTTTCATACTAAACATAAACGCCACAACTTTGATCCTGTATATTACAAGACTTACATTAAGGGACGCACCCGCAGCCAAATTCTGTATTTACAACACGTACACACACAGCCAAAATTATCCTAGCATTTACAAATACCCACAGACACATCTTTCTCATTCGCCGACTGGACGGCTCCACAGCAATGTTCAGTATTTGCATACTAAACATAAACGCCACAACTTCGGCACATCTTTCACCCTGTATATTACAAGCGTTCTATGTTTCTAAATGAAACTTTGTATACTTTACAAGCTTTACATATTCCACTTTTTAAGGGTTACTTCGAGCAAAAAAAGTTGAACTTCAATGACAGAAACGTTAAATAAAACAGACGACAAAAAAAAAATTTTACTTTGTCAGTTCCGAGCTAACTCTTATGTGCGCTTAAGTGAGTTGCCCAGGGAAGTCTACTGGCGCGCCAATGTCGAAACTCCATTTGCATACACATTCAAACATTCACACTTCTAATTCGCGCACATCAGCTAGTGTGACTTTTCCTTGGGGCAAGGGAAGGACTGCAAGGCGGGTGTTAGCTCGAGAACAACAACAGACATCCCCCCCCCACCCCAAAATCAAGTAGAAACGTGAATTTTTTTCGCTAAACTTAAACAATCCCACTGAACGTAAATACGAACATTAGAAACGTTATTTGTTTTATCAAAACTTATTTAGTTTACATAACCAGGCCTAGTATTTCACAATTTTGTGGGACAACGTAGTATGTAACATCGGCCTATTCTACTTCGACTCTTGTACAGACTACATATTTTCAATGTTGCCTTCAGTGGGAAAATTACGATGTTGCCTTCGTTTGGATAACCACCATATTTCTGATACACACACATTAAGGGACGCATCCGCAGCAGACTCACTCTCACTCACCCGTTTTTTTTTTTCTATTTAGTTAAGGGTAACTTTCAGCCAACCTCTCTTGCTATTTTGTTAAGGGTCACTTGCAGCACACATTTCAAGACGAATTACAGTAAGGCAGAAAATGGCGTCTGGAAACGTTTTTTTTTTAACATCATAACTCTTATACTTTAAATACAATCTACCACTGTATTTTAACATTTCGCCACACCTACTCACCACCAACCTCTCTTTCTATTTTCTTAAGGGTAACTTGCAGCCAACCTCGATTCCTACTTTGTTGACTATGGCGCTTTTACAGACTAAAGAATTTCGATGTTGACTCACTCAAACATTCCAGATTTTGCCTTCTTTTGGATAATCACCACTGTATTTTAACGTTAACACACACACATTAATGTAGGCATGCTATCACAATAAAAAACAAAAAATTGATGGCAAATACATCAGCTCAAAACATTTCGCCACACCTGTCTCAAGATTTATTGCCAGAAAACATTATGTACCATCTTCTAAATCCCCCACTCTATTTTACCGTTCCCACACACACATCAACCACTCACCCTCAACCACTCACCCTCAACCACTCACCCTCACCCACTCACCGTCAACCACTCACCGTCAACCACTCACCGTCAACAACTCACCGTCAACCACTCACCCTCACCCACTCACCCTCACCCACTCACCCTCACCCACTCACCCTCACCCTCACCCACTCACCCTCACCCACTCACCCTCACCCACTTACTCTCAACCACTTGCCCTCAACAACTCTCCCTCAAACACTCACCCTCACCCACTCACCCTCACCCACTTACTCTCAACCACTTGCCCTCAACAACTCTCCCTCAAACACTCGCCCTCAACCACTCGCCCTCAACCACTCACCCTCAACCACTCACCCTCAACCACTCATCCTCAACCACTCATCCTCAACCGCTCACCCTCAACCGCTCACCCTCAACTGCTCACCCTCAAACAATCACCCTCAACCACTCACCCTCAACAACTCACCCTCAACCACTCACCCTCAACAACTCAACCAACACATCACTCTCACTCACCATCAACATCTCACTCTCAAACATCTCACCCTCAACACCTCACCCTCAACGACTCACCCTCAACACTTAAAATGGCGTCTGAAAACTTTTTTTTTTTAACATCATAACTCTTATACTTTAAATACAATCTACCATTGTATTTTCCCATTTCGCCACACCTACTCACGACCAACCTCTCTTTCTATTTTCTTAAGGGTAACTTGCAGCCAACATCGATTCCTACTTTGTTGACTATGGCGCTTTTACAGACTAAAGATTTTCGATGTTGCCTCACTCAAACATTCCCATTTTTGCCTTCTTTTGGATAATCACCACTGTATTTTAACGTTAACACACACACATTAATGTAGGCATGCTATCACAAGAAAAAACAAAAGTTTGTTGGGAAATACATCAGCTCAAAACATTTCGCCACACCTGTCTCAAGATTTATTGCCTGAAAAAATTATGTACCATCTTCTAAATACCCCACTCTATTTTACCGTTCCCACACACACATCAACCACTCACCCTCAACCACTCACCCTCAACCACTCACCCTCACCCACTCACCCTCACCCACTCACCCTCACCCACTCACCCTCACCCACTCACCCTCACCCACTCACCCTCACCCACTCACCCTCACCCACTCACCCTCACCCACTCACACTCACCCTCACCCACTCACCCTCACCCACTTACTCTCAACCACTCGCCCTCAAACACTCGCCCTCAACCACTCGCCCTCAACCACTCGCCCTCAACCACTCACACTCACCCTCACCCACTCACCCTCACCCACTTACTCTCAACCACTCGCCCTCAAACACTCGCCCTCAACCACTCGCCCTCAACCACTCACCCTCAACCACTCACCCTCAACCACTCACCCTCAACCACTCACCCTCAACCACTCACCCTCAACCACTCACCCTCAAACAGTCACCCTCAAACATTCACCCTCAACAACTCACCCTCAACAACTCACCCTCAGCAACTCACCCTCACCCACTCACCCGCACCCAGTCGCCCTCACCATCAACCCCTCATGCTATTTTTAAGGGTAACTTATAGACTAAAGATTTTCTATGTTGCCTCACTGAAACATTTGCGATTTTGCATTTTTGGGATAATCACCACTGTATTTTAACGTTCCCACACACACATTAATGTAGGCATGCTATAACAAAAAAAATACCCAAACTTTAATGGCAAGTACATCAGCTCAAAACATTTCGCCACACCTGTCTCTAGATTTATTTATTGGCATAAGAAAAATATGTACCATCTTCTAAATCCCCCACTCTATTTTAACGGTACCACACACACATCAACCACTCACCCTCAACCATTCACCCTCAACCATTCACCCTCAACCACTCACCCTCAACCACTCACCCTCAACCACTCACCCTCAACCACTCACCCTCAAACAGTCACCCTCAAAGACTCCCCCTCAAACACTCACCCTCAACCACTCACCCTCAACCACTCACCCTCAACAACTCACCCTCAACCACTGTCCCTCAACATCTCACCCTCACTCACCCTCAACACCTCACCCTCAACCCCTCACCCCCAACCCTCACCCGCAACCCCTCACCTTGCACCCCTCCCCCACACCTCACCCTCAACCCCTCACCCCCAACCCTCACCCGCAACTCCTCACCTTGCACCCCTCCCCCTCACTCACCCTCCATCACCCTCAACCCCTCACCTACATCATCAACACTTCACCCTCAACACCTCACTCACCCTCAACCCCTCCCACTCACCCTCACTCACCCTCACCCTCACTCACCCTCAACACCTCACCATCACTGACATTCAACCCCTCACCCTCACTCACCTACCCTCACCCACCCTCAACCCCTCAACCTTACTCAACACCTCAGTCTCACCCTCACTCGCCCTCACCCTCAACGTCTCATGCTATTTTTAAGGGTAACTTGGCGCAGACAGTTCAAGTCGAATGACAGTAAGGTAGAAAAATTCTATAGTCACTCACCCTCAACGCCTCACCCAACATCTCACCTTCACTCACCATCAACATCTCACACTCATTCACCCTCAAAACATCAGCCTCAATTCCTCACCTCAACCCCTCACCCTCAACCATTCACCCTCACTCACCCTCCCTCACCCTCAACCCCTCACCCACACTCTCAACACTTCACCCTACACACCTCACCCTCAGTAACTCTCAATACCTCAATCACCCTTCCCCTCACTCACCCTCAATACCTCACCCTCACTAACACTCAACCCCTCACTCACCCTCACTCTTACTTCCAGTTACACTCAAGACCTCAGCTTCACCCTCACTCATCCTCACCCTCAACCCCTCATGCCATTTTTAAGTGTACCTTTGAGTAGACAGTTCAAGTTGATTTACATTAAAGGATAAAATGGTGTCTGGAAACGTTAACAAAACTACTATAGTTTACATACCATGCCGTACACACACACCAACATAATTCCTAGCATTTAAAATTACCCACAAACACATTCAAGGGCCGCATCCTTAGCAATGCTCACTATTTTTATACAACAAATAACAACACAACTTTGATGGCAAATAAATCAGCTCCGAACATTTCGCCACACCTATCGCTACATTTATCTATTGGCAAACAAAATCATCGGACATCTTTTTCATTCTCACACTGTATTTCTATGGTGACAGTCACACATTAATGGAGGCATCTGCAGCAATGTCCTGTCTTTTCATACTAAACATAAACGCCACAACTTTGAGCCTGTATATTACAAGCCTTACATTAAGGGACGCACCCGCAGCGAAATTCTGTATTTACAACACGTACACACACAGCCAAAATTCCCATAGCATTTAAAAATACACACAGACACATGTAAGGGCCACTTACGCAGCAATGTTCACTATTTTCATACTGAAACGGAAAACACAACTTTTATGGCAAATATTGCATCCGGCCTTTGACCCGTTCAGCACCACACCTGTCTTTCCATTTATTTTTTTCCAAACAAAATTATCCACCATCTTTCTCATTCACCCACTTTTTTTTTTAACATTGCCACACACACATTAATGGACGCATCCGCGGCAATTTTCAGTATTTTCATAGTAAACCTAAACGGCACAACTTCGAGCCACTATATTACAAGAGTTGTATGTTTTTAAGTGAAACTTTGTATACTTTTGATGCTTTATATATGCCATTTTTAAGTGTAACTTCGAGCAGACAGTTGAAGTCCAATTACACTAACGTAAAAAAAAGGCCCTTTGCTTTGTGAGTTCCGAGCAAATTCTTATATGGCCTTAAGGGAGTTGCCCAGTGAAGTCTACTGGCGCGCCTATGTCGAAACTCCATCTGCATACACATTCAAACATTCACACTTCCAAGTCGCGCACATCAGCTAGTGTGACTTTTCCTTGGGGCAAGGGAAGGACTAAAAGCTTTGATCCTTTCTTAAACACAAAAAGAAAAAAAAGATTCTTGCATCGTTACCCCCTATTTAAGCAGAGGGACGGGTCACTTTAAGTCATACTCTCTTTTTACCAGCGAGGACAAAACTTCGACTTACAGAACGGCGCTGAACTTGCTGCTATCGACCAACAGCCACTGAAAAATTACGGCATTCAATCTTAGAACGTAAGTGCATGCAAGTGTTATTTCGATACATCTAAGGGACAGTATTGATATTTTTAGTTGCGTTTATTAGAACTGTTACTATATCAACATTGCACCTGTGTTAAATTATTCTGCGACATGTGTGTTTGCAAATCTTCATTTTCTATGGTAATACTTAGCAAAAGACTACGTAATTTCTAAAACAGGTCATACCTTGGTTTAAAACAACAGATACATATTGTTTTTTTTTTGTTATCTCTTGTAGGTTATTGGTACGCTTTCAACATTTCCTTGATAGGGGGAAAGAAACTGCGCACCAACATATATCAAGTAAGTACAGCCAACTGTTCACTCTTCTACACAATTTTTACTTCCGTTCCTAACACTCCGACGTGGGGGCAGGGTCAGTGGTTAAGGGTCGGGTCGACAGCAACAACATAAAACTGACCATGACGTTATTCACAGTACCCTGCAGCCGAAGGCTTCGTGCACTGAGCCCTCCCGGCATAGACATAATTCTTCGCTCTCTTTCTCTCTTCGTCTCCCTACCTCTCTATAGCACACTAATCACACACACCCTGTCACATTAGGCAAAACACTGCATCTTACACTAATCACACACAGCCTGTCACATTAGGCAAAACACTGACTGCCACCCTTATACAACACGTGCAACTCCTACGCAATGTAACATCATAGCACTTCGCCACTACAGCACCAAACTTTCAGTCAAAAGTTCTAATTGAACATTAATTTGCACGTAAACAGGCAACACTTTACAAGATTTACGCACAATGCATTCATTCGTTGCTTTACTTGCACAGTTAGTAATCCAAGTTACAAGCTGACACACAGAAACAGCCACTCGTACAACTACTAGTATTACATTTTCACAAGCACACATCCAATAACATATTAGCCAGGATTAGCTGCCTACCCCAAAAAATAATGCACCTTACACTTACTACACTATTCACAGGCACATTGGAACATTAGGGCAAATAGCACAGTCAGAATCCGTTCTCAACACTTCGCCACACCACAACAAAGTTTTCATACACTCAATCCACTATCAAGGGGACTTTCGCCCACCCCCTCTATTACATGGCTACTCACAATCTTTCAAGCAGGTTAAAAATGTACTGTTTACTTTGTGTACAAGGACCCCATCGGTGGGGGCAATGTTAGTTGTCAAGGATCGGGGCGACAGCAACAACATTAAACTGACCATGAGCTTAATCACAGGACCCTGCAGCCTAAGGCTTCGTGCACTGAGCCCTCCCGGCATACACATAACTTTCTCGCTCTCTTTCTCTTTCGGTCTCCCTACATCTCTATAGCTCTCTCTCCCTCTCTATAGCTCCCCCTCCCTCTCTCCTATCTTCCTCTGTTTCACTCTAACTGTGTTCCTCCCTCTGTCTCACTCCCCCTTTTTTCTTCCTCCTCTCTCCCTCCCTCTCCGTCTCCGTCCCTATCACCCTGCATCTCACTCCCTTTCTCTTCCTCTCCCTCCATTTCCCTTCCTTTCCATAACTTTCCCTTCCTCTCTGTCTTTGTACATAACTCTCCATTTGTCTACCATTTACTCCCTCTCTATCTTTCTACATTACTTGCACACTAACTGTGTACACTTTCAATATTACACGCACACCGCATTCATTTCATTTTCATATTCAATACAATATAGGAAGTAATCTAAGTTAGACGATGACACACACACACATTTTTCAGGACGTCTCGCACTATTAACTCTTCACGCACACACTCACTCCCTCTCCATCCCCAACAACAATTCCAAGCCAGAATTAGCTGCCTACCCAAAAAAAAATTGCCCATACACTTACTACACTAGTCACAGGCACATTACAACATTAGGGGGAATAGTACAGTCATAATCCGTTCGCAACACTTCGCCACACCACAACAAATTTTTCAGAAACACAATCCACTATCAAGGGGACTTTCGCTAACAACCTCTATTACATGGCTAATCACAATCTTTCAAGCAGGTGAAAAATGTACCGTTTACTTTGTGTCCAAGGACCGCATCGGTGGGGGCAGGGTTAGTTGTTAAGGGTCGGGGCAACAGCAACAACATTAAACTGACCATGAGGTTAATCACAGGACCCTGCAGCCGAAGGCTTCGTGCACTGAGCCCTCCCGGCATACACATAATTTTCTCGCTCTCTTTCTCTTTCGGACTCCCTACATCTCTATAGCTCTCTCTCCCTCTCTATAGCTACCCCTCCCTCTCTCCCATCTTCCTCTCTTTCACTCTAACTGTGTTCCTCCCTCTGTCTCACTCCCCCTTTTTTCTTCCTCCTCTCTCCCTCCCTCTCCGTCTCCCTCTCTATCACCCTGCATCTCACTCCCTTTCTCTTCCTCTCCCTCCATTTCCCTTCCTTTCCCTAACTTTCCCTTCCTTTCTGTCTTTGTACATAACTCTCCATTTGTCTCCCATTTACTCCCTCTCTATCTTTCTACATTACTTCCACAGTAACTGGGTACACCAACACTTCGCCACACCACAACAAAATTTTCATACACACATTCCACGAACAAGGACACTTTCACACACACACTCTATTACATGCCTACTCACAATCTTTCTCTCAGGGGCAAAATTTAATGTTTACTTAGTGTCCAATGACCGCATCGGTGGGGGCAGGGTCAGTGGTTAAGGCTCGGGGTGACAGCAACAACATAAAATTGAGCATCACTAGCCCTCAACACCTCACACACACACCCTCAACACTTCTCCTTCAACTCCTCACTCACCCTCACTCTCACTCAACACTTCAACACCTCAGCCTCACTCACCCTCAACACCTCACTCACCCACAACACCTCATTCCCACTCACCCACACTCAGCCTCATCCTTACTCACCCTCAGCTTCTCACCATCACTCACCCTCAATTTCTAAGCCTAATCTACCTTCACTCACCCTCAACCCCTCACCCTCACTCACACTCACTCACACCATCCTCACTCACCCTCATGCTCACTCACCCTCATGCTCACTCACCCTCATGCTCACTCACCCTCATGCTCACTCACCCTCATGCTCACTTACCCTCAACATGTCATCCTCACTCACCCTCACCATTACTCACCATCAAACCGTCACCCTCACTCACCCTCACCCTCACCCTCACTCACCCTCATCCCCTCCCCCTCACTCACCCTCACCCTCACCCTCACCACCTCACCTCAACAACAATCAACACCTCACCCTCACACTCACACCCTCAACATTTCATCCTCATTTACCCTCAACCCCTCACCTACACTCACCCTCTCTCTCCTTCTCTAGCTCCCCCTCCCTCTCTCTTGCCTTCCTCTTTCTCACTCTAACTTTGTTAATCCCTCTGTCTCCCTCTCCCTCTCTCTCCCTCCCTCCATCCCCCTCTCCCTTCCTATCACTCTCCCTCTCACTCCCTTTACCTTCCTCACACCTCATCCATTCTCTGATTCAATGCAACACATAACACACACACACATTTTTTAACGTCTCTCAGTATTAACTTTTCACGCACTCACTCACTCTCTCTCTGTCCCCCTTTTCCTCCCACTCCCTCTCTCTCCCTCTATCATCTCACCCTGCCTGTGTGCCAGCCGTGGCACATACACTCACAGCAGCACTAGAGCTCTTAACAGGTCTTTAAAAGACTATTTACATGCTAATGTGTCTTTTATGGCAAAAATTCGGAGAAATATATTCTAAACAATATGTTTTTTTTCAACTTTCAGATTATTCAAACAACAACAAAAGAAACAGAAGTTAAGGTAAATACTACTTTGCCACTTCGTTTAAAAATTGTTAAAAGTTCATACCTTACAGTCCCCCAAAAAATTTTTTAGTTCACAAACCTTCTCAATTTACATTATTTGATAACAACATTTCTGTATAACTTTGAAGATGCAGAAATGCTTAAAAGCAAGTTACCATCAAGGGAATAGCAAATTTAATAGCAAATCACAAGGTAAGCAATGCTTACCAAATAGTGCTTTTGCTGTCTTGCACAATTTATGCAAGCCAGTAACTACTTGGAACTCTAATGATCTGCATTATATAATGGACCGTGGGGACGCTTTATATCTCCAAATGCATTCTATTAACAAAGAAACACTTATGCATCCAGATGACCTGCCAAGGTATATAGACCACAATCAAAAGATATATTCACTTTTGCTACGGAATGCTTACTACGGTGATGTCCTTAAACGTTTTGATAAAGCCTACCCAGATATTAGCACAGCATTAAATGTTACTATTAAGAAGCACTGTGGTGTTCTACTTTGTATGAATGTTTATGTAATAGCTATTTTCAAACATATGCAATCATACTTTGTATTTGATTCACATAGTAGGGACCATGAAGGCATGCCTCATTCAAACGGAACATGTGTTACAATTGCATTTAATTCGTTTGAAGGGCTAATTCAATATGTTATGAAACTAGCATATAACTTAAAACATCAGGCTGAGCAATGTGTCCAATTTGAATTAACACCAATAGATATAAAAGTCATTCAAAGAAAATCCTTTACAAAAGCACTTACTGTGCACAAAAAAAATAGTCAACTGCCGCAAGAAAGAAAAATTTGGGTACATACTACTGAATGTACTCCTAATCAGACGATAACATCAACATCAATGTCTTCTGATCATTTACAGAATACAAGTAAGGGAGGGAATAGCAATAGCAATCATTTACCACAATTACCAGGTAATAGTAAAGCTATCCAGGGAACAAATAAACAGTCTCGGAAAAGAAAAAGGGATTCAAGTACATGTCCAACTACAGTTGTACAAAGAAAAAAAATTAATACAGCTGAAGAAGACATTACCAACAGTCAACTAAGTGCTAATGATAATAACATACCCATCTTCACGCAGGGCCAAAGACAGAAACGAGGTCAACAAATCCATACAATCATTCGCAAATTCCACCGGGAAATATTGCATGGGCCAGAGTACATATGTACTCTTTGCAATCAACTGTGGCATAAACAAACGTTGCTAAATATACGCAGTGTTAGCCAATCCGAAATTTTCAACAAGTGTAACATTAGTAACAAGAAAACAACTTTTATTTGTAAGACTTGCTATTATTACATTCGCAAAAACAAAATACCACCATGTTCAATTGTAAATGGCATGGGCTTCCCAAATGTACCAGTTGAATTAGAATTATATGATTTAGAAGAAAGATTAGTTTCACCTAGGATACCATTCTTACAAATTCGGAGTCTGCCACGCGGTTTTCAAAAATCATTATCAGGTGCAGTAGTTAATGTACCTGCAGATGTTATGACAACTGTTACAATTTTACCAAGGCAAATTAATGACGCCATGACAATCCCAGTGAAATTAAAAAGGAAATTAATCTATAAATCATATACACATTATGAGAATATTAGACCAAATACTGTAAAAAAGGCAGCTACATGGCTAGCGAAAAATAGTCGAATGTTTAATGAATATGGTGTTACCATTAACCCTGACTGGGAGTATATACCTCCAGAAATAGAATCTCACAATGAGACTTCTGAAACAAACAATTCATCTGATAGTTCGGACAACATAGAAGCTGGAAATTTGGATACTATGTTAACAAATGAAACTATTACTAGTAATTCGCTGAATGTGTTAAGTTTCGCTCCAGCTGAACATAACACGCCAAGAGGTTTATATGAGGATAAAGATTCAGAGTTTTTGGCTTTCCCTACTATTTTTTGTGGTGAACGAAGACCTAACAATAAGGAAAGACACATACCGGTACATTATAGTACTATTTGCCAAGCAGAGTTAAGGAGTTATGATAGAAGAGTCGCTAAATCTATTACTAATGTCTTTTTTAAACTGAAGAAATTACATATTAAGCAGATCCATGGTAAAATCAACATTTCCATCAGAAAACATTTTACAGATGGGAATAAAATAACTGCTAAAGACATTAAATGTAATATTGCTAATGTTTTACAGTTCAATGAGGGGTACAAAGTATTAAAAACTATACGCAGTTCACCTCCATATTGGGAAGGTTGCAAAAAAGATATTTTTGCTATGATAAGGCAACTTGGCATTCCCACTTTCTTTTTGACATTATCTGCTGCAGAAACAAAATGGCACCATTTAATAAATATACTATTGAGAGTTAGAAACTTACAGGAATGTACAGAGGAAGAATTCTTAAACATGTCTTGGGAAACTAAAAGTAAATTAATACAAGAAGATCCAATAACATGTGCAAGACAGTTTGACTATCAAGTTAGGAAATTCTTTAATTGTGTTTTGCTGAATGGCACTAATCCAATTGGGGAAATAGTAGACTACTTTTACAGAGTCGAATTCCAACAGAGAGGTTCTCCACATATACATGCATTACTCTGGGTAAACAAAGCACCATTGTATGGTGTTTCACCAGTGGAAGAAGTCAATAGCTTTATTGACAAATATATCACTTGTCATAAGTCTGAAAACCCTGTTTTACAACCGTTAATAAATCTACAAAGGCATGGTCACACCAAAAATTGCAGACGTAAACAGCAACGGACATGCAAATATCAATATCCCAAATATCCAATGTCAAGAACGCTCATATTAGAGCCATTAACACTGGAGGAGACAAATAACCAATGGCAAGATAATATGAAAATAATACATGAAGCTATGAATAATACTACTTTTAATACACTTTCTTTTGAGGAATTTTTGGACTTCATTAAAATGGATGATAAAGAATATATTACTTCTATACAAACTAGCTTACAAAAAACAACTATTTTTTTAAAAAGAACACCAGCCGAATGCTTCATCAATAACTACAATAGTACTCTTTTAGAAGCTTGGCGAGCAAATATAGACTTGCAGTTTATACTAGACCCTTATGCTTGTGCAGTCTATATTATCTCATATATCAGTAAATCGCAAAGAGGAATTAGCAAACTTCTAGCGCAAGCTGCTAAAGAGGTACCAAGCAATAGTAATATCAAAGATCAACTTAAACACATAGGGAACAAATTCCTCAACTGCACAGAAATTAGTGCTCAAGAAGCAGCATATCTAATTCTTCAAATACCATTACGGAAAAGCTCACGATCATTTGTATTTATTAATACTAGCCGTCCAGAGAAAAGAACTTATTTAATGCGTGATATCGAAACTATTAATAACTTGCCCGAAAATTCCACTGACATTCAATGTGAAAATATTATTATTAAGTACTGCAAACGGCCACAATCATTAGAGATGTGCACGTTAGCAGACTATGCGGCTAATTTCAACTATGTGAAGAAAAAAACACATGGGAAAGAAATAAATGATTGTGAAGATTTACTTGCAGAACAAAACTTTTACAGCTCAGATGAGGAAGAATTAGAAATAGAATGTAGTGACGGAAAAAAACTACAACAGAAACATAATTATGATTATGCTTTAAATAAGCGCAGACAAGGGAAAATAATACGCTTTTGCAGATTTAGCAAAAATAATGAACCGGAAGAGTATTATAGAGAAATATTAATGTTGCACTATCCATGGAGGGAAGAAGAAAAAATACTAATCAACAAGGAAACTTACTATGATAGGTATCTGGAAGTTAAAACATTTGTTGACACACAACTAAAAATCTATAACAAACAGCATGGTGAACTTACAAACATTATTCATGAACAGTCTCATGAAAATGTCATTTCACCTCCTCTATCACCAACTGTGAATATACAGACAGAAGACCAAAATCCAGAACATAATAATAGATATGATTTGGCTCTAGATTTAGGAATTAGAACTACAACTGAAGAACAAAGATCAACTAACGTTCTTTTACCCAATGAAAAATACCAACAACTTATGCAAAACTTAACGGAAGAACAACTTAACTTTGTTTACCATCACTTGCATTGGTTTAAAACTACTAGCACTCCATGCTATACTTTTTGCACTGGAGGGGCTGGTGTTGGGAAAAGTTTTGTAATATCTGCACTTTATCAAACTTTACTACGCTACTATAACACTAAGGCCGGTGAAAATCCGGATAATGTTTATATCTTACTTACTGCTCCAACAGGAAAGGCTGCCCATAATATTAATGGCAAAACACTGCATAGCACTTTCAAAATACCTGTGTCGCAAAGTTTGTCTTATAAACAACTGAGTCATGAACATAGAACTGCTCTACAAATGGAAATGATGCATGTTAGAGTTGTTATTATTGATGAAATTTCAATGGTAGGCCACAATATGTTGAATTTTATACATAACAGGCTTCAAGAAATTAAATCATCTAATGAACCATTTGGAGGAATTTCTATTTTAGCCATTGGTGACTTTTACCAATTAAAACCTGTATTTGACAGATACATTTTTCAGGATTCGACACAAATGTATGGTCCTTTAAGTGCTAACTTGTGGAAAGAACATTTTAAAATTTTTGAATTAACAAAAATTATGCGCCAAAAAGAAGATCTACAATTTGCTGAATTACTAAACAGATTGAGAGAAGGCAAGCATACTGAAGAAGATATTTCACAAATTAAGCAAAGGGAAATACAACCTGATGAGACTTTATTAGAAACAATTCCATATATCATGTCAACTAATCTAGAAGTTAATGAAATTAACAAAAAGGTTTTAGAACAACATTGCAAAGATTATCCTGTCTACATAACAGTAGCAAGCGATACTGTTAGTTCTGATTTGTCTGAAAGTGTGAAAAAAACGATTCTTAAGCAACTGCCCAAAGATCCACAGAAAACAATGGGCCTTTCACATACATTACACATTGCCTTACAACTTCGTTATGATTTAAGTTGCAATGTGGATGTCAATGATGGTTTAACAAATGGCGCAACTGGTGTTGTACAATTAGTAGAATTGATTAACAATACACCTATTATTGTTTGGTTGTTATTTGACAATCCCACTATAGGAGAAACAACCAGACAACAATATAAACACTTATTTCATTCACAAACACAAAATACATGGACACCAATACATGCTATAGCTAGACATTTCCAATACACTAAGAAATTTATTACCATTATACGGAAGCAATTTCCTTTACGCCAAGCATCAGCACGCACTATACATCGCACACAAGGTGCAACTCTTGAACCACTTTATATACACTTTAATAACAGCAAGATTCATCATTTGCATTATGTTGCTATTAGCAGGGCAAAATCAATACAAAATGTCTATGTACACAATTTTGATGAGCGTAAAATTGTAGTACATCCACAAGTTAATGAGGAAATGCACAGATTAAGGACAGAAATGCCACTTGAAATACATATCCCACAGTTACATACATACAGTGCACATTTCAATATCATTGCACACAATATAAGATCACTACAGAAAAATTTTTCATCTATGGTAGCGGATAGGAATATATTACAAGCAGACATTATTTGCTTAACTGAGATCAACACTACAAGAAATGCTACAGCTAATGATTTCAGTATAGAACAATATCATCACATTATATTTGATAAATTTCATACATACAACACAAACCATGGAATGATTATGTACTACAAAAAAGATTTATTTATATTGCCTATTTATGAGACACTTGAAGGGATAGACATTTTACATTTTACTCTACAGATTGATAACACAGATTACCTTATTATTATTTTATACAAACCACCCCTAAAAAGTATAACTTCTCTTTTTGATTTCATCACTAATATTACGGATTTTTACCCCATGCACAAATTGATTATTATAGGGGATTTCAATGTGGATGTATCTCAAACAAATGCAAACAGCAAGCAATTACTTGGATTCTTTGAAACAAAATTACAATGTCAACAACTCATTAACAGTTACACAACTAACTACCAATCCATTTTAGATCATATATATACAAATGACCAACTACACAACTATGGTACTTTAGAATGCTATTGCAGTGATCATAAACCAATATGGGTTTGTATTTAACATGTTATATCACATTTTCTATTTCAGATGATGTCTATTGAAGAAATAATGAACATTAATACTGATGACAACAAACCATACCAGAAACCAATAAGAGTTAATGTCATCAGCTGCTCAGGGAAAACTACGTACAAAAATGCTAAACAAGAGCAGAAAATTTTATTCCATTTGGCTTTAGCAGATAAAACTGGAACAATTAAATGTACTTGTTACCAAGAAAATTTATATGAGCAAACGAAAATAAACTGTGGACTACTGATACGGAACTTTATTCTCAAAAACAAAACAATTTTAATTACAAAACAAACTAAAGTAACCAAATTTCCCGCAATGACAATCGAGGAGGGCCTGATCCAACAAGCAAACAACATTTTGCATCCGCCTGCACCATCGGCTTCTCCCATCAAGGAAATAAAACGGGCAAGTCTAAAAAGCCTGATGACCGTTTCAGGGACAATAATTGCCGTAAGTATGAACACAAACATGTTATCATGTCAACTAAAAAAAATATTGTCTTGCAGTGGAAGAGTTGGACTTATTAGGATTGTAAATGACATATCTTATGTATTTGTGCTTTTTCTAAATTGCAAGTATAAATAGTCTGATGACTGTTTCAGGGACAATATGTGCCAGATGTATCAACACAAACATGTCATCATGTCTAGTACAAAAATGCATAGTTGGCTTACACACAAATTACACATTTAGGGGCCCGGTGTAGGTAGCCCTTTAGCGATCCCAATCGGCCAAAAAAAAAAAAGATTTTGGCCCGTTTCACATCGGTAAAGGGCTATTGAGATGTAGGGGCACATTTTAGGTAACTTTAGCAAATCTGTTTATTAACCGAAACGGTAGATTTACAGATTCAATAAAATTAACTGAAATGTAATGTAGGTAGGCAATGTACCTTCTGTACATGGCTTACACAATCGGTATTTTACCATGGAATACAAATCCAGGGTAAAATACCTATGGCATGTGACAGGCAGACCTGCCCTTACAGCAGGTATGCTTGCCACATGGCACCTGTGCCTTTTTTGGCGGTGCAGGAGGGTGTCAAAGTGACACCACCTGCACCCTTCATAATTCTTTAATTACAGATTCAGTAAATACCGATTCGGTAATGCCTAATCATTCCTATGTCCTTCAAAACCCATATGAATTAATGCACATTACCTATTCGCTATTTACCGATTTGGTAATTAAAGATTTGTTAAGGATTCTGTAATGAATCCAGATGTTGGTACCTACATACAAAAATGGGATTTACCTACATCGGGCCCTTAGGAACTTCACGGACAACATCAAAAAAGCTTGCATTAGACACTCTTTCACACTCTTTCACACTACGTATAAAGGGATAGTTTTGAGATATATAATATGTGAGTACTTTGGGGTATAGTACAAATTCAAGTACTCTCCACAATGACAATTTTTACTAAATAAAAATTGCACTATGGTAGAAAGTATGTTCATTTGGGTCCTGAAATATAATACATTATATTACCAGTGATACAATGCACTACTACTATGTTTTTTTACTGTCACTATTTTGTAGAATTGTTCTTTTTGGGTTTACCAAAAGTACGCAAATACTGTCTTTACATCAATGCCTCACCCTCAGTCAACATCACTCACCCTCAACACCCAACTCTCACTCTCACTCAACACCTCACCCTCAACAATTCAATTTTAATGCCTCACTCACCCTCAATCTCACTCACATGAGATCACCCTCAACACCTCCTCCTCACTCAGCCTCAATCACCCTCACTAGCCCTCAACACCTCCCACTCTAAAACTCTACCCTTCTCCCTCAAATACTCACTCACTCTCACTCAACACCTCAACACCTCAGCCTCACAATCAACATCAATGACTCACCCTCACTTAGCATCATCCGTACTCACCCTCAACTTCTCACCCTCAATAACTCTCAACACCTCACCCTCATTCACACACAACACCTCACACTCAACAATTCACCCTTAATGCCTCACTCAGCCTTAATCTCAATCACCCTCAATCACCCTCAACACCTCTCACTCAATCACCCTCACTCACCCTCACTCTCCCTCAACACCTCCCCCTCAAAAAGTCAACACTTCTCACTCAACTCCTCAGTCACCCTCACTCTCACTCAACACCTCAACACCTCAGCCTCAACATCAACACCTCACCCTCACTCAATTAATCACCCTCACTCACCCACACTCACACTCATCCTTACTCACCTTCAACTTCTCACATTCAATCTTTCACCCTCAACACTCCCTCACTCTCACTCACCCTCAACGCCTCACCCTAACTCTGCCTCAATCACACTCACCCTCACGTAACACCTCGTCCTCACTCACCCTCAACCCCACCCTCACTCACCCTAACACTCAACACCTCACCCTCAATAACTCACCCTCACCCACACCCTCACTCATGTCATCAGGTCTACTAAAAATATGCATACTTGCCTTACTCAGCCTCACTCACACTCACGCTCATCGTTACTCACCCTCAACTTCTCACCCTCACTCACCTTCAAACTCTCACCCTCACCCTCTCACCCTCACCCACCCTCATTTAGATTCAACCTCACCCTCACGTAACGCCTCATCCTCACTCACCCTCACTCCCCATCAACTCCTCACACTCAACACCTCACCATCACACTCACTCATGTCATCATGTCTACTTAAAAAATGCATAGTTCACTTACACACACATTACACCTTTAGTAACTTCAAAAACTAACTGGACACATTTTTGATTATGCACTCTTCACACATAGTAGCAAGTACAACTTTTGAAAAATATAAGATGCCAGTGCTTTGGTGTATACTACAAAAAAAAGTACTATGTACAAGGCCATTTTTTACAAGAAACATTTCAATCTTTTAGAAAGGAGGTTCATTTGGGTCGTGAAATATGATACATTATATAGCCTTTCAGACAATGCACTAGTAATATCTGTTTTTACAATCACTATTTAATAGAATGCTTTCTTTTTGTGTAGGAAGAGGACGCAAAAACGGTGTTTATCAATGGGCAAGATACCCCACTCAAATCCATTACAATAAAAGATGCAACTGATGATATAAAAGTGACACTGTGGAGAGAAGCGTCACTATTTAAAATACATCTTGGGAAATATGTGACCCTGACTCATGTCACTGTACATGAATTCAATTGCCAAAAAATATTGAATACAACGCGCCATAGCAAAATGGAGGTAAGCACAACGAACAAACAAAGTTTTGCAATTATCTCTTTTCAGCCACTCTTGGAATTGCACCCAGTCTTGCCCTTTCACCCACTCTGCCCCTTCCACCCACTCTGGACATTTTACCCACTCTGGACATTTCAGCCACTTGGGACCTTTCGCCCATTCGGGAGCTTTCACCCACTCGGGAGCTTTCACCCACTCGGAACCTTTCAACAACTCTGGCTCTTTCACACACTCTAGGCCTATCACCCAATCTAGACTTATCACCCACTCTAGACTTATCACCCACTCTCATACTCACTCACCCTCAACAACTCACCATCAACACCTCACCCTCATACTCACTCACCCTCAACTCCTCACGCTCAATCACCCTCACTCACCGTCAACACACTATCACACTACAACAACAAACAAATACTTACCACCACAGCAACACTTAACTCACCCTCAACACCTCACCCTTAACTCCTCACTCAACCTCAATCTCAATCATCATCAATCACCTTCAACATCTCACACTCAACACCACTCTCATACTCACTCACCCTCACAACATCACCCTCATTTACCCTCACTTACCGTCAACACACTATCACACTACAACTACAAAAAAACACTTACCACCACAACAACACTTCACTCACCCTAAACACCGCACCCTTAACTCCTCACTCTCACTCATCCTCAATCACCCTCAACACCTCACCCTCACTCACCCTCAACGCCTCAGCCACACTCACCCTGACACTCAGCTTCTCACCCTCAGCCTCAACACCTCACTCTCACTCACACTCAACGCCTCACCCTCAGTCAATCTCAACACATCACTCAACATCACTCTCACTCATCCTCAATCACACTCAACACCTCACTCTCAACACCTCACTCACCCTCAGCCCCTCACCCTCACTCACTCTCAACTCCTCACCCTCACTCATCCTCACTCACCCTCAACACCTCCCCCTCATTCTCACTCACTCTCACTCTCACTCACCCTCATACTCACTCACCCTCAACACACTATCAGACTACAACCACACCAAAACTTAGCACCACAACACCACTTCAATCACGCTCAAAACATCCCCATCAGCCCCTTACTTACCCTCACTCTCACTCATCCTCAAACACTGACTCACCCTCAATCTCACTCACCCTCAACGCCTCACCCTCACTCACCCTCAACATCTCACCCTCACTCACCCTCAACACACTATGACACTACAACCACACAAAAAAATTATTACCACCACCTATCACCCAGTCTCGACCTATCACCCACTCAAACTCTATCAACAACTGGGACCCTTTCACCTACTCAGTCCATTTCACCCAATGTGTCCCTTTCAACAACTCTGTCCCTTTCAACCACTATAGGCCTTACACAAAAAATAAAGTATACACATTTTAAAAATAATTATTGCTTTTCTTTTCTCTCAACAGGTAACAGCCCCACCAGAGGAAAAGATGGACATTCTAATTTATGGTGTTGAAAGCTCTACTGAGCAAACAAGTATCATCACAATAAAAGTGACAAACACAGACGAATTGCAATCGATGCCCATCGAAAACGAGATCTTAATTAAATGGTTTATGTTAGATGAGGACGTTGAGAACATCGGAGATGCCCTTGTCCATTTTTTGCCACAAAATTTTGAAGTTGTCTTTTGTAATGGGCAAATCATAAAGATTCTTAAAGAAAAAGACGATGAAATATGTTCTGAGTAAATTTTGCATGTTGCCAGGATATTTTTTTTTTGTACAAAGTTAAACAATAAATATTTGTGTTTTTTTATAAAAAATAAACAAGTGTGTAATACAAATTTTACTACTTATATGGTGATTTTTTCTATTCCAAAGGCAAATTATAACTAAGACACTCCATTTATACAACATAGTCACACCCACATACAAGATTTAGCCAATCCATTTGACATTAGAAAAACATATACAAAATACACATACTTTGTAGCTTACACGCACTACAGTATTATGTATGAATGAGACTGTTGAGCTAAAGACGCCTGTGCTGGTGCTGAGTTATGCTGTGTTGTTGAGCAATGTTACTGTGGGGGGCCGAATGTTAAGGTGGTATTGATGCGTGTTCCATTGGTGGACATCACAAATTAGGTTGTTGGGAGAAGTGCAACTGTTGTTGGAATGAGTTATGCTGTGGTGGTAATAGTTGAACACTAACACAGCACAACTCATCATCAACACTTCACAACTACAGCATTAGGAAGCACCTCACTAACAACACTCATCAACACACCAACATCACTCTACACCACTGCAACAGCATCAATCTACCACAACAACATACACAAATACTAACACACTTTACAATAACGAGTCACACATGCAAAACACTCACATTTGTCAATAACACCCTCTCTCACACTCACTCACCCTCAACTCATCACCCACCCTGAATTACACTCACTCACCCTCAACACCTCACACTCACTCTCCCTCAACACCTCATCCTCACTCACCCTCAACACATCACCATCACCCTCACCCACCTTCACTCACCATCAACACCTCACCCTCACTCACCCTCCACCCTGCACCCTCAAACACTCAATCACCCTCGCTCTCAACACCTCTCCCTCAACGCCTCACCCTTAACCCCTCACTCACCCTCAACGCCTCACCAACACTCACCCTCAGCCCCTCACCCTCACCTACAACACGTCACTCTCACTCACCCTCAACACCTCACCCTCAACAACTCATCATCAACACATCACTCACCCTCACTCTCACTCATCCTCAGTACTCTCAACACCTCACCCTCAATATCCACTCACCCTCAGTACCTCACACTCACTCACCCTCAACTCCTCACCCTCAACACCTCACCCACACTCATCCTCACTCACCCTCAAAAACTCACCATCAACACCTCACCCTCATACTCACTCACCCTCAACACCTCATCCTCATTTACCCTCACTCACCGTCAACACACTATCACACTACAACAACAAACAAATACTTACCAACACAGCAACACTTCACTCACCCTCACTTCACTCACCCTCAACACCTCACCCTTAACTCCTCACTCACCCTCAATCTCAATCATCATCAATCACCCTCTACACCTCACACTCAACAAATCACTCTCATACTCACTCACCCTCACTCACCCTCACTCACACTCAAAACATCACCCTCATTCACCCTCACTCATCGTCAACACACTATCACACTACAACTATAAACAAACACTTACCACAACAGCAACACTTCACTCACCCTAAACAACTCACCCTTTACTCCTCACTCACACTCACTCTCACTCATCAACAATAACGCTCAACACCTCACCCTCACTCAGCCTCAACGCCTCACCCACACTCACACCCTCACCCTCAGAACCTCACTCTCTATCATCCTCAATGCCTCACCCTCAACGCCTCACCCACTCACCCACAGCTCCTCACCCTCAGCCTCAACACCTCACCCTCACTCACCATCAATGCCTCACCCTCAGTCAACATCAACACATCACACACCCTCACTATCACTCATCCTCAATCACACTCAACACCTCACCCTCAACACCTCACTCACCCTCAGCCTCTCACCCTCACTCACCCTCAATTCCTCACCCTCACTCATCCTCACTCACCATCAACAACTCCCCCTCATTCTCACTCACTCTCACCCTCACTCACCCTCATACTCACTCACCCTCAACACACTATCACACTACAAACACACACAATGCCTCACCCTCAACGCCTCACCCACACTCACCCTCAGCCTCAACACCTCACCCTCACTCACCCTCAACGCCTCACCCTAAGTCAATCTCAACACATCACTCACCCACACTATCACTCATCCTCAATCACACTCAACACCTCACCCTCAACACCTCACTCACCCTCATCCTCTCACCCTCACTCACCCTCAACTCCTCACCCTCACTCACCATCAACACCTCACCCTCAGTCTCACTCACTCTCACCCTCACTCACCCTCAACACACTATCACACTACAACAACACACAAACAATTACCACCACAACACCACTTCAATCACGCACAACACCTCCCCATCAACACCTTCCTTGCTCTCACTCTCACTCATCCTCAATCACCCTCAACACCTCACCCTCACTCACCCTCAACGCCTCACTCACCCTCATAGCCTCACCCACCCTCAACACCTCACACTAACTCACCCTCAATCTCACTCACCCTCAACGCCTCACCCTCACTCAGCCTCAACACCTCACCCTCACTCACCCTCAACACACTATCACACTACAACCACACAAAAAAACAATTACCACAACAACACCACTCATCACAACTGCAGCAAACTAAGCTCATACAATCAAAACATGTACCCTTTTAACAGTCACACACACAACATCTATCAATGGCCACTTTCAACAAGCATACACACACAACAGTCATCGGTACTGCACTACTATGTCTAAATGAGACTGTTGGTGTGCAAAATACGGATGTGGAAGTGCAGAGTAATGCAGTGTAGTTGCTCAATGGTAATGTGGGGCTGCAGAAAGATAAAGTGGTATTGCTGCATGTTGCATTCGGGGACATCAGTGATGCCATTGTTGCGAGAAGTGCAACTGTTGTGGTGCAAAGTTATGCTGTGGTGGTAATTATTAAACATCAACACAGCACCACTCACCACTACCACAGAACAACACATCACAACTACAGCATTACTAAGCACCACACACTCACATGCCCACACACTCACACACCACCACCCTCACACACATCCACACTCACACACTATCACACATCCTCGCACACCCACTCACATTCTCAATAAGCCTCATAGCCTCATGCTCGCCAGCAATCACTCACCCTCACACCGTCACCCTCACACCATCATCCTCTCACCCTGAACACCTCACCCTCACTCACCATCAACACACTATCACACTACAACTACACACAAACACTTACAACAACAGCACCACTCATTACCACTACAGCATTACACATCAGACAAACTACATACAATCCAAACATGTGCGCTTTTAACAGGCACACACACTATTAGCTAGCAATGGACACTTTCACAAGCCGTACACACACAACAGTCATCAGTGCATCCTTTCACCATGCATACACCCACACAAACAGCCATCAAGCCACGCTTTCAACAGTCACACACACCAACTGCCCAAAGTGCACACTGTACAAGAACTTTTGCTACGTTGCACACACAATCACAGCAATACAAGCATGCTTTGGTGCTGTACAGTACTGCAGTTCTATATCTAAATGAGACTGGGGGAGTTCTAAATACAGCTCTACTGCCAAAGACTGATGATCTCATGTTGCTCAATTGTAGTGTGGGGGTGCCGAATGTTAATAATGTGCTATTGCTGGCGAAATGGACATAAGGGAGGCCGTGCAAGAGGAAATTAATACACACAAGGCAAGTGCGACCGCAAAACACGTACGGGAAAACGAAACTAGAACCATGTCAAACAATAAAACGAAATAGCAGCCATTGTTAACATACAAAACACACTCAAATGATAGGAGCCAGACAGGAAATACGTGCTAGCAAAGCAAGACCGAAAATAATCATTACAGTAACATCACGAAAAGGAAATGCATCAACAAATGTATAAAAACTCACAAAGGCACTCTTTCATAATAAGGCAATAAAATTGTCATTACCTGTCGATCGTAGCAGCTCATTCCCTGAAATGAAGAAATTAGAAAAGAAACACAGAAACAAAAAAAACATACACAGTGCATACATAATACTTTTAAGTACAAAAGACAACAAACAAAATAAATGAATACTGGCGAAACAAGTCACAGACCGGTACAAATGACACAAGAAAAAGCTAAGTCAGAGGAAAAAATAAACATCACAGTGCCACCTCTGGCGAAACGAAACGCCGGAAAATACATTCCAGGAAGACACTAGCAAAGATTACTCAATGCATCCCGAACTATCAACTTAAACACGAGCCAACATTCGCATAAAGATCTAGAAATATTGCTAAACACAAGGAAAGTCAGCGCGAAATCACAACGGACGCAATGTCAAAGACATAATACATACAAATAAAAACATTGCTTTATGTAACTTTTGGAAAAAAAAATTTTTAACAAACATATATCTTTTACAACACTACTAAAGAAGATTGTAACTCGAACATCGATAATACACAATGCGAAATACAAATAAAACACTCATACATCATAATAAAACATTATGAATAACACGTATATACACACAAGTATTAATACATTCTAATTCATGTACTCAATGTTAATAAATGTACATCTTACCACTCCAACGACGCACCAACAACGACGGAGGAATAACACACCTTTACCGCTCAAACATTCACACCAATGTAGAAAACGCCCCGTTCACGCACGGCAAATGCAACGCTACGTCACACAACGTAGAGCTGCGATTGACTAAAAATAACGTAGCGCACAACATTACATCACCATCAAATAAAAGATAGAACGCTAACATCCCTTACGTAACAAACGTAAAGGGGATACATTGCGTAATACCCTTTACTACAACAGAAATAATACACATTTTAAGTACATACACGAAAAAAAATTAAAAACGTATACACATAGAAAAATAGTTTTTTTAACATTAGAATCAACATTAACACATGGGCGACAATCACATATGCCAATCACACCCTCAGTCACCCTCACTTCCATTCACTCAAGCTCAATCACCCTCAGGACCTCACCCTCACTCACCCTTAACAACTCACCCTCACTCATCCTCAAAATACACCCTCACTCACCCTCAATACCTCACCCTCACTCACCCACAATACCTCCCCCTCACTCACACTCACCAACTCACTCGCACTCAGCCCCTCGTCCTCAACTCTTACTCACCCACACTCACACTCAACACCTCACCCTCACCTTTACTCACGTTCACCCTCATTCACCCTCAACACCTCACACTCAACTACGTAATCACTCACTCACACTCATTCTCACTCACCCTCAAGACCTCACACTCACTGACCCTCAACACCTCACCCTCATTCACCCTCAGCCCCTCACCCTCAACACCTCACCCTTACTCACCCTCAACACCTCAAAACAATCACTATCCCTCACTCACACTCAGCCCCTCACCCTCAACAACTCAATCCTCACTCACCCTCAGCCTCAAAACCTCAACACAATAACTAGCCCTCACTCACACTCAGCCTCTCACCCTCAACAACGCACCCTCAGTGACACAATCAACATCACTCACAACACATCACCCTCACTCAACTTCAACACATCACCCTCAACAAGTCAATCACCCTCACTCACTAACGCTCAACAAGTCTCACCATCACTCAGCCTCAACACATCACACTCACTGACCCTCTACGCTTCACCCTCAATCTAACTCACGCACCCTCACCCACCCCCACACTCACACACATTCACACCCTCAACATAACAAATCCTCATTCACCCTCACACACCCTCACTCAACATCATGACTTCAACACCCTCACATGCCCCCACCCTCACACACCCCCCAACCTTACACACAACAACACTCACACACTCACACATCCTCACACACCCACACACATTCGCAATAAGACACACCCTCACCTTCACCCACAATCACTCACCCTCACCCTCACACCGTTACCCTCACACCATCATCCAATCCCCCTCAACGTCATTCGCCATCACTCACCCACACTCACCCACAAAATATCACCCTCAACTTCACTCACACTCATTCACCCTCAACACCTCACCCTCATTCACCTTCTGCCCCTCACCATCAACACCTCACCCTGAATCACCCACAGCCTCAAAACCACACTCACAACCAGCCTCCCTCACTCACCCTCAAGCACTCACCCTCATCACCTCACCCTCACTCACCCTCACCCTCACTCAACTATTCACCATGACTCACCCACAACACATCACCCTCACTCAACATCAAGACCTAACCCTCAACAACTCAATCACCCTCACTCACTACAAATCCTCACTCACCCTCAAACACCCTCACTCTACATCATGAATTCAACCACACCATCACATGCCCCAACATCACAAACCACCCACCCTTACACACGCACACTCACACACTCACACATCCACATACACCCACACACATTCTGAATAAGACTCACACCCTCACCCTAACACACAATCACTCACCCTCACCCTCACACAATCATCCAATCACCCTCAATCACCCTCAACGTCATTCACCATCAATCACCCGCACTCACCCACAAAACATCACCCTCAAATTCACTCACCCTCACACTCATTCACCCTCAACACCTCACTCTCATTCAGCCTCAGCCCATCACCCTCAACACCTCACCCTTACTCACCCACAGCCTCAAAAAGTCAACCACAATCAGACTCCCTCACTCACCCTCAGGCCCTCACCCTCATCACCTCACCCTCACTCACCCTCATCCTCACTGACCCTCAACTACTCACCCTGACTCAACCACAACACATCACCCTCACTCAACATCAACACATCACCCTCATCAACTCAATCACCCTCGCTCACTAACGCTCACCCACCCTCACCCTTAGTGAGCCTCAACACCTCACCCTCACTCACCCTCAACGCTTTACCCTCAATTACACTCAGGCATCCTCAACGAGCCCCACCTTCACACACCTTCACATCCTCAACATCACACATACTCACTCACCCTCACACACTCACACACCCTCAATCAACTTCATAACCTCTACCACACACTCACATGCCCACACGCTCACACAACCCCACCCTCACACACATCCACACTCACACAATCTAACACATCCTCGCACACCCACTCACATTCTCAATAAGACTCAGAGCCTCACCCTCGCCAACAATCACTCACCCTCACCCTCACACAGTCACCATCACACCATCATCCCCTCACACTCAACACCTCACCCACATTCACCATCAACACACTATCACACTACAACGACACAAAAACTTACCACCACAGCACCACTAATCACCACCACAGCATGACTCAGCAGACAAAGGTCATACAATAAAAACTTGAACGCTTTTAACAGTCACACACAACAACAGCTATCAATGGGAACTTTCACCAGGCATACACACATAACAGTCATCAGTACTGCTGTAGTAGGTATAAATGACACTGTTGTTGTGTAAACAACACATGTGGTAGTGCAGGGTGATGCGGAGTTGTTGCTCAATGGTACTGTGGGGGTGCAGAAAGATAAAGTGGTATTGCTGCGCGTTGCATTCGTGGACCTCAGTGATGGCGTTGTTGGGAGAAGTGCAACTGTAGGGGTGATGAGTTATGCTGTACTGGTAATTATTAAACACCAACACAGCACCAATCATCACTAGCACAGAAAAACACTTCACAACAACAGCATTACTAAGCACCACACTAACATCACTCAGCAACACACCAACATCACTCTGCCCCACCACAACAGCATCATTCAACAACAACACACTATCACACTACAACTACACACAAACACAATTACCACAACAGCACCACTCATCACCACTACAGCATTACTCAGCAGACAAACTTCATACAAGACAAAAATAGATTCTTTGAAGAAGCACACACACACACACATCAATGGACTCTATCACAAGGTGTATATACACAAGTCATCATTACTGCTGTAGTATGTATGAATGGCACTGTTCAATAGCTAAATGGGCCTGTGGTGGGGCAGAGTGATGCTGTATTGTTGCTCAATGGTACTGTGGGGGTGCAGAATGATAAAGTGGAATTGCTAGGTGTTGCATTCGTGGACATCAGTGATGCCATTGTTGGGAGAAGTGCAACTGTTGTGGTGCTGAGATATGCTGTGCTGGTAATTATTAAACACCAACACAGCACCACTCATCACTAGCACAGAAAAACACTTCACAACAACAGCATTACTAAGCACCACACTAACATCACTCAGCAACACACCAACATCACTCTGCCCCACCACAACAGCATCATTCAACAACAACACACTATCACACTACAACTACACACAAACACAATTACCACAACAGCACCACTCATCACCACTACAGCATTACTCAGCAGACAAACTTCATAATAAACAAAAATAGATTCTTTGATGAAGCACACACACACACACATCAATGGACTCTATAACAAGGTGTATATACACAAGTCATCATTACAGCTGTAGTATGTATGAATGGCACTGTTCGAGAGCTAAATGGGGCTGTGGTGGGGCAGAGTGATGCTGTATTGTTGCTCAATGGTACTGTGGGGGTGCAGAATGATAAAGTGGAATTGCTAGGTGTTGCATTCGTGGACATCAGTGATGCCATTGTTGGGAGAAGTGCAACTGTTGTGGTGCTGAGATATGCTGTGCTGGTAATTATTAAACACCAACACAGCACCACTCATCACTAGCACAGAACAACACATCACAACAACAGCATTACTAAGCACCACACTAACATCACTCAGCAACACACCAACATCACTCTAGACCAACAAAACAGTATCATTCAACAAAAAAACACTATCACACTACAACCACACACAAACATTTAACACCAAAGCACCACTCATTACCACTACAGCATTACTCAACAGGCAAATGTCATACAATAAAAACATGTGCTCTTTTAACAGGCACATACACCAATAGATAGCAATGCCCACTTTCACCAGGCGTACACACACATCAGTCAGCAGTGCATCCTTTCAAGATGCATACATGCACACAAACATGCATCAGTCCACGCTTTCAACAGTCACACACACCACCAGCCAGAAGTGCACGCTTTAGTAAATTTTTTTTTACCTTCAACACACAATTACAGCAAAAAAAGCATGCTTTGCAGATGTACAGTACTGCAGTACTATATCTAAATGAGACTAGGGGTGTACTAAATACGGCTGTAGTGGGCAAAAGTGATAATGTCATGTTGCGCAATGGTACTGTGGGGGTCCCAAATGTTAATAATGTGCTATTGCTCGGTGCTGCAGAAATGGACTTCAGGGATACCTTGGACGAGACAAATACTAAATACAAGCTAAGAGCGAACAAAAAACACGTACGGCAAAACCTAACTCAATCCATGGCCACAAATACACCGAAATGGCAGACATTAAGAAAATGCACAAAAACACTCTAATGCAAGAACAAAGTCAGAAAGTTAATGCGAGCACAAAAACATAAAACTATAATTACATTAAATTTACAATAAGAAAATGCATAAAAACAAGTATCAAAGTCACAAAGACACTCTTTCATAATTTGCAAATTTAATTGTCATTACCTGTCGATCGGAGAAGCTCATTGCCTGAAATAAAGAAAATATAAAAAAAGAAAAAACACAAATAGAACATAAAATTTGCATACATAAGAAATTTCAATACAACAAGACACACACACAATAAAATGCATCACGGTGAAAAAAATCACATACGCTTTAAAAAACACACAACTAAGCAAAGTCAGACGAATATAAAACATCATAGTGCTAACTCACTACATCACCCTCACTCACCCTCAAAACCTCACCCTCATTGACACTCATACCCTCACCCTCAACAAATCACCCTCACTAACTTCACCCTCAACACCTCATCCACAAATCCACACCCTCACTCACCCTCACCATCACTCACCCTCACTCAACATCAAGCCCTCACCCTCAGTCACACACACTCACCCTCGCAATCTTACCCGCAATCACGCACCACTTCAATCAACGTCAACAACTCACCCTCAATAACACTCAACACCTCACCCTCACTAACCCACAACACCTTACCCTCACCCTCACTCACCATCAACACTTCACACACATCTACACTCACTAACACCCTCAAATTCAATCACGCTCACTCACCCTTAACACCTCACCCTCTTTCACACTCACCCACACTCACCTGAATGACCACTAAAAAAAACCTGCACATGCTCCAACACTCACACAACACCACCCTCACACACACACGGCCTCACAAAGAATTACACTTCCGCACACACCCACACACATTCTCTAAAAGTCTCACTAACTCACACTCGCACACCATCATTCACCCTCACCATCACACCATCATCCCGTAACACTAACTCACCCTCAACATCAACACCTCATCCACAACTACTCATTCAACACTCATCCTCAATCACCCTCAACTCCTCACCCATCTGCATCATTCACCCACTCTGCAGCATTCACCCACTCTGCTGCATTCACCCACGCAGAAATTTTACGAATGTTACCCATTTTTCTTATACATAACAAAATTTCAGAACGGAAAACAATGGGGTCGAACGAGTACTGCTGCAGATACGTTAGACACAAACAAAAAAAAACATAATTGACCTAAAAGGATGCAAGGATGTTAATGAGTCTTCGGGCCAACAATTATATCTAATTCGTACGATATTACAACTATAATACACAAAGGAAACAATTATAAATATGTGTCAGTAAGGGAGGACGAGGATGTACAAAGACACCAGTGAAACAGGCAACTTTTTCGCCGGACAATAAACAATCACTATTCATCCGGAGAATGGGACGGATTATAGACATTAGTCAACATTTACACCAACAAAAACCGGACGCATACAACAATAGCACTTCTTCACACGGAATTCCATGAAAGGAAAATAAAAGATGACGACAAATAAAAACATTCCGAAACTGTCAAATTTTTTGCAGGGAAACAAACTAGAAAGAATTATCCGGAAAATGGGACACATTCAATACAATAGTCTACAGTTAAACCAAAATAGATACGCATATCACAAAAGCATTTATCCTGACAGAATTTGGTCGAATAGAAGAAACATATTACGAACTTAGAACTATTTAGTCGCAAAAAGCTAACGAATAACACATTGCTTCACTGTACATGTCGTTCATACATTGCTAAAAATACGACAGTCAGCAAATACACAAACTTTCAATTCATACTTCAACTACGTCACTAACAAATTATCCGGATAATTCAGCATCACATACATAGATAATGCAAAAACAACTTACATCAATATATTAAAACACATTTAACACTTTCAATTAAACAAACACCTTTTGAACGTCAAATTACCAAATAAGGCAAAAAAATACATTCCATTACTGTTTAACAAAACATATCAAATAAATAATGCAAACACAACTTACATCAATATATTATCAAACACATTTAGCACGTGAAAATTAAACAAACACCTTTTGTACGTCTAATTAACGCAAAAAACACATTAATAGTTTACATTACAGTTTAACAATACATATGCTTTACATATCGCCAATAAAAAACAGAAGTTTACGTTACTTTACAAACATTTCAAAATATTACGAACGAAATAAATACATTCCGAAAGTAATTAACTTTAACATACTATATAGACTACTGTACATTACATTTAAAAAAACTTACAATTACATTCTTACCTGTCAAACGACGCAGCAACACCACAGGAACAAGAACACGCCTTCCGCGCACCAACATTCTCGAACTATGGGGAATTCCACAGTTGACGTATGCAAATCGGAACGCTACGTCAAAAACGTCGCGCTCCGATTGGCTAAAAAAAAACGTAAACACAAAACACACACAAGTCAAAAAAAAACTAGACCGCTAAACAGAGCAGACGTCGACGTGACGCAATACGTCGGCCATTTTAACATAAAAATAAAAAAGGGACTCCACATACACGTTAACACAAAATAACACACTTACTACAATACATACACACGTACATTACATACTACTATACACATTAGACAGAAGACATACAAAGGGGACATGTGACACATTTTATTACTAAACAGCACATTACTTTGTTACGATTAACATAGACACACACTCATAACATCACCTTCACACAAAAAAAAATCACACTCTTTCACACCCCCGCAATAACGCTAACACAACATCTCCCTCATACACCCTCACACACCTTCAGCCTCACACACACTTACTCACACTCACACTCACACACTCACACCTCCTCACCCTCACACCCCATCACCCTCACACACCCACTCAATCCCAATTACTGAAATTCACACTCACACAACCTCACCCTCACACACCGTCAAACACCTTCAGACACACTCTAAAACACAACTCCACACACACCCTCAATAACGCTCACACACACACACCCCCTCAGCCTCAAAAATTTTACCCTCACACAAACACGCTCCCCTAAAAAAAAGCACAACACTATCACACTCACAACACTTGAAACACTATCACGCAAACAACTTCACTCATCCACACCCCCTCACACCCCTTAACACTCACCCCCTCACACTCATCCCCTCTACATCAGCACTCACACACTAAAACTCACTCCCTCAACACCCCACCCTCACCCCCCACACACCCCCTCATTCACCCTCATTCACCCTAACACACACTCACATTCTCACACACACTCTCACACACACCTCACACACCCCATCACTCACGCTCTCACACAACACCTCACACACTCCCTCACTTACACTCTCAAACACTCCCTCACTCACCCGCTCACCCCCGCTCAGTCTCACCCTCACTCTCCCTTACACTCCCTTACCCCCTCAACATCACTCACTATGCCTACCCTCCCATCACACTCACACTCACCCCCTCACCCTCAAATGCCTCATACTAACAGCCCTCATACACAACAACCTTAACACTCACACCACTCACACACACACTCTCACACACCCCCCTCACCCACCCAAAACATCTCACCCTCACTAAGACTCAAACACTCACCATCACTCACCCTCAAACTCTCACCCTCATCCTCACCCTCACTCATCCTCACACTTATCTCCCTATCACTCACCCTCACCTTCACTCACCCTCACTCACCCTCAACACATCACCCTCACTAACCCTCACCCTCACTCACCCTCTACGCCTCGCCCTCAACACTTCACCTTCAACACCTCACCCTCAACACCTCACTCACAATCACTCTCGAACATCCACACTCAACAACTATCAACAACACTCACCCTCAACAGCTCACCCTCAACACCTCACCATCAACACCTCACCCTCAACACCTCACTCAAACTCACTCTCAATAATCCACACTCAACAACTAGCAGCAACACTCATCCTCAACAGCTCAACCTCAACACCTCACCCTCAACACCTCACAGTCAACACACCACACTCACTCACTCACGCTCAATGCCTCACACTCAAAAACTCAACCTCATTCACCCACCCTCAACACCTCAACATCACTCACTCACCCTCAACACCTTACCCTCACTCACTCACCCTCACTCACCTTCAACGCCTCCCCTTCAACTGCACACCCTCACTCACACTCAGTCACCCTCAACCCCTCACTCACACTCAACACCTCACCCTCAACACCTCAGCCACCCTGACCCTGAGTTACCCTCAACACCTCACCCGCAACTACTCACTCACCCTCAC
This sequence comes from Lissotriton vulgaris, assembly GCF_964263255.1. Taxonomy (NCBI): domain Eukaryota; kingdom Metazoa; phylum Chordata; class Amphibia; order Caudata; family Salamandridae; genus Lissotriton; species Lissotriton vulgaris. The sequence continues at coordinate 919,966,506 of NC_141685.1, forward strand.
TCTCACTCATCCTCACTCAACAACACACAACTTCACTCACCCTCAACGCCTCAACAAACACCTCAAATTCAATGACCATCAACATCTCACCCTCCCTCACTCACCCACAAAACATCAGCATCAACACCTCACCCTCAATCACTCACACTCAAACATTCACCCACAATCACCCTCCCTCACCCTCAATTCCTCACCCACACCCTCAACACTTCACCCTAAACACCTCACTCATCCTCAACGCCTCACAGTCCCCCTCACTCACCCTCACCCTCACTCACCCTCAACACCTCACCATCTATAACACTCAACACATCACCCTCACTAACTCTCAATACCACAATCACCCTTCCCCTCACTCACCCTCAACACCTCACACCCTCACCCTCAAATCCTCACCCTCAACACCTCGACCTCACTCACTCTCAACACCTCACCGTCACTCACTCACCCTCAACACCTCACCCTCACTCACTCACACTCAATAACACGCAAGACCTCACCCTCAACACCTCATCCTCAACACCTCACCATCAACACCTCACCCTCAACACCTCACCCACAACACCTCACCCTCACTCACTATGACTCACCCTCACACTCACTCACCCTCACTCATCCTCACTCACAATAACTCACACTCACTCACCCTCAATAACCCTCACTCACCCTCAACCCTACACTCACCCTCACTCATCCTCACTCATCCTCAACACCTCACCCTCACCCTCATCCACACTCAACACCTCACCCTAAATAACAATAACACTCTCTCATCCTCACCCACACTCACTCTCACTCACACTCACCCTCAACAACTCACTCACCCTCAACACCTCACTCACACTCAACTCCTCACTCACCCCCACCCTCACTCACCCTCAACCCCTCACCCTCACACAGTGCTATAGGTCTCGCAGGATTTTTAGTTAAAGCTTTTACATTTGCTTATTGATTTTTGGATTTGTAATTCTTTTGCATTGCCTAAAAAAAAAAAAAAAAAAAAAAATTTACAACAAAAAAACTATTAACAATTCTAAAAGCACTAACTCTAATGCTGCGAGACCTATTGCATTTCTAATGCTTGTTATCAATGCAATTGAGTTTGAACTACGGGCTGTCAGTGCTGACGCACCGACCACCGACGGCCTCCCCATTCCGATATTGCTTTATGCGGATGACGCGGTTCTGCTTTCGAGAACCCCTCTTGGGCTGCAAAAACTCATGGACAAATTTGTGGATTTTATCAATGGGAGAAAATTAAAAATTAACAATTCAAAAACTTTTATAATGGCCTGCGGTAAGAAAGTCAAAAATCTAAGATCTTTTACAGTTATGGATCAAATAATACAAGTGGTTGACAAATTTTGTTACTTAGGTATCACTTTTAATAGTGGGGGGATGTGGGCGTCCGAAATGACCAATGTAAGAGCCAAAATGGCCAAGTGTTCCTTTGGCATATTTAAGTTTGCATCTAAGCTAGGCTCTAGGCGGATACCCGACATGTTGTACTTATATCGCCATAAATGTGTTGCCCTGGCCCTCTATGGCTCAGGTATATGGGGCCATTGTAATCATAATATACTCCATGTAGAGGAAAATAAATTTGTCAAAAAACTTCTGTGTCTACCATCCTCTGCTTCAACTAAATTGATCCACCAGGAGGTTGGTCTGGAACATCTTTCTGATTTAATCAGTTTAAGACCACTGATAGTATGGAGATCTATATGGATTAAGGAGCAGACGGGGTTCACAAAAAAGATTATTTTAGACTGTCTCCACATGGAAAAATGTTCCCGTATTCCCTGGCTTAACTATATTATTTGTGTATTTAAAGATGTCTTTAACCTTGCTGTGTGTGATAATCCACTTTGTGTTATAGACATCCCTAAGATTGAGCTTAAACACGAATTTCTGAGGGCTAGTATGGTAAAGCGCAATGTAGCTACTTCTAAGTTTTCTACACATGTTTTTTACGATAGGTATAACATGGCAGAAGCGGGATTCGCTGGATACCTTAAAATGGTTACCATTCGTTCCCACCAATATGTTTTGACAAGACTACGGATGGGGACTGTTCATTTGCTTGTTGCGTATCCTCATATGAAGACTTACACTACTGCCCCCTGTCCATGTGATGGGATTACAAAGCAAAGTTCTGAGCACTTCCTATTGTTATGCCCTTTTTATCTTCATCTCCGTAAAACATACTTGAAACCACTTTTTAAAAAATATAATGTATCCACTATTGTATCTGCTATGAGGCTTTTATTCAGACTTGATTCGTAGGACATTTGCTTTTTTACTGCTGTTTTCATTTTGAAGTCGGTACGCTGGAGGAATAATATGCTTTTTGATACATGATTGTTCTTAAATTAGCTGCACCTATATGTTTTTTAACTATTTATGTATGTATGTACTTTTATGATTATTATCAACAAATGATCGAATAAAGTTTTTGAATTGAATTGACTAAATAGCAGATGTTATTGGGGTTGTTTTCTTTTATTTCCTGGCCTCTACATGTTGCATGAAAGCACAGACCTTTGCACAGAAAGGCAGATTTTACTGCGCTGGGAAATGGGAAGGCTTATGTATTCACTCAGGCTACATTTGAGAGAGAAGGTGCACTGTGAGTGACTGCAAAAATGTCTCTTCACCCTGAGACCCATACATCTGCTTTCTGCTCTACTGCAGGGTAGTAAGTGGCCATAATATTTGTTCCAGTTCCAAATATTGTGGAAAATAGATGACAAATATTTTTCTTTAAAATTTAACACTTCCTCAGACAGCTATTAAGTTCTTTTAACTATCTGCTGTTAATCATCTGTGGTATTTTTAAGCTGGATCGCGTGCAACTGGTGTTTTAAATTATGTTCAGAGTTTCTTCCCTGAAAGTTGAAAAATAAAACCCGCTGTTTATAAAAATGATGGAAAATATTACATTCAACTATCATTTTCATGGCACTTTATGATATGTATTTGGTCTGCTTTTCCGCCATTATTTTGAATTTGGTTTCTGTGACTTTGTTGATAGTCCTTCACAAACAAGCATTACCAAGAACCAATCACCCAGCACTTGCATTATAAAAGTGAGATCCATTGGCTATGCCAATACTTATTGAATAACTGCCACTGACCCAAAATGTAGGTTAGTGGCCACCAAGTGTCACTGTGGTGCAAGTGCCTTCCTGTTTCCTCCTCCAGAAACTAAGCCTGTACTTCATGCTACCTAGCTACCCTGCTGATGCCTCATATCAAGTTTTTAAAAAGTGGGTTGGCACAGCAGTGATTCCTATATGAAATTAGTACGAAAGACTCATACAATTGATAAAATGTAAAAAATTAGAAGAAAGAATAATAACCTAAAAAAATAAGTGATACAAATAATAGCAAGGTCCACAATTCATGGTTGCTCTTTAGAAACCATTGAGTAAACATGAAATGGTCACGTAAACAGGTAGATCCGTTAAAGGGAGGACATTCTTTTGTTGAAGGCTGCAAATTATCCACTAGATGATGGACTCTATATCAAGTGTTGTAAATATATAGTTGTGTGGAAATCACATACTTCCAGTGGGCCAGGACTAAAAAAGCTCCACAAGTGGGGCAACATTATAGCAGACCCTTTTAGAAGGATTATTGGCCACCTTTCAGTTGCTAATTGCCTTATTATATATATTACCTACTGGCGATAGCCAGTAGGTATATATAGTTAGGACATAGTTACCATAGGAAATGCTGAACATTCTATTGGGAATAACTTTGGCGCCGATTGAGGGATCTGCCTGTAATTTTTGTTAAATTCGCCTCGCTGCGCTCCGCTCCTTCCCTGAAAGTTTCGGGGGGATTCGTCTAGCGGGGGCCGAGAAAAAAGGGGGGTCCCAAAACGTGTTTTCCCCATGTTAATTTCCATAGGGACATTCTGACAAGGCTACAGCTCGAACAGCTGAACCGAATTACACCAGATTTGGCAAAATGGTAGGGACTGGTATGGAGCAGTGCCTTTTGTATGTTTGTTGTAAATCCCTCCAGTAGTTTATGAGAAAATTGAATGTAAAATTGAGTCCAATGCAATTTTCCATAGGACCTTTAGACACAGCTACAGCCCGAACGGCTGAATGGAATTACTGCAAACTTGGCAAAATGGTAGAGCCTGGTATGCAGAAGTGCCTTTAGTATATCTGGTGAAAATCCCTTCATTAATTGTTGAGAAAATCGACTTTTTTCAAATTATATATCTATAGGCGGGACACGGTGCGCGCCCGTGCGCGCACCGTCCTTGCACTGTCCTTGCACGTGCGCGGACCTTAGCGTGCGCGAGCTGCATGCTGATTGGCTGCCAATGTCTGACAACACTCCAAAACAGAAATTTTTGGCAGCCATCTTGTGCCTCGGTAGACTGAGGCACAGGAAAGCAGAAAAACAAAACGTGTAGAACTCAAAAAGGGGGCAGGGTAGAAGTACCCTGACCCCCTAGGCCTGCTCAGGGGGTCCCACAAGGACCCCCCAGGCCCAAAAAAAACAATGTTTTTTTGAAAAATCGTGGGGTCCGCGCACGGTGAGCGCACCCGCGATGTTTCCCCCCCAATTTTTATTTTTTTTAAAATAAAATTGGGGGTGGCCTCGGGGTCCTTGTGGGACCCCCTGAGCAGGCCTATGGGGTCAGGGTGCTTCTACCCTGCCCCCTTTGCGTGTTTTGCACCTTTGTTTCACTGCTTTCTTGTGCCTTGGTTCTATCGAGTCACAAGATGGCTGCCATCACTTCCTGGTTTGGAGAGTTGACAGACAGTGGCAGGGCAGCCAATCAGCATGCCTTTCACGGGAAAGCAGCATGCTCATTGGCTGTCAACACTTCTAACCAGGAAGTGTTGGCATTCATCTTGTGCTAGGTAGAACGAGGCACAAAAGAAGCATAAAAACAAACATGTAGAACGCAAAAAGGGGGCAGGGTAGAAACACCCTGACCCCCTAGGGCTGCTCAGGTGGTCCCAGAAGGATATTTTCATATTTAAACGTTATCCGCTAATAGAATTAGTATTTAGAAAACCTTTGAAATTAATTGAAAAAAACTATAGGTTTCACGCCTGGAATAGTTAGGAGTTAGCATTTAAAAAGTGGTCCCAGAAGGATATTAACATATTTAAACGTTATCCGCTAATAGAATTAGCATTTAAAAAACCTTGCAAATTCACTTAAAAAAACATAGGTTTTAGGTCATATATAGTTAGGAATTAGCATTTAAAAAACCTTGCAAATTCACTTAAAAAACCATAGGTTTTAGGTCATATATAGTTAGGAGTTAGCATTTAAAAAACCTTTGAAATTCACTGAAAAAACCATAGGTTTCAGGCCTTATATAGTTAGGAGTTAGCATGTAAAAAACCATTGAAATTGCTCCTATATAGTTAGTTGTACTAACTATATTTCGCGCACCCGCAATCCACTGCTGATGATGTCACATATTACATCATTCATGACATGGTCAGTGACATCACTGATGACATCTCAAATGACATCAATGATGACATCAATGATGACATCATCCACGTGACAATCACATACACCTTTTCAAACACTAGTGAAATCTTTCATCACTCTTTGTAAAATACAGAGTATCATATTTGAATCCATTGACACAGCAATACAAGTATCTAAAAACCCACTCATTGATTCCTAGATGTATACACACATCTAATCACTTACCTGTAGATTCACTCATACATGCTGTCAATGATCAATAGAACACTATCAAAAACGTTGTATGGAACGGAAGTGTAGAATACATCGACATTACACACCAAAACACAACCTATTCACATATGAAGTTATCCTACTCACTTATGCAAACAATGGATCATATTTACATACTTACTTAGCTACACACTTATACAAACACCACTTCATCTATTTGTTTAGATAGTAAGTCAAATTTAGTGTAGAATAAAATCATTATTACAAGTATACAGTTATCCATACAGTCACACACACACAATCATTGAGTCTTATGTATACTTATTTATATACAACAATTGACACATACACTGCCTTTTATTTTTCTAGTTTATCTACTGAATCAACTATTCACACATCTTTGGGCAGTCACACACCCTCCACCGAACCACACACACATTTACTCTCCCATACAAATACTCAGTTAACTAATCAATAGCTAGTAACCAACTGGAGTACCAGTTTACACAACAACTGACAAAGTGATACAGTTATTCACACAGTTTAGTCACTATCCACTATATTTAGTGGGACAATATAAATTGTTAAAGTCCTCCATCCAAATATTTATTTTTATATATCCACTCATACTTCAATGCAAATTGCTATATATATAATGCATATTTAAATAACGAAACAAACCACATTCACTGGATGACGTCATCAGTGATGTCATCATTGATGTCATTTGAGATGTCATCAGTGATGTCACTGACCATGTCATGAATGATGTAAAATATGTGACATCATCAGCAGTGGATTGCGGGCGCGCGAAATATAGTTAGTACAACTAACTATATAGGAGCAATTTCAATGGTTTTTTAAATGCTAATTCCTAACTATATAAGGCCTGAAACCTATGGTTTTTTCAGTGAATTTCAAAGGTTTTTTAAATGCTAACTCCTAACTATATATGACCTGAAACCTATGGTTTTTTAAGTGACATATATATATATATATATATATATATATATATATATATATATATATAATTCCACCCAATTGCAAATGAGTCTTCTCCAAATGTATTTAAACCAATGTCTGGCTTTGCACTATGTCATGTGATCAAGTGCTCGGTATAGCGCGAAACGCGTCATGGCGACTGTCTGCACAAAATAAATTGATTTGCACTTACTTGGTGGTCTGTATCCATTGCATTGCCTGAAAAACAGTTCGTCAGGAGATTGGAACCATCTGGATATATATATATATATATATATATATATATATATATATATATATATATATATATATATATATATATATATATATCCAGTAAGTGCAAATCAATTTATTTTGTGCAGACAGTCGCCATGACGCGTTTCGCGCTATACCGAGCACTTGATCACATGACATAGTGCAAAGCCAGACATTGGTTTAAATACATTTGGAGAAGACTCATTTGCAATTGGGTGGAATTGCATACACATGCAGATAACATAGAAGAAATATTGTGCTAAAAGAACTACAATTCTGTCTTCCATGTTTAGTTTATCTTCTTGCATACATTCGACTTAAATACAAGTTGAAGTATAAAATACACATTCTCCATTAAAACCCATGTAAAATATTTGTGCAAATGTGCAAAATTTATGTAAGTGCAAAAATGCATTTAAAAACCAATTTAGCAGCATCCTGATACATTGTGAAATGAATATCCATTTGAATACATTCAAATTTTTGTTACGGGGTTATGAGGTGATACAAAAGATTATTATGTATGATCTTGAAAAGGCAGCACTGGAGCCCCAATGCTGAATATTCCCCATGAGCAAATACATTATTGTCAAATCAAGGTTAAATGAACTCAACTAAAAAACCAGGAAAATGTAATACACCCGTAGAGGCTGACTTGATGTAGTGCTACAGGCTTATTAATTGATATTTCGGTATGAATACCTAGAAATTTCATGACAGGGAATCCATGATATCTATCAAGAATATAGATTATATTTGGCTATTGAGGGAAAATATCATCCTTGTCTTTGCCAAGAGTGAATCGCAAAGGACTCGAATATCCTTACGATCCTACATAGTAACTGTTACACAATAGCAAAAGGCTAAAGAGGTTCCAATTTTAAAATAAATGTCAAATTGGTTTAAACTATTGTTGTATATAAAACTTTTAGTAAATCTAAATTTCTTATATAAATAGTATGTTACTATAATAAATAATCTATAAATATTGAATAAATAGATAAAACCCCTAGAAAATCTATAGTGTTAAAACCTGTTAATCCTGGTAAAAGAAATGATCCCATTAGGTAAAATTAAGTGTGAAATGTAATCAGAGGCATGTTAACAAATCTTCCGTAACGTTGAGACCTAAGGGTTGTTTGGTATTGAGTTCCAGAATATATCTGGTCTCCAAACGACGGAGTTTTTCCAGTCAATTGCCACCTCGTCTACTGGCTGGAATGCAATCAATGATAAAATATCTCAAATCCCGGCTTTTGGATCCATGTTTCAATTTAAAATGTCTAGCCACAGGGTAAGTGTTGTCTTGATTGTTAATGGCTCTAAGTTGCTGTAATATTCTTTTATGTGCTTGGAGCTTAGTGCTCCCCACATAGAGTAGATTGCAGGGGCAGGACAACACATAAACCACATACTCGGTTTTGCATGTTAGTAGTTTGCACATTTTATGTTCCCTTTGATCAAATGGAGAGAAGTATGTGGTTTTGTTCACACCCTGTTGGCAGGCCTTACAAACTTTACAGTTAAAAAAGCCGGTATGCGTTTTTAGCCAGTCTGAGGATTCAATGAGTTCTGGACTAGTTTTCACTAGTTCATCTTTCATCGATTGTCCTCTGCTGTATGTGATGGACGGTCTTTTAGGCATCTTTGAACCAATAACGGTATCACTTAAAACTAAAGACCAATTTTTCATGATAATAGATTCAATCTTTTTATATTGTTTGCTGAATTGGACAATGATCCTGAATTCATGCTCTGTCTCATTAGTATGCCTAACCACAGCTTTGTCATTAGTGTCTGTTCCCATACCCAGGAGATCTGCTCTATCTTTAGACATTGATTTAAAAATAGCTGCATCAAATTTTTTTTCTGTGTAGCCTCTTTCCAGAAACCTCATCTTACTGTCCTTTTGGGCCAAGATAAGATCACACTCTTTACTGTGGATTCGTCTAAGTCTCAACATTTCCCCGTAGGGGAACCTGTTGACCAGATGTTTGACGTGTGCACTTTTGGCATGGAGCATTGAATTCCCGCAGTTAACTTTCTATGCATTTTAGTTTCAATCCTGTTGTTTTCAATGGTTACTTCTGTATCAAGGAAGGTTACTGCTGTCTGACTAATATTAGCAGTGAAATGCAGATTCAGATTGTTGTTATTAATAGCCTGAATAAATTGTTCTGCAGATTCTACACTTCCGTTCCATACAACAAACAAATCGTCTATGAAACGTAGCCATGTTACCACATGTGTTGTCATTACCTCCCTGTGTTCAACCATGAGGACCAGCTCCTCCCACCAGCCCATGTGAAGACACGCGTAGCTAGGAGAGAAGCTGGCCCCCATGGCAACACCTTGTAAATGTCTGTACAGTAAATTGTTGAACATGAATATATTATTGTTCAAGCCAAATTTCACCATTTCCAGCAACATTTCTTTGTGTTTAAGCATTTTACCCAAAGATTTCTCAAGATAAAAATCAAGTGCTCTTAAACCATCCACATGTATAATGCTAGTGTAAAGTGAGCTGACATCTAGGGCAATCAGCAGAAAACTAGATTCCCAGCTAATATCCTTTATCTTGAGTAAAAAATCCCTAGTGTCACTCACATAAGATGGGAGGGCTTTTACATGTTTTATATATATATATATATATAAAACAACCAAAAGCGCCATAACGTCGCAGATGGAAAGCACACTCGAAGAAATTCAAAGCAAAGTGCTTTATTTGTGCAGACCCCCCTGCACTGACATACGCATTTCGCCTACTGGCTTTTTCAATGTCCGTTTTTTAGTGCAAACATGGAAGCATTTAAAGTTACATGCATCACATGGTTCTTAATCAAAATTAAAGACATACTTAAATCTCATTGCTAAAAAATTCTTGGCAGCCATCTTTAAATGTCCTATTTACAAATGGTGCTGTCCCTGTGTTAGAATAAAGTGCAATAGTGCAAGTTTAAAAACAGTGTTTCACAATTTGTTTATTAACCCCTTCCATGCTCATGACAAGCTCAGCTCGTCATGTAGCACACTGGTCGGGTGCTCATGACGAGCTGAGCTCGTCATGAACAATGGGATTCTGCATTCCTTAGCACACAGCGGGAAAGTGCACCGCATGCATGGGGTTAAATATAGAAACAAACGAAATGGGAGGGGTGCATAGTGTTTGTAAATTTCATATATGAACATATATACACCATATACATAAACACACATATTTAAGCATACATTTACAGCTGATATGAATTGTGTAAAGTCTCCTATAGGCTCATATCCTATAACCTTAATTCATATCTCTAGTGTGTAGCCCCCCTGTGGTTTTTTAAACCCTGAATGAGCATTAGAACAGCTTATGAGAGGGAAAGTGGCACCAGGTGACACCCTGATGGTACAATGTTGACATGATATATATATACTGTATCACTCCCAATTATTACAGCGTGTCACTGTAGATGGACCCAAAGCTCCTCGTCATTATTTAGCCCTACTGGTGCCTTGGTTTGGAGATCGATTATATATGTTGATTCCAAGATCCGTAGCTTACACACCCTATCCCCTCCTCTCTCTTGTTTGTCCACTTGATCGATACAGTGGAATTTTAACAAATCACGGTTGGTCTGGTGGAATTGTTCAAAGTAACGAGCAACCGGTAGGTGGGGTCCTTTTTTGCAATAGCACGCATGTGCTCAAGGATGCGCTTTTTGGTGGGGTATATAGTGCTCCCAACATAAAGTTTGGGGCATGGACAAGTTAGACAATAGACTGTGAAGTCCGAGTTACAGTTTAGTAGCTGTTTGTTCTTTCGTGTGGGTCTAGGATCACCTGTTCTACCTTTGAAAGATGTGACCTTTTCGCTAAATTTGCAGGCCTTACAACGTTTGCAGGGGAAGAAACCTGAGATGCCTATTCTGTTTCTTACTCTGGGGACAGGGTCATAGTGACTATGAATTAAATAGTCCCCTACTGACAAACTGCACTTGTATGTCAATTGTGAGTGAGAAGGTAGGTTACCTCTGAGGATATTATCAGTTTGTAAGATGTTCCAGTTCTTCCTGAAGATCTGCACAATCTGACTGGATTTCTCATAAAAACTGGTAATTATCCTAACTGGCCCATTACCCTCTGATCTAGTAGGTTCTTTAGTTACAAGGAGATCTTTTCTGTTGATATTTTTGATTTTGGCTTCTGCTAGGATGAGGTCAGAATTAGTATATCCTCTATCCCTGAATCTCCTAATGGCCTGACTTTTAACCTGTTCAAAGTCTTGATTATTGGAACAGTTTTGTTTGAGGTGCAGAGGTTCACCAAAGGGTATAGTTCTGATGACACTTCTAGGGTGGTGACTTCCGGCGTGCAAGACAGTGTTGCCTGCTGTAGGCTTTCTAAACAGCCTGGCCGATAGTGTGTCATTATCAATGTAGACCTCATGGGCGAAAAGCTACACCTACAAAGGCGAGAACTTTGTTATTTAAATCACGCGGAAGTTCTACATCTGTTGGCAGTTGTCTTAAGGGAGATGGCTTGTGATCAAGGACTATTTGTTTGAAACGCGTTAAGCCTGCACCTGTGAATAAAATGTTGGATGCTGTCCTGACTGCAGTGTTCGTGTTTGCAAGAGGCACTCCCCGGGAGGTTGTGCTCATGAGGGCAACCTTTGTTTGTGTGAATTGAATATGCGGCTTTGCTCGGCCTCGAGCACGGACCCGCCGCTTCTGAGCGGATCTGCGATGCCTAAACTGGGGCGCCGCGAAGAGAACGAGGAGCTCACACACGAATTTCAAAAGTGCAGCGGCACAGTGGTCTTTTGAACATTTTTTCAGCCCACAGTGGTTTTTAATGAACTCTAATGTATAAGACACTACGACACCCACTTGGGTTTTAAATATATTGTAGGACTGCGGATTCCATAATGTTTAGCGAAGCCCACATGGGCGAAAAGCCATGCCTACAAAGGCGAGAACTTTGTTATTTAAATCACGCGGAAGTTCTACATCTGTTGGCCGTTGTCTTAAGGGAGATGGCTTGTGATCAAGGACTAGATGTTTGAAACGCGTTAAGCCTGCACCTGTGAATAAAATGTTGGATGCTGTCCTGACTGCAGTGTTCACTTAAAAAGATAGCCCACTGGCTAACGACCAACTTTCTCACGCTAAACTCGCAAAAAACAGAATTTCTTCTTATCTTCCCTCCCAATAACTCCCTGGAGACAAAGGAATGGATCAAGCTGATCACTGCTCTGAACTGCACGCCAACTTTGGTGGACTCCACCAAATCACTTGGAATTACATTAGATAAGAACCTTAACATGCAAACACACATCAACCTGTTAGCTAAAAACGCACCATTTTACCTCAGTTATCTTAGAAAAATGAAACAGTTCATTGCAAACCCAGACCTCAAAACTGCAGTTCAGTCCTTAGTCATCTCAAGGCTGGTGTACGGATGCACCACCCTCGCGGGTGGTGCATCTGTGATCCAAATCTCAACGGCACCTCTAAAAGCCTGTCTCAATGCTGCAGCAAGACTCCTAACAGGATTTAGGAAATTTGACCACATTTCACCTCACCTGAAAGCACTCAACTGGCTACCTTATGAGGCTCGAATCCATCCAAAAATGGCATGCATCACTCACAAAGCGCTTCCTCACAATACGCCCCAGTACCGATCCTAAAAACGTACCTTATCTGGAGGAATCAGACATTCTAGGAACGTTGATAACTTACTCCTGAAACCCTCGCATTTCAGCAAGAAAAAAACATCGGACAGAGCATTCTCCAGAGCAACATCAACAATATGGAACTCACTCCCTGCTTACATCAGAAAAATCTCCTCTTCTCCTCTGCTAAAAAGAGAAGCACAATCATTCCTGATGTGCAAATTCCTCCCATAAACTCTCACAGAAACCATTCCAGTTCCACACCCTTAAACTCACCTCTTCTCTCCCACTAAGGACTCCCTCGCCCCTATAACCTGTTGCTTAGAACAACTTTGATGCCTGTGCCCCTACGATCATTGTCAAAACATGGTTATTTTATGTATTGCTTTATTTTGCTACTTGTTTTATTCGTTCTGTGCACTCATTGTAAAGTGCTCTGATACCCTACCCTGGGTCTGGTCCGCGCTATAGAAAACTCTAAAAATAAAAACATAAAATATATATATGTGCCTCATCCTGACTGCTGTACCAGTCCGTTGAAACATTTTTTAACACTTTATTTTTTATTTTTGGATTAATTTGTTTCTTTTTCTGAAAACAATTTGTTTTAATTTTTGCGGTTTTCCCTACCCTCTTACATTTATACACCAATACCCAGTACTTGGACCTATAGTATATTACATATTTTTGTAGTTACTGTTTTTACATGGTCTTTGCACACTTGGGCTTGATTGTCCACTATCTAGCACACTCACATGATCTGGGGTAGCCACTCCGCATGCACTATCATATTGGCTCTTACTTCAGGTACTCACTGTGCCATTGCCCATTTGGGCGAGGTTATACTTTAATAATGTAGGGCCAGCACGATTCTTTACCGTGGCCTGTATTTCCATTGGGCATTATTCTTGCTCATGTCTTATATCGAGTCAGGTCTCTGATTGAGTTATGATTAATCTACTCTATCATACAGCGGGGAGACTAGGCCTCGCAGTACCAGATCCTGAGTGGCCATTGATGGCACTATGTGCTGAGTATTGGAGCAAATGCCATCTGAATTACTTGACATACCGGGGAAAACAACCTATTGAGTAATAGTTATTTTTACTTTTTTACATTTCTAGACACACTAAAGTGGAGTGACACTATTTTAACTCTATTATAGTGATGATTATTATTTACAGATGTATTATGTTCTGTTATTTTACTGTTTGTAAAAAAATAACTGTATTGTCATTAAGCACAGCCATAGATTACCCTTTTATGTCTATGATTGACTTTTCGGTTGCCATGGCAACCAAGGGAGAAACCATTTGTGTATATATGTGTTAGCCTCACAGCAAAGTGTAGAATGCAGTGACCAAGGCGGTTGTACCGCCGAAATGCGTCTGACCTTGCAAGTGGAATTAAAAGCCATCTGTGCCACGAAGTATCACGGTGTCGGTGCCTGTTTACATGAATGTTGCCAGGATGGTGAAATATATATATATATATATATATATATATATATATATATATATATATATATATATATATATATATATATATATATATATATATATATATATATATATATATATATATATATATATATATATATATATATATATATATATATATATATATATATATATATATATATATATATATATATATGCTAATGTTATGGGGTTAGCACAGGATAGAGCAGTATATATGTTGTAATGTCATATTATGGTGCAGCATTCCTCAGCAATTTTCATGAGTTTGCCAAATTATAGCACAATATTTAGCAAAAATGGTATGTGTTTGGCACATTATTGACCAGCGTTTTTGTGGTACTGCGAATGGTTTGGTGCATGTGAAAATGCTTTTCGTTTTGCACATTATAATGCAATTTTTCTCTGGGTGTCCTGTGTGTTTTTCGCAGTAGAGTGTAGTATTCCTCTAGTAAAGGAGTGGGTTTGCCCTGTGAGACAGCAGTGCTCATTTGGCAAAGCTGTGGGGTTGGCACATCACAATCCAGTCTTTCTCTGGTAATACTGTGTTTGCCTCATTAAAATGCAACATTCCTTTGGTACTTTTGGTGTCAAGTTTTAGCTCAGTTTTCCCTGGGTAATGCTGCAGGTTTGCCACATTAGAGTGCACAACTCCACTGGTTGAGGGGTTGAGAGTGTAAAGTGCCGTTTTCCCATGGTAATACTGTATTGAGGCATATTTTAGTTCCGTTTTACAATAGTAAGGATTTGTGGTTGTCACAATAAAGTGCGTAATTCCTTTGGTAATGGTTTGTGTTTGGCACATTATGGTACCGTTTTTTCTCTGGTAATGCTGCGTGTGACACATTGTAGTGCAATTTTCCCTTGCTGATGCTGCTTGCAACACATAGTGCACTTTTTCTGTAGGCAATGCTGTTAGCGTGGCACATTACAGTACAGTATTTGTCTGGTAATGCTGTGGCCGGTTAAAGTGCAGTTTTCCTCTGTTGATAGTGCTGTGTTTGCAATATTGAAGTGCATCATTCCTTTGTGAAACTGTGGAGATAGCACTTCATAGGGCAGCTTTCGTCTGGCAATGCTGTGTTCTTGCCACATTAAAGTGCAGTATTATTTTGGTAATGCTGCATGTTTGAAACATTAGGGTGTAGTGCTGTACTAGTAGTGTTGTTTTTTGGCACAGCAAAGTGAAGTTTTAGTTTTAGTCTAGTAATGCAATGTGATGGCACATTATAGTGCACCATTCCACTGTTAATGCTGCGAACATTACAAGGCAGTATACCTCGGGTAATGTTGTGGGAGGTTATAGGGCAGTTTTCCTCTGCTCGTGCTGTATGTTTGCCATTTTCAAGTGCAGTATTCCTTAATGCTGTTGGGTTGGGACATCATGGTGTGGATTTCCTCTAGTAATGCTGTGTATTTGTCTATCTAGAGTGCAGAATTTATTTGATAATGCTGTGCAGGTTAAGTGCAGTTTTCCTCTCCTCTGGTAATGCTGTGTGTTTGCTATATTAGATTGCTGTATTCCCTCTGGTAATGGTGTAGGCGGCATATCACAGGGCCATTTTTAGGTTTTGCCTCGCGAAAAAGATGCGCTCTGCGCATCTTTTTTGCGCAGGCAAAAACCTAATGAGTACTGTGTGTGGGTTTGGGTCGGCCCTCGTCATTCATTGGCTGGCTCCATAAATGGAGCCTAGCCATTGGACGAGGGGCCTGTCCGTCAATGCCGGACCAGACACGGGGGCGTTCCCGAGATTCTTTGGCTTTTGCCGACGTCACGCGACGCCGGGAACGCCCCCGATTCTGGTCCGGCATTGCCGGCACCCGCCTTCCTGCTCCGGCCGTCTTCTGCGTCTCTCCTCCCCCTTTCCCGCCCTCCCGCTCATTAATACCTGCTGCAGTTCAAGAATGCTTCCGAACCTGGAGGCCAAATTAATGACAGGCCATTCTACGAGAATCCTATCAATGGAGTGCTTAACTTTCTGTAGATTTAACATCTGAAAGCATTTGATCATATCACTGGGCAGTGGAGACAACGGAGTCCGGTTTGCAGAATACACCATTTAAATCAGAATTTCGCCTTTGACAATAAATTATGACGTAATGCAGCTAACACAAATGTAACGTGTGAAACTGCAGACTGTTATGTTCAGCCAGGATTTTAGGACTGTTACTCTGCACTGTGAAATACTTTTTTTCGCATCTCCGAGCACTGACTGCTTCAGAGTGGAGCTTCAGAGTGGAGCTTCAGAGTGGAGCTTCAGAGTGCAGAGTGGAGCTTCAGAGTGGAGCTTCAGAGTGGAGCTTCAGAGTGCAGAGTGGAGCTTCAGAGTGGAGCTTCAGAGTGCAGAGTGGAGCTTCAGAGTGGAGCTTCAGAGTGCAGAGTGGAGCTTCAGAGTGGAGCTTCAGAGTTCAGAGTGGAGCTTCAGAGTGGAGCTTCAGAGTGGAGCTTCAGAGTGGAGCTTCAGAGTGCAGAGTGGAGCTTCAGAGTGGAGCTTCAGAGTGCAGAGTGGAGCTTCAGAGTGGAGCTTCAGAGTGCAGAGTGGAGCTTCAGAGTGGAGCTTCAGAGTGCAGAGTGGAGCTTCAGAGTGGAGCTTCAGAGTGGAGCTTCAGAGTGCAGAGTGGAGCTTCAGAGTACAGAGTGGAGCTTCAGAGTGGAGCTTCAGAGTGCAGAGTGGAGCTTCAGAGTGGGGCTTCAGAGTGCAGAGTGGAGCTTCAGAGTGGAGCTTCAGAGTGCAGAGTGGAGCTTCAGAGTGGAGCTTCAGAGTGGAGCTTCAGAGTGGAGCTTCAGAGTGGAGCTTCAGAGTGCAGAGTGGAGCTTCAGAGTGGAGCTTCAGAGTGGAGCTTCAGAGTGCAGAGTGGAGCTTCAGAGTGGAGCTTCAGAGTGCAGAGTGGAGCTTCAGAGTGCAGAGTGGAGCTTCAAAGTGGAGCTTCAGAGTGGAGCTTCAGAGTGGAGCTTCAGAGTGGAGCTTCAGAGTGGAGCTTCAGAGTGCAGATTCAGAGTGGAGCTTCAGAGTGCAGCTTCAGAGTGCAGCTTCAGAGTGGAGCTTCAAAGTGCAGAGTCAGAGTGGAGCTTCAGAGTGGAGCTTCAGAGTGGAGCTTCAGAGTGGAGCTTCAGAGTGGAGCTTCAGAGTGCAGAGTGGAGCTTCAGAGTGGAGCTTCAGAGTGGAGCTTCAGAGTGCAGAGTGGAGCTTCAGAGTGCAGAGTGGAGCTTCAGAGTGGAGCTTCAGAGTGCAGAGTGGAGCTTCAGAGTGGAGCTTCAGAGTGCAGAGTGGAGCTTCAGAGTGGAGCTTCAGAGTGCAGAGTGGAGCTTCAGAGTGGAGCTTCAGAGTGGAGCTTCAGAGTGGAGCTTCAGAGTGCAGAGTGGAGCTTCAGAGTGGAGCTTCAGAGTGCAGAGTGGAGCTTCAGAGTGGAGCTTCAGAGTGGAGCTTCAGAGTGGAGCTTCAGAGTGGAGCTTCAGAGTGCAGAGTGGAGCTTCAGAGTGGAGCTTCAGAGTGCAGAGTGGAGCTTCAGAGTGGAGCTTCAGAGTGCAGAGTGGAGCTTCAGAGTGGAGCTTCAGAGTGGAGCTTCAGAGTGGAGCTTCAGAGTGCAGAGTGGAGCTTCAGAGTGGAGCTTCAGAGTGCAGAGTGGAGCTTCAGAGTGGAGCTTCAGAGTGGAGCTTCAGAGTGCAGAGTGGAGCTTCAGAGTGCAGAGTGGAGCTTCAGAGTGCAGAGTGGAGCTTCAGAGTGCAGAGTGGAGCTTCAGAGTGCACAGAGTGGAGCTTCAGAGTGGAGCTTCAGAGTGGAGCTTCAGAGTGGAGCTTCAGAGTGCAGAGTGGAGCTTCAGAGTGCAGATTCAGAGTGCAGATTCAGAGTGGAGCTTCAGAGTGGAGCTTCAGAGTGGAGCTTCAGAGTGCAGATTCAGAGTGCAGATTCAGAGTGCAGATTCAGAGTGGAGCTTCAGAGTGCAGATTCAGAGTGGAGCTTCAGGGTGCAGATTCAGAGTGCAGATTCAGAGTGCAGATTCAGAGTGCAGATTCAGAGTGCAGCTTCAGAGTGGAGCTTCAGAGTGCAGAGTGGAGCTTCAGAGTGCAGATTCAGAGTGGAGCTTCAGAGTGGAGCTTCAGAGTGGAGCTTCAGAGTGGAGCTTCAGAGTGCAGAGTGGAGCTTCAGAGTGCAGATTGGAGCTTCAGAGTGGAGCTTCAGAGTGGAGCTTCAGAGTGGAGCTTCAGAGTGCAGAGTGGAGCTTCAGAGTGGAGCTTCAGAGTGCAGAGTGGAGCTTCAGAGTGGAGCTTCAGAGTGCAGAGTGGAGCTTCAGAGTGCAGAGTGGAGCTTCAGAGTGCAGAGTGGAGCTTCAGAGTGCAGAGTGGAGCTTCAGAGTGGAGCTTCAGAGTGGAGCTTCAGAGTGGAGCTTCAGAGTGGAGCTTCAGAGTGCAGAGTGTAGCTTCAGAGTGGAGCTTCAGAGTGCAGAGTGGAGCTTCAGAGTGGAGCTTCAGAGTGCAGAGTGGAGCTTCAGAGTGCAGAGTGGAGCTTCAGAGTGCAGAGTGGAGCTTCAGAGTGGAGCTTCAGAGTGCAGAGTGGAGCTTCAGAGTGCAGATTGGAGCTTCAGAGTGGAGCTTCAGAGTGGAGCTTCAGAGTGGAGCTTCAGAGTGGAGCTTCAGAGTGCAGAGTGGAGCTTCAGAGTGGAGCTTCAGAGTGGAGCTTCAGAGTGGAGCTTCAGAGTGCAGAGTGGAGCTTCAGAGTGGAGCTTCAGAGTGCAGAGTGGAGCTTCAGAGTGGAGCTTCAGAGTGCAGAGTGGAGCTTCAGAGTGGAGCTTCAGAGTTCAGAGTGGAGCTTCAGAGTGGAGCTTCAGAGTGGAGCTTCAGAGTGGAGCTTCAGAGTGGAGCTTCAGAGTGGAGCTTCAGAGTGCAGAGTGGAGCTTCAGAGTGGAGCTTCAGAGTGCAGAGTGGAGCTTCAGAGTGGAGCTTCAGAGTGCAGAGTGGAGCTTCAGAGTGGAGCTTCAGAGTGCAGAGTGGAGCATCAGAGTGGAGCTTCAGAGTGCAGAGTGGAGCTTCAGAGTGGAGCTTCAGAGTGGAGCTTCAGAGTGCAGAGTGGAGCTTCAGAGTACAGAGTGGAGCTTCAGAGTGGAGCTTCAGAGTGCAGAGTGGAGCTTCAGAGTGGAGCTTCAGAGTGCAGAGTGGAGCTTCAGAGTGGAGCTTCAGAGTGCAGAGTGGAGCTTCAGAGTGGAGCTTCAGAGTGGAGCTTCAGAGTGGAGCTTCAGAGTGGAGCTTCAGAGTGCAGAGTGGAGCTTCAGAGTGGAGCTTCAGAGTGGAGCTTCAGAGTGGAGCTTCAGAGTGCAGAGTGGAGCTTCAGAGTGGAGCTTCAGAGTGCAGAGTGGAGCTTCAGAGTGCAGAGTGGAGCTTCAGAGTGCAGAGTGGAGCTTCAGAGTGGAGCTTCAGAGTGGAGCTTCAGAGTGGAGCTTCAGAGTGGAGCTTCAGAGTGCAGAGTGGAGCTTCAGAGTGGAGCTTCAGAGTGCAGAGTGGAGCTTCAGAGTGGAGCTTCAGAGTGCAGAGTGGAGCTTCAGAGTGCAGAGTGGAGCTTCAGAGTGCAGAGTGGAGCTTCAGAGTGCAGAGTGGAGCTTCAGAGTGGAGCTTCAGAGTGGAGCTTCAGAGTGGAGCTTCAGAGTGGAGCTTCAGAGTGCAGAGTGTAGCTTCAGAGTGGAGCTTCAGAGTGCAGAGTGGAGCTTCAGAGTGGAGCTTCAGAGTGCAGAGTGGAGCTTCAGAGTGCAGAGTGGAGCTTCAGAGTGCAGAGTGGAGCTTCAGAGTGGAGCTTCAGAGTGCAGAGTGGAGCTTCAGAGTGCAGATTGGAGCTTCAGAGTGGAGCTTCAGAGTGGAGCTTCAGAGTGGAGCTTCAGAGTGGAGCTTCAGAGTGCAGAGTGGAGCTTCAGAGTGGAGCTTCAGAGTGGAGCTTCAGAGTGGAGCTTCAGAGTGCAGAGTGGAGCTTCAGAGTGGAGCTTCAGAGTGCAGAGTGGAGCTTCAGAGTGGAGCTTCAGAGTGCAGAGTGGAGCTTCAGAGTGGAGCTTCAGAGTTCAGAGTGGAGCTTCAGAGTGGAGCTTCAGAGTGGAGCTTCAGAGTGGAGCTTCAGAGTGCAGAGTGGAGCTTCAGAGTGGAGCTTCAGAGTGCAGAGTGGAGCTTCAGAGTGGAGCTTCAGAGTGCAGAGTGGAGCTTCAGAGTGGAGCTTCAGAGTGCAGAGTGGAGCTTCAGAGTGGAGCTTCAGAGTGGAGCTTCAGAGTGCAGAGTGGAGCTTCAGAGTACAGAGTGGAGCTTCAGAGTGGAGCTTCAGAGTGCAGAGTGGAGCTTCAGAGTGGAGCTTCAGAGTGCAGAGTGGAGCTTCAGAGTGGAGCTTCAGAGTGCAGAGTGGAGCTTCAGAGTGGAGCTTCAGAGTGGAGCTTCAGAGTGGAGCTTCAGAGTGCAGAGTGGAGCTTCAGAGTGGAGCTTCAGAGTGGAGCTTCAGAGTGGAGCTTCAGAGTGCAGAGTGGAGCTTCAGAGTGGAGCTTCAGAGTGCAGAGTGGAGCTTCAGAGTGCAGAGTGGAGCTTCAGAGTGCAGAGTGGAGCTTCAGAGTGGAGCTTCAGAGTGGAGCTTCAGAGTGGAGCTTCAGAGTGGAGCTTCAGAGTGGAGCTTCAGAGGTGCAGGGTGGAGCTTTCAGAGTGCAGATTCAGAGTGGAGCTTCAGAGGCAGAGTGGAGCTTCAGAGTGGAGCTTCAGAGTGCAGCTTTCAGAGTCAGAGTGGAGCTTCAGAGTGGAGCTTCAGAGTGCAGAGTGGAGCTTCAGAGTGGAGCTTCAGAGTGGAGCTTCAGAGTGCAGAGTGGAGCTTCAGAGTGGAGCTTCAGAGTGGAGAAACTCACGCTCAGAGTGCAGAGTGGAGCTTCAGAGTGGAGCTTCAGAGTGGAGCTTCAGAGTGCAGAGTGGAGCTTCAGAGTGCAGAGTGGAGCTTCAGAGTGGAGCTTCAGAGTGCAGAGTGGAGCTTCAGAGTGGAGCTTCAGAGTGCAGAGTGGAGCTTCAGAGTGGAGCTCAGAGTGGAGCTTCAGAGTGCAGAGTGGAGCTTCAGAGTGGAGCTTCAAGTGCAGAGTGGAGCTTCAGAGTGGAGCTTCAGAGTGCAGAGTGAGCTTCAGAGTGGAGCTTCAGAGTGCAGAATTGGAGCTTCAGAGTGCAGAGTGGAGCTTCAGAGTGGAGCTTCAGAGTGCAGAGTGGAGCTTCAGAGTGGAGCTTCAGAGTGGAGCTTCAGAGTGGAGCTTCAGAGTGGAGCTTCAGAGTGCAGAGTGGAGCTTCAGAGTGGAGCTTCAGAGTGCAGAGTGGAGCTTCACTCTTCAGAGTGCAGAGAGGAGCTTCAGAGTGGAGCTTCAGAGTGGAGCTTCAGAGTGGAGCTTCAGAGTGCAGAGTGGAGCTTCAGAGTGGAGCTTCAGAGTGCAGAGTGGAGCTTCAGAGTGGAGCTTCAGAGTGGAGCTTCAGAGTGCAGAGTGGAGCTTCAGAGTGGAGCTTCAGAGTGCAGAGTGGAGCTTCAGAGTGCAGAGTGGAGCTTCAGAGTGCAGAGTGGAGCTTCAGAGTGCAGAGTGGAGCTTCAGAGTGGAGCTTCAGAGTGGAGCTTCAGAGTGGAGCTTCAGAGTGGAGCTTCAGAGTGGAGCTTCAGAGTGCAGATTCAGAGTGGAGCTTCAGAGTGGAGCTTCAGAGTGGAGCTTCAGAGTGCAGATTCAGAGTGGCGCTTCAGAGTGCAGATTCAGAGTGGAGCTTCAGAGTGCAGATTCAGAGTGGAGCTTCAGAGTGCAGATTCAGAGTGCAGATTCAGAGTGCAGATTCAGAGTGCAGATTCAGAGTGCAGCTTCAGAGTGGAGCTTCAGAGTGCAGAGTGGAGCTTCAGAGTGCAGATTCAGAGTGGAGTTTCAGAGTGGAGCTTCAGAGTGGAGCTTCAGAGTGGAGCTTCAGAGTGCAGAGTGGAGCTTCAGAGTGCAGATTGGAGCTTCAGAGTGGAGCTTCAGAGTGGAGCTTCAGAGTGGAGCTTCAGAGTGGAGCTTCAGAGTGCAGAGTGGAGCTTCAGAGTGGAGCTTCAGAGTGCAGAGTGGAGCTTCAGAGTGGAGCTTCAGAGTGGAGCTTCAGAGTGGAGCTTCAGAGTGCAGAGTGGAGCTTCAGAGTGGAGCTTCAGAATGCAGAGTGGAGCTTCCGAGTGCAGAGTGGAGCTTCAGAGTGCAGAGTGGAGCTTCAGAGTGGAGCTTCAGAGTGCAGAGTGGAGCTTCAGAGTGCAGATTGGAGCTTCAGAGTGGAGCTTCAGAGTGGAGCTTCAGAGTGGAGCTTCAGAGTGGAGCTTCAGAGTGCAGAGTGGAGCTTCAGAGTGGAGCTTCAGAGTGGAGCTTCAGAGTGGAGCTTCAGAGTGGAGCTTCAGAGTGGAGCTTCAGAGTGCAGAGTGGAGCTTCAGAGTGGAGCTTCAGAGTGGAGCTTCAGAGTGGAGCTTCAGAGTGGAGCTTCAGAGTGCAGAGTGGAGCTTCAGAGTGGAGCTTCAGAGTGCAGAGTGGAGCTTCAGAGTGGAGCTTCAGAGTGCAGAGTGGAGCTTCAGAGTGGAGCTTCAGAGTGCAGAGTGGAGCTTCAGAGTGGAGCTCCAGAGTGGAGCTTCAGAGTGGAGCTTCAGAGTGGAGCTTCAGAGTGCAGAGTGGAGCTTCAGAGTGGAGCTTCAGAGTGCAGAGTGGAGCTTCAGAGTGGAGCTTCAGAGTGCAGAGTGGAGCTTCAGAGTGGAGCTTCAGAGTGGAGCTTCAGAGTGGAGCTTCAGAGTGGAGCTTCAGAGTGCAGAGTGGAGCTTCAGAGTGGAGCTTCAGAGTGCAGAGTGGAGCTTCAGAGTGGAGCTTCAGAGTGGAGCTTCAGAGTGGAGCTTCAGAGTGGAGCTTCAGAGTGCAGAGTGGAGCTTCAGAGTGGAGCTTCAGAGTGCAGAGTGGAGCTTCACTCTTCAGAGTGCAGAGAGGAGCTTCAGAGTGGAGCTTCAGAGTGGAGCTTCAGAGTGGAGCTTCAGAGTGCAGAGTGGAGCTTCAGAGTGGAGCTTCAGAGTGCAGAGTGGAGCTTCAGAG
Organism: Lissotriton vulgaris; assembly: GCF_964263255.1. Lineage (NCBI taxonomy): Eukaryota > Metazoa > Chordata > Amphibia > Caudata > Salamandridae > Lissotriton > Lissotriton vulgaris. The sequence goes on from NC_141685.1 coordinate 919,989,627, forward strand.
TGGAGCTTCAGAGTGGAGCTTCAGAGTGCAGAGTGGAGCTTCAGAGTGGAGCTTCAGAGTGCAGAGTGGAGCTTCAGAGTGCAGAGTGGAGCTTCAGAGTGCAGAGTGGAGCTTCAGAGTGCAGAGTGGAGCTTCAGAGTGGAGCTTCAGAGTGGAGCTTCAGAGTGGAGCTTCAGAGTGGAGCTTCAGAGTGGAGCTTCAGAGTGCAGATTCAGAGTGGAGCTTCAGAGTGGAGCTTCAGAGTGGAGCTTCAGAGTGCAGATTCAGAGTGGCGCTTCAGAGTGCAGATTCAGAGTGGAGCTTCAGAGTGCAGATTCAGAGTGGAGCTTCAGAGTGCAGATTCAGAGTGCAGATTCAGAGTGCAGATTCAGAGTGCAGATTCAGAGTGCAGCTTCAGAGTGGAGCTTCAGAGTGCAGAGTGGAGCTTCAGAGTGCAGATTCAGAGTGGAGTTTCAGAGTGGAGCTTCAGAGTGGAGCTTCAGAGTGGAGCTTCAGAGTGCAGAGTGGAGCTTCAGAGTGCAGATTGGAGCTTCAGAGTGGAGCTTCAGAGTGGAGCTTCAGAGTGGAGCTTCAGAGTGGAGCTTCAGAGTGCAGAGTGGAGCTTCAGAGTGGAGCTTCAGAGTGCAGAGTGGAGCTTCAGAGTGGAGCTTCAGAGTGGAGCTTCAGAGTGGAGCTTCAGAGTGCAGAGTGGAGCTTCAGAGTGGAGCTTCAGAATGCAGAGTGGAGCTTCAGAGTGCAGAGTGGAGCTTCCGAGTGCAGAGTGGAGCTTCAGAGTGCAGAGTGGAGCTTCAGAGTGGAGCTTCAGAGTGCAGAGTGGAGCTTCAGAGTGCAGATTGGAGCTTCAGAGTGGAGCTTCAGAGTGGAGCTTCAGAGTGGAGCTTCAGAGTGGAGCTTCAGAGTGCAGAGTGGAGCTTCAGAGTGGAGCTTCAGAGTGGAGCTTCAGAGTGGAGCTTCAGAGTGGAGCTTCAGAGTGGAGCTTCAGAGTGCAGAGTGGAGCTTCAGAGTGGAGCTTCAGAGTGGAGCTTCAGAGTGGAGCTTCAGAGTGGAGCTTCAGAGTGCAGAGTGGAGCTTCAGAGTGGAGCTTCAGAGTGCAGAGTGGAGCTTCAGAGTGGAGCTTCAGAGTGCAGAGTGGAGCTTCAGAGTGGAGCTTCAGAGTGCAGAGTGGAGCTTCAGAGTGGAGCTCCAGAGTGGAGCTTCAGAGTGGAGCTTCAGAGTGGAGCTTCAGAGTGGAGCTTCAGAGTGCAGAGTGGAGCTTCAGAGTGGAGCTTCAGAGTGGAGCTTCAGAGTGCAGAGTGGAGCTTCAGAGTGGAGCTTCAGAGTGCAGAGTGGAGCTTCAGAGTGGAGCTTCAGAGTGCAGAGTGGAGCTTCAGAGTGGAGCTTCAGAGTGGAGCTTCAGAGTGGAGCTTCAGAGTGGAGCTTCAGAGTGGAGCTTCAGAGTGGAGCTTCAGAGTGCAGAGTGGAGCTTCAGAGTGGAGCTTCAGAGTGGAGCTTCAGAGTGGAGCTTCAGAGTGGAGCTTCAGAGTGGAGCTTCAGAGTGCAGAGTGGAGCTTCAGAGTGGAGCTTCAGAGTGCAGAGTGGATCTTCAGAGTGGAGCTTCAGAGTGCAGATTCAGAGTGGCGCTTCAGAGTGCAGATTCAGAGTGGAGCTTCAGAGTGCAGATTCAGAGTGGAGCTTCAGAGTGCAGATTCAGAGTGCAGATTCAGAGTGCAGATTCAGAGTGCAGATTCAGAGTGCAGCTTCAGAGTGGAGCTTCAGAGTGCAGAGTGGAGCTTCAGAGTGGAGCTTCAGAGTGGAGCTTCAGAGTGGAGCTTCAGAGTGGAGCTTCAGAGTGGAGCTTCAGAGTGCAGAGTGGAGCTTCAGAGTGCAGATTGGAGCTTCAGAGTGGAGCTTCAGAGTGGAGCTTCAGAGTGGAGCTTCAGAGTGGAGCTTCAGAGTGCAGAGTGGAGCTTCAGAGTGGAGCTTCAGAGTGCAGAGTGGAGCTTCAGAGTGCAGAGTGGAGCTTCAGAGTGGAGCTTCAGAGTGGAGCTTCAGAGTGGAGCTTCAGAGTGCAGAGTGGAGCTTCAGAGTGGAGCTTCAGAATGCAGAGTGGAGCTTCAGAGTGCAGAGTGGAGCTTCAGAGTGCAGAGTGGAGCTTCAGAGTGCAGAGTGGAGTTTCAGAGTGCAGAGTGGAGCTTCAGAGTGGAGCTTCAGAGTGCAGAGTGGAGCTTCAGAGTGCAGATTGGAGCTTCAGAGTGGAGCTTCAGAGTGGAGCTTCAGAGTGGAGCTTCAGAGTGGAGCTTCAGAGTGGAGCTTCAGAGTGCAGAGTGGAGCTTCAGAGTGGAGCTTCAGAGTGCAGAGTGGAGCTTCAGAGTGGAGCTTCAGAGTGGAGCTTCAGAGTGGAGCTTCAGAGTGGAGCTTCAGAGTGGAGCTTCAGAGTGGAGCTTCAGAGTGCAGAGTGGAGCTTCAGAGTGGAGCTTCAGAGTGCAGAGTGGAGCTTCAGAGTGGAGCTTCAGAGTGCAGAGTGGAGCTTCAGAGTGGAGCTTCAGAGTGCAGAGTGGAGCTTCAGAGTGGAGCTCCAGAGTGGAGCTTCAGAGTGGAGCTTCAGAGTGGAGCTTCAGAGTGGAGCTTCAGAGTGCAGAGTGGAGCTTCAGAGTGCAGAGTGGAGCTTCAGAGTGGAGCTTCAGAGTGCAGAGTGGAGCTTCAGAGTGGAGCTTCAAAGTGGAGCTTCAGAGTGGAGCTTCAGAGTGGAGCTTCAGAGTGGAGCTTCAGAGTGCAGAGTGGAGCTTCAGAGTGGAGCTTCAGAGTGCAGAGTGGAGCTTCAGAGTGGAGCTTCAGAGTGGAGCTTCAGAGTGGAGCTTCAGAGTGGAGCTTCAGAGTGCAGAGTGGAGCTTCAGAGTGGAGCTTCAGAGTGCAGAGTGGAGCTTCAGAGTGGAGCTTCAGAGTGCAGAGTGGAGCTTCAGAGTGCAGAGTGGAGCTTCAGAGTGCAGAGTGGAGCTTCAGAGTGGAGCTTCAGAGTGGAGCTTCAGAGTGGAGCTTCAGATTGGAGCTAGCTTCAGAGTGGAGCTTCAGAGTGGAGCTTCAGATTGGAGCTTCAGAGTGGAGCTTCAGAGTGGAGCTTCAGAGTGGAGCTTCAGAGTGGAGCTTCAGAGTGCAGAGTGGAGCTTCAGAGTGGAGCTTCACAATGCAGAGTGGAGCTTCAGAGTGGAGCTTCAGAGTGGAGCTTCAGAGTGGAGCTTCAGAGTGGAGCTTCAGAGTGCAGAGTGGAGCTTCAGAGTGGAGCTTCAGAGTGCAGAGTGGAGCTTCAGAGTGGAGCTTCAGAGTGCAGAGTGGAGCTTCAGAGTGTAGAGTGGAGCTTCAGAGTGCAGAGTGGAGCTTCAGAGTGGAGCTTCAGAGTGGAGCTTCAGAGTGGAGCTTCAGAGTGGAGCTTCAGAGTGCAGATTCAGAGTGCAGATTCAGAGTGCAGATTCAGAGTGGAGCTTCAGAGTGCAGAGTGGAGCTTCAGAGTGCAGATTCAGAGTGGAGCTTCAGAGTGGAGCTTCAGAGTGCAGAGTGGAGCTTCAGAGTGCAGAGTGGAGCTTCAGAGTGCAGATTGGAGCTTCAGAGTGGAGCTTCAGAGTGGAGCTTCAGAGTGGAGCTTCAGAGTGGAGCTTCAGAGTGGAGCTTCAGAGTGGAGCTTCAGAGTGCAGAGTGGAGCTGCAGATTCAGAGTGGAGCTGCAGATTCAGAGTGGAGCTTCAGAGTGCAGATTCAGAGTGGAGCTTCAGAGTGGAGCTTCAGAGTGGAGCTTCAGAGTGGAGCTTCAGAGTGGAGCTTCAGAGTGCAGAGTGGAGCTTCAGAGTGCAGAGTGGAGCTTCAGAGTGGAGCTTCAGAGTGGAGATTCAGAGTGGAGCTTCAGAGTGCAGAGTGGAGCTTCAGAGTGGAGATTCAGAGTGGAGCTTCAGAGTGCAGAGTGGAGCTTCAGAGTGGAGCTTCAGAGTGGAGATTCAGAGTGGAGCTTCAGAGTGCAGAGTGGAGCTTCAGAGTGGAACTTCAGAGTGGAGATTCAGAGTGGAGCTTCAGAGTGCAGAGTGGAGCTTCAGAGTGGAGCTTCAGAGTGGAGCTTCAGAGTGCAGAGTGGAGCTTCAGAGTGCAGATTCAGAGTGGAGCTTCAGAGTGCAGAGTGGAGCTTCAGAGTGCAGATTCAGAGTGGAGCTTCAGAGTGCAGAGTGGAGCTTCAGAGTGGAGCTTCAGAGTGCAGAGTGGAGCTTCAGAGTGGAGCTTCAGAGTGCAGAGTGGAGCTTCAGAGTGGAGCTTCAGAGTGCAGAGTGGAGCTTCAGAGTGGAGCTTCAGAGTGGAGCTTCAGAGTGGAGCTTCAGAGTGCAGAGTGGAGCTTCAGAGTGCAGCTTCAGAGTGCAGCTTCAGAGTGCAGCTTCAGAGTGCAGATTCAGAGTGGAGCTTCAGAGTGCAGATTCAGAGTGGAGCTTCAGAGTGCAGAGTGGAGCTTCAGAGTGCAGATTCAGAGTGGAGCTTCAGAGTGCAGAGTGGAGCTTCAGAGTGCAGATTCAGAGTGGAGCTTCAGAGTGCAGAGTGGAGCTTCAGAGTGGAGCTTCAGAGTGCAGAGTGGAGCTTCAGAGTGGAGCTTCAGAGTGCAGAGTGGAGCTTCAGAGTGGAGCTTCAGAGTGCAGAGTGGAGCTTCAGAGTGGAGCTTCAGAGTGGAGCTTCAGAGTGGAGCTTCAGAGTGGAGCTTCAGAGTGGAGCTTCAGAGTGCAGAGTGGAGCTTCAGAGTGGAGCTTCAGAGTGCAGAGTGGAGCTTCAGAGCGCAGAGTGGAGCTTCAGAGTGCAGAGTGGAGCTTCAGAGTGCAGAGTGGAGCTTCAGAGTGGAGCTTCAGAGTGCAGAGTGGAGCTTCAGAGTGCAGAGTGGAGCTTCAGAGTGGAGCTTCAGAGTGGAGCTTCAGAGTGGAGCTTCAGAGTGGAGCTTCAAAGTGGAGCTTCAGAGTGGAGCTTCAGAGTGGAGCTTCAGAGTGGAGCTTCAGAGTGCAGAGTGGAGCTGCAGATTCAGAGTGGAGCTTCAGAGTGCAGATTCAGAGTGCAGAGTGGAGCTTCAGAGTGGAGCTTCAGAGTGGAGCTTCAGAGTGGAGCTTCAGATTGGAGCTTCAGAGTGGAGCTTCAGAGTGGAGCTTCAGAGTGCAGAGTGGAGCTTCAGAGTGCAGAGTGGAGCTTCAGAGTGTCAAGAGCAATGCCAATAGCTCTAACTTTAACAAAGGCAAAACCATTGCATTGTAAATGCTTGTTCTGTGGTAATACTGTGTATTTGCACAGGTGCGTCCGGCACCGACCGGAGGTAGGGGGGAGGATGCGGGAGGGGGGAGGACCCATGAGGTAGGGGGGAGGATGCGGGAGGACGCAGGGAAGCGGCTTCCTTGCCCATCTCTCTTCCATAGTCCTCCCTCGCTCGACCACAGAAAGCACACCCAGACTCCCAGTCAGCCAATCAGAACGCTGCCTCAGCAACGCTGTGATTGGTTTGAGTGCTGTTTTTCAACGCTGAGACCCTGACTGGAGGCCTGGGCATGCTTTCCACTAGGCTGTAATGCAACCTGCACGGACAACATGCGAAGTGCGCAAGACTATTTTGGGCGGCCCGAGAGGGCCAGCCACAGGCCCGGCTCCTGGAATTTTTATTTGGGTGGGCCAAGGGTGCATTTGGGTGGGCCACTGCGGGCTCGATTTGCTGCATATATGTCTGGGTAAAATCACCTTCAAATTTAAAACATTGAATATAACAGTAAATATAATTAGCACACACTTTAAAGTATGTTCCACAGTAGCCCTTATGACCTGACTGCTAATTAAATAAACAAAAACAGAAAGGCCATGACCGGGCCGGCTTTAGCTCTGGTGCGAAAGTCCTTTTTGACGCCCCAACACTGACCTCGTTCTCCGTAAATACCTTTACTACCACCTTCCAACAGTGCCCCTCATCTCTCCATAGCCCCCCTATCGACCTCCTCATTGGATTCCCTCACTTCCACCCTCCACCAATGCCCCTCATTTCTCTGTAGAACCCTCCCCCTCATGACCTCCTCCTCAGACTCCCTCACTACCACCCTCCACCAGTGCCCCTCATCTCTCTGTAGCCCCTCCCCTCATGACCTCCTCCTCAGACTCCCTCACTACCACCATCCACCAGTGCCCCTCATCTCTCCCTAGCTCCCCCTCCACCCCATGACCTCTTCCTCGGATTCACTCACTGCCACCCTCCACCAGTGCACCTCATAGCTCCGTAGCCCCTTCCACTACCTCCTCCTCAGATTCCCTCACTGCCACCCTCCAACAGTGCCCCTCATCTTTACGTAGCCACTCTCTCATATGCATTTCATTTGTTGTATAGCGCTACTCATATCAGTGTAGTGTGTGTCAGTACTTTACACCACGCTCACATTATACAGAGACAATGAATCATACAAGTATGTAAGTCAGTCTACAAGGAATGTCACATAAACCAATGAGGATTACAAGGTGTAGGAATCACGTGTCATCCATAGTGGTGGGCAGTATATTTTAAGAGGGTTTGGTCTGGGGAAACACAACCATAGGATTTAAAGAGCATTCCATGGGGGTCAGCTTTACTGATAAAAATGTATATCTGCCCAAACATACTCATTTTACCAATATTATAATAATGAAAGACTGAGGAAGCTCTAACTATATCACAAAACAAAAAAAGCGAAATTCTAACTATACAATTCATGTTTGTATGTAGCTCTTTGGTGACGGCTCATTGGTCACTGTCCTATGTTAGGATTGTAACTTCTGAACTGCAAGTAACACAAATATCCTTATGACAAAGGCAGTGACCCACTAAACTTCCACAAAAAAATACAGTTTATCTGCATTTAAAAACTACTAACAGGCAAATGATTGCTCTCCAGCAGGAACATTAATCACCAGCTGTTCACTGGGTATTTTGTATTGTCTTATTGTTGTCCTGCATGAGCCTTGATAATGATAAAAACTTGCTGGGCCTGTGCAGATTTTAAAAAGAAAAAAATAGTAACATTCTCTTACCCACTACTCTATTAGTCAAACTGTGTCACAGCCTGAAGTGATATGGGGCTGCAGAGGTCAGGAAAGGTGAATAGGAATAAACAAACTGCTTTTCTCCTGGCTGCATTAAAAAAAGAAATTTCCTCGCAGCAGAACGGGTGGCAAAGGTTATCCTTAACAAAGAAAGGATTTATCGCCTTTGCCATGTGGAGATGAAGGGGTGAAAAATAAACAAAGCCTTGTTAACATGTTAATGGTCTTTTAAAAGACCTGTGAAATGCTCGGGTGCGGTTGCGATAATCCCTAAAACTGTCTTTGTGCGCCTGGGAAAGCTGTCTCAGCCCGGGCGCAAACGCACCGACAGCCCTTTGAACCCAATGCCTTTGCGCGCCTGCCGTCAAGCCCTCACTGCGAGGGCCGAGGCTCCTGTTTGGGTGGGCCGGGCCCACCCGGCCCACCCGCTAGAACCGGGCCTGGCCAGCCATGCAGTCATTGCTCACGGAGGAGGGTGCTACCACTCCTCCCCTGCCCTGCCCCTCACGCAAAGCTGAGGGCAAAAGTAGGAGAAAATAAAATGATAATAACACAAGTTATTATCATCTTATTTTCTCTGTCTTTCACTGCAAAAAGGCAGTGGGCCGGCGCTCCTCCGCCTTAGCGGAGGAGCCGCCACTGTTTAATTGCACACCTCTGGCACAGCCGTCTTGTCCTAACCCAGTGGGCCTGAGCTCCAGTGGCTGTCCTGGTCTCCTGGCTCCATGGGCGGCCGGTGGCAGGGCTTCAGCGCTAGACGGGGTATTACACTGTTTATTTAATGTTTAATTGATGAAAGCGGCTTAGTTATGTTTTATACGTCTCTATAAACCGATGGAAGACTTTCTGTCGTGCCTGCAGTTTACAGAGCCCTCTGACGGACACCGGCTGGGCCCAGGCTACAAACACGTCTGCGGGATTAAATAAAACTACTCTAGTCCGCAAGAGGTCTGCCTACGTCAGGGATATTTAAAGAACTGCGCAGGATATTTTCCTTTGTGGTTTGCCAAAAACACTCACTTTCAAGGAAGCGATTTGTTTAGAGTGAGGCTTGGAGCGCACTTCTAAGAAAATGATAGTGGATTATTGGCCACCGCTCCCCCTTTCAGTTTCATCCTCCCTCACCTATTAAAAGTCTTGAAAAAGAGATACGCGCTCCTCTGGGTTTTGACAGCACAGTTGGCTATTCGATAAATAATAATCCCCCCCCCCCCACCCCCCCAGCGCCTTGAGACCCTCTGGGTGTATAGTGCGCTATATAAATTCTTGAACTTGAACTTGTTAAACAGACCTAATGCTAACAATATACATAGAGGGGGGGGGGGCTAACGTTCTGCTCCTTTCAGCCACTCACTTCCTTCAACCAACTCTTTGCAGCCATTGGCTTGAGTTGGCCAATCACGTCTTAGGGCAGCCCGGTGAATTCATCTCTGGCATAATGCTTTTGGCTGAGCGTTTTCTTCCGCCTCCACCAGTGTTTTCAATGAACTCCACAACTAGAGGGGCTACTTTACAACGTGTATCTGCTCTCCCGACACCTTCATGTGTGTCTCGCTTTGATGTACTAATCTGCAAACCTGCAGACCTACTGACTTTGCCAATGATGTTGTTGGCTTTCTATCAGAATATGTCTCCTGACTTCACTGGAAAGCAGACTTGTCACAGTTTCTGCTTGAGGTTTTACATTCATGTAAAAATACAGCTTCAAATCCACACAAAGTCCTCTACATCAGGCCTTTTATCTATTCCGAGGCATTGGTATGTTTTGAAACATCCAAGGATCGATATATTTTTCATTGCGCATCTATGTAGGACAAATCAGGTTTTGTCTTGCTTAAGTAATAGGTATTCTGTTTACGTAGGCAGTCATACTTTCTTTATCGGCCTCTGAAGGATAAACAGCCAAGTTTGACTCTTTTAAGATTTGAACCTGGGATCTGCAGGTTGCATACTAATCCCTCCAAGTTAAAGCTTAACTCACTGAGCTCTGTAAATCAGGAGCCTGACCAGTACCCTTGTATACCCACCCAGAAAAGTAACACCTGCCCTGATTTTCGAGTGCCGCAACCCCCTTATTGCAAAATATAACCACCTTTTTGACTCTTCAACAATATTTGATAACTAATGACACCCAGACCACCCTCAATCGTCTTCCGCCCCAACCTCTAGTACACCTCTATACACAGGACCATGAAGCTCGCCCGTATAATTGCCTCAACTGTCCCAAAAATGGTGCCACCTGGTCTAGCTTCATAAACCTTGATGAGATTGGCACTCTAAATCGTTTGACCTCCTTGAAATACTCTAACCCTTTCATTGATTCCCTCCCCTACACACTCCTAAAGTAAATACATTCACCTCCTAATCCCGCCATGGACTAAGATAATCAATACCTCTCTCATCCAAAGCTCCCTTCCCAACTACATCAAAATTGGTCAGGTTACCCCAATTCTAAAAAAAAAACTCTCACCCTTCTGACCCCAACAGCTCCCGTCCCATATCCAACAGTCCTACTCTGGCCAAACTGCTAGAAAAATGTGAGCAATTAAAGCTCCACAATCACATACGAAAATGTCAACTTCTAGACCATTGCCAATCTGGCTTCCATTCAGGTCATCATAGCACCTTCAACCATTCCACCAGTGCTTAATTTGAGCCAGTGCTTTCTGGTGCTCAACACCGGCACTTAATTGGTTTCCAGAGCTCAGCACCAGCACCTAATTGTCAACACCATACTTAGAACAGTCTACCACATGGTGGCACTGCTCATCTAATTTAGAGATGAGCAGAATAGTGGTTGTTTATGAATACATTATACCTTTAAATTGCCATACCTGCCTCCTGAGCCATTCCTTTAGCTTTGGGGACCTGGAATAATCAGACCTGTTGCATTTACATGCAATAGAGATGGTTAACAGTTGTTTTGGCAGCGACGACAAGGGCGATGGGTGGTGCAAGCTGCAGTGGCCTCCTGGTCAGAGCCCCGGCACTTAATATTTTACAAATTAAGCACTGCTGATGCGAACTTGCTCGACCTCCTAGAGCACAGAATGACTCCCCTACTCTCTGGCCTAAATTGCATCCCACACATTGTTGACTCTGCCAAATCCCTTGGTATTACTCTAGATAAAGACATAAATATGCAAAAACACATCCGCGCCATTACTAGAGCAGCTAACCATTAGCTGCATATCCTTAGGAAACTTAAACCTTTCCTCCCCGTGGCCGACCTCACATCTGCAACTCATGCCCTTGTGTTTTCAAAACTAGACTATGGTAACACTACCTAAGTGGGTCTCCAGAAAACTTCACTTGCACCCCCTAAGGCTACACTTAATGCGGCAGCCAGGCTCATCACGGGTTAAAAAAAATGATCACATCACCCTTGACCTTCAAGCTCTGAATTGGCTACCATTGATGGCCATGATGAATTTTAAAATTGTTTGCATGACCCATAAAGCACTGCACCATAATACTTCCTGTCCCAGAAATGGACTCTTTCGAGCAGAAACAGTTCCTCCAGAAGCACCTTACTTCTCAAGCCACAAAAATTAATGAAAAAAAAAACCTACAACCGATCCTTCTCTGGAATGGCCTCAAACATTTGGAACTCTCTCCCTACTGAGATCAGATGCAACTCATCCACATCTCCCCCACAAATTCTTCTCTCACTGAGGACTTGGCCATGCCGATATGGTATGGGCCGTGCATCGCTAGTGTGTTATCTCTGTTTTACCAGTAAGCAGTGCTCCGGGGAATCACTCCCCACTCAGGAGTGTGAGTAATTAACAATGAGGTAGCAGTCCCAGGAACCCTCGGTCTGTCTCCATAGGCACAGGTTCAAGATGCTGTGTATCCAGCCAAGTTTAAAAAAAACAATGTTTTTTCCACTTTTCTGACTTGGTTTTATTCATTCAATGTGTTTTATGTACACCATATTCCTCCATATGTAAATGAGAAGTTTATTTCCCATAATGCATTGTCTTCACATATGCTGTCCATGCATATTGCTTCCTCCATCCCAATGCATTTCGGCTATAAGAACCTTCGTCAGGGAAATCTCTAAAGAGTAAATGAAATGCAACATATTTAGTATTATGCTAAGACGAATCGCAGATTTTTTAACCACCACCGAATGGTTAGAATGTGTTAATCAAGTGTGGTCCTTTAAGAGTGAAACCGCTATTACCTGCGTGTAGACTTACAATTGTTCTGAGCTCCCTGTGTGTTCATTTTGTGTTAAAGTGTCATCTATAATCTATGATTAATTTGTGTATTATGTTGTCGTCAAAACACATGCATTTTTTACGCGTTCTAAATTTGATAGTTATCAGACGCTTACTGCGCAGACATTAATGCTAAAAGCCGGAGTGTACTAGTGGATTCGCTTGTTGCTTACCGAAATTTCCAAACGTGGTGAAAGTCTCCCCTGCGTTAAACAAATATGCCGGCTATCTTGTCGGTTGTTAGTTTTAAACGCGAGCGTACGGCTACTGTTGGGGTGTATGTTAAAGTGAAAGTGATTAATGTTGTCAATAAAGATCAACGAAGATAAACAAAATTGTATGACGGTGCATTATTGTGTACTTTTATTGAGCCTGACTTGTGTGTTAAGGTGCCTTATTAGTTAAAAGTAAACCGAGAGAGCGAATCAAATCACACGGTCTTTGTGGGATATGGATAATAATTTCGATGCCCTTATTCAACGCGATGATATACTGCGATCAAAATATGTATAACGTGAAATGGTGAAGCTAAATAGAATCAAATGTTATATGATGCTATCAAATGCAAATATTGCCCTATACAAAAGTTCATGCAAGTGGCCTCAGTGATATTGGAAAGGGGCGACCACTCGGTCCCCCCGAACGTATGGTTGGGTGCCCCGATCCCCTCGGGAAACCATTTTGGGCTGGGGGCATGGCTCGGCTGGTATGCCCGAAGTGGCGTAGCCGGGGCGCACCCTTTCCCGCCCAAGAGGGGTTGTCCTAGACACCTACACGGAAGACCATGCCCAGTAGGCGTACCGGAGGAGGGTACACGCCCTCCCGCAGAAGAATAAATAGAGCAGGAATCCGAAGAAGCGTCCTCTTGTTCCTGTGCTCTGAAGGCTGCACCCACTCGTTGCTCGTGAGCCCTCGACGGAACAAGCGGCAATTTTGAGAACTTGTAATCTTGTTGTTTCTCTTTCAGTGATTTGGAGTACGAAGGATCCAGGACCTCGTTGATCGACCTAGAGCAGAATACTCGAAACCATGGCCGGCAAGAAAGGAGGAAAAGGCTCCAAGATGGAGAAGGTATTGCGCCTGTTATCGAACCGAATGGCTGGCATGGACCGAAAGCTCGGAAAAGTTGATTCGATCGGTCGAGGTTTGGCTGAGGTTAAGAAACAGTTGGCGGCCCTGAACAACTCAGGTCGTCCTAAGAAGGTAATAGGCCCGACCTTGCCGGGAGTCGTCCCCGAGGGTATGGGGAAGCGGGTCAAGAGGAGGGCGGTTTCTGGAGAGGTCCCGGTTCCTGTGGTACCCCAGTCACCCCCGTCACGCCGGCGGACATCCCGGTACCAAACCCAGATATAGGTCTGCCGATCCCGGTTGTAATTACTCCCGCTAATGATGAGGAGATGCCTCCCGAATTGGCCATCCAGTTAGCGGCGGTGTTGCCATGGCTCAAGAAGAAAGCAGGGGGGGCAGTGGCCGCGGGGGACCCGGCCAAGGAGGCCAGACTAATAATCGAGCAATTGCGGCAGTCGAGAGAGGCCGCAACGGCGAATGTTCCTCTTGTTCCCCCACAAGTGGCGCCGGGAGGACCTGCGGTTGGCCAGGAAAAGGCGGCAGAGACAACGACCGAACCTGGTAAGCACACATTGCCAATGGCGGGGGAGGGTTCATTACCCTCGAGGCGGGAAAGGGTGGCACAGCACATCCCTATGGCCACAAAGGAACTAATATGGGGGGAGAAATATGTTAACATGTTTTCATTATTGACTGACCATCGCGAGATGGAATATGCAAAATCCCAGAAAGATTTATGGCATCCCAGTGTATGGCGCTCCAAGATGGCGGAATTCAGGGTTGATGAGACGGTAACGAACTGGGTTAAGGCCTTTTCCATATTTATTGCAGTCATGGGGGAACGAAAGCCTGAACTGATGACCGAGTTGACTTGCTATCAGAATAGGATTATGGATTTTTATTCCATGTATAAGGGGGATGAATGGAAAGGTTATGATATGAAATTCCGTAAAGCGAAAGAGTTTGATGCTACTTTGACTTGGGATTGCCTTGACTCGGTGTCATGGCACAAGCAGCTCTTGCCAGGGGCGGCAGGTACGTCCTCGCCGAGCGGGAGCGGGTCGGGGTTCGTCCGCCAAAAGCCCGCGGTGCCCTTTCGAGCGGGCGCCGGTGGGGACTATCAGCCCAAGACCGGCGGGAATGGCGGCAAGCGTGGGGTTTGTTGGGGCTTCAATAGAGGCAACTGTAACAGACCCCAGGGAACATGTAGGTTCACGCATGCGTGTGCGGGCTGTGGGAACTCCTCACACCCGGAGAGTAGCTGTAGATCTAAAAACAGCGGGACGGGAGGAAAAGGGGGGTCTAAGCAAGAGTGAGGTAAGACTTTGTAACCGATTGCCTACACCTGTTGATATCATGGCTCTGACTCCTTGGTTGAACAAATACCCTGATCATGTATCCGCTGGGGTGTTGAGGAAGGGATTCTTACATGGCTTCCACATCCCGGCGGGGGATTTTCGGGGGGACTCCTTTTGTAAAAACCAGTTATCTGTCCAACACAACCCAAGCATTGCAGCAAAGAAAATTGCAAAAGAAGTCAGCTTGGGGCGGGTGGCGGGGCCTTTTCATCGCCCGCCGGTGGCGGATTTCGTATGTTCCCCGTTAGGGGTTGTCCCGAAGAAAGACCCTGGGGAGTTTAGACTTATTCATAACTTGTCCGCCCCAAGGGGTTCTTCGGTAAACGAAGCCATTAACCCGGAAGTTTGTTCAGTGCGGTACGCATCGTTCGATGATGCCGTGGCCATGTTAAATCGCCTGGGCCCCGGGGCGCTGATGGCGAAATCAGATATCGAATCGGCGTTCTGGTTGCTCACGGTACACCCACAGGATCAGCGCTTGCTAGGTTTTGCATTTCAAGTGAGTTATTACATAGATAAATGCATGCCGATGGGTTGCTCCATTTCTTGTGCTAATTTTGAAATGTTCAGCTGTTTTTTACAGTGGGTATTCACTGAGGCCACGGGCCATAAGCATGTGATGCACTATTTAGATGACTTCCTGTTTTTGGGTGCAGCCGGCGATACGAGTTGTGCGCAGGCGCTACGGGACTTCTGCAGCCTCATGCGGGAGTTCGGAGTCCCACTGGCACCAGGTAAGACGGTCGGACCATCCACTTCACTGGAGTTTCTGGGAATTGAGCTCGATTCGGTGGAAGGATGTTTCCGTTTACCGATAGACAAGGTAGCCAAATTTAGGGCTTCCCTGATACAATGCCTGGGCAAGGAGAAAGTGACCCTGCACCAGTTACAGCAAACAGTGGGTCAGCTTAACTTTGCCTTGAGGGTGATGCCAATGGCCCGCCCCTTCTCACGCTCCATTGCACAAGCTATGGTGGGTCTCAAGGAGGGACACCACCGTACGAGACTGTCGGCCGAGGTTCGCCAGGATATGCGCATTTGGTTGGCATTTCTGGCAGACTTCAACGGTCGAGTTGTGTGGAACAAGCCACCAGCGTCTTCAGACGAACTTGGTCTGTGGACTGACTCAGCTGGGAGCGTGGGATTTGGCGCCATCTTTGGTAACCGATGGTCGGCGCAATTATGGCCGATGTGGTGGCACTCCAGCGGTCTGACAGGTAACATTGGGTTCTTGGAGTTATTCCCCATTTGGGTTGCTCTGATGGCATGGCCAGACGACTTCAGGGACCGCTCAGTGGTGTTTTGGTCTGATAATATGACTGTGGTCGAGTGCATTAACCAGCAGGCGGCCCGCTGCAAGTGGATCTTGAGATTGTTGAAAGAAATTGTACTACTTTGCATGAGATTGAATGTACAGTTCAGGGCGAAACATGTGCCAGGGGTACTGAATCATGCAGCTGATGCACTCTCTCGTTCACATATGCAGGCGTTCAGGGGCTATCTACCCACAGCGGACCTAGTGGCGGCACCGTTCCCCGAAGCTCTATGGCTAATCGGTGCCCCGGATTACAAGACCTCGTGGCAGCAAGCTTAGCCCCCAGGACAAGGAAGGCATACGAAGGAGCGTTTCGTTCCTACTGCACATTTTTGGGTCCAACAGGGAGGCAGAGCTGGGGTCAGGAGGAATCCTTCCTGGGGTTCCTGGTAGCGCTGCACAGAGAAGGCCGATCAGCGGCAACGGCCGGTAGGCATAGGGTGGCCATTTCATTCATGGCGCAGGTGCATGGCAAAAAAGACCCGACGGGTTCCTTTTTTGGTTAAGAAAGCGCTTCGCGGCTGGCAGCGCCTCGAGGGTCGCAAGCAAGATGCGAGGCGCCCGATTGGCTTAGACAGGTTGTCTCTACTCGTAGCAAAACTGGACGAGACGTGCACCTCCCATTTCGAAGCAGTTCTGTTCCGGGCAGCTTTCGCATTGGCATTCCATGGGGCTATGCGGGTGAGCGAACTTGTCGCAAGGAACAAGAAAGATGTTGTGGGAGGCTTGTGCAGGGATCACGTCCAAATTAGGGGTGATTCAATGGTGATCTCGATTTCCAGGTCAAAAACTGACCAGGGAGCTATGGGAAATAGTGTTATCGTGCAGCGCGCGCAAGGGTCCCCCACGTGCCCGATAAAGTGTATAGAGTAATACTTGGCACTAAGGACGGCTACATGGGGGGGGGAGTTTGCTTAGGCACAAAGATGGCACCCCACTGACGAGATTTCAGTTTCAGAGGGTGCTAGCACTGTCAATCGCTGCCGCGGGCATGGACCAGTGCGATTTTGGGACCCACTCCTTTAGGATAGGGGCTGCTACTGAGGCTACAGCCAGGGGTCAGAGTGCGGAGGAAGTAAAACAGTTGGGACGTTGGTCCTCAAATTGCTTCAAAAGGTATGTGCGATTGCACATGTTGTAAGGATCAATTGACATGCACTCACGCTTCTTGTCTTTTGTTTGAATTACAGTTTCGCGAGCCTGTCACGCGGGGCGGAATTTGCAGTCGACCCAGCACCAGGAGACCAGCGGTCAAGGATCACCGACTGGAGAGAGAGAGTGGTATGGGTCGTGGGCCGGGGACGTATTCCAGGCAGGTGACGCGACTCATGCAGCTGGGGAATACGGGTACAGAGTGACCTTCCATGGGAAGGGCGGGCTCTGTTTTGACCAATTCGAATCGTTTTTTGAGGGTCTTTTAGGGCGGCAAAGGTCACCACCATCTGTAGTCATAGTACACCTGGGGGGCAATGACTTGGTGGCACTGGGTAGACGAGTGTTATTGGAACACATTTTGTCGGCTGTTAGCTGGTTGCCTAAAAGAGCCCCGGGGTGCACGATTGCCTGGTCCCACATGAATCCAAGGAAGGTATGGCGGGAGGCCTTTCGGTGTCAGCACTGAACCATTCAGTGAAAAGGGTTAACAATAAAATTGGTAAATTGTTCCGCTCTTCGCAGTTGCATAGCATTCCTCATGGGTGTATTCGGGGTGATCACATGTATCTGAATGATGGGGTTCATCTGTCCAGGGAGGGGAATGACTTACTCATAGGAGACTTCATAGCATTGCTAAGGGGTTTGAGGAAGCATGACCTTTAGGAGGAGTAGGGGGGGCCGGATAGTCGGTCAACTATCCGGCCTGTGGCGGTAAGGTCATGATCGGTGAGCAGTAATTTCAAGGTCCCTAGAGGGGGGCGCCACCCAGAATGGATGGGAGCGCCCGGGGGGAGGCGGCCATTGGCCCCTTCCACGGGGAGGCGGCACCCACTAAGGATGGGTCGCCTAGGGGGAGACGGCCATAGGCCCCTCCTAGGGGGGCGGCGGCTAGATGCCCCTCTACTAATTTCCTGTGGGCCGGGGTATCCGCAACGGCGGAGAGAGAGTGTGGGGATGGGGAGGAGTCCACGCTGTCCTTCCTACAGATACCTCACACGGGAACTCGGACAACCTTTAAGATGGCGTCGAGGGAAAGGGGGCCCCCACCACGACAAGGGAAGTTACAGTTGGCAATGAGGGTAGAGTCCTCTGCGCATGCGCCACTCACACCGCGAGGGCGAGATTTTGGTAGTAGGGATCTGACACCGGTTAAGACCTTGCCGTTGGCCTTTAATGCTAGGATGTACAATTTTTATTTAGAATGTATGCATTTTCAGGATGCTAGACTCGGCTAGGAAACCTTTGTATTAGAGATCTGTTAAGGTTAGCCAAAGAACATGTCTTCATCGAAATGTAAGAAATGTAAAATTGTACATAATCATGAAACTTTTATTTAATGTTTTAAATTTTGTTTCATATTTTAATAAATGCGGCCGGGAGGGTAACTCCCTCCCGCCTTCCAAAAGTTCAAACCTGTGTCCGACTTCTCCCATCCTTGGGGATTGGTGTTGGGAGGGGGTGGCGGGCATCCCGGCCATATGGGCCTCAACACTGAATGTCAGTAGTCGGATAGTGATTTCCTGAAGCTGAAAATGTATAATCAACGTGTCCATATTCCAAGGATCGATAATTCACAAATAACATAAGAGTTCAACCCGTTCCTTCAAACCGTGGGGCTTCAAAGTGTTCAAATGGTAAATCCAATGGTTCTCTCTTTTCAATAAAGTATTCCTATGATCAACTCCTTCAGTCCTTTCTACAATTTCCAGGACACATGCTTTCAATTGGCTTATGTATTGTTGAGCCTCTATGAAGTGGGTTGTTATCGTAGATTTCATGACTTTTGTTCTTATGTTGCTCTTACTGAGGACTTGGCCATGCCCCCACTCTCTGTTTAGACCCTCCCACCTGTCATGTCCTTAATCCTGAGTCCTGGACCTATGTTACACTGCACTTCTCACGTACATTTATATATAACTACCTCAGGGAAAACTGTGCTTTTACTCTCTCCATCCTTGCATCTCCCTTCTTCAACTACTGCAGAACATTTATGTACTCTATCATTCGTATTCTTCTTTGATTTTACTGTCGCTATGTACTTCCACTCACACTTTATGTAATTCTGGTTCTGGCTGCTTCTTGCTTACATACCCCACGGCATTTAGTGTACTCCTTTTTTACCAATAGCACTTATTTTTATTTGCTCTCTATGTACCTCAAGTTTCTGCTGGTGTGCTTAGTCTGTAAAGTGCTAATTGTATGATCTTAAGAGATATGGGGCCAGATGTAGGTAGGCATTTACCGGTCGGTAACGGCCGAATTCGGCCGTTACTGACCGGTAAATGCAATTTGAGATGTAGAGCCCTGTATTTTACAGAATCGGTAAATTTACCGATCGGTAAATTTACCGATTCTGTAAAATACCGAATCGGTATTTTTACCGATTCGGTAAAATTGATATGTAGGTGGGACTCTTCTGAGTCCCACAACCCTTACCGAATCGGTATTTTACCATCAAATATATTTGATGGTAAAATACTGATTCCGGTGTGCATGCACATGTGTGCATGCACACCTGTGCCATATGACAGGCAGACCTGCCCTTAGGGCAGGTATGCCTGCCACATGGCCCCCGAACCTTTTTTGGGGGTGCTAGAGGGTGTCAAAGTGACACCCCCTGCACCCTTGTCAAAATCGGTATTTACCGATTCGGTAAATACCGACCGGTAATGCCCCATTCATTCCTATGGGCTTCAAAGCCCATAGGAATGAATGGAGCATTACCGGTCGGTATTTACCGAATCGGTAAATACAGATAATTACCGATTCGGTAAATGGAACATCTGGATGTTCCTACATACCCCCCCTTCTTATTTACCGATTCTTAATTACTGAATCAGTAAAATTCGGTAATTAAGGATCGGTAAATAAGTTCTACCTACATCTGGCCCATGGTGCCATGCTCGTTCACTACCTTGGGGAAATGCTGTGCACCTACTCTCCCTACCCTTGTAACTCCCTACTACAGATACCTCAGAACTTTACGTCCTCACATCCCTCTGTCTATCAGATTCTTCTTTCATATAATGTTGATATATATTTTTATTGACACTTTATGTAACTCCGACACTTGCTGCTATATTGCCTACATATCCCATTGTAAACCATTTGCTTTTTTAACCGTTACTATATATTTTTTATCTATTCTCGAGTACCTCATGCAGTTGTTGTTGTGCTTACTCTGATACCTTTGGGTCTAGTTAGAACAATATAAAACTCACAAATAAATAAATGCATTTGTTGAGTCCCATGCATTTGGGTGATACTGCAGACATGTTCGCAGTCTCTCAATCATTTTTTGGTCTAGGGTAGAGACAGCTGTAATTGACTCACCAACCTCATTTTTCCCAAAATGAATCGTAAAAATACAGATATCATATACCTATATATAGAAGGGCATTCTGCCAGCCCTCTTCTTCCATTGATCTGTTCAAGTGACTTTACATTTTGCTTCCACCCACCACAGCATACAGCATAGGCAATGGCACTTTAGCCATTGGCTCTCCACTATGAGTAACAGTATTTTGCATACACCCATGTAATGCACTTCATTGCCAAGGCTGCTCGCAATCTCAGCTCTAAATTTTGTTTTCACTTCAATTGTTTTATTCATTTTGGCCAATGGATAATGTTTTGCTTTTTTTGCAAACATTTGCATGCCACCTTCACAAAGTGACATCTTTACTTTTTGCTACTTTTATTCTTTTAACATCTGTTGCACTTGTTTTCTAAAACAATTTCTAAGTTTGCCAAGTACATACCTATTAGCTTTGTAGAAGTTTGTTTGTAAGGTGACAAACCCGGGCCTACTTTACCTGCATATTGTAGTTTATAGTATTGTAGAATTTATACAGCACTGCATACCCCAGACAGTTTTGAGAATTCGTAATATAATTAATTGGCTTGTTTGATGACATCACTGGAAGTGATGTCAAACAAATTTGAAAAAAACAATAACTAGTAAGTGATTAGTGATATAAAAAATATTAACAAAATACATCTGAAATGAGTAAAACAAGTACAAAGCCTTTTTGAAGTAGACTCAAAGTAGGGTCAGATTGGAAATGCAGACAGAAGAGCATTGGAGGACGGGCCTCTGTTTGAGGTTCCGCTCTAGGCACTCACTCTAAGTTCAACCAGTCCATCTGAGACTGCTAAATCATTTGAAAGTTGTGTTTCCACACTCTATCCTGACCATTGTCAGGCACAGAGAGACTACGTGACAGTCTAGACTAGCATTGCTTGATGTATACTGTGTGCCTATGTTTAGGAGGGATCAGTGGGAGATAAAAGTCTGTCAATAACCAAGGAAGTCTGTCTGCTTACGAGGTGCTTGTTCAAAAGTGTTGACCTATGAAGGCTTGGATAAAGTCAGAGCTGGACTGGCCGTAGCGGGCATCGGGCGTTTCCCCGGGAGGTTGTATGGGTGTCGGCTGGTTTTGCAGTGGTGGGGGCTGGTTTTGTTACTGACAGTCGGTTTTGCAGCAGTGCTGCAATATCAGCCCCCTGTAACAAAAGCAGCAGTGCTGTGGGCCGGTTTAGTAAAGCAGCATTACTTCACACTTGCACCCTCGCCCACCCCCTGCCCCCTCGTCGGCCGGTCCCATAAAATTGCGAGGGCTGATTTTTGTTCTCAATCCTGCCCTGGATAGAGCAAACTCTCGGGGATCTCGTACACTTCTTTGTTTTGTTAATCTGTGCATCCTAATTAAGGTGGGAAAGCCTCCTGCAATGGTAATTGTTTGTCACGGAAAGTCAATGATATATTTACAGATCTAGAAGTGGTTCTAGGTCTTGGCAATATAAAAGTTTTTCTGAATTAATGAAAAATATTATATGTATTGATTGTGTCTGCCAAACAGAGAACTGAGGCTACACGCTAAACATTCAACTGTTTTTACAGAAATACATGCACTTACGAAACTCTACACTAATCGTAATTATATATAAAGATCCCCCTACGGTACATTACAACGATATTGAAAGTTACAAAGGAGTTCTGTAACCATATAGAGGAACGAGACGGAAGGTTGATTTGTAATATCCTTCTAATATAGGATGGTGGTACTCTGCTCGTATATATTACATGGTCACACCATAACCCATCCCACAAGCACAATGATAAGCCTGTTGTGGTGCTCTTTTAACGTAATAGATAGGATACTTGTGAACAGAAAGAATAAAATTAGAATCTCTAGTGCAAAATTAAACACATCAAAAACAGCTAAATATTTGTTTAAAATATGTTGGGGGGTGTGTGTCCAAGATGGCGGATGGCTGAGACGTGCCTTTTGGTCTCTTCATGCTGCCGCCACTTTAGCACCACCTTATAGCCTGCCAGCCCCACTCAGACAATCCCCATAGGACCCCACAGCTGCCGGAAGGGGATGGGCATGCTCCACGGCCAAGGCGGAGGCTGATAGCCCCGGATCCCGACTCTGACGTCGGGAGAAATGTGCGCCGAGAACTGCCGGCCTGAGTGGCGGCTGGTTGTGAGGCAGCCGACCAATGGTGGGGCCTGACTAGGCTTACGCCAGCTCAAGAGGACAAAGCAGCATGGAGCAGACGAAAGTCTGCCAGAAACAGACCCAGCCTGTATTACGGGGGCAAAGCTGCGCTTGGCGAGGGCCCAGTGACAAGCACCAATGAAGCAGATGACGGCGTGGACCCTCTCCCATCAAAGGTGGCCCTGGAGTTTGGCCAAGAATCAAGAGACCGGTAGGACCCAAAGGCCTTGATGGCAAAGGGCAGGTCCACAACTGGAAGCCCTTGCAGAAGACCCCGATAGCTGCGATTTCGGAGACCAGGAAGGTGAGGAGACCAGCTGTACACGGGGGGTGGGGGAGCGGGTGGATCAGGTCCCCCACGCCCCCGATCCATAGGGCTGAGGTCAGGCCAGCCCTGCCGAGACTGGGTGCATGGCCTGTGCCTAGATCAGGGACACCATCGGCATCCCGAACAGCTTGATCTCCTCCTCTGGGAAGTGTGCGCGGCCCGGGAGCTCCACTGTTCCACGTATGTGATTCAGGGCTGAGGCCCTGGAAACGCAGTAGGGCCCAGTGGGGGAGACAGTTGGCTCGGCCCTACCCCTCCTGCAACAGCCTGGGGGACCAAAATCTGGAGGAGATAGAGGACAGAGTGGCGGCACTAGACTGTGACTGAGTGACTGAGAAACGAGCCGAGGGGAAGAGATGGATTGGCTGTTGCAAGAAGTCCTGCGTCTTAAGGAGCAACATCTGGACCTACAGACACGCATTAAAGATTTGGAGAATCGATCCTGCAGGAATAATATGTGCATAAGGGGAGTGCCACTCACGATTAGTGAACTACCCTTTGGGGTTAGGTTGCAGGACTCTTTCGACACATCCTCAGCCATTCCGGAGTGACAAAACTGAAGCTTGACCATGTCCATAGGGTGGGGCCCCCCAGATCTGAAAAGATTCCCCCTGCCAACAACCTGGTGCGTGCACATGATTTTCAAACAAAGGAGGACATTCTAAAGAAAGCACGAGAGGAAAACCCACTCCAGTTCCAGGGCCACTTCACAATACTCTACCAGGAACTCTCCAGGATCACCCTGTAAAAGCATAGAGAATTTTGCCTGGTCACTGACTACTTGCGGAAAGTAGACATAACATACTCATGGGGGCATCTCTTCCAGATCATCTTTCGCCACGATGGAACACTACACCAACTGAGATCCTTCATGGAAGCCTGCGCCGCGCTCCATATTGAAGACCCTGCCGAAACGTAGGGATGGGCCCACTCCCCCGATCGCAGAAGACAGAAGCACAAGGCTCGAAGCAGGTCAAGGGAGCCCCTATCAGAATGAAGCCGGACCCAGACATCAGGATCAAAGAGTGGCAATCGGTGCTCCAGGTGCTCTCAGGGGAATCTACCCTCTCAGAAGTGACTTGGACCGAAAGGGGATCAGTTGAATCAGCATTCAGTCGAGGGGCTGTTGGTGGACAAAGCGGCTGCATTGGGGAGAATGGGACACTACAGGACTGCCTTTCCTGATGCCCTGCCGTACTCACGACTGCGGGTCCTCGGAGTCCTTTCCCAGAGACAATGGATGCCGCAATTGGTTGACGCTCCATAACAACCATGCTGTTTTGATGAACTCTTGTTGTATTCTGTTGCTCCAAATGTTATGAAAGTATTTCCTTGGGGTCTTTTCTGTCTTCTTTCATATCTCACTCCTCTGTACCACCGCTACTAGCTAGGCCTTTACAGCTGCACCTTGACAGGGCCCCCCATTCAAGCACCTGGCGTCCTACCTATGAATCTCTGGGGGGGTGGGGGGGGGGGGGGTGGACTTATGTACACAACTCAGGCCCCAGACCCATGACTCAGGACCTGTGCATTGTAAGTATAAATGTCCGGAGTCTAAATAGCCCTAAAAAGCGTACTACTGTGCTATTCCTCCTGGAGCAGTCTGCTTGCTACAGGAGACGCATATACTTGCCAAACACACCCCCACATGCAATTGCGCTGGTTCCCCCGAAGGTACTGGTCTCCCGCCTGCCAAAGAAAAATGGGGTGGCTATCCTCCTCGCCCAGAAGTTCCATAGCAAGTTAATTTCCACATTCATGGAAGTCAAGGGGGGGGGGGTATTAGTGATTAGATTGCAATGAGGCGCCGTCGCTTTCACCCTGGCTAACATATACGTACCTAACGACAGGCAAGAACCCTTCATCATCAATGCCCCGGTGACAGCCCTCCCTTCCCAAGACTCGGCTATTCGAATAGGGGCAGACTTTAACCTAGTGATGGGCCCTGTCATTGACCGCTCTGGACCAGATGGGGGCCTTCTCAGCAGCTGGTCTCCAGTGGCTGATGGATGTCTCTCTCTGGGATATCTGGAGACATCTCCACCCCTCCTCTAGAGACTACACATTTTACTCTGCATCCCACAAGTCATTTGCTCAAATTATTCACTTTCTCACGTCCCCAGCCCTCACAGCCTGTGTCAGAGAGGCGAGCACAGAACCCCGATCTCTATCAGATCATGCCCGATTGCACAGACCCCCCAGGATATTGCGGCATGGATTACCAAATTTAGCTGCACAAATATGGAAATTTAGTGGCACAAAAGTGGAAATTTAGCGGCATTTTTACTGCACTTTATTTTACCCATTATCATTCATTTTCAGCCTTAAATCATTAGAAAATGTTTTAGCAGAGTATTAACTTTAAAATAGGCATGTTTAAAGTTCTGCCTGGCTTGACAGCTTCCTGTTTGAAGGTTTTTCTTATAAGATGTGACTGACCACAATGCCATTGGGGAACATCAACTCGTCTATTGTCTATTTTACTGACAACAACCTCACGATACCCCATTTTACTGCTGAAAAAGAGCACATCGGTTATTTGGAAGAATTTTTTCTACATAAATATGAGAGTAGTGAGGATAACGTATACATACTGTTAAACTTCCCTCAGGAAGCTAGAAGTGAGGCAACCTTTAGTGACATACATTTCTGGAAGTAAACACACTGGTGAATACTCGCTTTCTTATCTTTCTTTATTTTTTTTTTTGCTCTAAAGGCCTTGTGACAGCGAACTTCATGCAGGCATGTGCCGAGTGGAAGGGCATTTCCCAGCTCTTCCGTTTTTTATGAAACTCTGCTGAAGAAATCTTTTTTTAATCACAGGCACACATCCTTGTGAAAAAAGAGCCTAATCACGAGGTTGGAAATGCACTCCTTGCAAGGGTTCGAGCCCACTGGATGAGGCGCTGTCTACATAAGTGATGTGAACATACCAAGAATGTTTTATCCAGTTCTGTTTAGGGCGAATTTTGACGAAAGGGATTAGAGTGCTTTAAATGAGCATTTAGTTATATTACACAAGATCAGGTTTGTATTTTAAAATGTGTATAGGCACGGGGAGATGAACTGAATTGCCTAGAATCACGGGCTGTTGAGCAGACACCGAGACGTCTAAATCCAGCATTTCTGACCATTAGGGCACATCCTCTCTCCCAAATATTTATACACGGTGAACCAACTTTCTTCTCTGTGACTGGCTTGTCCTTGCATTGCTGCAATATGCAAACCTATTAGCTGTTTGCCCTAGTGCGCTGCTGGGGGTGGATGAAAGGCGTGACCCTGTTCAGCTCTGTCCATCCTTGACTTCTTACAGCTCCTCCAAGCCAGGATAGAAGTCCTTTCACCCCCACTGCCATTTACAGCCCGCTCCTCCCAAAAGGTCAAATGAAGCTATTTTGTGTACTTCCACGCCCAGCCGCACCCGAGTACTTCACTGGTGTTTAGAAGACCATCTGCATGTTAATGAGTCTTTGTTGTTTTTTCACCCCTCGTAAGAGCCCCTGCAGCTCCACTCTGCTGCTTAGAAATGCTCTAGTCACGCCTCTGACCCCATGTGCCTTTTCGCCTGCTTCTCTCCTCTACCTTATCTCTAATGCTCTATGGAAACACGTAGTGACGTGCGTGTTTGCGTACATCCCTTAAGAAGACACTGTTTTTTAAAATTAGCAGCAGGGACACTCTTTTCGCGGCCGAAATGGTAAATATCGCGGCCATCGCGCATTTCCGCCGATTTCGCGATTTTTTCGTGAATCGCGAAATCGCGATAAGCTGGAGGGTCTGATTAACGTTACAGTTGAACACCGCCCCTCCCGGTGGCAATTGCGTGACGCTATACTGCAATCCCCACAGACGGTAGCAGCGATCCGCTCTGCCATAGGGGATTACCTCCACAATAATGACCTTGAAGGGGTCCGTCTCTCTGTGGTGTGTGTCTGCTCAAGCTCGTCCTTCGAGGCGAGTTGATCACTGCAGCAGCAGCCGAGAATAAACTGTGAATGGAAAAGCGACAACAGCTTGAACAAGCGGTCTCTGAGTTAGAGTCGATTCACAAACGCACGGGCCCCAAGGGTCTGGGGGGAACTTGAGAAGCAGAGACTACTCCTAAAATGCCTTGACCTTGATCGGGCGGAATCTGCACTCTTACGATTTAAGCATAACTTCTACCTAAGTGGATATTGATGCAGCCGCATGCTAGATCAACACATTCGCGTAGACGAGGTGGTTACGGCTATGGCTCATCTCAAACTGTTCAAGGCGATGGATTCACCCCTCTTTCATCAAACTTTCTGTCAAGAGTTAGCCCCCCTGCTGTCTCGGCTGTTTAATTCTTTTCTAGATTCCAGCTCCCTTACTGATACGATGTTAGAGGCATCAATCTCTGTGATTCTTAAGCTTCAGATGGACCCCAGAGACTGCTGGGCCTAAAAGCCTATCTCCCTGCTCAACACTTTCGCCAGCCATTTTGCAGGCATCCTAGCAGCGCAACTCAACCCTATCATGCCAGGCCTAATCGACCCCAACCAATCGGGCAATGTTGGGACAATACGAATTGCCTCATACAGCTTACTGACCTTATCCAGCGATTCCGGAGGAATCCCATCTTCCTCTCCATCGATGCTGAAAAGGTGTTTGATCGCGTCTACTGGCCTTACTTACTTGCCACGCTCTGACGGTTTGGATTCGGGAACAGATTCATAGCATGGATAAGCTTACTTTAAAACACGGGTCAACAGGACTTCATCTTCATCGTTCCCTATAGCACAGAGAACACGTCGGGGCTGCCCCCTTTCCCTTCTCCTTTTTGAGCTCTACATGGAGCCCATGGCGCAGAGAGTAAGGGACAATCCACAGGGATTCGCCTCGGAGCCGACACACATACGATTAGCCTATATGATGATGACAATATTCTGCCCTGATAAACCTGTCAACCTTGCTCCAATCCTTACTTGAGGAACTGAGGGCGTTTAGCGAAGCATCAGGATTCAAAGTCAACCTCCCAAAAAATCTCAAATCTTGAATCTTTTGGTCGCTCTGTCCCTGGTAGCCACACTGCAAGCACATTTCACTTTTGTATGAGTGGCGGAGACTATACCATACCTAGGTATCCTACGGACACTTGCAGCCAACTAATGCCCCTTCTCGCCCAGACCAACAGGACGCTCTCTGCATGGAACTGCTCTGGGCTGTCATGGTCCGGCCGTATTGCGGCTGTCAAAATGACAATACTCTACTTTTTATATTTAAGACCCTACCATTGACTCCATTGCCAGCGATCCTCCGTAACCTACAACTCGTCATTATCTGGTTCATCTGGAATGGCATGAATCTGCGTCTTCACCAACAACAACTTATCCAAACCAAATCGCAGGGAGGTCTGGGTCTTCTCCTGATCCCACGGTATTTCCAGGCTGCACAGTTGAGCTTTATTGTGGAGTGGAATCGACCGCTATCTGAAAAGCACTGGTCCAGGCGATAGCTGGAGCCAACATTTGGAGAGAAATCTGGCAAACAAAGGGCCTGGGGGCTATACTCTTCTCCCTCAAAGGCCACAACCTTGAAAATCTGGGCGCGGTTGCTCTCAAAGACAAACAAACATCATTCCTCTCTCCGATGACGCCGGTAATTGACAACCCAGACACCACCCCCAGGGATGAGCTCAGAGGTTTTCAAGCGCTGGCGTGAGGAAGGCTACGTACGTACAGGTGGGCTCGCTACTTGACCCTTTGAGGTCATTCCTTTTGGCCGGCTGCAGCAGGACTACTCATTACAGGCAACAGACTTGTGCCACTACGATTAGGTGAGGCACTGGGTGACCTCTCTGAGCTACTAATCGGAATCCTCCTGTCCTCTAACCCGCTTTGAAAAATAGCTAGTATGCAAAGACGGAGATAAATTGATTTCTGAGCTCTAAGCTTTCCTCTCTGACGAGGCCAACACTTACAAAGACCAAGAGCTAGCTCCACTGGGAGGAGGAACTGGGGTGCCCCCTTTCCAGCAAAGAATGGCAGGAAATATATACTACAGGATCCACCACACAGTGCATGACATTACCAGCACTGAGCAGCGTATAAAATTGCCTTCTACTGGTACTTCACCCCTGCAATAATTCATGACTGGAATAGAGGGCCTTCCAAAAAGTGTTGGCGGCGCTGTGGTTAAACGGGCTCCCTCCTGCACCTGCTGTGGCACTGCCCCATGCTGGCCAGGTATTGGGATCGGATCCTGAATGACACTGATCGAGCGTTTGACATGACTTTACCCCGCTATTCTGGGTCTATCCAACCCCCTGACCTTTCTCCTATGGTCAATTAGAGGCAGACGAATGGCGCTTGCATTGAATGCCACCCGACAAGTCCTCCTTGATCGATGGGGCATGGAGGAGATCCCACACCTTCATAGATTATGGGTCTCGCTTGCAATGTAACGCAAGCCACTGATGGCGGACAACAAAATATCCAGGGCTATGGGCCCGTTCATTAAAATTCTGTTGCCAGAGTTTCGGGAACTGACCTGCCCGAAATATTTGCAAATCTTGTGACTGCTGCCAGGGGATGATAAGGAGGGTACCCAGACCGATGCCTGAGAGGTTGATTGCTCCAACTTCTCATTTAGCTTTCATCCTAAGAAACTGTGACAATAGTGCCTTGCTGCGGAGGAGTCGGTGGAGGGTGGGGGAGGCTGGGCGGGTTTCAATATTGTTTGGTATTCCCTTGGGTCCTTTACTTTCTTCTTCCTTTTTCATGTTTCTTCAAAAGACAAAATTCAGAAGTCCGTATAAGCTGTCGGCCTCCAGGTTGTGGGCTGAGAGCTGTGTACCAATGCCTTCAACTTTGCAAGCTGCCTGCCAAGGATTGTAGGCAGAAAGCTGTGTTGCTGCTCAGCGGACCCTAACAAAATAGAATTGTCCCATAAAATATATTGGATTCAGTTTAGTACAGGTCCGTTCTTAGGTCTCGTCTGAGCTAACGCATGCGCTACTCTGGCGAGACTTTTAGCAAGTAGGCTTCAGAAAATGCTACCACTGCGGCCTAGAGCTTGCGGTTACACGCGCGGGCGAGCGCTTACGAGCAGAGGCTCCATCTCGCTTCCCTCTCTCGTCATGGGTCATCAGCTTTCAAGATACGAGAGCTTTCTTCCACATTCCTGAAGTCGATAGCTTCCTTGTCATTTGCGTTACTAAGCAATCCTGGGCGGAGCCAACTGTTAAATTAAATGAATCAGTCAAACGACTCTGTGGTTTGAAAGTTTCGCCGTGTTTCTCAGGAGATGCTTGTAATCAGCTTTCAAGATAGGAGAGCTTTCTTTCACATACCTGAAATCAATAGCTTCCTTTCCATTTGCCTATACATCCCTATCCCTCTTCTACCCCTCTACTCTACCTCTACTCTACCTCTCTTCTACCCCTCTACCTCTCTTCTACCCCTCTGCCTCTACTCTACTTCTTTTTTATCCCTCTACCTCTCTTCTACTCTTCTACCCCTCTACCTCTCTACTACCCCTCTACCTCTCTACTACCCCTCTCCCCCTCTTCTACCCCTCTACCTCTCTTCTATACCTCTACCTCTCTTCTACCCCTCTACCTCTCTTCTACTCTTCTATCCCTCTATCCCTCTGCCTCTCTTCTACTCTTCTACCCCTCTACCTCTCTTCTACCCCTCTACCTCTTTTCTACACTTCTACCCCTCTACTCCTCTTCTACTCTTCTACCCCCTACTACCCTCTACCCCTCTACTCTTCTACCCCTCTACCACCCCTCTACTATTCTACCCCTCTACCCCTCAACGACTCCGTGGTTTGAAAATGTTGCAGCGTTTCTCAGGAGATGCTTGTAATCAGCTTTCAAGATAGAGCTTTCTTTCACATTTCTGAAGTCCATAGCTTCCTTTTCATTTGCCTATATATCCCTATCGCTCTTCTACCCCTCTACCTCTACTCTACCTCTCTTTTACCCCTCTACCTCTCTTCTGCCCCTCTACCTCTCTTCTACTCTTCTACCCTCTACCTCTCTACTACCCCTCACCTCTCTACTACCCCTCTTCCCCTCTACTACCCCTCTACCTCTCTTCTATCCCTCTACCTCTCTTTTACCCCGCTACCTCTCTTCTATTCTTCTATCCCTCTACTCTCTACCTCTCTTATACTCTTCTACCCCTCTACCTCTCTTCTACCCCTCCAACTCTTTTCTACTCTTCTACACCTCTGCTCCTCTCCTACTCTTCTACCCCTATTCTACTCTTCTACCCCTCTACTACCCTTCTACCCCTCTACTCTTCTGCCCCTCTACTCCTCTTCTACCCTCCACCCCTCTTCTCTTCTACCCCTCAACGACTCAGTGGTTTGAACATTTTGCAGAGTTTCTCAGGAGATGCTTGTAATCAGCTTTCAAGACAGGAGAGCTTTCTTTCACATTCCTGAAGTCCATAGCTTCCTTTTCATTTGCCTATATATCCCTTCCTCTATTCTACCCCTCTACCTCTACTCTACCTCTCTTTTATCCCTCTACCTCTCTTCTACCCCTCTACCTCTCTTCTACTCTTCTACCCCTCTACCTCTCTACTACCCCTCTACCTCTCTTCTACCCCTCTACCTCTCTTCTACCACTCTACCCCTCTTCTATCCCTCTACCTCTCTTCTACCCCTCTACCTCTCTTCTACTCTTCTACCCCTCTACCCCTCTTCTACTCTTCTACCCCTCTTCTATTCTTCTACTCCTCTACTAGCCCTCTACTCTTCTACCCCTCTACTACCCCTCTATCCCTCTACTCTTCTACCCCTCTACCCCTCAACCACTGTGGTTTGAAAATTTCACTGTGTTTCCCAGGAGATGCTTGTAATCAGCTTTCAAGATAGGAGAGCTTTCTTTTACATTTCTGAAGTCCTCTACACCTCTACCCCTCTACTCTTCTACCCCTCTACCCCCTTTCTACACCTCTGCTAGCCCTCTTTTACCCCTCTTCCAACCTTCTACCCTTCTACCCCTCGTCTACCCCCTTTTACCCCCCTTCTATCCCTCTTCTGCCCCTCTACGACCCTTCTATCACACTACCCCTTTTCTACCCCCTTCTACCCCATTTCTACTCCCCTTCTACCCCTCTTTTACCCCTCTATCCCTCTTCCACCCTTCTACCCCTCTATCCCTCTTCTACCCTTCTACCCCTCCTCTACCCCTCTACCCCTCTTCTTCCCCTCTACCCCTCTACTCTTCTACTCCTCTACCTCTCTACCCCCTTCGATCCCTCTTCTGCCCCTCTACTACCCTTCTACCACACTACCCCTTTTCTACCCCATCTACCCCATTTCTACTCCCCTTCTACCCCTCTTCTACCACTCTACCCCTCTTCTACCCCTCTTTAACCCCTCTATACCTATTCCACCCTTCTGCCCCTCTACCCCTCCTCTACCCTTCTACCCCTCTACTACCCTTCTACCCCTCTGCCCCTCTTCTAACCCCTTCTGCCCCCTTTACCCCTCTTCTACCCTTATAGCCCTCTACCCCTCTTCTATCTCTCTTCTACCCTTCTACCCCTCTATCCCTCTTCTACCCTTCTACCCCTCTACTCCTCTTCTACCCCTCTACACCTCTTCTACCCCTGTATCCCTCATCTGCCCCTCTTCTATCCCACTTCTACCCCTCTTCTACCTCTCTTCTTTGCCTCTACCCCTCTTCTACCCCTCTACCCTACTACTCATCTACTACCCCTCTACCCCTCTATCTTGCTACTATCCCTCTACCCCTCTTCTGCTCTTCTCCCCTTCTACCCCTCTACCACCCTTCTACCCCTCTTCTACACCTCTATCCCTCTTCTACCCCTCTACCTCTCTTTTACCCCTCTACTACCCCTCTACCACTCTACTCCTTTACCCCTCTACCCCTCTTCTACCCCTCTACTACCCTTCTACCCCTCTACCCCTTTTCTAGCCCTCTTCTACCCCTCTACCCCTCTTCTATCTCTCTTCAATCCCTCTACTCCTCTTTTACCCCTCTACCCCTCTACTACCCCTCTACCCCACTTCTACCCCTCTTCTACCCCTCTACTACCACTCCACCCCTCTTCTACCCCTCTACCCCTTTTCTACCCCTCTATCCCTCTTCTTCCCCACAAACCCTCTACACCTCTACCCCTCTACTCTTCTACCCCTCTACCCCTTTTCTACCCCTCTTTTACCCCTCTTTCACCCTTCTACCCCTCTACCCCTCGTCTACCCCCTTTTACCCCCCTTCTACACCTCTTCTACCCCCCTTCTATCCCTCTTCTTCCCCTCTACCACACTACCCCTTTTCTACCCCCTTCTACCCCATTTCTGCACCCCTACTACCCTCTTCTACCACTCTACCCCTCTTCTACCCCTCTTCTACCCCTCTATCCCTCTTCCACCCTTCTACCCCTCTACCCCTCTTCTACCCTTCTACCCCTCTTCTACCCCTCTACCCCTCTTCTACCCCTCTACTCTTCTACTCCTCTACCCCTCTACCCCTCTTCTACCCCTCTACCACTCTTCTACCCCTCTACTACCGTTCTACCCTCTTTTACCCCCTTTTACCCCCTTCTACTCCTCTTCTACCCCACTTATAACCCTCTTCCACCCCTCTACTACCCCTCTACTACCCGGCTACCCCTCTACTACCCCTCTATCCCTCTTCTACCCTTCTACCCCTCTACCCCTCTTCTACCCTTCTACCCCTCCTATTCCCCTTCACCCCTCTACCCCTCTTCCACCCCTCCACCCTCTTCTACCCCTCTACTACCCTTCTTCCCTGTCTACCCCTCTTCTATCCCCTTCTTCCCCCTTCTACCCCCTTCTGCCCCTCTTCTACCCCTCTTCTACTCCCTTCTACCCCCTTCTACCCCCGTCTACCCCTCTTCCACCCCTATTCTACCCCTCTACCCCTCTACTACCCCTCTACCCCTCTTCTACCCCTCTGTCCCTCTTCTACCCCTTCAACCCCTCTTCTACCCCTCTATGCCTCTTTTACCCCTCTACCCCTCTTCTACCCCTCTACTCCTCTTCTTTCCCTCTTCTACCCCTCTTCTACCCCTCTACCCCTCTACCCCTCTTCTACCCATCTACCCTTCTTCTACCCCTCTTCTACCCAATATACCTAGCAAAGACACTCTGTTACAGCAGCATCCCTCAGCACCACCATAGCATCACTCCACATCACCATAGCATCACTCCGCATCACTCAGCACCACCACAGCATCACTCAACACCACATCAGTATCACTCAGCATCGCCTTTGCAATAGTACACCACCACATCATCATCACTCAGCAAGACCTAAGTATCATTCAGCATCACCTCAGCATCGTCTCAGCACCAGTCACCACCTCTACCACCTCAACATCACTCAAAACCACCTCAGCCTGCTCTAGGAATCTGCAATCTGTTGATTCTCCCCTAGGGTCTGGCCGGTGCTAGTGTAATAATACAAGTACTAGTTCACAACCTTCAACTTCCAATTGTTTATGCCCCCTCAAAAAAAAACTTTAACAAACAACAATTGGAATAGGCAAAAACAAGTTGCCAGCATTGCAAGAACAAAAGAAAAATGAGGAAATGTTGTATTGTACATACATTTTTTAATATGGTCGTTCTGTTGGACATACTGCCTTCTTGGTCATATATAAGGTAACAAAAATGCTTCTGGCACTTTTTTATTACAACTTTTCAGCATGCTGCACAGCAGCCACACTTCTCTAGAGCACAGCTTAAACACATTGGCAAAGTCTATAGCTCGCCTAAACACTTATTAGGCCCCAAAGGCGAGTCCTATTGGCTATGCCAATGCTTGTTTAAAAAATGTTGCAACTTAGAATGATAGAAACATGCAGAGATATTCCATCTTTCCTTTAGTCAGCTAAATCATGAGAAAAATAAACACATTGGCATCAACATCTCCTTCTAGGTGTTTTTCCCTGCTCATTTCCAAAAACACAGCAGAAGAAATAAAAGCCATGTTTTGTTTTCGTGTTTTTTAAAGTGCAGCTTTAATTGGGCTATGTGACCTGCCTTTCCCCTCGGGCCCTGTGATGTGAGAAGTTGTGAACTCAACTATAATAAGCTATTACAGTTGAGCGGCATTGTCAGTTCTTTATTAAAAGCAGTTAGGTGTGCCAAAAGTCACCTGTGATAAGAAATTAGAGACAAGCTTTTGTACAGGGATTGCAGGCTCCCATGTATTATAGAGCTATGTTTTTCACACACTGGATGCATCTTTTGCAACTCAAATGCCAAGTTGGCAGAGGTAACGTTTGCCAGTCGATCATTTTTTTAAAGGTTCCAGCCAGTTAATGCAGTTTATGTAGTTACAAATATGCAGTGACCCTCGTATGCCGCATTACAGAGCAGCCAGACCCATAGCTTCCGCTACTTGCCTTTTTAGGAGTGGTGTCATTTCTATGCCGAAGCCCTATGCTGCACAGATATCAGCAGTATGCAAACACGTAAAATAACCATGAACCGATTTGTCCAGAGGTGCCTTGCTAATGGGTATTTTTTAACTAACTCATTGGTACATATTGTATTGACCTCAGAAGGATGAAAGAATGTTCTGGCCCTGCAGTGTCAGGACTTTAACTGGTGACATGCACGCCAGCTGTACCTGTGTGTTTCTCTTCGCTTGCTCTTCGATGACAGTAATCTGCACTGCTCTCTCTTGGTAAACTCAGGGGCCTATTTACAAGGCCCCATGCCAGTGGCGTAGCAAGGGAGGGGCGGGGCAGTCCCCCCTACTCTTACCTGCGGCTGTTGCAGTAATTGCCAGCACCCCCGCCCCGCTCATACATGCGGCCGCTGGGCGGAAAACGCAGTGACCGCCGTGTGCGGCCCAACTTCTGGCTACGCCATTGCCCCTTGCGCCACCGGTGCGTCACTTTTAATATGGGAAAAAATGACTCGCTTGTAAATAAGCCCCTCCGTTTTTTGCTTCTTTCCGACTTACCATCCACGTCGCTCTCTTATGCGAGCAGCGCTCAGTGTCTCATTTCTTCGCTCCTGCTCCTCTGCACTGAGAGCACTGTGCGCCTGCACTCCTGTGGGCAACCATAGCTTAATATCTGGCTACCTCGGGAAAAAACCTATCATGCCATTACACATCACTGATCTTGCTGAGCATCCCACTGGCATTAAACCCACATAAAAAACATATTGTGCCTTCTCTTACATGTATTTTTCTTCTTTTAACTAGAAATAATTATTGTATCAGTTTGTTTTAATGCGTGCTATGTTTAATTCTAGAGCATGGTGTACTCATTTAGGTTCTGAAACAAATACAATGAATTTGTAAAGCGCACAGCTACCTCCGAGAAGGCATTTTTAAAAGGGTGAGAAGTTGATATTAATAATACAGATGTTGAATTGCAAAATCAGTAATTACGAAACCTGAACTCAAATCTCTGCCTATCTATTTGACCAAACTGTGATCCAGGAAATATTTATTCATTCCCCAGTGCCTTGTTTTCTTTGGTCATCAAATATAGAGCACTTCAAAGTACTTTAGTTCACTGTTTGTGCTATGAAAAAAAACTGATTCATGCATGCTTTATTGAACAGCAATGTTGCACAATGTATAATAACACGTTTGCCCATAGGTAGAGTGTGCAAGATAAACTGGCTTGTTTCATGGTTGACGCATGGTAATGTCTTCAGGCTATTAGCAGTGTTCCTTGACTATTTGTAGGTTTATGTTGAGACTACTACTTTTAATAAAAGTCCCTTCATGCTTATATTTGCAGTGTTGTACTAAAGTGAAACACTGACAAAAGTGGAAGACATTTACTTTTTTAAACATCTGCTATCATATTTTATATGTCAAATGTTATTTGAAACCGGCAACAGTGCAAATTACAAAGCTGAATTGTGTTTTTAAAGGTAAACAGACATAATATCGATTCCAAAATATCGACTGGATATAATATCGAGGTAAAAATATAGACTAGACAAAATATCGACCAGACATAATATAGACTACAAAAATATCGAGTAATATCGATATTAATAGCCAAAATATCGAATCAAAAATATAGACTAGACATAATATCGACTAGATAGAATATAGACAACAAAAATATCGAAAATAAGGTAAGTTTTTAATATTTGTGTAATATAAATCTGTAGCGGGTTGTGGGTTTATAGGGGAATAGGGTGGGAAGTAATTTAAATATAATTAATTAAATCTGTAATATAATTGTAATTGTTAATCAATTATTCATTTTAATTAGTTAAAATGTAATTGGTAATTAATAATAATTGATTAATTGATCAATAATTATTTATTAGTAAATTATTTTCTGTAGCGGGTTGTGGGTTTATAGGGGAATAGGGTGGGAAGTAATTTAAATATAATTAAATAATTATTTAAAATATTTATAATTATTAATTAATTATTAAATGGTAATTAATTACAATATAATTGGTAATTATTAATAATTGATTAATTGATAAATAATTAATTTTTAGTAAAATATTTTCTGTAGCGGGTTGTGGGTTATAGGGGGATAGGGTGGGAAGTAATTTAATTATATTTAATTATGTAAATTAATAATAATTGTAAATTAATTATTAATTGGTAATTAATTAAAATATAATTGTTAATTAATTATAAATAATTGATAAATAATTAATATTTAGTACATTATTTTCTGTAGTGGGTTGTGAGTTTATAGGGGGATAGGGTGGGAAGTAATTTAATAATAATTAATTATGTAAATTAATTAAATTTGTTAATCAATTAATAATTGTCCATTAAATAAAATTTAATTGGTAAATAAAAGTAATTGGGATTGGAAATTACATTTAATTGGTAATAATATTTCTATTAATTATATTTATTTATGAAGTTTTTACTTTTTCTACTGTTGCACTCACTGGAGTGGGAATAGTAATTTTTACCCCTATGCTATCCATCGTTTTCCCTACTGTTGCACCCACTGGAGTGGGAATAGTAATTTTTACAACTACGCTATCCAGCGTTTTCCCTACTGTTGCACCCACTGGAGTGGGAATAGTAATTTTTACATCTACGCTATCCAGCGTTTTCCCTACTGTTGCACCCACTGGAGTGGGAATAGTAATTTTAACCCCTACGCTATCCAACGCATTCCCTACTGTTGCACACACTGGAGTGGGAATAGTAATTTTTACCCCTACGCTATCCAGCGCTTTCCCTAATGTTGCATCCACTGGAGTGGGAATAGTAATGTTTACCCCTACGCTATTCAGCGCTTTCCCTACTGTTGCACCCACAGGAGTGGGAATAGTAATTTTTACAACTACGCTATCCAGCGCTTTCCCTACTGTTGCACCCACTGGAGTGGGAATAGTAATTGTTACCCCTACGCTATCCAACGCTTTCCCTACTGTTGCACCCACTGGAGTGGGAATAGTAATTGTTACCCCTACGCTATCCAGCGCTTTCCCTGCTGCTGCACCCACTGGAGTGAGAATAGTAATTTTAACCCCTACGCTATCCAACGCTTTCCCTACTGTTGCACCCACTGGAGTGGGAATAGTAATTTTTACCCCTACGCTATCCAGCGCTTTCCCTACTGTTGCACCCACTGGAGTGGGAATAGTAATTTTTACCCCTACGCTATCCAACGCTTTCCCTACTGTTGCACCCACTGGAGTGGGAATAGTAATTTTTACAACTACGCTATCCAGCGTTTTCCCTACTGTTGCACCCGCTGGAGTGGGAATAGTAATTTTTACATCTACGCTATCCAGCGTTTTCCCTACTGTTGCACCCACTGGAGTGGGAATAGTAATTTTAACCCCTACGCTATCCAACGCATTCCCTACTGTTGCACACACTGGAGTGGGAATAGTAATTTTTACCCCTACGCTATCCAGCGCTTTCCCTACTGTTGCATCCACTGGAGTGGGAATAGTAATGTTTACCCCTACGCTATTCAGCGCTTTCCCTACTGTTGCACCCACAGGAGTGGGAATAGTAATTTATACAACTACGCTATCCAGCGCTTTCCCTACTGTTGCACCCACTGGAGTGGGAATAGTAATTGTTACCCCTACGCTATCCAACACTTTCCCTACTGTTGCACCCACTGGAGTGGGAATAGTAATTGTTACCCCTACGCTATCCAGCGCTTTCCCTGCTGCTGCACCCACTGGAGTGAGAATAGTAATTTTAACCCCTACGCTATCCAACGCTTTCCCTACTGTTGCACCCACTGGAGTGGGAATAGTAATTTTTACCCCTACGCTATCCAGCGCTTTCCCTACTGTTGCACCCACTGGAGTGGGAATAGTAATTTTTACCCCTACGCTATCCAACGCTTTCCCTACTGTTGCACCCACTGGAGTGGGAATAGTAATTTTTACCCCTACGCTATCCAGCGCTTTCCCTACTGTTGCACCCACTGGAGTGGGAATAGTAACTTTTACCCCTACGCTATCCAACGCTTTCCCTACTGTTGCACCCACTGGAGTGGGAATAGTCATTTTTACCCCTACGCTATCCAGCGCTTTCCCTACTGTTGCACCCACTGGAGTGGGAATAGTAATTTTTACCCCTACGCTATCCAACGCTTTCCCTACTGTTGCACCCACTGGAGTGGGAATAGTAATTTTTACAACTACGCTATCCAGCGTTTTCCCTACTGTTGCACCCACTGGAGTGGGAATAGTAATTTTTACATCTACGCTATCCAGCGTTTTCCCTACTGTTGCACCCACTGGAGTGGGAATAGTAATTTTAACCCCTACGCTATCCAACGCATTCCCTACTGTTGCACACACTGGAGTGGGAATAGTAATTTTTACCCCTACGCTATCCAGCGCTTTCCCTACTGTTGCATCCACTGGAGTGGGAATAGTAATGTTTACCCCTACGCTATTCAGCGCTTTCCCTACTGTTGCACCCACAGGAGTGGGAATAGTAATTTATACAACTACGCTATCCAGCGCTTTCCCTACTGTTGCACCCACTGGAGTGGGAATAGTAATTGTTACCCCTACGCTATCCAACACTTTCCCTACTGTTGCACCCACTGGAGTGGGAATAGTAATTGTTACCCCTACGCTATCCAGCGCTTTCCCTGCTGCTGCACCCACTGGAGTGAGAATAGTAATTTTAACCCCTACGCTATCCAACGCTTTCCCTACTGTTGCACCCACTGGAGTGGGAATAGTAATTTGTACCCCTACGCTATCCAGCGCTTTCCCTACTGTTGCACCCACTGGAGTGGGAATAGTAATTTTTACCCCTACGCTATCCAACGCTTTCCCTACTGTTGCACCCACTGGAGTGGGAATAGTAATTTTTACCCCTACGCTATCCAGCGCTTTCCCTACTGTTGCACCCACTGGAGTGGGAATAGTAACTTTTACCCCTACGCTATCCAACGCTTTCCCTACTGTTGCACCCACTGGAGTGGGAATAGTAAATTTTACCCCTACGCTAGAGTTGTTACAATAAATTTTAACCATTTTGCTATGCTACTGTAAAAATATTATATATGTTTATTTAATAATATGTAGTTATATATTTATATATATGTATTATTTTTGTTATATATTTTTTTTAATTTAAATTAATTATTTATTAATATTACATTTATTTAATAATTTTAACTAAGTTTATATTAAATATATTTATTATTATATTAGTTTTAACTTAATTTAAAGATATTTTAAAAAAACGATATTTTGACAGTCTATATTTTTGTAACTCGATATTTTAGAGTCGATATTTTAGTACTTACCTGTTTGAAGATAGGCAGTCGATATTTTGTCCCTCGATATTTTATCCTCGATATTATTGTATCTCAATATTTTTGTGGTCGATATAATGTCAGTGATCCGTTTTTAAACTATCTAAAGTGAATACTAGTCTCAATACAAAGACTAGAGGTATGTATTTTTATTGTTTGTAGGATTTGTTAATTGATATTCAGTAATGCATACCAAAAGGGGCTTTCTGAGACATGGAGGATTATCATTTGACCAAGTTTTGGAAAATGAAAGTACAAAAAATATTTGATAATGGAGTTTTGTACTGGAGGGTGTTTAAAAAGAGAAATGTTTGTTCGATAGATACATTTCCGAAATGCGCCTGAATATTTAACAATATAAACAAAGGTGAACTCAAATGCAATATAACTTATAACAAGAAATCGTAGTTATGTGTACGTCAGTTCATTATAGAACCTGCAAATAATTCACATATTCTTTTTATATAGAAAACCGTCCTTAAGAAGGTGTGACATTGATTAAATCACCGAAACCCTGCGTCGACTTTGGTTTTTCTTTGTATATGCATTGTAATATTGTTTTTAACCTGTGGAGGCTTGTCCCTCTCTTTTTTATAATAAATTGATGTTTTTAAGATTTTTTTTGAATTGTTTAATTACTGTTGGTTCTACTGACGTACTTTTGATTTGATTTCGATTTCTATGGCATAGTATCCATAAGTTGTCTATGTTTTCTCAATTAGAAATATGCAAATAGTGACAATGTGTGTCTATTGAAGGGACTTTGTTTTACCTTTAAATATTTTGCCCTGTCCCAATTGTGGAGGGGATCTCCTTTTGTTTTTCGCTACAACCACCAGGTCACCTCTCGAGCTAGGTGAGCTATTATATTAGCCACAAAAGCAGCACCTTCACAGAAATGCACTCCCCGCCCGCTGTCCTGTGGATCACCCTCTTTCTAAGTTACCCTATATCAGCCTCATCAGGATAAAGCAACATATGCCACCACAGGGGACCCTAGTCAAAAAGGAAGATCATCCATTTATTTTTATTTCACGAGGCAATTTTTATTCAGATTTGTGCTGGAGTGAACGTCGCAACACTACGAGATATCTCGCCTGGTTCTAAGATGCCCTGCTCTCCCTCAAGGACACGTACACTTCGAACTTTTCCGCGACCGTGGAGACCCTGCCATTTGACCGATGCCCGGTGGAGCTACCTGTTAGCTGAAGAGGAGACAGGCTGTGGATCCCCCCTTGGCCGTCACCTACCCAGCCGCACATTGGGCAGACGTTCCTTCGTCTCTCTGTCATATCTCCATCCTACCCCTTCATCCTACCCCCTTCCCCCTCTACTCTCCCTCCTTCTTGCCTTCTATCCCTTTAATGTTTTTCTGTTGAGACCTAGCTATTTAACCGATGTCCGGTGGAGCTACCTGATAGCTGAAGAGGAGATGGGCTGCGGATTGCCCCTCAGCCGTGACCTGCCCAGCCGGACCTTGGGCAGACTTTTCCTTAGTCTCTCCTTTGTGTCTATACCCTACCCATTTCTCTTCCACCCCCATTCTCACTCCACTTTCCTTTTCTTCTGTGCTCCTTAAATGTTTTTACTGGTATCATTGGTAATATGTAACTGATGTAAGTTTGAAACTATATGGAACCTTATGTAAAGCGCTCTGATACCTTCGGGTCTAGCCAGCGCTATATAAAACTCTTTAAATAAATAAATAAATAAATAAACGGACATGGCGGTCGCTGTGGACAAGGATGCCACAAATGGAAAGTAAAACAAAAATTAGCATTAATAAACTTCAAAACCTCATCTCACATGATTTCGTGGTAGCAGCCATCTTGAACCTTTAGTATAAAAGAGGAAAGAGAAGTGAATCAATTTGCATCCCAATCTTGGCACTGGAGCCTTGGAAAGCCTGCAGTTTTCGGAGTCACACTTTGTTCTTCATGTTGCCTTGGATGTCTGCATCTCTTGACACTATTACTGATCTTGGTAGTCTGGTAGGAGGGTATACTTTCTTCAATCACTGCCTTTCCTGAACTTTAATAATCTCTTGCAAGAATTTGTTTGTGACTTCATTCACCCTATGGAATGAACATTGCTGAACAGAGAATCATTTTATAAGTCAAACACTGAACTTACCGCATATTTTGTGAACTTTACTGGGTTGTGAGTGCTGGTAACTCATCTTGTATGATTCTGAGACATTTCATTTGTTTTCTCTAAAGAGTGTTAGAAGTAGGGTGAATTGCTTTATACATTTTCATTGGTGTCTCTATAGAGGAGGGTTTGTTTACACGTATTTGTTATAAGAAATTTAAGGAGAGTAGCTGAGAAAGAGGTGTCTGTAACCCAGGCGTTAGTTTACTTTAAAGAAAGTGATGTTAGCATCTAGCTTATGATAGTAATTAAAGGAAAACTGATAAGCGACTTTTTCTTTTGTAGACCACAATAAGGAGGTTGCACTTACCGAAATCTGTTTTGATGTGAAGATATCCGCGCACCATCTATTTTTGTTTATTAACCTAATCCCCTTGCCACTTGGGTATTCATGATTCACATTGAATTAGTGTGACGTTATGGAGAGTTGGGACAAGCCTTAGTCTATTCATGGTATTTTTGCAGAACAAAGACTTTGGTAAGTCCCCAGAGTTCATTACAGGAATAATGAACAAACATCTACCAATGAATTTCACTGCAATGTATTTCTGGGAAAAGCAAGACTCTCACCCACATATTGTGGAATGCTTCATCATCAGGTTCCCAACATCCATGCCCCATGTGGGTCTGGGGGTGTGGATGAGTTCAACCACCTAGTATGGGAACATGTTGTTTTTAAAAAGAGCTTTTTTTCTTACGCCAGGAGCAAGGTATTTTTTCATAAAGAGCTTTTTTCTTATGCCAGAAAAATGGAGGGTTAAAACATTCTAGGACTGCACACTCAACCAATTTAATCAGGGATGCCCAGGCTGGATTAGAAATGTGCCTATGGTGTCAGCGATATGGATTAATATTGCCCAGCGATCTTAGTTCGTCAACATGTTTCAGCTGTCATTTCTTATGCCCTAGGCCAGGGGC
The DNA here is from genome assembly GCF_964263255.1 of Lissotriton vulgaris. NCBI lineage: Eukaryota > Metazoa > Chordata > Amphibia > Caudata > Salamandridae > Lissotriton > Lissotriton vulgaris. The sequence goes on from NC_141685.1 coordinate 920,032,422, forward strand.
TAGATGCCTTCGTCAGGATAAACTGACCAGTTGCTATTGTGTACTTATAGGAATTCTTACTCTCTCTATATATAGATGCAATACGTGTACTGTTGTACTCACACATGCATCATTCATGCACTGTATTACATGCTATGTATTTCCTTATTAGGTAAATTCCTGAGTTTGGGCTATTTGCTCTCAACCCTGGAAATGAGGGGAACATCACCCTGTAGTCACACAGCCTTCAAAAGCCATATTGATGCCCTCAATTTACTCCACTGATGACTTGGTACATGGCCAATCTGGATCACTGGCTTGGATTTCCCTTGAATTTTATAGGCTTGTCTACCTAGATGTGAAGTGGAGAAGGTCAGGGAGCATAGCACAACAGGTCGTCACCACCTTCATCGACAGGGAGCATCCACCAAAAACGATTACGGTTGATAGCACAACACCTCAGATTGTCACTGTCCCTTCCCGTCAGCGGAAGGGGGCATGAAGAATGCTAAATATACTGTTCCAGACACATCCTGTGGATTGAAGGGTTCAGGGTGCCATCCCTTAAGCAAGGTGGATTTGAGCCGAGAGCCTGGCACAGCCCTCTTGCTGAAAGCACCGGGAGCACGAGGAGTACCGCAGTGCAAAGTGTCCCAACACTCCAGGTGCTTGCATACCCACTACTTGCAGTGAGAAGAAAAGAAAGCACAGCTTGACAGACAATCACTGTCCCATCTAGTCAAGGGTGGAGGAGAAGGAGCACAGTACTGCACACCGCAAGCTGTGTGGAGGAGAACAGAGTGAGCCAGGTGAGCACATGGAAGAGCACACCACACATTGGCCCACTCCTATCCTTTAAGGGGGAGCAGTGCAGGCAATAGAGCATTTTAATTGTACATATTCTATTCCGTGGAGGGCAGGAAGCAGCACTATGCAGACATTCGCCTCCCTCTTCCTGTCTGGGAGTGGAGCAAGGAGGGATTCTTACAGGAAGCAAAACACTCAAGTTGTCATTGACTACATTCAACAAGGGGGGGCATGTGGAGATATTGCACAGGGGGATCAGAATAAAGAATATTAAAGGTAAAGATCTTACTCCGTGACAGCGCCATGCTATGCGATTTATAAAGCACATGGCGACCCGGAGGCACCCCAGCATTGGCGTACGGAAGTACCACTACCCCAAGGCCAGAAGTGTTACCCAACGATCAGTTCCTAAAAAGCCACGTCTTAAGTGATTTTCGGATGCTTGGCTCACTGTTCATAGAGCGAATGGCCAGAGGAAGAGCATTCCATAGCTTAGTCTCGTTAAAGCCAAAAGTCTGTCCTCCACGTCGAGCCCTTCTGACAGTGGGGATAGTTACTAACAATGAATTGGAGGATCTAAGAAGCCTATTAGGGGAATAAGAGGTGTCCAGTTGGGGATAGTTTAGAGGACAACTCGCATAAAAGGTTTTGTGCACCATGCACAGAGATTTAAACTTAATCCTTTGCCAGAGGAGAGAAATACTTTTGCACAGGGAGCACAGCTCCATGGTGGCTGGTGGCAAGGGAACAGGGGTCAGAGCCCTCCTGATTACATGCAAGGGGCAGCATGTAACTCAGATCAGAAAATAGAACTCAGGACAGATGACCTTTAACATGCAGCAGAAATATTGTCCTGGTCCCATTGAGATGATGTATCTGCAGTGTCTGTGCTGTGACCTCGCCATTTCTTTTCACTGTGCAAGATATACGATCCGACAGAGCACACACACACAGTTTGTCTGCAAGAATTTTCAGAAATTGATATTCCAAATTGGTTTATGAGAGAGGATACCTTGTGTGACTCCTTGCTACCAGATACAGACGTAAAGCAGAGATGAGGCAGGGACCGACAGGCCTTATATTCCACCGGGCATTTTTTCAGTGGGCTGAGACCTTGGGGGTCGGTTTGTAGAGCCTAAGACTGTTCCTGGTGCCTCTGACACTTTTCCCAGCTTCCATCAAAGAAACAGAGAGGGGGGAGGGAGGGGCATGGTTAGAGAGAGAGCCATGAGAGAGGGAGAACAGAGAGTGAATGGATGGATGGGAAGAGAGCAATTGCGCGAGGAAATGAAAAGAGCGAGGCAGCTTGAGCATTTGCGCCAGGGCTGCGTTTTGTTACCCAGTCAGGCACTGGATGGAGGGCAGCAACAGACAGCTGTCCTTCCACCAGGTGGCCATATTTTCTTTGGCAAAGTGAGAGTGCTACAGCCACCGTCTCCTATACAGACATGTGTTTCAGGGCAAAAAAGTGACTCTTTGGAAAAGGGAAGAAATGGGGTTACTTAGCAGTCCCCTTTCTCCTCAGGGCCACAGCTGGTAGTCACATGGGGCAGATTCACGAGCCTCTTGCGCCACTTTTGCGTCACTTATAACAAGGAAAAAGTGACACAAAAGTGGCACAAGGGGCTTGTAAATCTGCCCCATCGTTTTTACTGCCCGTCACTGTTATTGACCAACAAAGATGGGCCCAATGTCTCGAAGGCATTTCCCACCACATCTTATTTTGCCCTGCGATGCTCAAGGCATAAGACTTTGTAAGACTGTAAAAATAGATTGTGATGTATTAAAATTACGTTATGAGTTGCAAGTGCCTGGTGGCTCAAAATGTGAACCCTGAAATTTCTTGCAAATAGTAAAGCAGAGGTTCCCCCTTGCAGTTTGCAAGACAATACATACATTCTTTAGGACTGTTTGAAGCTGTGTCTGGTGGTGCAGTGGACTAAAGCGCCCACTGCAGGGACCTGTGTTCGACCTCATGGTCAGAGGTTCAAATCCTAGTGGGTCCACTCAGCATTTCATCCATATGAGGTCGATAAAATGAGTCCCATCAGGTAACAATAACCATCTGTTATTCTATGCCAAGATACCTACGGGTGAATGTGTGCATTACAAATACTTATGTTATGTTTGTGCAGTCACAGAGCCTCAAAATGTGGCATGTGTTACAAAGGGAGACTTGATCCACATGCTGTTTTTCTGAGCTATACAGAGATGTTTACGTAGCTCAGAAGAGTTTCACACATATTTAGAGAAGTCATGGGAGGCCGAAAAATGGTGATGGTATGGGATTTAGAATGGTTACTGAAGAATTGTGGGAAGCCGATGGTCTGTGGTGCAGGGGTAAGTCATTCCATCTCTTGTGTACAACAGCGTGACTTCTTTTTGAGAGGTTTTCTACATTTTACTTAGGCCAGGAAGGCCCCCGATCACCAGACACATGGAGCTTGTTTGCTAGGTATTCCTGTGTGTGTCTGTAAATGATCATGTAGGTCACACAGCCGGAATAGAATCTGAGGTGAGAGGGAAGATAATGCTGCTTTATAGCTTTTCGACTAAAAAGTGTAGGAGCTGTCTCTGAATTTTGTTTACATACTGTATGTTTACAGCCCATCCATTGCTCACCACTGATTAGCTCCAGCTTAGCTCTCATCTGCTTGCTTTGTTCCTGTTTGTTGTGGCATGAGTGGGTCATGTCCACTTCTTGTGTTTGGTCCTCCCCTGGAGCATGGACCATTTACTTGTGTCCTTCCACTGCTCCCAGTGCACCATTCCTGGAGGTACTGCAAAGCCTGGTTGATGCGTGGAGTGGAAAAGGTTTTAAGTGATCTTTATCAGCTGTTTTCCTTAATTTAGACTATAAAATGTGTCCTGCAGCTCTGTGTTCAGGGATGTGGGTTTTTTAAACCATGCTGCTTACGTTTTGTAAAAGATATAAGCAATGGACATTGAAACGGGTCCCTTCCAGTCCTTGTAGTCACATCTTTAACTTTTCAGGCAAAAATACTCATTGATTTCTGAATAATGAGTGTAAAAGCTCTAAGGTAACCATGCTGTTCCTTCTTACATTTCACATGCTTTACTTAATCTTGTATTCCCTATGTGTGTTTGCTTGTTTCACTATGCTATTACTTTTTTCCACGCAGCATATTACTCTTGTGCATAATTTGAATTGATTCGCATCCAGGTATTTATAGCGGGGCACACTTGGGTTGTAGCTGAAGGCAGTGCACGTTTCTCCCAGTGGGGCAGTATGGTGTTCAGTGGGGAAGAGGATGTGGCACTTTGGCCAGAGCTCCCTATTATGGAACTGGGGTACCAGGTTCAGCCTTCATGACCAGTCATCCAGACCATTCTCCAGAGGGAGCACATTGACATAGTAGACCTTAGAATGCCCCACTAGACCTTAGAAGCCCTGTTGTCTTAGAAAGTGCAGGTGGAACCTAGATGTGGCATGTGTGCGATAACCTTAAATGCCTGTTCAGCACAATCCATACTGAAGTTCACCTCCAGTCTTGATGGGCAGGCCTACGAAGCAGCACAACCTAGTGCGACAGTCACAGGACCCTTGAGGCCAGTCCGCCTCACCTATTAGTATCTCCATTGGCCTTTTTTCAGCAGTAGTAGTGTAGCTCACCAGGGATCAGCAATGCAGAATTTGCATGCACACCAAACTAAATTCACAAACTTCATGGTCTCTCTGCTTCATGCACCAGCACTTTTAACATGTTCTGCCTGCTATGGGGCCACTGGAATTATGCAGCAATGGAGGACAAAATTATATCCCTGTGTTGACTAAATTAAGAAGAAAAGAAAAGTCTACAGCATAACGCAGTAGATTTTCTGATACTTTATTATTTTTTTATTTTTACATATACTAACATACTATGAGTCTGTGCAAAGGTTTTTCCTCATTACTACTAGTGTAACATACAAATGCATCAGTGAGAAAGGTGACCAGTCAGCCTTTGCAAAGGGCTCTCCACTTCGCAGCAACACTAGTCAAATTTTGTTTGTAATTTTTGATCCGTTTGAGTTACAAACAATTTTTTTGTTAATATCGCCAGATTATGCAGTAGATGGTGTATTATGTGGCAAATATGCAGAGCCATAATAATGTTGAAACATTTGCAAACCAGGATATTTTGCCATTCATGTTTGAAGTGCTCTTGTGGAAAAGTGCTGATGACGGAAAGTGCTTGGTTCAGACACAAATGGCTTGTGGATCCACTTTTAAGTGCATTTGGGGCATTCTGTGATTGGAAACATATCCCGCTTTGTGAATGTATTTTAATATCAATAACATGAGTATCCATTGGTTGAATTAAACAGTGATATAAGCAGTAACTGAGAGAGAAATGCCAAACAAATACTTAAAATTCGGATGTTTTGCTCTTTCTGGCCACACTTCTAACTCCACCCACTGACCAAATCCTCAGGTTATTCCCGCCCTCTGATTCTCCACCCACAGTTCCACTACTTTCCCCCCCCAATTCAACCACTGCATAACACATATTTTTTGCCTACAAAATAAGAATGCTGCAACATTATTTATTGTCCCAAGAATATAATTTACCTAGTAAAACATTGTTTATGCTACACTCTTCTGTTTTATCCAAAACACAGGCCCCACCAGTGCTGTGCCTCTGTCAAACACTGACAAAACGCATGAGAGTGGCTTCTCTTCCGAAATTAAAAACCCCATAGAACTCGAACTGAGGGTCTAATGTAGGCCCTGAGACTGCACTCTATGCCACTGTACTCTACAACAATGCACTCAGCACCACTCCACTGTATGTCACTCCACTCTAAGCCATTGCTCTCTATGCCTTTGCACTCTACGCTACTGCACTCTCCTTGACTCTACTCTACTCTGCTCCACTCTACGCCACTGAACTCTACGTGACTCTACTCTACTCTGTACCACTCTACTCCACTGCACTCTAATGCATTCTACTCTGCACCATTCTACTCTATGCCATTGCGCTCTAACCAACTCTACTTTACTCAACCATGTCTCAATAGGTAATATTTGGAAAACAATTAATCAAGTGTGTATAAATTACGAAAAAAGCAGACAAAAAGGGAAAAAAACGCCACAGTGAAATATCAAGATATGCATTTGATCTTTTGGCAGGAAAACATTAATTTCAGATAGCAATATATTTCCTCAATGCGGGTGTAATAAAGAAGAGCACATATAGTGCTCATGATAGTGGTGAAAGGTGCAAGTAAGACACGTGGTAAGGTGATAGCAAAAAAAGCACAATTAAAATTAAATTAAAAATAACATGAGCAATTAGTCAATAATGAGTTGAAAGAATGTTAGAAGCCAAGTGAGCAGTAATTAGGCTATATATTGTCTACGACATTTCGGCCTGTCTATTTTTTCAGCTCATCATCAGGACCCAATTACACGTATCATTTGAAATTGCTGGTGGGCAATGCAGAAGCACACCTGGAATTATACTTGGGAACAAGGGGCCTAGTCTGTATGAATAGAGGCACCCAGAGAGTTGTGGGTAGTGAGTCCAAAGGAGGTGTCTAGCAAGAGTAACCAATGGGGGTCAAGGTATGGCAAGAACCAAAGTGACTGAAATGAACTGGATAAGGCTTTAGTGCAGGGGAAACCTCAGGATGGCTGGTAGCTTCTGCAGAGGATTGACCTGCCCAGGAGTACTCTCCCCCACCCCTCCTCCCCTCTGAGAGACTTCTCTTTGAAACCAGCTTGGTACTTTAGGTCGATTGACCCCTCCACATTCTTTCCCCTGGCTGACTTCAAGAGGTTTTACCCTGCTCAAGTCAAAGTCGTATCCAGTTCATTGCAGACAAAAGTCTACGTAAAACGCTTTACAGTCCAAGTGTGTTTTGGGACCCCCTTTTTTCTTTGCACCCCCTTGACCACACGCCACCGGAGGGACCAGACTTTAAACCTTTTCAAAAGTAACGGGTGCAATAGGTCTACAAAGTTTTGTTATATATGTATATATATATATATATATATATATATATATATATATATATATATATATATATATATGTATATATATATATATGTATATATATATATATATATATATATATATATATATATATATATCTATATATATATATCTATATATATATATAGATATAGATATAGATATCCACGCTCCAGATTCTTGCTGTTCTCGGTAGCGGGTGCTGGGAACGCGACGGCAAGATAGTGTATAATTCCAACACTGCAATGAATTATTAGAGCACACATGGCAGACATAATTTCACAAGCAGACCGCTAGCGCGCATGCGGATTGGTATGTGTGCTCTTATAATCATGTGTTGGTTGATGATACACAAGGAGGGTGTAGGACCACTGTATATGCCTATCCAGGGCTTCATAATGAATTGGTCAGACTGTGAGCACTCGCAATGAAGAACCCGTGTATATAATTGTACATATGTAGATTACGAGACCCACAAAGCGCTCGTCGTGGAATTTGGCAGTGAAATTGCTTAACTGCTTTTACTCATGAGATCATGTATTTCTGACACTGTCAAAGATTTATTCTGCCTGGTTTTGTTTTGGCTAATGAATTGTATTTAAACTGCTATTATTAAGTTTTGCCTGATGTTAAAATGGCGCCCATGAACCCATCTAGTCACCCGGTTATGACGTATATAATACGAAGTCCGTGTGTGGCGGCCGCCTAACACTGAATAAGGCATACCGCTGAAACGCATTTGTTTTCTTATCCTCTGTGCCAATAAATCCAAAGTAGGATTTCCCCCCCATGAGTGCTGGTATTTATTCATTGCAGCGTTGGGATATATATATATATATATATATATATATATATATATATATATATATATATATATATATATATATATATATACATATATATATATACCAAAAAGTCGCCCCACATGGAGATGCCACAGCGGAGAGTTGACTGCCTTTATTCAAGGTTTTCAGCACTGCAGGATTAAAAGTCACACTCTTCATCAATACGAAGCCCAACGCGTTTCGAACAACTGGTGCTCTTGATCACGGGCAAAGAAACAGGGAGTGGCAGTCAATGATGAGGGACAGCCTTAATAGGCGTTCAAGAGCCCGCCCTTGTGAGTGAGTGCTGCAAAGCCTGCTGGTACATGTGGCTTCGAGAATTTATAACGAACAGTCCTGCAGATTTTCAGTTTTATTCTCTCCCACTGGGGAAATACTGAAGAGTACTGTGAAGGTTTTGGCAGCACCCACTGGGGTAAAACTATGAAGGACCACAAGTACACACACACACTCACACACACACACACACACACACGCGCGCACACATATATATATATATATATATATATATATATATATATATATATATATTATTCACCAACTTGCCACCAGCTTTTACCAAAGCACTCAACATTGCTCTGCCATCCAGCCTTCATTTCACAAGCATGCCTTTCTGCTTCACATGAATTGGTTTGCCAATGAAAAAACTGAAAGGGCCTGCTGCCGAGTGCGTCCTGCATAGCTTTTGGGCATTTGGTGAAACATGTTTGCACGGCGGCCCTCGTCGTGGCAGAGCGCACCATCTTGGAAACATCAAGGGGCTGCGGTTAGAAATGGAGTTCAGACCGATACGGCGCAGTGAGTCAGACAAAACGAGCTGGCCCGAACACTCGGAATCCTACTAAGGAAAAATGTGCTTTTATAATACAAGTGAGTCGCAACCTACTGAAGGAAAATAATAAGGTGTTCCTCTGGACTACAATTACCAGCATGCAAATTTCCTTGTCACGAACTATGTGCAACCCCTGGTTGGCATAAACAACCAATGAGGATGAGCATGAATGTGAATAAATTAAAAAGGAACAACCCGCTACTCATTTGTTGAAGCTGCCTCTGATGAGAGACTTGATGTCTCGAAACGCGTAAGGCAAACGAAGATACAATCTGGGTTAAAGGCCAGCTGTCAATGAAAAAACCGAAAGGAAGGCCTGCTGCCGAGTGCGTCCTGCATAGCTTTTGGGCATTTGGTGAAACATATATATATATATATATATATATATATATATATATATATATATATATATATATATATATATATATATATATATATATATATATATATATATATATATATATATATATATATATATATATAAATATGTATATATATATATATATATATATGTATATATATGTATATATATATATATATATATATATATATATATATGTATATATATATATATATATATGTATGTGTGTATATATATATATATATATATATTACCTACTGGCGGTCGCCAGTAGGTAGTTATAGTTAGGATTTTTTTCAATGTTAAATCTCAAAATTCTATTTGGAATAACTCGCTCACCAGAAGAGGAGGCGACAGGGAGGCGTGTATGCGCAGGCTTGAAACCAAGTATATTTTAGAGTTTAATTCAAAGTGGCCTGGAGGTCTTAACACCACAGAGGACCTCCACACATACCTATGACCACTTCATGACAATGTCACTCTGTAGCCATATAGTAATTACCATAGTATGATCATAGTCTGAATCATAGGAGGAGTTGGTCCGCACCGTGCACTTTGTTTACATATTTATGTCTATATTGTAATATACTATGCATAATTTATATATTGAGTGTACATAATTTGGGTGTGTGTATATATTGATTGATTTTAGCCGTCGTTTTAATTATTAGGGTAATGTTTTTTATCCTGATTTTTTTGATGTGATAGCTGATCTTAGTCATGTTACCGATTCCCTTGTTTTTAGATTGTGTTTTTATGGTGTGATTTTTCTATAAGTGTAACATTGATTATGTATGATAATATCTTGTCTTGAACATGGAAGCAAAATTCCCCTCCTCTATCTCAGTACTGTACAACCCTCCAGCACCAGCCACTTTAGCTGCATTTGCACTTTGACTGTACGATGTCACTTTAGATGAAGAAATTATATTTATTTTCTCCAATTGACACGAGGTCACTTTAAATCAGGTGCAACAATATGGCAGTAGGTAAGAATGAATCAACAGCACTCCCCAAATAAGTCAAGGCAGTGCACTCTCTTCCTCTGAGTCTTAAGTGGCTGATTCAATTTTCGTCATGTATTCATTTCTTCTTTTTGCTTTTAATAGGTCCTTAGAGATTAAATCAGGTTTTCCCTCTTTTGGATCTCTTTTTTTCACTACTATCATTTAATAGTGGTGATCATTAATATTATTTTGCATTATAATTTAATACACACGGGTGAGCACACTTTTTTCGCACAACATTTACTAATAGATTTGATGGACTACATGGTATACCTTTTCTCATTTCCATTTTAAGAGTTGTAGGCATTTAGGCAGTAATACACTTTTAAGTGTTAACCTGATGATACTCTTCGTATATTAAACTGAAGTTGCATTATATATGTATATTTATAATCCTTTTGATACAGTATGCAAATTGTGATTAATTTATGTATTTATACAGTTATTAATTCACCTCTGTATTGGTATTATGAGAAAGCATAGGCAAATGTATTTATACATATAGTATTTTTTCTATGTCCATCATCATTGACATGTGACTGCACGTTATCACTTTAAAAGGGCAAAAACAAATTTGTATCGCCATGTGACCAAGGCCGCTGGGACGGCCGAAACGCGTCATGATACACTATCTGATGGCTGAATAAAAAGAATGCTAAGAAAAAGCTGGTCCTTGCCTCGTGTCTCTTTGTGAGGAGCGCTGCTGCGAGGTATTTGCAGATATATATATATATATATATATATATATATATATATATATATATATATATATATATATATGTATATATGTGTATATATATATATATATATATATATATATATATATATATATACATATATATATATGTATATATATATATATATATATATGTATGTGTGTATATATATATATATATATATATTACCTACTGGCGGTCGCCAGTAGGTAGTTATAGTTAGGATTTTTTTCAATGTTAAATCTCAAAATTCTATTTGGAATAACTTTGGCGCCGGTTGACGAATCTGACTGAAAATTTCCTCAAAATGGCCTCGTGGCATTCCGTTCCTTCCCTGGAAGTTTGGGGGGGGGATTTGTCAAGCGGGGGCCGAGATAAAAGGGGGGTCCCAAAACGCGTTTTCCCCATGTTAATTTCCATAGGGCGGTCGATTTCACTTATAGCCCGAACGGCTGAATGGATTTCCTCCAAATTTGGCAAAATTGTAGGGACTGGTAGCCCGATGTGCCTTTGCTATGTCTCAAGATATGTGCTCCAGTGGATTTTGAGTAATTTAGGTTCAAAAAAATATATATATCTATAGGCGCGACACGCGACTTGCGCGCGGAAAGCTGATTGGCTCACGGGTGTCTGTAAACATTTGAAACAGTCCGGAGCGGCCGCCATCTTGTGTCTCGGTAGGATCGAGACACAAGAGGTGACATAAAAAAAGGGAGAAATGACTATAAGGGGGTAGGGTAGACCCCCTCCTGACCCCCTAGGTTTATTGTGGGGGCTAAAATAGAGTCCCGCAGGGCATTTATAAAAAATATTTTTTTTCGATTTGCGCGGGGGGAGCGCCCGGTAGGCGCACCGGGAAGCGCACCGGGAAGCGAAGCACGGGGAAAATCCAGGACCTTATTTATGAAGGCCTTGCGACAGTTTTGGGCCGCTTGTGCGTCACTTTTTGTGACGCACCAGCGATGTAAAATAATGTGCATCGTTGCGCTATATTTAAAAAGTGACGCATCTAGGTAGATGGATCACTTTTTAAAACCCTGCGCCACATTATACTTGCGTCAGGTATAATGTATGCAGAGGGGGCGCTCCCCCGCAAAAAGCTTGCTAATAGCGACGCAGTGAAATCTATGAGATTTCACTGCGTCACTTTTAGGATGCTGTTGCGTCAAAATGTTGCGCCTGCCTCACAGCAGGTGTAAGACTGACGCAAGACCATTCACAAGGTGCTTTCCCCATGTGAAAGGACGCATTACTGGAGTTGCGTCACTTTTGTGACGCACTCCAGCAATGCGTTACTTTTGTGTTTACAGATGCATCAGAAATACTGACTTATCTGTAACTCCTTGCGACATGATTCGTCATACATTAAATATGACACATCTGGAATTTTGTAAGGAGTGCGCACAGAAAAGTGACGCATCGCACCAGCGGTGTAAAAAATGTGCCTCGTTGCGCTATATTTAAAAAGTGACCCATCTAGGTAGATGGGTCACTTTTTAAAACCCTACGCCACATTACACCTGCGTCAGGTATAAAGTATGCAGAGGGGGCGTTCGCCCGCAAAAAGCTTGGTAATAGCGACGCAGTGAAATCTATGAGATTTCACTGCGTCACTTTTAGGATGCTGTTGCGTCAAAATCTTGCGCCTGCCTCACAGCAGGTGTAAGACTGACGCAAGACCTTTCACATGGTGCTTTCCCCATGTGAAAGGACGCATTACTGGAGTTGCGTCACTTTTGTGACGCACTCCAGCAATGCGTCACTTTTGTGTTTACAGATACGTCAGAAATACTGACGTATCTGTAACTCATTGCGACATGATTCGTCATACATTAAATATGACACATCTGGAATGTCGTATGGAGTGAGCACAGAAAAGTGACGCATCGCACCAGCGGTGTAAAAAAATGCGCCTCGTTGCGCTATATTTAAAAAGTGACGCATCTAGGTAGATGGGTCACTTTTTAAAACCCTGCGCCACATTATACCTGCGTCAGGTATAATGTATGCAGAGGGGGCGTTCCCCCGCAAAAAGCTTGGTAATAGCGACGCAGTGAAATCTATGAGATTTCACTGCGTCACTTTTAGGATGCTGTTGCGTCAAAATCTTGCGCCTGCCTCACAGCAGGTGTAAGACTGACGCAAGACCTTTCACATGGTGCTTTCCCCATGTGAAAGGACGCATTACTGGAGTTGCGTCACTTTTGTGACGCACTCCAGCAATGCGTCACTTTTGTGTTTACAGATACGTCAGAAATACTGACGTATCTGTAACTCATTGCGACATGATTCGTCATACATTAAATATGACATATCTGGAATGTCGTATGGAGTGCGCACAGAAAAGTGACGCATCGCACCAGCGGTGTAAAAAAATGCGCCTCGTTGCGCTATATTTAAAAAGTGACGCATCTAGGTAGATGGGTCACTTTTTAAAACCCTGCGCCACATTATACCTGCGTCAGGTATAATGTATGCAGAGGGGGCGTTCCCCCGCAAAAAGCTTGGTAATAGCGACGCAGTGAAATCTATGAGATTTCACTGCGTCACTTTTAGGATGCTGTTGCGTCAAAATCTTGCGCCTGCCTCACAGCAGGTGTAAGACTGACGCAAGACCTTTCACATGGTGCTTTCCCCATGTGAAAGGACGCATTACTGGAGTTGCGTCACTTTTGTGACGCACTCCAGCAATGCGTCACTTTTGTGTTTACAGATACGTCAGAAATACTGACGTATCTGTAACTCCTTGTGACATGATTCGTCATACATTAAATATGACACATCTGGAATGTCATAAGGAGTGCGCACAGAAAAGTGACGCATTGCACCAGCGGTGTAAAAAAATGTGCCTCGTTGCGCTATATTTAAAAAGTGACGCATCTAGGTAGACGGGTCACTTTTTAAAACCCTGCACCACATTATACCTGCGTCAGGTATAATGTATGCAGAGGGGGCGTTCCCCCGCAAAAAGCTTCGTAATAGCGACACAGTGAAATCTATGAGATTTCACTGCGTCACTTTTAGGATGCTGTTGCGTCAAAATCTTGTGCCTGCCTCACAGTAGGTGTAAGACTGACACAAGACCTTTCACATGGTGCTTTCCCCATGTGAAAGGACGCATTACTGGAGTTGCGTCACTTTTGTAACGCAATTCAGCAATGCGTCACTTTTGTGTTTACAGATACGTCAGAAATACTGACGTATCTGTAATTCCTTGCTACATGATTCGTCATACATTAAATATGGCACATCTGGAATGTCGTAAGGAGTGCGCACAGAAAAGTGACGCATCGCTGTTTTCACGCAGCGATGCGTCACTTTTCAGAAATGAGGCCTCCAGTTTATTCACTGTGTCACCTCTACGACCCTTTCTTGCGTCAATAAGTCCCTTTTGCATACATTACACCTGACGTAGGAATAATGTGTCGCAGGGGTTTACAAAGTGACGCATTTACCTAGATGCGCCACTTTGTAAATATGAATAAATAAGGTGCATTTTTTATTGGACTGATGCATTACAAAAAGTGATGCTTTGGTGGCGTTAAAGTGACGCATGGCTTCATAAATGAGGCCTTCTGCCTTCAACTCCAGCAATGCATCTTTTCTTATCCTTCCACACCCCTGTTCCTTTTCAACATTTTCTTTGAATATCAACATTCCCCATATTCACTCTTCTTCTCCTTACTTTCTTTCCTAACACTCACCTTCTTTCAGTCCTCCTACTTCACTTCCTTTCTCCTCTCATACCTTTCTGTTCTTTCTTACTCATTTTCCTTTCCATTATCAATGCACTCTATTTCACTTACTCTTTTTCATTTTTTTAAGAATATAGCTCTTTGATGAGAATTGGAGGTAGTTCTGAAAAGAACTTTTTGTTTTCTTCTTTTTTCTAAACAGGAACAAAAACAGGGAATGGAAACTGCTCAACAGGAGCAAAAAAAACAAAAAAAATTAGGGGTGGGAAGGGCAGCGATGGTTTTCTAATGCTCGAACCATGAGCTGTATACTTTGTTCTCCAAAGGTAAGCAGTTGATTGCAGTGTCTGCATCTGAGGGCACCATGGTTAAAAGCAGGTTGAATGTTCGGAACCAGCTCTTGTGATCTCCCCCTCCCAGAAGAAGTTGCTCCTCCGGTGGATGTAGAGGCCCCATCACTGGGAACCTCTTGTGCCAGAGCCCTGACACTTTCCCGGGCAAAATTCTGGGGGTGCTTCCTCTCCACATGGCGCAGCATCGTGAAGTTTCCAAATGAGTATTTTTTTAAGGGGGTACCCCGTGACAGCACTTCTTTGCAGATCCTGCACTCCACTTTTGGAGCATTCACCTTTTTTTGGTTAGGTGGGATTTTAAAAAATTTCCAAATAAAATGTTCCTTAACTTTTAATTTAGGAGGCTCTTCATTGATAAATTCAGGCTCTTCATCACTGCTGGATTCTCTGGCAGCCATGGTAAAACTAAGAAATATCCAGGAGCAAAAAGGCAGGTCTTGCAGTCACAAAAGTGAAAGAAGAAGTGAAGGAAATGGGTGGGGATTTCATTCTTTGTAAAAAAAACTGTTAGCAACCAATGAAAAGTGTTATTTTAAGGTCACATGACTTGACGTGCTTACGCTGCGCGCTCCGGAGCGCTTCCGGGTGCGCACACGCGGCGCGAACGTAGGCGCTTCCGGGGGCGCACACGCGGCGTGAACGTAGGCGCTTCCGGGGCGCATACGCGGCGCGAACGGAGGCGCTTCCGGGAGCGTATACGCGGCGCGAACGTAGGCGCTTCCGGGGCACACACGCGGCGCGAACGTAGGCGCTTCCGGGGGCGCTTACGTTGCGCGCCGAAGTGACGTCATCATAGTTTTACGGAAATGCATAATCATTTTCCTTATTAAAAAAAAACTGCTTTTATTTGTATGGTACGAAATGTTTTGCGTTATTATTAACTTTTCATTCATATTTTTTTCACGAACGAAAGTAGCGCTCTGGGTGCGCTTTCCGAAGAGCTTACCGCAGAGCTTACCGGAGAGCTTACCGGAGAGCTTACCGGAGCGCGCACCCAGAGCGCCCCAGGAAAAAATTATATTAAAAAAAACTCAAAAATTAATACTTACACAGAACAGCAATTTAAAAAAAAAATAGGTTAGAAACTCGATATAGAAAGGAATTAGCATTTAAAAAACCTATGAAATTCACTGAAAAAACCATAGGTTTCACACCAGTTATAGTTAGCTGGAAATTTTCTTGACATAAAACCATTGAAATTCCCACGTTATAGTTAGTTGGACTCACTATAACTTGCGCGCCTGCAATACACTGCTGATGACGTCACATATTACATCACTCATAACATGGTCAGTGACATCACTCATGACATCACTGATGACACCATCCAGTGAATGTGTGTCTTTCTGAAAAAGAAATTTTTTTTTATATGTATTTGTAAAGTACGATGGAAGAATAAATGGTTAAATAAGTGTGTAAATGGATGTTTGTTTTTAAAAGAATTGATTGGTTAACTGCCTTATTAAGTGTATCTTAGTAAATACATATATTAGCAAGTAACACAAGTTATAGTGAGTCCAACTAACTATAACGTGGGAATTTCAATGGTTTTATGTCAATAAAATTTCCAGCTAACTATAACTGGTGTGAAACCTATGGTTTTTTCAGTGAATTTAATAGGTTTTTTAAATGCTAATTCCTAACTATAACTGGTGTGAAACCTATGGTTTTTTCAGTGAATATATATATATTCTTGTACTGCTAAATCATACTGTGAATAACTCAAACGGAGAGATTTCT
The DNA here is from genome assembly GCF_964263255.1 of Lissotriton vulgaris. Classification (NCBI taxonomy): domain Eukaryota; kingdom Metazoa; phylum Chordata; class Amphibia; order Caudata; family Salamandridae; genus Lissotriton; species Lissotriton vulgaris. The sequence goes on from NC_141685.1 coordinate 920,048,735, forward strand.
AAATTAAATGATTACATTGTACTTCATACATTAAACCTAGGTGGCTTGGCGGTAGTATCCCCATTGGCTGTTACTGCCTTTGAGTCCCCAACCAAAAGTTTGAATCTATCCTTCTGCCCCGATTTGTGGATAGCAGCCTCTATGACGTTGTCTGAATAACCCCTTTTCTTAAATCTTTGTTTGTTATCCATCTGAGATTCTTTCAGGTCGCTTTCTCTACTATGGATGCGTTTCAATCTCAACATTTCTCCATAAGGGATGCTATTTACAAGATGTTTGACATGCAAACTTTTTGCATGCAGGGTTGAATTCTCTGCAGTGGTTTTACGGTGTAATTTGGTCTCCACCTTATTCTGTTCAATAAATACCTCAGTATCTAAAAAGGTAAAAGATGCATAAATAAATACAATGATGGACAAAGGACTAAACATTTTGCTCTCTCTACATGTCCAATGTGTCGGACATTTTTTAACATGCAAGATATACGTATAATCATACATTCATTGCTATAAATTCAGCATTTCCTTGCGAAAGTTCATCAAAGTGCATATTTACAAATAATTTATATCTCACCAGTGGCTATATACTTTGACATATGGCGACATAGCATTTCATTGTATCTTTAGTATAATGCAGTGCCTACGAGCTGGTGCCTTATCTCTCAATTGTAACATAGCTTATTTATGCAAGCTCATGTTGCCACACTGTTTGTGTGATCAAGACATTTATTTGTCGAAACGCGTAACTAGCAATAAAGAGCTTCCTGCTTGGCAGTTTAGACATTGAGAGTGTGTTTATTTGTGGATATTGTTGGAGTATTATAGCCGGTTTTGGGTTTATTGGCATCACGCACCACCTGACAACGGGTTTGTTCCCGGAATGATCCTTCTTCCTGGATTTGATATATATATATGTGTGTGTGTGTGTATATATATATATTCACGAAATTCGTCACCTTTCAGACAGAAAACACACCCTGCCAGTTCCGTAGTGACGAAGAGTCGACCCAAAAGAGTGCTGGTGCAAGAAAGTTTATTCAAGTGAAGCCAGCGCTGCCGCCATGACGCGTTTCGCCTTCGAAGAAGCTTGATCACATGACAAACTGCTTGTCATAGAGCAGGGCATTTAAAGTGACAGTGCATCAAATTTGTTCAGAGACAAGGAAAAAATACTACACATATTAACAACGTGATTTCCGTACCCTTGGTTGACTACCAAGCAATGTGAATGAACTGTTTAAAAGATCATTTAAGACACATAAATATCTTAAAAATCCCTACATCTAATGAGAAGTATATATATTTACACGTCAAGGAAAAATAAAGTTGATACTAGAAAAACTTATACATGACAATTATGTCTATGTTAAAAACGTATCAAAAAAGTGTATAAATACATTGAAATAACCATGTTGTGTAAACAAACAGTTCTATGTATATATATATATATATATATATATATATATATATATATATATATATATATATATATATATATATATATATATATATATATATATATATATATATATATATACCACAAAACGTTCTTGCAGTGAACAAGAACGGGAGGCTCAGACTTAAAAAACACTGCTCTGCATTGAAAGGCAGTTGGATAAATGAATGTGTGTGGCACTGTGCGGTGTCTGTTTTTTCTGAGCTGCCCTCTGTCACATTCAACAGTTGTGGTGGTGGAGCTCAAGTGGGATAAATGGACAGATAGCGCTGGGGCACGGGCCCCATCTGGCCCCCCTCTAGCGACTGCAGTGCGCAGGGATACTCCATGATATAACACATCACAGTTACTGTAGGGAAACCCACCAGTCTAAAATCCACTCTGCCCACACTCACTCGGGTCAGGGAATGTCGAGAGGTCCGACTCCCTTGTGTGAACTCATTAGACCGTAAGCACCAAGAGGCCAAGTAACTGACGAAGGGTGTCATGTACAACAAGTGTGTGACACAACGTTTACTGTCTAAGTGTGTTAATTGTGTTTTTGGGTGCACGGTGCACGCAATAGAAACTGTGCAGTTGGTAGCCTGCATGTATGTGCTTACTGCAAGCACTTTACGCAAATAGAGGATTATTTGTGGTCAGTATGTGTTTGTGTGTCCGTGTGTCTACCTTGAGTATATTATACAAATAATGCAGTACTTACATTATTTCTGAATATCACGGCACAAGACACATCAAACAAAGATTGCAGTGTTTAAGGTCAATGTGTGTTTGTCAGGACACACGAAGAATATGATAAATAGATGCCTCCTTTACTATGAATCTGTGTACCTCGTTGCACTAAGCACATATTTCAAATCATGTAATGAGACTAAGCCGGACCTATTGGCTTTGTCTGTGTTATTTATGTTTATGAAATGAGCTTCCACATTTTTTGATTTGTTCTTTTCCCAAGAGGTGTGGAAATGGTGTTTTTCCCATGAACCTGAGTGGTTTCCATGCGTCTTCCTGCAGGCAGGGCGTTACCCTGGGTGAGCGTGTGTTCGCTTTACATTAAAAGCCACAGCTGTCGGCTCATGTAGACGGAATTCCTTGGCACCGGCCGGGCCATGAGCCACAGGGCGCAGAGGTGCCTTTCTTTTCATGTAGCGCCAGCCGACAGTGATAGGCTTTTAGCTGGCGGCCACGGCTCCAGCTTTTGTTCCTCCTTCTAAAGCTGGCATCTTTCTTCTTCTGATCTGTGTGGGCATGCCTTGTGGGTTGGGGATGCGGCTGCCGGGTTAGGGTTGGGGGCTGTGGGTTGTTATGACTTTCACTTGCGGTTCACTTTCGGGCTCCTCTCAGGAAGAGCAGCCCAGGGTCCCTATATTTTCAGAGCCCCACGCTGCCACTGTTAAATCTATTTATATATCATAAAAGCATGCCGAGGGCCTGATTATGATGTAGGGCGGATCGCAACCAATAAGCCATCAGTAGCTGTCCATCCGACATCTGAGGCTGCGGTCTGACCGTCGCATAATGATGCGGTCAGTCGACCGACCAACGCCTCCGACAGGCTCAAGGCGCTGCCTATGGCCGCACCACTGTAGGGATTGCAATGTCCCCTTTCTCTCTGCCTTTATATAGTGGTCTGATCACCATGTAAAGGCAGACAGTGGGATTTTGAGGGCCCCATAGCTGGGCCCTCGGCCCCCATGGGCCTCCGCAATGGGCCCCGGGGTGGCATATGTTGTACCCCCCAAACGTCCATGCACCATTCACAAGTCACCACATGGTGCCTGGCACACAGTGCATGAATGTTTGAGAACTGCCTTTTCCACTGCGCTTATGATGGGACCCTTTTCTAGGGCTGCAGCAGAAGCCACAATGGAAAAGAGTCGTTTTCCAACCTCCTGCATTGCAGTCAGCTGGGACCACTGATGTACAGTCGGTCAGACACCTGCCCGAGGTAATGGCAGTCGGATGAGACTCTCACTGCGATCGTCATGAGGCCCCTCGCCTGCTTTTCTGATACATTCTTGATAAGGCAGCTAACCGTATCCACCGCTGGTTGTCCCCATAAAACCAGAGAAAGCCCCTGTATCACACTTGTGACATGATCCCCACAAAAGCTTTTGACAAGTGCTAAGGTTTAAGTGGTGAAGGTAGCAAGGGCACTATGTTTTCAAATTAGATGGGGTGCTAGGAATAGAGCTAGCGGTGGGTTGGGTCTTTCCTAATTGTTAAGGTTTTAGGTGTGCCAGATCAAGTTATGGTTGGATGTATGAAGTTATGTTTGTAGTTGAGCAGTGGTTTTTAACCCTTGATCCGAGGACCCCTGGGGGTTCATGAGGCCTACTTAGGGAGTCCGAAACTGTTTTAGTAAATTAAATAATACTAAAATTAATAAACTTAAATGTATAAAGTATATACTAATAAAGAAGCAAAACTGAAAATGTTAAAGTTTTCTATATTTATTTGTGATTTATACAAAATATTTCAATATTTGAGCATTTGTTTGGTGTATACATGTTTTTGTATTTTTTGTTTTGTTTTGAGGTTCAAATCATAGGAATTGCTTAGATCTGGAGTCCTTGGCTTCCAATAATAACTAAGTGGGAGTCCTCAGTTTCCAGTAATGATCCAGGGTCCACAGAAGTCAAAAGGTTAAGAATTGCTCAGTTAGAGTATTAAGGCTAGTGTTACGATATTAGGGCTGGAATTAGAGTACAAAGGGGAGGGTTGAGGTGCTAGAGTTAGGATCCTCTTTGTAATGTCACTGGGCAGCTTGAATTCTGAATGAGCATGGGTGGCTGGGTGTAGTCTCACGGCTTCTGACTGAATGTTGACTGCCAGGTTTTAAATGACCACATTGTTTTGATGGACCACAAAGGAAGCCCCCTTCTTAGAGGGCAGTGCCACACTCCACCGGGACATGATAATGGATCAAATTAGCAACACTGTGTGATTGGTTGGAATGACACTGCTGATTTTCTACACACAACTAAAGTGGTAATCGCAATTCTAGGAAATATGACTAATTTAGGGACTGAATGTGAACTGGTGGTTGAAACTGACTACTACATTTATTAGAGATTTGCGTGTTTGAACATGGCCTGCAGACAGTACAGTCCAGTAACATGGAGAGACAAGCACTGATTTGTGTCTCTGACCTGTGCATTCTACAGCTTATATGCTAATGGTAATGTTGTCCAATTAGTGCAAAGTTTTGTTTAAAACAGTTCCCCAGCTCTGTTGGGCGTCTGTGGGCAGATGCAAAGCCTGTTCATTATACAGCCCTGAGAGGGTACCAAGGGTGGCAGGATATTTGAAGAACTACCAAGCAGTGAAGAAGTCATCACAGTTAGAAATGTAGTTGTGTCCCCTTTCCAAGCAAGCTTGGAAAGGGGACACAACTACTTGAGGCATGCGTAGACAGATCCACAATTCTTTCACCGACAGTAGGACATCGTCAGCATACATGGAACGAGTTGATGGGATTCTCTGAAGGCTACTGAGAAGGATTCAAAGAAGCCGTAGAAGAGCAGGGGAGAGATGAGAGCCTTCAGTGACGCCACAGGAAGGGCTAGAAGTAAGGCAGCAGAATTGTTACAGTTGTCGTCAAAGGAAGAAAGTGGACCTGCGATGGGTTTTAACCCTCATCTTATGTAGACAATCCAAGTAGATCGTCTTTTTTATTTTTTTGCTCATGTGTGCTCATCTTTAAAAAAATGAATTCTCAACAGATATAGATTTCTAAATCAGAGTAGAGAAAACATTTCACTTTATACTCTACATTCTACACTACATGCCTCAGCCTAAGGGTGTAATTTAGACAAAAAACTCTTTTAAGTTTAAGGATTAAACTCTAAGCGTAGTATAGCATGACGTCCTAATCAGAAGCCAGTGTCATAACAATTTCAAGCTGTCCTGTGTCAAGCAGTTGTAGCTCTTCCAATCCTCCTTTTGTCCTTGCACCCATGCCTTCCGGTACTTGTATTTAATATAGGAAAAACAAAGCTTCTAGTGAGGGAATGTCACTACTAGAATGGATTTTTACTTGATGAGGTCTGGATGGGTTTTAAAGTCGTTAAGCACTATGGGAACACCATTCACTAGAAACCCCATTGAAAGATGACCTTTAATCATAGGAGCAAGGGGTGTGGCTAAAGATTAATAGCATACTCTGATTGGTCAAAAGTCGGCATCCTTAGGGCGTTAACAGAACTTTGGTACTATCACAAACAAATCAGCAAGAAAGTTTTTGGAAAACACTTTTAAATAAGTCTTTGCATTGCTGTGATGTAAAAGAATATATCAAACCATGGTTGAAGGCGGGATGCAATTTATTAAGACAATATAAGCCTATCTGGGGGTGCTGTGCGACATACAGGCGCAAATCTTGAGCCTTCATCCTAAGTCCTGTGGTCCCCTGGCTTTGTGGACTGCCTTAGCTCGGGCACTCTCAGCTTTTGAGAGGTATTGACCTGGTAGACTAAATATCCCATTTTCAGAAGTGAGCCATCTGCCTTAACAAACAATAACCATCAGATTAAACAGGGCCATGACTCCCTTCATCATCTATAGAAAGGCGGTAGACCGTGTGGTGCAAGTTGTCAGAAATGCTGCTCAAGCAAGCAGGCCCTAATGTGTTTAACAGCGAGGAAAACTCGCCATGGCTATATATCAGACCTGTATTTTGGATGGCTGCTGCCCCAAATCCACAGAGATCTGAGGCTGCACCAAGAACGTGAACTTCCGGGGAAGGTGGGTGGTCTCAAAAAAAGGTAAACATTAAAATGGAGCCCGAAAGACATGAGGCCGTCTGCAGCACAGACAAAGCGGACCCATGGAAACACAGTTGGCGGTAGCTCAGGCCTTGGTGGTAGGCCTCGCAGCCTAGCATTGAATGGACGGCCATCCTGTGCGCTGCGACGGGAGGGGTGAGCGGGGGCTTGAGGGGAAAGGGAAGTCACGCGTGCCCTTCTGGAGCCGGTGAGGCCCATCTACCTGTCGGCCGAAGCCCGCGCTCTCCTGCTGCGGTAAGTTTCCTGTCTGGCTGCCGCTATCGTTTCCATGACCATTAAATTACATCACTCGGGTAGGAGGCTAAAGATAGCTCGCCATTCACGAAACGAGAGGCTAAGTGTGTGTCCGGCCGTCTCGGGTGGATCAATCCCCCCCCCCACCCGTCTCCCACCATGCCCACAAGTGCAGTCAGTCCCTGAGTGAGGTGCAAGTCTGCGGGACAGCAGTCTCCAGCTGATGGAAGTTTAGAATGGGCGACAGGTGGCAAGTGGTCTCGATGTTGCCCCTCCTTACTTTCTAGGCATTATTGTTTCAGATAGCATTGCCTTCTTTACTGCGGAAAGCTGCTCTATTTGATGGAAAAAAACATTTCCCAGTGTTACTTTATAAAACCAACACGTTTCTTCATTCTTATAGTATGACTTATAGTTCTACCTCAGTAGAAAAGATTGTTCGGGCTTACAGCTAGATTCATCAACGTAAAATTGGCTCGCTGTAGGAAGGTGGATATCTGACTATGGTTACCCCCAAACTTTTTGCCTGGTGTTTAGCTGGTTTTTGACTTAGTTGGCCTGGGATCCTGCTATTCAGGGCCCCAGGCTGATTGCTCTCTCCTTAAAATGGACTCCATGTACCTTAGGTGCATAACACAATTGGAATTGGTTCACCTTATAGGCCCCTGTAACAGTGTACCATAGGTACCCAGGGCATAGGTGTAGCCAAGGCCTGCCAGGGGCTGCAGCATGTATTGTGCCACCCCTGGCCTGGCCTCCATATTTGACACAACTGGCTGATCACTCAGCTGGGGTAAGTTGGTGTAATCACCTCTTACTTAGGTGCAGTATGTCTGTGCCTAACCCTAAACTGGACACATATGTTCCTATCAGCCACTCCTATGGAAGGCCTCATCAATCCTGGAGGCAGAGTGCTTGGAAATATGTGAGATGGTGCTCTAGCATGAGCTGAGCCTGTCTGCAGCTGTCGGGAACCACTCCCTAAGCTGTTCCGGGATATTGCCATACCATATACTCTTAAGTGCATTATAATCCTCGCGGTTAAATGCTATCTTTGGTTTGGCTTTATCAAAACATGTCGAGTAAGGTGTCATACGAATTGGAATACTATCCCCTCGCCAATTCTGGCGACGGGGATAGCATTCCACCCTTCTAGAGGGACACGACATGTATGTAGCCTTAACCCCGGTTAAAGTTAAACAGAGCCTCAGCTTCACAAAATGGACGCTGCCACCACAGACACAAGTCTGGCCTCCTGCTGCTGACCGAAACTCGGCAGATGGTGGCCTGGACAAAGGGTTTCCTGCCTTGGGAGGTGCGAGCACCACCCCAGACAGGATTTTGTGTATTGGGTAGGACAGGGCTGAATAGAATCAGACATGCCCGGGGCACACAAGGTGTCCCCGTGCATAGGCCAGCCCAAACCGGTTCTGGGGCCTTCCAGCCCCAGTCCTGGCGCGGAGCTGGACAAAGGAAAGGGGGTGTAACCGCCCCCCTTCCTGGTTCCTCCCAGAGGAGGGACCTAGTAGGTGATCCACCCCCTAGATTGGAATAAGAAGGGGAGCAGTGCCATTGCACAGCAGATCATCCCGAAATCAACTTAAAACTAAGAAGAAGACTGGACTTCGACATTCTGCTGCACAGAAGACTGAAGAAGAATCTCCCTTGTGGCCAAGGAGTGACCACCCTGTGAACACAGGCACCAACCAGCAACTCGACGTCTGCTTTGCCGCCGCCTCCCGCCGGAGACCGAGCCCAGAGCCCGACCAGAACCAGACTCCCAGACCTCTCAGAGCCCGATCCACAGTCCCTGCAAAGAAGGGACCCGTGGAGGCACCGAGTGACGTGGGACCGGACCTCTTGGAAGACACCCGAAAAGCTGACTGCGCAGCTTCTGAGGCATCCTCGACGTTGTGCTTTGGGGATTGAGAACCCCCACCACCGAGCAGCCCTTGCACCGAAGATCAGCCCTCCAGCATCTCCACGATCTGCGTGGGGCCCTTTTGCATTGTGCCACTCGACGCGCCATCCCGGCCACTAGCCACGCGGCCAGCGGCCATCTTGGCGACGAACCCGAAGATTTAAACAGCAGGTCTGGTTGCTCCAGACCTACCCAAGCTCCTGTGAAAAGGAGCACCCGCTCTGACCTTGCTGGTCCGAGTGAACAGCATCTTTCAACCTCTGCGTGGCTTGTATTTGCCAAGGCCTGTTTGCTCCGATCAGGTCGCCGACACCGCCAACAGCGAGAAGCCTACGTGGGACAGCTCGTGACCGACTCCTGGACGTCCTCGACCCCGGGTATCCACGTGGCTGCAGAAAGAAGCTACCCGACAACGCCTGTTTGCACCCGACATCACCTGGTTCCACTCTGGTTCCACGGCAGTCACTGGCTAGTGACTTTGAACACTGTCCCCTCTGCTTTCAGGTCATCACATCTACAGATCCACCCTTGGATCCACCGGAACTCTTCTCATCGAGCCGCCTGCAGCATCTCCTGCTCCAAGCACCATCGACCAGCGTGACGAAACCCGACACATCTTCGACCCTGTGCACCCGCTTCCTGTGGGTGAGGTAACTCAGCTCCGCCGGTGCTCCTGCACTGGTACACATCCCAAGGGCCTGTGTTTTAAGTTTCAGCTCCGTAGGTCACTCGGAAGGTTCCTAACTTTCTAACTTTGTGCTTTTTACGCACCATAGACTTTGTATTGAGAAGTGCGTGCACTTTGGACACTGCACCCGAGTCCCGTGGGCCTTTCCCGACTTAGTTAACTCCAGTCTCGAATAGTTCCAGCGATTCCCAAGGCCCTAGGCCTCTTCACTTTCCTCCTGGTATCCCTTATACCACTTATTTAGTATATGGTTTAGGTGGCCCCTAGGGCTCATCCATATTGTGCAACTTTTGTGTATTTTAAACTGTCTTGTGATTTAACGCTTGTGCTTCTGTGCTCATAAAGAGTCCAGGGGATTTTAATAGTTAATAAATCAATATATATTTTCAATATATATCTGTGTGGTGTCCCTTTCATTTGGTATTCAAGGGGGTTGTGTATGGTATAACAGCTGGCTTCACATGCCTTTCAGAGTTTAGCCTAAGACTGCTTTGTCCACGTTACCACTAGGATAACTGGTCTACAAGGTTGAATTACAACCATCATCATAAGGGTTGCTTGGCATGGTACAAAGTGATCACTAGAATTAGTGAGCATTATATACCAGGCCAACTTCTCACACTCGCAAAGGGCCAGATTCTGAGAATCTGGCCCTTTGGGAGCGCAATTTTTGCATTTGGGAATCATCATCCCAAATGCAAAAATCGCTATTATAGAATTCTCAAATTTGCGAAGAATTGCATTTAAGGAATCTCTATTTGAGATTCCTTAAATGCAATTCATGAAACATTTAGAATTTGCGAATTCGCAATTTTGGGCGGCTATTTACCGCAAAGTCAAACCTCGTGGTAAATAGCGAAAACTTAGAAAAATGCACTTAAGTGCATTTTTCTAAGTTGCATGTTACACACACACATGTCCTTGGGACATGTGTGTGCGTAACACCAGCATCCAATATCATTTCAGGGGTGCAACAGGGTGTCCTTTGGACACTCCTGCACCCTTGAAATCGCAAACTCAACATGCGAATCGCTAATAGCGATTCGCACATTGATATGTCTTCCCATTCAATCCTATGGGCCTTTAGGCCCATAGGAATGAATGGGGAGTTATTCCTTATTTGCGATTAGCAATTAGCTAATCGCAAATAAGGAAGATGTAGGAATCGCTATGAATTTTGCGATTTCTACATGCATCCCGTTTTGCGAGTCTTTAATAGCGATTTCTTAATAATCACTATTAAGGACTCGCAAAAGAGGAGCATGATGAATCTAGGGGTTAGACTCTAGAATAAATGTCTGATGAGGTCTGTGGATTTTTGATTATGTCTTTTTAGGATTTTTAGATTCCAGAACGTCCCTTTGTTTCATAACAACCGGTGGAGCTTGATATTTCAGAATTTTACTCAGTTTGCTGTATGTGGCTGGGGTTTAGATACTAGAGTGTCCCATTGTTCAATGAGGTTTGGTTGCGTTTTAGATTTCATAATGCACCATTATCTAATTGTGTCTTTTGGGGTTTTAGATTCCAGAATGTACCTTTCTTTGATGTTAACGGGTTGGATTTTAGGTTTTAGAATGTCCCTTTATTTGAATCCTGGCTTGGTGTTATATTCTGTAATCTAACTTTTCCTATATAAATGTACTCTTCTTCCAAAAAAGTTTAGTTTCCTGCTTTGCATTTTTAAATTCTCTTTTGCATTTTTTTCCAGGTTGTAGACATTTTTACATTCTGGGCGTCTCCACGCATGGCCTTTTTCTGACCTATTTAGCATTTTGGATCTCCATCACTGGGTTCTCCCCTGTGAGTGTTTATGCTGATTTATATACCTGGGCAATTTTGGCATGTAAAGTGCTTTGCTCACACCGTGTAGTTAAGTACTACACATGAAATAAATGGGACAAACTGCACATTTTTATCTGGGAAAACAGAGTGAGTCGGCCAGTACCAACTATAGTGTGCTCATGAAACGTTTTAGAGGCAGTGGGGTAAACGCAGTTTGTTTTAAGTAACAGGAGGCCTCCAAGGGCCTGGAGTATCATCTTCTACTTTCAATGGTGGTAGCCACAATAAGACTACTATTGTCAAGGTATAATTGCCTCTATGCAAGGAGATAGTTGTGTCGGTGTCTGTGAATGTTACTAGGGCGCCCACACTCTTAGTGCTCACTGTGTATTCACGAGTCTTGCCTCGACCACTACTAAAGTATATTTATTTCAGTTAATAAAAAACATAATGTTTTATACAGCTTGACCAATAGAGATGACAAGTTCCTCTACCACTGTGCGTCACTGCCCGGGACAGAGGAGCCCATGGCACCTATCCGCGCACTCTGAGAGATCGTGCCGACTCCTTCATGGCCTGGACCACTCTAGTAACACCATCTAAAAATATGGTTGCGTGCACGAGGAAGAGGAAAGGACTGTCCCTACACTTCAAAAGTGACCTCTGTCTCCTATCCTCCACATCCTGGAGGCCTGTTAATTTCAGCTGAACTTTGCAATACTTTGGAGGGGCCTTCAATTCTCACTGCTCTCTGCCATGTCTTGGCTAACCTCCAAATTAGGTACCATTCAAACACAGGAGACCCAGAATGTATTCCTGGGCTGCAACCGTCACACACACCATATACTTTCTACTCTCATGCAGAACAACGGAAACATACATCTGTTGCAGATGGCACTGTCAGCCATCCATAGCCCTATAAGCTGATTGCTGTTACCCTCAGAAAAAAAGGGTGCACATGTTGTGCACCTCCAGACCACTGAGGAAGGTAAAATGGTGATGGGTGAAATCCTTGACTCAATCTCAGCCACTGGTCATTTTGTGTTTTTTGTCGACAATGCCAGGCTACGCAGGGACCAGGCATATGACAATCAGCCCTGATCCTGCACAATTAAGAACAGTTCAAACCGTGTTTTGCCTATTTAGGCCTCGTCAGTAAGGTTTTGGTGATTTTATTCATTTATTTTGAAAGTTTTATATAGCATGAACATGACCTTGCGGGTACCAGATCGCTTTACAATTGTTCAGAGAGAAGAGACTAATAGAAACAATATTATCGCAGCCAAGACAAATACAGGCTATGGCAACACCGAGATAAGGTGAGTGAAAAGCGCAGGAGCTTGCACAATGACCACAATGGTTCCTGATCGTCCTGGGGAAGATCAATGTTGTTAACAAAATAATCAAAGAGTTCAGGAACGGAGATCTCCTACATGGACTTGTGTATTTTGTATTACCCACAGCTGTGTTTATTTGCTGTCCATGTACATGCGATCGAGGAATAATGCTGTCGTAGAGAGATTTCACACCAACTAGCGGCCCATGGAGGGAGTTCCGTGGGGCAGTGAGGCAGGGCGGGTGAGGGGCAGGGTTTGGGGTAGTAAACACCGGAATATGGATGAACGAAGTTAAGTAAACATTTAAATAAATAAAACAAATTTTGTTGCGCGCCCTGCATCGCATTTTGCGAATTTCGTTGCGCGCACTGCATCGCGTTTTGCGAATTTCTTTGCGCTCACTGCATCGCATTTTGCGATGCAGCGCGCAACGAAATTCGTTTTATTTATTTAAATGTTTACTTACCTTCGTTTATCCATATTCCGGTGTTTACTACCCCCCACCCTGCCCCTCACCCACCCTGCCTCACCGCCTCACGGAACTCCCTCCATGGGCCGCTAGTGGTCACACCAGTGAGGAGGATACAACAGGAGGATTTATTAAAACATGAACCCTTTAGTGTCTAAAGGAGGTTGCTGCAATCCAACTGCCAGGTTTAGAATGCCACCACAGGGAACAAACACAGAATGCAGAATGCAGAAGGTTTAAAACCATCTAATGCTACAAATGCCTAGTAGTACCTTAGTTGCTCTGGCATACTGAGCACAGGTTCCAGACCTGAGCATATACTTATGGCATCGCACTAACAGAGACAAAAAGGTTATGGCTGGAATGCTTGCATTAATCTCAGTCACTAGTAATTAAACTGGACCTCATCTCAGTCCATCATTTTTCACCCCATACCCCACTTTATACGTTCCAAGAGGAAACCAGCAATTGATAAATTTATTTGTAGTGCACGCTAACGCTAGGCATGCTGGGACTAGAGAAGTTAAAAAACAAGCCTGCAGTAAAAAATACTGAAGAATTAAGATTACTAGTTAAAAGCCAAGTTTTGATAGCTTCCCTGAGCATGACCACGATGAAAGACCTATCTCCATAGGTACAATATATAGTGGCCCCAGTAATTAAGGACAAACTACATTTTCTAGATTTAAAAACATAAGAGTAAAGGATAATCTGCAACAGTTTCTTTAGAAGCAAATGTTATTTAATCACATTGACACATCAAAATTATTTTTCTTTCATTCTTGGGAAAAATTCAATCTATACAGTTTAAACATAAGGTGCCCAAAAGGACAGAGAAGCAGGGTGGAAGGTGAGTGAATTTGCCGTGAGGATGGTGGTCATGGGAAAAGCATGGAAAAAGAAGTGAAATCATAAATCATTTTACAAACAAAATCAGGCTAATAGTCCCAAGCAAAAGCTCCATGAATTTATATACACGTTTATACATTACTATGCCCCATTGGTGAAACACAATAGAATCTTAGTTGTTATGAAGGGCTAGTTGTAAGCAAAAGGAATGTCGACGTTTCGACCCCGAAATCACAATGCTAGGGTTTTCTGTGAATTAATATTGCTGATCCACAGTACCAATTTTACTTTTGTCCTTCCTACACTAGGGTGCCCTCCTCTACACCCTTGTCCTGATGAAGACCCCAGTGTAAGGTGTCATTCAACCTACATTGTGATTTCGGGGTCGAAACGTCGACATTCCTTTTGCTTACAAATAGCCCTTCATAACAACTAAGATTCTATTGTGTTTCACCAATTAGGCATAGTAATGTATAAACGTGTATATAAATTCATGGAGCTTTTGCTTGTGACTATTAGCCTGATTTTGTTCGTCAAATAATTTATGATTTCACTTCTTTTTCCCATGAACACCATCCTCACGGCAAATTCACTCACCCTCCCCCCTGCTTCTCTGTCCTTTTGGACACCTTATGTTTAAACTGTATAGATTGAATTTTTCCCAAGAATGAAAGAAAAATAATTTTGATGTGGCAATGTGATTAAATAACATTTGCTTCTAAAGAAACTGTTGCAGATTATCCTTTACTCTTATGTTTTTAAATCTAGAAAATTTAATTTGTCCTTAATTACTGGGGCCACTATATATTGTACCAATATTCACCCAGGTCCCAGTACCATTGGGTTTACCCTTTTTATGTAAAACTATCTCCAAGGTAACATTTCTTATGTGTGACCCAGTGAAGAGACAGTGAGTGGCAGAGGGTAAGGGCTCGTATGCTGGGAAAGTAAGAATTTAGATTAGAAAAAGAAAGACTGTGTTGGTGTAAATGTTAAATACAATGGTGAAAGCTTTGAAGACAAATCTCGAATGAATCAGTAGCCAGTGAATAGATCTTAAATTGGGTGAAACCCTACTGCTTCTGAAAATACCAGTTGTTAATCGAGTGGTGACATTTTGTACAGGATGAAGGCAATGGAAATATTTTTTTATGAGCAGCAAAGTAAATAGTATTAGCTTTTGGCAGCCTAGACTGGATCAAGGCATTTACTACTGGTGTAGGAGTTTCCTAAGGAGCTTAAGATGCCTTAAGCTTTCAGTGACAGTCTGGGGTCAAGGTAAAAGCCCATGTTACGTACAACTATTGCTGAGGAGGGAATGGACTGCATGTATTCTGTCGCCCAGGAAGAGGGGCATGAGGCGTTATGAGCATCTCAGTTTTGGCTGGGTTTAGCTTGAAATTCACAGACATCCACCAGTGTGTTAAAGTAAAGCAGTTGGTCAGTATCTTGGCATCCTATTCTGTAAATACATAGTCACTCAGTTTAGTCAGGCAGCTTGTGAGTTGGGTGCCGTCCACACATATGTAAAAGCAGACCCCTAGATGGCAGAGGACAGAGGCTAGTGATTGCAAGTATAAGTTGAAAAGAAGAGGTGGCGGAATAGCCCCTGAGAAACATCACAATTTAAATTTGTAGGTATGAATTGAAAAGGGGTGACTTGACCGCCAAACCCAGCTTCACTCAGAGCTTCTTTCTGAATTAAATGGTGTACCATACTTTTCCCCATCCTCGCTCAACCCTCCGGGTCCAATGCAGCCCTGAGACCATGGTGATTAATCATTGTCCTGTGTTTGTCTGTAACTGCATAGCTTAGATTGAAGCATATGTGCTTTCCTTGGACATGACTCTAATATGAGGTTTGGAAATATAGCATTTAAAGGGCAGCAGATTGCGGGGACTGGTAAGTAATGTTCAGCCATTTACATGTGCAGTTTCACTTAGTGAGGTAAGGAGAGGGTGATTTTTTGATGTCTACGCTATTCTAGATTACCTCGGCTTCGTCACAGCTCAGAGGGAGATCAGTGAATCTTCTCAAACGGGCCTCAGGTACCGTGACACGGTGCCCATCATGGTCTGTGGGGGCTCTCACTAGTGGAAATCTCAGGAGCTAGAAGCAGATGAAGTCCAATCTGTGGGCTCTGTGAGCAAACCCTGGCCGTTGAATTTCAAGAGTGGCTCCCCTCATCTGTGTTCTGGCACTTTCAAGCACTAACGATCAGCGGCGGCTCTTCCATAATGGCGCAGGTGCGTCGCCCTACTGCTCAAAAACAGAAGTTGAAAAATAAAATGATAATACCTCACTCTCTATTTGTGGGCGTGTGGGCGAGCAGTAAGGCTTTATCAGAGGATAATGTTAAGCATTTATTATACACACTTTTGTATAAAAATATTTCTTTGTTGTATTTTATTTTTAGAACCAAGTTGGACTTGGTGCAGGTAGGTAAAAATAGAACTTTTCAAGAATAATACAGTTGAATTGAGTTGGCTTTGTTACAGGTAAGTCAAATGTTTAGAAATAGTTGAAGTTACTTTTTAGATTCCTTCCCAGAACACTTTTCAGGATTGCTTTTTCAACTCAGTGTGCTATACCTAGATATCACACTGGGACATTTCCTGCAGAAGAGGCAAGTAAGTCTTTTTTTCTTAAAACACAGTTTATTAGGGTCTCATGCAATTTCCAACTTCACACTTAGAAATCTTTTCCCAGAAAGCAGTCAATGCATTCCAAAGGAGAAAAGCAGGTTCGTTTTAAGGTAAGTACTCGATCTTATGAGTTGGATTTATAGTGTTATAACCAGGGTTCCCCCAGGGTCAAGGATGCACTCAATGAACACCCTCAGGGCACTAGGGAGGCCAGGTGCAGAGTGCTGAGGCCCAATGTTATCCAATGAGGGATAGGGGCCACCTGTTGGTGACTGCTTATGGGCATGCCACTTGGATGTGGGAGGAAATCTCCTAGGGTTTAGCTCAGGGTAAGGGGGATCCAAGATAGCACACAAGGTGCACCCACAGCGGCACAGGAGTGGCCGGGTTTAGGGTGATGGATCGACATCGGGAGCCCTGTTATTTTCAATGGGGAGGCTTCGGTCAGAACAAACACTGCAGGCTCGGGCACAAAGAATTCTGAAGGCGACCACTGATTGGAGAGGTAAGTTGGAATGTTGAGGAATGAAGGGACACTGTCGGTTGGGCCACCCAAGACCACAGGGTGTTGGGTGCAGGGGTTTTTTTTTGGTGTGGGATTTTCCTTACCAGCTCTTGTCTTGGTTTGGGGGATCCTCCAGAAGGGGGCTGCAGGCGTCGTCTGGAGACTTGAGGTAGGATCACCAGGTTCCAGGTCAGGTTCAGCTAGGAGACCTCCTCATGGTGTTGGGCCACTCGAACTCTGGCTGGGGGCGTCAGGTGCAGAGTGGTGCAGAATCGCAGATTTGGCCGGAGCCAGAGTCTGTTGGTGAGCATATCCGGTGCTCACAGGAGACAACTTTTTTAGGAAAGGCAGGGCAGGTCCTCCGGGTTATGGGGGGCTGCTGGCTACAGGACACACCAGGATTCCGCTGGAGTAGGTTGAGGTCAGTACAGGCCGGTAGGACTGGGGCCTAGTCAGTTGGTGTCCTCCTCTTCTTCCTTCAGCACAGCTGTTCGGTCCTTCTTCTTCATCTTTCTTCTTGTCTCCGGAGGCAAGGTGCAGGGGTGCCCTTAAATACTAAATTTAAGGGCATTTCAGGTAGGTTAAGGTTGAGACCAATGGGTCCCTTCCTTGGGCTGGGTATACCCCCTATTATGCCACCATCCAGTGGGACGGGGGTATAAGCCTAATTCCGGTTGGCTGGGCTACCCCATCTTCAAGATGGCAGGGACTGAGAGTTGTTCTTTGCCTCGCCTCCCCACCCGAGGGGTGGGTTTGGCAAAGATGGGCACACCTTTCCACCTATCTTGATTTTCCAACCAATTCTTCCACCCTAAGTGGGGGTCAGAACCGGTGGGGGTCAGTTGCTGGGAGCAGCAAATGGCTGGGTCAGCTCACAAAGGCGGCAAGCCTTTGAAGCTTCCCCTTCATGGACCCTGCCCATCCTGGGGCAAAAGGCTTGGCACCTCTGAACACAATGTGCTTTGTTTCAGGACCCGGAGTGCGGTAGGCTCTCGACCCATGGTCCAGACAAATATCTAGGGGTGGCAGCTGGCGAGCAGCCAGTCAGCCAGGACATTAGTGTTAAGTTGTTTTTCAGGGGGCATCTCTAAGATGCCTTCCGAGTGCATTTTGCAATAAATCCCACACTGGCATCAGTGTGGGATTAATGTGTCGAGAATTTGATATCAAACTTCCCAGTTTTCAGTAAAGCCATTGTGGTGCTGTGGAGTTCGTAATGAGAAACTCCCAGACCATATACTCTTTATGGCTTTACTGCACTTACAGTGTCTAAGAATGGACTTAGACACTGTAGGGGTATAGGACTCATACAGCTGTACCCTCACCAGTGGTATAGTGCACCCAGCTAGAAGGGTGGCTTATCAATGCCATAGGCAGTGGATTGTAGGCATGGCACACAGGGGTGTGTGCCATGTAGACTCTTCACTTTGCTCTGCACCAAAACACGCACCCTGCAATGGCAGTGTGTGTGTCCGGGTACAAGGCTTCTCAGGATGGCACAATATGTGATGCAGTCCTTAGAGGTCTTTCCTGGTCACAGGGCCTTTGGTACCCATGGTACCTTTCATAAGGAACTTACATGTGGCCCAAGAGTTGCCAATTGGGTGGGCAGCAGTACAGTTTTAGGGAAAGAACATAGGCCCTGGGTACCTGGTTGGCAGAAACCCAGGACAAACTTAGTCAAAGAGCATCAACATCAGGCAAAAAGTGGGGGGCAACCATGCAAAAAAGAGCACTTTCCTACATGCACCTATTTTTCTCCAACCCAGCTGTGTTTCACAGCCTAGTGTGGAAACGGCACAGACTCCCTGTGCCTGAGCGAGCGTCAAACCCGCCCACTCAGGCCAGTCATGGCACTGCTCCCATGATTGGTAATAACATGAGACCAGTGTCTGGATTGGATGGGGGAGTCTTTGATGGTGTGCCATGGACTGCCAAGAGCAGGAGAGGAGAGGAGCATCGAAGCGACAGGTGGCCGGCAGCACCAGGTAAGTCTTTTATTTGTATTTCTTATTAATCCCGCATACCGCCACTGTACATTGGCAGCAGCTGCAACTGTAATTGGTGCCTCTTGATTCTTATTAGGTGCAATTCTTATTTAGCCACTATAAAAATATTTTACCCTCGCGGCTATGTAGTGCGCTTTAAATTAAATGATTGATTGATTGATACATTTGAATGCTGTTATGGTATCAAGGTGGTAGCGATGGCCAGTTGATGTGAAAAGGAAAGTCTTGTCAGGCTCTCCAATTTACTCCCCTTAGATTGCATGGCTCTTTAAGCTGATAATCGGTGAAAATTGCAATCTCTTTGTAACAAGTATAAGTTAGTAGTGACAGTCAGGGGTTTTGTTATCAGATTTATAACTGCAGGACTATGTTAAATGGTTTTCTTTGCTCTGATCCACTGTGTGACTTCTAGCACAACATTCATGGGTGACCTGAGTCTTAGGCACATGGCCTGTGACCCTCAGGGTAGAGACCAGCTCTTCTCCTTAAGCGTAGATATGAATAAAGCCCACCCTCCTGCCCCAGCTTCCTGCCCAGAAGTTCAAAGAGACATATAGGGATGTCGAAAGAGCCTCAACAAGTACGCAAGAATGTCCTAGTGCTGTGAAGACGCGCCTCGGGCACCTGTACTCACTAATTTGATCCCAATACCCAGCCTTCCCAGTGTTGTCTAAAGGATTTTTGGGGCTCTGGGCAAGAGATATTCTTTGACATCCATGTGCAGAACAAATTTGTAATTCTATTTCCCTTTTTCAGCTAATTCCAGCCTGCACGAATCCAAAAATCCTTTCAGGAGTGGCGGTAAATGAAAAACAATTGAACTTGCCAGGGGCCTCAAAAGTCCTTTAGATGACATTGGGCAAAGAGAGACAGAGGCAGAGGTAGGCAAAGTGGAGGGCGGTTGACACACAGAAATAGACAGCGAGAGAGAAAGTTCACTTTCCCAGGGGCCCTTTAGAAGGTGTGTCCCTAGGCAATTGCAGTCTTTGCGCATGCCTTAAAACCTCCTATGAGCGGAATATGTAGACACTCACAGTCGATCTGGGGAGATTGTGACACTCCGCCCCACATTGCTAGGGGTTGGGCCATGTTTTACATAGGGAGAGATATTCTTGCAGTGGAGAAAACCTTTTCCTACATTTTCAAAAAATAGAGCTGTTCCCTTGCTTTTCCACCATGGGAAGCACTGCCCTACCGTCGAAATGTGTATGCATTTCCAGAGTGGAAAATTACGTACAAAATGTCTGTGAATACCCACACACTTACAAGTTTGAATCCCGGGTTGTCAACACATGGATTGAAAACTGGTAGCCCTTTTCCATCTGGGCTTTGGTGCCGGCAGGTGTTATCAAAGCAGAGACTCGCCAGAACCTTTTCTGTGTCCCAAGTGGGAGCTTAGAGAGGGAGGCAGCTCCAAAACACTGGGCTGGAAAGTCTGTGCCGTCTGCATTTAGGCACGCAATATGAAAATAAAATATACTTTCTTATCCCATCTCCCTCCAGTCAAGAACCGTGGCAACGAGCCAGAACAGTGTATTATTTATCACACGCATGCTCTTCTCAAACTCTGTCAATGAATCACAGGATTTCCAAAACCTTTCCATCATATTATTTTAGGGAAGTCATTTTTCGCTTCTCAGGAACCAAACCATAGTCTATCTTCTTTACCACAGCGAATGGAAATAAGTGACTTTGAAGTGTTTTCCACATAATTATGAATTCGCTGCCACATAATATATATATCATCTGATATATAATCTGCAGGTTTCAACAACAACCAACAATTCTAGCTCAAATGGATGAAAATGTACTAGAAATGCAGCAACACGTGTCGCCGTTCTGTGGGATGCCCTTCGAAAAGATTGACAGGCCACCTTTCTATCGCTTAGTCCTGTATTAGGGTGTCAAAGTGGTACAAATGAGTTTAAACTTTTGCTTAGAATATATGTGCGTAAAAATGCTAAAATCATAAGATAATGCTATTGCTAACACCAAATGTACCGCGGAACGAAGCATCATTTGTCTTTCTTTCTGCATAATTTTGGGAAACCAGCCATATAATTTGGTCCTCCACTGCCGCATAATTCCATCGGTCCTGCTCATTACACAGAGCGCACAATGGTGACTGAGAAACTCCTGCCTTTAGCATTGGATTTATTATCAAAAACCAATCTATTCCAGAAAACTAATGACCCAAAGGCATAGAAGCTAAGAACAAGCCCCAGAGATATATCCAGAATCCTGAAATTTGAAGAGATTTTACCAGTCTCTAAAACTGAACAAAAACACCTGGCGCTGAAGTTTACCAACTGCCTGAGCAGGCTCCTCATGAAGGGACATCACCAGTGACATCACTCTACCAACCGTGGGGTCCACACATCAACGCACGTGAGCACCTTATAGTCTTCTAAAATTACCACCTTTCAGTTTCTCCCAAAGATTATGAGGTATCATTGAGTTTTATTCTTAAATACCTGCTTGGTCTGGCTAATGTACTGCACCGCACCACCACTTTTCCTCAGCAAGAGAACATTGAAACCCTCAGTGACCACATGGAGTAAAGTATCTTCCCTTCCCCTTTCCCCCTGTCCCTTCCCCGTACCTTCCCTTCCAAAACCTTCCCCTCCCCTCCCCGTCCCTTCACTTCCCTACTCCAGAGCTCTCCGACGAAAGCAAAATGGCTTGGGTTTGATACAATAGAGTCTCATACGGCCATTTTGTTGTTGGACGTCAGCGCGCGCTTGACATCACGTGGCTCGATGTCACCGATGCTCCCTGCATCAAAATGGCAGGAATCTCTGTAACCGGGTCGTATGACTGGGGCATCAGCTCGAGTTCTCCAACTGGGGCTGCTGCCAAATTCCCAGATCTGCGTGGAGAGTTTCTGCATCAATGGCGGGCTCAAACCTGTCTGGGGCGAGGGGTGGAAGCACCACAGCTGGGTAACTGGAGACTCTTCATCGCGGATAAGACTCAGTGCAGTTGCGGTGCAGCTGCCAGGGTTTTTACCATCCAGAGGGGCCTGGCATAGTCTGGACACCAAAGGGTGAACGTCGCCTCTGCTGCGTGCCGTTGAAGCACGCCTCGGGCATGGCGTGCCACCATCACTGGAACTGACCCAGCACTGAATTCCTGGCACGCTCATTGGTTCTCGAAGTTGTAAGGCCCACGTTTGAGTCTTAATTATAGACATCACATTTTTATAGTCACCATTATTATGACACACACCTGTGAGTTACTGTTTGCAGGCATTTAAACAATAGCTGTTATTTTTAATGCTCTCTCAAAAATACCCCAATATATTGGAATGGCATCGCTCACACTTTTTTAGCGGTCACACAGCTCACTGAAATATCTTAGACCCTGTCACAGAAAGCAGCTACACTACCCATCGAGGTGATTTCTCTTCAAGTGAATGGAATCTAGTTCATTTTCAGAAGCTGGTCAGTAGCGAATCAAGGCACCAAAGTCTCAGGTGTTTGGAAGCTTCTGGGCAGGAAAGCCTCATTTGTCTGGAAGCTTCCGGGCAGGAAAGCCTCAGGTGTGTAGAAGGCTCTGGTCAGGAAAGCCTCAGGTGTATGGTGACTAATGGACAGGAAAGCCTCATGTGTGTGGAAGCAACTGGGCAGGAAAGCCCCAGGTGTATGGGAACTGATGGGTGGGAAAGTCTCAAATGTGTGGAAGCTTCTGGGCAGGAAAGTCTCTGGTGTGTGGAAGCTTCCGGGCAGGAAAGCCTTACATGCCTGGAAGCTTCTGGGCAGGAAAGTCTCAGGTGACAGGAAACTAATAGGCAGGAAAGCCTCAAATGTGTGGAACCTTCCGGGCAGGAACGCTTCAGGTGTTTGCAAGCTTCTGGGCAGGATAGCCTCAGGTGCGTGGAAGCTTCTGGCAGGAAAGCCTCAGGTGTGTGGAGGCTTCCAGGCAGGAAAGCCCCAGGTGTGTGGAAGCTTCTGGGCAGGAAAACCTCAAGTGTATGGAAACTAATGGGCAGGAAATCCTCAAATGTGTGGAAACTTCCGGGTAGGAACGCCTCAGGTCTGTGAAAGTTTCCGGGCAGGAAAGCCTCAGGTGTGTGGAAGTTTCCGGGCAGGAAAGCCTCAGGTGTGTAGAAGATTCTGGGCAGGAAAGCCTTAGGTGTGTGGAAGCTTCTGGGCAGGAAAACCTCAAGTGTATGGAAACGAATGGGCAGGAAAGCCTCAAATGTGTGGAAACTTCCGGGCAGGAACGCCTCAGGTGTGTAGAAGATTCTGGGCAGGAAAGCCTTAGGTGTGTGGAAGTTTCCGGGCAGGAAAGCCTCAGGTGTGTAGAAGATTCTGGGCAGGAAAGCCTTAGGTGTGTGGAAGCTTCTGGGCAGGAAAACCTCAAGTGTATGGAAACTAATGGGCAGGAAAGCCTCAGTTATGAGGAAGTTTCCGGGCAGGAAAGCCTCAGGTGTGTAGAGGATTCTTGACAGGAAAGGCTCAGGTGTGTGGAAGCTTCCCGGCGCGGAGAGCCTGAGTGAGGTCATCACCTTGGCGATGCTCCGGCCGCCTTTAGTCAGTGTGACAATTGCATGTAACCCAGACTGTAACCACGGCATGGATCATTCACGGCTACTCAATTTGGGTAAATGCGTTCATGGTGTCTGATCCGATAGCACAAGGCTGTCTTCGAGCAGAAGAGTTATGAGCACGCCAAGTAGCAGCTGTCCTGCTTCTGCAACGAGTCCTTGAAGGACCACTCTCCTGGGACCCGATTGTCAGGGTCCAGCATTCGGCTGAGATGAATAGCTGCGTATTAGATAAAACCCGACACCGAGGTGTTCGGAATTTATCAGGTGTAATATTTAGCACCTATTCTGAGTTTTGCCCTGAAAATGGAGCATAAATACGATGTTTTGGTGCTTACCACGCCGAAATCCACATGCTCTGGAATCTTTCGGATTTTTTCACTCTTTAAATTCTGGCAAATTTGACCTGCTGAAATTGAAGATGTGTGGACTTTATCTTACCCGATAATTTAAAAGGCAACTTATAATCACGACTTTGGTTTGTAAATGAAACAAGCGACCAGGACCATAGCTTTAAGTGGGCCGGATCTCACCACTGCTGAGCACCGGCAATTCTTTTAAAGGGGGCCTCAAAACGGGTCTCTATCGGGCTCTGTTTTGTGTCCTGGCACAGGCGGTCCGTTTTTTTCTGGACTGCAGTGACAGTGGCACATCGATGTGTGCGTGCTCACACTGCTGTCTTCTCACTAGTGGAAAAGTTACGATGTGACGTCATGCCAGGTGAGCTTTGTAGGGGGAAGGGAAATCCTTTATAGAGTCATTTTCTCTCTGGATTTTCCTTCTCTTTTTGAAACTCAAGAGCAGCAACATTGTCGTGGTGTCACCAGGGCTTTAAGTGGAAGCTTTTTCAATACTATATACAACCCATAGTTGCTGCTTATTTATCTTATGCAACTAACAACCACTGACAAAGCCAATAGCCCTGACTTGTTGTAGGTATGGTGTTACTTGTTGTATCATATATCTGGATGCAATTACAGAAACCGCAAAATACAAGTTGGGCAGCTCACTATGCTAAGCACAGATTTTTAGCTTACGTGTTTTTAAGCCATGCCCCTTTGAGAGACCCTCCCTCCCCCTAGTTTTTTTTCATCCCACTTAAAGCCTTGACCAGGACGCTGCCTTCACAGAACATCACTGGGTAGAAAGGTGAGCTGATGCGATGCCCAGGTGCTTTCAGCACCTGCTGCATGCCCGAAGAGCGAAATAATAATATTAATATACAGAATTTGTTAGTCACCTAATGCAAAGTACAAATTAAATATGTCTTGGCGCCACTGAATATTGGATGTTCACTTTCACAAAAACGAATTTTGTCGAGTGCACTGCATCCCCAAATGCGATGCAGTGCGCGCAACGAAATTTGTTTTATTTATTTAAATGTTTACTTACCTGTAAAAGTCCATAATCCATACATTACTACCCCCCACCCTGCCCCTCCCTCCCCCACGTCACCGCCCTGCAGGTACTCCCACTGCCGGCCGTGGCTGAACATCACATATTTACGCCATTTGCAGCAAAAATGATAGCTCTGAAGCGCAGGAACAACTCAAATAACCAGAATGGAAGAGTTTGTTGTTTATGGCAATTGTGTTTTTTGTGCGATGTTTTTAAAGTGAAATGCATTCTCATATCAAAAATTGTCATTAGGCCACATTTTGCTCAATATGATGGGCATGTAGGTTGTACGATACACATGTCCCATAGGGCCCTACGCTTTGTTTTCATTTGAGTCATAGCTTCTAGTGCCCCATAGGTTCATATGATGTTTTCGTACCTGGGTCCAAAAAACACCAGCCTTTTGGAGGGCTGTGATAACATTGGCTTTGGTGGTGCAAAGGTCCGCAGCTTTGGTGGCGCAAAGGTCCGCAGTAAGTTGCGAATATACGACGTTACATCGCGGTGTTTACACCGCGATACCTTTACAACGCAGGCATTACAACGTGTTGTTACAATGAAAAAAAGGTGACAGTTTACACGGAGCGCACAGCGTGTGTAAGTAAATTAAATTAACAAGTACGGAAGGTGCTCAAAGTGAACAAGAGTCTGTCACCAAGACTCTCATGAATAGCCAATAGGTGGCTAACAACCAGTACATAGAATTCAACAAGCACTCAATTATCCAGTCCACTTTCAAATAGTAAAATAAATGAGTTTCTTCAGATTTCTTCTTTTATTCCGTCATCCAATTGAAAGGAAATTATTGATACAGCAATACAGCCAACACATGTTTCGTCTAGTCTGTGTTTGACATATAGACTTCTTCAGGGCTGCAAGTAATTACAATAACCTACGTTTAGGTTTGTATTACCAACCAATAGTACATCTCCAAAAAATTATAACAATAACATAGGCCAATAATTACTTCTCAAAGTTACCGAACAGTGTAACACAGAAAAGCGTAAAGCTAAAGGAAGTCCCAAATACCAAGCGTGAAAAGTTGCATCACCCAAGCGTGACAGAACAACTCGCCAGGTTGGCAGTCCACAGTGTGAAACCCAATGTAAAACAGAATCAATCACGGTAAATAGATAAGTAACAACGGAGTAAAATCATACCCCAAATAGGAATATATTAAGTATTCCTCAAGCCTCGGTATAATCACGTCTTCTATTCTGTCTGAAAAATTGAAGTACCCTAATCACAAGCCATTCGCAAGGGATCAATGATGAATAAAAGCACAAAAGACCAACATAAGTAAAACTCACCCACAACCAATGGTATATATATCTCTTGTAGAACGTCTTATTATTATCATCATCACATATGTGAAGAAAGGGTAGTAACCTCAAACCACACAGAATTCAGGCAACAGCTGCAAGTAAAACGTAACAGAAAGTAACTTGCATCATTCACTGGTGATAACAGCAGAACATATTTAAATAAACACTGTAAGTCGTCCCCTTACCTATCTGTATGCCTATTTGATAAGTCCATCAGTAATCATCCGCTGAAAAAGGTACCTGCCAAAATATAAGTCAAAAGCTCTATAAGTCCAACTAAGATTTCCAAATGCAGTGATTGAGTAAAAGTAAGCCTATAAGCTATGATAGTAGGTAACCATTCACCTCATATCAGAAGTCTCCGAGAGTATCCGACGTTCCGTATTTCCGCGTGCTACGCGGGCGCCATCTTGTACCACGAATTTGAATACTACTTAGGTAATGAAAGATGAGGATTATGGTTATCTTGTCCTTATTTTCTGATATCTTTAAAATGAGATTCATTTGATCTGTGAGTGAACTATACTGATCTACTTATGTTTACTCTATGTTATGTTTTATCATTTTTTTTTTTACTCCCTATTTACTATCTCCTCATGCTAATCTTTCCTGGACCTTGGTTTTAGGTGCATTACATTTACCCAGTAATGAGCCATTCAAATAAGGGTAATATGACTTACACCTATCTGTCTGACAGTAGCGTTGATTTGTGGACAGTGATAATATGATGATATCATACTGAATATAGAAAGGAATATAACATTTGATAGTGGAGATGACTTAGTACACATATGGGTACTTATTTACCTTAGTATCATTTATGTCTACATGGATTACGAACTGTTTAGCGATATTAGCTGGTATTGCTACTTTCATTTGCAGTGTGGAGAGTGTTAACTTACTAGGTAATCTAGTTTGTTGAGACACGCTAGTGATGGTTCATACTATCATATTATATCATGCTCTTATTACTTTCAGCCATTACAAGATGGCGCTCGCTTAATTCACGGAAATTCTGAATGTGGTTCACTTTGGATATGAGGTGACTTGCTACTCGTAATTATAGCTTACAAGCTTATTTATTATTTTTATATAACAGTGAATTTATACGTGCAATTATCCTAATGTGGCCATTGTGTTATAGATTTAATTTAAAGTTTCAAGTTTACGCTATAACGTTATTTTAGACGATAGCACCGTTCCAAGATGGCGCATGCTCTTAGTTACTATTTAAAGCCATTACAAGATGGCGCCCGCGTAGCACGCGGAAATACGGAACGTCGGATACTCTCGGAGACTTCTGATATGAGGTGAATGGTTACCTACTATCATAGCTTATAGGCTTACTTTTACTCAATCACTGCATTTGGAAATCTTAGTTGGACTTATAGAGCTTTTGACTTATATTTTGGCAGGTACCTTTTTCAGCGGATGATTACTGATGGACTTATCAAATAGGCATACAGATAGGTAAGGGGACGACTTACAGTGTTTATTTAAATTTGTTCTGCTGTTATCACCAGTGAATGGTGCAAGTTACTTTCTGTTACGTTTTACTTGCAGCTGTTGCCTGAATTCTGTGAGGTTTGAGGTTACTACCCTTTCTTCACATATGTGATGATGATAATAATAAGACGTGCTACAAGAGATATATATACCATTGGTTGTGGGTGAGTTTTACTTATGTTGGTCTTTTGTGCTTTTATTCATCATTGATCCCTTGCGAATGGCTTGTGATTAGGGTACTTCAATTTTTCAGACAGAATAGAAGACGTGATTATACAGAGGCTTGAGGAATACTTAATATATTCCTATTTGGGGTATGATTTTACTCCGTTGTTACTTATCTATTTACCGTGATTGATTCTGTTTTACATTGGGTTTCACACTTTGGACTGCCAACCTGGCGAGTTGTTCTGTCACGCTTGGGTGATGCAACTTTTCACGCTTGGTATTTGGAACTTCCTTTAGCTTTACGCTTTTCTGTGTTACACTGTTCGGTAACTTTGAGAAGTAATTATTGGCCTATGTTATTGTTATAATTTTTTGGAGATGTACTATTGGTTGGTAATACAAACCTAAACTTAGTTTATTGTAATTACTTGCAGCCCTGAAGAAGTCTATATGTCAAACACAGACTAGACCAAACACGTGTTGGCTGTATTGCTGTATCAAGAATTTCCTTTCAATTGGATTACGGAATAAAAGAAGAAATCTGAAGAAACTCATTTATTTTACTATTTGAAAGTGGACTGGATAATTGAGTGCTTGGTGAATTCTATGTACGCGTTGTTACAATGACTTGCACTGGATGGCGCTGCATTTAGGAATAGTATGATTTACTATTCCAACTCCAGTCTACATACAGTAGGGAAGGTGTTGGATGTATTCCTTACGTTAGAGCACCATCCAGCGCAAGTCATTGTAATAATTTGCGTTGTAATACCCGCATTGTAAAGGTATTGCGGTGTAAACACCGCGATGTAACCGATGTTTCCCCGTATGTCGCGCTCAACCTATTGCCTCTGAAAGGCCATATTTGCTTCTCGTTTTGCCAAATTGGTGGTATCTTCAGGCTCTTTCCAGGATACAATGGAAACAACCCCCTCTCACACCATACACACAGTGTTGATAAAGGGGCTAGCTATGGCCAGGTCTCGGCTTCTTCTATATGCCGTTGTCTACTCAACGACAGACCCAGGAAGGGGTACAAGTCTACATCGATGCTGGACGCTGCCTGGCTCTAAGGATGCTGCTCTCCCTATCTATGGCATCTGAAATATTCTCAGGAGTTATGATCAATTGTTCACCTCATTGTTTCGGTCACTGCGGTCAGGACAACACCACACTCCATGGTGTGCGTGATTGTTGGTTCCTGGTGCCCTGGAATGTGTCTCCTTTAGGAAAAGTCCAGGGCAGGCAGCAGGAGAATTCTAGCAGGTTACTGGTGATCCCAGTGAGTTATTATACAGGATCAAAGCATATTATTAGGATTCCTCCTTTGGGTCGCTTATGTTTGATTGCCAAGCCCAGCCCTGATCTCCAGTCCTTCTATTCCTGACTTGCTCCACTGAGTCGTGGCTCTGTGTCCTTCGCTGTCCCCTCCTGCCCCTTCCCTCTGCATCGTGGTCCACTCCTGTGCCTCCCACTCACCGCTATTTCTCAGTTTCCCACTGGGTTCCTTTCTTCTGACCCAGCTGTCATGATCACTCCACCTACTCATTGATGTCCGTCTTCCTCCCTGCTCCCCATGTCACTGTCTCTTAACAACATCACCTAACTCTGTGTCTCTACCTGGCAAGGTTCCTTGTCTAGTCAAACCAAGCAGGGGCGTAAGGGAGGCCCCGCAGCCCCTGCGGGGCCCACATCGTTCACCCCAAAGGGCTCCCCTTTGCGCTAGCCAGCTGCAAACAAATAAAACACTCAGAAGTAGCAAGACAGAGAATAGGTATTGGGTTACCCCCTCACCTGGCCTTGCAGGGGGGCCTGAGGTTTTGTTATGCTACTGAAGCCAAGCCTTTGTTGGATGTGGCTTAGCGGGGTGTTGAGCAGATCTATTTGTGGCATCAAATCTGTGTCTTCCATCCAAATTTTCTATCCAGGCTGAATCCCAGCAAGAAACCATAATTGGCCTTTGTACGCCAAGGCCCTCGACTCGTCCTCCACATGTGTCCACCCGGCACTGAGTTCCCTTAGATCTGTTGATTCATCTTAATAGCACTATACAATCCCAATGGAGTCTTACATTTGACCTTGCCAGAGCTCACCTCCCGGAAGGTCATGAAACACAATTTCAGCTTTTATACAGCTAAATGGATCCCCTCAATGGCATCAGGTTTGTTTAAAACATTCCAAATCACATTCTCTGAGAATAATTGACAACATTCTTAGGTTTAACGGGTAATCTAGGCCCAATCTTTGTAGCTACATTTAAGGCGAGCCATCTTGTTTATTAGTTTATTAACTGAGCCCTCTAGCTTTAGAAACCTGCAATTAGGTGATGGGCAATTATCAAATGATAATGCCCTCTAGAAAGTAAATTATTACAATGTTGTTGACAACTTTTCCTTGGTGGTAAATCAGCCTTTAGCAAGGATCAGGAGCCTCTAGCAGGGCAGCCATTTTTCCACTTCTTTGCCAGGCATCTGGTATCACTCAAGGAATGGCCTCGGACTATACAAGAAGCACTTTTCTCTGGAAACACACGGTTGTTGGTCGTCAACATACTTTTTTTCAATTTTCTCTGGTTTGATCTGTTTCCGGCCGCTTCTCATGGAACTGGAGACGTGTAATTTGAAGTTTCGCCAGCCCTTACATCTCGATTCACTGGGTCAAACATGGTGCCCCGGGATGCATCGCACATGCCTGAAATGTCATCCAAGTCGATGTCAAAGGGGGGTAGCGGTTGGGCGTTGGAGGAGATGCATGCTTTAGATTTCTTTCTGGAGGAATCAATTTCATGGTGAATAAATTAGAGCCCACAGGGACGGCAGTGTATATGAAACCTGGAGAGGGTGGTGAGGACAATTCACGTAATTTGCTTTTGCATAATTAAGAGAAATTTCTGAAAAATTACGCCAAATAATTGGTAACTGTGTGAAATGCAGAAGAGGCATTTGGCATTGTATTTCAGCACAAAATGCGTGCTCACTTTCAATTTGAATGCAAGGATACGTTTTGCGCCAAAATAGTTTAAAAACAAAAAAAAAGAAATTACACAATATTCCGTTGTTTGCGTTCTTCTAGAACATTCACAATACATTTTTGGTGTGAAATTACATAGTATGGCACAATGGTGTAATTTCTGGAATTTCCTGTAACAAGAGTAATATAAAATTACCAAAATTATGCTAATTACGTTGGCGTAATACAAATGCTGCCAAAGTCTAATTGAGAGTTCCAGGGAATTATTGACCAAAATAAGAAGCATTTTTATACATGCTAACATTTCAGGTTTAGATGTGATACTTCCAATTTGTAAATATAAAAAGTGCGATATTTTAGGGGCCAATTACAATGACGGTGAGACTACCACCGACAACCTCTCGGTGGCAGTCTCCCTGCCTTTGAGTGCATGTTTTCCGTCTGCCATTTAATAATGGCAGTCGAAAGATGGCGGCCGGAAAGCCCGACCACAACGCCCGGCGGTGCGTCGGAGCCAGCCAAAATCCCTACAATGGTGGCGGTGCCTGTCAGGCACCGCCCTAGGGATTATGATGTCCCTCCCCGCCAGCCGTTTCATGGTGATGTGCCTGCTGCGAAAAGGCTGGCGGAAAGAGATATTGAGGACCCAAAGTGGGCCCCCCTTCCCACTGGCCCTTGGATGTGGGTGTTGGGGGGCACCTATGGGCCCCCCCACATATCTGTGCACCATGTGGCAGGCACCGCATGGTGCCTGCCACGTAGTGCAAGGATATGTTTCCTGTCCATTCTTTGTACTGCAGTTTTATGATGCTGCAGCACGCTGCACCCACCGCAATACAAAAGATAGACAGTGCGACCACCTTGGAGGCAAACTTTTAAAACATTGACAGGAACCGCAGAGACGATGGTTCCTACCAGTGTTAAGAGTTTTCAGCTGGGCCGGTAGACATCTCTAAGTTCGGAGTATAGTTACTCCATCGATCTGGCACGGTAAATAACATACTCCAATCTCTAAATCAAGCCCTAATTGTACGAAAGAAATTGGTGTCGTTTTTTATTTGCAAATTTGTGTAATGTGGCACACTTTACATTGCAAAGTATTCAAAAAAGTGGTAGAAGGACTGCTTGAATTAATTTTAGCCACTGGTAATTGCTTGGGCCACTTCCCAATCCTTCGTTATTTTGCTCACCATGCCACCTCAGTTTGGACCCAGCCATATACAAATCAGTCTTGACCCTGTTCCTGTGGGAACAGTCCTGTTCAAACTGCCAAGACAGGTCCTCCCTGAACTGGAACACAAGCAACACACTACAAAGAAAACTCAGTGGCGACCGGTTAATGTATCACCACTGGGAAGTTATAGCTGGGTCAGCATTTCTATAGATAATGCACTTTTTGTTTTGCTAATAACTTTGGCGCCATTTGAAGAATCTTCATGACATTTTCCAAAATCGTGCTATTTTCTGTCTAGTTTGTGCATGGAAAGTTTTAGGGTGATACGTCAAGCAAGGGCGAGAAAAAGGGGAGTCTCAAAATGAAAAATCCCTTTGCATTATTCAAAGGCTTTTTTGGTGCGCAATATCTCAAAACATGCGCAACAGATATGTGCTTTTTGTAAATTGGTGTAATTCTGTTCAGTGTTTGTTAAAAAAATTAGGGATCAAAAATCTATGTATAACTGGATGGTTGGGTTCAATGGACTTTCACAAGAGTCTCTTGAACCCAATAAAAAAATAGTGTTCTAATTGGCACGGAGGATTTTATTTCTTCAGCCAACTCGCTCCCATGGTAGTAAAGCTCATGTGGAAGTGAGCACTCCATTTGGCACCAGATGGGAGCAGTGTTGGCTCCCAGAGTACCCAGGATGGGTGCATGCATGGAGCTAGCAGGGACACGGGTGCCCTTGAGCTCCCATCATAGCCATCAGCATAGTGTGCTTTGGGTGCCCAGGGAGGGCACCAGGGCTCCCACTTAAGGGCCGAGGTATGGGATTCCAAGGGCCATAAAGGCTTGGGAAGGGAGTATGAGCACCCCTCCCCCTGGGACCCATAGTGGCTTGGGGAGGGGGACCATGCCGCCCCTCCCCTTAATTTAAAAATAAGGCCCTGGGGGATGGGGTCCCCAGGGCCATTATTGGCTCAGGGTGGGACCCACACTCCCCCACCCTTTCAAAAAGAAGGGCGTCTGGTTAGGGTCCCCAGGCCCTAAAGGACCATGGAGGGTGCTGCACACCCTCCTCACCTAAAAAAGAAGAGTGGCTCTGGGGGATGGGGTACCCTGGGCATAATGCTTGGGGAAGGTGGACGCAATCTCCCTCCCCTCAATAATAATCAAAGGCCCCGGTAATGTGAAGAACTGGGTCTTTAGAACCCAGCGGTGCCAGGGGCACGCCCAAAGTCTTCGGATTCACCTGTCTTGGTAACAGAGACACGGAATACTTCTGGATGGCGTCAGAGATCAAATTTATTAGCTGCAGCTAGTAACAGTAATCCCAGCAATACAACACGGTGTACAACTCAGGAAACTGCTCAACTTTCGTAGAGCAAGACATCACTTTTTATCCACATTTTGCTCATTATAAAGGCACACCCACTGCGACAAACACTGACGAATGAAATACATTTTCCCACACATTATCACATCATAAAAGCTCGATTTACATTGTACCAACCCATAAGTTAAATATTAGGAATGTCCCAAATTTGATTTCCACAAGCCGGACAAAACCCATAATTGAAAGCACTACCCATGTAATGAAAAGTCGTAAGAAATGAAACAATTTCAGATGCTGAATAGGATAAGATATGTGCAAGAGAACTAAGGTTAACGGTATCCTGAACATTGATTGGCAATCTCAGACAACGATAAGCCAGGGAAATTGGCTTCGCAAAAGGTCAGCTTCAGGTGACGGGGTCAGCGTCCTACAGTTCACTCACAAGTCAGAAAAGGCCTAGTTAATAAGTGCATGAACAACGAAGCCCATGCAACTTTGTTCGTTCAGTTACCTCCACAGGCCTACGTGAGGGCAACACAAAATGGCGTCACAAACAACTCGAACAAAATGGAGTCCGATCCGAGAATCACAGAACCTCAGACCCTCCTTTTGAGATTACGTAGGCAATAACCTAAACTCATGTCAATCTGAATCCAGGTCTATATCTATTCTCATCAGGTCGCCAAGGTGTTGCTGTAAC
Source organism: Lissotriton vulgaris (assembly GCF_964263255.1). Lineage (NCBI taxonomy): Eukaryota > Metazoa > Chordata > Amphibia > Caudata > Salamandridae > Lissotriton > Lissotriton vulgaris. The sequence goes on from NC_141685.1 coordinate 920,082,531, forward strand.
ATAATCTTATTATCCTTTGCTTTTCTTGGGACAGGTCTTCTCACACACATCGTAGCACAGAGACTACAAATGGCGGGACCACACTGGATGCACAAACAACACGAGAAAAGGATAGCTAAAACCATACCAAGGAACATCAGAATCTTCCATCCCAATCTGGATAACAGTCCCCAGATCCATCCAGTCAATGACCAGTTCCCTTCGTCTACATGTATAGACTCAGTGGACTTATGTAACTTCAAGATGGCTTGGTACACTGTTGGGGCATTATTTGGTATGAAAACACAGCAACTAGACCCGATCAATTTACATAATTCACCTCTATCTGCAAGTATAATATCTAAAACCATACGGTTTTGTAACGTCATAAGACGATCCGCTTCAAGCTCAGCTGTAATATTGCTAAGGGCACCCGCAGTTTCATTTATAGTGGCCTCAACCACTCTAGTAAGCTGACGAATGTTCCTACTATTGGCCATAGGACCCCAAAAAGGCACGAAACTCTTAAAGAAGTCTCCAGCTTCTTGTGCGACAGTATCTTTCGCATCGATGACACCTCTACCATATCTTGTCTTATGGTAATTGAAAACAGCAGTGTATGTAGGGGGAAGCAAAGATGCCACATAACATGTACCTGAGAAATCAGGTGGCAACCATGTATATGCTCTGTCGTGACAAATAAAATATGTGCCTTTAGCTGGCACGAACGGTGGAGAATTCTGGGATGTATAGACATAGGTGTGAACACACACACTCCTACCAAGCTGAGCTCTCGGATTCTGACCATTACCTTGCAGACAAAGATGACCTCGGTGGGGTACAATCCAAATAGGGGGAGACATTTTTCATCTCTCCTTCTCTGTCAAACGTATGCTATATCCAGTCTTGTTCCAACCAACATATGCTCGTACCTCATCCTCAGGGATAGCATTATACGCATCGATATCTCTGATCATATCTACTATTCCCTGTATCAAGGCATTGTTACTAGCATTATCTTTGCTGGAACGTACAGGAGATGCTTCATTCGCATAAATAAACATTGCTTGGAGTGCCCACACTGACCCATTAGGCGAAAAAGGCAAAACCAAATATGGCATTCCCTTATCTGTCGTATGTGGCATAAGACCACATACCCAGCAATTCTTAGTATTTACTACTAGCTGATGCTGATGCAACAATTGTATAAATGAATTGTTAACAAATTCTGATCTTCGTGTCTGCTCATGTTCAGGCAACATATGAAACTTATGCGGAGAAACAGTAGAAAAAGAAAGAGTAGGTTGGGACGTAGATGCAAGCGTCTGTTGTGTAATATTGACAATCCAACCCACACAAACCAATATAATATTCAAAAGCATCAGGAAACACACTATTAAAAAACATTTGCTATGGACCAATGTACACATGTTCATTTTAGCATCAATTCTCTCAACACCTTTTTCAGTTCCAAAAGACTCCATCCTCTAATGTGCTGCTCACGGCTATTACCTTCTTCACTTAAGTGTGCGTCAAGATCGTACTAACGACCAAGAACCACAGACCTTTCGTCAATTCGCGGCTCACCACTTAAGGCTGTACCGCGACCCTGCAGCTGAGTCCGGATGGTGACTCGAAAAAGGAAAAAAAGAAAAATAGTCTTTTGTCTGAAAGGGTGTAACTCACAACAAAAATTCAAATTTTAATTTGTCCATTTATTTGTCCTTTCTCAAACTTCATTTGTCCTTTCTCAGTCTTAGGTTGTAGCGCTCTTTGCTAGGCACAGTTTGCTCTTGAAAGAGTATTTCTGGATCCGTTGTGTCCAATTTTAAATGTGGTGGCACAGCAGCTTGCAAAATTTCATCGTCCTCACGTTCCAACTGAGTCCATTCCAAATGTGAGTCACTAAAAGGTACGAACCTAGGAATTCTTTCACATTCAGAATCAGCTATACCTCCCGCACCCACTTGTCATACGGTAAGGTCGATGGAACCTTTTTACAATGGGTACCATGTACCCAATTCTTTTTACCGGCTACTCTAACTGCCATCCGAGTTGCTAGTAATACTAAACGCGGTCCAGTCCACCTTGGCTCCAAGTTCTTAGTTCGTTGAAAATTCTTGGTAAGCACATTCAGCCTGATTCATCATAGTGAAGTTTTGCGAGTCTGGAATAGCGATTAATAAGGAATCGCTATTCCAGACTCGCAAAACGGGATTCATGTAGGAATCGCAATATTTTTTGCGATTGCTACAGGTTCCTTATTTGCGATTTGCTAATTGCAAATAAGGAATAACTCCCCATTCATTCCTATGGGCCTAAAGGCCCGTAGGAATGAATGGGTAGTCATTCCTTATTTGTGATTAGCAATTAGCTAATCGCAAATGAGATTGCGATTTCAAGGGTGCAGGGGTGTCCAAAGGACACCCTGTAACACCCCTGAAATGTAAATTCACACAGATGTTACACACACACATGTCCAAAGGACATGTGTGTGTAACATGCAACTTAGAAAAATGCATTTAAATGCATTTATCTAAGTTTTCGCTATTTACCACGAAGTTTGACCTCGCGGTAAATAGCGGCCCAAAATTGCGAATTCGCAATTTTTACATGTAACATGAATAGCATTTAAGGAATCTCTAATAGAGATTCCTTAAATGCTAATCCTCGCAAATTTGCGAATTCTTTATTAGCGAATTTTGCATTTGGGATGATGAATCCCAAATGCAAAAATTGCACTCGCAAAGGGCCAGATTCTGAGAATCTGGCCCTTTGCGAGCGCAATTTCGGTTGATGAATCAGGCTGATAGTCACCAGGTTGAATTGTGTGGCCTGGTTCCGCAGTCGCTGTCGGTAAACTGTCATAGACCTGTTGGTGGAGAACACGTAATTTAGCAGGGGTGATTCGCAGCATGAAATTTCTGATTGATACCCAAACCCGTACACACTTTCTTCATGATCTGGCCCACGAATTCACTCCCATTGTCACTCCATACCATTCTCGGCAAACCATACCTAGGGAAATACTCTTTGAGCAAAACCTTGGCTGTAGACAAGGCAGTATTATCCTTTAGGGGGTAGGCCTCTATCCATCTTGAAAAGGCACAAACAACCACAAGGACATACTTCAAATTGTTGCATCTCTCCATATGAATGTAATCTAGCTGTATCACTTCAAACGGATACATTGGAGGAGCAAAATGGCCAGCTGGAGTTGGAGTTCCCTTTCCAGGATTATACATCAGACAAATCATACAATGCTTCACCACATTCTCAGCACATTTAGGAATTCCAGCATTCTGCCATACTGGAGCCAACAACTTGCATATCCCTTTCAAACTAATGTGAGCCATTCCATGAGCCATAGTAACCACTGGGAGCACATACACATCAGGCAACAACCATCGCCTGTGCTCCGACAACTCAACCCAACAACCTGTCGAATCCAACATACCCGTAGTTTCTCTCCACACACTCACTTCTTTTTCTGTAGCCTCAGCTTGGATCAACTTCACACTTTCTATTGTGTCTTCACACATTCCACCAGCCATAACCCAATTAGCAGGGCCTGCAACATACATTCGACTCGTCATATCTTTCGCTGTTTCTTTTGCAACTTCATCCGCAAACACATTCCCTCGACCCACATCATCCACAACCTTTCTATGCGCACTACACTTCACAATCGCAATCTGTTTTGGCAAAGTAAGTGATTCAAGAAGTTCATACACTAATTGCCCATGCTGAATTTTCGTACCATGGGAAGTACGAAATCCTCTCTCTCTCCACAAGCGGCCAAAGCTATGAGCCACACCAAACGCATACTGACTGTCAGTATAAACATTAACTCACTTTCCTTCTGATAACACACATGCTCTAGTCAATGCTATCAATTCTGCTGCTTGCGCTGAATTCTGTGCTATACGTGCTTGTTTCAACAACTGTATGTAAAGTTGTGACAGCATATGCTGCAGTCGACTCTCCATTCGAAAGCTTAAAACACGAACCATCTACCCATAGCGTACCATCACCATTCGGAAGAGGAGTATCTTTTAAATCGACTCTAGCCTTTGTTTCCTCCTCTGTCCGGAGAAAACAATCATACTGTTCCTGAACATCTGTCTCTACAGAAATCGGCAACAATGTAGCTGGATTCAATGTGTTGCACCGCTTTATGTGTACATGGCTAGCCAAAAGCATCAACTCATAACCTGACAAACGTGCACTTGTAAGATGCTGAGTCTTTGTCCTATTCAATAAGGTATCCACTGCATGTGGGACCATCACAATCAACTTATTATCCAATACCAAACCAGCAGACTGTTGGATAGAAACAGCCGCTGCCGCTGTAGCTCTCAGACAACTTGGCAACGCCCTAGCTACTGGATCTAACGTAGCTGAAAAATACGCACATGGGCGCTGCTTGTCTCCATATTGTTGTGTCAACACTGACAATGCCCAACCTTCTCTCTCATGTACATAAATTGTAAAAGGTTTACTGTAGTCCGGGGTACCCAACACCGGAGCAGAACACAATGCATCACGCAATTCAGAAAAACTTTTCTGACATTCGTCATACCAAGGGAGAGGATACGGAGTATCTTTAAGAGTCAGCGCCAACAGAGGTCTTTGGTAATAAAGAAAAATTTGGAATACACTAGTCTACAATACGAGGTGATACCTAAGAAGGCACGCACCTCTCTCTGTGTGCATGGCACAGTCATTTGGGCAATCGCTTGAATTCGTTCTGGAGTCAATCTCCTTCCCTCCTTCGACAAGAGATGACCTAAGTAGGTCACTTCTTGGCGGCAATACTGTAACTTTGAGGGTGACACTTTATGATGAAGGTTAGACAAATGTCGTAACAAAGAAAGAGTAGCTTTTTTACAAATCTCTTCGTCATCAGCAGCGACCAACAAATCATCAACATACTGGATAAGAGTAGCACTAGAAGGTAACACAAAATTGTCAAGCTGAGTTTTCAACGCCTGACTATAGATGGAGGGACTTTCAAAATAACCTTGAGGAGCGTGTTTAAACCGGAAGTTACGACCTCCAGCGATCGGAATACTGAAGAAAGCGTTCTTCAGATCGATAACTGAAAACAAAGCAGCTGAAGCAGGGATCATAGTCAGTAAGGCAGAAATGTCCGGGACAACAGGAAACTGTGGCACAACAATCTTATTGACCTCACGAAGATCGATCACAAAAGGATACACAGGTGGCTGAGAAACATCAGTACGTTTAAGGACAGGCAGAACAGGACTGTTACACACATTACCTCTCGTTTCTTCAATTACACCTTTCTCAACTAAATCATAAATAATCGCTAAAAGAGCTCTATCGCCATCACTAGATATTTTATATTGAGGAATGTGAGGTAGCCCAGCATTTGACATATGGGTGACAACATAGGGTAGAATCTGCAACAGACCAACATCATTGGGACCTGTAGCCCAAAGTGTCTCAGGAAGAAAACGCAATTCCAGTGGAAGACAGTCTGTAGACAAATACATCAGGGAAATCACTCTCTTACCCATCGTAAGATGTACCCCCGAAGGAGAGCAATGTAATGTCGCATGTAATCTTTTCAGCAAGTCCAAAACCCACCAGATTCTCACCACAACCAGTCGTTAGATTAAGGGTGGCTTCCAATTCACAAGGACCAATAGAAAGGGGCAAAGGACTAGAAACCGGATCACGAACTGGGGCGCCAGAAAATCCTACTGAAACATTGGTCAATCCAGACAAAGGTGCGCAAGGGAGTTTAGAGTGCATAATAGAACTCTTCGTCGCACCAGTAACCAAAAGAAAAGGTTCTGCCACACCTAATGTAACCACTTCAACATAAGGTCCACTCTGGTCTACTGGAACTGACACTACTCCCTCTCTTTGCCCATGGCTGTCCTAACTATCATTATAACCAGCACTCTCACTCTCGACACAATAGTCATCAGCGTAGTACTGAGCAGACTGAACAGTCGGAACAGTCTGTCTATCAAAACAATTCGTAGAATTCTGAGGGGGAAAGGAACGCTCATTCCGGGGAAACACACCACGTCCCCTACCCCTAGGAGCTTGTTGGAAACCACCACGACCTCTATAACCAGATACACCATTCACACGCCGAAGCGAAATCGGACAACTACTCTTGAAGTGACCTTCTTCTCTGCAATAAGCGCACTGGTTAGGGCCTGGCGGAAATCGCTGAGCGAAAAACTCGGGCTTCTGTATCAATCTCTGAAACTGTGGGGGTTGCCGAAACTGAGGCTGATGCGGGTGAGGCGGATAAGCTTGCTGCAAAAGAACTTTCGTCTTTAGGTCTTTAGTCTTCTTCTCTACTTTGTCCTTCTCATCCTTATCCCTATTCTCATAATATTGTGCAGTAGCCAATATCTGGGTCGACGAAGAAACAGCCCATGAACTCTCAGAATCCTTCAACTTATTACAAAGTTCGGGAAGCAAATTAAAAACAAATTTGTCCACAAACAACCTTTGACCACCTTCTGTACTCATGTCCTGACCACTATGATCAATGAATGTTTCCTCAAACCTAGTGAAGAAATCAGACACACTCCCGTCTTTCTTTTGTTTGCATGCTGCTAACGTATCCCAATTCACTCGTAAAGGAGGCATCATAGTTTTCATTAAATTAATAATCCTACCAGGTAATTCTGCAACTAAGGGCTCAGGTTTGGCACCTCCTACCTGCCGATCATCTGCAGCAGTAATATTAACCCAAGTATCTCCTGATTCCGGCGCATGATCCTCGTGACGGATCTTTGCCCACAAGGGTTGAGGAACTACATTACTCATCAACATATCTATATCAGCTAAATTCATAATACGCGCATCAACTGTCTGAGACAACTCTTTGTAATAACCAGCAGGATTTTTACGGGGGTCAGGTAAGGTCTGCTTAAGAGCCAGGACCTCTGCTCTTTTCCAAGGGACATGTACCCACAATCGCTGAAAATGAGCCGCTACACCCTGAATACCCTGATTAGCATCAGCAACAACTTCCTCTCTCCGTACAGGGGGAACTTCTCTCATAGGATACTGCTTTACGTTCCTCCTAACAGAGAAATCAGGTTCAAACAACGACTGAGAAGGAAGTCTACACCTAAATGCAAGAAGCGTCTCTACCGCTTCCACAACATCGGGACCCACTATCGTCCCTTTAGCAAATTCGGACTGAACATCAAGCACTTCCTGTGGAATCGGACCCAACTCATTATTTTCCCATTCCTGACGAAGAAAAGTACACATTACATCAAAAACATACCTTTGCTTAGGCGGATCCCACTGTAAGAAAAAATCCATAACCGCTTGTAAATTATACCTAGAAGCATTTAAAACCTATCTACGACCCAAAAGATCCAACACTGCCTGCTCTTCGGGACCAGGAAGCTGACTACGACTCTGCTTCCATTCCGAAACCGGGGTCATATTCAGTGACCAAAAGAGTGGAGACAAAAAACTAACAACAGTCTCAGTCATTCGTTTTCGAGCAGAAGGAGAAGAAGTTGACATAAGGATAGGAGACAAAGTGTTTTATGTTTAAAGTATTTTATTGAAAGAATATTATTGGAAGGGCACAGAAGCAAAAGGGAGTGTCAGCCATGCTATAGAAATAATGCCATATTCCAAGGAGCCCAGCTGGAAGTCATGCTCAAGGTCCCCAGGCTCATCGAGGGCCCTGCTGTGTTCCGCTCCTGCACGCGTAGCCGAAGTGAGGAACAAAATTCAAAATTAAGCCCCTTATACCCTTACTTATCAATGAAACAACCCCCCATCTCCCTCCCATACCCCGCCCCCCTTCCCCTCCCATCTTCCCCATCCAGTGCTAATTATTTAAAAATGTGTGTGTACACTCGTTACAGTCACCCATCTTCGTCTCTGTCTAGTGCAAGAAACCTGTTAGACCATGTGCTCTGTTGGTGGTGTGAGTCTCAACAGCCTCAGATATTTCGGGCATGTAAGTTCTTTGAATTCTGTAGCTAGTAGTGCATGAAAGGGTTGCCACAGCTCCTCAATTTGCTCCACCTCCCCTACGGGATTTCACAGGGTACATTAAGTCATTAGGGAGACCTCGCAGGACATAAGCCGGGAAGCGGGGTAACTCAATTCCAAAACAAGCATCGATCTCATCAAATAGTGGGCACTCCAATAAGATATGTGTCAATGTACCTACGGTTCCGCACTCACGCCAGCAGGTGTTGTCTATGTTCCGGTTCATCTTGTGCAGCCGTTCCGGGGTATGGTACCAATAGGTAGTCACATTCGTAAATGTTTCGGTAAGACCAACATGATAGGCGGAATGTCTCGCTCGGTATGAAATCTGATCCCACTCCTTGTGACTAAGTGACCTGCCCAATTCCCTGCTCCATCGCTCCCTACCAGGGATATAAAAATGGGAAGGAGGGAGCTGTAACATTTTATAGAGATCCGTGATAAGTTTAGAATCCGATGAACGCGTCGCCAGCCAATTCCCATACGGTAGCAGTTTCCTGTCTGCCGATTCCCTCACTTGTGGCTGTAAAGCCCAATGTCGTACCTGCCAGTATCACATTCTATCTGTTTCGGTCATCTGATAGCTCTCCCTGAGGCTCTGAAATGGAAGGACCCCCTCCTCGCTGTACGGGTGAAAGAGTGCCCCTGCAACCATTCGTCCGCCAATGCGTAAAGGCTCCCGGTTCCATCCCCGGTGTAAAGTCTGGGTTGTCCACTATGTGGGTGAACGGCGAGGGGAACATGGTGAGGCTAAAATGCTTGTTGGTAACATCCCATACTTTCAGCAGGACCCTTGTGACATAAGAGGCGTTTATGTTAGACGGGGACCCGGAGGGTCGGCCGAGTACAGGGGGAGAGGCCTCCGGTGAGGGCCGTCTCCGGCGATCGTACAGATAAGTAACTCCCCCCCCCACAGATGGACACCACACAAGGATGAGTTCAACACACTTTATATACGAATCTTGATGCAAGGTGATACGATACAGTGGGGTCAGGACACGAGGATCCTCCCAATTCTAGTCTCTGAAGGGAAAAGGGGTAGCGGGACAGTCTTAGTACCGGTCCGGTACAGGTGCGGCAAAGGGGGGAGCTCACAATCCTCGAGCTTGGGGGTCCGCACAGATGGGCCGTGGCAGCGCCAGCAGGCTAGGTCGATGGTTCACAGCAAGGAGGGCCGCGGCAGCGCCAGCAGGCTACGAAGGTGGAATGAGGTGATGAGGGCCGCGGCAGCGCCAGCAGGCTAGGACGATGGTTCACAGCGAGGAGGGCCGCGGCAGCGCCAGCAGGCTAGGACGATTGTTCACAACGAGGAAGGCCGCGGCAGCGCCAGCAGGCTACGAAGATGGTGCACGATGAGAAAGGCCGCGGCAGCGCCAGCAGGCCAAGACGAAGGTTCACGTGGAAGAGGGCCGCGGCAGCGCCAGCAGGCTTCGGAGATGGTTCACAAGAAAGGGCCGCGGCAGCGCCTGCAGGCTTCGGAGATGGTTCACAAGAAAGGACCGCGGCAGCGCCAGCAGGCCTTCAAGGATGAGTTCCTCACGGTGTCTCTCGACTCCAAGATACAACTGCCTTCCTGCTCTGGAGCTGCCCCAGTTATAGGTCTGGTCTCCTTTGATGTCCGGACCCTCGCACTTGGAGGTCGGGAGGTCCGGGATGATGGAGTCCAGACACCCAGCAGGAGGGTGGAGCCAGCGCCCGGGGAGGCCGGGGGCGATCGACACCTGGCGAAGGGGAGCCATTGACACTCCTACTCCCATTGACCTGCCAAGTGGTCTCTTCACCCCCTGGGTGGATGGTGGTGCCTCGATGTCGGGGCCTGGCCAGGCCCAGGGTTGGGGTCGTGCCGAGGCCACGCGGCCTTGTTATGTCGTGTCCAAAGATGGCGGGTGGGCCGGGGCAGTGGTGCTGACAGAGGCCGGGGCAGCCGATACTGGGGTGTTCGGGGGCTGGAGTTCCGTTGTGGACGGGTCGTGGGTTGCCCCAGCGGGTTGCCGGGATGGTTCTTGTCGGGGATACAGGGAGAGCAGGGGTCCGGTCCTCGTCATGCGGGGAGGGAGCGGGCCTTCTCCGAGGCCTTTCCAACATGCGTCCCCCCCAGCTGAAGGCAGGGAGAGTCACCCATCCTCTTGGGTACTCTCCTCGCCGAGGCGGAAGAAGCGTGACAGGCCGTCTGCGTTGGCGTGGTCCTGGCCTGGACGATGCTCCACAGTGAAGTCCATCCCCTGCAGGGAGATGGACCATCGCAACAGTTTTGGGTTCTCTCCCCGCATCTGCATCAGCCATTGCAGTGGTCGGTGATCTGTTTGCACCCGGAAGTGGGTACCGAAGAGATAGGGCCGGAGCTTCTTGAGGGCCCATACCACAGCGAAGGCCTCGCGCTCGATGGTGCTCCAGCGCTGTTCTCGGGCCAGCAGGCGTCGGCTGATGAATGCCACTGGCTGATCGACTCCCTCGGTGTTGAGTTGAGAGAGGACGGCCCCAATTCCATGATCTGAGGCGTCTGTCTGCACTATGAATTCCCGGCTGTAGTCGGGGGCCTGGAGCACGGGGGCCGTGCACATGGCGGCCTTCAATCTCTCAAAGGCTGCTTGACAGTCCGGAGTCCAGTTGACTGTTTTGGGGTTTTTCTTGGATGTGAGTTCTGTGAGGGGCCCCACAATGCTGCCATAGTCCTTTACAAACCGCCGGTAGTACCCGGTGAGCCCTAGGAAGGCTCGGACCTCGGTTTGGGTGACAGGTGGCTGCCAGGCCTGGATGGCAGCGATTTTGAGCTGGAGGGGGGCCACCAGACCGCTCCCCACTTGGTGTCCCAGGTAGGTCACGGATCCTTGGCCAATCTGGCATTTGCTGGCTTTGATGGTGAGCCCGGCCTGCCGGAGGGCGTGCAGGACTTCCCGGAGGTGGTGGAGGTGATCTGCCCAGTGGCGACTGTACACAGCAATATCGTCCAGATAGGCGCCGCTGAATTCTTCGAGGCCCGCCAGTACCTTGTTCACGAGTCTCTGGAAGGTAGCCGGGGCGTTTTTCATGCCGAATGGCATCACTTTGAAGTGGTAGTGGCCATACGGGGTAGAGAAGGCGGATCGCTCTTGGGCCCCGGGGGTGAGGCCGATCTGCCAGTAGCCCGCTGTTAGATCGAAGATGTTCAGGTAGCGGGCGGCCCCCATGCGGTCAATCAGCTCATCCGCCCGGGGGATGGGGTGAGCGTCGGTTCTGGTAACGGCGTTCAGGCCCCGGTAGTCCACACAGAACCGGAGCTCGGGGGCAACGCCCGGGGCGGCAGCCTTGGGGACCAGTATGACTGGGCTGGCCCAGGGGCTGTCAGATGGCTCGATCACTCCTAGAGCCAGCATTTTGGCGACTTCGTTCTGGATGCAGGTGCGCACTCGGTACGCCCTGTGTCGGATAGGGGGGCTATCCCCGGTGTCCACGTCGTGAAGGCACCAGGGGGTGACCCCGGGGATGAGGGAAAACAGGTCTGCGAATTGTAGCAGGAGATCTCGACAGTCTTGTTGTTGCTCTGGGGATAAGGCATCGGAGAGTCTGACCCCTTCCACGGAGCCGTCCTGCTCGAGTGTCCTCAGTAGGTCAGGAAGGGGCTCGGAGTCCTCCTCCGTCCCACTATTGGTAGCCATCAGGAGGCTGAGTTCTGAGCGTACGAAGTGTGGTTTGAGTCTGTTGGCATGGAGGACCTGTAGGGGTTTCCGGGGGGACTCCATGTCGATCAGGTAGGTGACGGGACCCTTGCGCTCTATCACCTTGAAGGGCCCGGTCCATTTGTCTGGTAGGGCGCAGGGTTCAACCGGGGACATTACCCAGACTTGTTGTCCCGGCTCGAACTCGATGGAGGAGGCATGCTGATCATACCATCTCTTCATGTCCTCCTGACTGGCTTCAAGGTTGGCCTTGGCGAGCTCCCTGAATCGCCGGGTCTGGTTGCCGAGGGTCAGGAGATACTTGTATACATCCGGAGGAGTCTTCTGGGGGGGCACCTCCCACCCTTCTTTGACCAGGCTGAGGGGGCCCCGGACGGGGTGTCCATACAGGAGTTCGAATGGGCTGAAGCCCAGGGCTTTCTGGGGGACTTCTCGGTAGGCGAACAGGAGGCACGGGAGCAGCACATCCCATTGGCGACGTAGGGGTTCTTCTAGGCCCATGATCATCCCCTTGAGGGTGCAGTTAAACCGCTCGACCAGGCCATTTCCTTGCGGGTGAGAGGGGGTCGTGAATTTGTAGGTGACCCCGCACTGTTGCCAGAGAGACTTCATGTATTTAGAGATAAAGTTCGTGCCCCTGTCGCTGACGACTTCCCGGGGGAAGCCCACCCGAGAGAAGATCCCCATGAGGGCTCGGCCCACCACGGGCGCCGTCACGGTCCGAAGAGGGATGGCCTCGGGATAGCGGGTGGCGCGGTCCACCAGGACCAGGATGAACCGGTGCCCCTGTGCTGTTCGGGGGTCTAGGGGCCCCACAATGTCTATTCCCACCCGTTCAAACTGGGTGGTGACGATGGGGAAAGGCTGCAAGGGTGCTTTGAGTTTTCGGCCGCTCTTCCCGCTGGCCTGGCAGGTTGGGCAGGCCCGGCAGTGGTTTGCTACATCATTTCGCATCTTCGGCCAGTAGAAGTGGGTTACCAGGTGGTTGTACGTTTTGTCTTGCCCCAGGTGTCCGGCAAGAGGCACATTGTGTGCTAGGTTCAAGAGGAAGTCTCTGAAGCGGAGGGGGACCACCAGCACCCGGCTGGCCCCCAGCTCAGCAATCTTTTGCTCACTGTAGAGCAGGTCATTGTCCCAATAAATCCAGTGGGCCCCCGAGGTGTCTCCTGTGCTCTGGGCGAGGGCTTGCTGCCGGAGTCCCTCGAGGGAGGGACATGTTCTCTGCTCCTGGCGGAATTGTTCCTGAGTGGGGCCACCCTCTTGACGCCATTGGGCCAGTTCGGGAAGGTCCCGGAGCCGATCGAGTCCTTCTTCGCGGTGCTCTGGAGAACTGGCTTCCAGGGTGGCTCCCTCGTGGACGATTGGGGGAGGAGGCTCCGGCCATTCGGGTTCTTCGGGACTGGGGATGGTGCGGGCAGCCATGGACCGGGTCGTTACGCAGACCCATTCAGGGAGGCCCAGCATCCCCAGGTGCTCTCTTCTCTCGACGGCTGACCAGGGAGAACTTTCGAGGTCGTTCCCCAGGAGGCAGTCCACGGGGGCATCATCGCGGACAGTCACTTTCAGCATTCCGGATACTCCTCCCCACTCGAAGGGGACGCAGGCCATCCGACATAGGCTTTCTGAGTTGTCGGCCGACCGTACGGGGCAAAGGATATTTGGCAAGATCTGGTCCGGGGTCACCAGATGGCAGCGGACTGCGGTCACAATGGCCCCGGTGTCGCCGAGGGCTTCAGCCCGGTGCCCATTAATGTTGACCCACTAGCTGTACTTCTGCGTGTTGGCGGGAAGGGGTGCCCGCGGGATCAGGTCTCTTTCCCCTAGGCAGACCAGGGACATGGCGGCGGGTTCCCACTCGGGCTGGTCTGGCTCGTACTCTTCAGTGTTTTCTTGGGTTTGCTCTTCTCCCAGGGCGGCGGCAGCGACCTGGCGGGGCATAGGGCTCTGGTTCTTCGGGCAGTTGGGATCATTGGCGTAGTGGCCGGGTCGCTGGCATCGGTGGCAGGTAACGTTGGCGCGGAAACCTGGTCGCATCGGGAGGCTCCCCCGGCCGGTCGGGGGCGGGGTGTTGCTGGCGGGAGCCACCGGGACGGTATCTCTTCCCCGACCCTGGCCTCCTCCTCCCCCTTGGGGGCGATAGAGCCCTTGGGTGGCTCTGTTCTGTTCGCTGGGCCCATTTCGGGGAACTCGGGTGCTTTCCCACCGGTCAGCCTCGACGGCGAGTTGCCGGGGTTCAGTCAGTTTACTATCAAGGAGGTGCTGCCTGAGCTCGATGAAGCAGTTATTGGAGAGGTGCTCCCATACAATAAGGTCAAAGTGCTGCTCGTAAGTGGTCACCCTGCTGCCCTTGATCCACCCCTCGAAGGCTCGGCTAAAGTAGTTCACGTACTCCACCCAAGTCGTACCCGGGATACGTTTGCAGTCGCAGAACCTCTGGCGGTACATCTCGGGCGTGAGTCCATATCGAGTGAGGAGGGCGGCTTTCATGTGGTCGTAGGATGTCATCTGATGGTCCGGGAGCTGCAGCAGGGCGTCTCGCCCTTCGTTGACAAACCTCCCCCATAACCCGGCTCCCCAGTCGCTCCGGGGAATCCGGTGGGAGGTCATGGCTACTTCGTAGGCTTTGAACCATTGCTGGATATCATCGTTCCGGTAATATCCTCTGACGACATCCTTGGGGATGTGGACCTTGGGGTCCGTAGTGACAGGGGGGCTCGGGTGTCCGGGGACCCCGAGGTCTTTGTTATGCCTCCGAATCTCTAGTTCCTTCAAGTTGCGCTCATGCTCATAGGCTAGCTTTTTCTCTTCTAACTCTCTTTGCCTTTGTTTCTCTTCTCGCTCCTCTCGGAGCCGTAAGTGTTCCAAAGTTATTTTTTGTTCCGCCAATTTGAGTTCTCCATCCAAGCGAAGTCGAGCCAGCTCCAATTCGTGGAGCCTGCTCTTCTCTCGTTCTCGGGCCTCCTCTGGTGAGAGACCCGGTCTTCTTTCTTCTGTCGGCGCGGTGCTTGTTTCGGTTGTTTCTTGGTTTTGGTTTTGGGGTACGGCCATACCCGTCTCTGCCCAAGAGTCTAGGGCGTGTTTGAAGTCCTCTTTCGTGCTCAGTCCTGTGGTAGCAATGCCTAGTTCTATGCAGAATTGTTTTAGTTCTCTGTGGCTGTATTCTTCTAGTTTTTCCATCTGGAATTTTTCCGTTGTTCTGCTCTCTTTTGTTGTCATGGTGGTTGTACAGGGGGAGAGGCCTCCGGTGAGGGCCGTCTCCGGCGATCGTACAGATAAGTAACTCCCCCCCCCACAGATGGACACCACACAAGGATGAGTTCAACACACTTTATATACGAATCTTGAGGCAAGGTGATACGATACAGTGGGGTCAGGACACGAGGATCCTCCCAATTCTAGTCTCTGTAGGGAAAAAGGGTAGCGGGGCAGTCTTAGTACCGGTCCGGTACAGGTGCGGCAAAGGGGGGAGCTCACAATCCTCGAGCTTGGGGGTCCACACAGATGGGCCGCGGCAGCGCCAGCAGGCTAGGTCGATGGTTCACAGCAAGGAGGGCCGCGGCAGCGCCAGCAGGCTACGAAGGTGGAATGAGGTGATGAGGGCCGCGGCAGCGCCAGCAGGCTAGGACGATGGTTCACAGCGAGGAGGGCCGCGGCAGCGCCAGCAGGCTAGGACGATTGTTTACAACGAGGAAGGCCGCGGCAGTGCCAGCAGGCTACGAAGATGGTGCACGATGAGAAAGGCCGCGGCAGCGCCAGCAGGCCAAGACGAAGGTTCACGTGGAAGAGGGCCGCGGCAGCGCCAGCAGGCTTCGGAGATGGTTCACAAGAAAGGGCCGCGGCAGCGCCAGCAGGCTTCGGAGATGGTTCACAAGAAAGGGCCGCGGCAGCGCCAGCAGGCCTTCAAGGATGAGTTCCTCACGGTGTCTCTCGACTCCAAGATACAACTGCCTTCCTGCTCTGGAGCTGCCCCAGTTATAGGTCTGGTCTCCTTTGATGTCCGGACCCTCGCACTTGGAGGTCGGGAGGTCCGGGATGAGGGAGTCCAGACACCCAGCAGGAGGGTGGAGCCAGCGCCCGGGGAGGCCGGGGGCGATCGACACCTGGCGAAGGGGAGCCATTGACACTCCTACTCCCATTGACCTGCCAAGTGGTCTCTTCACCCCCTGGGTGGATGGTGGTGCCTCGATGTCGGGGCCTGGCCAGGCCCAGGGTTGGGGTCGTGCTGAGGCCACGCGGCCTTGTTATGTCGTGTCCAAAGATGGCGGCTGGGCGGGGCAGTGGTGCTGACGGAGGCCCGGGCCAGCCGATACTGGGGTGTTCGGGGGCTGGAGTTCCGTTGTGGACGGGTCGTGGAGTGCCCCAGCGGGTTGCCGGGATGGTTCGGGGATACAGGGAGAGCAGGGGTCCGGTCCTCGTCATGCGGGGAGGGAGCGGGCCTTCTCCGAGGCCTGTCCAACAGTATAGATTTGGAGGGCGGTGAGATCTACGCAGGAACGGCACTTCCTTCAAGGGGCGCCCCGCCACCGCTTGGTCCTGAAATAGCCAGTGCTTGTCTGACTCCCACCTGCTCCACTCAACTAGATACCGCAGCTCTGATGCCTGAAAATATTTACGAAGGTCGGGGGTTCCCAGTCCACCCGACTCCGGTGCTAAAGTAGTTAGGGTCCGTTTCATCCGGGGTTTACGGCCTTGCCACACAAAGCGGGACAAGTCTGTCTTTGTCTGTTGAATCCAGCCCCTAGGGGGTTGTAGCGGCAGAGCTCGGAACAAGTACAGGATCTGGGGCAAAACCGTCATCTTAAGCGCTGTTATCCTGCCAAGCCAGGAGATTGTACTCTTGCTCCATCTCCCCAGTTCCTCCTTGATCTTCTTGCCCAGTGCTGCATAATTAGCAGTCACCATCGCCTGCAGTGTGGGTGCCAACAAGATACCCAAGTATTGTACTTGGTGTTGCGACCACTGCAGGGGAAAAAGTCCCTGCAACTCCGGTCTCGTCGTGGGTGTCAGGGAGATGTCTAACGCTGTTGACTTCCCCATGTTCATACGGAATCCTGACACCCTCGAGAAGGCCTCGAGTTCGTCAATACACGCGGGCAAAGCTCGTCTCGGGTCTTCCAGTGTTAGAATCACATTATCCGCATAGAGGCTGACCGTGTGGACATAGCCCCCCATCCTCACGCCTGTCGTATCTGGGTTCAGTCGTACTCTCTGGGCAAAAGGCTCCATGTAAAGAGCGAAGAGGAGAGGGGATAGTGGGCATCCCTGTCTGGTGTCTCGTTCGATAGCAAACCGCTTGGAGCTACAGCCGTTCACTCGCACCGCTGCCGACGGAAACTTATAACAATTAAACACCATAGTCCGAAATTTCTCCCCTATGCCCATCTTCGCCATCACCAGCTCCGGATATGGCCAATGCACTCGGTCGAATGCTTTCTCAGCATCTACCGATAACAGCATCCTCTCTCCAGGGATCCGGGAGGCCTTTTCCAGAATGTGAACCACCCTCTTGGTATTGTCTATGGTCTGTCTACCCGGCACAAAGCCGGCTTGATCAGGCTCCTCTAAACCTGGGAGGTACTGCGCTAACCTCGCTGCAAGGATCCCTGTGTAGATTTTGAGATCAACATTTAAGAGGGAAATCTGTCGGTATGAGCCGCACTGAGCCCTGTCCTTCCCAGGCTTAGGTATGACCGATACTGTGACTTGCAAGAGATCCGGGGGAATTACCCCCGAGATGGAGAAGGAGTTGAACAACTTGGTTAATATGGGCGCCAATGTGGCGCTAAACGTTCTGTAAAAAAGAGTGGTATAGCCGTATGGGCCCGGGGCTTTCCCGTGCTTGAGCCTAGAGATGGCCGCAATAATCTCCTCAATCCGTATCTCTCGTTCTGAATACTCCACCTGTGCTGGTACCAGGGATGAAAGAGTCACCGTGTCCAAATAGGTACCCGGGTCCCACCCTCGCGAGCTCTCCTCCGCATACAGTTCAGAGTAGTATTGGCGGAAGGCATCAGCCACCGCAGCGTCGTCGGTGGCCGTCTGCCCCACACCAACCGCAATTTCCTTCACCCTCCGACATTGGTGTGCTACTCTGAGTCTGTTCGCCAACAAACGACCGCATCTATCACCACCTGTGTAAAAAGCATGCTTAAGACGTAACGCCGCGTATTCTGCCCTGTCCGAGTCCAATGCCGACAGGAGTTTCCTCGCTGCCTTCAGTTGCCTCCAAATCCTGGGGGCCCCGATGCGGCAGTGTACCTGTTCAAGTTCTCTGACTTTTTGCGTTAGTTCTTTCCGTTTCGACCGCCTCTCTCTGTTTTCTGCTAAGGAGATCGCGATGAACTCCCCCCTCAGGACTGCCTTTAGTGCTGCCCATTGAGTTGCCAACTGCGTGTCTGGGTTATCATTATGCGACTGAAAGTCCCCTACAGATTCTATTATGTGTTTCACAACAGACTTTTTGTGCAAAAGAGCGACTCGAAGGCGCCAGACCCCGCGATGGGCTGAGTCAAATGAAAGAGCAAAGGTCCCGGAAACCGGTGCGTGATCCAAGAGAGAAAGGACACCTATGTCCGACGCCACGGCTAGATCGCGGACCGGACCGTTGACCAGCAGATAGTCCAGTCTGGCGTATGTCTTGTGTGCATGGGAGTAGTAGGAGTAGTCCTTATCTAAGGGGTGGAACCGGCGCCAGAGATCATGAAGATCCAAATCAGCCAGCTGCGTTTTCCCAGATTGTGACAATTCCCCGGTTTGTGGGCGACGCTGAGCCGACCTTTCCACCGACGAGTCAAACACCATGTTCAAATCCCCCCCCCCAGGATAATGTGCCTGTCGGGCGACGCCGTGACGTCTACCAACGCAGAGTGAAGGAAGCGCTCCTGCTGCTCATTCGGGCTGTAGATGGTCCCAATAGTAAACTGCAAGGCCCCCAATTTGAATCTATAGGCGAGGAGTCTCCCTTTCTGTTCCGTGAATTTGTGCAAAATCTCCCCCTGAAGGACTTGGACACTAAGATCGCAACCCCAGCGGTTTTGGTATTGTTGGAGGAGAAGAACTGTGTGGGGAAATGGCGGGACCGCAACCTATGGCAGTCGCGCGGTAATAGGTGAGTCTCCTGGAGAAGACAGATATCTGCCTGCGTATTCTCTAGCAATGACAGGGTCGTTTTCCTCTTCGTAGGATTATTTAGCCCCTTAACATTTAGGGTCACAACTTTGAGGCCTGCCATACATCAGTAGCACAGTGTTTCAAAAGCGGTGAGTCAGGGTTACCAAACAGCGGATCTTCTACCACTCTGACCTGAGAGCCCCTACAGGGCGGTACGAATGCCTCTCTAGCACTGGACGGGACTTCCTCGAACCCCCCCTGCTCAACTCCCTGGGTCCCCAACTCCCAACTCCACAACACCCCTCCCCCCGTCCCCTCAACTCGCCCTCCAAACTCCCCCTTCCCTTCCTCCCTCCCCAAGACCTCCAGAGTCCTGTTATGAACAGTCCCAGTCATGTCCCTACTGGACAAGTCTGTGGTGTGTTACCTTAGTGGACGTCCAGCCACACACGTCCATCCCTCTGCCCCCCCATACCCCAAGCCTGCAATCACAGCAATGCAATGTTGGTCTCCCCCTAGAGCAATTTCACGCGGTTAATGCAACCTCCTCGTCAACCGCTAAGTCTCTGGAGACAGTTCGAATGGCCTCTGCCATCTCGGCCCTGATGGTAGGCGAGCACGGCCTCCGTGATACAGCCGATGCCCTTCGTCTTGCGACCCTCTGCCATCCTCCGTCGTCGGCGCGTCTCCTCCGCGGTGTATGGGGTTCTTCTTCCTCCGCCGTGATCCCTAGCACTTCACATGTGTCCTGCAAGGACCACAGTTGGTGTGTCTCGCCATTCCACTTGAATATAAGGCGGAAGGGGTGTCCCCATGAGTAGGGTGTATCATGATGCCGCAGGAAGTCCGTCGCTATCTTGAATGCTTTGCGTTTTTGAAGTGTGACTGTGGAGAGGTCCTGATACAGGGCCACCGGGTGACCGCGGAACGTTAGTGATTGTTTCTTTCGCGCCTCAGCCATTATCCGTTCCTTCAGTGGAAAATTGGGGAGGAAGGCCAGTATATCCGGCGGTGGAGCCGTTGCTCGCCGTGGCGGTCCCACCCTGTGTGCCCTGTCTATCCTTATGGGAAAGTCTGCTGCTTCACCCAGGATGTCTCGGAAGAGTTCCTGCAAGTATTTGGCAATGTCTGTGCTCTCCTCCGAGGATGGCACACCTCGGACCCTTATGTTGTTTCTTCGGGACCTGTTCTCCAAATCCTCGTTGTGCAATTGAAGGTCTAGGTGTTGTTCCCTGAGGAGCAGCACCTCCTGCTGCAAGTGTGGGATCTCTTCATCCTGTCGCTGCGTGGAACCTTCCACCGTGGCCAACCTCTCACCCAAGCCGTCCACTTCCCTGCGTATTTCTCGCACCTCTCCTGCTACCTCCTGCTTCAAGGCCTGGAAGTCTTCCCGCAGTGTGCCAAAAAGGGATTCCAAAAAGGACCTGGTGACCGGGAGTTCTGCTATCCCCGCCGATTGCGAGCTTCCAGCTGAGCCCGGCGATGACAGAGTCCTGTCCCCCCTGTTCTGGGATCTACCGAGCAGCTCAGGGAGCGTGCGATCATTTCTTTTGCCGCTCTTCTGTCCGGCCATTTTGTCAATAGGCCAGCTGCTCTGTGCCCGGACCGCACTTGTCTAAGCAATGCTCACAGTACCAATCCCGACCTCTGCGTCCGGGCAAGGGCGATTGTATCACTCCGTGGCGTACTGCGTTCAGCCAAATAAGTATAGCTTCCCCACTGTAATCCGGGTCTAAGATGGTCAATCGGTATCCTCGTCTGTCGCAGCCAACCGTGCCCCGAGCCCTGGGCGTGAAGGGTTATGGAGAATCTTGGTGATGACTCCGGTCTCCCGAGTATGGTTGCAGGCAAAGTCTCTGGGCCCAAGTCTACAGTTAGGCAGCGGGGTCCTGCAGGCCGGTACTGCGCACTCACTCCGGCCAACCTCACGTGGCCCCCGTGCTCAGGTCCGAGCCAATCCTCAGGTCACTTCCAGGCTATACCCCGGGTCACTCACAGTCTATGCGTTCTAGCGTGCACCAGTGGGCCCTCAGTCACCGGTGAGCAGCATGCGGGGGCCTCTCCTGCGGTCTGAGCCAGGTGATCCTTCCAGCCGGTCTTCCAAGCTCGGGCTGGCGTCTCTCCACGCCCGTCCGTTAGTGTCTGCCCGCGGCGTTGCGGCGGCTCTCAGAGGGGCCCTTATGCGCTCTGTCCCTGGCTGTGCTTTCAACTCCCCTTCGGCCAGTCCCCCCGTCTGGTACGGGCGTGTTCGTGGCGGGCCTCAGCTGCCTCCGGAGACGGGGCGCACCACTCGCCGGCAATCCCCGGAGGTCACCACCACTGCCCCCAGGGCTCCGGCGCACCTCCTCGCCCCGCCTGGTTCCTCCTCACCTCCTGCTGCACCCCTGGGTAGGTCCTGCGCCGCCGTCGGCTCACGTGCGTTGTTCCGCCTCACTGCAGCCTTAGGCTCCGTTCGCCCCAGGTCCTGAGTGCTCCACACACTCCCCGGACTGGGCTAACAGCAATGGGTCAGAGGGCCGCTCCTGCACCGGGGGCTCCTGCTTTGCGTCGGGATCACGTCTCAGCCACCGGGCCTCCTCTCCGCAGCCCAGGCCCCGCAGCCCCTTCCAGTCAAGGTCGCAGCCGCAGTCTCGAGTCTCTGCCCAACCGGCCTCCAGGGGCGGGGGATCGCACTCGGGGCTCGGCTTGGCTCTCCTTTGGGCACTGGCGATCACAGCTGCAGCTCTGCAGACGCCACCCCGTTCATCTCCGCAACGATCCTTCGGGGGCTCTCGGCCCAACGCCGCCCCCAGTCACGTCTCGGCTTCCGGCCACCGCCTCTTCCCTGGCCCGGAGCTCCAATGTTCGAACTCTCTGCTCTCGGCGGTCCGGCTTACAGCGGGGCCCGGGTTCAGGTCGGTAGCAACGCGGTAGCTCACTCTGCTCTCCCCGCTCTTTCAAGCGATTCCGGGGGGAGAATAAGCTTTTTCGAGGGCTTGGGGCCTGGACGGGCGCGGGAGCTCGGGAGACCACGTCCTCCTACTCCGCCATCTTGGCCACACCCGCCTAGACAAAGTGTTTTGAGGTGACAGAGACGTAGGGTCAGTAGCAAAGGAAGTCGAAGTTAAAGGAGAGTAAGGCTTAGGAGTTTGAGGCAGAACTGTTAGCAAAGCTGGCAGCCCTGGAGGGGGCTGCACTGTAGGAGGGAGAACCATCTGTGAAGCAACGGGTGGCTGAACAACAGCAGGGGGCTGAACAACTAAGGGTGCCACAACCGGGGGTAATGGAGGTGCAGTAGCACCCTGCACATAAGGGGGTGGTAATATCAGCAAATGAGACATCAAGGGATCTTTTTCGGGGTCTTCAGTCACTTTTGAAAGGGAAGACGGCAAGGCCGGATAACATTTATGAATGGCCATGCAACGTTGTCTGTCTGACACTTCACTCGCACGATCTTCCTCATCTTCCTTAAACTACCTAGCAGCTTGTAATACTGACATATTCTTATCTTTCCTATCTCTTTTTGCTTGTTTAATTTCTCGCTGTTTGGCTTCCTAACGCCAAAGGCGGAAAGAGTCAAACATCACCAGCTGGGCTTTCTTCCTAAAAAGCGCAACTTCCAGATTATCTAAAATATTTAATTCGAAACTACCATGTTGGGGCCATCGTAAAACATCATCTTTCTTCGTATAGCGAACCCATACTTCATTATAGGTGATAGGACCCACTCCTTGTTTTGAATAGAGCTCGTAAGTCGGAGTTCCAACCGGAGGTATCGGACACCAATCCTCCAATTGGGAATCCCTGTTGCAACCACAACTAAACCGCTTCCTAATTCTGCTAAGACCAGGCATTTTATAGCTCACTAATCTAGCTTCAAACTTCAAGGGGTTATCAACGATCGATACACTCGTAAATATACGAGCCCCTCGGCTTCGACTATTGCAATAACCGAATCAAAACCAAGAAACAAAACAAAGTCGTGGGAGCGACCCACTTATACTTAACCAAAATATCTGTCACGCCACCAGAAGACCGTCTATCGTCTCGCTCTACAAATCATCAATTGAGGGTCCAAGACAGGGCGACAGTCAGGGCAGCAGTCCTTCGTAGCCGTCGGTAAGCGGGAAGCCTCGCAGCAAAAACCTTCGGACCACAGACGACATACAGGGGTCGATGAAGTGGATGGCCTTCCTCCAGAATTTCCTCACGTGGCTCCTCACGATCCTCGGGCTTGGATTGGTACCGCTGAAGTCGCCCCACGTTGGGCGCCAACTGAAGAACCGGGTCTTTAGAACCCACCGGCGCCAGGGGCACGCCCAAAGTCTTCGGATTCACCTGTCTTGGTATACAGAGGCACGGAATACTTCTGGATGGCGTCAGAGATCAAATTTATTAGCTGCAGCTAGTAACAGTAATCCCAGCAATACAACTCGGTGTACAACTCAGGAAACTGCTCAACTTTCGTAGAGCAAGACATCACTTTTTATCCACATTTTGCTCATTATAAATGCACACCCACTGCGACAAACACTGACGAATGAAATACATTTTCCCACACATTATCACACCATAAAAGCTCGATTTACATTGTAGCAACCCATAAGTTAATTATTAGGAATGTCCCAAATTCGATTTCCACAAGCCGGACAAAACCCATAATTGAAAGCACTACCCATATAATGAAAAGTCGTAAGTAAAGAAACAATTTCAGATGCTGAATAGGATAAGATATGTGCAAGAGAACTAAGGTTAATGGTATCCTGAACATTGATTGGCAATCTCAGACAACGATCAGCCAGGGAAATTGGCTTCGCAAAAGGTCAGTTTCAGGTGACGGGGTCAGCGTCCTACAGTTCACTCACAAGTCAGAAAAGGCCTAGTTAATAAGTGCATGAACAAGGAAGCCCATGCAACTTTGTTCGTTCGGTTACCTCCACGGGCCTACGTGAGGGCAACACAAAATGGCGTCACAAACAACTCGAACAAAATGGAGTCTGGTCCGAGAATCACAGAACCTCAAATGGGCGCCGAGACTCATAGTTGCTCGGGGAGTGAACCATGCATCCCCTCCCCTCAATTTCTCAATTTAAAAATACAACCCTTGTGGATGCGGGGAAACTACTGACTAAGGGAGGGGGCCTTGTGACCCCATCCCATTAAAGAAGAAAGGCCTCAGGATGAGATCCCTGGGTCGCAGAGGCTTGGGGAGGGCGCCACCCACACCCCTCTCCAATACATTTTCAAAAAGGTGTGTTCCGTGTAGCCACTGGGACACCAAAAGGAACAGTCAATGAGAGACAGGAGTTGTGCTGTGGGCGTGTGCTGGGGGTGTGACAAACGCTGGGGGCGTGTAGGGGCGTGTGGTACTTTCCGCCCTTCATGCTATGTCTCATATCGTGTGCTAATCCCACCCTGCTCCCTTTAAATACCCCTGCACCCCATAACCATAACCCACCCTTACTCCTTAAAATACCCCAACACCCTTAAACACTAACCCATCTTAACCCTATAAATATACCCTGTACCCCAAAACCCAAACCTATCCCTAAACCCTAAAAATACCCCTGTACCCCAAAACACAAACCTAGCCCTGAACCCTATAAATACCACTGTACCCCTGTACCCCAAAACCCAAACCTACCCCTGAACCCTAAAAATAACCCTGTACCCCAAAACCCAAACTTACCCCTGAACCCTAAAATACCCCTGTACCCTAAAACCCAAACCTAGCCCTGAACCCTAAAAATACCCCTGTACCCCAAAACCCAAACCTAGCCCTGAACCCTTAAAATACCCCTGTTCCCCAAAACACAAACCTACCCTGAACCCTAAAAATACCCTTATACCCCCAAACCCAAACCTAGCCCTGAACCCTAAAAATACCCCTGTACCCCAAAACCCATACCTATCCCTAAACCCTAAAACTACCCCTGTACCCCATAACCCAAAACTATATCTGAACCCTTAAAATACCCAAACACCCCAAAACATATATCTCAGTACCCCAAACATATACCCCTATACCCATACTTACCTTATCTAAACATTAAAAAAACATGCTTTTACCATTCATGCATTTACAACAAATTTCGTTGTAAATGTATGTGTGGTAAAAGCATAAAAAATGTAATGCCATGCATTACAATGGCATTGCAGAATTATGGTACTTTCGTAATGAACGTATGCGGAGTGATGGTATGCGGAAAGAAAGTTGCGGAATAATGGGTGTTTACCCTCCCCCGGTAAGTAAATTGGTGGCACAGTGGCCCACATCTCCAGCAACATACTCATATTTTTTCACCACCCATTTGAAAAATGCACAGGTCTCTCTCATTCATGGCCAGCACCGACATACAGTTTTAGACACACCTCCCGCCACAAGTTCTAGAATTGCGAACTTTAGAGCTGGGGAGCTACGTTCGTATCTCAGCATCAGCTCAACATCCTGTGATTCCAGGCAAATCGCTTTGTCTCCCCGTGCCTACCACAAATGAATGTGTTCTTCTGTAATGTAAATTGTACTCATGCCATGTTGTCGAGTTTGCGCTATATAATATTGCAAGGAAAAATAAAGTAGGGAAACTTGAGTTCACAAACTACTGAATGTGCACTCTTAAGTGCATCAGCAGTGCACTGTGAATCGGAGTGTTTCACAGGCCTGTCACAGATAAGAAATGCTATCAAAACGAAATCCTACAAAACAATATACTACTGCTGGCCGGCAGCAATTCATACCCAGACAACGTCGGGACGGGCTGCTAGTATATATATATGTATATGTATATATATATATATATATATTCACTGAAAAAACCATAGGTTTCACACCAGTTATAGTTAGGTGGAAATTTTACTCGCATAAAACCATTGAAATTCCCACGTTATAGTTAGTTGGACTCACTATAACTGTCAGTGATGTCATGAGTGATGTCACTGACCATGTCATGAGTGATGTCATATGTGACGTCATCAGCAGTGCATTGCACGCGCAAGTTATAGTGAGTCCAACTAACTATAATGTGGGAATTTCAATGGTTTTATGCGAGTAAAATTTCCACCTAACTATAACTGGTGTGAAACCTATGTTTTTTTCAGTGTATATATATATATATATATATATATATATATATATATATATATATATATATAAGCAAATCTTCAAACAGCACACTCCTGCCAGAAATGAAGACACGGACCACGAAGGCTGCAGTAAGGGAGATTTTAATTCAAACCTCTCAGGTGACGCGTTTCGAGCAACTTGTGCTCTTGGTCACACACCGCGCACCTGGTCAGCAAACAAATTTATACACATTTTTTTTGGTTACGTGATGCTCCACCTACTCAGTGAGTCACATGGTGCATAAACATAAAAACCAAACTATGGTTGTTTTGAATAAGTGCACACCGACATAAAATAAAACAGTGAGAAAGGCACTGAAACAAAATAGCTGCATGAATGCAGGAACACTAACTATGACATCCTATACTCAAATAGTGTAAAGTCATGATCAAATTAATTATGTTGGGGCAAAACTCCAACTTGAATACAAAAGAAAGTATTTACATATAGAAAAATATATATATATATGTATACTCACTTCCTGTGTACAAAAATATACAAACCATCTATCTATTTACATTACTATATACAATATTCAAAAATCATGACTCCATAGTCCAGTACCGCCATACTAAGTACCTCAACTAGTCACAAAGTTCATGTATATACTTTGTACTTATGACTAGATTTTAAGAATGTACATTGTAAGTGCCTCAACTCATATACCAAGACCCTAAGTGATTCCTACAAATAAGAAATAATGTGAATTTGTGAAAGCAAAAAAAACCTATGTTGATACCTATAACTAACTTATCAACAATATATACATGAAGTTTGTACGAGAGACAAATATTCACAGAGACGAATAAATTCAAATCCAGATTATATAAGATGAAATATCTTAACATATTTCCGACATGGTGCCACTTCAGCGCAGTTAGAATTTTCTTTATATGAACAGGTTCTTAAGTTCAGCAAGACCTTGAAAAGAATAAATATGAAAGACCACATAAGTATACTCTCTAGATCAAATTAGAGAAATATTGTCAGATATCCACACAGATAGTAACAATTAAGTGCAAAATCACAACAAATGATGCAAATCTTCCGTTGTATTTAACCCATTTGGGTACTTGCTGTCCAGCTCCATTATGTACTCGGTTTCTTTTTTCCTTAGTAATCTTTCTCTGTCTCCTCCTCGGATGAGGGGAGCTACCACATCAATGACATAGTACGTTAATTTAGACAGGTCATTGTTGTGGGTGGATTTGAAGTGGCGTGCTACCGGGTAGGTATTGTCATTGTTCACTATAGCACGTAGGTGCTGCAAAATCCCGACATGCACCTGTAGTTTAGTACTGCCCACATAACGCAGGCCACAGGTGCATGTCAGGACATATATTGCATACTCACTGTGACAATTATAGTGACCCCGGATATATATATATATATATATATATATATATATATATATATATATATATATATATATAGATATATATATATATATATATATATATATATATATATAGATATATATAAAATTTCTATGGAAAAATGAAACCCCTCATTTTGTTCCTTTTCAAATTAAATGTATTAAGTGTTACCACTTTATTCCAATCAAGATGACTTCAGGTGTGCCATACTTTTGTCATAAGTAAGACTGTTAGCGGTCTAGTTGTTCTTTAGAACACTCTGGGACATTCTGTCATTGGGCTATAGTTGGGCTACATCTGGCTGATATTTGGGCTACATTTGGTCTCTTTTGTCTCTGTTGGCCATCTTGGGAGACTGCATATCAGAATTTTTTTTTAATGAAATATAAGAGGATTTGAGAAGTCACTCAAAATGTGCCCTAATTTTTCTTTCTTCAGCACTAATCATAATTTCTATGGCAAAATGAACCCCCTCATTTTGTTCCTTTGCAAATTAAATGTTTTAAGTGTTAACACTTTATTCCAATCAAGATGACTTCAGGTGTGCCATACTTTTGTCATAAGTAAGACTGTTAGCGCTCTAGTTGTTCTTTAGAACACTCTGGGACATTCTGTCATTGGGCTATAGTTGGGCTACATCTGGCTGATATTTGGGCTACATTTGTTTTTTTTGTCTCTGGTGGACATCTTTGGGCTACATTGGGCTACATTGGGCTACATTTGGGCTCTAACATATATATAGCCCAATGTAGCCCAATATATATTTATTCAAAGTTAATTTTCGTTAAAACCACTGGAGCATATATCTTGAGACATAGCAAAGGCACATCGGGCTACCAGTCCCTACAATTTTGCCAAGTTTGGTGGAAATCCATTCAGCCGTTCGGGCTAAAAGTGAGGTCGACCGCCCTATGGAAATTAACATGGGGAAAACACGTTTTGGGACCCCCCTTTTATCTCGGCCCCCGCTTGACGAATCCCCCCAAACTTTCAGGGAAGGACCGGAGGGCCGCGAGGCAAGTTTGAGGAAATTTTCAGGCAGATTCCTCAACCGGCGCCAAAGTTATTCCCAATAGAATGTTGAGATTTTGCGTTGAAATAAATCCTAACTATAACTACCTACTGGCGACCGCCAGTAGGTAATATATATATATATATATATATATATATATATATATACATATACGTCTGTCTACTTATTTTAACATTTTACCATTTTACACCCACAAATTGTAACAATAAAAACTATGTAAAGCGAAACTGTCACAGACATGTTTTTTTATTTAAACACAATGAAACTTTTTTAAATAATCAATGTAAATAAACATTGCATTGTCTGAACTGAATGATTGAAAAATACATTTGATATAAAATATTGGGGATTTTTGGAGAAAGATGATAGATCTGCTTTATATATATTGAAATGCTCACCTATTGATAAAGCTAATAGGCTCACTTTTGGTATTGTGACTCTTTGACAAAGTCAGTAAGTCTGCCTAAGTGTGACGAGATCTTGTCACACCAACAAAATGCTGCGCATCTTGGAAGACCATGTGTGGCACTGGATAGGCTGCTTGAAGCCCAGGTCCTGTGGCCAATTCCACGCTGCACACAGGTGGTTGGCTGCCTGCAGGGGTGTTTACTTAAAAAAACTGAGAAATTCACTGAAAAAAAGAAAGGTTAAAGTGAACATTATAGTTAAGCGAAGATTTTAGTGACAATATTTCAGTGACAACATAAAATTTTAAACAAAAAAAACCCTTCAATTCACCAGTTATAGTTACCTCTAGTAACTATAATTCATGCCCTAATGTAACTATAACTTACGGCCTCTCCATGCACAGTTAATTATCCCACAAATTACATAATTCCTGACATGTTACATGACATCACTGATAACATCACTGCAACATTTTAAGTTACATTATTGATGAGAAGACTGTGCATTGCGGGGGTGCAAGTCAAAGGTACCTTAGGACTTAAGTTATAGTTACTAGAGATAACTATGACTGGTGAATTTCAGTGTGTTTTTTAAATGTAAAATGTTAGGTTGTTACTGAAAAATATATTAAGTGTGAGAGAGAGAGCGCAAAGGGGAAAGAAAGACACTGAGAGGAGGAAGTTGAGCGATAGAGCTATACAGAGAGTGAGACAGTACAGACAGAGTAAGAGTGAGACACAGAGAGATAGACAAAGAGAAACCTACAGAGAGGGGTTAGCTGCACTTAGAGTCAGAGAGAGACAGGCACAGAAAAAGAGAAAAAGAGAGTGTGGGTCTTATGATAGGTAGGTGTAGAGATTGAAAACAAGAGAGACAGTGACAGAGAAAAAAGAGGAATAGAGTGAGAGAGGGTGAAAAAGAAAGAGAAATGCAAATGCACACTGGTCTTTGCGTCTCTGAAAATCTCTGGGATAATATCTTTCGACAGACCTCTCTGTAAGCAAGCTCACTGCAGGACGTTTGGTTATTCTCGTCCTCTCAATTGGGGAGTAAGGGGTTGAAAGGAGTCCACTGGCGGTGGGGGGGGGGGGGGGCTTACCTGCTCTAAAGCAAGGCAGACATAAACAGGGGCTTGGCTGCTGCTTCCAAGATATGAATGAATTCTGCTGCCTATTTGTAATTGGATAAGACATCCCGTTTGAAAGCTGCTAAGTTCATAATGTTTCACGTGTTTTCAGTGCAGTTGCTGCTGCCATCATGAAAGCCCACCTGTATCATGTGGCCACTGCCCAGCCGATGCGACAACAGTAGGTCAGTGCAGTACCTCAGTAATGAGGGCTGCTGTACGGACAGTAAACCAGCCTCACTGGCCTCAGTGTTGGGGTACAGAGTCCCGAGGAGCCCATTAAACCCTGACAATGTTGCTGTATGGGTGCCATCTTTTGTGGGGGCACTAAGGCTCAGGCCCACCAATACTTCAACTCAGGGCTCCAGTTTTGTAGAAACAACACCAGCAAATCTCACATGCAGGACGTGCATCATCATGCAGAAAGTAGTGCTGCAGACGAACCACTTCAAAGCGGACGTTTTCTTCACTCTTTATACAGGTTCGGCTGCTGTTCCTATGCTGCTGTGACCACAGGAGAGGTAGAGGTGTCAGGCGGTGCACACCCCATGGGACTCACTGAGAGAGGCAGAAAGGACTCTTTTAGTCTTTTAGAGCTGTGACAGTGAGTGTTGGGGGACCTGGGAGTAGAGAGGCTAGGGTGTTAGCTGAGGGGACATTCGGTGGCGGCTCCTACGGTAAGGCAGTCGAACGTCGCCACACTGAGCAGGTAGAAAAAGGAAAAAATAAAATGATAATAACTCATGTAAAGTGGAGAGGCTGGAATTAATCCCAAGTTTTTTAGTTTCACATTGAGCATTCGGCCACTGGATGTATATGCTTTGCTTCCCCTACACTCACCTTACTGGCACCACCCCCAGGCACCTCCCGCCCTGACCGACACTCTGCTGGCATCAATGAGGCCCATGGCCACATCACAGACAAAACCCTTTGGCCCCCTGAGAAGATGTTTGTGAGTACCTTTGTACTAGCCATGCATCTCACTTGCAAGACACTATTGTTAGCAAAAAGAGCTTGGAAGCACCTGTTGCTTATCATTTGTTGGCTTGAGTGGCACTCTTCTTTACAGCCTTGCAATCGGTCACTGCGGACCCAGCATCATTTCAGTTCCCTTCTGTGGAGCAGGGACCACAAACTGATTGATTCAACTTAATCAGTGCCCATCTGGTTCTCCGGGCATGATTGAGGTACTAGTTTGTTCTTTTTAACTTCTGGTTCACTGCAAACAGAAAGTGAGTAACTGGCAAAGAATGCCCAGCAAGACAAACAAAATTGCACAGTTTTATTTTCTCCAGTTAACTCTCTTTTATTTTGCCAAGCCTCCTTTTGTCACTTTGCAATCATGTTTTGTTTTGTTTTTGCTCATGGACACTGTTGTCAAAAGATGATGATTATATTGTTCTAAATATTGCAACGCACCTTGTTTCCTTCTCATGTGTAATGTCTGAAACTATGCTGTAAACACATAATCATGCAGTACACCCCTATCCACCCCACACCAATCCATCCCAATTAAATCTGTCCCACTCAATCTACCTCACCTCACCTCCCCTGCACGCCAATCCACCTCACTCCAATCCACTCCACCACAATCCAATCCACCCAACTCAATCTAATCCACCCCACACCAATGCAATCCACCCCAGACTAATCCAATCTCCCCACTCAAATCTTCTCTACATTCCACCCCACTCCAATCCAACCAGCTCCAACCCACTCTAATTCAAACTATTCACCCCAATCTACTGGGATAAAATTCTCCTAATCCACTCCAATCCACTGTACCACACACCAACCCCAGTCCAATCTGCCCCACTCCAATCCACTCCAATTCAATCTGCCCCACTCCAATCTGCACCAATCCAGCACACTCCAATCCAACCCACCTGCTCCAATCCAATCCACCCCACTTAATCCAAATCAATCCACCCACAGTGATCCAATCCCTCCCACACCAATCCAATCTAATCCACCCCACTCCAATCCAACCAATCCAATCTACCCCACTCCAATCCAATCCACGTCACCCCAACCCAACCCACCCGACTCCAAACCAAACCAATCCACTTCACTGCAATTCAATCCACCCCACTCCACCCCAGCCTACACTAGTCCAATCCACATACTCCAATCCACCCCACTCCAATCCAATGCAATCCCCCACTCCAATCGAATCCACTTACTCCACTCCAATCCACCCACTCCAAACCCACCCCATTCTAATCCAACCCACTTCATTCCAATCAAACCCACCTCATTCCAATCCAACCCAGCTCACTCCAATCCAATCCACCTGCCTCTAATCTACCCCAATCCACCCCACTCCAATACAATACAATCTACCACACTCCAATTCATCCACCTTAATCCATTCAACCCCATTCCAATCCATTCAACCCCAGTCAAATCCACCCCACTCCAATCCAATCCAGTCCATCCTATTCCATTCCAATCCAATCTAATCCAACTCACTTCAATCCAATCTACTGCAACTCAATCCACACTCTCCACTCCAATACACCCACCCCACATCACTCCATTGCACTCCAATCCACCACTGTCAGGCCTTCCAGAGCGCGCTGTCTGTGGCGGCGCGTTTCCCACGCTGACGCAAGCCTTGCCCACTTATCTCTGTCAGCGGGCGAGAGCGGCGCCCAGGATGTATTTAAAGGTGGGGTCCGCATTGGCAACGCACTTCGTGTTCCAGCACGGATCCCGTTGGTGTTCTCTTCACTCGTGACTAGGTCTTCTGGTGCTTTTCCAGGAGCACTTGGTTACGTTGCCGGATGGCAACATTGTTTTCTGGGACTCCTCAGCCTATTAACCCTTAGCTTCCTGGCAACTTGCCTCTGAAAGACAAGGAAAAGCAAGGGTTGTAAAAGAATCACAGTATCTTCATTTTTCGTGGTATTCAGTACTTATTTTATACTGTGGAAAGATCATACTTATCTGATGGCCATATGATTATAAGGGTGTTCCTAGTGGTCCTCTTTTGTTCCTGGTACAGCACTTCTTGCTGCAAAAGTAAAAGATGAACTATATTAATAGTATAAGATTCCTGACTTGTTCTGTTTAAAGTAGCCCTGCTCTTTTTACCCTATTTTTTCCTGTGCTCTCTCCTGTCCTGGGAATTGAGTTATTTGGTTTTTCCGTAATTCAGAAGTAACAGATAATTAATTTTAAAGGGTCCTATATACTCCTATGGAACTTCTAACATAGGTTTGTTTATTACTGTTCATCTCCTGTTTAATGCTAAAACTTCTGCAGTCCCTCTACATACAGAACTTCATACTTCATATTTTAGGTATTGGGAGTTTCTACAGTCCTTGGGAATTGTTCCCCCTATACATACTTGGCATATTAATTTACAGGTATCTCATTAGAACTAGGGGGGTAACATACAGCTAGTTACTTGTATACTAATTTAGTACTTATGTTGTGTTTTCTCCTTCAGGATTATTGGAAACCACCTCACAGAAGATCCAGTGGACGTCTACCCCTTCTTCCTTCCCTTGTTTGGTTTCCCTCCTTCCCTCTTTTGCTTTGACCTGGTGAGGGACTTTGGGACCTAGCATCACTTCCATCCATTTAGTCCCTGCAGTAAATCCGGATGAGCCATCACAACCTCAATCCAATCCAATCCACTTCAATCCAATCCAATCCAAACCACCAACTCCACCCCTCACCAATTCAATACAACCCACTCCAATCCACTTTATTCCACCACAATCAAATCCACACCACTTCAAACCATTCCACCACACACCAATCCAAAAATCCCCCACTCCAATCCAATCCACCCACTCCACTCCACTCCAGTCTACCCCACTCTAATCCAATCCACCTCTATCCAATCCAATCCTATCTACATCTACCCAATCCAACCTAACCAAACCCACCCAACTCCAGAAATCCCGCCACTCCAGTCCAATCCGTCCCAATCCAATCCTCCCCACTCCATTCCAATCTGCCCCAATCCAATCCTCACCACTCCATTCCAATCCACCCCAATCAGATCCACCCCAATCCAATACATACCACTCTAATCCAATCCACCCCACTCCCGCCAACCCTACCCCAAGCCAATACACCCCACTCCAATACAATCCACCTAAAGCCAATCCAACCCACCCAATCAACCCCAGCCCCAAACACCCCACCCCAATCCAACACACTCAATTAAATCCACCCACATAATCCAATCCACTCCACCCCACCCCACTCCACCCAATCCAATCCACTTCAATTGCTCAGCTCTCCAATCCAATCCACCCCACTGCAGTCCAATCCATTCACTCCAGTGCAATCCACCCCACTCAAGTTCAATCCACCCCAGGCCAATCCAATCCACCACAATCCACCCCACTCCAGTCTAATCCAGCCCATCCTATTCAATCCTCTCGAATACACCCCACTCCAAACCACCCCCTTCAATCCAGTCAATCCAATTCACCCTGTCCCAATCCAATCCACCCCACTACCAGGCAATCCAGTCTATCCAATCCACCCCACCCAATTTACCCCACTTTAATATACCCCACTCCAATACACCCAACCCAATTCACCACATTTCCATTTAAACCACCCCACTCCAATCCATTCCAATTCACTCCAGTCCAGTCCACCCCATCCAATTTACCCCATGCCAGTCTACTCCAATCCAATCCACCCCACTCCAGTCCAATCCAATCCACTCCAATCCACCGCACTCCAATCCACCCCACTACAAACCAACCCACCCCATTCCCAGCACTCAAATCCACCCACTCCAATCCAATCAACCCACCCAAATCCAAGTTAATCCACCCAGCTCCAATCCACTCTACTCCAATCCAACCTACTCTAATCCATCCCACCCCAATCCACCCCACCCTAGTTAAATCCACACAACTTCAATCCAAACAAATCCACCCATC
This sequence comes from Lissotriton vulgaris, assembly GCF_964263255.1. Lineage (NCBI taxonomy): Eukaryota > Metazoa > Chordata > Amphibia > Caudata > Salamandridae > Lissotriton > Lissotriton vulgaris. The sequence continues at coordinate 920,117,253 of NC_141685.1, forward strand.
CACTCCACCCAATTCCAATCCATGCTAACCCACCACACTATACTCCAATCATCACACTCTACCCCACTCCAATCCACCCCTCTCTACCCACATTAAATTCACCCCACTCTACTCCAAACCACACTACCTCAATCAACTTCAACCCACTCTGCCCTATTCCACCCCACTCTGTGCCACTCCACTCTACGACACTGTCTGCCACTGAATCACTGAACTCTACTTACCTCTTCTCCAATATACAACATTCTGATCTCCCTACGCCACTCTTCAACACTCAACTTACTTACTCCACTCCGCAACACTCAACGCCACTAACTTTTAGCCATGCTGAACAGCAGCCACACTGGTTTACAACATCTCTAAAGCACATGGCCAAACCCAATAGCTCTTGCATAGGCAAGACCTATTAGCTATGCCAATGCTTCTTCTGGCTAGTAAGTGCACTTCAAGGTGCATACCTTTTAGTGTAGTTTATGGCCATGCATAGCTTTCCTAGCATTACTTTGCTTGAACAAGGGTCATTTAGAGGACAGTGTAGTGTTCAAGTTCAAAAGACCTTTATTCGAATTTCATAAAATTCATAAAAGTACCGCAATAAAAACAGCAATTCATTAAAATTTACAAACATACAAAAAGGAAAAGGTATTAAAAATATTTCATGATATAGGGTTCATACAATTACAAAATAGTGCAAAGATATAGAGTTCCATACAATTACAGTAAAGTGCAATAAGCTCCAGTAAAACTTGTTTCTATTTTCAGGGATTTTCCATCATTTTACGCACTCTTATAGCCAGTCTTAAAAAAGTACTGGTGCGAAAAATTAATTCATCAGTATCCAGGGAAACCAACATACTATACGATTCTTTAAGTGAGAGTGGTCTGTATTTCTTAAAATATGGAGTTAAGAGCCATTTGATAAATCTAAGATAAATTTTGCAAAAAAATAGGAAGTGCAAATCATCTTGTGTGCTAACACCATCACAGGGGCATGGATTAAAATCAGCACTGTGGCGATACCCCAAAGGGAAAGACAACAAAAATGTTACTGTACCCGCCCTTAAGCGAAACCAGAGTGATCTCTCCCAACTGGTCATAGGAAGGGACAGATAATTCGGGAGGGGTTGTCTACACAGTTCGTACCCTACGTATTTTGCAACACTTGATTTCTGCAATTCTCTTCCTATCCTTTCAGTATTATAAAGTGCATACAGTGCATTTTTTACCTCAAGTTTAATAGTGTAGTGTTAAAGACTGGTGTAACTGGTGTGGCGCTCACTGAACGCTGATTATCAGTGTATTTCACAGTTCCAACAACGGGCAGTGCGCCAATGTCCTTCCTTGCAAAAGGGCATATAGCTCATTGGCTACGCCGCTGGCTGTTTCGCTTGCTTTCTGTGAAACAGTCCTGTCTAGACTGCAAATCCCTCTCATATTTTGGAAATTGTGCCCAGCATTCACTCAAACCAGGCTATATCTCAAATCTAGGAGCCGGAGGATGTGAAAAGTTGTTTTTTACAAAAAGTTAACAATCCGCCAAAAACCCAGCCTGGATGAAAAATGTATGCAGACTTTTTCTCTGTATGTACATTTTACAAAGTTTTTCTATGGACAATGGCAAATGTAAGAAGACTTCTCTCAGCAATTCTAACGTATACAGACGTTTGTAACGTTTTTGATATCTCTCTGGGACACCTAGGAGAACAATTTTGCAACTATATATTCCTCTTCCTTTCCAACTACCGTGCTGCTCAGATATATGCCCCCTGCAGAACAGCTCGCCTCCACCGGAGGGAGCCCTCTTGCAGCCCCATCATCTCAGGGAATATGCGATTAGAGACACGCCCACAATGTGCAACCTGCTGCCTCATGATAAACTCTTTGCCTAGCGGTCTTCTGCTGTCCACATTTTATACAGCCAGCTGCACATATTGCCCATTAACTGCAATTGTGTGGCTGGTGGTAGTTCGCTGTCATTTTTCTCATAATGCATTTATTTTTAGGTATTGCACTGATGTCACTTCCTGTGATGCTTTTGGCTTCCAAGCTCGTTTGCATCACTTTTAAGCATGGGCGAATTTTGCGGATCTCGCGTTCGCGAATTTTGCGGATTTGCGGATTCGCAATCCGCAAAATCCGCGAATTCCCGCGAATTTGCGGATTTTTTTTTTTTTTGTGTTCGCCCGTGTTTCTGCCAGTTCGCGAGGGTTTTTACAATTTCGCAATTTGCGACCTTACCTGTCGGGTCGCAAGTTTTGCGAACTTGTTGTTTCTACGTGTCCAGCCTGTTTGGGACACTCTTCTTCATCACTGCCACTCTCTGTCACCACTGCCACTCTCTGACTACTCATGCCACCCTCTGGCCCACCCATGCCACCCTCTGTTTCATCACCACACCCTCTGGTTGTCCAGTGTACATTATTTTCGGCAAAGCAAAGCACACCTTCCCTGCCTCAAGTGACCTGAATTAATTTGGGGCTGATTAATGTGTCACAGAATATTTTTTTAGCTGGCACCTGCTTCCTTAGTGCGCCCTGATTAGTGATCTTTTGCACTTGCTAAGTGCTTTCATTGTTGCAAAATTAGTTACAACACCTGCCCTGCCCCAACTGACAATAATGAATTAGGGGCTGATTAATGGATTTTAACTTCCAGCCTGGCTCCCGCTTGTCTCCCTTAGCTGTAATTCAGGACCTTTGTGGCATATGTGTAACTATTCTGAGGTTCAGAGCAGGGTCACATAATAGTTTCAACTGGCAACTGAACTCTGGAGGGGTCCCTCAGGAAGCACTACAGGAAATGGCTACTAATGATGAGCCTGAACTTTTGAACCTGGTAAGTAGTTACTTTCAGTTTTGCTAAGAGCGTATTTCTGCAATTTTGCACTTATTCGCGGGGCGCGAACTCACGCGAACAGTGCGAGCAGTGCGAGCAAAATCCGCTGCTCGCGGATTTGCGGATTTTGCGGGAGATTCGCGAATCTCGCGGATTGCGAATTTCCCGAAAATCCGCAAAATCCGCGAGCGGAACGGATTTTCTGCCCATACTTAATCACTTTGTGTGACTTCACTAAATTTGATCATCAGTACACACCCCTCAGATAACTGGAAAAAGGCCAGTAGGCCAAACACTACCTTACTAACCTGATGACATGTTTAATCCATATCACGAGTACCACTGACGAGTAATTATAACAAATGTCACTCAAACACCTAACACAATCCAGCCTGTGTATGGTGTGAGTGAAACAACTGTTGGTGTTGTTCTTGGTTTTATTATTATTATTTTAAAACTGGAGAGTCAAAGTTTTTTTATATATATATATTTTTACCACATCTCTTAATCAACACTTGAGGATTGCTTAAATGTATATAAATTGAAGAAAATTATGTCTATTACATTTTCTATCTGCTGTTGTCCTAACTACTAAAAGTGTGTAAAACGACAATATTGCGGCTGCAATTTTAAATACTTTTTCGCAATTACTCCAAAACCATGTTTTAATCCACAAGTGACTTCTGCACAATGCCTGCATGAATATAAAAAAATAAAGGGAAAACTTGTGGCAAAATGTATTTTTACTGAAAAACGTTCTTCCACGCGAAATTGATCTACCAAGAAATAATAATTGATAAACAAGTAATTACTCCTCAAGTCAGTAGTATACATTTTATTGCCCAAAACAGGTGAAAGGCTGAATGAACCAGCAAAATGTGAGCTTCTGACCTCCGGACTGCACACACATCTCTGTAGTAGGTGCATTGGTCCACCGAGCTAAAATACTGAGAGGCAAATATTTAAGTGGGCCGGATCCCTCCGGGTCTCCAATCTGGTAGTAATTAAAAACTAACATTGTAACTGGTCTTCCTTAACTTAACAAATTTAACATTGATCAATTTATGATTAATGAGTATAAAACAGGTTATGTTAATCCAGGTAAGAAATGTAGTTCCTGTTTATATTTCACGTTTTAATTAATCTTGCATTCCAAGAAATGCAGTGCTCACAGATGAGTGCGTGCATTGTGTGTTTGGAGGGTGATGAAGTGAAGGAGATGCGAGGAAGGGAATTCAGCAGAGAGTGAAACGAGGGTACTGAAGAGGAAAGAAATGAGGTGTGAGATATTCAGATGAAGTAGATGTGGAAAGAAAAGAGGTGCACTTGGTTAACACAGAGAGAACATAACAGGAGTGACTGGCACACTCTGAAGACCACTATCCCTTCCACGGGCCTCAGTAATGCATAATTCAGCCTCACAAATGCAGAACTGAAACATTTTCAATATTTTTGATTTACAACACATTTTTTGTTGTTACTCGTTTATCTCAAATAGCTAACAACCATTGACAAATTAAATAGGCCTGGCTTGTTTTCAATGTATGGCAGTTGTTGTGTTATATATCTGAATACCATAACAGAAAGCTGAGAGAGGCACCAAAATATGGGTCAGGCGGCACGCTATGTAAATGGTAGAAATGAAGCTTACATGTTTAAGCCATGCCCTAATTTACACAGGCAAAACCACTTTCAGAGACCCCCAATTTTTTCACTTCACTTTGAAGCCCTACCTAGAGGAACAGCGTACACCGGTAAATATCGATTTTTCTGGAACATTCTTCAGCTACGTGCCCTACAGACCTGGGATGGAATCGGAAACGTTTTTCTTTCCCGCAAGGCACAATAAAATAAGCGACTTTTGCTCTGCAACACAAAACATTCCTAGTAATTTTTTTTATTCCGAAATGTTTGTCCTAAAATGTAATTACATTCTTTGAATTTCAGGCGCAATTTAGTTACACATGTGAAAGCGAATATTCCTAATGTTTTGCACATCTCCGCTAGTTGTGTACTGCGCGGCCTTCAGCACATATGCAGAGTCTCAGAGCACTCTGCCCTCTGAGGCCTCATCCGGTGCGTCCCGCCACCCCCTCGAAGCCCCTTCATCGGGTCCGTCTTTTTAAAGGTGGAAAGGAAGCAAAAGTTATGGATAATCGTTTCCCTCTGGGAATGTTTACACTCCGCATCACGTAACCCAATGCTCAAATGAAGGACCATTAGCCGTCGTTGCCATGGAAATGAATTAAAAGAGAAGATGCGGAATTCCGTCTGCTACTTCAACGTGACCTCTCATAGAGATGGCAGGAGCCAGAGGCTGGAATTTTCCCGGCAGTCTAAGGGGACTACTTTCAGAGCAGGAATGGCTGCCATGGCCCAGCCTCGAACCCCCACATGGCCCCATTCTAGTCACAGCCTCCAGAACTGTGGCTGGTGTGACTCTTGCAATGGCTGGTTTTAGTTTCCAGTCCGCCTCTGACACACATGATTTTTTGAATTTTTTTAAACAAGATACCCCTGGTGTGAACAATGGGAACCTGGGTGGGGTTCATTTTCTTGGTGGGATTTGTTGTCCTACGTTTATAATGGGATAAACAAAACTACAAGTACCAGAATGCAAAGTGTGAAACTAGGGCGGAGTGAACTACTTATTGCTGGCATGGAACATCTTGAGAGCTTTGGGTGGGATCTACAACCACCAATGTCCCTCCTTTGGTGAAACTGACCTTGAGACAGATGTTGATGTTTACAGGTTGAATTGTAGCTTAGATAGTTCAACATATTGATACAATTAGTCCCATAGATTCAGGGTTTAACTTGCAGTACCAAGCCTGATACAAATTACAAGTTATACGTTAAGCGGTGTTTGCTTAGTGTAGCATTATAGAATCCATTAGCCTCTCTGCCTCTAGGCGCAGTTCTGGCTTCATTCAACAGAGGCCCTCATCGCATCTGGGCCGAAATATCGCATTGGTATTCCAGCACCCGGAAGTACTGATACCACAAGTATTGATAAGTCATTAAATAGAGGTCTATCATGGTTTCTGAATGGGTCTCTGAGCATCCCCAATAAACGTGGAATTACCGCATTGCTGGTACCAGGCTCAATTCCACTGGTAATTCCCCATTTTCTGCTGGATCCCTTCATAAAAATTTCATCAGCTTTCAGCCAATGACCTGTCCAGGTGGAAAGCCCAGTAAGTGTGGTATTCCCACATCTCTTGTTATTCCCAGGTCTGCTGTTATCACCCGTTGCCAGCTGAATCAATGATTACTAAGAAATCTCAATTGTAATCCTATTGTCTCCACATTACAAAACATTTTGTAGTCGTGGGAAAGTGACTGCTTCTCCTCAGCTCTCTAGCCTACCAAACCTGCAAAAATTAAACAGGCATAAGTTTTGTCTGTAGCGCTTGGGCATAATAATTTTACTGTATTTACCACCCACCATGCCTCTCAATGACATTGCCACAATGTTTGAGCCAGGTTGATGTTCACAGCAGCACTTCGGATGGAGTGTTCAGTGTATCAACTAATCTGAGAGTGTGAACGTGCCAGGAATCTGAATTGCATGAGAGTATTCAAAGCACCTGAATTTAGGATACTTTACCACTCACTCTGACCAAGACATAGCTACGTAGGAAGGGGCATCGACTCCAGTTCTTACAACCAATATTGTAACATGAGGTCCATCACAACAGCTTTTCTGACCACCATAGAACATCATTTTTTGTTTTGTCCATTAACCCTTATTTTGCCCCAAAGGAGGCTAATTTATTTGTGTGGAAGGCTGAAACATGTTACCAATTTTTAACTCTAGAAGCTATGAATTATGCCATATTTCTCTCAGAGTATTATGAACCTAGAATAAATGACATATAGTATTACACACCATACACTCTGACAACTTGAAACATTTTTTTGCATGCTATGCTGCACTTCTTACTTTTTACTTACCTTGTTAGATACGTATGGCTTAATCTATACCCTAGATTTGAGGGGGTTGTGCCCTGATTTTTCCCTGCGGCCTACCTAAAAAGGCTGGGGTGCTGCTAATATTATTGATTTTATTTTCATCTCCCTTTCCCTGAAGCACTTTATACACTTTTTTTAAACTCAGCACAACCCTTTTAGCGATCACAATCCCTTGAACTTGGTGCTTGAAGTGCCGGGCAGAACAGCAATGCGTCGAAGGGTGACCGTGGGTTCACTTGTCGGAACTAATCAAGGGAGGTGTCTAAGATGGTCACAGTTGGATATTATTCTTTTTAATTCAGCACTTTTTAGTGCAAGGCAACAGGAGATTTTTAAGTGTTTGGATTTATCAGTCCCGGGAGAGGAATCTATAGGTGCATTTATAGAAGTTGCACAATCAGTCGCTAGTCTACTAATAGCACCGGTAGCTAATGTTAGTACTGATTTACCAAAATGGCTTGACAGCCAGTGCTTCGGGCCCTGCACCAACCTAAGAAGGCCACTAAACAGGTCCCATGTGACAAGGTTTGAGTGGCAATATGTCGCAGTAACTTTAAGGAGGCCATTAAAGGGCGGAAGCGATACCTCGAGAAACAAGCTTGGGAGGAGCTGACAGAAGCGTGTAAAAAGAGAGAATGTACACTTTTTTGGAAGATCATCAATAGCCCCTGTTTAACAGACCCAGAGAAGCAAGGATTAGCTCATATTACATCTGAACAGTGGAAGGCCCACTTTGACGGTGTGTACAACCACGGCCGCAGTGAGAAATCCATTATGGTTGAGGCTCGTCTCCATCCAGCACAAGAGCCATTTTGTTTAGTCTTGATGAGGTGAAACTGGGAATTGAGGGATTATCAGGGTAAAAGGCTCCTGGTCCAGATGGGATCCCTCCGGACCTTTTTTGTGATAATATTGAGGTCTGATCCCCACTCTTATCTAGGGTTTTCAACATTGCAGTGAGGATAACAATGTCCCCCTCGTGGTCCTCAGCAATTATCCCACCGATCATCAAGAAAGGGGAAAAGGAAAGCCCTCACTGCTACCACCCTATATCGCTCATTGATGCTACAGTTAGAGTGCATGGAGGAGTGTTATTAAACAGGCTCTCAGTCTCGGCGGACACTAATCAAGTCATCTCAGAGGTCCAATATGGCTTTCGCTTAGGCAGGTCAACCACGGACCAATGTTTAAACCTTTACCGTTTATAGCGAAATACACAATGGCTAAGCCTGGAGCTCTTTTCAAAGGTTTTATGGACCTTACTTTAGCGTTCGATCAGGTGAACCGCTGCAACTCTGGGCGCTTTTGGGTGACCTCGGAGTTGACCCGCGATTACAAATGTTTTAATGACCCTACATTTTAATACTATTGCTGCAGTCAGATACATTCAGATACACTCAGGATGGGCACGTGACTGATAATTTTAAATGTTCTAGAGGGGTAAGACAAGGATGTATATTGGCCCCATTTTTATTTATGTTGCATATTAATGTATTAGAAGCGTCCTTGATTGCACTTCAGGCTGATACCCCAAGATTAGTAAGAAGACCCGTCCCAGTCTTGTACGCAGATATGGTATTGCTTGCACAAACCACTTTTGGCTTGCAGGCCTTATTGGTTGGATTTGTGGCCATGAGTGGGATGGATCTCTCACTGAACTTGTCAAAATCATACATAATGGAATTCGGTAAGCTAATCACAAGGAACAACACCTACAAAGTAGGCACAAGTAGGCTAGTGAAGGTCCCGGAATTCTCCTATTTACGTATCTTATTTGATGATACGCTTAACTTTAAACCTTTGCAAGAGGGGAAAACGCTTGAGATGAGAAAATCTATGGGAGCAATCGCAAACTATGCACATAGACTGGGTACCTGGTCACCGGGGGTAATTGTAAAATTGTACAACTCTTTTTGTATTTCAAATGTGTTATATGGTAGTGAGGTATGGGGTTATGTAGCAGCGAACACTCTCCAAACCACAGAAAAGAAATACCTCAGAAGAATTTCCCCAGGGTACTGCTGTGTACTTAGCACACGAAGAATTAGGAATAAAATCTTTAATAGATTGGGTGGTGGTTAAACCTCTGATGTGTTGGGTGAAGATATGGACAAGGCAGGAGGCAGGTTTTAACTGAGTAGTGATTGAAGATTGTCTCTCTCTTGAGCACGGTTTAAAAATTCCATGGCCAAGATATGTCAAGGATACCCTAACGGACCTAGGTAGAGCAACTGTCTTCATGCCTCGTGGGACAGTGAAATCACTTGATAAGCACATAGTGAAATAACTATTTTTTAAGCATGCCATGGCCTCAAGGGAGGAAAAGGAGCTTAGAAAACCCATGGTAAGAGGGCATGTCCTAGTAAAATCAGTGTTAGGTATTGAGAATTATCTATTGATTTTAACAAATGTAAAGATCAATTTTTAATTACCCGTTTCAGTTTGAACCTGGTGCATCATTTATTGGGTTCATCAACAGGCTTTGTTACACATGTAGAAAAGAGAGGGCCTTCTGGCTGCGACATTAGGTCTCCACAAGATACCTTACACTTCATATTTTAATGTAAATATTTTACATACCCTAGGTGGCTGTTTCTTAAACCTCTTGTAAAAGAAATGAATTTTAGGCATGCTCGCGTCACACTACTGTATCTCCAGCTCCTGCCTCGCACCCACACTCTTTTTGGTGTTGTCAATTTTTTAAGAGCTGCTCTAAAGTCTAGACATTCTAGAGGTGACTAAATATGTAGGGAGATTGTTTCTGTACATTCTAAGCTACAAGCTGGCACTGCAGAGTCTGTGTAGGTTTTTAACAGGGTCTTTGTTTTAATTGTGTGTCAACAACTAACGTGGCTGGGATTATTATATTGTATTGGGTTATTTAATTGATGTGGGAAGTGATTAACGTTTACATCGACAATTTGCGAATTTTGCACGTGGTGTTATGTTTTCAATAAGTGATTCTGTTGCTCTTGTCTTATTTTAATTTGTTTGTTGTCTCTTTTATGGCTGCGACCAATGCCGAATAAAGATCATTATTATTACTTAACAAGTTGGTATTCTTAAAGTAGTCTTCTAAACCCTTACCACACCACTAAACTTAAAGGGCCACATTTACTATATTTTGACACGTGGCAGTACAGCAAGCTTTCCTGCTGTCCTGTCGTGCATCAAAATAAAATATGGCACATTCCTGTCCTTCTCCCCTGTACCAGCGCACAAACAGCCACTGTGCGCCACGCAGAGATCCTTGCGTCATGGTGCAAGGGTGTCTGCATTGCACGAATGATCGTTGTTGTGTAGGAAGGGATACCTTCCAGTACAAAAACAATCATTAAAGGTGTTTTGCTCCTTCTATCTGTGTTGCCGAATGCAGCCCACATAGAAAGAGCAAAAAACGAGGAGAAATAAAAGTATTTTTCTTCAGTGCGCCACTCCTATGCCTCTGCTTTCCGGTTCCATGGATGTTACGTGGGAACACCCACAACAACACCTATGGAACATCCCTTTTGTGCAGAGTAATGCGTGAAAGGGGCCCATATTCACAAGACTATGAAAAGTCATGCAAGGTGACTTTACGTGGCCTGGTAAATAAGGGCAGGCACACTGCACCCGCCGGAGCATCTAAAAAAGTGATGCAGCAGCGACACAATGGGCTTGTAAATAAGCCAAAGTGTCTTTTACATACATATGGTTTCAGGAATAGTAAATTCTTATTGGTCTCTTTAAAACTTTGAAATCAGCTTTTTGCAGAACAATAATAAAAATATCAGTGCTAAATCATTAAACTATATGTTTCATTTGAAAGAAAATATTGTGGACTATATGATGTGTAGAACCCGTACATGCTATTATATTTTATATAAAAGACGCATATGATGATGTATGATATCTAGATCACACAGAATCCAACGTTTGACATTTAGAATAGGTACTTATCAATCTAAGAACATATATAATTCAATGTATGAAACATATAGAACACGTGGTTATAGAACAGGTTAAATCTAATATGTTATATTTTGAACACTTGCATATCAATGTATGCTATAATGAACATATAAAATTCAGTATATGCGATGTACCTACAAATCTACAAATTGTACCTGCAAATTTAGGATGCATTGAACATGTATATCCAATGAATGATGTAGAAAACATGAAAAGCATGCATCCTGACATGGGATGGTTATAACGCAAATGAGCACTGTTTGGCATGTAAAATATATACAAACATGCATGATGTAATGCAGATAATCCAATGTATGAAGTAAAAAACACGAACCAGATATCAATTTTCACTGAATCCTTAGGCATTTGCTGAAGTGTGACCCATAAAAAAGACATTTTGACTACTGTGCATGATTCATAAACCCCAGAAAGCAGGATTCTGGTTTACTACCATCTTCAGTGATCATAAGACGTTTGCAATGTTGGAATTACTGCACAAGAGGAAAACATTGACCGGTCGTAGATTGAAGAGAGTTGAGATTGAGAACAGTTGCATGGTATTGTTGAGGTCTTCAGAGACGTACCCAAAACTAACATGAATAAGTCACTATAGGTAAAGTGTAGTTAAGAAAGTGAAGAAAGACTAACACTTCTCATCCGAACTTCAACACAGGTATCCCCGGTGAAAAGTGGTGGAGAGTGAAGACTAGATGAAGAGAATTGTGATCATGGATATTGTTACTCAAGGGGCCAAACTTTGGTTAGATCCGGAACACCAGACCATTCGAAGTAAAGGTCTTTCTGACAGACTTCAAAGAAGGGTTTGCTAACCGAGGGGACTCCCATAGAAGCTAACACCATTAGTGCGGAACTGCGGTGGGGTCAGAGGAGATGGTGAAGGTGCATGAAATCTTCTTGTGGCGTTCAGTGCCTACACTCCTTCATCTTGAATGTGTCGACACCATGAGCCAAGCCTTCTTCGCACCCTTAGCATCCTGTGACATAACGTAGTGGGTTCCTTTGCATAAAACTCATAAGTGGCTTCGCTAAGAGGAATCTGGGATTCTGTACAGGACTTGCAAACATGCTGAAATCAGGCCAACTAGTGTCAAAAATCTTTTAACCACAGAATTACGTTGTTCCCATTTTACTCTCAAATTTGCTCTGGACCACAGAGCCCAAAACATATGTAGAGATGAAGAGTTGGTTGTAGCTGCCCTCAAAGACCTGCTGAGAGGCATCTGATGAGAGAAAGATTGAGTCAGTCATGGGCCAAGTGATGGAGCAAGGTTTCACATATACAGAAACTTGCTTGTACTCAGCCCTCTCTACATTATTATTATAATTATTATTATTATTTATTTTTGTAGAGCGCGTAGTCACCTAGAGGTATCCCAGCGCTAGGGACCCTAATTCTACAGTACGGCGGGCCAGGGGCAAAGAGAAAAAGGAGGTGGGGGGGGACGAGAGATTCAAAATAAGGGGAGGGCATAAAAAACATTAGGGGAAGAGATGAGTCTTTAGCTGCTTCCTGAAGCGCAGATATTGTGATTCAAGTCGCAGGTCACGGGGAAGTGAATTCCAGAGGCGTGCAGCTTGGACCGAAAAGCGCCTTCCTCCTGATCGGGCTTTCTTGAATCTTGGGGCGTTGATGAAGTTTTCTGCGTCTGAGCGGAGGGATCTTGTGGTTTTATAGGGGGTGATAAATTTGCTGAGGACTGGGGGGCCTTGATTATGCAGTGATTTGTGGACAAGGCACAAGGCCTTGAATTTAACTCGCTCCCTTATAGGGAGCCAATGGAGGAGTTTGTGAGCAGGTTTAGCAGAGGTTCTGGCCGGGGTATTTGTGATAATCCGGGCAGCGGTGTTCTGGATTCTCTGAAGCTTGTTGAGGGTCGCTTCAGGAGCGCCCAGATAAATCACATTTCTGTAATCCAGCCTCGATATTATGAGGCCTTGGATTAGCAATTTTTGAGACTTGGGGGGTAGGAGGAGCAGGACTTTCCTCAGAGATTTTAGGAGACCAAAGCAGGTCCCGGCTACCTTCTTTGCTTGAATATTGAATGAAAGATCGGAGTCAATCCAAACACCCAGACTTTTTACCTCTGTTTTTGGATCAGGGGGAGGGCCCAGACAGGCTGGCCAGATGTCCGGGGAGAGTGAGATTCCTTTCGGACCAAGCAGAAGGACCTCGGTTTTCGTGCCATTTAGCTTTAGGGCTGATCTATTCATCCAGCGGTGGACCTGCGTGAGGCAGTTGAATAGGTCAGCTGTGTGTTGTCTGGGGTGGGACAAAGACACCACTAGTTGCGTGTCGTCAGCGTAGCTGACGACGCTCACTCCGAATGGGGTGATAACCTCCTCCAATGTGGACATATAGATATTAAATAATGTGGGGCTCAGGGAGGAGCCCTAAGGCACACCACATTGGAGGGGCATTTCGGAGGAGCGGGCGTTCTTCTCCCAGATCTGGTAGGTCCGTTGGGCTAAAAAGGATGAAAGCCAGGACAGGGCTGTACCTTCCACACCAACTCTTTTGAGTCTTTCAATGAGGAGTTGGTGGTCCACGGTGTCGAATGCCGCACTAAGGTCGAGGAGGATCACTGCCACTGATCCTCCCCCATCCAATAGCGCTCTGGCCTCCTCTACCGCTGCCAGGAGGGCGATGTCAGTGCCTTGCCCTGGTCGGAAGCCCGTCTGGGAACTTTTTAGTTTATTATTGACCTCCAGAAACTGTGAGAGTATCCTATTGACTAATTTTTCCGCAATTTTGCTGACTCCTGGGAGAAGGGAGATAGGCCTGTAATTAGCCAGATTCTTGGAGTCAAGGGATGGTTTCTTCAATAGGGCTTTTACGACGGCCGTCTTCCAACTCAGGGGTACAACTCCTTGTTGGAGTGAGGCGTTGATCAGATGAGTGAGGGGGGGGATGATTGTGGAGGCTACCTCCTTGAGGATCCGGAGTGGAGCAGGGTCCCTAGGGGAACCGCTCTTCATGGAATTAAGCGTGTTTCCTACCTCATCTATTGTAACTTGGCCCCACGAGGAGAGATAAGTAGGAGATGTCGGGCATGGGAGAACGATTTCTTCACCCGGGCTCGAGGGGGGAATTGAATCCAGAATTGTTCGGATTTTATCATGGAAGAAATTAGCCAATTGTTGGCCTTTCTCCTGATCGGCTTTAGGGTCGGAGGGGAATCCCGATCCCTGTTCTGGGGTTTTTAAAAGCTCTTTAAGGATGACATATGATTCCTTGCTGGAGCATCCTGCTTTCTCTATTCTCTCCTGAAAAAACACGCTTTTGGCTTTTCGGATAGCGGTTTTATAGGATAGAAGAGAAGTAGAGTAGATGTTTTGTTAATTTCCGATTTGTCTCGTCTCCAGGAGCGTTCTGTTTTCTTGCACTCCTGGCGCAGAGCTTTGAGCTCTGGGGTGTACCACAGAGCAGGAGATAGTCTTTTGGGATGTTTAAGGGTCGCAGTTTTTGGGAGCAGAGTGTCTAGGGATGAAGTGATCCACTCACTAAACTGTTTATCAGCCATGGTGGGGTCGGAGGAGAGCTCGGGGATGGAGTCTGTAAGGGCGGCAGCCCATTCCTCAGGTAAGAGTTTGCGCCATCGTCGGTCAGTTACCTGGATTTTAGAGGTAAGGGGGTTCGATATGGGAATTTCCCAGGAAATAGGGACCAAAAAGTGGTCCGTCCATGGGAGGGTCACAGGTGATTTGGTGGTAATAGTTGCTATATTGGTGAGGATGGGATCCAATAGGTGGCCCTTCACATGGGTAGGCTCGTTGTTCACCAGACGGATATTTAGTGCTGTTAGGTCTTGCCGAAGGTCAGAGGCTACCCGATCCGAGGGGTCCATAAAGTGGAAGTTTATGTCCCCTAGCATAAGGAAGTTGGAGGTGGACGAAGCTAGTTGTGATGCTGTTTCGATGACAGCATTGATGAAATTCCCGGGAGCACCTGGGGGGCGGTAGATCAACAGTCCTGCCAGGGAGTGAGCTGGGGAGGTTTGGATGGAGAATTGGCAGCTCTCGCAATCCTCAATACAGGCGTTGGACATTCTACAAGTGAATTGTTCCCTGAGAATTATAGCTACCCCCCTCCTCTCCCTTTAGGTCTGTGTAAAGCTTGACAAAGATACCCTGTGGGGAGGGCCGTGACGATGTCCGAATCGGTGCTCTCTGACAGCCATGTTTCCGTTAAAAACAGTAGGTCGAGATCCTGATCTTGAATTAGAAGATTTAATTCGATCGCATGTTTAGGGAGGGAGCGGCAGTTTAGAAGTCCCATCTTCAAAGCGGGTTTTGTAGATTTCAGGAGGGTCGGATTGCAGCGCGAGCAATTCGAGAAGGTATTACCTTCAATATGCGTGTGATAGCAGGCAAAGATTTTCTTAGGTCGTAGTGCGCGTAATGTATCTCCGGTATACATCACTCGATCCTGAGGGCCACCAGGCAGAATCACTGGGCCTGGGGCCGTCTGGGCCCGGACGGGCCCAGACGGGCTTGCCTTTGGCGCGCCTTCGGTGCGCTGACGGCGCGCCCGCTGCGCCCGTCCGCTGCGCTCCCTGAACTGACACATAATTTATGGGCGGAAGGAGATTTGGTCGGAGGTGGGCGTGGCCACCCGGAGGGGGCGTGTCCTAGTCTCCTCGCTGACGGTAATGGCGGCGTGCGCGTGGGTACTGGGTTTACACAGCGTTCAAGTCGGCTGTTGCCAGTGCCACAAGTGAGTGCAGGGGGAGGGGTGCAAGTGATATTAAAAACACACAAATTCAGCAATTTTTAAAAAGGTCGATCAATTTTGGTCATTAGCGTCGCTCCCGGCTTCCGCCTCAGGAGAGTTAAGGTCAAGTGCTGCTCTTGTGCTCAGAGCGCGCTTTTAACTGTTTTCGGTCGGAGGTGGGCGTGGCCACCCGGAGGGGGCGTGTCCTAGTCTCCTCGCTGCCGGTAATGGCGGCGTGCGCGTGGGTCCTGGGTTTACACAGCGTTCAAGTCGGCTGTTGCCAGTGCCACAAGTGAGTGCAGGGGGAGGGGTGCAAGTGATATTAAAAACACACAAATTCAGCAATTTTTAAAAAGGTCGATCAATTTTGGTCATTAGCGTCGCTCCCGGCTTCCGCCTCAGGAGAGTTAAGGTCAAGTGCTGCTCTTGTGCTCAGAGCGCGCTTTTAACTGTTTTAGGTCGGAGGTGGGCGTGGCCACCCGGAGGGGGCGTGTCCTAGTCTCCTCGCTGCCGGTAATGGCGGCGTGCGCGTGGGTCCTGGGTTTACACAGCGTTCCAGTCGGCTGTTGCCAGTGCCACAAGTGAGTGCAGGGGGAGGGGTGCAAGTGATATTAAAAACCCACAAATTCAGCAATTTTTAAAAAGGTCGATCAATTTTGGTCATTAGCGTCGCTCTCGGATTCCGCCTCAGGAGAGTTAAGGTTACATAACCTGTAATATATTACGCAACATGTTTTGTATACTAATATTTACATTTCACAACATTTCTAGTATCTAGGGGAAGCTTGCCTATGTGCTTTTACTAACATTAACTCGAATGTCCTAAAATGGCCACCGCAACGCAGGAATTTCACTGTGCATGCGTCTGCCACACAGTGTAGCTGACCTAAAGGCGCGAAGCATCCTTTCCCCCGCACACCACCGTCAGTACCCCGACTGCGATGTTACCCGACCATTACTTTACCATGCATCATCACAACGACTTGCTTTAGGTGACGCATTCTTGGACTGGTGTTGGATTTTAAGGTCCAACACCTTCCCTACTGAAACACTAAGTGGAGTTGGAATAGTAATCTATACTATTCCAAAGTCCAGCGCCCCCCTAAAGCAAGTTGTTGTAATGACCTGCATGGTAAAGGGACGTGCAGTTATGTCACAGTCGCAGTACTGACTGCTTGTAAAGGAATGCGTGGTAAATCCATGTAGGGTTCCGTCATACAACCCTATTGGCTGGCAATATTGTAAGATGAGGCAAAGCAGTTGCCTTGTGTTCCTTGGCAAGTGATCATTTTGAAACAAATAAAGAGAAATATGACTCAATTATGTCCAAGCAAATATTTTAAACCAATGTTTTAATAGACAAGAAGGTTAAAGTCTATGCAAACAATTTAATTGAAACGAATTGTAATTAGAATCAATTATTTTGATTCATGGAGGTAGAATCGGCGCCACCATTAGGGCCCCAATCGAGACACAGTTTCCTTTATAGACTATAGTCCTCTATCAGTGAGTGCCAAGGTATGGGTGGAGACAGCATGCGCACACCTGCTTCCTGAGGATGAGACATAGATGTAGTTTGTGTCATCTCAGCGGCTTTCATCGAAGGATGCCTAGAGAGAACCTTCATTGGGTCTGACTGCTCTCGCCCAGGTTTTGTGCAATGCTTTCTCTGCACTACAGTCTTGTGCATAGCTCAGACCGTGAATTATTAAGGGCCAATCCCCAGGGCCACTGGAATTATGTAGCAGGGGAAGTCCAAATTATACGTCATGGTTGACTAAATTATGTGGCAACAAAAGACAAATAATATGGCTAATACAGTACATTTTGTAATAGTATTACTTGCTTATTTTGTCATTATTACACAGGTTAACACTGTGTGGGTAAACATTTCACAGCATTAGTACAATTTTAACACCCAAATACAATAATAAGCAACAGAAGGGGTCTGCCACTGCACAGGAACACAGATCGCCACATTTTTTTGTAACTTTCGATCTTTTTGAGGTAGAAACAAAAACCTAGGGTTCTTAGAACTTGTACTCATTATGGGAGAGGAGAGGAAGATGGCGGACTGAGGTCGCCACGGAGCTCGGCTGAGTGACGCCTCGCCGCCACCGCCACTACCGAATTTTAATGGCTAAACAGAAGTAATGTGAGGCACTAAGGGAAGGAACGAAGAAACTTAAGAAAACTTAATACAACAAGGAAAAAAGGATAAAAGTAGGGGGTTGAGTACCTGAAGTGCTGCACCAGAGGTATAGGAGGAGAATAAGGATGTGGCGCTCTCTTGCTAGGGGGTTCGGGCGCTTGTTTCTGGCATCTTCATTACTCGCTGGGAAGCTGGGAGATCGGTCTTCAGATCGGTCTTCAGTCGACTGGTCAGGGCTGAGACTGAAACTGGCTGTGGCTTGTGTTCCGCTATCCGCTACACTACCGGCCACGGTACCGGACCCTGCTTCAGTGCAATTTGGCAGGATGGCCCCGAAAACCGCTCCACGGAGCACTCGAGCTGGGAAGAATGCTGCTACAGGAGAGGTGAGCTGCTTAGATGCCGGCGGTACAGGAGAGAAAACGAATGCGGCTGTGGTTGTGGGGAGATCCCTAGCGTGCGTACAGCAGCCTGGGAAGGCAGTGGAGGCAGTGGAGGCACTCGTTGGCAATTTGGTGGGTAAGCTAACAGGGAGTCAAGTATCTGAGGATTCAACAACAATTTAACAACAAATCAACAACAATCAATCAAGAAGGCAACTTAGATCCGATAGATGCTACAACTGTCACTGCTGCTGTTGCTGCCACTGCTACTGTTAATAGGGGTCCGGCTACTGCCACTGCTACTGATGTAGATATTTTGGTCATAACAGTTGATACAGAGGCTCCTATCAATGGCACCTTGACTACTACGGATATACTCTTATCTTCTGCTGGAGGCTCAGGTAATAGCAGTATGTGAGCTGGAGCTGGATCGAACGATGGTGGGGCTCTGGCAAATTCACAAATGTGTGACAATGAGGGGTTAGACAGTACCCCCTCCAGGATCCGTAAAACGCCAGGATTGGATGAGAGTGCACATTCATAAAGAGTGGCGGAGCTAGGGGCAAGAATTTGTAATGCTATAGACGTTATTACAGCTGATGAGAGAGAGGAAGAGGGTCAGTAGACAAACTCATTTGATGATATTGAAGATGTGACAGAATTCTCCACGCTTCCTATTGATAGCACCAAATCATCTATGGATAAAAGGGGGAAGGGGAAGACGAAAAACAAAAAAAGTAAAAAGAAATCACCTGTAGGTCTGAGTGTGGCTCCACTGCGTGGGAAGTCAATCCCAGAAAATAGTCCCTTGCGCAAATGGGTACAAGCAAAGGGGGGCATAAAGAGCATGTACTCCAGTGAAAGATCAACCGATGTCTTTAGCGGATAAACCCACCTCCCTAGAAGAAGATAGCTCCAAGATGAGGGCCCCGGATGGAGCAAGGCCTACGCATACTACAGAGGGCACTATGGAGGGCACTCAAGTTGCGCAAGGTACCCAAGATATTCGGAATGTGACTACAATTGAGGATGGAGCAATAGCGACAATGACAACTGGCATTCAAGAAGCTACGACACCATCATTTAGTTTGATACTACAACTGCTAAAGGAGAAAAGGCAGGAAGCTCAACATATTAAATGCTCAGGTCCTAGAGAATAATAGTAGAGTACAGCCGTCTCTTCAGAAGATGGCGAGTAAGCTGGGAGGCCTAACTCAAGATATCTCAGAGTTGCAACAAAGGGTCGCGGATACGGAGGAACAATCAACTCGTACAGATGGACTCATGAAGAAACATGACAACCAGATTACATCGATACAGATTAAACTGGAGGACATGGAAAACCGACAACGTCGGCAAAATCTAAGACTTTTTGGTGTCCCTGAAGGTTCGGACGGGGCAGACCCGAGGGCCTATTTGGTGAAGCTGCTTCAAAACGCCTTCCCTGACCTATCTGATTGGGATTGGGATTCTCAGCTGCAGAGAGTTTATAGGCTGCCAGTAGCTCAAAGTAACAAGGGCGGGCAATACCCACGACCATTTATGATTTTTGGGGGAAATTGTTTGTTGAGACAGGCAGTTGCACTTAAAGCTCGACCTAATTTTCCAGTAAAAGTTGGGGAAGTTACTTTTTTTGTCAGATCAGATCTAAGCAAAGCCACTGTGGATAGACGTTGGAAACTACGTCAATTCATAGATCCAATAAAAGCACTTGGGGCACAGGCATTTCTTCAAGAACCTGCACGTTTAAAAGTTCTCAAGGATGGCCAAACTTACTTTTTGTTGGAGAAAAAGAGATCAAGCAGGCAATTGCTAAATGGCAAACTAGGATTGTAGTGCAAAAGTAAAAGGGAGCTATAAAGGTTTGGTTTTTGGATGTTTCGGAGTTTTTTGCATGGGCTCTAAAGCCTATTTATCTTAGGATTAGCTCACATGTATGTGTAGTTTGGATTTGGGTAT
This sequence comes from Lissotriton vulgaris, assembly GCF_964263255.1. Taxonomy (NCBI): domain Eukaryota; kingdom Metazoa; phylum Chordata; class Amphibia; order Caudata; family Salamandridae; genus Lissotriton; species Lissotriton vulgaris. The sequence goes on from NC_141685.1 coordinate 920,137,240, forward strand.
TCGGCACTAAGACTGTAAGAAAAGTAGACTGTATTAATATATGCAATGAAGGTAACATATGCAAGGGAAGCGCTTATTCCTCTTTCTCTTTAATGTCCTGGTCTATTTTCTTTCTCTCTTTTTAATTTAGAGTTAGGAAAAAAATGCTGTTATATTTCATGAGGGTGTGCGGGGGCGAGGATCATGGCTGAAGCTCTGTAAGAGCTGCTTTGCCAACAGCAGCTGGGTAAAGGGGGAATCCTCTCTCATGGGACAGGGTGGGGGTGGGTGTATGTATCGAGTGTGGGGTGGGGGGAGGGGGGAAAGGGGCAAAAAAATGTAAAATCATCACGGGCACAAAAGGATTAAGTCAATTGGTAGGGCACTAGCTCGTTTTGTTAAAGATAAAACATTGGGAATTAGTATATTGGATGTGATAGAAGAAGTAAAGGAGGCACTGCTAAAAGTTAGAAAACTCTATCATGGATACATTTAAATGTATGGTCTGGAATGTGGCTGCCCTTAATAGCACAATTTAACGCAAACTAGTCCGTGAGGAGCTGAGAATGTATCAACCTCAGATAGTAGTCATTACAGAAACACATATTGCCTATAAAGAACGTAATTTGTTGAAACAGTTGGGATATGAGACTATCATATGTACTACTCATTCAATATCTGTGCAAGGAGAAGCGATTTTAAAAGATAAGAGGTTTACTGGCAGAGTACTAAAAACCCAATCGGACCAACTTGGTAGGTGGGCTCTTATACAGTTTGAGATGGGAAGTAAAAAATTGGTAATTTGCGCAGTATATGGCCCCAACGTGGATGACCCTGCTATTTTTTAATATCTTAGTATGGAATTGTTGAATTGGGAGGGTGAAAACTGATTATGGGGATTTTAATTGTGTTATAGATCACGGCCTAGACACTTCTGGGAAAGATCGGGTTCAGAGAATGCAAAAGACGCAGGCTGCCATACTCCAAATGGCAAGGCTACACTCTGTTAAAGATCTATGGAGAAATAAATATGCGGCAGTACCGGGCTATACATTTTTTTCTGCTCCACATAAATCGTATTCATGGATCGATATGGTGTGGGTGCCAGAGGTTTTAATTAGAACAACAGATATTGCGTGACATCAGATCATAACCCTATTATTTTAGGACTTTGTGTGGACACATTAAAGAGGGAGACTAGACCATTTTCTTTCCAAAGATACTTGCTGACAGGTGGTGATTATTTCAACAACATGGCACGGGAACTAGAAGAATTTTTTTAAATTAATACAGGGACAGCATCACCAATAATTGTGTGGGATACAAGGAAATCTTTTGCCCGGGGCATCAAACAAAAATATATTTGTGCTCAGAATAAGAAACGTAAAAATGAAACTGAGTCTCTGCTGAGTACTCTACGTAATTTTGAGCTGCAGCATGTGGAGGTAGTAAATAAGGATCAGACAACCCAGGAGACTCTACTTCTAGCCTTAATTGATACTAGAGTGTTAGTAAAGAAGACCCTAAGGGATAAAATGGCCGCTAGTTATACTAAATACCGACTTGAAAGATACGAATATGGAGAACATACTGGCCTATCAGACTGCAGAGGCAAAAGCAAAAACAAGGATAAACGTTATAAGGGGGGTGGATGGACACTTGTATACCGAATCATCAGCTATTCTAGAGTAATTCCATCTGTTCTATCAGAAACTTTATTAGCTAACATGGGCCCCGAATCAGGAAGAAACTGATGGCTATATTGAGGATAGCTGTATATCAGTATGAGATGTGGACGAGGTGGCTATAGTAGAAGATATAGTGTCGGTGGAAGAAGTGGAATTGGCAATATCAACACTACCAACTGGAAAGGCGGCTGGAGATGACTCACTGCCTCTAGAATTATATAAATCTCTTAAAAGGATATTACTGGTGCCTATGTGCAGAGTGATCCAAGCTGTGGCAATGAATGGGCAAGTACCGGAGTCGTGGAACATAACACAAATTGTATTTTTTCTAAAAAAGGGCAAATTACCAACAGAATGTGGATCATATCGGCCAATTTCTCTGATTAACACCGACGCAAAAATTTTCTTAAAAATTCGGGCTACTCGGTTAGCACCACTTATATCCCATTTAGTTTCAGATAGACAGCATGGGTTTTTTATGGGGAGGGATACCACTGCTCACGTCAACATGGCTATAGGAGCATTTGATTTCGCAGATAAGAAGGGAATCGAATTTGGGATGTTATTTTTAGATGCCGAAAAGGCGTTTGATCGTGTCAGATGGGATTTTTTTAGGGGCAGTATTGGCTAAAATTGGTTTCGGTACTCAGTTTCGGACTTGTGTACAGGCTCTATATTGCAACCCGCAGGCCAAGTTATCATCTGGGGGAACATGTTCACCTTTATTTCAGATTCTGTCTGGGACGAGGCAGGGATGCCGCCTGTCCCCGCTGCTATTTGCTCTGTATAAGGAGCCATTCCTATCTATACTAAAAAACAGCATGCAGATTAAACCATTAAAAGCTGATATTCTAAACCTCAATCAGGGAAGAAGCGGAAAAAATTGGTAAGGTTGCAAGTTACAAACTGAATGCAGATAAAACTCAGGTACTCAAAACTGCTGGGTTTCAAAATTCTATTATTGGATCTTGTGTTACAGTGACTTATTTGGGGTAAAGATAGCAGCGAAAATTAACCAGATTATTGATTTAAATTACGAACCCCTTCTAAAAGAAACCACTAAATTGTTAAACATTTGGCATAGGCTACCTATAGGCCTGATAGGCAGATGTAATTTCATAAAGATGAAAATCTTACCTAAATTCTTATTTTTGTTTCGCTCTATTCCTTTGAAAATCCCTAATATATTCTTTAAAAATCTTGAAGGTATCTTCAGCAGTTTTATCTGGGTTTATAAAAAACCCAAGGAGGGCGATCGAGTTGCTTAAAGCTAGATTCGATCAAGATGGACTTGGCTTTCCAGATTTCAAAGTCTACTTCTGGGCTTCTTTCACAGGCCGATTTCGGAGTTTGCTTGGCTTAGATCAGAATGATTCTATATTTGTACTCATGCTAGGAAATCAGAGAGATAAGTTCCTATATGGAACCAAAAATCCAATTTTTTACAAAAGGGTAAAATTCAAGACTATCAAAGACATTGTATGTATTTGGCAAGCAATGTCTACTAGGTGCAATTTACCGACATTTAATAAAAATTATCCACTGTGGGGGAATCCTGCTCTTCCTGATGTGTTTCAGGATTGAGCAGGTAAATCTTGGGTGACTTACAGAATAACTAGTCTGGGCAATTTATATAATGATAGAGAGGTCAAATCATTCGAAGATCTACAGACAGTTTATAAATTCCCGGCTCACTTGTTGTTTAAATATCTGCAGATTAAGGATTATCTTGCTTCCAATGTGGAAGCAAAAGAAATAAACAATTAGTTATTTGGGATTGCATTTATGGGGGAAGTCTAAATCTCTTATCGGTACAATGTACGCTCACTTGAATCGTTTTAGATCAGATGGTAGTGAAAAACTAGCGGAACGCTGGACTCAAACATTGGGAATAATGGTAACGCCCAGAATGATTGAACAGGTCTTATGCAATGTCAAGGATTCGGTTCATTCTGTTAGTTTGAAGCACCAGCAATTTCACATTACCTGCATGTTATATTTCACCCCGACAAGAATAGCTAAATGGGCCCAGGGAAATAAGACGGGGGATAAGGTAAATTGCCCAAAATGTGGGCTATATGCAGCTAATCTAAAACATATGTTTATGGAGTGTCCAAAATTAAGGGGATACTGGAAAAAAATTGAACAAATACTTTATTGTAAATTAGGATTGGATCAACCACTAACAGATCTCGAAATTTTGCTGGGATATAAATATAATGCTCCAGTAGTAGCACGCCTGTTTACAGTCTTGATGGCTGCTGCTAGGCTGGCTATTGCCAGGGTATGGGTCTCTGCTACACCACCAATGGCAGAAGATTGGTGGGCAATTATTAGGGATATCTATGGTTTGGAGGCAGCCCTAGCAAAGGCAAGGGGAATCAGATCATTAGTCAAATTAGAGGTGTTATGGGGACCATTGATTTTGGATGGAATAGTGTAGGCAGAGGTAGATTTGTTTAAAATGGAGCAAGATGCCTTTCCTAAACTTCTTTTTTGTTTCTTCTTTTTTGTTCATTATGTTACTAGGAGGTTCTCTATTCTGTCTAATGTATTTATATTTTAGTTTTTTCTGTTTGCATTTTTATATTTTTGCATTTTGGTATTATCGTAATATGAATTCTTGCTTGATGTCGAAATTATACTAATTTCCTGATTATGTTTATTGTACAAATATGCCCTTTTTGATGATGAAATTTAAAAAAAATGTAATTGAAAAAAAAAAGAAACAGAAACTGCATCAGATGATGGCTTATGCTTCAAATATGGCAATACCAAGAATTATGAGGAAAATACTGCGGCTGACACCAAAACATACTTTCTAATAGCCACCTCTCTTTGACATTCTTTTATGTTATATTTAGCTTGTAAGGGGCCTTCTTTGGCTTAAAGTTGTACCATTACCAAGAGGGGCCGGCCTCTCAACTTCTTTTCTACACTGATCTTCAATTATTTATAGACCATACTGGCTCAGAATCGAAATTTCTGATCTCAGTGGGCACATTTTCCCTAGGTTTGAGTACCACTTTTACCAGGATGCCAGCTCTTCTGCGAAACTGGACACACAGCGGCCTACCCAGGTTGTTCTGCGCAGAGTCCTGGGACAAAAGAAGGTAGGAAAAAGTAAGCTTACCATTCGCCTCAGACGATCCCGTGCCATCCTTTTCCGAACTACTTAGCGTAATTACAGCTTTGGTGAATTTTCTCGTTGGTGGTGCATTTGCAATATTTCTTTCGCCGTATGATTAGAAGTTTTTTTACCTGTAGTGATTTTCAGATGTTTTACAGCCTACATATCTAACGCAAAACACATATGATAGTGTTGGTGGAGCAGAGTCGCATTCCATACTCTTCTGTCCTGTGTCAGTGTACCCTGTCCCCAACCAGGGAGAGGAAATGGGCAGCAGTTTACACCACTTCCAAATACATTTGGTGGAAATGTGTAATTTGTTTGCATTTTTAACATTGTAGATTGCCCATACCCGAAGATTTGTTCAGTGCCTTAAGTGGGCAGGGGCTGTCAGGTACTGAGTACTTTGGAGCCAAGGTGGCTGCCTGTTGAGGAGCTCTGGCTTGGAGCTCCCGGGCTAGTAATTGCCATGTGACATAAATCCCAATGAATAAAACCACCTCCCATCGGCATTGGAAGAAAATGATCCCCTGGCCATAGAGGGACTGTGCAGAACCCCATGCTGGGATCTCGCTTCCTGGCCTCATGACAGAGGAGCCTGCTCAGACTCTCGTGAGGCCTCCTTGCTCCACCCCAATGCATTCGGACCGGACCCTTGGGGAGGCTCTGGCTTCAACTACCGCTCACCGCCCAGGACCGGAAGGCAGAAGGGACCCTTTCCAGCCACAGAGGATAGGGGAGGCTGTGAAATACAGGGCATTCATAGGCTGCAGTGGTACCCCCTAGAGTTTGCCCCCGCCCACCCCCTCGTCTCAGCCGCTGGTCTCCTCGATGCTCCAGGCTCTACTGGCAAGTGCTGCCCGGGGTGGGATGGGCGAGAGGCAGGGCTCGAGTCGGGGTACTACGCGGGTGGACAGCATCCCCCCACTTATTTTACCGGGGGGACACCGTCCCCCCTGCCAAACAGCTGGACTTCACTTTTTGGCCTCTCAGGGACGAGAAGCTTGGAACCTTCAGTGACGTCACTTCCGGTCGTGACATCACTTCCGGTGCCAGCGTCCCCCCACTTCTTTTTTTACGACTCGTGCCCTGGCGAGAGGCCATCTAGCTGCTCTCAAGGTCCGTCCCATGACTGGCGCGGTGAGGAAAGGAGACTGTAGACAACAAAGGCCTGTTCCGCTACCTCCTGGACCAGGGCCGCCTGGTCGCCACCCTAGGCTTTATATATTCCTTCACGTTTCACCAGCACCGTTCACCTCTCACGAGCACTTGTGCACAGTATCACAGGTTACACAACATTTAATGTAACACAGTGCATTTATGATTAGTTGTTTATTTATTTATGTTTGTTTTGACCTTTTAATCAAATATATGTGGAAAGCAAGTCCTTAAACCTTTGCGTCTCACAGTCTTTTAGTTTTCCTGCGCCCCTTCCCCTGTTCTCTGCAATTCATTGTGCACTTTAATTCTTTACCTACAAACAAAACTCCTCAAGACATTGTCTAGGCTATACACCCCAGGGTGGGGGCAGGCAATGTTGGACTTGGCCCTTTTCCCGGAAATTAGTTTGCTTTTCGCTTCCCTAATTCTGGATGTCGCCCCATTGTAATAAAGTTGTATAGGCCCTGTGTAGTTGAGATGCCCTGTGTAATGTTAAAATCAAAGCTAAGGTGCAGGTGCTCTCTTCCCATAACATGGCTGCCACTAACCCCTGCTACCTATCTAGTAGCCAGGAGCTGGCTGGAACCCTTAAACAATGTTGCGATACCAGCCTGCCAGCCTGCCCATAGCTAGAATGAGGGAAACTCCTAGAACCTTCTAGAACAGGGGAGGTGACACCAACTGCCACTGCCAACTGTCGCTATATAAAGAAAGGGAGGGAAACTTTCCAGTCAGTTGGGGCATCACTGACCTGGGGGACCCACGCAGGAGATTTAGGTGGTAGGGCCTAGTCAGGGACCTATGCCACTGGGAGTGACAGGGCTTAGGTGCTGCCTTCCAAGTAGAGTGAGGTACCCTGAACTAGCCCACTGATCTGGCCCGGCGGGAGGGGAACCCAGGGACCATCTACAGTGACCTGCTGAGGAACCCTGTCAGCAGCCCTCAACTCAACCCCCCTTCAAGAAACAAGAAACTACTATCCACAAGGGCGCCAAAACCATCAAGCGCCAAGAAGAAGTCTAACTGCGCTAACCAGGACCACTGGGGATCCACCAGGTATTGGGCTGTGCTCCTTCTGCCCCTTTGTCCTGACCTGGGTCCCTGCGCAATCCTGCCACTGTTGTGCGGCCTGTCCTGCATCATCTGAACTGCTAAACTGCCTTCCCTGCCTACCCAGCGTTCCCCTACTGTGCCCCCTTGTGAAGCGCTGAGGTTCTGGAGACTTTGATGACCTGAAGCGCTGTGCCTGAGAAGCGCTATTGCTGAAACTGACCCAGCGCTGGAATTGCCGGGCGCTGCTCTAATGTGTGCCCCGGAGAAGCGCTAGCTCCAGAACTGCCTTTTGTATGGGAATGGCCCCCAGAGATGCGCTGTGACTCCCGGTACCAAGGCTGCCCACGAAGCGCTGTCTGTGCTGATTGCCTAGCGCTGTGCATGTGCCCCGCAGCGCTACCTCCCTGGAGACACTGACGAGCCCTACTCACCGCCGCAGCCCGGAGACTCACCGGCGTTGCCCTGCGGAGGCGCCGACACTGTCGTCATTTGCCCCCAGCAGCCCCCCTACGCCAGGAGAGGACCGTCGCCGTGTTGCCGTGGGCCGTGCCCGGCCCAGAAGAAGAGTTAAGGGGAGGCTCTGTCATCCGGTGCGCCAGGGCCCCAGTCACCGCCGCAACCCGGCCCGATAGTGCAGAGTCATTGCAGCGGCCCCCGTAGCCTTGGGAAGGCCGCCGCGAATTTCAATCAGCCTGCCCTAGACCGCGTTAAGCCGAAGCCGGCAGCTCCCCTGTTACGTGGTGCGGGGGATGCCTGTTGCGTCATCGCCCTTGATTGCTGGCGATTGGAGGAGGGCTGGGACGCCCCGCGAGGCGCGTTGCCATTGGCGGCCGCGCCCCCCCCCCCCCCACTGAAGCCGCTGATTGGTCCCCGGCCTGGGACCACAAAGGAGACTCCAGAAGCCCGGAGCAACATCGGGGCTGGAGGGAGGCCCCGAGAAGAGCGCGGGAGCAGCGCAGGAGCAGCCCCGAGGCCTGCAAGTCACCAGAGGGCTCTCTGAGGAGAGAGAGAGCCCCCCGTCCCTGAGACCACACAAGGGCTCCCCGAGGAGCGGAAAAGACAGGTAATCCCCGGGAGGTGGGCGGAAGGCCGGAGAAGGCCACGAGTTCGCCCCTCCCCGGGGGAAAGTTGAAGTTGGGCCCTGCTGGCCCTTTGAGCCTGTGAGACTGGGAAACTGTTGCTGGGCCCCGTTGGCCCCAATCCCTTGCCAGAAGATCAACAAACCCCCGAGGCCTGCAAGTCACCAGAGGGCTCTCTGAGGAGAGAGAGAGCCCCCCGTCCCTGAGACCACACAAGGGCTCCCCGAGGAGCGGAAAAGACAGGTAATCCCCGGGAGGTGGGCGGAAGGCCGGAGAAGGCCACGAGTTCGCCCCTCCCCGGGGGAAAGTTGAAGTTGGGCCCTGCTGGCCCTTTGAGCCTGTGAGACTGGGAAACTGTTGCTGGGCCCCGTTGGCCCCAATCCCTTGCCAGAAGATCAACAAACCCCCTGGGAGGAGGGCGGGAGGCTCCAGGAGGCCCTGAGCCCGCCCCTCCCTGGGGAAAACTGGTGATTGGGCCCATTGGCCCCTGTTGGGCCCAAGAGGCTTCCTGAACTGGGCAGTAGCTAGGGAGTTGTTCTTTTCAGACTGCCTGCCCAAGAGCTGATAAAGGAATGCTGCTGAGATGAATTATTTACCCCGCTGTTCGTGGGAGATGTTGTCCGGCCCTTTACACCAGTGTTCCACCTATACCTAAGGACATGTTGAAGGAATACTAGGGGAGTAGAGGTGCATAGAGATATCTAAGGAAGTGTTTATCTCTGCCTAATACGCTGATTAATCTGGCCTAGCGAACTGGTTTCCCTATCTAAGGAAATGCTCAGTTATCTGGATGCACGGTTTATTAGTGCATGATGCAGTATTTTTCCTTTACCTCATGAGAGGTTGCCTGATTTTCCCTAAAGTGTTTAGGGCCCTGGACCTGGGGCTAGAGAAGTTAACCCCCGCCTGGGGTAAGGTTCCAGGCTCATTTAGGCCTACACATGTCTAACCTGGTCATTGAAATGTTGATGCTGCATTTCCTGAATGCCTTCAGTTATGCAATGAAGTGTTTATGCCTGATACATGGCTTATTCTAGAATAATGAGATGCTTATCCTACCCTGATATGGGGCTGTTATGAGATGCCTGGCTAATAGAGCCCAGTTAATTAGGTATTTTCCCCGTGCTTATGGGATAGTTTGCCTACGCTGAACTGACTGTTCTTCCTGCCCCAGTGTTCTAACTTCTACCTACCAGTAGGGTTACTCTTGGGCGCAGAAATGTTTATGCCTGCTAAGTGTAGGTACCGAAATGTTGATTCTGACCTACTGACCTGCGGATTGAAATGCCTACAGTTCTTTAATGAAGTGGTTAGTCTTGATGAAATGCTCCTCTTGACTAAGGAGCTCATTACCCTGGTCTGAGGAAGTGGGGAGCCCTATGACTTCCAATGATTGAATTGTTTACCCCAGCCCCATGAAAGGTTATGCTCGGGTTTAAGAATATTCTGATGGCAGGAATGTTTATTCTTATGTGAGGAAATGTTGACTCTTACCAGATGAAATGTTGTATTGCTACTGGATGTAATGTTTATCTTTACCTCAGGAAATGTTTTGCTCCTGGTTATTAACATGCTGATTCCTGACACGATTAAATGTTTAATCTTTTAATGAAAGGCTCTCTTTCTTCCCCTACTGCAATGGTCGTTGAGCTACGTCCTTCTGATTATTGAACTGCTTCCTTTACTCCCCTCTGATGAAATGAATTGATACTGTGATTTTTGATTACCCTGACTCTGCTGTAGATAAAATTATTTGATTGTTTTAATCAAACTTGCTGGTGTGGTCTCCGTCATTGCGTGTGAGTTTATTGTCTCAGTGGATGCGTGTGCTGTGTAGTCACTTAACACCAAAGCTTTCGGGTGCCTACCTGCTCGTGCCAGGCTACCCCCGGGGAACTGGTGACCCCAGTTCCTACAGGCAACCATTCTATTGTCCTTGGTGCAGAGACTGTCTTGAGTTCTCCCCTGGTGCTGCGGGCTGCTGGGGCATGGAGGTGGATGGGGAAAGGTCACACTTTGGAGAGTGTAGGAGAAAAGAGGAAAAGGAAGGTGAAACTGTGAAAACAGGAGGTGAGCCTGCACTTGCCTCCTACTTTCGATCCCGTGGCTCGATGCAGCTGATGTGCCACCCCCGCCTCCTCCCTCTAGCGTTCACCTCTCCAGATGAAGGACCGATGAGGAGTCCTCAGTTCCTTCCTGCCTGCTGACTATTGACTCATGGAATTCCACCTCATGTTTACCTCAATCTTGTGACTCGCCAGACACAGGAACGGTGAGGAGGCCCCCATCCTGGCAATGGCGAGAAGATCATGCTCTGCAAATTTGTCCAACCCTTTTACCGCTTCAACTGTTATTAAAATGTAACCTCGAGCGAATCTGCAACTTGTATCTATATGCAACTCTAACCACTAGTATCGGTAGTAGACTTTTGTACTCATTCTTATGTGAATTTAGAGTTTTTCTGTTTGTATCTTTTATGTAAAGCATGTACTCTGAAGTTCTTATGTAATTTAACTAGTCCAAGTGCTCTGACACCTTCGAGTAAAGTTCGAGCTATATAAAATTGCTTTAAATAAATAATGAAATACCTGCACTTCTCGCACTGCTGCAGTTCATTTAATGGGAGAGCTTCGGCACTTCTCAGCACTGCTGCAGCACATTTAATGTGAGAGTACTAGCACTTCTCAGCACTGCTGCAGCACATTTAATGGGAGAGTACCAGCACTTCTCAGCACTGCTGCAGTTCATTTAATGGAAGAGTACCAGCCGCCTAAGACATTCTCCGGCAACATCCCTTTGAGCCCAGTAACAATCTTCTTTCGTTCATATAAAGAACCATCTTATGTGAACTCGCTTTGATGTTGTATTTCGTTTACATTCTGAAATGTAACTTTAGGATTCGTAATCAGGGGCGCGCAAAGTGTTTTTTCGCGTGAAGCTTTGCCATCTCTGTTTTTTTTTCCTTTCATAAAGGCAGCAAACATTTCCTATTTTCTTTCCCCTGAACTGTTTCATCCTCTGCATAGCATGACGGTTTTCATGCTAACAGAACCCGGCAATGACCAGAGAAAGTGCTGTTTCCAGAATGATTGCTGCAGATTTTTTCTTCGATTTTGGACTATTTTCCGCGCCCACATTTGTCAGGTTTTTCTTGGAAAAACGTGGGTGGGAAAAACACTCGGAGTTTCGGTGTTAACACCCATGCCTGGCTGAAGATAAAGGGCCAGATTTACGGCCAACAATTTTGTGACTTGCAAACTGCGTCGCAATAACGACTCGCAATTTGTGACTCGCAAAATGGGATGAACAACAGTGTCAGAGACACTGTTTGCGATCCCCAATGGGGTCGCAACTTGCGAGGCTCATGAATTTTAATGAGCCTCTCGCAATTTGCGAGCCCATTGGGAATGACATGTCCTCCCACCAGAGGCGCACCTAGAGTCAAATTTCGGGGGGGGCTAAGAAAAAATTTCGGGGGGGGGGCTGATTCTTTAAGCAAAAGGCAGAATGGGGGGCCCTTCTTAGGGCAGGGGCCCTAAAAGGGGTGACAACCATCAAAGCCTCATTAACAAGCAAAAGGTCTTTAAAAGACCTGTGAAGTACTAGGGTGCGGATGTGTGCGCCCGGGAAGCTGTCTCATCACGGGCTGCCACACAATACAGGGGGGGGGGAGGGTCTGAAGCCCTTTGAGTCCAATGGGCGTTGCGTGACTGCCTCCCACGGATGGTGTGCTGTTGGGCTCAGCAGACCACCATGTCTGGAATTGCTTTTAAATAAAGCAGCTTATTTTTTAATGTAGCCCGTTTTCCTTAACCCCTTGCATGCTGCCGCGATTCTGCGCCTGTGCTGCACATTCCGATCGCGGGTGCGGTTATGACGGCCCCCAGCCGTCATCAGGACACCAGCACTGTAGTGCATGACGGCTGGGGGCTGTCTTCAGCATGCAAGGGGTTAAAGGAAAACGGGATGCTGTTTAAAAATAAAAAAATTAAAGTTTTCGTTTCATTTTTTAAGGGCAGGCAGTGGTCCTGCCCTTCAGAAAATATTTTCAGAGCCTGTCATAAAGGAAAAGGGGTCCCTTGGGGACCCCTTCCCATTTGCGACTCCATTACCACCCTCTTAAAGAGAGGGTGGTAATTTGTGAGTGTTTTACATTGGTACATGACTTTGCGGTCGCCATTAGGAAGTGAACCCCCCTTTCTAATAGTGAGTCGCAAAACTTATTTAGCGAGTCGCAAATTATTTGCGACTTGCTAAATAGGCTTTGTACATGGCCCATGAGGTTTCTGCATTCGCAAACGGTCCGCAAACCCGTTTGCGCATGCAAAAACAGGTCGTACATCTGGCCCAAAGAGAGGTTCCTTTCAAATCGCTAATGCCTGGCACCAGCACATTCCAATGGCAGCCACACATTATCCAAATGTTAATACTATGCTATAATGTAACATATTAACAAGACAAAAGGCATGATTACCAGTTGACACGCGAGTTACCAGTTGTTCAGAAGGAATCCTAAATGGTTTCTGTACCTAAATCTGGGATAGTGCTTCTCACAGTACTGGTATACAACATTACTACCTAGGGACTACAGGAGGGAACTGGCACTGCTGGTGTCATGTTGCACCAACCGGGCACTGCAGAATGACAGTAACATTGCTAGAGCCAAGGCACTGCCGGGGGAAGCTGGCACAGTCATACTAGCAGACCACTGTTGTACTGCTGAGATCCTACACCACCAACTGCACTGCCAGGGCACTGCAAGAGGATTCTTGCACTGCAGTAGATCCAGAGCACTGACTGGGCACTGCTACAGGGAGCTCACACCGCTGGAGTCCTATAACATAGCAATGCTGGCACTGCCGAAGATACCCTTCCCTGCAGCGGTCCTGGTGGACCACAGGGATCTCCCACTGCCTGAAACCTGTAGCTCTGACAGAGCACTGCAGGAGGAAGCTCACATGTCTGTGTCCACGGGGCACTGCTGGGAGGAAACTCAGGAGCAGAGGCGCATACAGACAACGCTAAAACAAGCTGAAGCTAATCCAAGTCTTCACAAAAAAATCAAACATTCTAGTGCTCTCAGACAAGCATTGCCTAGAGACTGGAATAACCTCTCCACTCCTTACACTGTAAATCACATCCACTGAGCTGTCTCTCTCTCTCTCCCTACAACAAATATAGTCTGACTGGTTCGAGCTTTGATTGAGTGTTGCAGCTCTTAAATAGCTGATCCGGGGTTATTTAACCTAATTTAAACCCAGTTTACATAGTGTCTAAAGGTTATGTAAGCCTTTCCCCTCCTCCCCGCCAGGATTCTCCAGCATAAAACCAGGAATGTTGACATGTTTAAACTTGTTACAATACTTTTCCACCCAAGTGGTTTACAATTGAACACTTTATCTATAATTATTAGTACCTAACTGAGATGGGTGCTCATTGCATTAACCTTGGAAGGATGAAAGGCAGAGTCCACCTTGCCTGGATTCGAACTTGCAAGCTGAAGAACACAGAGTCCTTCGGTCCAGGGCTGGAATGGGAACCCAAGGAAGCCCTGGCAATTTTCTAGCGCAGCCCCTGGGGAAGCACTGCTTAGTCCCATGGGGCTGGAAATGCTTGCTTGCTGCTTTTGATACTGAGGGACGAGATTGCAATGCCACTGCAAAACCGGGCTACAGTAATAAAACATGCCCCCACTGCTGCAAAACCGCCCCCCACCCTTCCAGCCTTCCAGGGAAACGCCAGATGCCCGGTACGGCCAGTCCAGCCCTGTCCCTTCTAATTAGCCACTGTTGCTGGCTTGTGGTTAGCCTTGACTTACTGATTGGCAGTAGTCAAGATTTTGAGGTGTAGGTTACAGGCTTTCCCTTATGCAGCAGTACAGCACTACCCAGTAACGAGCACAGGACTCAGAAAGCCCACCTTCATTGAAGCAAGAACCTCTACTCAAGAGTTAATTCATATTTCTTTTTCCTTGTGACCCCACCAGTAAGGGCTGGGGTCTCTGACAAGCAACATTGGACATTGGATATGGCCCCCAGTAACAAAACAGGCCCCCACCGCTTCAAAACCAGCCCCCACCCTTTTAGCCTTCTGGGCAAACATCTGATGCCCGCTACGGCCAGTCTGGACTGATAATACTGGAGAAGGACCAAGACTGATTTGCATATGGCATATGGCTGGGTCTAATGAGGTGTCATGGTGGGCAAAAGAAGGATAGGCTGGAACGCTACCCCGAACGATTGCCAGTTGTTAGATCTATTGCAAGCATTCCCCAATCGCCTTTTGTGTGTTTGATACATACAGATCCCTCCTTCGCATGCATTGTACACCAGAGTTATTTACTGCTATTGAACCCTGGAAGTTGCTGCGTGCATAGAGATGCAGCAGGTACCTTAGCCCTGAACTATTTGTTTAAATGTTAAGGTTTTTACCAAGAATGTGTGGCAATAGTATGGTGGTGTACATTCCCCAGAGATTGTCTGCCATGTTTATTCCTTTCTCAAAAAATTAAAGGATTTCCTATTAGCTCCAAATGTAAGCCACATCCAGTTTTCCCATCCATGCCGGGAAACTATTATTAATCACTTCACATTTATTTGCTAAATGTGTGTACTAATCACATACCATTCCTGTGCACCTCTATAAAAACACGGATAATCAAAACTGAATTGACATGAACTCTGTGGGACCGATTCACCAAGAGCCTCAAGACTCGTTGCGGAGACCCTGCAGTTGTAGCAGGGGGCCAGCACTTGTTGCGGGACCACCGCGCTACAGTTACTCATTCCGGCGGTCCCACGACTACACGGTCTCCGCCACAAGTGAGGAGCCCCTTTGCGAATTGGCCCCCGTATGTTTTTGACAAGATGTGACTTGATTACAATATTTTTTTACCTAATACATATGGACTCATATTTGGGATGTCAAGAAAACAAACCAGACGCCTTATTGAAAGGGCCCTGAAGAAGTTCCATTTATAGGAATGAAACGTGTTGGATGTTGTGCTTTGATGTTCAATATCTAAACAAGATTATTGAATGATGTTTCATCAGGAAAATACATTTGAGCATAGATTCCACATTTACAGAGTCATTTTGATTTGATCTGATTACTCCTCTGAACATATGAGAGTTATTCTCCAGTTTGCATATCCATGCTAATCACACCAGCATTTATTACATATATCTGGCTCTAACATCATATAGCACACTGAAGCATTGTCATTAACCATTGTATTCCCATGTTTCATTAGGTTTAGAGGGCAACTGCTGTGGATCTTACCTCACATCTGGCAGGAGCCTTGCCCCCCCCTCCCCCACCCCCCACCTTGCTGAGAAAATGTGTACGAGACCACTAACACCTGGTTAGATGAAGCAACAATTTCTGGAGTTGGTTGCATTGTCTAAGTTACCTCCTCCAAGTGGTGTGCTTGAAGTACTCTCTACTCAGAGAAGTTGTTGAACAGTAGTTCCAGCCCGACTGACCTCTCTGGAGACGGAGTAGCCCATCCTTTGAGTTACCCACAAAGGATAGGTCCACCTTCAATAAACCCTATACCTGGGGCAAACTCCTGTCACACCACCTCTGATTCAAACTCACTCCAAATATCTCCAGCAAAGAACAGAGGTCGATGAGCCACCAAGTTAAGAGGGAGAGTGGAGTCAGAGCAAAGCCAAGATTTTGGTTTGACCAGCGGCGGACAGAGCAAGTAAGCGCATTGAGGCGGGGAAGGGTTGGGGGGGAGTCGATAGACGACAGAATAGGTCAAATTAAATAAATAAATTAACCCTATTCCGTCGTGGGTCGACTCCCTCATCCTGCCCCGCCCCACTCCACTACCCCACTGCGCTTACCTGCACCAGTCGTGCCTGGGTTTGACCCTAAGGGAATGTGCACGAGCCGAGGAGAGCCATAAAAATGTTTGGAATGGATATCGTGCAAATAAGATCATGTAAAAATATGATTATGTCTCTACAAGATTACAAAAAAATTGTGTTTTTTTAACTCACAGAAACGTTCCACCTCAGTACATCTAATGATATCACTGCATTGTGAGGCATTTATTGAAAACGAACTTAGACAGCAGAAACACTCCTCCTACCACTCACCCGACGACAATGCCATTAGTGAACTAAGAGGCAAGTAATTTCTTATGTCTACTCTATATGTAAGGCTCCCAGTTATGTCTACTCTACATGTAAGGCTCCCAGTTTTCAGTTTTTACTGATTCTTACAGAGAAATTCAGACAGAAAACAATGTGGTTACTGTCTGGATTTATTTTTAAAAGCGAAAAAATACAAGACATTTTCCTTTTGTGAGTCACACTCCATATTGTCCTTTATAAATCCAGGCTGACCGCTGAGCAGATAGATATCTTTAGGAGTTATAGAACAGGATAATATTTCCTTAAATACGGGCATATGTTAACATATATGTGTATACAATGCTAATATTTATCTGTGGGTGTAGTGTTTTGTTATATTTGGCTGCTTAATCTGCTAAAATGTGACAGGCATCAAAGTTTGGCCGCATGTTTATCAGTTAAGGAATTATACCATTTTACTCCATTAATTCTGAAATAATAAATATGGATCAATACTAATATGTTGGCTAAAAAATATATATGTATAAATGCAGACAGAAATGTTAAAAAAACGAAATACCATAAAACCGGGAGCCCCGCCTATATGTTACCTCTATTCTTGCTGTATATGGAGCAACATTATACCCCATTTCATCAAACACAGGAGGTTTTTGTACAACAAGCTGGCTGAACTCACATATTTGGAGGAGCGTCTGGATGTGATAATGAAGAAAAAGGAAACTCTGTTAAATAAAATATTTGCCTACAATCACACAGTTTGGTCAAGCAGAGAAGCCGGGGTTGATCCCATACTTTCCTGGTTCATATTGTGCAGTTCAGCCACTATATCTGGAACTCTCTCTGGTGTCTGTTTTACCCCAAACTCACAGGGTTGTTGTTGTTAATTCTTGGCGCATGCGTGAGCTCGGGTGGCAGGCAGACAACACATGACAGATCGGCTCGTTTGGGGTTCAAGGATCTAAGAGGACCTCAGGTGGCCAGGGCAAAGGCATCTGACTCGAGCTTTTTGTTGCTTGCCACATCTGATGAAGAATATGGTTCGATTTCAGAAGGACTGAATTTTTCACAACACTTCAATGTCTGTAGAAAGGGATCAAATTGTTGGAGAAAGCACTAGATATAAGGGTTGATCTGTCTCTCTCACATAAAAATACTTGTGATGTGCTTCATGCACAAGCCACTGGAATTACTGGGATTGAACAATGACAATACAATGACACTTCGACCTAGGAGGCAAATGGAACACAATAACAACTTTAACCATTGTAGCCGCTAAAGGACTGTTTGCAAGGGGTTCAGGCAGGAAAATTAGACATTGCCTACTGACTAAACAACGTCCAATAAAGAATAGGTCCCAGGTTGTGCAGGGTCGACCTCACCTAAATCAAAAACTCCAGATATCAGAGAGTCTGCCGTATCCATTCATCGACCCTACAAGGATGGAAGCCTGAGTCGACCCTACGTGCTGTTTTGCGTACAGTTGCCCTACAGCAGGTGCTACAACCCACTGAGATGCGTTACTGTAAAAAGGCATACTTTCAAGTCCTCGAAAGCCAGTCTGTCTCCTATATAAAGCGACAGTTGGCAGGTATCTTTGCATAAAACGAAATTATATAGGGGAGGGTGGAATTTCAAGCTTCCAGAGTAAGGGACAGCATAAAAGGGCCGTGCGCTTTGGAACTTTCTAGTACCTTCCGCGACGGGCCTGCGTTGTGTTCAAAGCCATTCCGGCCTGGGGCGAGCCTGACTCAAGCGGCGCCCGTGGCTTATGGGCTCCCTGTGGTTTCCTGGAAAGAATGGCGGGCTTCCTCCGGGGACCTCTGAAATTGGGCCTTTGCGTTAAACCGCGCCACATGGCGGGGATTCACACATGTGCCCAGGCTTTGGAAGGAATGCCTGAAGCACAACAACAGCCCCGGCGGCTGAAGCCAGGCAGGGAGACTCCCGAGGGTTCCATCGGACCTGATTGGTGTTTGAAGATTAAAGGTTATGACGTAGCCCAACGGGAGGTGCTCCAATGGCGGCATTAGGCTCCATGGCACTGACCATCAGCTGTGTTTGTGTGTTGGACTGTGCTGTCTGGTCATGCGAGTGTTGACCCTGTTAGACTAATTTGTAATTTTTGGGACTGTTGCTTCAGCCATCTTAGGTGTCCAAGTATTCTAGCATTTCATCATCACGTGCGTTCTGCCCTGGTGATTACCGTGTTCGAATTGAGAGGTGTCATCACAAAAACCCCTGTAGGCAAAGGCTGTTTTTTGTGACTTACTTTTGTACCACTGACTCTAACTTTGACTGCCATGGGATTACATTTTGCCCTTGACTAGGATAACACTGTGATTTTCAATAACATTGCCCCCCCCCCCCTAGGACAGTACTAGGCTTTCAACTAATATTGTCCACTTAGGGTATCATTGTGCCGTTGGCTATCACTGATTACCATATGATCATACTGTACCATTGACTAACAATGGCCCTCATAGGACAACATTGTGCCTTTGACTGGAATAACAATGTGCTTTTTACTAACATTGGCCCCATGAAGAACAACGCTGTGCTTTTGACTAACACTGAGCACCTAAGATAATATTATAATGGGAAACAACCGTTACAACGCAACTATTACAACGCACACCGTTACAACGCACACCATTACAACGCAGATTCATTTACAACGAATGCCTTTACAATGCATGACATTACATAACAGATGCTATTACAACGCATGCCATTACAACGTAAGTATAGGTAAGTATATCATTTTATTTAACCTTTTTTTTAATTACAAAAATTTTAAAAATAAATAAAATAAATGTATTAAAGTAATTTTATATATATAGTTTGGGTTTTGGGGTACAGGGGTATTTTTAGGGTTCAGGGCTGGGTTTGGGTTTTGGGGTACAGGGGTATTTTTAGGGTTCAGGGTTGGGTTTGGGTTTTGGGGTACAGGGGTATTTTTAGGGTTCAGGGTTGGGTTTGGGTTTTGGGGTACAGGGGTATTTTTAGGATTCTGGGTTGGGTTTGGGTTTTGGGGTACAGGGGTATTTTTAGGGTTCAGGGCTGGGTTTGGGTTTTGGGGTACAGGGGTATTTTTAGGGTTCAGGGCTGGGTTTGGGTTTTGGGGTACAGGGGTATTTTTAGGGTTCAGGGTTGGGTTTGGGTTTTGGGGTACAGGGGTATTTTTAGGGTTCAGGGCTGGGTTTGGGTTTTGGGGTACGGGGTATTTTTAGGGTTCATGGTTGGGTTTGGGTTTTGGGGTACAGGAGTATTTTTAGGGTTCAGGGCTGGGTTTGGGTTTTGGGGTACAGGGGTATTTTTAGGGTTCAGGGTTGAGTTTGGGTTTTGGGGTACAGGGGTATTTTTAGGGTTCAGGGCTGGGTTTGGGTTTTGGGGTACAGGGGTATTTTTAGGGTTCAGGGCTGGGTTTGGGTTTTGGGGTACAGGGGTATTTTTAGGGTTCAGGGCTGGGTTTGGGTTTTGGGGTACAGGGGTATTTTTAGGGTTCAGGGTTTGGTTTCTTTTTTGGGGTACAGGGGTATTTTTAGGGTTCATGGTTGGGTTTGGATTTTGGGGTACAGGGGTATTTTTAGGGTTTTGGGGAACTGGGGTATTTTTAGGGTTCAGTTTTAAAATAAATAATTTAAATGTATTAAAAAAATTAATTTTAATAATTGTATTATTTATTAATAATAGTTCTTTATTAATAATAGTTATTTTAAAAATAAACTTAAAGTAATTTTTTTACCCTACACTATCCAGCACTTACCCTACTATTACACTCCCCTGGCGTTAGATTTTTTATTTTTAAATACCTAAACTATTTTTTAAAATATATATATATATGTACAAAATAATTATTTAAAAATAATTTAATTTATTAAATTAATTACATTTTAATTAATTACATTTTTTAATAAAATAATATACTTACCTATACTTGCGTTGTAATGGCATGCGTTGTAAAGGCATTCGTTGTAAATGTATCTGCGTTGTAAAAATTGCATTGTAACGGTGTGCGTTGTAAAAGTTTGCGATGTAACGTCATACATCCTATTATAATTTTGCACCATTGGATAACACTGAATTCAATTGGAAACATTGTGCCTTTGACTTACATTGATTTCCATAGGGTAACATATGTCACTGACTGAATATAAACCCCTACTTCCATCAAAGTTTTTGTAGTCATTCTCCCTCGACATCGAAGATACAAAGATTCAATGACCATCTTTACTGAAATCTGAGGGCATTTCATAGGGGCAGGAAGGAAATAGTCAAACCACAATGTAGGTTACGTGGTTCTGAAACACAGAGACACATGCATGGAGTCACAGTGTCTCTTTCTCAGAGAGCAGAAACACACACAGGACGTCTCTTTCTCACAAGCAGAGACACATTCATGGAGTCACAGTGTCTCTTTCTCACAGAGCAAAACACACACAGGAAGTATCTCTCTCACAAGCAGAGGCATAGAGTCACAGTGGCTCATTCTCACGGAACAGAAATACACACAGGAAGTCTCTCACAAGCAGAGGCACATGCATGGAGTCACAGTGTCTCATTCTCACAGAGCAGAAACACACACAGGAAGTGTCTCTCTCACACAAAGAGACACATGCATGGAGTCACAGTGTCTCATTCTCACAGAGCAGAAAAACACACATGAAGTCTCTCTCTCACAAGCAGAGACACATGCATGGAGTCATAGTGTATCATTCTCACAGAGCAGAAACACACACAGGAAGTCTCTCTCTCACAAGCAGAGGCACATGCATGCAGTCAAAGTGTCTCATTCTCACAGAGCAGAAACACACACGTGAAGCCTCTCACAAGCAGAGACACATGCATGGAGTCAAAGCATCTTAATCTCACACAGCAGAGCAGAAACACACTAATAAAGTCTCTCTCAAAAGCAGAGACATATGCATGAAGTCACAGTGTCTCATTCTCACAGAGCAGGAACACACAGGAAGTCTCTTTCTCACAAGCAGAGACACATGCATGGAGTCACAGTGTCTCATTCTCACAGGCAGAAACACAAAGACACATGTATGGAGTCACAGTGTCTCATTCTCGGAGAGCAAAAACACACATGAAGTCTCTTTCTCACAAGCAGAGGCACATGTATAGAGTCACAGTGTTTCATTCTCACAAAGCAGAAACACATGCAGGAAGTCTGTCTCTCTCACAAGCAGAGACACATACATGGTGTCACAGTGGCTCATTCTCACAGGGCAGAAATACACACAGGAATTCTCACTTTCACAAGCAGAGCGACATGCATCGAATCAGGGAGTCTTATTCTCACAGAGCAGAAACACACACAGGAAGACTTCTTACAAGCAGAGACACATGTGTGGAGTTACAGTGTCTCATTCTCACAGTGCAGACAAACACACAGGAAGTCTCTCTCTCACAAGTAGAGCATTGAGTCACAGTGGCTCATTCTCACAGAGCAGAAACACACACAGGAAGTGTCTCTCTCGCACAAAGAGACACATGCATGGAGTCACAGTGTCCCATTCTCACAGAGCAGAAACACAAGGAAATCTCTTTCTCACAAGCAGAGACACATGCATGGAGTCACATTGTCTCATTCTCACAGGGCAGAAACACAGAGACACGTGCATGGAGTCACAGTGTCTCATTCTCAGCTGGCAAAAACACACATGAAGTCTCTTTCTCACAAGCAGAGATACATGTATGGAGTCACAGTGTCTCATTCTCACAGGGCAGAAACACACATGAAGTCTCTTTCTCACAAGTAGAGACACATGCATGGAGTCACAGTGTCTTATTCTCACAGGGCAGAAACACACATGAAGTCTCTTTCTCACAAGTAGAGACACATGCATGGAGTCACAGTGTCTCATTGTCACCGTGCAGAAACACACACAGGACGTCTCTTTCTCACAAGCAGAGACACATGCATGGAAACACAGTGTCTCATTCTCACAGGGCATAAACACGAAAAGGAAGTCTCTCAGAAGCAGAGACACATTCATGGAGTCACAGTTTCTCATTCTCAGAGAGCAGAAACACATAGACACATGCATGGAGTCACAGTGTCTCATTGTCACCGTGCAGAAACACACACAGGACGTCTCTTTCTCAAAAGCAGAAACAAATGCATGGAGTCACACTGTCTCATTCTCAAAGAGCAGAAACACACACAGGAAGTCTCTTTCTCACAAGCAGAGACACCTGCATCGAGTCAAAGTGTCTCATTCTCACAGGGCAGAAACACAGAGACACATGTATGGAGTCACAGTGTCTCATTCTCAGCTGGCAAAAACACACATGAAGTCTCTTTCTCACAAGTAGAGATACATATATGGAGTCAGAGTGTCTCATTCTCACAGAGCAGGAACACATGCAGGAAATCTCTCTCTCTCACAAGCAGAGACACATGTATGGAGTCACAGTGTCTCATTCTCACAGAGCAGAAACACATGCAGGAAGTCTCTCTCACAAGCAGAGACACATGCATGGAGTCACAGTGGCTCATTGTCAGCTGGCAAAAACACACATGAAGTCTCTTTCTCACAAGTAGAGATACATATATGGAGTCACAGTGTCTCATTCTCACAGAGCAGGAACACATGCAGGAAGTCTCTCTCTCTCACAAGCAGAGACACATGCATGGAGTCACAGTGGCTCATTCTCACAGGGCAGAAACACAGAGACACATGTATGGAGTCACAGTGTCTCATTCTCACAGAGCAGAAACACATGCAGGAAGCCTCCCTCTCTCACAAGCAGAGACACATATATGGAGTCACAGTGTCTCATTCTCACAGAGCAGGAACACATGCAGGAAGTCTCTCTCTCAAAAGCAGAGACACATGTATGGAGTCACAGTGTCTCATTCTCAGCTGGCAAAAACACACATGAAGTCTCTTTCTCACAAGTAGAGATACATATATGGAGTCACGGTGTCTCATTCTCACAAAGCAGAAACACATGCAGGACGTCTCTCTCTCTCACAAGCAGAGACACATGCATGGAGTCACAGTGTCTCATTCTCACAGAGCAGAAACACAGAGACACATGTATGGAGTCACAGTGTCTCATTCTCACAGAGCAGGAACACATGCAGGAAGTCTCTCTCTCTCACAAGCAGAGACACATGCATGGAGTCACAGTGTCTCATTCTCACAGAGCAGGAACACACAGGAAGACTTCTTACAAGCAGAGACACATGCGTGGAGTTACAGTGTCTCATTCTCACAGTGCACACACACACACAGGAAGTCTCTCTCTCACAAGCAAAGGCATGGAGTCACAGTGGCTCATTCTCACGGAGCAGAAATGCACACAGAAAGTCTCTCGCTCTCACAAGCAGAGACACATGTATGGACTCACAGTGGCTCATTCTCAGCTGGCAAAAACACACATGAAGTCTCTTTCTCACAAGTAGAGATACATATATGGAGTCACAGTGTCTCATTCTCACAGAGCAGAAACACATGCAGGAAGTCTCTCTCTCTCACAAGCAGAGACACATGCATGGAGTCACAGTGTCTCATTCTCACAGAGCAGGAACACACAGGAAGACTTCTTACAAGCAGAGACACATGCGTGGAGTTACAGTGCCTCATTCTCACAGTGCAGACACACACACAGGAAGTCTCTCTCTCACAAGCAGAGGCATGGAGTCACCGTGGCTCATTCTCACAGGGCAGAAACACAGAGACACATGTATGGAGTCACAGTGTCTCATTCTCAGAGAGCAGAAACACACATGAAGTCTCTTTCTCACATGCAGAGGCACATGTATGGAGTCACAGTGTCTCATTCTCACAGACCAGAAACACATGCAGGAAGTCTCCTTCTCTCACAAGCAGAGACACATGCATGGAGTCACAGTGTCTCCTTCTCAAAGAGCAGAAACACAGAGACACATGTATGGAGTCACAGTGTATCATTCTCACAGACCAGAAACACATGCAGGAAGTCTCTCTCACAAGCAGAGACACATGCATGGAGTCACAGTGTCTCCTTCTCAAAGAGCAGAAACACAGAGACACATGTATGGAGTCACAGTGTCTCATTCTCAGCTGGCAAAAACACACATGAAGTCTCTTTCTCACAAGCAGAGATACATGTATGGAGTCACAGTGTCTCATTCTCACAGAGCAGAAATACATGCAGGAAGTCTCTCTCTCTCACAAGCAGAGACACATGCATGGAGTCACAGTGGCTCATTGTCAGCTGGCAAAAACACACATGAAGTCTCTTTCTCACAAGTAGAGATACATATATGGAGTCACAGTGTCTCATTCTCACAGAGCAGGAACACATGCAGGAAATCTCTCTCTCTCACAAGCAGAGACACATGCATGGAGTCACAGTGGCTCATTCTCACAGGGCAGAAACACAGAGACACATGTATGGAGTCACAGTGTCTCATTCTCAGAGAGCAGAAACACACATGAAGTCTCTTTCTCACACGCAGAGACACATGCATGGAGTCACAGTGTCTCATTCTCAGCTGGCAAAAACACACATGAAGTATCTTTCTCACCAGTAGAGATACATATATGGAGTCACAGTGTCTCATTCGCACAGAGCAGGAACACATGCAGGAAGTCTCTCTCACAAGCAGAGACATATGCATGGAGTCACAGTGGCTCATTCTCAGAGGGCAGAAACACAGAGACACATGTATGGAGTCACAGTGTCTCATTCTCACAGAGCAGAAACACATGCAGGAAGCCTCTCTCTCTCACAAGCAGAGACACATATATGGAGTCACAGTGTCTCATTCTCACAGAGCAGGAACACATGCAGGAAGTCTCTCTCTCAAAAGCAGAGACACATGTATGGAGTCACAGTGTCTCATTCTCAGCCGGCAAAAACACACATGAAGTCTCTTTCTCACAAGTAGAGATACATATATGGAGTCACGGTGTCTCATTCTCACAAAGCAGAAACACATGCAGGAAGTCTCTCTCTCTCACAAGCAGAGACACATGCATGGAGTCACAGTGTCTCATTCTCACACAGCAGGAACACACAGGAAGACTTCTTACAAGCAGAGACACATGCGTGGAGTTACAGTGTCTCATTCTCACAGTGCAGACACACACACAGGAAGTCTCTCTCTCACAAGCAGAGGCATGGAGTCAGCGTGGCTCATTCTCACAGGGCAGAAACACAGAGACACATGTATGGAGTCACAGTGTCTCATTCTCAGAGAGCAGAAACACACATGAAGTCTCTTTCTCACACGCAGAGGCACATGTATGGAGTCACAGTGTCTCATTCTCACAGACCAGAAACACATGCAGGAAGTCTCCTTCTCTCACAAGCAGAGACACATGCATGGAGTCACAGTGTCTCCTTCTCAAAGAGCAGAAACACAGAGACACATGTATGGAGTCACAGTGTCTCATTCTCAGCTGGCAAAAACACACATGAAGTATCTTTCTCACCAGTAGAGATACATATATGGAGTCACAGTGTCTCATTCTCACAGAGCAGGAACACATGCAGGAAGCCTCTCTCTCTCACAAGTAGAGACACATATATGGAGTCACAGTTTCTCATTCTCACAGAGCAGAAACACATGCAGGAAGCCTCTCTCTCTCACAAGCAGAGACACATATATGGAGTCACAGTGTCACATTCTCACAGAGCAGGAACACATGCAGGAAGTCTCTCTCTCAAAAGCAGAGACACATGTATGGAGTCACAGTGTCTCATTCTCAGCTGGCAAAAACACACATGAAGTCTCTTTCTCTCAAAAGTAGAGATACATATATGGAGTCACAGTGTCTCATTCTCACAGAGCAGGAACACATGCAGGAAATCTCTCTCTCTCACAAGCAGAGACACATGCATGGCGTCACAGTGGCTCATTCTCACAGGGCAGAAACACAGAGACACATGTATGGAGTCACAGTGTCTCATTCTCAGAGAGCAGAAACACACATGAAGTCTCTTTCTCACACGCAGAGACACATGCATGGAGTCACAGTGTCTCATTCTCAGCTGGCAAAAACACACATGAAGTCTCTTTCTCACAAGTAGAGATACATATATGGAGTCACAGTGTCTCATTCTCACAGAGCAGGAACACATGCAGGAAATCTCTCTCTCTCACAAGCAGAGACATATGCATGGAGTCACAGTGGCTCATTCTCAGAGGGCAGAAACACAGAGACACATGTATGGAGTCACAGTGTCTCATTCTCACAGAGCAGAAACACATGCAGGAAGCCTCTCTCTCTCACAAGCAGAGACACATATATGGAGTCACAGTGTCTCATTCTCACAGAGCAGGAACACATGCAGGAAGTCTCTCTCTCAAAAGCAGAGACACATGTATGGAGTCACAGTGTCTCATTCTCAGCTGGCAAAAACACACATGAAGTCTCTTTCTCACAAGTAGAGATACATATATGGAGTCACGGTGTCTCATTCTCACAAAGCAGAAACACATGCAGGAAGTCTCTCTCTCTCACAAGCAGAGACACATGCATGGAGTCACAGTGTCTCATTCTCACAGAGCAGGAACACACAGGAAGACTTCTTACAAGCAGAGACACATGCGTGGAGTTACAGTGTCTCATTCTCACAGTGCAGACACACACACAGGAAGTCTCTCTCTCACAAGCAGAGGCATGGAGTCAGCGTGGCTCATTCTCACAGAGCAGAAACACAGAGACACATGTATGGAGTCACAGTGTCTCATTCTCACAGAGCAGGAACACATGCAGGAAGTCTCTCTCTCTCACAAGCAGAGACACATGCATGGAGTCACAGTGTCTCATTCTCACAGAGCAGAAACACAGAGACACATGTATGGGGTCACCGTGTCTCATTCTCACAGAGCAGGAACACATGCAGGAAGTCTCTCTCTCTCACAAGCAGAGACACATGAATGGAGTCACAGTGTCTCATTCTCACAGAGCAGGAACACACAGGAAGACTTCTTACAAGCAGAGACACATGCGTGGAGTTACAGTGTCTCATTCTCACAGTGCACACACACAGGAAGTCTCTCTCTCACAAGCAGAGGCATGGAGTCACAGTGGCTCATTCTCACAGAGCAGGAACACACAGGAAGACTTCTTACAAGCAGAGACACATGCGTGGAGTTACAGTGTCTCATTCTCACAGTGCACACACACACACAGGAAGTCTCTCTCTCACAAGCAGAGGCATGGAGTCACAGTGGCTCATTCTCACGGAGCAGAAATGCACACAGAAAGTCTCTCTCTCTCACAAGCAGAGACACATGTATGGACTCACAGTGGCTCATTCTCAGCTGGCAAAAACACACATGAAGTCTCTTTCTCACAAGTAGAGATACATATATGGAGTCACAGTGTCTCATTCTCACAGAGCAGGAACACATGCAGGAAATCTCTCTCTCTCACAAGCAGAGACACATGCATGGAGTCACAGTGGCTCATTCTCACAGGGCAGAAACACAGAGACACATGTATGGAGTCACAGTGTCTCATTCTCAGAGAGCAGAAACACACATGAAGTCTCTTTCTCACACGCAGAGGCACATGTATGGAGTCACAGTGTCTCATTCTCACAGACCAGAAACACATGCAGGAAGTCTCCTTCTCTCACAAGCAGAGACACATGCATGGAGTCACAGTGTCTCCTTCTCAAAGAGCAGAAACACAGAGACACATGTATGGAGTCACAGTGTATCATTCTCACAGACCAGAAACACATGCAGGAAGTCTCTCTCACAAGCAGAGACACATGCATGGAGTCACAGTGTCTCCTTCTCAAAGAGCAGAAACACAGAGACACATGTATGGAGTCACAGTGTCTCATTCTCAGCTGGCAAAAACACACATGAAGTCTCTTTCTCACAAGCAGAGATACATGTATGGAGTCACAGTGTCTCATTCTCACAGAGCAGAAACACATGCAGGAAGTCTCTCTCTCTCACAAGCAGAGACACATGCATGGAGTCACAGTGGCTCATTGTCAGCTGGCAAAAACACACATGAAGTCTCTTTCTCACAAGTAGAGATACATATATGGAGTCACAGTGTCTCATTCTCACAGAGCAGGAACACATGCAGGAAATCTCTCTCTCAAAAGCAGAGACACATGCATGGAGTCACAGTGGCTCATTGTCAGCTGGCAAAAACACACATGAAGTCTCTCTCTCAAAAGCAGAGACACATGTATGGAGTCACAGTGTCTCATTCTCAGAGAGCAGAAACACACATGAAGTCTCTTTCTCACACGCAGAGGCACATGTATGGAGTCACAATGTCTCATTCTCACAGACCAGAAACACATGCAGGAAGTCTCCTTCTCTCACAAGCAGAGACACATGCATGGAGTCACAGTGTCTCCTTCTCAAAGAGCAGAAACACAGAGACACATGTATGGAGTCACAGTGTCTCATTCTCAGCTGGCAAAAACACACATGAAGTATCTTTCTCACCAGTAGAGATACATATATGGAGTCACAGTGTCTCATTCTCACAGAGCAGGAACACATGCAGGAAGCCTCTCTCTCTCACAAGTAGAGACAAATATATGGAGTCACAGTTTCTCATTCTCACAGAGCAGAAACACATGCAGGAAGCCTCTCTCTCTCACAAGCAGAGACACATATATGGAGTCACAGTGTCACATTCTCACAGAGCAGGAACACATGCAGGAAGTCTCTCTCTCAAAAGCAGAGACACATGTATGGAGTCACAGTGTCTCATTCTCAGCTGGCAAAAACACACATGAAGTCTCTTTCTCTCACAAGTAGAGATACATATATGGAGTCACAGTGTCTCATTCTCACAGAGCAGGAACACATGCAGGAAATCTCTCTCTCTCACAAGCAGAGACACATGCATGGTGTCACAGTGGCTCATTCTCACAGGGCAGAAACACAGAGACACATGTATGGAGTCACAGTGTCTCATTCTCAGAGAGCAGAAACACACATGAAGTCTCTTTCTCACACGCAGAGACACATGCATGGAGTCACAGTGTCTCATTCTCAGCTGGCAAAAACACACATGAAGTCTCTTTCTCACAAGTAGAGATACATATATGGAGTCACAGTGTCTCATTCTCACAGAGCAGGAACACATGCAGGAAATCTCTCTCTCTCACAAGCAGAGACATATGCATGGAGACACAGTGGCTCATTCTCAGAGGGCAGAAACACAGAGACACATGTATGGAGTCACAGTGTCTCATTCTCACAGAGCAGAAACACATGCAGGAAGCCTCTCTCTCTCACAAGCAGAGACACATATATGGAGTCACAGTGTCTCATTCTCACAGAGCAGGAACACATGCAGGAAGTCTCTCTCTCAAAAGCAGAGACACATGTATGGAGTCACAGTGTCTCATTCTCAGCTGGCAAAAACACACATGAAGTCTCTTTCTCACAAGTAGAGATACATATATGGAGTCACGGTGTCTCATTCTCACAAAGCAGAAACACATGCAGGAAGTCTCTCTCTCTCACAAGCAGAGACACATGCCTGGAGTCACAGTGTCTCATTCTCACAGAGCAGGAACACACAGGAAGACTTCTTACAAGCAGAGACACATGCGTGGAGTTACAGTGTCTCATTCTCACAGTGCAGACACACACACAGGAAGTCTCTCTCTCACAAGCAGAGGCATGGAGTCAGCGTGGCTCATTCTCACAGGGCAGAAACACAGAGACACATGTATGGAGTCACAGTGTCTCATTCTCAGAGAGCAGAAACACACATGAAGTCTCTTTCTCACACGCAGAGGCACATGTATGGAGTCACAGTGTCTCATTCTCACAGACCAGAAACACATGCAGGAAGTCTCCTTCTCTCACAAGCAGAGACACATGCATGGAGTCACAGTGTCTCCTTCTCAAAGAGCAGAAACACAGAGACACATGTATGGAGTCACAGTGTCTCATTCTCAGCTGGCAAAAACACACATGAAGTATCTTTCTCACCAGTAGAGATACATATATGGAGTCACAGTGTCTCATTCTCACAGAGCAGGAACACATGCAGGAAGCCTCTCTCTCTCACAAGTAGAGACACATATATGGAGTCACAGTTTCTCATTCTCACAGAGCAGAAACACATGCAGGAAGCCTCTCTCTCTCACAAGCAGAGACACATATATGGAGTCACAGTGTCACATTCTCACAGAGCAGAAACACATGCAGGAAGTCTCTCTCTCTCACAAGCAGAGACACATGCATGGAGTCACAGTGGCTCATTGTCAGCTGGCAAAAACACACATGAAGTCTCTTTCTCACAAGTAGAGATACATATATGGAGTCACAGTGTCTCATTCTCACAGAGCAGGAACACATGCAGGAAATCTCTCTCTCTCACAAGCAGAGACACATGCATGGAGTCACAGTGGCTCATTCTCACAGGGCAGAAACACAGAGACACATGTATGGAGTCACAGTGTCTCATTCTCAGAGAGCAGAAACACACATGAAGTCTCTTTCTCACACGCAGAGACACATGCATGGAGTCACAGTGTCTCATTCTCAGCTGGCAAAAACACACATGAAGTATCTTTCTCACCAGTAGAGATACATATATGGAGTCACAGTGTCTCATTCTCACAGAGCAGGAACACATGCAGGAAGTCTCTCTCACAAGCAGAGACATATGCATGGAGTCACAGTGGCTCATTCTCAGAGGGCAGAAACACAGAGACACATGTATGGAGTCACAGTGTCTCATTCTCACAGAGCAGAAACACATGCAGGAAGCCTCTCTCTCTCACAAGCAGAGACACATATATGGAGTCACAGTGTCTCATTCTCACAGAGCAGGAACACATGCAGGAAGTCTCTCTCTCAAAAGCAGAGACACATGTATGGAGTCACAGTGTCTCATTCTCAGCTGGCAAAAACACACATGAAGTCTCTTTCTCACAAGTAGAGATACATATATGGAGTCACGGTGTCTCATTCTCACAAAGCAGAAACACATGCAGGAAGTCTCTCTCTCTCACAAGCAGAGACACATGCATGGAGTCACAGTGTCTCATTCTCACACAGCAGGAACACACAGGAAGACTTCTTACAAGCAGAGACACATGCGTGGAGTTACAGTGTCTCATTCTCACAGTGCAGACACACACACAGGAAGTCTCTCTCTCACAAGCAGAGGCATGGAGTCAGCGTGGCTCATTCTCACAGGGCAGAAACACAGAGACACATGTATGGAGTCACAGTGTCTCATTCTCAGAGAGCAGAAACACACATGAAGTCTCTTTCTCACACGCAGAGGCACATGTATGGAGTCACAGTGTCTCATTCTCACAGACCAGAAACACATGCAGGAAGTCTCCTTCTCTCACAAGCAGAGACACATGCATGGAGTCACAGTGTCTCCTTCTCAAAGAGCAGAAACACAGAGACACATGTATGGAGTCACAGTGTCTCATTCTCAGCTGGCAAAAACACACATGAAGTATCTTTCTCACCAGTAGAGATACATATATGGAGTCACAGTGTCTCATTCTCACAGAGCAGGAACACATGCAGGAAGCCTCTCTCTCTCACAAGTAGAGACACATATATGGAGTCACAGTTTCTCATTCTCACAGAGCAGAAACACATGCAGGAAGCCTCTCTCTCTCACAAGCAGAGACACATATATGGAGTCACAGTGTCACATTCTCACAGAGCAGGAACACATGCAGGAAGTCTCTCTCTCAAAAGCAGAGACACATGTATGGAGTCACAGTGTCTCATTCTCAGCTGGCAAAAACACACATGAAGTCTCTTTCTCTCACAAGTAGAGATACATATATGGAGTCACAGTGTCTCATTCTCACAGAGCAGGAACACATGCAGGAAATCTCTCTCTCTCACAAGCAGAGACACATGCATGGCGTCACAGTGGCTCATTCTCACAGGGCAGAAACACAGAGACACATGTATGGAGTCACAGTGTCTCATTCTCAGAGAGCAGAAACACACATGAAGTCTCTTTCTCACACGCAGAGACACATGCATGGAGTCACAGTGTCTCATTCTCAGCTGGCAAAAACACACATGAAGTCTCTTTCTCACAAGTAGAGATACATATATGGAGTCACAGTGTCTCATTCTCACAGAGCAGGAACACATGCAGGAAATCTCTCTCTCTCACAAGCAGAGACATATGCATGGAGTCACAGTGGCTCATTCTCAGAGGGCAGAAACACAGAGACACATGTATGGAGTCACAGTGTCTCATTCTCACAGAGCAGAAACACATGCAGGAAGCCTCTCTCTCTCACAAGCAGAGACACATATATGGAGTCACAGTGTCTCATTCTCACAGAGCAGGAACACATGCAGGAAGTCTCTCTCTCAAAAGCAGAGACACATGTATGGAGTCACAGTGTCTCATTCTCAGCTGGCAAAAACACACATGAAGTCTCTTTCTCACAAGTAGAGATACATATATGGAGTCACGGTGTCTCATTCTCACAAAGCAGAAACACATGCAGGAAGTCTCTCTCTCTCACAAGCAGAGACACATGCATGGAGTCACAGTGTCTCATTCTCACAGAGCAGGAACACACAGGAAGACTTCTTACAAGCAGAGACACATGCGTGGAGTTACAGTGTCTCATTCTCACAGTGCAGACACACACACAGGAAGTCTCTCTCTCACAAGCAGAGGCATGGAGTCAGTGTGGCTCATTCTCACAGAGCAGAAACACAGAGACACATGTATGGAGTCACAGTGTCTCATTCTCACAGAGCAGGAACACATGCAGGAAGTCTCTCTCTCTCACAAGCAGAGACACATGCATGGAGTCACAGTGTCTCATTCTCACAGAGCAGAAACACAGAGACACATGTATGGGGTCACCGTGTCTCATTCTCACAGAGCAGGAACACATGCAGGAAGTCTCTCTCTCTCACAAGCAGAGACACATGCATGGAGTCACAGTGTCTCATTCTCACAGAGCAGGAACACACAGGAAGACTTCTTACAAGCAGAGACACATGCGTGGAGTTACAGTGTCTCATTCTCACAGTGCACACACACACACAGGAAGTCTCTCTCTCACAAGCAGAGGCATGGAGTCACAGTGGCTCATTCTCACAGAGCAGGAACACACAGGAAGACTTCTTACAAGCAGAGACACATGCGTGGAGTTACAGTGTCTCATTCTCACAGTGCACACACACACACAGGAAGTCTCTCTCTCACAAGCAGAGGCATGGAGTCAGCGTGGCTCATTCTCACAGGGCAGAAACACAGAGACACATGTATGGAGTCACAGTGTCTCATTCTCAGAGAGCAGAAACACACATGAAGTCTCTTTCTCACACGCAGAGGCACATGTATGGAGTCACAGTGTCTCATTCTCACAGACCAGAAACACATGCAGGAAGTCTCCTTCTCTCACAAGCAGAGACACATGCATGGAGTCACAGTGTCTCCTTCTCAAAGAGCAGAAACACAGAGACACATGTATGGAGTCACAGTGTCTCATTCTCAGCTGGCAAAAACACACATGAAGTATCTTTCTCACCAGTAGAGATACATATATGGAGTCACAGTGTCTCATTCTCACAGAGCAGGAACACATGCAGGAAGCCTCTCTCTCTCACAAGTAGAGACACATATATGGAGTCACAGTTTCTCATTCTCACAGAGCAGAAACACATGCAGGAAGCCTCTCTCTCTCACAAGCAGAGACACATATATGGAGTCACAGTGTCACATTCTCACAGAGCAGAAACACATGCAGGAAGTCTCTCTCTCTCACAAGCAGAGACACATGCATGGAGTCACAGTGGCTCATTGTCAGCTGGCAAAAACACACATGAAGTCTCTTTCTCACAAGTAGAGATACATATATGGAGTCACAGTGTCTCATTCTCACAGAGCAGGAACACATGCAGGAAATCTCTCTCTCTCACAAGCAGAGACACATGCATGGAGTCACAGTGGCTCATTCTCACAGGGCAGAAACACAGAGACACATGTATGGAGTCACAGTGTCTCATTCTCAGAGAGCAGAAACACACATGAAGTCTCTTTCTCACACGCAGAGACACATGCATGGAGTCACAGTGTCTCATTCTCAGCTGGCAAAAACACACATGAAGTATCTTTCTCACCAGTAGAGATACATATATGGAGTCACAGTGTCTCATTCTCACAGAGCAGGAACACATGCAGGAAGTCTCTCTCACAAGCAGAGACATATGCATGGAGTCACAGTGGCTCATTCTCAGAGGGCAGAAACACAGAGACACATGTATGGAGTCACAGTGTCTCATTCTCACAGAGCAGAAACACATGCAGGAAGCCTCTCTCTCTCACAAGCAGAGACACATATATGGAGTCACAGTGTCTCATTCTCACAGAGCAGGAACACATGTAGGAAGTCTCTCTCTCAAAAGCAGAGACACATGTATGGAGTCACAGTGTCTCATTCTCAGCTGGCAAAAACACACATGAAGTCTCTTTCTCACAAGTAGAGATACATATATGGAGTCACGGTGTCTCATTCTCACAAAGCAGAAACACATGCAGGAAGTCTCTCTCTCTCACAAGCAGAGACACATGCATGGAGTCACAGTGTCTCATTCTCACACAGCAGGAACACACAGGAAGACTTCTTA
This sequence comes from Lissotriton vulgaris, assembly GCF_964263255.1. Lineage (NCBI taxonomy): Eukaryota > Metazoa > Chordata > Amphibia > Caudata > Salamandridae > Lissotriton > Lissotriton vulgaris. Next base: position 920,172,024 of record NC_141685.1, read on the forward strand.
CAAGCAGAGACACATGCGTGGAGTTACACTGTCTCATTCTCACAGTGCAGACACACACACAGGAAGTCTCTCTCTCACAAGCAGAGGCATGGAGTCAGCGTGGCTCATTCTCACAGGGCAGAAACACAGAGACACATGTATGGAGTCACAGTGTCTCATTCTCAGAGAGCAGAAACACACATGAAGTCTCTTTCTCACACGCAGAGGCACATGTATGGAGTCACAGTGTCTCATTCTCACAGACCAGAAACACATGCAGGAAATCTCCTTCTCTCACAAGCAGAGACACATGCATGGAGTCACAGTGTCTCCTTCTCAAAGAGCAGAAACACAGAGACACATGTATGGAGTCACAGTGTCTCATTCTCAGCTGGCAAAAACACACATGAAGTATCTTTCTCACCAGTAGAGATACATATATGGAGTCACAGTGTCTCATTCTCACAGAGCAGGAACACATGCAGGAAGCCTCTCTCTCTCACAAGTAGAGACACATATATGGAGTCACAGTTTCTCATTCTCACAGAGCAGAAACACATGCAGGAAGCCTCTCTCTCTCACAAGCAGAGACACATATATGGAGTCACAGTGTCACATTCTCACAGAGCAGGAACACATGCAGGAAGTCTCTCTCTCAAAAGCAGAGACACATGTATGGAGTCACAGTGTCTCATTCTCAGCTGGCAAAAACACACATGAAGTCTCTTTCTCTCACAAGTAGAGATACATATATGGAGTCACAGTGTCTCATTCTCACAGAGCAGGAACACATGCAGGAAATCTCTCTCTCTCACAAGCAGAGACACATGCATGGCGTCACAGTGGCTCATTCTCACAGGGCAGAAACACAGAGACACATGTATGGAGTCACAGTGTCTCATTCTCAGAGAGCAGAAACACACATGAAGTCTCTTTCTCACACGCAGAGACACATGCATGGAGTCACAGTGTCTCATTCTCAGCTGGCAAAAACACACATGAAGTCTCTTTCTCACAAGTAGAGATACATATATGGAGTCACAGTGTCTCATTCTCACAGAGCAGGAACACATGCAGGAAATCTCTCTCTCTCACAAGCAGAGACATATGCATGGAGTCACAGTGGCTCATTCTCAGAGGGCAGAAACACAGAGACACATGTATGGAGTCACAGTGTCTCATTCTCACAGAGCAGAAACACATGCAGGAAGCCTCTCTCTCTCACAAGCAGAGACACATATATGGAGTCACAGTATCTCATTCTCACAGAGCAGGAACACATGCAGGAAGTCTCTCTCTCAAAAGCAGAGACACATGTATGGAGTCACAGTGTCTCATTCTCAGCTGGCAAAAACACACATGAAGTCTCTTTCTCACAAGTAGAGATACATATATGGAGTCACGGTGTCTCATTCTCACAAAGCAGAAACACATGCAGGAAGTCTCTCTCTCTCACAAGCAGAGACACATGCATGGAGTCACAGTGTCTCATTCTCACAGAGCAGGAACACACAGGAAGACTTCTTACAAGCAGAGACACATGCGTGGAGTTACAGTGTCTCATTCTCACAGTGCAGACACACACACAGGAAGTCTCTCTCTCACAAGCAGAGGCATGGAGTCAGCGTGGCTCATTCTCACAGAGCAGAAACACAGAGACACATGTATGGAGTCACAGTGTCTCATTCTCACAGAGCAGGAACACATGCAGGAAGTCTCTCTCTCTCACAAGCAGAGACACATGCATGGAGTCACAGTGTCTCATTCTCACAGAGCAGAAACACAGAGACACATGTATGGGGTCACCGTGTCTCATTCTCACAGAGCAGGAACACATGCAGGAAGTCTCTCTCTCTCACAAGCAGAGACACATGCATGGAGTCACAGTGTCTCATTCTCACAGAGCAGGAACACACAGGAAGACTTCTTACAAGCAGAGACACATGCGTGGAGTTACAGTGTCTCATTCTCACAGTGCACACACACACACAGGAAGTCTCTCTCTCACAAGCAGAGGCATGGAGTCACAGTGGCTCATTCTCACAGAGCAGGAACACACAGGAAGACTTCTTACAAGCAGAGACACATGCGTGGAGTTACAGTGTCTCATTCTCACAGTGCACACACACACACAGGAAGTCTCTCTCTCACAAGCAGAGGCATGGAGTCACAGTGGCTCATTCTCACGGAGCAGAAATGCACACAGAAAGTCTCTCTCTCTCACAAGCAGAGACACATGTATGGACTCACAGTGGCTCATTCTCAGCTGGCAAAAACACACATGAAGTCTCTTTCTCACAAGTAGAGATACATATATGGAGTCACAGTGTCTCATTCTCACAGAGCAGGAGCACATGCAGGAAATCTCTCTCTCTCACAAGCAGAGACACATGCATGGAGTCACAGTGGCTCATTCTCACAGGGCAGAAACACAGAGACACATGTATGGAGTCACAGTGTCTCATTCTCAGAGAGCAGAAACACACATGAAGTCTCTTTCTCACACGCAGAGGCACATGTATGGAGTCACAGTGTCTCATTCTCACAGACCAGAAACACATGCAGGAAGTCTCCTTCTCTCACAAGCAGAGACACATGCATGGAGTCACAGTGTCTCCTTCTCAAAGAGCAGAAACACAGAGACACATGTATGGAGTCACAGTGTATCATTCTCACAGACCAGAAACACATGCAGGAAGTCTCTCTCACAAGCAGAGACACATGCATGGAGTCACAGTGTCTCCTTCTCAAAGAGCAGAAACACAGAGACACATGTATGGAGTCACAGTGTCTCATTCTCAGCTGGCAAAAACACACATGAAGTCTCTTTCTCACAAGCAGAGATACATGTATGGAGTCACAGTGTCTCATTCTCACAGAGCAGAAACACATGCAGGAAGTCTCTCTCTCTCACAAGCAGAGACACATGCATGGAGTCACAGTGGCTCATTGTCAGCTGGCAAAAACACACATGAAGTCTCTTTCTCACAAGTAGAGATACATATATGGAGTCACAGTGTCTCATTCTCACAGAGCAGGAACACATGCAGGAAATCTCTCTCTCAAAAGCAGAGACACATGCATGGAGTCACAGTGGCTCATTGTCAGCTGGCAAAAACACACATGAAGTCTCTCTCTCAAAAGCAGAGACACATGTATGGAGTCACAGTGTCTCATTCTCAGAGAGCAGAAACACACATGAAGTCTCTTTCTCACACGCAGAGGCACATGTATGGAGTCACAATGTCTCATTCTCACAGACCAGAAACACATGCAGGAAGTCTCCTTCTCTCACAAGCAGAGACACATGCATGGAGTCACAGTGTCTCCTTCTCAAAGAGCAGAAACACAGAGACACATGTATGGAGTCACAGTGTCTCATTCTCAGCTGGCAAAAACACACATGAAGTATCTTTCTCACCAGTAGAGATACATATATGGAGTCACAGTGTCTCATTCTCACAGAGCAGGAACACATGCAGGAAGCCTCTCTCTCTCACAAGTAGAGACACATATATGGAGTCACAGTTTCTCATTCTCACAGAGCAGAAACACATGCAGGAAGCCTCTCTCTCTCACAAGCAGAGACACATATATGGAGTCACAGTGTCACATTCTCACAGAGCAGGAACACATTCAGGAAGTCTCTCTCTCAAAAGCAGAGACACATGTATGGAGTCACAGTGTCTCATTCTCAGCTGGCAAAAACACACATGAAGTCTCTTTCTCTCACAAGTAGAGATACATATATGGAGTCACAGTGTCTCATTCTCACAGAGCAGGAACACATGCAGGAAATCTCTCTCTCTCACAAGCAGAGACACATGCATGGTGTCACAGTGGCTCATTCTCACAGGGCAGAAACACAGAGACACATGTATGGAGTCACAGTGCCTCATTCTCATAGAGCAGAAACACACATGAAGTCTCTTTCTCACACGCAGAGACACATGCATGGAGTCACAGTGTCTCATTCTCAGCTGGCAAAAACACACATGAAGTCTCTTTCTCACAAGTAGAGATACATATATGGAGTCACAGTGTCTCATTCTCACAGAGCAGGAACACATGCAGGAAATCTCTCTCTCTCACAAGCAGAGACATATGCATGGAGTCACAGTGGCTCATTCTCAGAGGGCAGAAACACAGAGACACATGTATGGAGTCACAGTGTCTCATTCTCACAGAGCAGAAACACATGCAGGAAGCCTCTCTCTCTCACAAGCAGAGACACATATATGGAGTCACAGTGTCTCATTCTCACAGAGCAGGAACACATGCAGGAAGTCTCTCTCTCAAAAGCAGAGACACATGTATGGAGTCACAGTGTCTCATTCTCAGCTGGCAAAAACACACATAAAGTCTCTTTCTCACAAGTAGAGATACATATATGGAGTCACGGTGTCTCATTCTCACAAAGCAGAAACACATGCAGGAAGTCTCTCTCTCTCACAAGCAGAGACACATGCCTGGAGTCACAGTGTCTCATTCTCACAGAGCAGGAACACACAGGAAGACTTCTTACAAGCAGAGACACATGCGTGGAGTTACAGTGTCTCATTCTCACAGTGCAGACACACACACAGGAAGTCTCTCTCTCACAAGCAGAGGCATGGAGTCAGCGTGGCTCATTCTCACAGGGCAGAAACACAGAGACACATGTATGGAGTCACAGTGTCTCATTCTCAGAGAGCAGAAACACACATGAAGTCTCTTTCTCACACGCAGAGGCACATGTATGGAGTCACAGTGTCTCATTCTCACAGACCAGAAACACATGCAGGAAGTCTCCTTCTCTCACAAGCAGAGACACATGCATGGAGTCACAGTGTCTCCTTCTCAAAGAGCAGAAACACAGAGACACATGTATGGAGTCACAGTGTCTCATTCTCAGCTGGCAAAAACACACATGAAGTATCTTTCTCACCAGTAGAGATACATATATGGAGTCACAGTGTCTCATTCTCACAGAGCAGGAACACATGCAGGAAGCCTCTCTCTCTCACAAGTAGAGACACATATATGGAGTCACAGTTTCGCATTCTCACAGAGCAGAAACACATGCAGGACGCCTCTCTCTCTCACAAGCAGAGACACATATATGGAGTCACAGTGTCACATTCTCACAGAGCAGAAACACATGCAGGAAGTCTCTCTCTCTCACAAGCAGAGACACATGCATGGAGTCACAGTGGCTCATTGTCAGCTGGCAAAAACACACATGAAGTCTCTTTCTCACAAGTAGAGATACATATATGGAGTCACAGTGTCTCATTCTCACAGAGCAGGAACACATGCAGGAAATCTCTCTCTCTCACAAGCAGAGACACATGCATGGAGTCACAGTGGCTCATTCTCACAGGGCAGAAACACAGAGACACATGTATGGAGTCACACTGTCTCATTCTCAGAGAGCAGAAACACACATGAAGTCTCTTTCTCACACGCAGAGACACATGCATGGAGTCACAGTGTCTCATTCTCAGCTGGCAAAAACACACATGAAGTATCTTTCTCACCAGTAGAGATACATATATGGAGTCACAGTGTCTCATTCTCACAGAGCAGGAACACATGCAGGAAGTCTCTCTCACAAGCAGAGACATATGCATGGAGTCACAGTGGCTCATTCTCAGAGGGCAGAAACACAGAGACACATGTATGGAGTCACAGTGTCTCATTCTCACAGAGCAGAAACACATGCAGGAAGCATCTCTCTCTCACAAGCAGAGACACATATATGGAGTCACAGTGTCTCATTCTCACAGAGCAGGAACACATGCAGGAAGTCTCTCTCTCAAAAGCAGAGACACATGTATGGAGTCACAGTGTCTCATTCTCAGCTGGCAAAAACACACATGAAGTCTCTTTCTCACAAGTAGAGATACATATATGGAGTCACGGTGTCTCATTCTCACAAAGCAGAAACACATGCAGGAAGTCTCTCTCTCTCACAGGCAGAGACACATGCATTGAGTCACAGTGTCTCATTCTCACACAGCAGGAACACACAGGAAGACTTCTTACAAGCAGAGACACATGCGTGGAGTTACAGTGTCTCATTCTCACAGTGCAGACACACACACAGGAAGTCTCTCTCTCACAAGCAGAGGCATGGAGTCAGCGTGGCTCATTCTCACAGGGCAGAAACACAGAGACACATGTATGGAGTCACAGTGTCTCATTCTCAGAGAGCAGAAACACACATGAAGTCTCTTTCTCACACGCAGAGGCACATGTATGGAGTCACAGTGTCTCATTCTCACAGACCAGAAACACATGCAGGAAGTCTCCTTCTCTCACAAGCAGAGACACATGCATGGAGTCACAGTGTCTCCTTCTCAAAGAGCAGAAACACAGAGACACATGTATGGAGTCACAGTGTCTCATTCTCAGCTGGCAAAAACACACATGAAGTATCTTTCTCACCAGTAGAAATACATATATGGAGTCACAGTGTCTCATTCTCACAGAGCAGGAACACATGCAGGAAGCCTCTCTCTCTCACAAGTAGAGACACATATATGGAGTCACAGTTTCTCATTCTCACAGAGCAGAAACACATGCAGGAAGCCTCTCTCTCTCACAAGCAGAGACACATATATGGAGTCACAGTGTCACATTCTCACAGAGCAGGAACACATGCAGGAAGTCTCTCTCTCAAAAGCAGAGACACATGTATGGAGTCACAGTGTCTCATTCTCAGCTGGCAAAAACACACATGAAGTCTCTTTCTCTCACAAGTAGAGATGCATATATGGAGTCACAGTGTCTCATTCTCACAGAGCAGGAACACATGCAGGAAATCTCTCTCTCTCACAAGCAGAGACACATGCATGGTGTCACAGTGGCTCATTCTCACAGGGCAGAAACACAGAGACACATGTATGGAGTCACAGTGTCTCATTCTCAGAGAGCAGAAACACACATGAAGTCTCTTTCTCACACGCAGAGACACGTGCATGGAGTCACAGTGTCTCATTCTCAGCTGGCAAAAACACACATGAAGTCTCTTTCTCACAAGTAGAGATACATATATGGAGTCACAGTGTCTCATTCTCACAGAGTAGGAACACATGCAGGAAATCTCTCTCTCTCACAAGCAGAGACGTATGCATGGAGTCACAGTGGCTCATTCTCAGAGGGCAGAAACACAGAGACACATGTATGGAGTCACAGTGTCTCATTCTCACAGAGCAGAAACACATGCAGGAAGCCTCTCTCTCTCACAAGCAGAGACACATATATGGAGTCACAGTGTCTCATTCTCACAGAGCAGGAACACATGCAGGAAGTCTCTCTCTCAAAAGCAGAGACACATGTATGGAGTCACAGTGTCTCATTCTCAGCTGGCAAAAACACACATGAAGTCTCTTTCTCACAAGTAGAGATACATATATGGAGTCACGGTGTCTCATTCTCACAAAGCAGAAACACATGCAGGAAGTCTCTCTCTCTCACAAGCAGAGACACATGCATGGAGTCACAGTGGCTCATTCTCACAGGGCAGAAACACAGAGACACATGTATGGAGTCACAGTGTCTCATTCTCACAGAGCAGAAACACATGCAGGAAGCCTCCCTCTCTCACAAGCAGAGACACATATATGGAGTCACAGTGGCTCATTCTCACAGGGCAGAAACACAGAGACACATGTATGGAGTCACAGTGTCTCATTCTCAGAGAGCAGAAACACACATGAAGTCTCTTTCTCACACGCAGAGGCACATGTATGGAGTCACAGTGTCTCATTCTCACAGACCAGAAACACATGCAGGAAGTCTCCTTCTCTCACAAGCAGAGACACATGCATGGAGTCACAGTGTCTCCTTCTCAAAGAGCAGAAACACAGAGACACATGTATGGAGTCACAGTGTCTCATTCTCAGCTGGCAAAAACACACATGAAGTATCTTTCTCACCAGTAGAAATACATATATGGAGTCACAGTGTCTCATTCTCACAGAGCAGGAACACATGCAGGAAGCCTCTCTCTCTCACAAGTAGAGACACATATATGGAGTCACAGTTTCTCATTCTCACAGAGCAGAAACACATGCAGGAAGCCTCTCTCTCTCACAAGCAGAGACACATATATGGAGTCACAGTGTCACATTCTCACAGAGCAGGAACACATGCAGGAAGTCTCTCTCTCAAAAGCAGAGACACATGTATGGAGTCACAGTGTCTCATTCTCAGCTGGCAAAAACACACATGAAGTCTCTTTCTCTCACAAGTAGAGATGCATATATGGAGTCACAGTGTCTCATTCTCACAGAGCAGGAACACATGCAGGAAATCTCTCTCTCTCACAAGCAGAGACACATGCATGGTGTCACAGTGGCTCATTCTCACAGGGCAGAAACACAGAGACACATGTATGGAGTCACAGTGTCTCATTCTCAGAGAGCAGAAACACACATGAAGTCTCTTTCTCACACGCAGAGACACGTGCATGGAGTCACAGTGTCTCATTCTCAGCTGGCAAAAACACACATGAAGTCTCTTTCTCACAAGTAGAGATACATATATGGAGTCACAGTGTCTCATTCTCACAGAGTAGGAACACATGCAGGAAATCTCTCTCTCTCACAAGCAGAGACGTATGCATGGAGTCACAGTGGCTCATTCTCAGAGGGCAGAAACACAGAGACACATGTATGGAGTCACAGTGTCTCATTCTCACAGAGCAGAAACACATGCAGGAAGCCTCTCTCTCTCACAAGCAGAGACACATATATGGAGTCACAGTGTCTCATTCTCACAGAGCAGGAACACATGCAGGAAGTCTCTCTCTCAAAAGCAGAGACACATGTATGGAGTCACAGTGTCTCATTCTCAGCTGGCAAAAACACACATGAAGTCTCTTTCTCACAAGTAGAGATACATATATGGAGTCACGGTGTCTCATTCTCACAAAGCAGAAACACATGCAGGAAGTCTCTCTCTCTCACAAGCAGAGACACATGCATGGAGTCACAGTGTCTCATTCTCACAGAGCAGGAACACACAGGAAGACTTCTTACAAGCAGAGACACATGCGTGGAGTTACAGTGTCTCATTCTCACAGTGCAGACACACACACAGGAAGTCTCTCTCTCAAAAGCAGAGGCATGGAGTCACCGTGGCTCATTCTTACAGGGCAGAAACACAGAGACACATGTATGGAGTCACAGTGTCTCATTCTCAGAGAGCAGAAACACACATGAAGTCTCTTTCTCACACGCAGAGGCACATGTATGGAGTCACAGTGTCTCATTCTCACAGACCAGAAACACATGCAGGAAGTCTCCTTCTCTCACAAGCAGAGACACATGCATGGAGTCACAGTGTCTCCTTCTCAAAGAGCAGAAACACAGAGACACATGTATGGAGTCACAGTGTCTCATTCTCAGCTGGCAAAAACACACATGAAGTATCTTTCTCACCAGTAGAGATACATATATGGAGTCACAGTGTCTCATTCTCACAGAGCAGGAACACATGCAGGAAGTCTCTCTCACAAGCAGAGACACATATATGGAGTCACAGTGTCTCATTCTCACAGAGCAGGAACACATGCAGGAAGCCTCTCTCTCTCACAAGCAGAGACACATATATGGAGTCACAGTTTCTCATTCTCACAGAGCAGAAACACATGCAGGAAGCCTCTCTCTCTCACAAGCAGAGACACATATATGGAGTCACAGTGTCACATTCTCACAGAGCAGGAACACATGCAGGAAGTCTCTCTCTCAAAAGCAGAGACACATGTATGGAGTCACAGTGTCTCATTCTCAGCTGGCAAAAACACACATGAAGTCTCTTTCTCTCACAAGTAGAGATACATATATGGAGTCACAGTGTCTCATTCTCACAGAGCAGGAACACATGCAGGAAATCTCTCTCTCTCACAAGCAGAGACACATGCATGGAGTCACAGTGGCTCATTCTCAGAGGGCAGAAACACAGAGACACATGTATGGAGTCACAGTGTCTCATTCTCACAGAGCAGAAACACATGCAGGAAGCCTCTCTCTCTCACAAGCAGAGACACATATATGGAGTCACAGTGTCTCATTCTCAGAGAGCAGAAACACACATGAAGTCTCTTTCTCACACGCAGAGACACATGCATGGAGTCACAGTGTCTCATTCTCAGCTGGCAAAAACACACATGAAGTCTCTTTCTCACAAGTAGAGATACATATATGGAGTCACAGTGTCTCATTCTCACAGAGCAGAAACACATGCAGGAAATCTCTCTCTCTCACAAGCAGAGACATATGCATGGAGTCACAGTGGCTCATTCTCAGAGGGCAGAAACACAGAGACACATGTATGGAGTCACAGTGTCTCATTCTCACAGAGCAGAAACACATGCAGGAAGCCTCTCTCTCTCACAAGCAGAGACACATATATGGAGTCACAGTGTCTCATTCTCACAGAGCAGGAACACATGCAGGAAGTCTCTCTCTCAAAAGCAGAGACACATGTATGGAGTCACAGTGTCTCATTCTCAGCTGGCAAAAACACACATGAAGTCTCTTTCTCACAAGTAGAGATACATATATGGAGTCACGGTGTCTCATTCTCACAAAGCAGAAACACATGCAGGAAGTCTCTCTCTCTCACAAGCAGAGACACATGCATGGTGTCACAGTGGCTCATTCTCACAGGGCAGAAACACAGAGACACATGTATGGAGTCACAGTGTCTCATTCTCAGAGAGCAGAAACACACATGAAGTCTCTTTCTCACACGCAGAGACACATGCATGGAGTCACAGTGTCTCATTCTCAGCTGGCAAAAACACACATGAAGTCTCTTTCTCACAAGTAGAGATACATATATGGAGTCACAGTGTCTCATTCTCACAGAGCAGGAACACATGCAGGAAATCTCTCTCTCTCACAAGCAGAGACACGTGCATGGAGTCACAGTGGCTCATTCTCACGGGGCAGAAACACAGAGACACATGTATGGAGTCACAGTGTCTCATTCTCAGAGAGCAGAAACACACATGAAGTCTCTTTCTCACACGCAGAGGCACATGTATGGAGTCACAGTGTCTCATTCTCACAGACCAGAAACACATGCAGGAAGTCTCCTTCTCTCACAAGCAGAGACACATGCATGGAGTCACAGTGTCTCCTTCTCAAAGAGCAGAAACACAGAGACACATGTATGGAGTCACAGTGTCTCATTCTCACAAACCAGAAACACATGCAGGAAGTCTCTCTCACAAGCAGAGACACATGCATGGAGTCACAGTGTCTCCTTCTCACAGAGCAGGAACACATGCAGGAAGTCTCTCTCTCAAAAGCAGAGACACATGTATGGAGTCACAGTGTCTCATTCTCAGCTGGCAAAAACACACATGAAGTCTCTTTCTCACAAGTAGAGATACATATATGGAGTCACGGTGTCTCATTCTCACAAAGCAGAAACACATGCAGGAAGTCTCTCTCTCTCACAAGCAGAGACACATGCATGGAGTCACAGTGTCTCATTCTCACAGAGCAGGAACACACAGGAAGACTTCTTACAAGCAGAGACACATGCGTGGAGTTACAGTGTCTCATTCTCACAGTGCAGACACACACACAGGAAGTCTCTCTCTCAAAAGCAGAGGCATGGAGTCACCGTGGCTCATTCTTACAGGGCAGAAACACAGAGACACATGTATGGAGTCACAGTGTCTCATTCTCAGAGAGCAGAAACACACATGAAGTCTCTTTCTCACACGCAGAGGCACATGTATGGAGTCACAGTGTCTCATTCTCACAGACCAGAAACACATGCAGGAAGTCTCTCTCACAAGCAGAGACACATATATGGAGTCACAGTGTCTCATTCTCACAGAGCAGGAACACATGCAGGAAGCCTCTCTCTCTCACAAGCAGAGACACATATATGGAGTCACAGTTTCTCATTCTCACAGAGCAGAAACACATGCAGGAAGCCTCTCTCTCTCACAAGCAGAGACACATATATGGAGTCACAGTGTCACATTCTCACAGAGCAGGAACACATGCAGGAAGTCTCTCTCTCAAAAGCAGAGACACATGTATGGAGTCACAGTGTCTCATTCTCAGCTGGCAAAAACACACATGAAGTCTCTTTCTCTCACAAGTAGAGATACATATATGGAGTCACAGTGTCTCATTCTCACAGAGCAGGAACACATGCAGGAAATCTCTCTCTCTCACAAGCAGAGACACATGCATGGAGTCACAGTGGCTCATTCTCAGAGGGGAGAAACACAGAGACACATGTATGGAGTCACAGTGTCTCATTCTCACAGAGCAGAAACACATGCAGGAAGCCTCTCTCTCTCACAAGCAGAGACACATATATGGAGTCACAGTGTCTCATTCTCAGAGAGCAGAAACACACATGAAGTCTCTTTCTCACACGCAGAGACACATGCATGGAGTCACAGTGTCTCATTCTCAGCTGGCAAAAACACACATGAAGTCTCTTTCTCACAAGTAGAGATACATATATGGAGTCACAGTGTCTCATTCTCACAGAGCAGAAACACATGCAGGAAATCTCTCTCTCTCACAAGCAGAGACATATGCATGGAGTCACAGTGGCTCATTCTCAGAGGGCAGAAACACAGAGACACATGTATGGAGTCACAGTGTCTCATTCTCACAGAGCAGAAACACATGCAGGAAGCCTCTCTCTCTCACAAGCAGAGACACATATATGGAGTCACAGTGTCTCATTCTCACAGAGCAGGAACACATGCAGGAAGTCTCTCTCTCAAAAGCAGAGACACATGTATGGAGTCACAGTGTCTCATTCTCAGCTGGCAAAAACACACATGAAGTCTCTTTCTCACAAGTAGAGATACATATATGGAGTCACGGTGTCTCATTCTCACAAAGCAGAAACACATGCAGGAAGTCTCTCTCTCTCACAAGCAGAGACACATGCATGGAGTCACAGTGTCTCATTCTCACAGAGCAGGAACACACAGGAAGACTTCTTACAAGCAGAGACACATGCGTGGAGTTACAGTGTCTCATTCTCACAGTGCAGACACACACACAGGAAGTCTCTCTCTCACAAGCAGAGGCATGGAGTCACCGTGGCTCATTCTCACAGGGCAGAAACACAGAGACACATGTATGGAGTCACAGTGTCTCATTCTCAGAGAGCAGAAACACACATGAAGTCTCTTTCTCACACGCAGAGGCACATGTATGGAGTCACAGTGTCTCATTCTCACAGATCAGAAACACATGCAGGAAGTCTCCTTCTCTCACAAGCAGAGACACATGCATGGAGTCACAGTGTCTCCTTCTCAAAGAGCAGAAACACAGAGACACATGTATGGAGTCACAGTGTCTCATTCTCAGCTGGCAAAAACACACATGAAGTATCTTTCTCACCAGTAGAGATACATATATGGAGTCACAGTGTCTCATTCTCACAGAGCAGGAACACATGCAGGAAGTCTCTCTCACAAGCAGAGACACATATATGGAGTCACAGTGTCTCATTCTCACAGAGCAGGAACACATGCAGGAAGCCTCTCTCTCTCACAAGCAGAGACACATATATGGAGTCACAGTTTCTCATTCTCACAGAGCAGAAACACATGCAGGAAGCCTCTCTCTCTCACAAGCAGAGACACATATATGGAGTCACAGTGTCACATTCTCACAGAGCAGGAACACATGCAGGAAGTCTCTCTCTCAAAAGCAGAGACACATGTATGGAGTCACAGTGTCTCATTCTCAGCTGGCAAAAACACACATGAAGTCTCTTTCTCTCACAAGTAGAGATACATATATGGAGTCACAGTGTCTCATTCTCACAGAGCAGGAACACATGCAGGAAATCTCTCTCTCTCACAAGCAGAGACACATGCATGGTGTCACAGTGGCTCATTCTCACAGGGCAGAAACACAGAGACACATGTATGGAGTCACAGTGTCTCATTCTCAGAGAGCAGAAACACACATGAAGTCTCTTTCTCACACGCAGAGACACATGCATGGAGTCACAGTGTCTCATTCTCAGCTGGCAAAAACACACATGAAGTCTCTTTCTCACAAGTAGAGATACATATATGGAGTCACAGTGTCTCATTCTCACAGAGCAGGAACACATGCAGGAAATCTCTCTCTCTCACAAGCAGAGACACGTGCATGGAGTCACAGTGGCTCATTCTCACGGGGCAGAAACACAGAGACACATGTATGGAGTCACAGTGTCTCATTCTCAGAGAGCAGAAACACACATGAAGTCTCTTTCTCACACGCAGAGGCACATGTATGGAGTCACAGTGTCTCATTCTCACAGACCAGAAACACATGCAGGAAGTCTCCTTCTCTCACAAGCAGAGACACATGCATGGAGTCACAGTGTCTCCTTCTCAAAGAGCAGAAACACAGAGACACATGTATGGAGTCACAGTGTCTCATTCTCACAAACCAGAAACACATGCAGGAAGTCTCTCTCACAAGCAGAGACACATGCATGGAGTCACAGTGTCTCCTTCTCAAAGAGCAGAAACACAGAGACACATGTATGGAGTCACAGTGTCTCATTCTCAGCTGGCAAAAACACACATGAAGTATCTTTCTCACCAGTAGAGATACATATATGGAGTCACAGTGTCTCATTCTCACAGAGCAGGAACACATGCAGGAAGTCTCTCTCACAAGCAGAGACACATATATGGAGTCACAGTGTCTCATTCTCACAGAGCAGGAACACATGCAGGAAGCCTCTCTCTCTCACAAGCAGAGACACATATATGGAGTCACAGTGTCTCATTCTCACAGAGCATAAACACATGCAGGAAGCCTCTCTCTCTCACAAGCAGAGACACATATATGGAGTCACAGTGTCTCATTCTCAGCTGGCAAAAACACACATGAAGTCTCTTTCTCACAAGTAGAGATACATATATGGAGTCACAGTGTCTCATTCTCACAGAGCAGGAACACATGCAGGAAGTCTCTCTCTCAAAAGCAGAGACACATGTATGGAGTCACAGTGTCTCATTCTCAGCTGGCAAAAACACACATGAAGTCTCTTTCTCACAAGTAGAGATACATATATGGAGTCACAGTGTCTCATTCTCACAGAGCAGGAACACATGCAGGAAATCTCTCTCTCTCACAAGCAGAGACACATGCATGGAGTCACAGTGGCTCATTCTCACAGAGCAGGAACACACAGGAAGTCTCTCTCTCTCACAAGCAGAGACACATGCATGGAGTCACAGTGTCTCATTCCCACAGAGCAGGAACACACAGGAAGACTTCTTACAAGCAGAGACACATGCGTGGAGTTACAGTGTCTCATTCTCACAGTGCAGACACACACACAGGAAGTCTCTCTCTCACAAGCAGAGGCATGGAGTCACAGTGGCTCATTCTCACGGAGCAGAAATGCACACAGAAAGTCTCTCTCTCGCACAAAGAGACACATGCATGGAGTCACAGTGGCTCATTCTCACAGAGTAGGAACACACAGGAAGTCTCATTTACACAGAGCAAGGACATAGACAGATTGCCAAAGTGCCTGCCTCATTCTACCAGACCAGAAACATTCAAAAGGAGTCTCATTGTCACAGAGCAGAGACATTCACGGGAACCAGTGTCACATTTTCACAGAACAGATACACACACACACGTGGAGCCTCATTCTCATAACGAGGCAATGAACCGAAGTGTCATTCCCACAGAACAGGGACAATAGTCAGTGTCTACTCTCAACGTCACTGCTCAGCAGAACAAACGCAGGCGCGCGGCTGGCCCATTTACTTTTAATTTGCCTGTCAGCAAATGAAGGGATGTTTTAAAGTAAACAAGGGTGGAGTCTTCCTTCCGGTCCTCAAACTTTTGTTCCAGTTTGATATCTTCCCCGCCCCATGCGGAAAGGAGGAATAGGGGTTCTTCTCAAACATCCTGTGCTGCTCTGACCTCACACCAAGGCCCTCCGTTGTTGATTCCTTCCTGGATTGTCACAACAAGGCCACCAGCCAGGAGACTGGGTTTTTTGGGGATGGAGATTGGAACGCCCCATAGAAAATGGATCTTGAGAAGCAGATGCCCAGCCCTCTGAGTGTGAATGACAAACTTAACACTGCAGCCCCACAGGCTTCAACTGACTCTAGCTTCTTGCAGTCAGAGGCCGAAGAAAGATTAGGCACTGGTGGAAATTAAGTCGAAATTTAAGGCGAAATTGTGTTTACACCAGCAGTGCTTAATTTGAGCTGGTGGTTGCTAGTGAATTCTACTATCACTTATATTTGGGGACTGGTACTTATCCACGCCTGATATTGTCCGAGAGCAAGAGAGGCAAAAACAAACAAAGCGGAAAGATGGAGGAAGAGAAAGATGGAAAACCTGTCACAAAGGGAGAAAGCTAGAATGAGATAATGGGAAGGGGTGTCGAGTAGTGGGTTAAAGAGGTATGAAGTGCATTCTTTAGTTATTCAGTGAACTTGTGTTTTTAGCACTGGCTACGGGCTTTTGAACAGAGCATTAGGCACCAGTATTTATCCTTTCGCAAATTAAGCACTGAATAATCTTGTGTAATTTCTGGCATTAAAAGTGTTACAGGAAATGCCTGAGACTACGCCATTAGGCGTAAGTAGTTGCGCTTTATCAACCCTGCTTGATTGATTACGCCATGTCAAATACTTAAAATTTCATTTGGGTAATAATCCTATTGCAAGAGCAACAAATCAAACGAAACAACTGTTCACATCACACGTGGTTCTGCACGTTTGTTTAGTGCAAAACATGTCACTGTATCCAAAATGGGCACAAAGCTGTTTTTCATGCTTAAAAAAAGGGCAAAATTCTGTTTTATGTCAGAACACGTACTTTTGCGTTGCATTTTGGGCACTTCGCATAATTTCCACACAGTAAATTATGCAAATTTCACCCAGGCCGTGTGCAAATTTTAGGCAGCTACCTACAAATATTTCTAACGGATTCAGTTTGTATCGATCACATCCAGGGCACAAATTATAAAAGAAGAAGTGGGGGGCTAAACTAAATAGGCAATATGCAAGTAACATCACGGCGACCGACATCACGGCGACCGACATCATGGCGCACTGCATCACACATGGCATCACAGGAATTGACATTATAGAAAGTGGCATCACAAGCCACGACTTTACAGGAAGCGGCATCACAAGAAGTGCCATCAGATCTAAAGTCCTCCCATATATGTTTACCAGGTCTATCATGTGCGAAGATAATAGCACAGTGAGCTATGGAAGATGATTTGTGACTTCTACACCTTGCAATCCTCCCAGTTTTATGTAACACATCCTGTACATTCATTTACAAACGTATGTAATTTTTTGTACATGTATTATGTATGTGTTGATGTAAAGCGCTCTGACACCCTGCATTAGGATGAGTAGGGCTATACAAGAGAAAATATTGGTACATAAATAGTGGTCCTTTCTGGCCGGCCGCCGGCAAACGATCTGGGCGCCCCCTTATTCCGCTGATATGGCACCGCTAGAGGTGGGGGTCCCACAGGGTTCCATTCTTAGCCCCATGCTCTTTAACATCTTTATGGCCCCTCTGGCGGTGGTGGCGGAGTCCTTCGGCGCCCAGATCATATCATATGCCGATGATACCCAGCTCCTGTTTACATGTGACAGGGACGGGATGTTTGATGGCACACGGATCAGGGAATGCCTAGGTGCGGTTTTTGAGTGGTTCAGGCGACACGGCCTGAAGTGCAACTCCGACAAGTCTGAGCTGCTCTTCTTTGGATGTGCTCCTGAGCCAAACTGGAAATCCTGGTGGCCACAGGATATGTTTCCTCCTGACAGTGTGTCCTTCAAGGCTAAGAACCTTGGAGTGATAGTGGACAGTGATCTGTCCTTTGGGCCCCACATCTCGTGCCTTTCGGGGAAGTGCTTCGGCATTCTGCTGATGCTGAGAAAGTTCCTTCCTTTGGTGTCACTTCACCATAGGAAAATAATTGTTCAGGCCTTGATTGGATCACGACTGGACTACGCAAATGCTCTTTTTTTGGGTCTACCGAAGTATCTTCTGACCCGTTTGCAAGTAGTACAGAACTCGGCAGCCCGAGCCATCTATGGACTCCCGAGAAGAGCAGGTGCCACTGTATTACTTAACACCTTGCATTGGCTACCTACTCCTAAGAGGATCCTCTTCAAAAGCCTGACACTGGCTTTCAAAGCTCTACATGGTGTAGGCCCCAAGTATATTGGGAAACGCCTTTCTTTTTACCAACCCAGCAGGGCCCTGAGGTCAACTTGTCTGACCAAAATGACGGTTCCTGCCATTAGGCGTTCTAGAATGGGAGGCCGGTCGTTCCGCTACCTGGCCCCGCGGGCTTGGAGCGAACTACCACTGTCCCTGAGACAGGCTACCAGTCTTCTTGCTTTTAGGAAGGGCTTGAAAACGTGGCTTTTTACTAAATAGTTTTTCTTTGTTTTTTTCCTCTTTTAGTCTCCTTTTCAGCTGTTATGTTGCCCTTCTACCTGCAGATATTCTTCGCCAAAGCGCCGGGATGCTCCTTGGAGTAGCCGAGTGCTATAGAAGAAATAATTAACATAACATAACATAACATAACCTCCTCAGGTGCAGTAAGATCTATATAAATGCAATTGTCTTTGAGTAAATCCTGGGAAAGACCAACACATCTCACATTCTTACAGTGCATGCATATCTCCTAAAAAGGGACTGAACAAAGTGAAAAGCTGCCTCTCTTGGGTATGTGTAAAGTTCTAACAAGGTGTGAGCCTTTGCTTCCCCTCAGCTTCATTGTTGGTGTGAGGCTTCTGGCTGCTCCCAGGCAAGAGACTCTAAACAAAAGGAGGCCTGATGACCCCTCAAATTCGGCCTTTGTTATGGGCCTAGCAGGAGTCTTAAGTAAGAAAGCCCATCCCCACCTGCACGTTGTTGCTTGTTGCAGATGGAAAGCAGACAACGTGCAGGCACTGCTGAAAGTGTCCTGGTGTTTGGAAATTACACCAGGACGAGTTCAGCACATTATTCAGTGGGGCCCAAACTCTTGGCACCCTGTGAAAATAGTGGGGGATGCCGTCCACCCACGTGTACCCCTGACTCATACCCTGATCCCATCGTTTGTTGACATATACTGAACTGCTACTGGGAACATTCCTGTTTATTCCAGTTGATTGCATCTTGGAAGTTGCTTTTAATGTGCAAGAAGTCCATTGTTTTTAGCTTTTATGTATAGTCTAGCTTGTTATTTATGCTGTCCCAACACTCTTCTGCCACAATTGGATCCAGTAGCAACTGGTCAACTGGAAATTCAGCGAGAGGGGCATTTACTGAAGGAACTATGGGGCATATTAGCAAGGGCGATATCGCCGCTTTAGCGGCACTTTTTCCCACTAAAGCAGCGATATTTTTATCTCCCTATTAGCAGGCTGTAGCTAACAGCAGTTAACGACAGCTTATAGGCGATAGCTACAGGTTTTGGGCCCGCTTTGCATGTCAGCGATATTTATCGCTAATGACATGCAAAGTGGGCTTACCCAACCTGTTAGCGACTGAAAGCAGTCGCTAACACAGCTATCGCCTATTAGCAAGGCAGGTGAAGCGATTTAAAAAATCACGCTAAGCGCGAATATCGCCAGAACCTAACGCCTGCTCAGACCATGACTTAACCTGTACATCCAATGGGAGGTGGATATTCAGGTTAAGGCCATTAGCGATAATGCCTGAATATCGCTGGATTTCCAACGATATTCACGCATTGAGTAGCTATCGCCGGATATTTTATCGCTTTAAAGATAAACGTTGCTAATAGCACATTATTTCTGCGATAATATCCGGCAATAGGCGGCGATAAAAAAAATGCGCTAAGCGCATTTAGAGATAATTATCGCTATTTGTTGCTAATATGCCCCTATCTGTCACTAAATTTCGGTTTGAGTTAATGCATAGCTATTCGCATACTGGGCACATAGTGCTAAAGTGTCATATATGCCACAGCACTTCACCTTCTCTTTTCTCCCTCCCTCGTGCGGTTATTGATTATTACGGTACACGAACGCCCGCATAATAGTTTCCTAACCAAGGGGGCTAAAGTCTGCAACAAAGAATTGCGTCAGGAAAATCTAGCCGGACATAATTAGTTGGTCTCGCTGTCTTTTGTGGAGTCAACATACAGCTGAGCCCATGAGGCAACATCAATTACGTATATATATTTTGGAGATGGATAGATATGTGTGTACGTATGAACGTTGTCATCGCTGATTTCTTGGCATGTTCTAAGTGACGATCGAAAAATTCTCCGCTTTGCACATTTTCGGAGTAATTTCGGAAAATGACGGTACGTGTCCGAATTAACTACTTCCTGTTTTCTCCGGGAAATCACTAAAGGTTGGAAAGTGTAAGTGCATAAATACGTTAGAGAAAAAAAGACCATTCGCTGTAATTAATCACAGAGTGACATCTAGTGGTCAAAAGGAGTTTTACAAGTTAAAGATTTGTGGCTACTATCCATCTATAAATGTATGCCGTTCGATAGAGGATACACAAGAAATAGAAAATAAAATAACATGCTATCTGTAGAAAGTGCACGAACAAAAATGCTCTTTCACTCATTCATTACAACAACGTAGGGTATATTCCATCTTGTTACCAGAGTATAGCTCAAATGACTTGAGAAAAACAGAGCTTTAATCACAAAGATTCCATTTTAGAGTCAGATAAACAAAACACCATGGGGCAGATTTATGTTAACTGGCGCATCCCGAGGGATGCGCCAGTTAACATGCGCCACAGCTACGCCACCCATGGTGCGCCGCATTTATGATGCAGCGCACCATGGGGCAAAAGCGGCACAGATGCGTCACGCATCTGTGCCGTAAAAGTGACGCATTGCTGGAGTTGTGTCGCAAGCGCGACGCAGCTCCAGCAAGGCTCGGGGGTGCCCTATCTGACCAATGCTGCGTCAAGCCTTACGCCTGCTTCAAACAGGCGCAGGGTTTTGACGCAGCATTGGCCTAAAAGTGACTGAGTGAAATCTTATAGATTTCAATCAGCCACTTTTGCGAGGCGCACCTGCCCCGGAACGCCCACCCTGCGCCGGAATGCCCACAAGCGGCGCAGGGCTTTACAACGTGACGCATCTGCCTAGATGCGTCACGTTGTAAATCGGTCGTAGGGATGCGCCACGTTTATGCCACAGTTGCGTGACGCAAACGTGGCGCATACACAACGTAAATCTGCCCCCATGACTATACACGCAAAGTTTAGTTATTGTGATTCTAAGACCCTGCACAGATTTAGCCCGTCAGCTCTGGAGAAACAAAACACCACATCATATGTGTGCATGCTCAGAGTGTAATATGCTCTTTATAATCGTTGCAGAGAGAGAGAAGGGTCCATAAGTCACCAGAGAGGAAAGCCGAGAGGGTCATGCTGTGGCTCCATTCCCTCCAAAATACTATGCACAGATTGACTAGAGATATGGGGCAGCAGAAGGGCGCAGTAGCAGGCCCAGCACAGTTAGCCTACTACACAGGGTGAAGGAGAAACTTAAAAAAATTTGGGGCAGATTTACAAGGAACTGACGCATCTGCATAGATGCCTCAGTTTCCTTGCGCCAGTGCCAAATGTCCTTACGCCAACATAGGTTGTGCTGTATTAACAATACAGTGCAGATGCATCAGAAATTATGACGCATCTGTTGGGCCAAAAGTGACACATTGTTGGTGTTGCTCATGAAAGTGACGCAAAATGCACCACAACAGATGGGTGAATCCCATTCAAAAAGCCCTGCATCATTCCTTATGCCTGGTCTGAGCAGGCGTAGGGATTTTGACACAGTGAAGGCGTAGAGTGAAGCAGTGAAATGTAAATTTCACTGCGTCAGTTCTACGTGGCTTTTTGTGTGGAAACGCCCACTCTGCATACATTATACCTGACGCAGGTATAATGTGACACGGGGCTTTACAACATGACGCATCTCCCTAGATGTGTCACGTTGTAAATTGGCCGCATTGTTTACGCCAGGCTGTGTCACAAAAGTGACGCAACGGTAACGCAAAAATGTCGCAAGGGGCTTGTAAATCTGCCCCTGAGTGCTTACATAGGCCCTGCGGCCCTGCACAGCAAGGATGGATCTTACAGCAGTTTAGGTGCAGAAGAGGGCCATAGGGATTTTGGGGCAGATTTACAAGGAACTGACGCATCTGCATAGATGCCTCAGTTTCCTTGCGCCAGTGCCAAATGTCCTTACGCCAACATAGGTGTGCTGTATTAACAATACAGTGCTCCATGGTGCAAAGATTAACAGATGCATCAGAAATTATGACGCATCTGTTGGGCCAAAAGTGACACATTGTTGGTGTTGCTCATGAAAGTGACGCAAAATGCACCACAACAGATAGGTGAATCCCATTCAAAAAGCCCTGCATCATTCCTTATGCCTGGTCTGAGCAGGCGTAGGGATTTTGACACAGTGAAGGCGTAGAGTGAAGCAGTGAAATGTAAATTTCACTGCGTCAGTTCTACGTGGCTTTTTGTGTGGAAACGCCCACTCTGCATACATTATACCTGACGCAGGTATAATGTGACACGGGGCTTTACAACATGACGCATCTCCCTAGATGCGTCACGTTGTAAATTGGCCGCATTGTTTACGCCAGGCTGTGTCACAAAACTGACGCAACGGTAACGCAAAAATGTCGCAAGGGGCTTGTAAATCTGCCCCTGAGTGCTTACATAGGCCCTGCGGCCCTGCACAGCAAGGATGGATCTTACAGCGGTTTAGGTGCAGAAGAGGGCCATAGGGATTTTGGGGCAGATTTACAAGGAACTGACCCATCTGCATAGATGCCTCAGTTTCCTTGCGCCAGTGCCAAATGTCCTTACGCCAACATAGGTGTGCTGTATTAACAATACAGTGCTCCATGGTGCAAAGATTAACAGATGCATCAGAAATTATGACGCATCTGTTGGGCCAAAAGTGACACATTGTTGGTGTTGCTCATGAAAGTGACGCAAAATGCACCACAACAGATAGGTGAATCCCATTCAAAAAGCCCTGCATCATTCCTTATGCCTGGTCTGAGCAGGCGTAGGGATTTTGACACAGTGAAGGCGTAGAGTGAAGCAGTGAAATGTAAAGCAAGGATGGATCTTACAGCAGTTTAGGTGCAGAAGAGGACCATGCAGCCAACTCCTGTTGGCTGTACTGATGGTTGGGTGAAGAAGAGGACCATGCAGCCAACTCCTGTTGGCTGTACTGATGGTTGGGTGAAGCTGGGCTTGACCGAAAGCGTGCACAGTGGTGTTAACTTCACTGGACTCAGCATACAAACTCTACACAAGGCCAAACATTGTGTGTAGCAGGGGTGGCTGCAGCAGATAAAGACACGGGTCTTACCTTTAAGGATGGCTCGGCAACCAACCTCTTCTGTGCATATGGGAAGACCATACAAGGGGCGGTTAACTGCAAGGTAGATTGGGGAAGGCCCAGCAGCCACTCTCAATGTGCACAACCACAGGGCATGTGCAATGGGAGTTGGCTGTATAGTGGGTTGTAAGCAGGACTTGGCTGCAGGCCATTAGTGAAGAACATGCACATGCCAAAAAAACTTAAAAACCTAGGCACATAGGGGCAATTTACAAGCACCCTACGCCTCCGGTGCGTCATTTTTTTTCCATGTTAAAAGTGATGCACCGGCGGCGCATGGGGCTTGTAAATAAGCCCTATGGTGCAGGTGCTGTGGCCCAAAATTGGTCGTGCCCAGCTCGGTTGGTCACATCTGTCAACCCCTGGGTAATGAGGTTTGGATGCAGAGAAGGTTGGTCACAGGTCGTCCAGCCACCCACCGAGTTCATTCCCAAAAGCAGCGAACAATGGGGATTGGCCACACTTTGGGTTGAGAGCAGGGCTTGGCCACCAGGTTTTATAAGCAGCCACGGTTGAGCACGCTGTGGCTATAGGCCAGGCGTTTTGTCCAACCCTGATGCTCACAGCCAGCGAAGTGAACATTGGCAGCATGACGAGCTGGGCACATGGCCTGAACACAGAGCCTAGCAACAGACAAGGACCTATGGCCAACTACAGCTGTGTACCGGCAAAGGAGGAATTTCCTGCAGAGTTGGTTCTGTGTGAGGCCCTACTAGATGCCAGGCCCTTCTGCCAACGTGCATAGTAAGTTGGGCGCAGTTTCTGCAGTGAATTCATACTGCCCCACTGTGCACAGTAGCAATTGTTCATGCAGAAGGTGGGGAACAGTGAAATATACAAAATAAGGTAGTTGGATGTAAAACAGCATAAAAACAGAAAATCACTGAGAAAACAGTGTTAAGAATAAGATATACAGCCTGATTCATCAATCATATTTGCGCCCGCAAAGGGCCAGATTCTGAGAATCTGGCCCTTTGCGAGTGCAATTTTTGCATTTGGGATTCATCATCCCAAATGCAAAATTCACTATTTAGAAACTCGCAAATTTGCGAGGAATAGCATTTAAGGAATCTCTATTAGAGATTCCTTAAATGCTATTCTTGAAACATTTTAAAATTGCGAATTCGCAATTTTCGGCCGCTAATTACCGCGAGGTCAAACCTCGTGGTAAATAGCGAAAACTTAGAAAAATGCTTTTAAAAGCATTTTTCTAAGTTGCATGTTACACACACACATGTCCTTTGGACATGTGTGTGCGCAACACCTGTTGAAATGTGCATTTAAGGGGTGCTACAGGGTGTCCTTTGGACACCCCTGGCACCCTTCAAATCGCTATCTTATTTGCGATTAGCAAATTGCTAATCGCAAATAAGGAATACTCCCCATTCATTCCTATGGGCCTTTGCTAATCGCAAATAAGGAATACTCCCCATTCATTCCTATGGGCCTTTTGGCCCATAGGAATGAATGGGGAGTATTCCTTATTTGCGATTAGCAATTTTCTAATCGCAAATAAGGAATCTGTAGGAATCGCATTTAATTTTGCGATTCCTACATGAATCCCGTTTTGCGAGTCTGTAATAGCGATTCCTTATGAATCGCTATTTCAGACTCGCAAAACGGGGCTTTCATGAATCTGGCCGATAGTGTCTTTGCTCATAAATTATGAACATGTATAAAATAAGTTCAAAAAGTGAAATGTGAAGTTCTAGGTATGACACAAAACCTAAAAAAGACTTCTGACATGTGCCAGTTCTGGTTATCTTTACAAAACATTACCCACGCCCTCCATGCTCTGCTCAAGACCACACCCATAAAATCACTGATTTTATCTCTCTTATGCATGATGAGAAAATCAAATTGACTACTGTCCTGTATCCTGCCTCGAAAGAAGCACACGTAAACAGGCTCGCATGAATGATTTCTTTATTCCCTTTTCTAGATGCCTCTGTCGAGATACTTCCCAGCCCTCCTCCTTCCTCTGTCCTCGTGTCTGTGTGTGTGCATGTTTGTATGTGTGTGCGTTGTGTGCATTTCCTGCTCCTGCCTCCCGCTGCTCGCTGATCTTCACTTCCAGATCCACATCGACCCCAAAGCCACACTCAGAGGCACCCTCCTCTACAGACCACCAGGACCCCGCGCAAAATTCAGTGAAGACATCACGGACTTCATCACTCCACACGCACTCCCCTCCAAAGACTACATCCTTCTGGGAGACCTCAACTTTCACCTCGAAAAGATCAACGACCGCAACACCGCTACCCTCGTGGACAACCTCGCCAACCTCAGACTTAAACAACTAGTCACTTCCCCCACCCACATCGCAGGTCACACACTCGACCCCATCTTCACCTCCAGCAACCATGTCTCCTTCAGCCACACTACGGACCTCCTCTGGACTGACCACAGCTGCGTTCACTTCACCTACAACAAACCAAAACCCAGCATCCACCTCCAACCTACCCTGCAAAGGAATTGGAACAAAATCACCACGGACCAAATCTCCGCATC
This sequence comes from Lissotriton vulgaris, assembly GCF_964263255.1. Taxonomy (NCBI): domain Eukaryota; kingdom Metazoa; phylum Chordata; class Amphibia; order Caudata; family Salamandridae; genus Lissotriton; species Lissotriton vulgaris. Next base: position 920,197,920 of record NC_141685.1, read on the forward strand.
GCTCTTTCGAAACTCCCCAGCCCTCTCTTCTAACGCCAACGAAGCCGCCGCCAACCTCACCCTATGGTTATCCAACACCGCCGACACCTTAGCACCACTGAAAAAATGTCAAAGCAAACCTGGCAGCAAGAAGGCCTCATGGTTCAACGATGATCTTAAGAAATCCAAGAAACTCTGCCGCTCCCTTGAAAAGGCCTGGAAAAAAGACCCAACCACCAGCACCAAGGACGCCTTCAAAAGCGCCACCCGCACTCACCACCAACTGATCCGAAAAGCCAAGAAAACAGCATTCAAGGATCGACTTGACAACAACGCCCACAACAGCAAGGAACTTTTCAACATCGTCAAGGAATTTTCCAACCCCTCGGCCAACTCCAACAACATCACCCCCTCTCAAACCCTCTGCGACTCCCTAGCCTCTTTTTTCCACAACAAGATTGCAGACATCCACAACAGCTTTGACAACCAACCCGGAAACCAACCCACCCTACCATCTGCTGACCATCTTCCCCCCGTAAACACCCTTAACGCCTGGAACCCAATCTCCACTGAGGACACCATCCGCCTGATGAATTCCATCCACTCTGGATCCCCCACAGACCCATGCCCTCACCACATCTTCAACAAAGCAGACTCCGTCATAGCACCGCACCTCCGAGACGTCATCAACTGCTCCTTCAACTCCGCTACCTTCCCAGAAGACTGGAAACACGCTGAACTCACCGCCCTTCTGAAAAAACCAACAGCGGACCCCACCGAACTCAAAAATTACCGCCCCATCTCGCTTCTTCCATTCCCGGCCAAAGTCATCGAGAAAGCCGTCAACAACCAGCTCGCCGCCTTCCTCGAAGCCAACAAATCCCTCGACCCCTCACAATCTGGCTTCCGAGCAAAACACAGCACTGAGACCGCCCTCATCGCAGCAACAGACGACATTCGAACTCTACTGGACAATGGAGACACAGTCGCCCTCATCCTCCTCGACCTCTCTGCAGCATTCGACACAGTCTGCCACAGCACCCTTCTAAAACGCCTCAATAACATCGGAATCCAAGGAAAAGCACTTGAATGGATCACCTCGTTCCTCACCGGAAGAACCCAGAGAGTCCGCCTTCCTCCATTCAAGTCCGAGGCCTCTGAAGTCATCTGCGGCGTACCTCAAGGATCCTCACTCAGTCCCACCCTCTTCAACGTATACATGAGCCCCCTCGCGGCCATCGCCCACCAACACAACCTCAACATCATCTCTTACGCGGATAACACTCAACTGATCCTTTCTCTCACCAAGGACCCCAGCACCGCCAAAACTAACCTACACGAAGGAATGAAAGAAGTCGCCGAATGGATGAAACAAAGCCGTCTGAAACTGAACTCAGACAAAACAGAAGTCCTCATCTTAGGTACATCCCCCTCTGCTTGGGACGACTCCTGGTGGCCGGAAGCCCTCGGAAAAGCACCCATCCCGACAGACCACGCACGGAACCTTGGCGTCATCCTGGATTCTTCACTCTCAATGAACAGACAAGTCAGCGCCGTATCCTCTTCCTGCTTCAACATTCTTCGCATGCTCAGAAAAACATTTCGCTGGATCCCCTCCGAAACAAGGAAAACAGTCACCCACGCTCTGGTCACGAGCCGACTGGACTACGGAAACACCCTCTACGCAGGTACCACCGCTAAACTCCAGAAGAAACTCCAACGAATCCAAAACGCCTCAGCCAGGCTCATATTAGACATCCCACGCAACAAACACATCTCTGGTCACCTTAAAGACCTCCACTGGCTACCCGTCAATAAGAGGATCACTTTCCGACTGCTTACCCACGCACACAAATCACTCTACGACATCGGACCAGATTGCCTCAACTCTCGACTGTCCTTCTACACCCCCTCCCGCCAACTACGTTCTTCCAGCCAAGCCTTCGCCACTGTACCTCGCATCAACAAGACCACCATGGGAGGCAGATCCTTTTCATACCTGGCTGCTAAAACATGGAACTCACTCCCCGCTTACCTTCGCCTCACCCAGAACCATGTAGCGTTCAGAAAGCAGCTTAAAACGTGGATATTTGACAAATAATCCTCCTCCCCTTCCTAAGCGCCTTGAAACCCTCTGGGTATGTAGTGCGCTATACAAATTTTATGCCTTGCCTTGCCTTGCCTTGCCTTGCCTATGTCCAGATGCCCAGTGTGTGTGCCAGGTCCTAGTGTCCTGCCACTTCTCCACCACTGTGACATCACCCCCCTTTTTTAGGTTTTGCCTGGCGAAAACGATGCGAAATCATTGTTTCGCTAGGCGAAAACCTAATGAGTATAGTATGGGGCTGGGAATCCGCCCCTGTCTTCCATTGGCTAGCTCCATAATTGGAGGCTAGCCATTGGAAGACGGCTCTGTCCGTCAATCCCGGACCAGATTCGGGGGCGTTCCCGAGAATTTTTGGCTTTTGGCGACGTCACGCTACGTCAGCCAAAAGCCAATTCTCGGGAACGCCCCCAAATCTGGTCCGGCATTGACGGCACCCAGAAGACGTCCATTGCTTTTCGTTTTAGGGCTGATTTCTGTGCAGTATTGCTTTTGGCCACTGGAGGTCGGTGGCTCGCTACAGGCAGAATCTGGCACGAATTACTCAATGAAACACTCACTATATGGAGTCGCATGAGCCTCCTGGCTTGGAGGACTGAACCACACTCCATGCCCTGTTCTGCTTCTTCCAACCCCTGTGTGTTCTGGCCCAGGTCCTGAAGCAGTGCTGGAGCGCTGCCCTAAGCAAAGGACCGTCGTCCCCATGCAACATCTGATGCGCACTGGAGTATTGTGGGGCATCACCGACCTCTTCAAGGACGCCCCATGCTGCCCGAGAGTCGGCCGTGCTGCATCCCAAGGCTTCACATCCGAAGTATGGTCCAGGCAGGCCGGGTTAGCAGGGTTAGGGCCCGGTGATGGGGCTTTGGAAGGATGTGGTCTCGGCAGGTATTAGGTTTTGGCGTTTGGGTGAGCACCCCCCCCCCCCCCGCCAGGTAATTGCAGACACGGTTTAAATTTCGCCCCCTTTTGTTCATTGCTTTAGGCCGGGGCTTTCTGGGTGTTGGAGTCGTGTTGCTTCCATATGAGACTGTCAGACCGGATCCCCGTGATTTGTTGGTGATAGGGTCGGTGTCAGTAATAACCTGGAATGAAGCGACCACCCTGTTATAAAACGAGAGTACGGGGATGGGTTCTGACGTGTCCTGGGTCTGTCGTTCAAAATGAGGCCTTACCCAGGGGGCTGCGCACGCCTCGGTGCAGCTCTGGCCTCGGTGCGCTCCTCGCTGCAGCTTCGAACCGGTGATTAATGACGGGAGCGCGGTAATCCGAGCTGGGGAATTCACGGCTCCGCTGAGCGCGCTCTTCTGCCGGCGGTGGAGCGGGGACCGGGGCTGTGGGAAGAAGCGACCCTGAAAGGCGGAGGGTCCAAGAATAGATTCATCCCTGCTGCGGTTCACGGCGTGGCCAACTCGGCCATTCATTCTAGGATGAATGATCGAATGAGCATTCTGTTGGTCACAAAACCTCGTGCAACAAATGCTAGAGTAGTTCAGTTTGCGATGACGCTCTGTAAGCCGCCCTTTTTGGTGCTGTTAAATTGGTCTTGAGTGCACTTTTTTTCCAGCGCCCCTCCCTTTATTACCGCTGCCATTTATTTTGCTGTTGACTGTTTTTACGCTGTGGTTGTTGAGTGTTTGTGACAGAAGTGGAGGCCAAGTCAGAAGGCCTACCACTGGCAGTGCACTTTAAATCCTACCCCTAAAGGCGAGAAAAGAAAATTCAGAGTGGTTCGAAGCGGCCCTGTAAACCCCCGCCCCCCCGCAGTTTAAATGGGTTGTGTGCTATTGGGCCACTCCTTCTGAAGATCCTGTTAATGGGTTACCATTGATGACTTAGTTACCTGAGAAACAGCGGTATAGGGAGTCCTGTTTGTGACGTGCCAAGATTAAAGGCCCACCCCTCCAAAGCCCACCGTTTGCTTAATGCTCTTAACGTGCAGCGCCTTGCTTGCCCCCTGACTTGCCCTGATGCGGCGGCCTCAGCGGGGAAGGGGGGAGGGCGGTGGTGGTGATCTCTATCTGGTTTGCTGTTCTCACCAGAGTCCCCTCCTTCCGTCTTGTCTGTCACCCTCGGGCTTGTTGGTAAACGTGTTAATGATGTGAACTCTTTATATGCAAACATCACACATGGCTGCCCTGTCCCTTTAGAGACCAGGGCTCCTGTGGTCCCGGCTTGACCCTCCCCAGATCTGGGGAAATCCCCCGAAGCAGGCTGGGAAACTGATTCCCTCTTCTGCTTGTTAACACGGCTGTGTTCCCCGCAGGTCTCCTCAGTACCTGTATCCATTTATCTGTTCGTTTTGGGTAACACATGTGTCCTTGGCCAAGACCGACCGGTTGACTTTGCCAATGCTTGTAGTATACGAACCACAAACCTGGTCGCTGTTGTACCATGGGAAATTGTGCACTCGAGGGGGTGATTTTATTAGCAGTGTGTGTTTTGCTGGTGTTTGCTTTCACAGGGACAGGGCGCAGGCGTGATGGTGGGTTTCTGTCAAAGTGTAGTGTCTTGAGTAGGACTCTGTGGTGATAGTGCAAGGATTGTGGGCTGTGTTACTGATGAATCCAGCAAGCCCTGGCAAAGCCAATTGGACTCACCCCAGGGCATAGATGTTCGTTTTGCCTGGATCTTCCCCCCGCCCCCCTCTTCGATGCCGGACTGATGTACGTCTGGAATGCTTTTCCTTAATGCAAAAGAAAAAGTATTGCAAAGGGGTGGAGATGGATAGAGAAGACGAGGGAGAGAAAATACTCCCTCGTGGTGCAAGTTTCTAAACTTGACAATGGAAAGATACAGCATATCCAGTCAAAAAGCAGCGAGACCGAATTGGTCCTTGGTCGGAACAAACCGAAGAATGAGGAAAGAGGCCATCCTTTGAGGAGCAGTGAACTGAGATGTACAGCCAGTAAATCTGCTACCAATAGGCAGCGAAGTTGTCTGTAGGCAAGACCTACAAATGGGTTTTTGGAGAGAGCTTGCATGTCATAAGGACCATATGTAATATATTAATTGTGTGCGTTTGGTTTGAAGGAGTGTTTTAGATGAACTAGTTTCCACACTACTCTATACATTACTTCAGGAACTAAGGAAAACGCTCCTGCTACCACTTTTAAGAGACGCTCAGGTGAGAACCTGCAGGGCGGCCGTTATTAAATGCCTTAGTGGGTCTTGGATCCAATTATCCTGTAATACTATAAAAATTTCTGGAGTACACCGTCCAAGAGCTGGAAAACAAGGCACCAACCAAAGGGGACTTAGGATAATAGGCTTGGCCATAGTTGGTCACGGACCCTCCTTCATTTTGCTCAATGGATATTCTTTCCTCCAATCACTAGTATAATACAAGTACCTTTTTGAGTTAAAAAGTGTAATGCGATCCAACTTACACAACTCTTAAGATTTACTTTTCCCCTTAGACTAACTCTGCAAAGTTTGTGTACTTTTACGTTACTACTTTTAATTTCGACTTGTTGCTTACTTTCTATTGTTTTAAAGATGAAAATGTTGACCGCATGGTGGTAAGTTCCACCCTTTTATGATTTTTATAAATCAAATAAAAGTATTATAAACTACTCTATACATTATGGTAGTGCTTTGTGAGGGTGATAGTTGCTGGCAGACATGGTTATATTTGATAGATGAAGTTATGCTGATCATGTATGTTTCCGTCGCATTTTACTGTGGAGTAGTCAAGGTAAGATGACCAAGACTCCTGAACCCGCTCAAAGCATTCTATTGCCCTTCTGCTTATCACAATTTTGGGTCAGTTTGGGCTGCTCGTTTTGATTAGTGTATCCACCCGTGTGAGTAGAGCAAATAGTGAGGGTCAAAGTTCTTTGTGTTTCCTGCCCCTGTGGTAGTCTTCTTGAGTACCCTGACTGGGATCCTGACAATATTCTCCATTTATGTCCTGGAGATGACCATGGGGCCTTGGTGGTCAACTGTCTAAGCACAGCAGCCCCAACCCACACACTGAGGCGGAGCTGCCTGCCAGCACAACTCTTGCCAGGCCCCACCAGAATCAAACCTCCCTTCTCCTCCTAACCTCCCCTCCAAGCCATTTTCTGCGCCACCCAGTAACATGGATTGGCATATCGCTGCCACCTGACAGTCCCTGCTGCAAAATCAAGGCCTCTTGTTCTGAAGAAAGGGTTCCATGGGACCGAATGCAAGCTGATAAAACTGAGCCCCTGAATCCAGCTGGTAGCACCCTTGCTATAATTGGGGTGCAGTGTACCCTTAAAACCCTAGACCGGTGTCACTGCACTGACTGCTACAGCCCCTGAAGGCGCTCATAGTTTTGGTCCGAAGGCATGAGGTCTAACCAGGGATTCTGGGCATATAAGGTGATGTGACACTTGTAATTGGCAGAGAGAGGCAAGGCGTGGGCCTGGTACCTTGCAATAATGGACGCAATCAGAAATAAGCTGTTGCGGAGAGATACTGACGGAACTACTGAACAATATTTATTGAAACCATTTATATAGCGTCTTCTATTCCATGTGGTGCTGAAAAAAATGATGGATGGAATGCTGAATAAATCCAAGATTCACCCCGAGTCAGATCTTGGTTAAATCTATGTTGCCCACTATGCCACTCCAGTTTGAACCCCGCCATATGGAAATCAGTCATGACCCTACTGCTCATGCGAACAGTCCAGCCCCTCCCTGGACCAGAAACCAGCATCCTCAGACTGGTTTTGGGGTATCATCCCATATCAGCCAGGCTAGCTTGAGTCCAGTCAGCAAGGGACCCACGACCGCTGGTACCGTTTGCAACCTCATTAGACCGCAAATTAGGGGGACTGTGTATTCACCACTGAACGTTTATAACTTTCAATGCATCAGTGTAGGCACCTACGGAGCTGAAGTCTGGGGTTTCAGTAAATGCGGTTTCTCTTCAGGCTGAGTAATTGCTTTGTGCGGTTGCGGGGTTCACCACTGTCCACTTTTAATCTTGTTACCCACTTTGAGTTAATCCAGGGTTTCATAGAGGATAAAATTCAACTGGTCCACTTTTACTATGGGTTAGTATTTGGTTGAATCCAGCCACTAAGCTATGGAGGGGACTTTATATCTGAATGCCTGATGCTGGATAAGGCACGCTCCATACCCTGGCTGAGGTGCATACAGGATACTCTTGGTTCCCTAGGCATGTCCTGGTGGTTCACCGAACCCAGTTGTATGCCTAAAAAAGCAAAGATGGAGGGGTAAACGGTATTTAAGGACCACTGTGCAAACATTAGGCTGGAACACGTTATCCAAACCCACGGTTTTGCCCAGTTATAGTCTCCTATACACAGATGGAACACCTTTGTATCTGTCTCTGGAACTGTCCAGATGGGTGCGGTCACTTTTCCCGTTCAGAGCAGGGACAATTTACTTGTTCCTATTTTTCAAACACTTATTAGATCCATCAGGGAATAGTATCCTCCTGCCCCTGTGATTTCTGCACCATCTCTACAGCGCTTTTTTCTTTCGCAAATTGCACAGCCTAGCATGAAAGCACTTTTTGATACCCTCTTTACTGAGGCTATGCCTCCACCGTTGTAGACAAGTCCTCTTTCATTTACAATCCTTGTGTTCACCTGATTGTTCTCACTGTGCCTTTTTGAAACCAGTACTTTGGGTTAGACACTCAATGATGTGCAAGTCTGTTAGAATTTTATGTGTATAGTGGCTCAGTTTATGGTGGAGGCAAAGATGTTGGTTTACTTTTTTGGGGATAGTAGGAGCACATGGCAGACCCTATTCGAGGTTTTTAGTCTCTCTTTATCCCCTCATGCTTTTATTAACTACACTTACTGCTTATATCCTCATAATGACTTCTGAAATCTGACTTCTACTCGCATTTTTATGTTCATTGCAAGCACAGTTGATTGTTTCGATGAACCCTAAAGTACCTTATGCACTTATTTCTAATTGTTAGGTTTTGCCTGGCGAAAACGATGCGAAAGCATTGTTTCGCGCGGCGAAAACCTAATGAGTATAGTATGGGGCTGGGAATCCGCCCCTGTCTTCCATTGGCTAGCTCCATAAATGGAGGCTAGCCATTGGAAGACGTCTCTGTCCGTCAATCCCGGACCAGATCCGGGGGCGTTCCCGAGAATTTTTGGCTTTTGGCGACGTCACGCTACGTCAGCCAAAAGCCAATTCTCGGGAACGCCCCCGAATCTGGTCCGGCATTGACGGCACCCAGAAGACGTCCATTGCTTTTCGTTTTAGGGCTGACTTCTGTGCAGTATTGCTTTTGGCCACTGGGTGGCACTGCAGCACTTCTGTTTGGCAAGTCCAGGCAGTCGTTCTCTGAACTGCGGGCGATGCAGCTCTTCCCCATAAGGTGAGGTTACCCCCACTGCTACCAGTTTTCTGTAGCAGTAGGTGTGGCTTCTCCTGGCCAGACTGCAGAGCTCTCTTATCCACTGCCCACAGGTGTCCCTTCATTAAAGACAGTAAGCATGTGAGGCATCTTTTTGGCTGGTTTTGGTGCAAACATGCAACTTCTTGTTAATGTAAGTCTTGTTAAAGATCTTTTATTCTTTTTTTATCAAATGTTTTATTCTGCTCACATTCCTTTGCGCCAAAGTGAAGCTATTCGAATTGAATTGAGTATTTTCCTCCCCTCTCATCACCTTGTGATTGTGGACATAGACGCAGTTTTTCTCGCTCTCTGCACCTGGTTCCATTCAAGGGCAGCCATGAATTTGACCCTTCACTAAAAGAGCAACCCACTCCCTTCACACAGCCGTCTATAGGGGAACTAGGGGTGATGGGTCTGAGGGCAAGCATGACTAGCTGACCCCTAGCTGTGCTATTTAGTTGATATACATTTAATAAACATGAAGAAGCAACAGGTGATTTTCTGGTTCTGAAGAAGGACGAGGTATGATGCATCAAGTAGACTGCCACCGGTACTGCTGGTGGACACATTGGATTAAGGAGTGAGATCTATAATTAGCCCCACTCTTCTGCCTAGGAGGGTGCGCGCGCCTGGAGCTCCACGGGCGTCATTGTAGTTGGTACCTATGATTATTGCTAACTCACTTGGGTTCAGTTTGGTCTAAATGGAGAAATCAGGGGACACATAAGCTACTTTGCTTGTCTAGGAGGGGAAGAAAAGAGATGCATAGATCCGCCTATAAGTACTTCATTTTATTGCAGCTTTATATCGATGGACTAATGATCGCGAACTTTCAGAGTTTAGATGTAGCTCCTTCACTTGCATTTTGTACATCCTTCTAAACATCAATCGAGCTGTGGCTTCTTTTTAAGGCAGAGCCAGTTTCTGATCTTTAAAAAAAGTTGCTGGAAAGGTGTCGCTTGATGTAATTGGGCTGTTGAAAGTAACGACCTGCTAATGAAAAAACAAAAGAAAAATTCCATGGTCGCCGTGGGAACTAAGCATTTAACGGTAGGATGGAGATGGCAGGGTCACACTGAAGTGAATCTAGAGTGCTTCACGGTGTGCCCTCACGTTATGTACCAGAGGGAGGAACTGAATGACACGAAAGTGCTCGAGAAATGACCAAGGAGATGAGAAATATGGGAAAACAATCAACTAGTCGTTTTGTGGTCTGAAGCTTCAGATGGAAGGTGTGAATGTTGGCACAACTGATTGATGCATTAACTGAGGTCTTCCAAACTATGTTGTTGTAACAATAACAAAGTGTTGTTTAGCGGTCTGGCGTTCATGTTTTTTTAAACAGTAGGCTAATACTAAGTACGAAATAAGGCTCTAACCCCAAAATGTGGTATTAATCCTTGAATTTCCATAATAATTTCTGCTTCTAGAACATCCTAGGCACATACCGGCCTACTGCTTGAAACTGGTGGAAGCATTTGTGATCTAATAGGTATTTTCTGATAATGCGAAATTGTCTGGTGATGTATATCTGTCGTCCACTTCCATAAGAAACCTCCTGGCTGGGCCTCTGAAAATAACTTCTAAATGTAAAGAAGGCCTATTTTTAAAAAACTCCATAACTACTATCATCAAAATCATTTAGAAAAGTAGAAGAATGTGGTTGCCTCTACCCTTCTTAGCTTTGAAAAACGACTACACTCCTGCAAAGCTAGTGTTGGCCTGGTCTTCCCACACAGGCTCTACGACAAAGCCTGGGAGATGCTTGGATCCACTGGTTCCACAAACTTATTCTATGTCTGTTTTAGCACAGTAGACCATCACTAGACACAAAGAAAAACCCCAAACATATTTTGGATTTGGGGGAGAATCAGTGAGTGAAAAACAGCAAACGATCAAAGAGAAAACAAGGCTGTTGAAAAAAGAGTAAGGGGGTGAAGTTCCTTCGCATCGAAAGGTGAGATGAGTTGTTGGAAAATATTATTTTCAATTAGTGTTATTTAGTTAGCAAGTCCACTAAATGTATTTCCCTTTAATCCTGTTTTCCAAAAGGAGATGAGACGCCGTGTAGGACTGCGAGTATTCTGGGTGTGCATGCAGGTAGACAGCAGTTAATCGAATCCAGGTGCGCAAAATTGAAATTTTTGTTTATTTTCAACACCTTCCCAATCTGAAACTAGCTTTTGAGAACAGCTAGGACTCCCACAGGGCACGTCCTGGCAGCCAGATCACGAGTGAACAGAGTGATGGGTAGAGTAGGCGTCTGCCACACACAGTGGGCAAGGGTTTTGGGGTGCCCAGTACATTAGTGCTGCTCATACTGGTGGAGGGAGGAGATGAGAGAGCAGCAGGTACGTTTAGTTACATAGCATTTCTATGTATGGCGGAGTTGGGGGGGAGACATCATCCTAACAGCTAATAAGAATAATATTAAAATATATTGACAATATAGCTTGCTGTATTACTAATGAGCTTCACGGCGCAGCCATATTGGAGTGCTGTAAGGGAAGGTTGCTTCTATTATCCCATTGAACAGTACTCTGTTTACCCACCTCTGAAGGATGGAAAGCTGAGCTGCCACGCCAGGATTCTTGAACTTGTGACGTGCATGTCACAGTCAATGCCATCAGTGAGCACATATCTCACTGCGCCATCTTGCTGGCTTATTTCCCTTTCATTTACACAGCCTTAGAAGCAGCCAAAGTCGGTGACGTAAAATGTAAGCCTAGGCACAAATGGATGGTTGGATTTGAGGGGTAAAGTTTTATTTAATGTGATTTTTTGTAGCGCAAACTTTAAACGAATGTGTCAGAGCGGTTTACATAAGAACCAGTTGCCAAACCTAAGGACTTTGATTTACATGCGTTAAGTAAAAGATACAAACAGGAAAACAATTGAAATGTACTAGATGTAGTCACACAAAGAAGAGACTGTTGATTCTCCTTATATTTCTATATACATATGGAATAGATGTACTGCAAGAGTCACATAGGAATGTTAGAGTAGAAAGGTCTACTGCATATACTAGTGAATACAGTCATCTCTATATACAGAAAAAATGAGTTATATTTAGAGGGGTCGGAGTGGGACACAGTGGGTGGATGGATGCATGATGGATGGATGTATGCATGATGTATGGGTGGATGCATGGGTGGGTTGTTGGTTGGATGGGTTGGTGGATTGCATAAATTGTTGAGGGATTGGCTGTATATATGCATCTATCCATCCACCCATCCATGCATCTATCCATACACCCATCCATGCATGCACCCATGCATGCATCCACCAACTCATCCATGCAAGCATTACAACAAGAGCCCAGAGCTCTCCTTCGTCTCTCCTCGCCCCCCCTTCCCTGAGCCCGCAGCTCTCTTTCGTCTCTCCTCGCCCCCCTTCCCTGTGCCCTGCCCTGCTATTGTAAATGACAATGCCATTTATTTATGTTAAAAAAAACATAAATAAAAAAAATGTCAAGAGCAATGCCAATAGCTCTAACTTTAACAAAGGCAAAACCATTGCATTGTAAATGCTTGTTAATAAATGACTATTCATTCCTTTGGAAAGAGAGAACGATAGAGACAATCATAGAGATAAAGAGAGAGAAAACAACAAAAGAGACAGGTCACGTGGGCTTCCGAATCACTTGCGATGAGCACCGCCCCTCTCAAGTTGAGGGCTGGCATCTGCCTGACACTGGATCCGCTTTTTCCTCCTAGAGGAGTCTCGCACTTTTGCGGTGGTCCATCTCATCCACTCCCCGGCAGTCGTCACACCTGATCTGCACTTGTATTTCCTTGCTCAGATCTACTTCATCGTCTTTGGGCTTCTGGAATTCTTTGAAGTGTGAGCTGTTTTGGGTAATGGAGTATTACCCTGTCGCTGCAGTGATCATTGTCCCTTTGATCCGTGATGGTTACCGGCTTGCTTGAGAATAGAGTGTCCGACTTCCGTGTTTGTCACTGGCGTACTAGCACTAGGTCTCTGGGCTTGGGCCTGGAGTCAGTCACTTGACAACGTGTGTCTGCTTGCTTCTTTATCTTGGTCTTGGCTTCCTGGTCATGAGCGACTATGGTGCTGTGCTCTGGCAGGGCCTTATCTTCCAGTTGTTGCAGTCAGGTCCCGCTCTTTCTTCCCAGTCGAATTCCGATGGGCATTGCCCTGTGGAGCTTTGCAGGGTGTTGCCTTAATCCAGAAGATCTTGGCATAAGGCTTGGCCAACTAAGATCTCTGTAAGCTTGGCTCTTTGGACTGCTTTCTTTATGAATGACCATTAATCGCTCAGCCATGACATTGGCTTACAGCTATAGTGCTGTTATCGTCTGATGATGTATTCCTTGGTAAGTCATGAATTTGCTAAATCCTTCCCCTGGAAAGAGAGGTCAATTGTCTGTTTTGAGTGTTAGTGTAGCACCCCATGCTGAGAAAATCTGGTCTAGGATGGTTAATGTGGCTGCTGCAGACGTGGACGCCACTTGGCGCACTAGAAGGAAACAAGAGTATTCATCAATGATGACCAGTAAGTACCCACAAGTGTCCAGTGGCACATAGAAATCAGCATCCAACGTTGACCACACAGCATCCGGGAGGTCAGACAATCATAGTTTCTACAGCTAGGGAGACCTCCCACTCGTCTGACAGAGATGGCATGTCAGGATTATTTCTTCCACCAAACGGTCTAGACACTGGAACCATACTCTTTCCCCCAACATTGTTTTGGTTTCTACCAACCCCCTGTGACTCGCATGTGCTAGATTAATTGTCGGTGAAGGGTCTATGGTATGATCATCCTGGTGCTGCAAAGGAGTATTCCATGCTTCATTTCAGACAAATCTTCTGTTGTGTTTGAACTTGAGAATCTCGATCGACCCTCCGTTGAACTGGCTATTGTTGTTTGAGGGCCTCCTTTGTTGTGGCTTCATAAAGCTTTTCACTGCTTTCAGTGTGATGCTTTTCTGATGTTCCTCCTCCGTGATCTAGGCTGGGTTGTTTTGCCTCACCACAAAGTTGATGTATTCCTCTGCCATGGAGGGTGACGGTTATGCACTTCCCAGGGGGTGTTTCGACAAGTAGCCGACAGGATTGTGTTTCTTTCCTGTTTTGTGGATTATTTTGAAATCATTCTCCATCAAGAGTATTCCCCAACTCTCAAAGCTTTTTTGGAATTTTAGCATTTGGGTTGCCGTAGATAGTTACCAGTGCTTGGTGATCTGTTATGATTATAAAGGGTTTTCCATTAAGGAATATGTGATAATGTTCAAATGCCCACACAACACCCAGGCTGTCTTTTTCTGGTTGCGAGTAGGCTTTTCCACCTCAGGTAGGCTTATGCTTGCATATGCAACAATTCACCTCAGGGAGTCACTTCCAGGCTTATGTTGAGCTTGGATGGCTCTTGTCCCACAGGACTGGCATCTACTGTGAGTTCAGTGAACAGTGACGCATCAAAGTAGGCGAGGTGGTCCACAGATGTGAGCGCTTTGCTAATGCGCAGAAATGCCTTTTCACACTCTTGGGTCAAGGTAAATGGTTGCCCTTGTTTGGTGAGTTCCCAGCGTGGAGTGCTTACGGTGGCAAAATCTTTGATGTAGCGGCAGCAGTAGCTTGCTAGCCCCAGGAATGACCTCCCTTCTGCTATGTCGTCAGGGGTTTGGGTTTTGGGGAGTTCTTTGACCTTGTCCGGGTCGGGCTGCATTCCTTTCTGGGAGAAGATGTGCCAGAAGAAGATGAGTGCCTCCTTCTCAAGCTCACAGTTGTTTTCACTGAGCATTATCCCAGCTTTTTCCAGACTACTGCCTACTTCCCTTAGAGCTTTATTGTGTTCTTCTTTTGTGCGACCGAAAGCCAGAATGTCGTCACTGTAGTTCATTTTTATTGGCCTTATTACTCTCCTCACCATTTCCTGAAAGATTTTTGCAGCAGATGACACACTAAAGCTTAAATGATTATAACAGAACATTACCAGGTGTGTGGAAAACATTGTGATGTATCGTGACTGAGGGTCAAGTTCTCACTGATGGTAACCCTTGTAGAGGTCTAGCTTGGAGAACATGCAGGCTCCATTTAGAAAGCTGATCATGTCATTCAGGTGGGGAAATGGGCGTCTGCCTCTTTCTATAGCTGTGTTTGGCAAACCAATGTCCACACAGATGAGTATTTTTTGTGTATTCTTCATTGGTACGGTGACAATGGGAGAAACCCATGGAGTCGGTCCATCTGCTGGCTCGATGATATCCTGTTATAGTAGGCTCTTAATTTCTTGGTCCACCAGAGGTTGAAGATGTACTGGAACTCGGCGATGATTCTGAGCCACAGGCTTAATTGCTTCATTGATGTAAAGGGTGACTTGTATGTCTCTTAGCTTTCCAAGCACTTTTAAAAGTGCTGGGTATTCCTTAAAGATGTTGCGATGCACTGACACATTGTATGTGATGGATATGAGTCCCATGATTTGTGCTGTGATGCTGTTTAGGAGGCATGATATTGGGACGCCTCCTCGCAGAACGTAGATCTCGTCTTCCTGTGATGTTTCGTTGTATGTGAGCATCTCCGAGACCTAGCCTAAGTTTTATTACTGGGCCCCCTGCATCCCACTGGAAGACATCAACGTTGAATGGTGAGAGTTGGGTTTTGGGTTCTATTTTGTCGTATTTCAATGTGCACATGATTTTGCATGTGGGTCCACTGTCTAACGCGAACAGAGCTGTGTCATGTGATGTCACATTGGATTGGTCACAGCCACTTCTTTTTGGACAAAAGATGTTGATTTCTTGCTCTTGTGTGCCTCCGTCTGCTCTTTTTGCCTTCACTGATCCTGTTGTTTTAAGATGGCAGCTCCTATTGAATTCAAGGGGCGTTTATACCTGCCTGACTCCAAAATGGCTGCCCTCATTGATTTTTATGGCGCCTTCGACTTCCCTGATTCTAAAATGGCTGCTCCCATTGGTTTGTATGAGGACTTGCCTGGCTTTAAAAGGGCCTGAAGTCTCATGAGTTATGGCACTTCCCTTCACAGTTTTCTGGGGTGCTCTGCTTCACAGTGGGTAGTTGCTAAGACATCGGGGGCATTACTACACATACCATCAAACCTTGGATGATTTCTTTATTCCTGTTTCTAAGGTCCTTCTGTCAGGATACTGACCAGCCCTCGTCCTTCCTACATCCTCTTGTCTGTGTGTGCGTTTCCTGCTTCTCCCTCCCACTACCTGGGAGTGGTGTCCAAATGTACAGTGTATGCCAGGTCCTAGTGGACAAACACTTCTCCACCACTGTGACATCTACCTCACACAGTCAGGGACATCGGCACTCCAAGTCTCAGAACGTTTTGCAGAAGGACAGGTTGTGGAGGAGAGCGCCATCACAGCCACACAATATGGCACATTGAGGACTCTCGCAGTGAAGGAGACTGTCAAAGACATTGGGAACTCTAAGTCCCTTAAACATTTGAGCAGCAGGAGTATGGGGTGCACAGAATATGCCATCACAGCCTCTCACTATAAAGCACATTAAAGACTCCTGCTACGTAGGGTGCGCCCGGGCCATGGGGGGGGGGGGGGGGGCTTATCTTCCCCTGTCGATTCCAGGCAGAGGCAGGGCCTGCCCCCTTGGCTCTGCTTCTTTGTGAGTACAGCTGCTGCTAAGGTAGGACAACTCCTTTCTCTAATTTGTATGATGGGTAAAAGAAGAGCTTCATCCTTGAAAGAGGGGAAGAATTTGCAGCTATCATTATGCCTACAATCACCAGCTATCTCACCACCTTTATGGGGCAATTAATTTGGAATTTGGCCTAATTGAAGAGTGGATAGGCGCAGCCCGGCATCTCTTCCTGAATGCACAAGCTTCAAATGCAAACAATAAGGTTAATCCTCTAACTACAGCAAATAACTCAGCGGTGAAGGGCAGTGGTAGCTGCTTTATTAATCATGAGGAATAGGGCCTAATGTTATTAAAGTCCATGTATGTAATCTGTGTGTTGTATGAAGCTAACAAATAGACAATATAGAATTTATTATTGTTAGACTTGGCATCTTTTGGTGTGTTTCCCCCGAGTTTTTGCTTTCTGCCCTCCTGGTTTTGACTGTTCTTGCTGGTATAACGTTTCTGAGCGCTTTTGGCACTGCTGATCAGCGGTAAAGCACTGGTGCTCCTGTGGTAAATTGTGTTAAGATTGGTGGTGCGACTTACTTGTCAGCCCCCAGTAACGGGCACTGGAAGTGCCCGGGCTTGTGAGTCCACCGCTGCGTGTGGGCCTGCGGCATGGATTGTGCCACCCACGTACGTAGCCCGAAAAAGGTATGTGAATAAAGTTTGGTATGCCTGAACTCAAAGTCTAAAGATGCAGCCTTTAGCAAGGGTACCCTTTTCATTCTGAGTTCATAAAAGCCACTTTTAGAAAGTGGGTATTGTTTTGTTCGGTCATCCCGTGTGCCTCTGCTGAAATATGGATTGCCTGTCTGGTTTTTGGGACGACAGATGGCTGGGAAGCGGGGTGGCTCCTGATAGTCTAGGTAGGTCAGGAAAGGGCTAAAACAGACCTGGGATACGATGGGGTAAGAGGGAGGGAATCTCCTTGTACCTCAAAGGGCCTGGTCTACCTCTGACAAAGCCGTCTCCACCTCCTGCCAGGAATTTATGCCAGAGACGGTCCAACTGGTTCTGGCCAGACACAGACACCTTCTGCCTGAAAGATCAAAGGATTTTTAGATACAAATGCTGGGTCCCAGACCCCTGAATTTTAGAACTCATCTGGATCAAGAAGACTGCACAGAAGAAAAGCCAGAGAAACTGCTAAAAGGAACAACCGCTTTGCTGCATGCTTTGCTGGGCTGACCTGCAGTGGCTGCTTCTGTCTTGGGCAGTGAAAGGCCTTGACTGGACTTTCTGCAACCAAATTGGTGAGACTCTCCATGGGTTTGAGGTAGAGCTTGCCCCCTGTTCCCGAAGTCTCAGGAACAGCAAAGACTTCAGGTTCTTCAACCCGCAGCTCTGGAGACTGTGTGTTTTGTGCTGCAACCAAAACAAATGCCCTCTTCGACATCTACGACAACCCTGCTGAACCAGTGTACCCTTAGGCACCGCAGAGGGCACTGTCTCAATGCCGCACCATGACCCTGGTCTCACCGACGACTCCTGCTGATGCCATCACCGAGCCGCTGTTCGCACCGCAACCTGTGGGCTCTGCACTGCGCACCACCTTGCTTCACGCCAAAGCTTTGGCACCGCAGAGGGCACTGCCGCAAAGCAGCACCGTGACCCTGGTCTAACCGATGAAGCCTGCTGATGCCATTACCGAGCCGCTGCTCGCATCGTGACCTTTGGGCACTGCACTCTGCACCGCCTCGCTACACGACGACACCATGGCCTTCCTGACGCCGCCACTTCCCGCTGAAATAAAAGCTGCTGCCTGCACCATGGTTCGGGGGCCCGCTTGTTAGTTACACGACGCACCGCCTTCATCCCACACCGCAGCCTTGGCCTACCGACGCCGGCGCCATCGACTCCAGTTTGTCAGCCGACGACAGCGCTTCAGCAACGGCAATGCCGCTGCTTACACCGTGACATGCTAGCACCGTGACGAGCACCGCCTCCATCTCGCACCGCGACCCTGGTTTTTCCGACCACACCATCTGATACCGCCACCGAGCCACTGCTCGCACCTTGACCTGGGGGCACCGCACGCCGCACCACTGCGCTTCACACCGTAGCACCTGAAGCCTGTTGGCGCCAGCGCTCTGGATCCCATCAGGAAGGAGCTCGACTTGCAACGCGAGTGACTTCGAGGGCCCCATCGCCCTACATCTCTGAAAGGTACTGTTTGCGGGTCTTCCCGACACCGTAGTTGGCCTGCGACCCCGCGGTCAGCCACAACTATTTTTGGATTTGTTGTTCACGATACCGGATGAAGCTATCGACATTAAGGTACAATTTTTAAAAGCATATTTTGATAAGTGAAGATTTTGAAGTATAGTATTGTGGATTTTTATTGTATTTGGTCTTGTCGTAAGTATATAAAAATGGGATCTTTTTCTAAACTGGGGTGGTGTCCTTTTGTAGTGCGTACACTTTTTACTGTTGGGTATGTGCAAATGCTTTACACTCTGCCTCTCTGATAAGCCTGACTGCTTGTGCCAGGCTACCAAGGGGGTGAGCAGGGGTTATTTTAGAAGTGTAACTCCCTTATTCTGACTAGAGTGGTGGTTTCTGCCTCGCTTTGGCGCAAGTCTCAGCTAGCCAGAAATACGATTTCTAACAATTATAGACCAACCACCTTCCTCAAGTCCACCTCCACTAAAAAGAAAACAGAAGGAAGGGCAGGCTCCTTCAAAATGTAAAATTTTCACACAAAAAAATCTCAGCCACAATTACCTCCATTCCAAATTAAGGCAGGAGGGCAGCTCTAGAAATTTACCTTTGGAAACATTGCACTCTAGCACTGCTCGTAGTTTTTCTCAAATTTAAAGGCAATGCTGAAGGACTTTTGCTCGGAAACTCAAAAAAATTTAAAATATTGGACGAAAAGATTTCCACTCTTACCCATCATATCATATTCGGGATATGGAACAACCACTAGACCCTCCCTGGCCTCTAAAGACCACTTGTAATCCTAGGTTAAAAGAAAACCAGCCTAGCACTAATATTCCTTTAGGAACCAGCTCTATTCTTAATACTCGTATAGCGGGCCCAACCCATAAGGACAACATCTAATTTCCCCCTCAGAGGGCTAATAACAGTGTAGAAATATCACCTACACTGTAAAGTCGCCCCACAGTAGAAGGCACTGAGGGATGTTTCTATGAAAATACCTTGACTAATCCTCAATTGCTGCCTGATTGTGATAGAGCGCGCAGGTCACCCAGGTAGGAAATATTATTAATACTCACCTGGGCCCATAATTTCTAAACCGCACACATTAGTTAGGTAACTCACGCTCTACTATCAGTATAATTTGTGATTCCAATCTCTAATTCCTATATCTATAACCTATCAATGTAGATACTAGGAACCTAAACATATTGGATCAGGCAGTTGAGTTTTTAAGCTAGGTACACAAGAACATTTATAACAATTGTAAAAAATGAAATAACCACAGACTGTGGGTAGGTTCGAACTTTTATCTAATCATCATCATCATTTGTCATAAGCAGAATATTGAAAGCAATGAGACTATCTATAATCAAAATCATAAACAGCGTATAACTATGCAAGAGATAGAGTTTGCTAATCATTCAGGAATTAAAAATAAAGGGAAGGTAGAAACAAGGATCATGCTAATTTTAGATCACAGACTTTCGCAATTCGATTAAAGGAGGGTAAAGAAAAAGTAACATACTAAACCCAAAGACTTTCGCAATTCAGATGGCAGTTTAAAGAAGAACTTATTGCAATTTGAGATTTAGATTTAGCTCAATACTAGGGTAGGTATGATTTGGAACATACTATTAAATTCAGCTTATCTCCGAAAAGGGAGGGTGAGAAAAGGAACATATACTATATAGAAGCGATTTAGCATTGACTATAGGTGGGGAAAAATGGGAACACACTAATAGACAGTAATACATGAAAATCTCATTTACTAAGGGACGGGAAAGAGAAGGAACATATGCAATTAAGCTTTGCAATATTCGAGAATTTAGAAAAGGAAATGCAAATTCCTTTACAAACACCCTCACAGACTTTATATTTACCTAGGATAGAGTGAAGACCAACCCTGGCCATGGGTCAGTTGGAAAAGACGGGAAGAACCCCAAGGACTTAAGTGCCAGTAGGCGAGCAGGTGCAGCTCATAGACAATCAGGACAGGATAACCCCAAGATTCGGATCAGGACTGGTTTATCAAAGGTTAAGATCGGCACCCGCAGCTTCAAGTTGCAGCGCCTGCGCTACTCCCTCTCTGCAAGGAATCTGCCAAAACCCCGATTGGGTTATAACTTTTATCAGCAAAGTCCTTCACCAGCACTTTCACTTCCCTTGAACCCCGATTGGGCTCTCCGACCTCCCAACAGAGTGCTCCGCTGCTCTCTGTTTCAGTCACCTATTGAGTGTGTAGGGTCAGTGACAGGTCAGCTATTCGGACAAGTCGGAGAATTTCTCTAGCTAAACCTACGCTAGTTATACTGTTTTTCGGGTCAGTGTACCACCCCCCAATGTTGCAAGTGTAAGGATCCCCAATTTTGATTGGACAAAGGAGGAGGACAGGTCATGACACCACCTAATATTTCAGAATTTGCCATCTCCTATTTAAATTAAGGTTCCCGCCCATTGAATTTGGGTTCTCATGATGTCTTCAGTTCACATAACAATGCATGTTCTATTTACAATTACAATGTATTTCTTTTGGAGTTCACTAGGTGAGGTACCCAGGAGCATCTTCTCAATCAGTCTGCTCCTTGGCGGGGATTCAAAGGTCATTGCTCTGGAGACTCGCAGATCTTGCGCAGACGCAGTTTCATTCAAGATGGAGTACAGCGTAATATGACAGGCCAAGTTTCGAAGTGTAACATGAAACGGAAAAGAAACAGTTTTAGAGCACAGAATAAATGATTTCACTGTATACCATGAACCACTATACTACTCCTATTACTTTATAATAACTAAAGCATTAGGTTTAAGCAGAACGAAAGCTTAGCGAAAACAGCAAGGCAAGCTTCAAGCATGTGAGAACACAGAGCAGCCATCACAGCTCTATTGCGCAAGTGCAAACAGTTTCACCCCAAGACATTGAATACATCACGTCACATGGGTATGACCGACGCATGCGCAGTCTAAATTCCAGCGCAGCAGCGGCCATTTTAGGTTGCAAGCGTATTAATATTAATAGACACATAAGCAAGCATCTCTCCGACACCCAGAATGTCAGACAAGGGGCAGATTAATAAGACAAAACAGGTTGATTATAGATTAATATTATTTCGAGGTTCATGAATTCAAGCAAGCCGCTTCACGTGCCAATCCTTGCTCCATCAATCCCCTCTTTGATGATATTTACTATCATCACTATTAATGGAAACAGATGCCAACTTTTCACATTTCACCCATTTCAATCTCTTCAAACTTTCTATTTAGCTTTTTCTCAACACCTTTATTAGGATGAGAATTTTTCATTTTTTTATATATCTGATTATTCATTTGTTCTAATTCGAGCTCTTCGACATTTCTTTTCACTCCTGGCCTATTCACAGAATATTTCTTTTTGTGCTTTCGACAATTGCAGCAAATTATTATGATGGACACTAATAAACCTATTCTCGCTATTGTCATCAGTATTTTACTCACAAGATTCTTACCTAGATTAGAAAACCAACTACCTACAGAGAAGAGACCATCAGTTAGTCTCTTCCAGGCACTATCAACCTCCAATGGTTTGAGCTCTCTTTCCAAATTAGTAATGTTTTTCACGTACTTCTTAATTTCAACACTTTTGTCTGGAATATAAGTGCAACAATGTTGCGCTTTTAACATTCTACAGACTCCGCCCTATTTTGCCAATAGGGTGTCAAGAGCAAGTCGATTTTGTAAAACCATAGATCTGATTGTGACCAATTCGGTATTGACCATCAGGAAACCTCCAGCAGTGTCGGTTGATAACCGTTGTACTACTGTTGACAATTTGCAGATTCTGTGTGTATTCAGAGCCACTCCCACTGTAGGTATCAATGCACTAAATATATCACCTATTATTTCTCCAACACTTTCTCTTTTATTACGCATTAATCCGTTAGTTCCTTCATTACTTCCAGTGACTTCATTTACATGGTATATCTTTGGGAAGACAATACCAAAATAACAGCTTCCATACCAATGGTCTGGTAATTTGAAATAAGCCTTGTTCCCACATATATAATAGATACCGGGAAACACAGGTTCTGACCCATTTTTGAAACCCCAACCTCCAATTACCTTGCAATTGTGTTCGCATTCACTGGAACCAATGAATATATTATTATAATAACAAGTCTTCTCTCTGTGAAGACATGTTTCCCCTTCTTTTCGAAATCCAGCAACAAAGCAGCATTAGCTCCACCATTTGATGTGCTCCCTATATTTTCAGCCCATTTAGGGGGTTTCTGCTTTTTGTCATTCGCTTTTCTTTGGAAACTTTCTCTTCTTTTCTCTGCCATATTTAGAAACATTTTCTCTTGTTCGTGTAATGAACATGTCACGTTATCTCTGTGTGCCTCGCATATATCTATTGTACCAATAGTTAGAATGTATTCACCCATATAACGTGTTACATCACTCTTGGTATGTACAGGATTTAGGTTACTGTGTATAGGAAGTTCAGAAAATATCACATCTGAGTTAGAATAATAATACTGTAAAGGTAGTCTCTTATAGAATAAACAAGCTAAAATACTACAGGAAATTCCATATGTTAGTGGCAAGTGATGGTATGTCACACCCTCAGCTACTGAAGTAGGTAGCTTCATACAGACGTAACAGTCTTCTATCTCCATTGCTTCTACGTAATGTACTAAAAGGTTTGCAAATACATTTAAATGAGTTCTGTTCTTGATTCTATTATAGTGCAGTCCTTCCTCATCTGGTGCATCTAAGTCCATTCTAGTTTGTCTAAGGCTAAGTGCTTTTTCCTGTGTATCTACTCTTTGTGGTGTACCTTTCGTTTGCAGCTCTTCTGTGTCCTTTGTCACTGGCTTAGTAGGGTACAAATTAGTATCTTTACTCACCATGTAGGGAATAGTTATTGTTAGTACAATCCATAGTATAAGTACTAATGCTACACTACATAAACATACTTTGCAGCATGTTTTAAAACAACTTCGTCTCGGTCTTCCATTCACAGAGGAATCAGACATTTTGACTTAAAAGAAGCTTCAACCCCTCTTTGAAACTTTGCACAGGTTGCGTACTCAGGGCAACTTTCAGGTTGGTTTCACTTCTTCGTCAGTCTGGTCAGTAATCAATTCTTCATCACTTTCGTCACTTATTTCAAGGTTTTCAAAGTCCTTCAACACAAGATAAGTCCATTCAGGGCTCTGATACTTGTTATTCAGTCTCTTTATTCGGGCACTTCATCTCCTAGTTTTTATCACAGAGGGATCAGTTTTACTGGAGTCTTCATTTTCCTGCTCAAGTTCTTCGTCAATAGTCTTTAGTCTTAGTCTCAGTCTTTTGACAAATCAAGGTACCTTGTCTCCTTTTCTGATTCTTTTAACTGGCACTGTCTCGTGACTTTCTTCAAACACTCTTTTATTTTCATTTAGTTATGGCACTTTTTCAAGATCGTTTTCTGTGTCACTTCCTAACTGACTAGGTCCAGGTCTTATATTAGGTTCTTCTGCCTGGTCTCTAAACTGGCCTTGTTCAGGTGTATACTGGTTCTGGCTTTGGTTTGTTTCAATTTCTCCTTCCTGAACACATTTGTCTAGTCCTACCTGATCCTGTTCAAGCACTTCGAACTTTTGATTTTCTTCCGCTTGAACTTCCGCCCTAATTTCTATCTGTCCCTTTTCAGGCTCAGGAGTTCTTAGAGGAGTGTCAATAACCTGTTCTTTCCCTATCTGGTCTTCCTCATCATCAGATTTGATTTGGATTTCGATGATCTGATTATCTTCTTCTATTCCTGTCTCATTCTCACTATCCCACTCTCTATCTAAGTAGGTTTGTCTTCTTGTCCTTATTGGATCTATAGTCAGGTCGATTATTGGGACCCAATCATCTTGACTGGAGCTCGGTTGTTCTTCTTCAGCTACTTCAGTACCAATCTCTTGAGAACCTTCAGCCTCAGTTTCTTCAGGTTCAGTCACTTTCTTCGTATGGCTGGCATGGAACAACCGTGGCACACCTGCACACTTCACAGCTGTGGTGGTAACCAGAATTACTTGTTGTGGTTTTCCCCACTTCGGTGCAAGGCAACTCTTCCGAGTATGTTTCTTTATTACGACCCAATCACCTGGGTTCAAGTCATGTGCTGGAGTTGTTGGTCTGGCGACAGCGTCTACCCCAATCTGGTGAGAGATAGAACGCACTTGGTCAGCCAGTTCTTTGCAGTGTTCTAGTACCAACTCATCAGATATGTTTATCAGTTTGTATCCTGGCACCCATGCTTGCCGCATTGCTCTTCCCATCAGTATCTCATGTGGACTCAAGCCTGTGTTCCGGTCTGGAATACTTCTGAGTCCCATCAAAACAAGTGGCAAAGCATCTGGCCATTCCATTTGAGTAGATTCACACATTTTTCCCAATCTTGATTTGATAGTGCCATTCAGTTGTTCTACCACTCCAGAAAGCTCTGGGCGATATGCACAGTGTAGTTTTTGCGTAATTTTGAAGGCTTCACAAATTTGCCTTATTACTTCGCTAAGGAAATGCCCACCTCTGTCTGATTCAATTGTGACTGGAAATCCGTACCATGGTATTAGTTCCCTAAGTAACAATTTGGCTACAGTGATGCTATCATTTCTGCGAGCAGGGTAAGTTTCCACCCATTTTGAAAATAGACAGACAATGACAAGGAAGTACTTCATTCCTTGACAAGGGGGTAACTGAATAAAGTCAAGTTGTAATCGTATGAAAGGGTCTTCTGCCTTTCCAATCTTTCCTGGCAAAACTACAGTTTTCTTTCCGGGATTAAATTGTTGACAAACAAGGCACCTTTAGCAGAGTGCCTCTGCTATGTTTCTGAACTTTGAATTGAACCATGTCTGTCTAAAGATGCGTATCATAGCATCTCTTCCCAAATGTGTGTCTCCATGTATCAATCTAGCCATAGGAGCAAGTAGACAGTCTGGCAACCCAGGCATACCATCAAGGTAAACAATGACACCATCTTCATCCCTTCTCTGACAACCACATTTTCTCCAATATTCCCTTTCTATTGGTTCTGCTGCATTCTGTAGATCTCTCACTTCTTCCCATGTTTTTATTCCTTCAAGCATCATAAGTTGGCAGCTGTTTCCGTTTACTCCCATCTTTTTATTAATAGCCATTTTGTATTTTGCACAATGTTGGGCCAATTGGTCAGCATATCGATTACCCGCTGTCACTTTGTCATTGCCAGATTTGTGAGCAGCACACTTGACCACGGCCAGTTCTTTTGGTAACTGGATTTCTTCCAGTAAGTCTTGCACATAATTTCCATTTCTGATAGGAGTACCTGAAGAAGTCAGAAACTCCCTTTGCATCCATAATTGGCCAAAGTCATGCACAACGCCATAACCATACTGGCTATCAGTGTATATGGTTATTTTCATGTTCTTTCCAAATTTACAGTCCTTTGCCAATGCAACCAATTCAGCTATTTGTGCAGACTTGACTCCATGCAAATAGGATGCTTCCACTGGACCTCCCAAAGTACATACTGAATAAGCAGCGCTCAAGCCTCCATCCTCATTTCTCATGCATGAGCCATCTACAAACAGCTCATAATCTTCGTCAGTTAAAGGCTCTTCCTTTATGTCTGGGCGAGGTTTTGTACTGTACTCAGTCAGATCAATACAGTCATGTTCAACTTTTCCCTTCACTTCTGCTGTGAGTGAATTTGGTAGTAGGGTAGCTGGATTCAAAATATTACATAAGGCAATGGTTACATTTCCTGCACCTACAAGGATTCTCTCGTACTTAGTCAGCCGACTAGGTGTGAGATACTGTCTTTTTGTTCTGGTCAGCAAAGTTAAAACTGCATGTGGGACATACACAGTTACAGAATGTCCCATAATAATGGATTCACTCCGTTCAAGACTCATGCAAGTTGCAGCTACTGCTTTCAGGCATCCAGGTAATCCAGCAGCCTCTGTGTCCAAAGTTAAGGAAAAATAAGCTACTGGACGTCTGGTTAAACCATGAATTTGGGTCAGGACTGAAAGTGCACAATTGTCTCGTGTGTCACAAAACAGTGCAAATTCCTTCGAGTAGTCAGGCATTCCTAATTTAGGAGCTGTACACAGACATTCTCGTAATTTCACAAAAGCTGACATGCTTTCGTCATCCCACTCCACTAGGTCCTTAACTCCTTTCTTTGTCATTTTTATCAATGGTCTTGCTAGGACTGCAAATCCCACAATCCCCTGCCTACAATATCCTACAACTCCAAGAAACATTCTGATTTCTTTCTGAGTATTGGGCAGTTCCATGTTTCGAATTATTCTAATCCTTTCTGTGGTAAACTTCCTGACACCTCTCTCTATCTGATGCCCTAGATATTTCACTGAGGAGGTACAGAACTGTAATTTGTCTGGCGATACTTTATGTCCTCCTTCACCTAAATAGTTCAGTAAGGCAATGGTGTCAACAAAACAGTCTCTCCTGCTTTTAGACGCCACCAAGAGGACGTTTATATATTGCACCAGGACTGATTCTCCAGGCAATACCAAAGATTCAAGGCATTTTTTCAAAATATGATTCAAAATCGAAGGACTCTCTGTGTACCCCTGAGGAACACGATTCCAAACGTAAACATGACTGTCAAATTCAAATGAGAAAAGAAATTTGCTGCATGGATGCAATGGAATTGAAAAGAATGCATGGCTTACATCGATGACAGTAAACCATCCAGCATTCCATGGAATTTGGTACAAGATCACTGCAGGGTTTGGCACAACAGGACAGCAAGGAGCAACGATTGTATTAACCTTGCGCAGGTCCTGTACGACCCTGTACTTACCACTTGTTTTCTTTATGCCAATTATTGGCGAATTACAAGGACTGCTCAATACCTCTTGCAAAATGCCTACTTCCATTAACTTTTTTATTTCAATAGCAACCCCTGCTTTTACTTCTGCACTCATTGTATACTGTTGAGTATTCAGGTAAACAGCATCTTCTTTTATGGTTATTTTAATTGGGTCAACGTTTGCCATTAATCCTACATCTTTTCCAGTAAAATCCCATACCTCTGGTTTCACTGTCTGTTGGAGTTCTTCAGGTAAGTCTTGTAATGTCAGTCTTTTAATTTCTGAGTCGGGTCTTATCAGCATTAATTTATATATTCTGTCTTCATCTGGGGTCTGGATTTCGACGCCATTTGGAGTGCAAAAGATTGTACAATTCGTTTTGCACAGCAAATCTCGTCCTAGTAAGTTCACCGGACTTGAATCACAAACAACATATCTATGCATTTCTTTGAAATTCCCTATTTTAATTTCCCTAGGTTCTGTAACTGGGGTACTAATTAATTTATTAGAAACGCCCACTACTTGGATCGCTTCTGCCGAGAGGGGTAGGTTTGGAACGTCTGCTGTTCTCACAGTAGAACGGGTAGCACCAGTGTCCAACAGAAAGGTGACATCATTTCCTTCAACCTTTCCTTTAATGTATAGCCCTGACTGTCCACCGGCAAGGAGGCGCCAAGCACGCACTCCTTGTCCTCCCCCCTCAGGCACCGTCAGTAAGGTTTGTCACAGAGGAATGTATAATTTAACAGAAATTGCGAAGTTGCTGCATTTCTATCCTCCCTTCCTTCCCAAATTTCGGTGTCTTCACATTATTGTGCTTTGCTCCTATAATTTGGCCTAGGTGCACGAGGCAACTGATTCTGTTTTACCTGTTGCTGGGTCTTCCGTGGTACCTCATTCTGTGCCTGTGGATTTAAATCATTAATTTGGATATTATCATTCTGCACAGCCTTACACTCGTCCTTCCAGTGCCCCATCTTTCCACACCCATCGCAGGGAAACTTTTTTCTGGCCTCTTCTCTGCTCATTTTTACCCTCGGCTTTCCCCCACTTCCAGTGCCCTGATTCTGAGTATTTGTCATTTTGCTTAACTGCTGTTCTTGGTGCTCTGCTAATTTTACCTGTGCCCACATGAATTTTTCTTTTAATTCCTTTCTCTTATTTTCTAAGTCATCTTCACAGTACTTAGCACATTTAAGGACTTCATCAATTGGTTTAGCCTGCCAGCAAATTTTGTTGTCTTTGATCCACTGTGAGATCTCAAACCTTAACCCTAACACAAATCGATAAATGAAGTGGGTCATGTCTTTCATTTCGATATTGTCCAGGCCGCTATATGTTTTGAACACTTGTAACAGACGCTCATAATATGAATGTACAGTTTCATCTCGATTCTGAGTAGTTCTATCTATTCGGGTTCAGTCTGTCTCTTTTGCAGGCACCTTTCCTTTCAGGTACAACATCACCTGATTATACTTTCTCATGACATCTTCGGAAGGAGCCTCTGTCTTTGGGTCTCTAGGGTATTCCTCACTTGGCCAATCAACAGCAATTTTACATTCTGTCCACAGATCTACGGGAACTACAATGTCATAGAAACCATCTAGATCTTTCAGGAGGCATTTTAAAACTTTCACAAATCTCTCGACCTGTCTGTACCACTCTACAGGTTTTTCTAGCACTTTTGGGAAGTGGTTTGTAAATGATACAATATCTTGTCTGGACCATGGCACATGTACATATCCTCCACCTGGTACTTCTCGCATGGGACATAATTTTTCTACCTTTTCCGTCTCTTTTAAGACATATTCTGAAGCCATTTGCCTTGATCGCACTTCCTCCTTTTTCTTTGCCCATCTTGCTTTCCATTTCTCTAGTTCACCCCAATTTTGCATTAAATTTATCAGCTCTCTGATCTGGACCTTTTTCCCTGACACATTCATGTTTTCTAAATCTTTGTCAGAGAATTCTACTCGATAAGGTTTCTGCAATACTTTAGATTTACCAATGTCGATTCCCACGCTAGCTGCAGTGTCCATTAATTTTTCGTGAAACACCTTTGTATTTCTAGTGATGCTTTTACAGACAAACAGCAATTCGTCTTCACTAAGGGTATTTAATCTTTCCAATCCCACATTTCCCATCATTAATTCTTCTATTGCAATTCTTAATTTATATATGTCTAATGGCTTGGGCTGCATCTTTGGTCTCTTCATTTCTCGGGTCCATCTGTCTATTTCTTCAGGAGTTACTACAGTGGCACTTCTCGTACCTGATGAAGTTTCTATCTGTACTTCCCTTGCGGGTACAGGAGTGGTTTTCCTCATGGAACCACTTTCAGGCTCTCGTATTGGTAAATCCATTAAAGAAATCACTGATTCACATTCACTTGCCTGATCATCTATTATCAGGGTTCTTTTCTTGGCTGTACTACTGATGTAGTTATAACTGGAGCTTTTGGACTAGCTTGTTTAGCTCTGTACAACGGAACAACTGGGCCAATAGTTACTGGAATTGTCAAAGCCTCAGGACTTGTATCTAATTGGGAAATCTTCTGAATTAATTCGCTTTATTTAAAGCTTCTCTTTCTTGTAATACCCTTTCGATGGAGGTCTCATGTATCACTTGCGGAATTAAAGGAGGCTTAAAAAATGGGGCAGTCGGATTTGATGTGATTGACCCCTCATTACAAGGAGGCCTAAAGAACGGGTTATTTGGATTTACTATTCTCGTTTCTTCATTATAGGGTGGTGGATTTTTCATTAATAAATCCTCCATGTAATCGTCATCGGAATCACCACTAGTCATTAAATGTCTAGTTTTCTCAGTCCTTTTACCTCCCACAGGCTCCTCTACCGTTAGGACTGGGTAAAGTCCTTTCACTAGCATATTCTGTCTCCATTCTTTCATTCTTTTTTCTTTGGTTTCTCTTTTAACCTTTGGGTAAAACGTACTTATCCCTTTGTCAATTCTTAGTCTGTCCCGCTCAAAAGCTTCTATTTCCCATTCCTCTAACGCCTCATATTGTGTCAATCTAAGCCTGGGATGTAAATCATTCATTCGGGTTCTCAGGTTGAACAAAATTCTTCCATTAAAGGTACCTTCTAAGGGAAATGCTAAAATTCCATCTTCTTTGGTAAATTCCACCCAATTCTCTAACCATACACAAGAATGGTAACCTCTATCAAACATCATAAAAGATGCAGGAGTGGTTGGTGGGGGAATAATAACTCCTTCTCTAGTTTTAATGGGTTTGTCTTTCTTGAAGTAATTTTTAACTTTGCCTACGAAAGTCAATTTTCTCTTGCTTCCGTACATTTTGCGAGGTCTACCTCGTATCGCTTGTTCTCTAGCAAACCCCTGGTATGTGGGATCAGGTCTAATCTCTGGAAAAGTTGGATACCACATATACTTTCCTCAAATTTCCTTTGTTTACTAAATCACCTCCAATACTAGCGCGTCTTATTTTTCTCGACAACCAATCAACACTGTGGTTGCAAGTCATTTTCAACCAATGGGTGCGCAGCCTTTCCCGTGAGTCAAGTTCTCACGCTTCTGCGCTCACCCCTCCTTTACAATGCTATCTCAGCTACACACCCGCTGCTTTGACCAATACCAGCGCGGCACTGAGTGACGTCAGCGCAGCTCCGCGACTGACTCCCTCCTTCACAAGGTAAAGGAAACTTAATTTCTTCCTTTAAAGTGCAAGTGCTTTGTTTAATTTACAACGCAAAACATTCGCCACTGTACTCGAGTGTCTAGAAAGGAAAGATTTATTTCACTGCAAGTAAACTTCTTCTGTTTACTTTTCATATACTGCGGATAGATCCCTTCTGCCTACCCTTCATACAAGCATTAGAGAACCTGTTACTCCCTCGACTCATCCACTCAGGGATATATACTAAGGTTAAAGTTTCACCAGCGAACCCTTTTGCTATCAATCAAGCTCAGACGAACCTGCTACTCCTTCCGTGTGACCCTTACTAGGTTATATCACATTAGAACTTTTGCTAGCGAACTCGTTGCTATCATTTATTCAATCATTCACACAGAAAACCCTAATTAGTGCTTCCAGTTCTGCCCAACCATGCACTAATTTTCCTCTAGAAAGACAGTGAGTGTCTTACGATTCTGCCCCCCTGTCTATGGAGGCATTTGACTCTCTTAGCCTCAAAATTAAGTCAGGATCTCCGGCAGATCCATTGAAACCGGCCCAGCTTAAGAATCTATCGCCGTCATGTCGCACTCCGGTGCTTTCTTTGATCAACCTATCACTCTCTTCTGGGGTAGTTCCCGTCAGATGGAAGCAGGCTGTAGTCACACCTATTTTGAAGAAGGCAACCCTGGACCCTCTCAAACCTGAGAACTACCGTCCTATCTCGTTACTTCCTTGGGCTACGAAAGTCGCTGAGGCCCATGTGAACACCATTCTGGCAGACCATCTATCTAGGGCTAACATTCTTGACCCTACCCAGAATGGGTTCCGTGCGGGCCATAGTACGGAGACGGCCCTACTCTCCATGGTCGAACATCTGCGTTCTGTGCTTGATGCAGGTCGGACGGCGGCACTATTGCTATTAGATCTTAGTGCCGCATTCGACACGGTCTCACACAGGATTTTGCTTCAGCGACTTGAGGAGGTGGGGGTTACAGGCTCCGCCCTATGCTGGTTTCGATCTTTTCTTGTTGATAGGTCATTCCAGGTTGCGATTCCTCCCGGTAAGTCTAAAATCCATCCGCTAGATCTGGGGGTCCCACAGGGTTCATCGCTGAGTCCCACTCTATTTAACCTTTATGTGAGGCCGCTAGCTGCGGTCGTCAAGCATTGGGGCCTGACGATGGTCTCATATGCAGATGACACGCAGCTGGCGGTCACGCTGAGTGGGGACTCACACACGGAGGCCCTCAGGTTCTGTGACGGCTTACGGGCGGTGGCTAACTGGATGAATTCCAACTGTCTCCATTTAAATACCAAGAAGACTGAGATTATGGTAGTCGGCAAGCAGGCGGCACTGTGGGATGACAAGTGGTGGCCTTCTGAACTAGGTGTGACTCCGTCTCCAGCATCGGAGATAAAAAATCTGGGGGTATGGCTCGACCTGTCCCTCGGTTTCATCTGCCATACCAAGAAGGTGGCGGCTTCTTGCTATGGCATTATTAGAGGACTCAGGCCAATTCTTAAATTCTTTGATGCTTCCACTAGGCAGCTGGTGGTTCAAGCATCAGTGTTGTCTCGGCTGGACTATGCCAACTCACTTCTGGCGGGGATCAATCAATCAGAACTCTCCCGGCTGCAGCGAGTTCAAAATGCGGCAGCCAGAGTAGTGATAGGTCTGCCAAGGCGATGCTCGGTTTCTAAATCTCTGCATTCTCTTCACTGGCTTCCCGTACATCAGAGGATTAAATTCAAGGTTCTATGCCTTGCGTTTAAAATTCTCAAGGGTACGTCTCCCCAAATCTTGGAGAATTTGCTGACACCGTATGTTCCTTCGCGAACCCTCAGATCCCTGGGTCAGAATCTGGCTGTGGTTCCGCGTTTCAGACTAAGCAGAGCTGGTGGCCGCTCCTTTCGAGTCCTAGCGGCAAATTGGTGGAATTCTCTCCCTCTGCATATTCGGGTTATTGATAATCTTCTTCAGTTCAGACGGGCCATCAAGACCATTTTATTTGTTTAGCCTCCATGTTGTGTTCTATGGTCCCCTTGATATTCTGTTGTGTTGTGTTGTGTTGACCTTATCAAAGCGCCAGGACGCCCCTTTGCTGGGGCAGCTGTGCGTGGTATAAAAAAAAATAACATAACATAACATAACATGGTAAGTGACCTCACTGCGATGTAGCTTCTATTACCACCCGCTATTCTTCCCCCGGGGATTCCAGACAAAACATATAATAGGTACGCACAATCTTGGTTAATATATAAACTTCAATATAGCAGCATCAAATAAACATTTCAATAATAACACATTTGATCGATCAATAAAATATGATTTTAACCTACTAACTAACTATCTACCTAACTTTAACTAATCCCTAACCATACTTCTGCTACCAGAAAAGTATACTGATAGAGTGCGCAGGTCACCCAGCTAGGACATTTTATTAATACTCACCTGGGCCCATCATTTCTAAACCACACACATTAATTAGGTAACTCACACTCTACTATCAGTATAATTTGTGATTTCAATCTCTAATTCCTATATCTATAACCTATCAATGTAGATACTAGGAACCTAAACATATTGGATCAGGGAGTTGAGTTTTTAAGCTAGGTACACAAGAACATTTATAACAATTGTAAAAAATGAAATAACCACAGACTGTGGGTAGGTTCAAACTTTTATCTAATCATCATCATCATCTGTCATAAACAGAATATTGAAAGCAATGAGACTATCTATAATCAAAATCATAAACAGTGTATAGCTATGCAAGAGATAGAGTATGCTAATCATTCAGGAATTTAAAATAAAGGGAAGGTAGTAACATGGATCATGCTAATTTTAGATCACAGACTTTCGCAATTCGATTAAAGGTGGGTAAAGAAAAAGGAACATACTAAACCCAAAGACTTTCGCAATTCAGATGGCAGTTTAAAGAAGAACTTATTGCAATTCGAGTTTTAGATTTAGCTCAATACTATAGGGTAGGTAAGATTTGGAAAATACTAGTAAATTCAGCTTATCTCCGAAAAGGGAGGGTGAGAAAAGGAACATATACTATATAGAAACGATTTAGCATTGACTATAGGTGGGGAAAAAATGGGAACACACTAATAGACAGTAATCCATGAAAATCTCATTTACTAAGGGACGGGAAAGAGAAGGAACATATGCAATTAAGCTTTGCAATATTCGAGAATTTAGAAAAGGAAATGCAAATTCCTTTACAAACACCCACACAGACTTTATATTTACCTAGGATAGAGTGAAGACCAACCCTGGCCACGGGTCAGTTGGAAAAGACGGGAAGAACCCCAGGACTTAAGTGCCAGTTGGCGAGCAGGTGCAGCTCATAGACAATAAGGACAGGATAACCCCAAGATTCGGATCAGGACTGGTTCATCAAAGGTTAAGATCAGCACCCGCAGCTTCTGTTGCAATGTCTGCGCTACTCCCTTCCTGCAAGGAATCTGCCAAAACCCTGATTGGGTTATAACTTTTATCAGCAAAGTGCTTCGCCAGGACTTTCACTTCCCTTGAACCCCGATTGGGTTCTCGAACCTCCCAACAGAGTGCTCCTCAGCTCTCTGTTTCAGTCGCCTATTGACTGCATTGGGTCAGTGACAGATAGGCTATTCGGACAAGTCGGACAATTTCCATAGCTAAACCTACGCTAGTTATACTGTTTTTTGGGTCAGTGTACCACCCCCCAATGTTGCAAAAGTAAGGATCCACCATTTTTGATTGGACAAATGAGGAGGACAGGTCATCAAACCACCTAATATTTCAGAATTTGCCGTCTCCTATTTAAATTAAGGTTCCCGCCCATTGAATTTGGGTTCTCATGATGTCTTCAGTTCACATAACAATGCATGTTCTATTTATAATTACAATGTATTTCTTTTGGAGTTCTCTAGGTGAGGTTCCCAGGAGCATCTTCTCAATCAGTCAGCTCCTTGGCGGAGATCAAAGGTCATTGCTCTGGAGACTCGCAGATCTCGCACAGACGCAGTTTCATTCAAGATGGAGTACATCATAATATGACAGGCCAAGTTTGGAAGTGTAACATGAAACGGAAAAGAAACAGTTTTAGAACACAGAATAAATGATTTCACTGTATACCATGAACCACTATACTACTCCCATTACTTTATAATAACTAAAGCATTAGGTTTAAGCAGAACGGACAGCTTAGCGAAAGCAGCAATGCAAGCTTCAAGCATGTGAGAACACAGAGCAGCCATCTTAGCTCTATTGCGCAAATGCAAACAGTTTTCCTCCAAGACATTGAATACGTCACGTCACATGGGTATGACCGACGCATGCGCAGTCTAAATTCCCGCATAGCAGCGGCCATTTTAGGTTGCAAGCGTATTAAAAATAATAGACACATAAGCAAGCGTCTCTCGGACACCCAGAATGTCGGCCAAGGGGCAAATTAATAAGACAAAACAGGTTGAATATTGATTAATATTATTTCGAGGTTCATGAATTCAAGCAAGTCGCTTCACGTGCGAATCCTTGCTCCATCAATTGTTTTAGAGGAAGTTCCTCCGTTACCTATTAACAAGAGGGAAAATTGGTTGAACCTAAAATATAAGGTGGTCCATTGGATAAAGGAAAAGGTAGGCAGGTCAGGTGATTTGTTTAGATAGATTCTGACAGTAGGGAGGGTGGCATGGATTGGTCATGAGCCAAAATGTCCTGCAGGTGGACTGTGTCCTCATTCGTTTTAAAAGGTCAAGAGTGGTGCAACACTTACTATTTCGTCTGAACCACCTGATTAGGATCCCAGTAAGGATTAAGACCCATCTCCTGGGGTACTTTTATAGGCCATCTCATAAAAATACACAGGGGGCTTCCAACCAAGAGGTAAGCTTAGACAAGAGTGGCGGAAAAAAAGGGCCCCCAATATCAATACATGTAACCATTTCTCCCCGCTTTTTGATCTTCAGTACATTGATTGACATAATTTTCCTGATATCTCTGAGGTCCTTCATACTCTTTCTGTAGATTTTGCATCTGATATTGGAGAAGGGAATAGAGGGCTTGGAGCTCAAGATCTTAGGACACCCCTACCAACTTAATTACAAACACAAAAGTGCACATGTACCCCGGAGCCATAGACTTTTATCGTAGAATACAGCAGGCAGGCAGGGCCAGACTGTGAACAGCAACCAGACCTGCAGATTGCTTCTCGACCGGCCCTGTGAGGGGCGTGGAGGGTGCTAGAAAAAGCAATGTTGCAAAACCAGCCCCCAGTGACAAAACCAGCTGCCACAGCCACAAAACGGCCTCCACCCCTCCGCCCACCGGGGAAACGCCCGGTGCCCGCTATGGCCAGTCCCACTCTGACAGCAGGAGTGCAATCTAAGCTACTTAATGCCGATTGGCTAAAACTTATAAATGACTTTGACATAATCTGCCCCGAAAGACTTGGATGGCGGGTGACTCTCATTTTGATGTGATTCATTCTTGCTTCAATCTGGCAATTCCATCTCCTGTCGGCATGGCTATGGGTGGCTGGGCTGTCCTCATTTCTGTTATAAATGTGAAGGATCTTATTGCTGTTGTCTCTCACAGGGGCTTATGATGAAATGATTATCCATTTTTATTATAAAACTTTTTATCATCAGTGCATGAAAGCAGTCGACAGGCTGAATTAACTCATCTAAAATTATAATACGACAAACACCCACCAGTGCTATAAAATTAGGGCTGGGGACTTTAATATCCCCTCAGGTAAGTTTAGTGGGTAGTCCATATGCGGTGTGGAAAATATTGATGGTGCTGAGATCACTGATTTTAAACATACTCATTATGGGAATGCACTTAATAGGATGTGTGCCAATAATGATTTGATTTTTGCCAGTGACACGGTTACAGCAGCTGCCCCCTAGATACCAACCTACATCAGCATGGACCAATGTAGCACCATTGAATTTACTTTGTTATCAAGAGATTTTAGTCTTTTAATGGCGGATTGTAAAATACAAACAAACTGTGCCAGTGACGATACACCCCGTTTATAAACCGAGATTGGGAAAGTGGGAATAAAACAAACGAGGTGGGATCCATTGATTTTTCTTCTAATAAAAGCATGAGAATTGAGTGGGATTCTATTGATCCAGATTTGTTGACTGAAAATGTGATATTAAAAATAAGAATGTGCTGGTTAACTGTTTGTCGATTGATGTCCCTGTAAGCACCATAATAAACAGTTTTGGAGTGCCGTGTCAATCTATTTCCCAATCCCTTACAGCCAAACCCAGATCTAAACAAGTCCCTTCCCATTGGTGGTTTAATTCCGCTGTTCTGCAGCACATATACAACTTAAGATAGCCCTAAACTGCTCCCCAAGAACTAAAGTGAGTATTATGAGAACCCGTAAGGCTTATAAGGCCAGTGTGAAAGGCCATAAAAGAGGAAACTGGAAGAACAGCTTGGGATGAGATTGAAGCAGTAGGGAGACAAAGTAGCAGACTCTTTTGGGAAACTATGAACCACCCTTTCTTTATGGAAAGATCTGTCCTGAAGGTTGAATGTCTAATTCCAGCCAAAATGTGGGCCGCTCTCTTCTCTTAGGTGTTTACATCCAGCACTGTTCTTCATACATTATCAGGAGATGGGGGAAACCCAATAGCTGACTTTAAGGTACGCCTCTGAGTTGAGTGACTATTGGTGTAAATGAAATTGTCACAGCCATACAAAAAAGCGAAAGCAGAAAGGCCCCGGGCACTGATGGCATCCCTGTAGTCATTTTTAAAGAGAAGAGAACATTGAAGTTTGGGCCCCTTTACTCACAAATGTGATTTGAGCAGCAATTGTGAGCCCATTTAATTCCCACCTGGCAAGAGGCAACCTTTGTACTTCTCTTTAAGAAGGGTAATGGGAACCAGCCAAATTGTTACTGCCCACTATCACTTTTGAATTCTGCTTTAAAAATCTTTGGCCGAGTCCTCCTCTCTAGACTGGAGGAGGGGACAGAGATCAATAACATCCTGTCAGATGCCCAATTTGGTTTTATACCAGGCATTGGTACAGAGGAACAATGTCTACATCTGTCCCTTCTAATAGAAAAGTATGTACATGTTAAGAAAAATGCATTACATGGACCTTTCAAGCGCATTTGATGCCGTAAA
This sequence comes from Lissotriton vulgaris, assembly GCF_964263255.1. Classification (NCBI taxonomy): domain Eukaryota; kingdom Metazoa; phylum Chordata; class Amphibia; order Caudata; family Salamandridae; genus Lissotriton; species Lissotriton vulgaris. The sequence goes on from NC_141685.1 coordinate 920,235,796, forward strand.
CCACTCTAAATTATGGTCGATGATGGAAAATATGGAGTAGACAGGGCACTGCTGACTTTATTGAGGCATTTACACTGGTACGCCACTGTTAGGATCTGATATGTCCCTGAGATAGTATGCGCCCCACCGATAAGTTGTAACCGGTGTGTGTGCCAGGGTGGTATTTTAGCCCCATTTCTATTTTTTATTTATATTGGTGGGTTGGATATAAATTTATTCCAAAATAGGAAGGATGTCCAGAAAGTTGGTAATCGCTATCCTCCTACCTTACTATATATTGATGATGCAGTTCTCATAGTAAGGACTGTAAATGGTCTACAAATCCTGATGGATAATGTAGTCCTAAATATGCCAAAACTACAGCGCCTGTAATCGAAGGGTTTCCAATCGCCAAAGTGAGCAGTTGTAATTATTTAGGAATCCCCTTCGATTCACACCACAATTAGGGTTCACTACTGACTCTTAAATCACAGCAAATCTCTAAAGTGGTGGAAGAGCTTTTTCGTTTTGCGTCAAAGTTGGTACATAAACCAATTAGAGAGTTGCTGATCACTTTAAAGCCCGAATGTGAAAAGTCTTACGAAAGATGGGGGACTGAGGAAAATAACGACTGAAGTTGGCGAGAGCCACTGCTCTTGGATTGGAAGTCACATATTGGCTACTTCAACAAATAGGATCACAACACAACAGACGTCCCCAATTGAACCCCATTGCGGGTTGGAAGTCTCACCGCATAATAAATACGACCGATTTATTCTGGAAATAGCCTTGAGAAAGTCGTGTGTTACATTCCCAATACGACAAAACACGTGTCGGCTGTGAATCTCCATAAATAAAACTACAAAAGAATCTACAGGACCCTAAGGACAAGAATTATTTATGAATGCAAGAATGATGAATGGTGGAAACACTTGTATACTGTAAAGAACATTAATCTATGATGTGTGCTCGGGAGCTTTTTCATGTGTAGGCTTTGCCAAACCTAAAGAGGGATTGTGGTTCTCTTTACCTTTTAGCACCGTCCAACCAACAGAACCTTTTCAAATCAAGTGTGAAATTCTAAGTGGCGCCATTAGACCTAAAAACAATACCACTAGCAGAGCATTTCTTAAAGTCCGAATGTGTCCGAGTTGGCCTTTATGGGGCTGGTGTCTGGGGATAGTCCAATTCTGAAATCTTGACAAAAGTAGAATACAGCTTTCTTCGCAGACTTTTAGCTGTTCTCCTAGCACGGCCACATACATCTGTCATTCTGAGGTTGGGTTGAAGCCTGGCCCCTGTAGTGATAGGGTTTAAGATCTGGCAAACCTGAAAGGTAGGCTTTACTAAATTAATTTTAAAACACTGCCTGGCCCTGGACATCAAGGCCTATATCCCTTGGCTCGACTTCATTAGAGATGTCTTCGCGAGCTGGGTGTTCCGGGGTTCTCTGCCAATCCTTGCTCAGTTGAGAGAATCCTGAAATCCTGGATTAGGTCTTTATTTCTCAAACAGCGTCATAGTGAACGCCGTGCCAAGGCCTACCATTCACACTTTGTTGGCTAAGTACCTTGCATTGTCTCCCAATTATTGTCTGAAATATTACTTAATTTTTGCAGAAAATTCGGATTGCGCCTTGGCACATTACAATTCCTTTTAGCATCCCCACAACATGGGGCGTGATTTTCATCCCTCCTGATTTGCCCTGGCGATAACTGTTCACAACAAAACAATGCCCGCTTTATGCTATTTTGCCCACTTTAAAGAACATGGCGTTCACACTTTTTAGCCCCTTTTTTATGTTCTGTCAATATTACAACTTATAAAATGGGAATTCTTTACCTATAGCAGTTAGGCTCTGCAGAAGTATGTAGTGCAGTAATTCGTTGTATACGTTGCTCCTTAAAATTGGGGAAAAGATATGGAGTTTCTACTTAAAAGAGGCCCACCCCATGGCTTTCATGTGCCCTTTATGTGTACATTGTAATCTGTATTCTTTGCTCTACTGTATAGTTCCAGGAGTTTGATTGTATGTGTTATTTCCAATCGCATTACATTTTTTAAGTACCTATGAATTATATAGCATTATACCATTGTTGGCTACCTCCATGTCTTTTGCACTATGATAGGTACTCAGTGTAGTAATTGATATCTATATGGAACGTGCAGATTTGTATTTTAGAAGTAAAGAATTACATTTTTTAATTTGTTTGAAAAATTGTGAATGTATGCATTTCTATTTGATGTGTAGTTCATTTTTTATGTGAAATATTTTTATGGCGATCAAGCTGAATAAAGCCTAATGACTGAGTGAGTGACTATCTGACACTTATTTAGTGTTGTGCAACCTAAGGTGCCCAATTTTAGGTGCATAACAGGTATGAGATCGCCGTATGCTCTTCCTAAAAAGGAAGAAAGCCCTCACCCACCAGAATGGCATGCTTCATCATCGGGCCCCTCCTGGTCATGAACCCCGGATATGTAACCTCAGAAGATTATAAATGCATAGGGGATGGCTGCATTGGAATGTTTTAGATGCCTCTGACATCCACAAATATGTTTTCCTGTCTTCTCTACTTTTGTATATAATCTCAGTGGTGTAGCCACTGGATCGGTTGCATCACTGTTAAAGTAAAATATGTATGAGAAACATTTTTTGAAGGAACAGTTTGAGTGTTCGAGCACTAACATGTGCAAACAATGTCTTTGACATACCCATGATCTGGTATACACTGACGTCATCATACGGTGTTTTGCCCACACTCATCTTTCAGCCTGTATGACTATTTAAGACAACTGCCTTCACAAATACCTTTCACTGATTCAAATACTCTGAACACCCAATAAACATAACTCCCTGCCACCTTGGGCTGTTTATTGCCACTCAAAGTGAAGACTTTCCAGGCTCCCAATGGTATTATTTTCAAAGTGACATTTTTAGTGTTATTGTTATTTTACATTTGCCATGAAAAACTGCCTATGGTTCAACGGGTGAAGAGGGGGCGTGGCTAGCAGCCGACGGAGATGGTCGCTGCCTGAAGCGGCTCCTGACCTCCGCCCGCTAATCCTGCCTAATATCCGCTGCATATGTGGACTTCCCCCGGACACCCAGGGGGGGGGACCCGACTGCAGATCCCAGTGCCTGCTTTGGGGCCGGTGGCGCCCTGGTAGCCACCGGAAAACGGCTGAAAACCGGCAAAGGGACAAGCACCCGGAGGCGAGCAAAATGGCGCCCGCATCATAGCCGGGACTACGCGACCGAAGACGCCCGCAGCCTGAGGACTCGGAAGCGGCATTGCGGTGAGGCTTTCTCCTGTCCGATGAGGATCGGCTCGGCGAGGGTACCTCCTGCCCCAGGGGCTCCGGGTCTGGCTCCCTGATCCAAGTGACTCTCTGTGTGGCCCGTTCCCGGAGCGGAACACAAACGGGACTCCCCAGCTTCTGGGCCCGGGCGGAGACCTGGCCCCCGGGGACGACAACCTCCGGTGCATTCAGCGGAGCCGCGGCGAGCTGCGCCCTACTGCAACGGGGCTTTGGCCTGGGAGCTGCATCGGGGAGGAAGCTGAGTTGGGACCGGCTGGCGCGTGGCACCCTGGCCCGGCTGGGTATCGGAGAGGAGCGGGGGCTGCGGTGAGGCGGCGATCTGAGGGGAACTTGGTGCTCAGAGGACACTAATACGCGGAGGAGCTCACTCGCCACCTGAACACTGACACTTACACTGACCGGGCATTGCGGGCCTGTGCCGCTCCTGGGCCCCCTTTGGCGCTGTCGCTTGCTGTCCACCTGTGGAGCCGGAGTGCACCGAGACTGCGGTGGGTCCTCGGGGGCGAGGGAGCCGCTCGATGACCAGCACGTCTCTGCCCTAGTGCCCCGCCACTGGCCCTGGACCCTGGATGCCTGCCTGGCCTGCATCGGTGGGCGAGCGCTGATCTGCACCAAGGGCGGGGAAACGAAGATCGCCCGCTGAGGTGCGGAGGACCTGCGCTTAAAGCCGACAACACACCGAACTGACCGGGCCCCGCGGGGGGGCGGGTGCGTAGATGAATCTGGTGACCTGGAGTAACCCAAGGTAAATCACGAACGGAGACCAGCCTAACCGCTACCCTCCTGATAGCTTACTGTGAGGAGTGCCTGACACCGGCGAACCTCGTTAAGGCTCCAAACCAAAACAAGATGGGGAAACCCAAGGGGACGAAAGGAGATGGAGGCCCGGCCACGGACCCACCCGAAGACGTCCTGCAGGCCCCAACGGAACTGCAACAGATGCAAGACCGCATCCTGGAGGCTATAGCAGCCACGAAGGACGTTCTATATCAAGACATTGTGCAGGTGTCAACAGGGTTGGGGCTCCTACGAGCGGATCACGGGAAGCTAGCGGACAGAGTCAAATCTGCGGAAGATACTTTGAAGGATATGGTGCCGGCACACAAGACCATGGAGGGACGACTCACAGAGGCTCTGGACCGTATACAAGCCCTGGAGAGATGGGCAGAGGATGCCGAAAACCGTAGTCGGAGGAACAACGTGCGCCTAGTGGGCCTTCCGGAGAAAAAAGAGGGCTCGGACATGGTGGGCTACCTGAGCGACTGGCTGAAAACGGTAGCGGCCCCGGAGGGTCTTTCGCCCTTCTTCACACTGGAGCGGGCGCACCAAGTTCCGGCCAAACCCCCGAAACTGGGTCTACCACCTCGCCCTGTGGTCATCAAACTACTACACTACAAGGATAGAGACTGGCTTCTGCAAAGAGCCTGGGAGGCGGGCCCCTTCCAGGTGGACAATAGCAAAGTCACGCTATTCCCAGACTACACATTCGAGACTCAAAAGCTGCGGGCCTCTTTCCTTTCTATCAAGAAAGAACTGCGGACTGAAGGCATCCATTATTCACTTCTTTTCCCGGCCAGACTCCGAATAGTGGTGGCCGAGAAATCTCTGTTCTTCCCTACGGCGGCGGAGGCATGGGCCTGGTGGGACACCTACAAAGCGGGCACGGACGGGGCCCGGTTCAGGGAGGAGGCGGAGCGGCAGAGGCAACCGGTGAGGAAATCACAGAGGCTAAGAGGGCGCAGGTGGGGATCCAGGAGACCTACAAAGTCCCAGACGGAGGACGAGAGGCGCTCGCCCAAACGGGGAGGATTTCGGGTTCGGAAGAGCAGGGAACCGGCTCAGAGACAGAACTGTCGGAGATTGGCAGCACGAGGGGACCAGAAGTCACGCCACAGACATCGGGGGAAGTAATTGGATAATTGGGTCCTGAGAGGGTTACGGTGCTCTAACTGGAAAGAGGGCTATTGGGGCTGCCGCCTCGGATACCTGAGCAGGCAGCTGTAAGACTGAATAATCGTGAGTTATACTGCGTATTGCGGGGCGGGGGATATGGGGACTGTGATTAAAGTACTTGAGCCTAGTTCACGCTCTGCAGGGCCCTTAAGGCCTCCGTAGTGCAGACTGCGGAATAGGGGGACTCGTGAGCATGTTTGCTCGTACACGGTTTGGATGGGGGCAGCTCTTCTGGGGTTAGGTCCTGTTCTGGGGGGGCTAGAGGTGTTGGGGTGACTCAAGGCGTGGTACAGGGAGGGGGGACGGGGAAGTTCCGAGGGGGGGTGGTTACAGTGTCTTGCCTGACGCCAGGAGGCGATACATCATGGAACTAAACAGAACACTATGGGACAATGGCTAATGCGGGATCATTAAAATGTGTGTCTTGGAATGTGAGGGGGCTGCACACTATGGCAAGGAGGCACAAGATTCATGCTTACCTGGTTCGAAGAGGAGTACACATAGCATTCCTGCAAGAAACCCACCTGACAAAGAAAGAGGGAATCTCACTACAGGGTAGATGGAGAGGGCACTTATTCAACACCACGTATTCTGCCTTTGCAAGGGGGTGTTATTATGGATAAGAGCGGGTACTCCTTTTCAAGTATCCAGACACATAGTGGACCCAGAAGGGAGATTTGTGGAAGTTGAGGGTAAGCTGAGAGGCCGACACATCGTACTCAGTAGTATCTAAGCACCCAACGTAGATCAGGCAAATTACTTTGCGAAGCTCTCCGGGGAACTTGCAAGTTATCTCACAGGTCCTGTTTTGATGGGGGTGGACTTCAATTCCATAGCAGACACGGTACTAGATAGATCACACCCACCACTGCATACATCCCCTGTACATAGACTAGCAAGATGCAGATCAGACTGGCAGGACCAATGGGACCTGACGGACACTTGGCGTACACAACACCCAGCGGAGCGAGACTACACGTTTTACTCCAGCCTACATGACCTCCATGTCCGCATTGACACCTTCTTGAGCTCCCAGTCGGTGCTTCCAGCAGTGGCCAAAACTGAGTACCTGGCGCGCTCAGTATCCGACCATAACCCGTTACTCCTGATCCTGGACTGGATGAATGAGATATCGCGGATTCCGACGTGGCGGCTGCGGCCGGACACGCTGGATGACCCACCTTTCCGGGAAGAGTTGGAAGGGAGGATCTCACAATACTTTGTAGAGAATGAGGGTTCCACTACTACCAGAGCAGTGGAATGGGACGCCTTTAAGACCGTAGTCAGAGGGCACTGCATAGGGAAATATGCAGGAGTTCGCAGAACCCTGCTAGACGACCTAGAAAAGGCTGAGCGCATGCTGGGAGAGGCCGAACTAGCGCGCCCTAACCGGCCCGAGCTTCAGAAGAAGGTTAGCGAAGCGAGGGAAGCGGTAGCAGTGGAGGTGGAGCGCCTCCGCAGCTTTGATTACAGAACGTACCTCACAAAATCGCACGCGGAGGGGATAAACCTGGAACACTCCTAGCATGGCTAGCGAACCCCACTAGGAGCAGCCACCCGATCTTAGCCCTGAAGGGGGAAGGGGGCCGCACTTACAGCATGCAACCAGATATATTAGAAAGCTTTCGCTCGTACTATGAGGAACTGTATAAGAGTACGCTAGGGGACCAGGGAGAAGCGATAACTGCTTTTTTGAGTGAATTACAGCTACCACGGCTAGAACAGGAACAGGCAGACGCCCTAGGGGGCCAAATAGAGCTAACAGATATAAGGGGAGCAGTGAAGAGGATGGCACCTAACAAAACTCCGGGCATAGACGGACTACCCATTGAATTCTATGGGCGATACCTGGAACAATTGGCCCCAAAGCTCCAAACAATATACAATGAGGCTAAGAAAAGAGGCCGACACCCCCAATCAATGTGTGAAGCCATAATGATTCCATTACTGAAACCACGTAGGGAGAGTACGAACCCGGCATCCTACCGACCACTATCCATGTTAACGACATATTACAAGATCCTGAGCACAGTGCTAGCCTCTAGATTGTTAACTCACATGCAAGAACTGATCCACAAGGAGCAATCCGGGTTTATATCCACCAGTAACACGACGCACAACATCCGTAGACTACTTAGACTGATGGACGATCCACCTCCGGAGGCAGAGACTCCCCTCGTATTGGCTGTGGACATAGAGAAGGCCTTTGATAGCCTAGAATGGGAGTATTTATTTAGGGTGATGCAGAGTTTTGGCCTGGGGGACGGATACATAACCTGGACGAAAGTATTGTACGCGTCAGCGAGCGCTAGAGTGAGGGTTGGCACTCTGGTCTCCCACCAGTATGAGGTGAATCGGGGTACCAGACAGGGATGTGCACTCTCGCCCCTATTATTTGCGTTAGCGGTGGAACCTCTTGCAGCAATGGCCAGGCGGGGTTTCTATTATAAGGGACTAGAATTCCAAGGGGCACGGCACTTCATCTCACTGTACGCAGATGACATTCTCCTCTACTTGGAAGATGCCGAGGGAGCTGTAGAGGGTGCAGAGAGACTGCTGGAGCGCTTTGGCGCCTTGTCAGGCCTGAATGTGAACTGGGCTAAAACCTGTCTCTTCCCCCTACGAAAAGGGGAGGAGCAGCCCCTGGCCCGTCCACTACTTAGATGGGAACCTGACTGCCTGACCTACCTGGGAGTACACATATACCACGAGACAGCGGACATGCTAGACGGCAATGTGGGACGCTGTGTCCGCGCTCTGCAGAACAGCATGACCTTTTGGACCACCCTGCCTCTGTCGGTGGCCGGTCGGATATCTCTTTTAAAAATGGTAGCCTTACCGCGCTTGCTGTACTACTTCAGGACTCTTCCCATTTGGGTGCCTGGAGCGGTTTTTCGGCGGTTGAGATCGGCGGTTACGTTGTTCATATGGGGAAAGGGCAGACGCAGAATTGCGTTAGCAACGCTGACCCGCTCCGAAGACGACGGAGGCCTAGCGGTCCCAGATTTCGAACTCTATTACTTGGCTGCCCAACTACAAACCTTTACGCAAGAAATTGCGAGAGCTTACCGCGGGCCGGACCAGGAGAGGGACAACGGCACCCCCCGCCATGTGTTGGCTTATATCGCCCTGCAACAAAAGCTGGTGCTCAGAGACTTATCCCAAGAAGAACGAATGTTCCGATTGTGTTGGAACCGCTCGCAAAAGCGAGCGGGAGTCAAGCACCCATATGCGCCCGAAATACCACTGGGCATGGTGACAGCACTCCCGCACGGCGGAGAATGGTCGAGGCTACAGCTATGGGAGGAAGCAGGGTTGCAGGTGGTGGGAGATCTGTATGATGATGGCGTGATGACCCCATACCAGACACTGCAGGAACGCTACGATCTACAGATAGGAGATTACCTTCTGCACGCAGCTGTGATAAGAGCTGTGCAGACGCATTGGGGGGAAGGGCTGATCGAACCGCAGACGACACAGGCCTGCCAGTACACAATGATGTCAGCGGGCACCTTCAAAGCAGTAACGTGCCTTTACTCGAGAATGCTGAATGAGTCCTTGCAGCCGCTTGCGGTGTTGAAGGCCAAATGGGAAACAGACCTGCAGATAGAAATCCCGGACACCGCGTGGTCCCAACTAGTACAGCGGGCTAGAAAGAGCACTAGAAATGCGCGCTATCAGCTAATACACTTCTATATTCTTCATAGGGCCTACCTCACGCCGAGAAAAATTGCACACTACTTCGGAGTAGAGGACGCGGCGTGCCCAAGATGTAATAAGATAGGGGCGGATTTAGTGCATATGCTAAGGGGCTGCCCTCACCTGCAGGATTATTGGATGGAAATAGGCAACACATTGAATGAGGTGGCGGATAGAGACCTGCAGTACGATAGAGCGGTCAGCATACTCCATTGGTTCCCACACACGTCCAAAAATAAATTATCGAGCAAATTCATCGACATGGGCCCAATCTTAGCTAAAAGGGAGTTGACTAAGAGATGGAAGCCAAAAACGGGGCCGACACACCGGAGGTGGCTGAACGAATTTCTAAAATGGGCAGCAGGAGAGAGTACGGTCAGGTACCAAGTAGCCCGGCGTAGATCCGATGAGCGGGCCCAGGAGGCAGCGATGGCGTGGGAAATGTTGGTGCAGACACTAAGAGATAGTTCACTGGAGGAGGAAGGGGAAGTGGAACCAGAGGAACCTGTGGACCCAACTGGGATGGCCGCGGTGCCGGTACCCTTACCAGACACACACACCCAGTAAATGATAAGATGCTTCTGTCTACCACCACAGAACCGTACTTCTAAGAGCTAGGCGTAGGCAAAGACACTGAGGGGGGGAGGGGGGAGGGAGGGCAATTTTAGGGGTACAAAACTGGCAAAACTAGAAGAAACTTGATTGATGATCGAGGGGGACAAGGAATATAAGTTGAAAAGCAGACGGCAGACTGCCTCATATGGGGACTACTAATGTTTAAAAAATGTAATATGCACCAAGTATGCAAATGACGCCGCCCGGCCTTCGGGATGTGGGCTGAATGGCTGTGTATAATGAGCGGGTGCGGGGTTGTGAGGACGAGAAATCTGCATTGATAAGATCCCATAATGATAAAAGTACTGCACATTTGGTTCGGCAATAAAAAACGTTTTACAAAAAAAAAATGGTTCAACGGGTGAAATATACAAGACACATTTAAGTAACAAAACCAAGTAAACTTTCTTCAAGCCCATTAGCTCTGGAGAAGAACTTAAATTATACCGCTACCTGGTGCACAATAGGTGTGCAGTTCAAACATCTACTAATCATTTGGACCATCTCCCTCCATCTTGTACACACAGAGCACAGTTCTGCATGTTGCATATTATACAAATAGTATTGGTACATCATTCAGTCACACTCTGAGGCCCTGTTTCTTCACCCCTATCTATATGTAGTACCCATAATGTTAGATGACACTTGCTGTATCTCTCTGTGGGATTAAAATGTCTACAAGCCTACTTGAAGTCTAAAACATGTTTATTATGCAAAAAAAGCAAAAATAACATTAGAGCCTAGAGAGACAAAACCTCGTCTCTCTGAAGCGAGAAGGCTGTTGAACATGGGCATACAAGACCGTTACAGGCTAAATTAAACGGTGTTCAATGTATGTGCAATATTTCAACAGAAATAGCATTAATTCACATCTCTATCCTCTGCAGACAGATACCAACTATGAATAACTGAATTTGTTTACTGCCCAATTAATTAAAATCATTCAAACATAACCAGTTAAACAGCCTCTAATACTGTCCTAACACACGCATAGAAAATAACAAGCATTGGCAAAGCCAATAGGTCAGATGCTGTCTGCCAACAATTTGATAACTTTTGTTTTACTTTGTTATGGTTTTTGCTAAACTTTATTTTTTGAGAAGCTGTCGGATATTCGTGAATTAAAAAAAAAACATTGGCTATAGACAAAAATGTTTTCTGCTCACAAAAAAGGACACATTAATATAGTACTCCCTGGCTCTGAAGAGAACTACTTTGTGTGTAGACGTGCTATTGTGAAAGGGAAGCATGCCATAACTCACAGAAAAGTCAGCCAATGGCTGAAGTGGGCTGATACATTGCCCCTTGATCCATGCTTGAGTGTGTTGTAGAAAAATGTGACAGATAGCCACAGACAAATGGATGAAGTGTGGCTGAAACCCCTATAAGTAAGTATGCCATACATAATTTTAGGAAAATAAAAAGGTGTTGGCCAACACAGACATAAAAAATCTAATTGTTCTGGCATTGGCTGCTAGCCTCTTGTCTTTGAAAAAAGAAAGAAAAACAGAAGGAAAAAATGAATGAAAGAAAGACGGATAGAAAGATGGAAAGAAAGGAAAGAAAGAAAGAAGGATGGAAAGAAAGCAGGAAAGACTACAAGAAAGAATGAAAAAAAGGGAAAGAAAGAAGGAAGGAAAGAACAAAAAGGAAGGAAGAACAAGAAAGAAAGAAAGTAGATAAAAAAGGAAGGAAAGAACGGAAAATGTAAGTAAGAAAAAAGAAGGAAAGAAAAAATGATAGAAAGACGGAAAGGAATAAGGAAAGAAAGTAAGAAAGAAAGAGGGAATGAAAGGAAGAAGATGAAAAGAAGGAACAGTAGGCAAGAAAGGAAAAAAACAAGAAAAAAGAAGGAAATACTTTTCTAAACAAAAGGTGCTACAAGTGCTGCAAATTAAATACGATAAAGGCTGATTTTCTTATTGGGCAAATTTTATTAAAGAACCATTGCTAAAATTGAGTGCAGAATAAATATGTTCTGAAGAATTGTCCGCTTATGAATTCATATGTAAAATATTAAAGCTTTCAGCGTGTGTACTGCTTGCATTTTAAAAAGAAGATAAACTAATACAGAACAATTTTAAATGCACACAATTTGGTATGCTGTGGAATACCAGCAGTCAGATAAACAAAGGACGCTTCAAAAGGAATTTACAACAGCATTCACAGGAGACAGGAACTGATTAAGTTTGGAATGTGTCCTGCGCTCACATCTTGTAAAAAGGTCCAGCTTTCAAGTCAGGCGCTAAACGCAAAGGCAACACTAAAGTAATTATAAAGTAAAAACAAAAAACACTGGCGTTGAATGCAACTACCATGAGTGCGAATGTGCTTATTGTGAAAGAGCAAAATGCAGTCACCCAAAGTGAAGATAACCACGGGTTCATGTAGGCTGACCCACTGCCCCTTGCTATAAGCTTTAGTGGGCGGAAGCAAAATGTGAATGACAAAACAACAGACCAATGGATAAAGAGAAGTGACTGCAAGCCCCTTTAAGTAAGTATATTATACAAATAATTTTAGTCAAATGAAAAGGTCTTACCCAGACTTTAAAAATGCTGTTAATCTGGTAAAACTAACAGTGCACATAATACAATAAAACTTCTTTCTAAATTAAAAAAATCAGAGATCAAAGAAAGAAAATACTGCAGAAACACCTGTTTATAGCGATAGCTTTCCTTCCATTACATGTGTTACCTCCCCCAACCTTTACTATATATCCTGAAAGAATCGCCCCACCCGAGAAAATATCCCTGGACAATTAAAAAAAAAACTGTTTTTGAACATTACATAACTTTCCCCTGCACAAATAATGGCCTGATCTTATCTTGAATAGCTTAATTAAGCTAAGTATCAATTCCCCCGTTGTGTAATCTGTGCCACAGCAACACCGTGCTATACGGTTGAATTCTGCACCTGTAGTCAATAACACAGAAGTACAAGCTTAGCACCGAAGCCACAGATGTAATGTTGGGACAAAAGAACTATTGTGAGTGAGTTGTCAAGCATGCTATATTTGACATGAAACCCCATTTGGAAACAAGCATTAGCAAAGCCAATAAATCTCGCCTTCAGTAGCTGCTGGCTTTCTCAATGTTTTTGTTATGTTTTACAGCAGTGCTGCTGTTGAGTCAAGTCAAGTCAAGTCAATAGATTTATATAGCGTGCTACATACCCAGAGGGTCTCAAGGCGCTTGAAGAAGGGTGGGGAATTACTTGTCGAATATCCACGTTTTAAGTTGCTTTCTGAATGCTAGGTGGTTCTGAGTATGGCGAAGGTGAGTGGGAAGTGAGTTCCAGGTTTTAGCTGCCAGGTAGGAGAAGGATCTACCTCCCATGGTGGTTTTGTTGATGCGAGGTACAGTGGCAAGGGCTTGGTTGGAGGATCGTAGCTGGCGGGAGGGGGTGTAGAAGGACAGTCGTGTGTTGAGGCATTCGGGTCCGATTTCGTAGAGTGCTTTGTGTGCGTGGGTTAGGAGGCGGAAAGTAATCCTCTTATTGACGGGGAGCCAGTGGAGGTTTTTCAGGTGACCAGAGATGTGTTCTTTGCGCGGGATGTCTAATATGAGCCTGGATGAAGCGTTCTGGATGCGTTGGAGTTTTTTCTGGAGTTTTGCGGTAGTGCCGGCGTAGAGGGTGTTTCCGTAGTCCAGGCGGCTCGTGACCAGTGCGTGGGTGACCGTTTTTCTAGTTTCGGTGGGGATCCAGCGAAATGTTTTTTTGAGCATGCGAAGAATGTTGAAGCAAGATGAAGAAACGGCGTTGACTTGTCTGTTCATCGAGAGTGAGGAATCCAGGATGACGCCCAGGTTACGTGCGTGATCCGTCGGGATGGGTGCTTTTCCAAGGGCCTCTGGCCACCAAGAGTCATCCCAGGCGGAGGGGGAGGTGCCTAGGATGAAGACTTCTGTTTTATCTGAATTCAGTTTCAGACGGCTGTGCTTCATCCATTCGGCTACTTCTTTCATTCCTTCATGCAGGTTGGTTTTGGCAGTGTTAGGGTCTCTGGTGAGTGATAGGATCAGTTGAGTGTCATCGGCGTAGGAGATGATGTTGAGGTTGTGTTGGCGTGCGATGACCGCGAGGGGGCTCATGTATACGTTGAAGAGGGTGGGGCTGAGTGAAGATCCTTGTGGTACGCCGCAGATGACTTCAGTGGCCTCTGACTAGAATGGTGGAAGGCGGACTCTCTGGGTTCTTCCGGTGAGGAACAAGGTGATCCATTCCAGTGCTTTTCCTTGGATTCCGACGTTTCTGAGGCGCTGTAAAAGGGTGCTTTGACAGACTGTGTCGAAGGCTGCGGAGAGGTCGAGGAGGATGAGGGCGACTGTGTCTCCATTGTCCAGTAGAGTTCGAATGTCGTCTGTTGCTGCGATGAGGGCGGTTTCAGTGCTGTGCTTGGCTCGGAAGCCGGACTGTGAGGAGTCGAGGGATTTGTTGGTTTCGAGGAAGGCGGCGAGCTGGTTGTTGACCGCTTTCTCGATGACTTTGGCCGAGAATGGAAGGAGTGAGATAGGGCGGTCGTTTTTGAGTTCGGTGGGGTCAGCTGTGGGTTTCTTCAGGAGGGCGCTGAGTTCGGCATGTTTCCAGCTTTCCGGGGAGGTTGCGGAGTTGAGGGAGCAGTTGATGACGTCTCGGAGGTGCGGTGCTATAATGGAGTCTGCTTTGTTGAAGATGTGGTGAGGGCATGGGTCTGTGGGGGATCCTGAGTGGATAGAGTTCATCAGACGGATGGTGTCCTCAGTGGAGATTGGGTTCCAGTCATTGAGGATGTTCAAGGGGGGTGGGGGTCCTGCAGAGGGTTGGGTGGGTTGGTCTTCGGGTCGGTTGTCGAAGCTGTTGTGGATGTCTGCAATTTTGTTGTGGAAGAATGAGGCTAGGGAGTCACAGAGGGCTTGAGAGGGGGTGATGTTGTTGGAGTTGGCTGAGGGGTTGGTAAATTCCTTGACGATGTTGAATAATTCCTTGCTGTTGTGGGCGTTGCTATCTAGTCGGTCCTTAAAAGCGGGTTTCTTGGCGTTCCGGATCAGTTGGTGGTGTATGCGGGTGGCGTTTTTGAAGGCGTCCTTGGTGCTGGTGTTTGGGTCTTTTTTCCAGGTCTTCTCAAGGGAGCGACAGAGTTTCTTGGATTTCTTAAGATCATCGTTGAACCAGGAGGCCTTCTTGCTGCCTAGTTTGATTTGTCGTTTTTTCAGTGGTGCTAGGATGTCGGCGCTGTTGGATAACCATTGGGTGAGGTTGGTGGCTGCTTGGTCGGGGTTTGAGGAGTGGGCGGGGGGGTTTTGAAGAAGCGAGGAGGAGATCTGGTCGATGGTGATTTTGTTCGCAGAGTGGGTTGGGGGTGGTTGTTGGATGTGGACTTGTTGTAGGTAAAGTGAACGCAGCTGTGGTCAGTCCAGAGGAGAGTTGTGGTGTGGCTGAAGGAGACATGTTTGCTGGAGGTGAAGATAGGGTCGAGTGTGTGACCTGCGATATGGGTGGGGGTAGTGACAAGTTGTTTAAGTCCGAGGTTGGCGAGGTTGTCCAAAAGGGTGGTGGTGTTGCGGTCGTTGTTCTTTTCAAGGTGAAAGTTGAGGTCTCCCAAAAGGACGTAATCCTCGGAGGGGAGCGCGTGTGGAGTGATGAAGTCCGTGATGTCTTCACTAAATTGTGCGCGGGGTCCAGGTGGGCTGTAAAGGAGGGTGCCTCTGAGTGTGGTCTTGGGGTCGATGTGGATCTGGAAGTGAAGGTGTTCTGTGTTGGCGAGATTGATGTCTGAGCTGGTTGAGATGCGGATGGATTTCTTATGGACGATAGCGATGCCTCCTCCTGTTTGGCCGGTACGGTCCTTGCGAATGATCTTATAGCCTTCCGGGATGGCAATGGTGATGTCTGGGGCTGATGTGGCGTTCATCCATGTTTCTGTTAGGAAGGCGACGTCCGGAGAGATGGTGTCTAGTAGATTCCAGAGGTCGATGGCGTGTCTGTGGACCGAGCGGGTGTTGAGCAGGATGCATTGTAGGTGTTTGGGGTCGGATATCGCAGTGATCACAATGTGCGGTGGGTACATGACATGGATGCGGAACTTCCAGTCTTTCAAATCCCATACGTGGGTAGCTCACTTGTTTTCTCTTGGCTTTCTGGGATGTGTAATAGGAGGAGGAGGAGAAGGGGGCTCCAATGGGAGAAGGTTGTGAGCAGTCCACAGCAAAGGTGTAGGGCAGACAGAATGGGTCAGAGTAGCAAGAAGTGACCACGAGGGGGGAAGGTGCAATGGGTAAAAGTCAAAGGAGACTTTCACAGGCGAAATGGTGAGAGCCATCAGAAAATGGATAGTAGGGAGCAGAAACTGGCATTAATGACAAAGGTTGGGGGTGAGTGGTTTACAGTGTAGTAACACGTGTGACGCAGAGAAAGTGTGACAGTAGGGGTGGAAGGCAACAGTTGACTAAAAATAGTGAAAGGAAGGGGAAACAGTTGATGGGAGAATGAGAGGCAGAAGGAGGATATGAAGGAACTGATGACATTTGGAGGAAGTGAAACAATAGCGTGACAAAAGAAGTAACTACGGGTGACACCTCTTATGTCCCAATTTCAGTGAATTGTTACAGCTGAGGCACACATTACAGCACGGAGAGCCCTCACAGTTCATTCAGCATGACAGTTACAGTGCCTAGACATAGCCTGCCTTGTCCACACCATTACCTCGAAATCCCCCATGTTCCAGCTCGCGAACCCCAGCGCCAGAAACAACAGCATCACCCTGGCCTGCATGATGCAACCAAGATGCAATAAGGACAGCACGACAAGACCCCAACTGTGCCAGCGAGCAGCAGCTACTATGCATGCTCAGTTCAAACCGTGTGGCAGGTTTTTTCCACTGGTTCTCTGCCAACACAAGGTTAACGCTTTTTCCATGCCTCGATTTTGAAATGTTTCCACGCAGTTTTTTGGGCGGGCACGCTGCTTTGGGGAGAATCCAGTGACACTGGCATCTCTGAATGTCGCAGTGCACCGCTATTCTGGGCTGCCTCTGCATGTCCTGCGGGGTCCCCTGCCCCAGAGATGCTGGCACTGCTGAGGGGAGGACGCTAGCCCTGCACCACTCCAGATCCGTTAGAGGCTCTGGGCCGGGACTCAGAGGAGGCAGCAGTGAACTAATGGTCGGGGTCCTTACCTTTTCTGTTCCTGTCCATCGATGGCGCGCCGTAGCAGCCAGCAGGAGGAGGCTCGGTCCCTTGTCCACCGGCAGCATCTCAAACAAGTAAAATAAGTCTAACTTCACTACGCAGCACCTTCTCTGTGGCGCAACCCATGGGTTAAGAGCCACCCGGCCTCTACCGCTTTCTGTGCATTGCCTCAGGTTCGCTGCTGTACCGTGACCACGCGCGCGCAGTCTCATCTCCCCGGATTCCTGTGCGCGCTCTTAGCAGCCGTGGTGGTCGCTGTGAGTGCGACAGACTCCCTCCCGCCCGTGGAAAGAGGCTGCCCGAGGATATTACCTGCCGAAAGAGGCTGCCAAGTGACACCCGGGCAGCGCTGAGGGCTTTGTTCCTTCCACAGCCGAGTGAGTGGGTGGCCGGCCAGTAGCTGAAGCCTTGACCACGAGTTTGGGTCTGTGGGTCGGGTACTTTCTGGTGTCAGACCTGGTAGTAATTAAAACGAGTAAAATTAAATTGCGCTGTTGCGGAAAGGAGCACTTTGGGGCACGTTGACTTGGAGCCAACGGCGGAGGGGGGAGGGAAAGTGAAAGTAACTGCAGGAGGCTTGCAAGGGAGACAGGAGATGGGCACAGCGAGTAACTGTACGTGGTGAACGCGCACGTCCACAGATCCGATCCGGCCTGCAGCCTGCGCGTGCCCATCTTCTGCCACCCTTGCAAGCCTCTTGAAAGCATAGTCGACGACTATAGGTCTCACTTGTGACAGCGCTTCGTGCTGTATCGCCAGGTGTGAGACCTAAAAAAGGAGCACCAACATCGCAGGCAGTCGAGGGACACAAGTACTTTGGCTGTGCTCTAGGTTTGCTCTAACACAAGTAGAGGACAGAAGCTGTCACGGGTTAACAGTTCAGAAGCAGCAAGCAAATGAGAGTGATAATGAAGTCAAACAATGGCAAGCAATGGGCGGGCTCTAAGCCCACTGTAAGCTAACAAAATGCCTCGCAAGCGACGGTGCATGTGTTACTTAAAAAGAGAGTAGTCTACTGACATCAACCCAGGTTTCCGACTCTTAACACAGGAGTCTTGCATATTCCTTTGCCTCCAAATCCACCAATGGTACCAGCCTGTGGCGCCAGGATGCCCACAGCAGCCATTCTCCTATACTGGGTGCAGAATTGAGCATCTCTGGTAGTGTGGCACCGTCACTGTCTCTAGAGCTAAATGGAAAAGGGAACAAAGCCGGAGCCTGATATCACATCTAACGCATGATATCCAAAGGCCCTTTGGTCCTGCTGCCCCATCTGGCTAGAGGCACGCAAAACCTTTGTAGTTTTCTTGTCACCAAGTGTTGGTGGTGTATGGTGAGTCGCCATTGGATTAACTTACCACTCATCTCCTGGGCACAGCACACAGGGATTGACCATTCCAGTTGATTGGCACTGTTAGCACCATTACTTTTAGGCCTTCTATCAAATCTTTTTATGAAGAGCTCACTCATTGGCTCTCAATAAAGATTTGCTTC
Source organism: Lissotriton vulgaris (assembly GCF_964263255.1). Taxonomy (NCBI): domain Eukaryota; kingdom Metazoa; phylum Chordata; class Amphibia; order Caudata; family Salamandridae; genus Lissotriton; species Lissotriton vulgaris. The sequence goes on from NC_141685.1 coordinate 920,254,029, forward strand.
GCTACCCAGGAAATCTTTGTATATGCAAACACAAGGAGATGATGGACGGGGCGCTGAAACTTTTCAGACATTCACCCCCGGTCACAGATCTGAGTTGAATCCATCATTATTCTTTAGCTCACTTCACCACCTCAGTTAAGACCCAGATATATTTAAATCAGTCTTGACCCTGTGCCTCATGGGAACAGTCCAGCCCGAACTGCCAAGTCAGGTCTTCCCTGAACCAGAAACAAGCATTCTGGGACCGGTTTCTGGGTAACACCCTTTATCAGCCAGGCTAGCTTGAATCCAGTGGCAAAGTGACCAAGGGACCCACGTCTGGGCATACCCTGTCAACTTAGGGCGAACAAAGCCAACACAAGGAGATGATGGACGGAGCGCTGAAACTTTTCAGACACTCACCCCTAGTCACAGAGCTGGGTTGAATCCATCATCATTCTTTAGCTCACTTTCTGTATGAACATTTTAGCCCCTTTTCACAGAAATTATATAAATGCAAATTTGGGGATTTTAGAAAAATTGTTTTAGATCCTTCACACTGACAATCTCTTCTTCCCAGCAAACTAGTAAAGCAACTTTTGCTATCTCTCTTCCCAAATCAACTTGAGTTCTTTTTACAATGTGCAGTATTTCCTTCATTGATTGATGCAACAATTTTAACATTTTCTGACCTTTGCCTCAATGGAGTTACTGTTTTAGAATTTCTCTTTCATGGTGCCAGTGTTCTCTTTTTAAATCTACAGAACTAGAAAGTTGCCTGCTTTGGGGACCCACTTCCCCCTTTATGATGACACTGCTTCCTGTATGGTTCTCCAGGCCAAACTGTCCCAGCACATTCATAATTCGCACGTCATGGGAAATGATCGCTGCCTTCCTGCCTAATTCCTTCCAAATCCAATTATAGACAAAATGGAGCTGTGGCTGAAAACGTGCCTCTAAAACAGCTAAACCTTGGGGTATATTTACAACCCCTATCGCCACAGAAACGTCACTTTTTACGACGCTTCTGTGGCGATAGGGGTTTGCCTTATTTATAATGAGGCTTTAAGCCACTTAACGCTACTTTACGTGCCTTGTAAATAAGGCACAATTTCAGGCTATACATAGGGTGAAATAGGGTGGGCAATGGGGATTGCGATGGGCGTTCTGCCACAACACCTATTGATTTTGATGCTGCCCCATATTTACAAGAGAAAAAATTAAACAACAGGGGGTGGTGATGGACAGAGTTTCTGAATTAAGCAGAATATTCTCACCCATTCAAGAGATCAGGGCTTAATCCAACACCGTTTTTTAGCTCACTGCACCATCCCAGCTCAGAACCTGGCTATATGCAAATTAGTCTGTCCCTGGCCCAGTGTATCATGGGAACAGGGCAAACCAAACTAACAAGCCAATTCTTTCACTGGGAAGGAAACAAGCTACCGGGGACCGGTTTCTGGCATTTCAGCCGTCTTCGGCCCGGCTTGCTTGAATCCTGATGGTGCAATAAGCTAGGGACTCACGTCTGAGTATACCCTTCCACGCTTATGGTGGACAAAATAATTAAACAACAGGGGATGGTGATGGACAGAGTTTCTGAATTAAGCAGAATACTCTCACCCAGTCAAGAGATCAGGGCTTAATCCAACACCGTTTTTTAGCTCACTGCACCATCCCAGCTCAGAACCTGGCTATATGCAAATTAGTCTGTCCCTGGCCCAGTGTATCATGGGAACAGGGCAAACCAAACTACCAAGCCAATTCTTTCACTGGGAAGGAAACAAGCTACCGGGGACCGGTTTCTGGCATTTCAGCCGTCTTCGGCCCGGCTTGCTTGAATCCTGGTGGTGCAATGAGCTAGGGGCTCACGTCTGAGTATACCCATCCACGCTTATGGTGGACAAAATAATTAAACAACAGGGGGTGGTGATGGACAGAGTTTCTGAATTAAGCAGAATACTCTCACCCAGTCAAGAGATCAGGGCTTAATCCAACACCGTTTTTGAGCTCACTGCACCATCCCAGCTCAGAACCTGGCTATATGCAAATTAGTCTGTCCCTGGCCCAGTGTATCATGGGAACAGGGCAAACCAAACTACCAAGCCAATTCTTTCACTGGGAAGGAAACAAGCTACCGGGGACCGGTTTCTGGCATTTCAGCCGTCTTCGGCCCGGCTTGCTTGAATCCTGGTGGTGCAATGAGCTAGGGACTCACGTCTGAGTATACCCATCCACGCTTATGGTGGACAAAATAATTAAACAACAGGGGGTGGTGATGGACAGAGTTTCTGAATTAAGCAGAATACTCTCACCCAGTCAAGAGATCAGGGCTTAATCCAACACCGTTTTTTAGCTCACTGCACCATCCCAGCTCAAAACCTGGCTATATGCAAATTAGTCTGTCCCTGGCCCAGTGTATCATGGGAACAGGGCAAACCAAACTACCAAGCCAATTCTTTCACTGGGAAGGAAACAAGCTACCGGGGACTGGTTTCTGGCATTTCAGCTGTCTTCAGCCCGGCTTGTTTGAATCCTGATGGTGCAATGAGCAAGGGACTCACGTCTGAGTATACCCTTCCACGCTTATGGTGGACAAAATAATTAAACAACAGGGGGTGGTGATGGACAGAGTTTCTGAATTAAGCAGAATACTCTCACTCAGTCAAGAGATCAGGGCTTAATCCAACACCGTTTTTTAGCTCACTGCACCATCCCAGCTCAAAACCTGGCTATATGCAAATTAATCTGTCCCTGGCCCAGTGCATCATGGGAACAGGGCAAACCAAACTACCGGTAGCTTGTTTCCTTCCCAGTGAAAGAATTGGCTTGGTAGTTTGGTTTGCCCTGTTCCCATGATACACTGGGCCAGGGACAGACTAATTTGCATATAGCCAGGTTCTGAGCTGGGATGGTGCAGTGAGCTAAAAAACGGTGTTGGATTAAGCCCTGATCTCTTGACTGGGTGAGAGTATTCTGCTTAATTCAGAAACTCTGTCCATCACCATCCCCTGTTGTTTAATTATTTTGTCCACCATAAGCGTGGAAGGGTATACTCAGACGTGAGTCCCTAGCTTATTGCACCATCAGGATTCAAGCAAGCCGGGCCGAAGACGGCTGAAATGCCAGAAACCGGTCCCCGGTAGCTTGTTTCCTTCCCAGTGAAAGAATTGGCTTGTTAGTTTGGTTTGCCCTGTTCCCATGATACACTGGGCCAGGGACAGACTAATTTGCATATAGCCAGGTTCTGAGCTGGGATGGTGCAGTGAGCTAAAAAACAGTGTTGGATTAAGCCCTGATCTCTTGACTGGGTGAGAGTATTCTGCTTAATTCAGAAACTCTGTCCATCACCACCCCCTGTTGTTTAATTATTTTGTCCACCATAAGCGTGGAAGGGTATACTCAGGCGTGAGTCCCTAGCTCATTGCACCATCAGGATTCAAGCAAGCCGGGCCGAAGACGGCTGAAATGCCAGAAACCGGTCCCCGGTAGCTTGTTTCCTTCCCAGTGAAAGAATTGGCTTGGTAGTTTGGTTTGCCCTGTTCCCATGATACACTGGGCCAGGGACAGACTAATTTGCATATAGCCAGGTTCTGAGCTGAGATGGTGCAGTGAGCTAAAAAACGGTGTTGGATTAAGCCCTGATCTCTTGAATGGGTGAGAATATTCTGCTTAATTCAGAAACTCTGTCCATCACCACCCCCTGTTGTTGAAATGCCAGAAACCGGTCCCCGGTAGCTTGTTTCCTTCCCAGTGAAAGAATTGGCTTGGTAGTTTGGTTTGCCCTGTTCCCATGATGCACTGGGCCAGGGACAGACTAATTTGCATATAGCCAGGTTCTGAGCTGGGATGGTGCAGTGAGCTAAAAAACGGTGTTGGATTAAGCCCTGATCTCTTGACTGGGTGAGAGTATTCTGCTTAATTCAGAAACTCTGTCCATCACCATCCCCTGTTGTTTAATTATTTTGTCCACCATAAGCGTGGAAGGGTATACTCAGACGTGAGTCCCTAGCTTATTGCACCATCAGGATTCAAGCAAGCCGGGCCGAAGACGGCTGAAATGCCAGAAACCGGTCCCCGGTAGCTTGTTTCCTTCCCAGTGAAAGAATTGGCTTGTTAGTTTGGTTTGCCCTGTTCCCATGATACACTGGGCCAGGGACAGACTAATTTGCATATAGCCAGGTTCTGAGCTGGGATGGTGCAGTGACCTAAAAAACGGTGTTGGATTAAGCCCTGATCTCTTGACTGGGTGAGAGTATTCTGCTTAATTCAGAAACTCTGTCCTTCACCACCCCCTGTTGTTTAATTATTCCATATTTACAAGAGGGCATATCTATATATATATATGACAGTGCCAAAATTAAGACCAGGGAAAACCTAGTCTTAACAAGGAGAAATGCTTTATTTCTCCATGTGTTTGCTGTTTCTATGTGTGCTGAATTGTGTAGCATACATACAAACAGCAAAACACCATGAATGATTGTTTATGTGCTGGAAGGTGTTCCTTCCTGCACATAAAAAATCATTGCAAAAGTGAAAGTTTGCAACTTCTAGGTGCGCTGCACAATTATTACAAATCGCCATTTGTGATTGTTTATGTGCAGGAAGTGCCACCTTCCTTCACATAAACAATCATTCCCCCCTGCGTTGGCGCTAGGCAGCTTAATTTAGCACCAACACTAAGAGAAACCACATCTTTGTAAATACGATGCATCCCTGCATTTTCAGAATGGCATAGCGTGGCATTTTTTGCCTAATCTAAAGCGAATGAATCACCCGTCCTGTTTACACCAGGGTCTAGGGTTCTTACCATCTTAAAAAACCCTTATTGACATAAGTACGTAAGTGCATTATATCTTGGTTTTCCACAAAGAATATTACGTGAAAAGCATCATCATCAGGTATTTTATTATGTGCTTTCCTCTGCCTGGAGGCAGACCAACTGGTATTCACAGTAGTGATCAGAGATGGTGAGGGTGAGAGTGAAGTGCTTTTAAAAATAACTCTATCTATCAGAGCTAGATTTTATTATGTTGATGATGGGGTAAGGCTTAAAAAGAAGGTGATGCATAAATAGAGGAGTTACTGTTCTATTGCACCTGTTTAAAATGTGTGAATGGTCGACATGTTTCAGCCCTCTAGTGCCCAGTTGGGTCATGAGGCTTTCTTTAGGACCAGGTGGTTGCACATTTACTATTTCGTAATGTGCATAGGTAAGTACGCTGAGATTCCAGAGTAAAAATATTCGATCATTCCTAGCGGAATTTAAGAGATTCTACGAGGAATTATACACCAACAAGATCTCAGGAGTGGAGGACCAAATTGACAACTACCTAAGCTATATCAAGATGCCATTCCTCGAGAACTTGCAGAGGGAATTCCTGATGACCCCTATACTCCGTGAGGAGATATTAGACGCGCTAGACGGCATGAGATCGGATAGCGCGCCCGGGATTGATGGATTAACGGTGGCCTTTTACAAGGCGTACAAAGATAAGCTGTTACCTTACCTCTCCACCCTCTTTGACGAAATATGTGAGTACGGCGCTATGCCGCCCTCTATGGGAGAGGCACTCATTGTAACAATATTGAAACCAGGCAAGCCACATGACCTTCCAGGATCGTACCGCCCATTGTCACTTCTCAACGTGGACGCAAAGCTATATGCGAAGGTCCTGGCGACCAGGCTGGCACTTGTGGCACCTGAGTTGGTGGCCCGGAGCAAGTAGGGTTTATCCCGGCTAGGAACCTCACTTACAACATCCGCACGGTCATGGGAGCCATGCAGCACACCAGGCATGACACCAAGGCCGTTGCAGTCTTCCTAGACATGGAGAAGGCGTTCGACTCCGTAGAGTGGCCTTTCATGCGCAGAGTTCTTAAGAAGTTAGGACTGGGAGAACTATTCCTCCAACTCCTGGGCGCGCTTTACTATAAACCCACAGCGAGAGTTAGACTGGGAGATGCAGTCTCGGAGCCGATCGCCATAAGCAGAGGCACGAGGCAGGGGTGTCCCCTCTCCCCGCTACTCTACGCACTGGTGGCGGAGCCGCTGGCAAGTGCGATTCGGGAATACCACTCTTATGAAGCCATCAACTACCCCACCTACAAGATCGGTATATCTACGTACGCGGATGACACCCTGCTATACGTCAGAGACCCGGTCAATAATCTCTCATCGGTCTTGAGGGAGGTTGTGAGGTTTGGAGCGCTCTCGGGACTGAAAGTCAACTGGTCAAAGTCAGTGGCTTTTCCACTGACCCCAATTACCGAACCCTTCGAGATGGAATACCCGCTTCAGTGGTCCACAGAACCGATAAGGTATTTGGGCATAATGCTCCACACGGATCCTGACGTTATGCTGAGGGAAAACTACGGGGTTGCCTATAGCAAACTCGCAGATGACGTAGAGCTCTGGATTAAGCTCCCGCTGTCTCTGATGGGAAGAATTGCAATGATGAAAATGGTTATTCTTCCGAGGTTTCTGTTTCTTTTCAATAATCTCCCGATTGTCCTCTCGAAAGCTTTCTTCACAACCATAAACAAACTTCTAGTGAGACTGGCATGGGCGGGAAAACAACCTAGAGTGCAATGGAAGGTACTTCAGTTGCCATACGAGCAAGGGGGTCTGGCTGCTCCAGACCTGGAGCGCTACTACAGGATAGCGCAGGCCTCCCACCTCCACACTTGGATTCATGGTAATCAGGACATCCCACATGTGATCCTGGAAAGACTGTTCGCAGACCCCATCCCGCTCCCAGCGACCATCTGTGGCCCTAAGGACCGTAGAGTAGGAACGCTGGACTCTCTCCTGTCCACTAACCACGCCTGGCATGCCATATTGCAGAGGCAAAACAAAGAACTGATGTATGCACCCAACATGCCGATACACTGGGCGCTTTGGCTCCCCACATTGACGGAACCAGGTGTACACAGGGCACTCAGTGAATTGGGCGCACGCACCCTGGGGGACCTATTCGTACAAGGAAGGGTAAAGACGTGGGAGCAGCTGTCACGAAGGAGGGATCGCCCCTCATTACTACAGCGCTTCCAGTACCATAGAGTTCGTAGTGCCCTTCTAGATCTGCTAGGCCCCGACATGGAAGAACCCCCTGGCGTTCCAGAACTAGTATACGTCATAGATACTGAGTCACAGAAGAAGCTGATTACTAAGCTTTATAAGATAGGACATGAACACACGGCACTGCTCTACACGAGGGCGCGCTTAGCCTGGCAGACCGACTTAGGCACCCAAATAGACGACAGTATGTGGGCATATTGCTGTGCGGGCTCCAGGCGGATTTCGCTGAACGGGAGGCACCGCTTGGTCCACTTTAAATTTTTACAACGGGTGTACCATACGCCGGAACGGCTACACAGGTATGGACTCCGCGCCACGCCACGCTGTGAGAGATGTCACGCCCAGGTTGCGGACTTCCTACATTTAGCCTGGATGTGCCCGGGGGTTCAGAGGTTCTGGACCAAAGTATTTGCTGAAATGAGCTCTATCGTGGAGTTGGACTTGGTATTGGACCCAGCCCTCGCTTTACTGGGCTACACGAGGATGGTACCCGCCCCAGTGAGAAAACTGGTAAGCATGGGCATGCTACTCGCAAAACGAGTAGTCGCATTGTGCTGGATGAGGGGCCCTCTACCTACACTGAAACGATGGGCCAGCGACATGACGTACTGTAACACTCAAGCAGAGACGTACAGTGAGCTACTTCCGCCCCGAAGTCGACCCAAGAACTTCTGGGGGTTGTACCAGACCTATCTAACTTCCAGAACAGACGGGGACGACTTAGTAGAGGGGGAGGGGGAGGAACAGGGGTGTGACCCGCACTTGGATCCTGGGTGAATCAGACAGGGCTGCCCCTTACATAACAGCGCGACATTGGACAGTAGGAGTTACAACATCCCTGGAAGTGTGAGAACATGGGAGTGATCCCCTGGAACAATAGAAAGTAGCATGCAGCACAAGCCACAACACTCCAACAGAGCACACGCTAACTTACACGAAGAGCACAGTCTGGGGACCAGTTGAGGGGAGGCGGGGTTCATGGGGTGGGGAACAGGTTGGGAGAAAATGTTAAAAACGTACAGATTCGTCCATATACATACAGTGCACATCGCAACATCGATGGTATTGGCCTAAAGAAGGAGTCCTGATTCGGCCTGACTACTGTTTCGACTTGAAATTGATCTCTTCGTTTGCCATTTGTTATGCCTATGCGTCATGGATATGATGGGATGGCCCAATGCCGGCCCGAGAAGGGATGTAGGCGAATGGCTATTTGAACTTTGTACTGTGCTGTTTCATGATAAATAAATAAAAAAAAAAATAAAAAAAATATTCGATCTTTCCCCAACAAGGGGAGAAGGAGTACATAGTCAAAGGGCACAAAGGACAGGGGGGTAGGCAGACTAGCAGGCAAGGTGAGAGATTCAGGGGAGAGTGGATAGGAGCTAGGGAGGAAGACAAAGAGAAAAAGAGTACTAAATGGGAACAAAAGTAATCATAGCACTTTACATGAGGGACAATAGTGTTGCAATTTACATCAGATAAAAGTTATATAAGTATCAAAAAAAGCATTTAAAGAACATAGGGGACTAGGTGAATGGAGCAAGGAAGGTAAGGGGATAGGGTAAAGGGGCAGCAGGAAGATAGGACGTAGAGACGATGGGAAAATGTGCCCAAGGTCCGGCTGGGTAGGTGACGGCAGGGAGGGGGAGTCCACAACCCATCTCCTCTTTCGCTATATGGTAGTTCCACCAGGCATCAGTCAAATCGCTAGGTCTCCACAGTCTGGGGTAAGTTCCGCAGGTTCCAAGTCCTGATGTGTAGGCAGGTTAGGGCATAGGTTCAAGTTCTGGGCAATGTCCAATTGTTTTCCCAGGGAAGTAAAACAACGTGTAGGGGTCCACTATGGAAGTTATCTTGGGGTCAGGCAGGGGACTGTTGGGTACACTGGTGGCCATCCAAGGTCATGCATCTAACGTCAATATCCAGGACAGCGGCCGCCAGAAAATAACAAATTCAGCGTGCACACACCATCACACGCACAGACATGCACAAGCACACACCAATGTGAGCACACACTCTCATATGCACACTGATGCACACAGACAGGCACATAGCCAGAAACATCCCGAAAACAAGCACACATAAAATCCCAAGCACTAATACAAAAACACCCAAATACCTGCACACGTAAACACCAATCACATATACAGACATGCAAAAGCACACACAAATTCGCTCACTCTCATACACGCAGACACGCACAAACACACAATACAGAGACTATCAAAAACACAAGCACATATACAATCACATGCTCCAGTACAAAAATGCCCAAGGACGTGCACACAAATACATGCACAAACACAGACACCATCACACACACAGATAGGCACAAGCACACAACAAATGTGCGCACATACTCTCATAGGCGAACAGAGGGCGCACATACAGAAACATCCACACGCACACATACAATCCCACTCAAATACATGCACACACCATCAGACGCACAAACATAAGCACACATGCAGAAACATCAGCGCGCACAAACACAAGCACACATAGAATCATATGCTCTAATACAAAAACACCCAAATTGATGTCCACACCATCACACCCACAGACATGCACAAGCACACACAAATGTGAACATAGTCTTTCATACATGCACAGGCGCACCCACACATATGTGCATCAGCACAAATCCCCTTACACACGCACAGACGCGCACACAAAAGCACTCCCATGTCACATTTCCCCAGAACTGCCGCAGCATTTATGGCACACAAACGCAGAGTCAGCGTTACCGTTGTCTTTAGGGCGCCGCCATCTTAGGACCAAGAAGTCGGCCCACGTTTAAGCATTTTAGCTCGTCCGGATGCGCCTTAGAACTGGTCCTTGTGGGCACTTTACAAGCATCAACAGTACAAATCCTTATGACTGAAGCAAGCCGCTTTCTTTGTGAAAACAACACTCCGGGCACTGAATGGAGAGTGTGTCAGAACTCCAAGCTTAATTACTATTGTGGCTTACCAGTTCTTGCACAGGAACAGAGATCCTAGTACCCAAATATCCTAAAGCAATGCTAGCAGGTCCTACTCAGAACCTCCCATCATCACCTCAAGGGACGAGGGAATTGGATAGAATAATAAACAGAGAAGAGACTGGTCCAGAGTGGCTCCTTCAGTCAGCTACTTGCTGTCGCTGTCTTCTTTCAATGGAACCTAGAAAATAACGCACCATTACAATCCTATCCTTACTATGACTATTCTATACTTATTCTACTGTATGTCTCACCCACCCTTCTACTTCTGGACTTTAGCTTCTCTTCTGTCTTATTGTGGTTGTTCGACACTCCTCTAGTTAGTTGTCACTATTTTAAGAGATAAATATGGTTAGTTTCTTTATCTGCTACTCAGGTTGCTTAATCTGATTATTATAATTGACTTGGGTAAGTGCACTTACTTCACTAACTAGATGAGTATTCCTTGATTGGGTTTCTGTAAATCTTCCGTAGTTTTGTAAGCTGTTCCTTCTATTGTCTTAACCCTTTTCTTTTGAATGTCTTTTCTAGTTTTCAAGAGTTCACAACAGTTATTCAGCTCTTGTGAGTATTTACACTTAATACATACAATTATTTCATCATGTTGACCTTTTTGACTAACTAATCTCCTTAACTCTCGCTCTCTCTTATTTCAATAGGAAATACAGTAGTCAGCGCTTTTCTTATAATTCAGATAAGGTGACTCCAAAGATATTTCCAAATACACAGCCTTATACTTTATCGAATTTCACTTAGCTTTGTTTTCTGTCTACTTGGTCAGATGCTTGTTCTCTCACTCTCTCTTCAGCTCGACTCGACGACACTCCTTCGACTCTCTCCTCAGATCGACAGACTTCAGCGGGATTTCAACACCGCGACTCGCGCTTGGTTCTATGCGCCAAGCTGCATCATTAAATATTCATCACAACGCTCTCGGAATGTAAATGGCATTTAACATTATCTATAGGACAACTATGGGCATGAAAACAAGAGCGCGGCAGAGGCACGACTTTACCGACTAAAAGCTCTGGTGAAGTGCGTATTTACAGATGCGCTCACGCTGCTTCTAGATTCCTGTGCAGCTGCGGCGCAACAACTAGAACTCCTACCTGTAGCCCACTGTGGCCACTGCGACGGCCATCTTATCTCTCCTGTGTCGGACTCTCTCAGTCCATGTAACCCGAACAGGGGAATGTTGGCCAGATCGAAACCATTCTGTGCCGCATAGTCTGGAGCCTAGTGTTGGGGTTCTGACAGTACCCCCCAACAAGGCAGGTTCTCCCTTCCTGGGTTTGGTGGGAAACTGTTGATGAAAAGACCGAATCAACCTGGGTGCATGAACATCCTCTTCCAGTTCCCAAGACCGTTCTTCTGGGCCATAACCCTTCCAGTCTATTAAGTAGTACAATTTTCCTCTGGATTTCTTAGAGTTCAAAATTTCTTTTACCTCGAACTCAGTTCCTGTCTCTAACTGAATTGATTTTGGAGGTGATAGAGTTCTCAGATCTGAGGATACTTTCTTTAGCAAAAATACATGGAAGACTGGGTGAATCTTTAACTTAGATGGTAATTTCAACCGGTAGGTAACCTGATTGATTTGTTCCTCAATTGGGTATGGGCCAATAAAGCGAGGCTGAAACTTCCGGTTTCCCTTCAGTCTCAAATTCTTTGTGCTCAGCCAGACTTTATCTCCATATGTCAAGGTAGGCCCTTCTCGTCTCTTCCGATCAGCGTAACTCTTATACTTTTCCTTGGCTATCTTTAAATTGTTTACTGCTCTCTGCTGAATCTGGTATAAGTGTGAAACAACCTCCTTAACTGCAGGAACTGCTATTTCCATTTGTCGAATAGACGCATTTGGATGTCTGCCATAGTTCAAGAAAAAGGGGGAATACCCTGTCGAACTGCTCTTCGCATTATTGTGGGCAAATTCTGCTGTCCACAAATAATAGGACCAATTTCCTTCTTCCTTCAAAAGGAACAGTCGTAGATATTGTTCTAACTCTTGGTTCACCCCCTCTGTCTGCCCATCAGTTTCCGGATGATAACTAGTGGAGAACCTAACTTCTGTTCCCAACCCTTCCATAAAGGCCCTCCAGAAATGGGACACGAACTGGGAACCTCTGTCTGAGATAACTATTTTAGGAATTCCATGTATTCTGACTATCTGGGAACTGAAATGGACTGCTAACTGTTTATCGGAAGGAATCCCCTTTAATGCTGTAAAGTGGGCCATCTTAGAAAAGGCATCCACCACCACTAAGATTTTATCAAAACCATGACTTAGAGGCAAAACTATAATGAGATCTCTTGTAACTGTGTGCCAGGGATAAGGGGGCGTGGGTAAGGGCTGCAACAAACCCCTTGGAGCCTGCCGTTCCGACTTTCCCTGCGCGCAGATCTCACAGGACTTAACATACCTCTCAATATCCAAAGTCATCTTGGGCCACCAATAGTGTCTCTTTATTAGCTCCTCCGTCTTGGTTACTCCCTTGTGACCAGCTAGTTTGTCATCATGGCATTCGCGCATCACTTGTTGCTGAAGTTCTGTAGTTGGAACATACAAGGCATCTTGATGATAAGGCATCTGTTGAATGAGCTTCCTGTTGGGGTCTTCCTTCACCCAATCCTGCATGGCTTCTAGACTCATGTTTTCAGTAATTGTCTTTTGCAAATTGATCAAAATTGTGGCTCCAATAATCTTTGCACTAGGAATGATTGGTTGAATGTCTGTAACAATTTTCTGAGACTCAGTGCCAATTCTAGATAACGCATCCGCCTTTCCATTTTGAGCTCCAGGACGAAAGGTAATCACAAATCGTAGTCTGCAAAATATAAGGACCATCTCAGTTGCCTAGGAGTAAGAGTTCTGGCGGTTTTCAGGAATTTTAAATTGCGATGATCTGTAAACACTGTCAATTGATGCTGGGCTCCCATCAAATAGTGTCGCCACTCCTTAAAGGCATCCTTTATAGCCAGTAGCTCCTTTTCAGTGATGGTATAATTGATCTCTGCCTGGGTCAGTTTCCTAGATCGATAGGCTACCGGGTGCAGTTGGCCTGTGGTCTTGTGTCGTTGAGTCTTGTTTGTTTAGTCTTGAAAAAGGTGGCAAAAATCAAGAAAATCCACCGAAACGCGTCGACGCTTTCTAAAGTTGTATAATTCAAGACTCCCTCATCGTTGTAGATACACTGACTTATACATACGACATCGATGTGATAAACTAGGAGCCCAAATATACTAGTAGTATTGTACAATTTTTATGTCTTACTGTTTCTGTCTTCTTTTTACCAATTATGCGGGTCATAATTGAATGTTATGTATTTCATGTGTTGTATTGATTTGGTTTTTATTTAGAATCCCTTATATGTGTTTAGTTTAAGAATCTACTGTATTTTAGTGCATTTTGTATTGTATGTATACATAATAAATTGCGATTCCCTCTTTTATTCAGTGTGTCAACCTTTTTATGATTTTCTGTGATTTAGGTTTTGATTGCTCTTACCAAACACTGTATAGTTCTGTTCAAGGGAATTTTACTTTTCTCTGGTTGTTCAACCCTATTTCCCTTGATTAGTTTAAGGGGTACCTCTCTTTTCTTAAGTATTGCCGCACAACCCACGGGTTGGAGAGGAGTTCGTTCTCCTAAGACTCTATTTCTAGAGCATCTGTGTATGCGTATTACGCATTTAATTGTTAACTATGGACAAATTAAAAACGTTTGGGTTTTCAGAAGATCAATACAATAGACTCATGAATTTAAACCCCAAAATAAGTGGCTCTAAAGGGCTTAATAATACCAGCCATGAACAGCTACTCAAAATCCTGAACTTAAAAAAGAAGTTGATTAGAACTGAACTTCATGCAGAATTCCTTATTAATTATTTAAAAGAAGGAGTTATCCCGATAGGGCTACAAGTACGAAATGAGCCTGGTTTATTCATAGAACACCCAAAATTCATAGAAACTTGGACATTGATTGCCACCGTTGTTTGCCGAGATTGGCTGATATTAATTATTGAAACGGCTCAAGAAATTATTGAATTGCAAAAACAAGAAATAGAAAAACTTGAATCAGTATTAAAACAATCCCCTGCACTAGAAGATGCTGAAAAGAAACTAGAAGAGATTAATCTAGATGTTGAGGGATATAGAGAATACCTCACCAACAAAAAACTCAAAAGACTTAAGAAGGATATTGAGAAATATACAGAGGAGGGAGTGTACCCATATACACAGAAAGACTACTTTACCAATAAAAATGAACCCCGCTGTGAACGACTCAATTATCAAAGACCAGTGTACTCAGGGAATAACAATAAACGTATTACGTTTTCAGAGACTTCAGGTTCACGTAGCGAGGAAGAGACAGAGGGACCACAAGAGAACAGGAGTGGCCCCAACTTTGAACGAGAACCTTTTTTAGAAAGGCGCCCGAAACGAGGGCAGAGAAATTTCAGAGGGTACAATCGCCAAGAAACACCGCGAAACCATCAACCTCAAAACAGCTCCCGGGAGTACATCACGACCCGGAGCAAACAATACTGGAGGTAGATGTATTCCCAATTGTGAACCTCTCTAGTAAGGTATTTAGTTGTATTGAACAAGAGGTACTTAAAAAGGGCTTTAGCTTTGCGCCCACAAACAATCAATCCCTCTTTAACATAGAAAGTGACCTTAAAAAGTTCTTCAGGAAGATAAGGTTAAATAGGTTTTTTGAAAACTGCATCTATGACCCTCCCCCTAGCATCACAGGATTAAAACCTAAATCAACCTTTTGCCCCAATACCCAACAAGTGGATAAGAATGTGGAAATATTTGAGAAAGTGGTTGAGATTGAAGTTAAAAATGTATTCACTGCTCGTAATAATACAGGTCGAAACAACAACTTGTCAAAGGAGCAACGTACTGCCCTCACTAGACTGCAGAACTGTGAGGAATTAACTATAAAACCTGCAGACAAGGGCGGGGGAGTTGTTATTTTCGATACCGAGAAATATGATAACAAAATTAGAGATCTTTTAATTGTAAAAGAACACTATACCAAAAGTAAATTCTCAGAACTAAGCAAATTGAAAGGAGAAGGGGCAAGTCTCCTAAACGCAGGCAGAGAGAATGGTTCGATCAGTGAAAACGAATATAAATTTCTCCTCAACCAACATCCAGTTACCCTGGCTATATATGGACTCCCCAAAGTCCACAAGAACCTGACTGATCCACCAATGAGACCTATCATCAGTGGGATTGGTTCTATTCTAGAACCACTTAGCCGCTATGCGGACTTTTTTCTACAGCCCATTGTGAAGAGACAAAGGTCCTATCTCAAGGACACTTCACATGCTATTTCTGTATTCGAAGGTAGGGGGTTCAATAGGGTGACCCAGTTTCTGGTCACCCTAGACTTTGAAGCCCTCTACACAAATATTCCACAAAATGACACCATGGAGGTTGTTGCTTCGATTCTGGAAACAGAGGACTTAAGAGGAGGCAATGTTGATTTTATTATGTCATGCATCTTCCTGGTTCTTAAGAGAAATTTCTTTCTCTTTAAAGATGAACTTTGCCTCCAGATCAAGTGGACTAGTATGGGGGCCACATGTGCCCCCAGCCTGGCCTGCTTATACGGGGGTGACTTTGAGTTGAAACACATCTTCAACAAAGCTGCCCCGTTTTTTGAGAACATCTCCTGCTGGCACAGCTATTTAGATGATATTATTTTCGTCTGGAGCGGTGCCAGCGAGGAATTAATCAACTTCTTGGAATGGCTGAATTTAGGTGACCAGAATTTAAAATTCGCCGGACACCATAGCAACTCTAGGGTAGAGTTTTTAGATATTATTATTAAAGAGGAAGAAGGTAGCCTCAAGGTAGAGCTTTTTACTAAGCCAACAGATAAAAACTCACTTCTACACTACTCTAGTAATCACCCGAAAGCACAAAAGGACAATGTGCCTTTCGGGGAGTTTCTCAGATTGAGGAGAAACTGTTCCAATCTGGAGGACTTTTATAAACATTCAGAAACAACTAAGAGAAAGCTGAATGAAAGGGGTTATCCCAATAAATTGATTAAAAATTATTTTAAACGTGCACGGTTTTATAATAGAGACAGTTTACTAGACCAAAATAAAATTTGTCCTGATACCAAGATAGACAGAATAACCTTTGTGACCCAATATTCACATTTCAGGAACCAGATTAAAAATATAGTTAACAGAAACTGGAAGATACTGAATTTTGACTCAGATAAAGAACTCGATAAACCCCTCTTCTCCTTCCGGAGAAATAAAACATTGAGGAATTATCTGGTCCATATGTATAAACCTCAAAAAGAGACCCAGCTCACATTGACAGGAACCAAAGCAGTTGGCAATTTTAAATGTGGAAAGTGTTCCATCTGCCCCCATTGTATCGTTAACAACACTCTGGAGTACAATGGCAAAAAATTAATCCCCAATACGTTTCACAACTGTCGCAGTCAAAATGTCGTGTACCTACTCCTGTGCCCAATGCAATTTGGGCTATGTAGGGGAGACAAGCAGAGAATTACGCTTGCGGGTTCTGGAACATAAATCGGCTATCCGAACCAACAAATGCAATGCACCCCTTACCGACCATTTTAGAGAACTTAACCATTCATGCGAAGACTTGAGATGGTTTATTCTAGAAAAAATTAGAACCACTAGACGAGGAGGAGACATCGAGAAGATGAGAAAAACACGAGAACAATGGTACTTTTGCTATTTGAATACTATTTATAAAGGATTAAATACAAGAGAAGACTGGGCCAAGTGCATATAATATAGCCAGTAAATATGTTCATTATAGCACATTGTTCTCTTTAATATATTCATCCATCTATGCCAACAGACTGACTTTTCCCACTATCAGTTTTCCCTCTATTAAGAAATAGCAGTCGGAGGATGACCTTTGTCCCAACAATAGTTCTGGATATGTAACATGTGCCACAGTATTCCAGTTCTTAGAAACTGTTTTATCATCTCCATTGTGCTTCTGTTGTTCTTTACCACATTAAGTGAATCACTATATAGCACATTATCCCTTCTTTTCCATCCTTCAGATGTCTCCATGACAACAAATGGCAACACTAAACACCCTATTCACATTGTACTGCTGGATACATCTTTATTGCATTTTCAGAGCACTCTGTTTGGTGCAGTTCCGCTTGAGTTAATACTGTACCAGTTCCATAAATCTAAAATATTCAAGAGCGGACCATAAGGTACACGGATCAACCTCGCGCGGTAGACTTCCTTAACCTTTGCGGTGTTATCAATCATTAGGAGAGCCTTTCGTCTCTCGTTACGCGAACTACTCAGCCTGGGTATACTAATTCTGATTGGTCGAAACTTTGAACGTTTTTTTTGTACCAACCCTAACTAACAAGAATTCCTGGTAGCGGACCATAAAGGAAGCTTAATAGTTTCGCGGTTGACACTTTCCTTGTCTCCGCGGCTTAACCAATAAGAAGACGCCACTCTTTATGCTAATAATCCAGCTACGAGAAACTGAATTCCGATAGGTTTTCATTTTAAGCAATCCCAACTCGGCATTTGGATATTTAAACCGGGCAGAGTTTCTCAAAGGTTCGGGAAACGCCACAAAGACAGAGATGTTTCGGCGCCAAGATTTTATGCAATAGGTAAGCCCCATTTGGCACAGCGTATGGCTCGTACTTATACTAAACTTATCTGTTTTGTTTCCTGCACGAACCTCGTGATCTGATACCCTCTATATCTTCTTAGTTTTTATAGCGATTCATTCTCGTAACTGAGATCCACAGACTCGATAGGGCTGTGCCTTCGCTGGCCGTGATAAGGAGCAGATATTATAGCATGTCTCAACACTGCCTTCTACCCGCCAACAAACTTCTTACAGGTACGCCTGTTTGCACTCTGTTTTAGATAGTAGAGACCACACGTTTAGCTACACAATTACAGCAATACATCGAGTCTTAAAGTGCTTTTTGTGTTTCTTTAGGTTTATTTCCAAATAAAGAGAAGATTTTAATTATCACGCATAAGGTGCGGCCTTTTCACTCAATTCAAGGGGACTAAAAGAATAAACCGCGTACTCACATCATAAGGTATACCCTGATTTTTCAGGTCCATAACAGAATAAGTGGATAGATGTCCTTACCATATCCTTAGTTTAGTCTTTCGTTTCTGTCTCCTATCTGTTGTATCCCAGGCCAGAGGCTTTTATTGAGTGCATCGTGCTATTCTTCGACAATTTAAGAAATGCGTTCCTGGGAACAGTTCTCTTTTCTTAAACATCTTGGGTAAGACATGTTCCCTTTATTAGAGGGTTAGCTCCGTAAACAATAGACCTTAAGATACTAACAAAGTCCGATTTTAGAAAGGTTGCAATATTGCGAAACCTCGATCAAAATACCCTCTATCTCTAATCACAGTAGGCCCATATGGCCTTTTGCTCACTGCCAATAGTGCAGTATTTTATTTTTATATAGGCCCATTTGGTTCGAATAGGACAATTCCTGTTTATTAATCACCCAGTAGTTTTCCTTTTAGGACATGGAGGGTAGATATTATCCTTGTAAACCACAATATGGTACAATAGTGTAGAGACTAAATGTAGGAGGTTGTCCCAAACTTAGGTTATTAACCATTAATAAAATATGACATGGTAAATAGTTCTTATCAATCTCTCCTACAATCCATTATAAACTTATGACCAAAATGCCTTTCACATCTACCTACATCAGGCTCATATGGACTTTGACTCACAGGCAATAGTAATAAATAATACACAGGCCCATTTGGTTCAAACAGGAAATTTCCCAATTTTTAACTATGTAGTAGTTTGTCTATTAGAAAATGGAAGATAGTCATTTTTCTTGTAAACCCCAAGCGGTACAAGAATGTCCATACTATATGTAGGAGGTTGTTTCAATAATTTTTGTTATTGATCATTAACTAAATGTGACATGTTGAATAGCTTTTGTCAATCTCTCCTAATATGTTGTATATTTATTTTAGGGAAACTGTATGACCCCCTGGTTATGGCAGACATTTTGTTTAGTCTTGAAAAAGGTGGCAAAAATCAAGAAAATCCACCGAAACGCGTCGACGCTTTCTAAAGTTGTATAATTCAAGACTCCCTCATCGTTGTAGATACACTGACTTATACATACGACATCGATGTGATAAACTAGGAGTCCGAATATACTAGTAGTATTGTACAATTTTTATGTCTTACTGTTTCTGTCTTCTTTTTACCAATTATGCGGGTCATAATTGAATGTTATGTATTTCATGTGTTGTATTGATTTGGTTTTTATTTAAAATCCCTTATATGTGTTTAGTTTAAGAATCTACTGTATTTTAGTGCATTTTTTATTGTATGTATACATAATAAATTGCGATTCCCTCTTTTATTCAGTGTGTCAACCTATTTATGATTTTCTGTGATTTAGGTTCTGATTGCTCTTACGAAACACTGTATAGTTCTGTTCAAGGGAATTTTACCTTTCTCTGGTTGTTCAACCCTATTTCCCTTGATTAGTTTAAGGGGTACCTCTCTTTTCTTAAGTCTTGTGTCGTTGAGACAGAACTCCTCCCACAGCTTGATCCGACGAGTCGGTCTCAACATAGAAAGGTTCCGACGGGTCTGCATGTAACAGAACTGGTGCCATGGTGAAATCTTTCTTCAAGGATTGGAAGGCCTCCTCCGATTCCTTCGACCACTCAAACTTGATTCCTTTTCTCAGTAACTTGGTGAGAGGAAGAATCTTTCTGGAAAATTCACTAATAAACCTCCGGTAAAAGTTAGCAAATCCGATGAAACTCTGGACTTCCTTTACACTCGCCGGAGATTCCCAATTTGTCAACGCTTCCACTTTTCGCTGATCCATCAAAATGCCGGAAGGTGAAAGAACGAATCCCAATAATTCTACCTGCGAAACATCAAAAGCGCATTTTTCCAGCTTTACGAACAATTTATTCTCTTGCAGTCTTCTGAAAACTCCTCTTACCTGCTCATGGTGTCTTGTCACATCAGACGAATAAATTAAAATATCATCAATGTACACGATGGCACACTGATCTATAAACTCCTTCAGGATGTCGTTAATGAAATGCTGGAAGGTAGCTGGAGCATTGCACAATCCATACGGCATCACTTGATATTCAAAAAGCCCGAATCTAGTCGAAAAGGCCGTCTTCCGCTCGTCTCCTTCGCGCGTTCGCACTAAATGGTAGGTGCCTCTTAGATCTAGTTTCGTGTAGATTTGGGCTCAATTCACTTGATCCAAGAGGACCGAAATCAATGGTAGAGGGTACCGGTTTTTCTTGGTTATCTTGTTGATAGCTCTATAGTCGATACACATCCTTAATTCTCCCTCCTTCTTGGGCACGAAAAATAAGGGAGATGAGACTGGTGACTGCGACGGCTTGATAAATCCATTGGCTAGATATTTATCCAAATACTCTTTCAAATGTCGATGTTCTTTCTCTGTTAATGCATAAACACGACTGCATGGCAAGTTCGAACCTGGCTCCAAATCTATCTTGCAGTCATAGGCTCGGTGTGGGGGTAGATGCTCGGCTTCCACTTCATTAAATACGTCCTCAAACTCTTTGTACTCTTCCGGAATCTCCTGCATATTTATTACACACACTGAATGTTCCATGGAACACAAGGACAAAGCCGGATTACTCTCCACACTTGTAACCTCTGAACCAAAACAATTCTCATGACAGTAACTCGAGTCCATTACAACTGTTCTGGAGCTCCAGTTAATCGTAGGATTATGCTCTGTATGCCACGGGAGTCCAAGAATCAGTTAAAACTGAGGAGCATCTATTAAATTGAACTGGATCTTTTCCTGGTGCCCGTCATTGGAAATCAGTTGAATTGGTTCAGTGTGACTCATGATGGGGCCGGATGAAAGATTAGTTCCGTCCACTGCTCAGACGGGCTCGCTCTTTATTTTCCTGATCGCCTGAATGCCCACCTTAGCTGCAAACCGTAAGACACAGAAATTCCCTGTGGCTCCCGAATCAATCATAACGGATACTTCTGTTAGGGTTGTCTGTCTGAATTTAACCCTCATCGATAGATTTAAATGCGGAGCCGCAGACTGCAGTGTATTCACCACTCGATGTTCATTTGGAGTTATCTCTTGGATCGCACCCACCTGTTCAACTCCTTCCACAGGCGGTGCTATTAGTTTTCCTTCGGCTTGAAGGTTCCTTTTGGCTTCTTTGGGCAATTTCTAACTAAATGCCCCCCGGATCCACAGTACATGCATAAGTTATTTGTTCTTCTTTTGTCCTTCTCTTACTTTGTTAAAGGGCCCCTTATGGTTCCAATCTGCATTGGTTCTGCACCTTGTTGACCCTTTGTAGTTTTTGCGCCTTCAGATCGAGCTCTGTCAAACCTTGGAGTTATTGCTCGATAGTCTTTCTTCTTTTCTCCTCTTCGTTCTCCCTGGCGGAAATCTATCTCCAAAACCAAGTCTATGAGCGCAGAGATCTCGGTGGGCCGATTTGGAATTTGGGCCAACGTGTCCTTTAATTCATCTCTCAATCCGCGATAGAACACCGTAGCTCTTTTGCTTTCAGGCCAATCAGTCTCCACAACCAGCTTGTTGAACTGAGCCAAGTATGCGATCAGGTCTCGATTCCTTGCCGCAAGTCAAGTAATTCATTATCCACCACTTGGGATATCCTCCGACGGTCAAAGATCCGAAGGAATTCTTGTTTAAAATCATCAAAGTTCATTAACAGAGGATCATCTCGTGAGACTAAGGGCATGGACCATGCGGCTGCATCTCCGCTTAGGTAAGAGAGTATGAAAGCCACTTTAGACTGCGCGTCAGGAAAGATAGAAGGGCGGCCCATAAAGTGTAAAGAGCATTGTGAGAGGAATATCTGCGCCTTCTGCGGGTCCCCATTAAACCTTTCCGGAGCCGCCAAAGGTATGACAGGGGATAGAGAATGTATGACTTGTGTGGTTGACCTATTAGTAGCCTCTAATACTGGATTCATGGCTTCCCTCTCCAAACTACTAGATTGGCGTAATCTTAACGCCAAGTCTGCGGTTTCTTTTCTGGCACTAACTACCTCTTGTCTCAGGTTTCGATTTTCATCCCTGACTGCTCCCAGTTCCTTCTGAATAGCATCTAGAATAGTTCCTAAGGATTGAACGTCAATTCCTTCTGCCATCTCTGCTCAGGTGCGAAGGCAACTTGGGCACTTCACTCTGTCAGAACTCCAAGCTTAATTACTATTGTGGCTTACCAGTTCTTGCACTGGAACAGAGATGCTAGTACCCAAATCCCCTAAAGCAATGCTAGCAGGTCTTACTCAGAACCTCCCATCATCATCTCAAGGGACGGGGGAATTGGATAAAATAATAAACAGAGAAGAGACTGGTCCAGAGTGGCTCCTTCAGTCAGCTACCTGCTGTCGCTGTCTGCTTCAATGGAACCTAGAAAATAACACACCATTACAATCCTATCCTTACTATGACTATTCTATACTTATTCTACTGTATGTCTCACCCACCCTTATACTTCTGGACTTTAGCTTCTCTTCTTGTGGTTGTTCGACAGTCCTCTAGTTAGTTGTCACTATTTTAAGAGAGAAATATGGTTAGTTTCTTTATCTGCTACTCAGGTTGCTTAATCTGATTATTATAATTAACTTGGGTAAGTGCACTTACTTCACTAACTAGATGAGTATTCCTTGATTGGGTTTCTGTAAATCTTTCGTAGTTTTGTAAGCTGTTCCTTCTATTGTCTTAACCCTTTTCTTTTGAATGTCTTTTCTGGTTTTCAACAGTTCACAACAGGGATTCAGCTCCTGTGAGTATTTACACTTAATACATACGATTATTTCATCATGTTGACTTTTTTGACTAATTAATCTCCTTAACTTTTGCTCTCTCTTATTTCAACAGGAAATTCAGTAGTCAGCGCTTTTTCTTATAATTCAGATAAGGTGACGCCAAAGATATTTCCAAATACACAGCCTTATACTTTATCGAATTTCACTTAGCTTCGTTTTCTATCTACTTGGTCAGATGCTTGTTCTCTCCCTCTCTCTTCAGCTCGACTCGACGTCACTCCTTCGACTCTCTCCTCAGCTCGACAAACTTCAGCAGGATTTCAACACAGCGACTCGCGCTTGGTTCTATGCGCCGAGCCGCGTCATTAAATATTCCTCACAACTTTCTCGGAACGTAAATGGCATTTAACATTATCTATGGGACAACTATGGGCATGAAAACAAAAGCGCGGCAGAGACATGACTTTACCGACTAAAAGCTCTGGTGAAGTGCGTATTTACAGATGCGCTTGCGCTGCTTCTAGATTCCTGTGCAGCTGCGGCGCAAATATTAGAACTCCTACCTGTAGCCCACTGTGGTCACTGCGGCGGCCATCTTATCTCTCCTGTTTCGGACGGTCTCAGTCCATGTAACCCAAACAGGAGAATGTTGGCCAGATCGAAACCATTCTGTGCCGCATAGTCTGGAGCCTAGTGTTGGGGTTCTGACAGTGTGAGAGGAAAGTTTCTCACAGTCAATGCAGAAAGTGGCAAAACTTGGAACGAATCGTCCAGTTTAGGAGGCCCGGGAAACTCAATTCGCTGACAGATGGTTTAATCTACCCCCACCAGGACATGCAGGGTTGATTCAGAAGGTTAACGCCCGTGCCCAGGCGGCCCTTTCCCCGGTGACCATGGGTAATTCTCCCCATGTCACAAGAACTCAAAATCTAATTTCAGTGCCAGCATGGGGGGCTCTGGAAGTCCAACAGAGAGTGTACGCCACCCCTCTGGCGAGAATAATGGATCTTCTATGAGGTCACCAGGCGAGGAAACAATGCGGGAGCTCGGAGGGTTACTGCGCCTGCTGCGGAGGTGCTGATGCTACCGCAGATTGGAATCCGGCCCAACTACTCGTTCTGCGGTGGCCCACAAAGCGCCAAAGTGCCTCTGGGCACCTTGAGATACCGTCCTGTTGGCGCTATATAAATTGTCCCGTCCCGCCCAGCCAGTCGCAGCACAGATCTTTTCTCTGCGCCGCAGCCTCAGCGGAAGGCAGGTCGAGCCCCAGCAGCAGGGGGGTAAATGTAAATGTAAATTGATACTCGTATAGCGCACTACTCACCCGCAAGGGTCTCAAGGCGCTTGTACGAATACCACTGTGGAACCCATCCTGGCTTTCCTTGTGAGGCGTCCACTCCTGGGCACCCCCAAGGTGGAGGCCAGGCATCCTTAGCGTTGTGGCGATTAAGCAAGCTATTGCCCAGAGTTGCAGAGTGGGACTCCATGATTGGAATAGGCACCGAAGCGAGAATGATCAGGTCCATTGATATTTGAGCCCAAGAACCGCCGAGGCAGGAAATTGAACCCTGGTCCCGGGCTAGACCTCTGCATCAGGGTCTGCCGCTCTAATCATTGAGCCACACTTCTCCTCATTGAGCCGCACTTCTCCGTCAATCTCCGTCGCAGCTGGCTGTTCAAATCGATATTGCAGACCAGCGATGTGTTGCAGGCGCGGCGCGGCCCCCCAGGTTGACCCAACTGGGCACTAGAGAGCTGAAATATGTCGACCACTCACGCATTTTAAACAGGTGCAATATAACAGTAACTCCTCAATTTACGCACCACCTTCTTTTTAAGCCTTACCCCATCATCAACATAATAAAATCTAGCTCTGATAGATGGAGGTATTTTTAAACGCACTTCACTATCTCTGATCACTGCTGCGAATACCATGAGGTCTCCCTCCAGGTGGAGAAAAACATAATAAAAGACCCGATTGCTGCCCTTTACAACCCTACAGCAAAATATGAGCTTGCAGAGTCAGAAAGATTCAGGTTTCTTCAGATATGGCATGCACTACAGGCAGTCATCCCGAAGGGGGAGACCCCTTCTGTGTCCTCTCCTCCTGAGGATAGGCTTTTGGATGGTTACATCCCCAAGAAGGCAATTACCTTGACATATTTGAAACTGACCATTCATTCACTTGATCCCCTCCAGCAACTTCGGGCAAAGTGGGAAAGTGTCTTAGCAGAGCTTGACAAAGTCGAATGGATGGAGGCGCTAGCGTCTCCAAAGGAGGGGGCGATATCCTCAAAGTTGGTGCAATTGAAAATACTGCACAGAATCTATGTGACTGGGCCAACAGTGGTCAAGATGGGCTATGGAGATTAGACTAGTTGTCGACGACGACTTGGCTAGGAAGGCACTTTTTCACATAATATGAAAATGCCCTCGCTTTGCTAGATACTGGAGGGCAGTTCATTCATGTTTGGGGTAGTTATGGAACAGACGATAGCTATGGAGACCAAGTGCTGCCTCCTAAATATATGGGACCCAACGGACTTGGGTAGAAAAGAGAAAACTTTGGTGACTTTAGGATTGATGGTCAACAAGAGGAATATTGCACAGAAATGGGGGGTGCACACAACTCCAACACTACTGGAGTGACATGGACTGGTGCATGTATTGAGAAAAAACAGTATATGTATCTAGAGGCTGCATTAAAAAATGGATGCAAATATGGGTGAAATGGAATGCATATAAGGGTATCATATGTGAACCACCCGCGTTGCCGGCGCAGCCACCCCTGGGAGAGTCAACACCCTGATATGTCAATGTCCACTGTATAGAAATCTTCATGTAGTAATATAAAACTGTGTGTAATGTGTCACTGAATATCATGCCATTTGATTTAGATCGCTTTCAAGCTGTGATGTTGGTATAGTTAACAATAAAAAGAAGAAAAAAAACAGATGATGATGCTTTTCACGTAATACTCTTTACAGAAAACCAAGATGTACCTGACTTACGATTTACAAGCACGTGAAGGAGAGTTTTTTAAGACGGTAAGAACCCTAGACCCTGGTGTAAATAGGATGAGTGATTCATTCTCTTTTGATTATTGCCTTTCGGGTGGAAGACAAATGAATCTCAGCTTCTCTCTCTCTCATTTTGTAGTGTAGTTCCTATATTCCCAACAGGCTCTGCGCATTGGAATAACATAAACGATAGTTTAGACGTAGGACTGAGGTCGACTGGGTCTCTATTGAATATGTTAGACTTAATTGTGTGTGCCAGCTAGCTCAGAGGTCACTAGAAACTTTCTCGAGTAAACAAGAAGGTGTTTAGCTTTCCTGAATAGACAAGAAGGGATTAGCTTCTGACAACCGCATAAACATGACAACTTTGCTCCCTCCAGAACAAGGAGTATATCTCCAGAGTCGCTGAAACAATAGATAGCTATTTTACTCAGTCAATCGTGCATGCTTCGTTTTACCAGAGATGCAGAGAAATAGAGAGACAGGCGTTTTCCATAAAAGGGTTATTTATTGAGCAGTCTTCTTTCTCATGCAAGAGAAATGAATTGCCACAATTGCAATACTTGTCATGAAGTAAAGTGCGTACAGTAAAAGGAGTATTATGAAATAATACTGTAAAAGCATTTATATGGTTTCTAAGCCATAAGATACTTAAAATGGATAAAATACAGACAACAATAAAATTATGACTAAACGTACTCAACTGGTGTTTCTAAGATACGCCTACCCCAGTGTACCTAACCTAAGCCTAGTACAGAGAAGGAGTAGAAGAATTACAGTTTTTGCCAAGAATCTGAATCAAGAATTCTCTATGGGTCTAATCAGCTCCGTACCTTGGGTATAGAATGAAGGAGGTCTTGTATCTCTCTCTCAGGACTCGATCTCCCAGCAACCCGCGAGGGTGTCAGGGAAACACTGGAGCTGGATTTCCCGGCAGGAGAAAAGACAGCGTCTCTCTCAGTGCGTCAGCAGGGTGGGTCAGCTTCCTTCGGCACTCGCATCAGCAGGGCGGGTCGGCTTCCTTCGGTACTCGCATCAGCAGGGCGTCGGGCAAGTAGATAGCCGATCAGCTCCAAACAACCTTGCTGTTGCTTAAGGCAGATGCTGGTATATTTATACCTGGAAGGTGCCGAGTTTGACATAAGGTTGGACATAAGACGTCACTAAGAACTGGCAGTTCTTTCAGGACTCCAGGAGTTCTAGGACAAATCAAAACAGAAGCAGGGGGAATTCCTGGGCTGCTGGAGGCTTGGTTTATTTAAGAACGCGTTGTGCTTTCTAGGAGCCTATGAGAGTAGCTTTGCCGTATTTGGACTGCATTGGCTTTGACTTAATATGGATATGATTCTTATGCCTTTATAAGGATGTAATTTGTTATAACCACATAAGGGCATTAATCAGTAATGTCTTAATTAGGGTCCTAGATATATTCACAACACCCACTCCACGTATAATGTCCATCATTACTAAATTCTAAGCAATACTAAACATATAGCGATGCATGTGTTTTCCATCCCACCCCAAAATACATAGTTAGCATTTGAAATGGTATATACACGAAAAATGAGTATAATACTGTATGCTTTGAGTAAGCATTGGTGTCATTCAGATAATGCATATTTTGTACATTTAGAATGTTGACTGAATGAATCACGAAAATTACATTTATGAAATGGCTCTTAATACAGAAGAGAAGGTCGAGACCATTCATCACGTAGTTGTACAAGGCTGTACATGTGCTAGAGATTAAGTATAAATATCGTCTCTAGAGTTTCTAAAATAGAAATCTTGTTCTCAAAGAATAGTTCTACTTTAAGCAGAGTATCATGTGACAAAAAAAATATTTTGGGAACTAGGGAAACATAACTTCGTTTCTGGGAAGAAAAATAGTTCCAATGTTTTTTAGAAGTTCTGTTTATCAAAACTGAAGGCCGAATTCAGAGTTCAGGGAACGTTGTGTGCTCGCTATTTCAAAAGTTATTCTCATTGTTAGGAGAGAACATAAATTCAGATAGGCTGGTAAAAAATTTGTCTACAACAGTAGGTGAAAGTTGGGCCAGGCCTGAAAAAGTAGAAATAGTGCATATGTGCGAAGCATTGCCATCATCGGTGTTCAGATCAGCAATGGTCACGGAAGGTTGTACCTGTGTGCCGCTTTCATCTCGTACCTCACCGCCACCTAATCGTAATGGTGAGTTCTCAACAAATGCCGTCATCAGAATGGGTAGCCGCTGGGGACAACACGTTGCATGAGCCGTTACCGAACCAAGCAAAGTATCAACATCCATAGGTACTGCTGATGGGAGTGTGAGACAGACGTCTAACACGCATTCTTCTCCGCAAAGCAGGCATCGTAGAACAGGTAAAATTCAATCTTGCCAGATTGGTCTGAATGAAAGAAACCAGGTAGTAATCAGATCTCTTAGCCGAGCCAAGCCGAGGACTTTAGCGATCCGTTCTTGGTATTGTGTTGCTAGGATCGTGTCTTCCATTGTAACCTGAGTTTTGTCTGTGACTTGACTTGCCATATCGGAGTAGAAGGAACAAAAATAAGATTCCTGCTATGAGTTCCAAGATGAGAGTCAGGCCGCCGAACACTGAATGCACGAAATTCTGGAAGTTGCCAAGAACTGCTTGAAAGGGTGCCAACAGTCCCGAAAAAATTGTCTTAAATACATGTGCGATGCCACTGGTATCTGACATGTTTAAGTTTTGACTTAACATTTATACTAAATGTACAGGCAATTTGTTGATAATAATGCATGTATCTCTGCTGCTGTCCTTGCAACTTGCAGATCATACGTTTCTCTAGACGAGGTTAAAGGCACAGTTGTTTGTAAAATAATAGACTTCATTCTGCTTAAAGTATCAATTCGAATAGAAGAGATATTCAAAGAAGGCCATATCGCCGCCTCCATGTCTGGTTTGCTGTTTGGATACAATACTTGCATACAACAAGTGACCATGGAAGTAACGCTCACAAGATAGGCTTTTCCAGGCACCATGCCACAACAGCATTGGTCACTTATTAGAACTTAGCTGCCGTTGGAAAGCTGTCTGAAAAAAGGCTCTATGGGTGTAGCTGGGGTGCCGTGCAGGTGACATGAAAGGTTATTTGATGAACCTTTGCAGGCTCCATGCAAGTTAATTCATTGACACAGTAGTGTACCGCTTAGTGATTTTTTAGAGTTGTTACCACTAAGAAATACCTCTTTCTTGCCCCCACTCCAACATCTATGTGTATAAGGCAAATTCCAGGTTGACTTGATGTATCCTTTACCCAACCTTTCATACAGGCCTGCTGGTATATACTTTTGGTAGTATTGAAACTGAAAAGTTGTTATCGGGATTGTAATGGTGCCATGGATTATCCACTCAATGACCGGTCGTTCTGACATTGTCAAGGATAATTTTTCTAGTTTTTCAATGCTCAGCACCGCATAGCCTGCCCCTCTTTGTGCCAAAGAGATTTGTTTATCAGTAAGGTTATATAGATAGAAAATAATGACATTATGTTGATTAGATGCCATGGCACGTTGCCTGAACGCACATTTTGTAACGTCCAGCCTAACTGTACAATAGAACGTAATTGGGACTGGCCATGGTGTAACATTAGCATATCCTGTTCTAATATATCAATAGCAGATGATACAATGCTGTCCAGTGAATAAATTCTGGAGGACAGAGTCGTTAACCCATTGTCCACTAGAGAAAGTGATTTTTCCAAATTAATACGATCAATTTCTCGTATATTTTCTGCAGTTTCAATTTGTGCTATTTTCCAAGCTTCATTGTAAGCTGCGTATATACCGGCATATATGAAACGTTTTTGACGCTGTTTGCGAGGTCCCAGTAAGAAATCTCGCAAGTCAGCACCTTCTTTAAGTAAAGTTAAGTGTTGCTTAATTTCGGGTAGTGTGGATTTCTGTAGCCAGTCGAGGCATAGTTTTCCTACACTATATGTTGTTATTATCCCTGGATGTTGTCTCTGGGAATATCTTGGGTCTGGCCTGTTCTGTTTGAACCCCTGTATTTTGTTCAGGAATCTATCTTGACAGTTATTAGTGTCTGTGGGCCAGATCAACCATTTGTTCCAATCAGGATTTGTTCTGTTTTGTTTTAAAATATAGGACACGTCTAACCCCTCATGTGTAGTGTTATTTCTAAGGCATAGGCTTTGGTATAGACGGGTTGTTTAAATCTTTTATCTTGGCTAGACCAAGACAAGTTGTTTGTTGAATGGTGTCATTCATGAATATTATTTGTTCTGGGATCATGCAGGCTCTGAATAATGATTCTAAACCTTGTACCTGCCATTCTTTTGTACCCCAGACAGTTTTTGTCTCAATGTTGTTTTTCCAAAATACAAAACCAAATGTAGACATTTTTCATAAAATGTTTCAGAATAAATCAGTTTGGTGTTTGTCAACATGTTTTTCATTCCTGTTTTATTCATAATTTCAAAATAAAACGTTTCTGGATCAGTGATATTAAACCCTGAGAAGTATGGGAATTTCTCATAAAATGTTTTCGAACTGCCTTTTGGCAGAGTTGGACAATGTTCCCATTAATTATAACTGAAAACATGCTCAAAATGATTAAAGCAATACATTTCTTCATAATTTGATTAACCTTGTAAATAATCATGTTCTGTACATTTTGCTGATATTTCTAAATCTGACATCATATTGTGAATATTTTCAAAGTCCCAATCATCAGAGAAAGTACTAGGTGCTACAAAGTCACTTAAAGAAATCTTGAACTGATGTGGATATTTCAAGAGTTCAACCGGGCCATAGATTTCGTAATCAGTATTGTCCCATGCTACACCACCAGGTATAGGAATGGCTGTGATTTTCACTGATGATAGGTCTCTTTTTTTTTTTTTTTTTTAATTTTTAAAACCTTTATTTGAAAAGTGCACACAGCTATTCAGCCTAACATCCCGGAGGCAAGGCAGCACGGTGAATCAGGAGAGTAATAGTGCAAGAACACTCGTAACAGTACAATGAAGGTTGTTTTTATAGTTTTATGTTAGAAGAGGAACATAGAACAAGGAAAGGAAGAAAAACGCCAAGTGGCGCTAAAGAGTGGCAATGGAATAGAGGAAGCCTTCGAGGTGTTGGCAGCGGGCAGGGGGAAACGAGCACAGAAGCATTGATACAGGAGAATAGAGCAGGATAGTAGAGGGGAAGAGGAAGAGACAGGATTCAGCAGTACCACGTAGCACAGTTGGTGTCACAGGTTATGGTGACATATGTTCATCCAGAGAAACAGGCTCCGGTGGCAAGCAAATATCTCCCCGGTAAGCATTCCAGGCCCCCCACACTTTCGTCCACTTCTGGGGCTTACCCCTGGCAACATAGACCGTCTTTTCCCTAAGCATACACCAATCCATGTTGGCTTTCCATTGTACCACCAGGGTTGCCGTCGCAGCCCCCCATCTCTGCGCAATGTCGCGTTTGGCCACCATGTTGCCCAGGGTCACCCACTGAGTCTGAGCAACATTGTGATCGGATGGCTCCCAGATGTTGAGGAGACACCTCCGAGCCTCCGCATTCGCCACCACCCCAGTCACCTCACCCATAATCCGGTGCACACGTCTCATGTAGGAGGCTATGACGGGGCAGTCCCAGAGAATGTGCATAAAGGTAGCAGAGGCACCGCAGCCACGATGACAAAGCCCATCGGGCGAGTAACCCATACGCACAAGCCGGGGGCCAGTCACGTACACCCTATGCAGGATTTTGAATTGCACCAGCCGAAGACGAGAGGAAATGGCGACTTCCTTAGGGGAGTACACAGGGCTCTGCCAATCCTCGTCGTCAATCTCCAGGCCATCGCACACCCACTGATCCCGTACTCCAAGGAGAAGGTCAGTGCGGACATTAATTAGTTTTTTATACGACAGTGAGATGGCACTGTCGGGCATATGGCCATCTAACACTCTGTCTTCCAACAGGGAGCTTTCTGGAATCGTCCCCTCTGCCGGCTTGGCAGAGAGCAGCGCGTGCCGCAGCTGGGCATAACGGAAGGACTCCGAGCCGCCCAGCTGATACTCAGCCTGCAGTTGGGGGAAGGTCTTAATCTCGCCCTTAGAGATCATGTCGTCCACCCTGGAGATACCTATGAGGTCCCATTTATCAAAGCCCTTGGTGTGCCATAACCTGCTCAAAATATCGGAGTCATACAAAGGGGTGAATCTAGTCAGCCTGCCCTGCCAGCCCTGCGCCTTGGTAATCATCCGCCAGATGTGGACCGCTGTTTTCGTCGGACCCGACATCCGCCTGTCCAGAGACCTCGAGTACAGCGCCCTGTAGTAATTACCACCACCCAAAAGCCACCTATCCATTGCATAGCCAGGGCTGTTTACCGGACCATAGAGACCGTGATTAATAGCCGCCAATTGGGAGGCCCAATAATATCTGCGCACGTCTGGCAGTGCGATACCCCCGTCGTACCACGGAAGCGTGAGCTTCGTGATAGCGACGCGGGGACGGCCATCCCAGAGCAAGGCACGTTGGAGGCCCTCAATCTCTCGAAAGTAGCAGGCCGGAACCGGATCTTGGGTGTTCTGCAAGGCATACAGGAACCTGGGCAAAGACATCATCTTAAATAATGCCGCACGGCCAAGTAGAGAAAGCGGAAGCCTGCGCCAACTCTCCACATCACGCCGGAGGCGCAGAAGAGGGGGAAGCAAGTTGTGGTCATATCGCACCTTCGCACTCCCGGAGATGTAAATCCCCAAGTATTTAAATCCCTGGCTGGCCACCTGAATGTTGCAGCCTCTAGGGAGGCGTGGTGTGTCCCCTTTCAGTACGTACAGGGAGGACTTGGCCCAGTTAATAACGAGGCCAGAGTACTGTCCAAAAAGTCCGAGTACATCGCATGCCACAATGAGTGACTTGCAGGGGGAGGTGAGGTAGAGCAGAATGTCATCGGCATAGAGAGAGACTCTGTCCTCGAAACCAGGGGCCCAGCTTATGCCGTGCAGATCAGGGTGCGTGTGCAACATGGCCGCGAGCGGCTCAAGAGTAAGCGGAAACAACAGAGGCGACAAGGGGCAGCCCTGTCTAGTGCCTCTATGAAGGGCAAAAGATGCCGAAATGCGGCCATTGACGGCAACGTTAGCCAGTGGGCCGGCATAAAGGACCTTCACCCAACCCACGAACACCGGGCCAAAACCGAGCTTCGTCAACACCGCCCAGAGGTAACTCCACTCAAGAGAGTCAAAAGCCATTGTGGCGTCCAAGGAGGCAAGGACTGCCGGCTCCTCAAGGGTATGGGCCCGGGCCAGGGCGCTGCGGAGTCTACGCAAGTTAAGGGCAGTGTTACGGTGAGGAATAAAGCCCGACTGGTCCGGGTGCACTAAGTCGCCGATAACTCCAATCAGTCGATTAGCGAGTAGCTTGGCGAGAATCTTAGGCTCAGCATTGAGGAGAGAAATGGGACGATAAGAGCGACACAAGTCTCTCGGCTTCCCTTCCTTGTGGATGACCACAATGGTGGCCAACCTCTGGTCCAGGGGAAGAAGGCCGGTGTCTCGCGCTTCCAAAAACATGATACGCAGGTGCGGGGAAACCACATCCGGCCTGATCTTATATAACTCAACCGGGATGCCGTTGGGGCCAGGCGCCTTGCCCGATCGCAATGAGCGGATCGCAAGGGCGATCTCGTCGGCAGAGATGTCCCTGTCCAAATCGTCACGTTCCTCTTCAGAAAGACAGGGAAGGTCAACGGCCGAGAGGAGCGCAGTCGAGTCGACCTCGGATCGGTCCGAAATAGAGGTGTAGACACCTCGAAAGTAGTCAGCGAAAGACTGGCAATGGCACTGGGGTCAGAGACGACAACCCCGTCATCCCCCATGATCTCGGGTACGACACGGCTAGCCATCTCTCTCCTGTCCAGCCAGGCCAGCAACTTCCCAGCCTTGTCGCCAACGTCATATATCCGACCCTGCTGTTCCTTAGCCAAAGCTAGGGCAGCATTCGTGGCAAGGCCACGGTATTCCGACTGTTTGAGGGAAAGGTCATGCAGGAGAGCGGGGTCGGGTTCTGTCTCCAACTGGGAGTCAAGGTCCACGATCTCCTCCTCGATGCGCACCAAGTTGGCATCCCTGACTCTACGGGCCTCTGCTATAAGAGCGAAAGCCTAACCCCTCAAAACAGCCTTAAACGCCTCCCATAAAGTCACGGCCGAACCAACCGAACCCTCATTTTCAGAAAAATAAAGGTCGATGGCCTTGGCTAGGAGAGTGCGAGTTTTGGGATTGCGGAAATACCATGGATTAACTGCCACCGGCCGGTCCGACAAGACAATGTCAAAATCAAATGAGACCCACAACGGGGAATGGTCAGAAATGCCCCGCGCCAAAAACCGGGCCTCAGACACGGTAGGCGCATGTGCAGCTAATGTGAGAACGTAGTCTATCCGAGAAAGACTACCATGCGCGCCGGAATGGAAGGAAAAATGACAGAGCGTGGGATGTAAAAGCCGCCAGCTATCCACTAGCTCCATGGTCTCAAGGAAAGACGGCAACCACAATTGGGAGCCCCGGAGGTCTCTAGGCGGATGACGGTCCAAGGAGCCGGAGCAAACCGAGTTGAAATCACCCCCGATAATCAACAAACCAGCAGGCAAATTTAAAATGGCGCCACCAAGGTCTTGGAAAGTGCTAGATTGTAAGCCCGGGGGAACGTAAACTGAAAGTAATGTCAGGGCACGCCCTTCCCATCGTCCCGCCGCTGCTGCGTACCGCCCCCTCTCATCGATCAGGGTGACGTCGATCTCAAGTGGAAGGGACGTACGTACAAGGACACCCACCCCCCGAGATCCCGAAGAGAACCCCGAGTGGGCCACCATTTTGTATCCCTTACGATTGAGTGCTTTGCACGTGTTCCCAACCAGATGCGTCTCCTGAAGAAGAACAACATCAGGCATGTGGCGTTTAATCAGTTGAATCACAACCCCTCTCTTGATACGGTCACCCAACCCATTAACATTCCAACTGAGTACTCGTAGTTTCCTACCCCCATCATCGTGCCGCCTGCCCCACCCAACCCCAACAATCCTCAACAGCAAATGAAACTGAGCAGTGTATACAACCCATTGCCTAAGAGATAGAGAGAAAGAAAAATGAACAAACAAACAAACTTTCCCATCACCACCCCCCACCCTGCACCCCTGCATCAGACTAAAAAGCCCCCCCAACCAGCAGTGTACCTGTCGCCCCATAAACTAGTCTACAGAAAGCCCCCAGAGGAGTAAGAAATCTCCACGAACTCCTCCCGCCACCCTCCATATAAACGACAGGAGAATTGTCAAAATCGAAGCAACATCGGTATCAACAGTCACATACAGCAGGGCCACCAACCGCCAAAATCCGCTTGGTAAAACCATGTCCTAGTGATCGGAACCACCAGTTGCACCTCCAGAATGTTCGTCGTGTTCATCCCGGCGTCGTGGCAGAGTGTCCAGCCAGTCGCTTGCATTTTCTGGCACATCAAAGAACAGAGCACGGCCCTCGTGCTCAATCCGAAGTTTGGCAGGGAACAGCATCGAGTATTTAAAGCCCATGTCTCTCAGGCGCCGTTTCACACCTGCAAAACTCTGACGCTGCCTCTGAGCGGCCCTGGTGAAATCCGGATAAAAGTGCACTTCAGAGTTCTGATACTTAAGCGGTCCATGCCTCCTAGACGCCTGAAGGATCGCGTCCCGGTCCCGAAAGTTGAGGAGCCGTGCGATGATGGGTCTAGGCGCCACACCCGACTTTGGCGGGCCGCCCGGAACCCGATGAGCACGCTCCACGGAGAAGAAATTGCTCAGGCCAGAAGGCGCTAGATGCGTCTGCACCAGATCTTCCACAAAAAGGTCCACTGCCGCTTCCTCCGCACCTTCCGGAACCCCAATAATACGGACATTCTGCCGCCTTGCACGTCCTTCAAAGTCCTCCAGCCTTCTGGAAAATTGATCGGTAGCCAGTCGCAAAGTCCTGACCTCCGTCTGCAGGTCCGAGACGTCGGTAGTTAGGCTAGAGGTCTTGATATCAAGTGATTTCACACGATCGTTAGTCTTACCCAAGTCGGCCCTGATAAGAGTAAGGTCCACAGCCAGAGTGTCCACCTTGTGAGTCAAGACCTCATGCTGTTTTTGCATTTCGGACCGAATGCCCGCGATGGCCCCCATAACGTCGCACAGGGTAGGCTCAGATCCGTCGGGCGAGCTCGCTCGAGGAAGGTCTTTAGATGAGGCCACCGCCGTGGGTGAGGTCCGTGGCTGAGCATACCGATCAATTCTGTTCAGTTGCGTCTGAGTCTTTCCGCGGACACCTTTGTTCGATGTCTTGTCGGGGTCCCCTCTGCCCGCCATGATGGGTCCAGTGAGGACAAAGGGCTACGCCGCTCAAGCCAAGAACCAAATGAACAGAGTAAAGTCAGAGTCAATAATCAGACCAGGCCGATAATAGGCAACTCCGCAGTTATGAGCACTTCGCCAGCAGGGACCATAAGCAATCGCTTCGCATTCCAATCATGCGGAGCGTCGGTGAAGGCAGCAGCCACCCAGGAGACAATGGCGCATCCCTGGCACGGAGTTCAGCTCAACGTAACTTTGCCTAGGAACCACCAATTTAGAAGCGGAAAGCAGCTCCCGCGTCTGTGACCGTTCACCAAGTAGATCAGGATTTCCAACAGGATATTTGCGGAGGGTCGGAGGGTCCGCGGAGCTCCGAGCTTACGCGGCCATCTTGGTTGCCCGCAAAGCTCCTCCTCTAGGTCTCTTTTTTCAATGTGAGAGGATCTGTGAGGTTTTAGAACCAAGTTGATGTTCTGACTTGCTGTGTTTATTGTACTGTATTTTCCATCAACCATTCTTCCCAAGCTTAAAACTAAGATGAGCCAGAGCAGGAGGAAAAGTACACCTAACACTATCCACAGTTCAATCCATGGTGAAATCAAATATGTTTCTTCAAGTTGATGAAAGAGTTCTATAATTTTGTCTTTGAAAGTTTTGTTTGCTGGCTTGTCTTCATGTTCACTTGGATCATCAGAAAAGTCATTGAAATTGATGAAGTAGCCAGATGCAGTTCTGTCAATTGTTTGGATGGCATCAGGATTGTAATTAATCTTTGTAGTTCCTTCTTCCTTTTTCATATTAGCATAGTCCGAGGCTACATCATTGTAGACTGGCGTTTCTTGACGAACTTTTGCAATTTGGGTTTCAAGAGGCACAAGTTCCATGGCTTTGTTGTATAGTCCTTTTTTATTCTCTGCAGGCTTATCAAATGTGATTAGTCTCTCAGTTTGAACCTCTTGGATTGTAGCAAGGTTTGGTCTTCTGCTACTTCTTGGGAGTCCACTGGGCCTATTACTTATTATTGGCCACATGGTTGTGGTTTTACCAGGTCGATTGATACAACTCTGTTTTCCTTTTTACCAGCAAGGGGCGGTAGTACGACTGAACTTGTTCCGCTGATAGCTAAGACAGGTACTGCTTTTCTGTAAGAAGGCCCAAATTCCTTCTTCACCGCGATCTTTTCTCTGACCAGATCCTCAATCTTTGGAATCCAGACAGGTCTTGCTGGGACAGGTGGTTTCTCTTCAGTGGCCGTTGGCTTTAGCTTTGTGTGACTTAGACTTCTTCTTGTTTCATTCAAGTCCTGTAAAACAGCCAAACGATCTTTGATATCAAAAGCTTTTTGTTCCACCACTGAAGTCTGACAATCGAGGTCTTCGATTATCATTCTTGTACCAAAGAAAAGTTAATACAGAGTGATTCCCCCCAGAGAATTTCTTTGCAGATTGTTAAGACTACGTTGGACAATTATTAGATGTTTGACCCACCCGCCACCCGAACCTAATACCCTAGCTGTTATAGATTGCTTTATGTCACGTTTTTTTCTCTCCACTACCGCATTTCCCTCAGGATGGAATGGACTAGAGTACTGCAATGCAATGCCCATGCTGGCCATGGCCTCCTTGTAAGCTCGAGAGCTAAACGCAGGACCCTGGTCAGAATATAGCATACCAATTGCGTATGTGCTGATAAAGACTCGCAGATATTTTATAACAGTTCTGGCGTCAGCCGAGCGCTGGGGCCACATCCAAATGAATCTCGTCTTCACATTTATGGGATCGCATTTGTCTGGTCGGACGCCTGCGTGTAGATAGTCTAATGCCGTCTAATAGAGGTGTCTGGGCTGGTATTACTGTGCTAGAATCAGATATCTGGTCCGGTTCATAACTGCGATCTCTATTGCAGTGTTGACAATCCATTGCAAAGTTGTGCAAACGGTTCTACATATAAATTAAAGAGAAGGGGGGACAGGGGGCAACCCTGTCTTGTTCCTCGGCTAATTTTAAAAGGAACTGTTCGTGTACCGTTTATTAGTAGCGATGCTCTGGGGTTGCTATATAGTAAGCCTATAGTCCTACAAAATTTGGGTCCCAAGTGAAATTTGGTCATTATTAAATTTAAGTATGCCCAATTTACCCTATCGAACGCTTTAGTGGCGTCGAGGGTCATGACAGCCAGGGGTAGGCCGAAGGTTGAGGCAATATCAGAGGCTCCCACCAAATCATAGGTTAAATCAGCCAATTGCCGACCTCTGATAAACCCCTTTTGATCAGTGTGGATGATCGAACCAATCTCACTTCCCAATCTCGCAGCCAAAATTGAAGTAAAAATCTTGTAATCATTATTGAGAAGCGAGATTGGGCGGTATGATCCACATTCGGCTGGGTCCTTGCCAGTTTTTAATATTAGAGCTATATTGGCTTCCCCCCAGGAGCTTGGTGGTGTCTGCCCTCTGATCATTATGTCATTAAAAAGATTTGTAAGGACAGGGGTAAGGGTGGAATTGAGTGTCCTATATAATTCCCCAGGGAGGCCATCTGGTCCCGCGGCTTTACCCTGTGATAGTTGCTTAATGGTGTTATAGACTTCTAATTCAGTGATCTCCTTATCTATATTCTCTGTTTGGGAACTTTCCAGTTCCGGGAGGATTATATTATTCAGCCATTCGTTCCTTTCATCATCATTGACATTCAAATCCTCTGTGTATATGTTCTGGAAGAACTCCCTAAAAGCTTCTCCTATGGCTGTGGTTGTTGACCTACTATTAGCTTCCCCAGCGACCCTCACTTCTTTAATACAATTTCTTGATTGGTCCGCTTTAATTTTCCAGGCCAACAGTTTCCCTGCAGATTCCCCATATTCAAAGTGTGCAAGTTTACTTGCCTGCCATCTTTTATTAATTCTCTCCTGCAATAGTGTGTCTAGCTTGGCTTTTAATTCGGCTTTCTCCTCTTGATTATCTGAGGGGAGCTGTTCTAGTGATTCTAAAAGAATTAATTCTTGCTCTATATTTCTTATTCCTTCTTCATATTTCTTTCTCCTGTATGAGGCCCTCCCTGTAATGCACCCCCTGATGAAGGCCTTCCAAGCCTCCCATACTATAACCTCGGAGGTAGAACCTAAATTTTGGTCTAGGAAGGAAGCTGTTTCCTGCGTCAGATACTCTTTCTCCTCCTCCTCCAGTAGAATTGTACGGTCGAAAGACCAGGAATGGTGGGTAGGTTTCTGATCTAATTTTACAGAGAAAAAGATGGCAGAATGGTCTGACAAGTGAAGAGGGAGGTATGTTATACTTTTAACCAGATCTTTGATAGATCGACTAAATAGAGCATAATCAATTCGTGATTTATGTCTGTATTTATAGTTGTGGTAAGAGACTCCCAAAACCATGCCGGACCTTTGTCTCCATAGATCTATTAGGCCAAGGTTCGACATACATCTGAGCAATGTATCCCTCATATTACTATGAACGACCGCTCTAGAAGTGGGAGATTTGTCTAGCTTTGGATCTAGGACAAGATTAAAGTCTCCCACCCATATTATGGGATCGGAACAAGTAATCAAGTGGTTCTGCAGGATGTTTAAGTAAGAAGGGTCGTCCTGGTTAGGTCCGTAATAACTGACAATGGTAACATCCTTCGAATGCAATTGAGCTTTAACTATCAGCCACCTGCTGCTTAAATCTGTTTCCCAGCTCGTGATCTGGGCCCTTGCTGCTTTTTTAAAAATTATGGCTATACCACGAATGCTAGTGTTGTGATCTGTAGTTATGAATATGTCAACCCATTTGAGCTTCTTAAGTATGTCTGTGATCTCTTGTTTGTTCAAATGCGTTTCCTGGATCGCAATGATCTGCGCGGGTGAGTCCCGTAGGTACTGTAAAATTCTATTTCTTCTAGCCCTGACACGCAGACCATTTACGTTCCAGGATAAAAATTTGATGTCCGACATTAATATATAAGGGAGTTGCCCTCCCCTCTCCTCTGATACTTTTTTTTGCAAAAATGCCTGATGTTAATTGTAACTCTTACTATTTTGACCAAGCAGCCGCTTTGAAATACTGATGGATCTATATCCTTTATGATTTTAAAATTCGGTTTATGAGGACTTTTATATTTTGCCTTCCCACCCCCCCCCTCCCCTGGAAAACCCCCCCCAACTTACTCTGGCTTGATGTGTTGCCAGCTTGTCGTCTCTGGTGTTTTCCTGCTCCATGCCCTATTATCTATATTATTGGTCACTATATTTAAGATGAAGGCAGTGATGACTCATAAAGCCCTATTTTAGATCTTTTGTAAGGTGATTATAGTATTAAAGATGCTTAGGTGGCCAAGGGTGATTTAGAGCTGTAGTGTGGGAGCTAGAAGTAAGACCCAGTACGCTTTTACCCCCAGACTATTGAGGATAAGTATGTTAGGAGTATAAGTTCTGTGTGAGATTCCATGTTTAATAAACTAATACTTAATTATCTCGTCCTAATGTTTAGTTTTCTTATGTTTTTAATAACGAAACTATATAACGTCCCATAAGTATACACATACTTTTGTGTCTTTCCCTTTTTTTTTCCTTCCCTTTTCGTTCCTCCTTCCATCCTATCATTTTTTCCTCTTTTTTTTTTTTTCCATTTATCCTTCACCTTTTCATTTCCCTTCTTCCCACTTTTTTTTTTCCTCCTTTTTCCTTCCTTTTCCTTCCCTATTTCCCCTTCATGAGTTTTTATTCATTTCCTATTATTTCCTATTTTTAATCTATTTTTTTTTTTTTTTTTTTTTTTTCCCCTTTATTACTCTTTTTTTTCCTTTTCCTTTACCCCCCTTTCTTAACTCCTTGAACAGATTGCTCTATTATTTATTTAATTATTTATTATTCACCCCTGTTCCGCAGGATTCGCGTGTTCGCTGATAGTCACAAGTAACTCATCAGCTTCAAAGGGAGACTTGACATTGTACATTTTATTATTGTACATTACCCTTAGAAAGGTGGGGAATCTCCTTTGGACAGTAGCTCCTAGGCTTCTGAATTTATCCATCCGTTGACCTAGTTCCCACTGTCTATCCAGTGTAGTTTTGGACAAATCTGATCTCACTTCAAAAGAGAAATCTAGGGTTTTCAAGGTCTTAGCTTTCAAGGCTA
Organism: Lissotriton vulgaris; assembly: GCF_964263255.1. Taxonomy (NCBI): domain Eukaryota; kingdom Metazoa; phylum Chordata; class Amphibia; order Caudata; family Salamandridae; genus Lissotriton; species Lissotriton vulgaris. The sequence goes on from NC_141685.1 coordinate 920,295,411, forward strand.
AAGTCAAAATCCTTTCTTTCAGGGAGTATGTTAAGAAATTTACCAGTATCTTCCTTGGTTTATCTCTACCTTGTTTAAGGCGGAACGGATCTCGGTGTACCCTTTGAATGTCTGTTTCTATCTCAGACAAAGGTTCATCCATATTTAGAGAGTCCTTTAATATAGTTGCGACAAAGTTCTTTAGATCTCCTCCTTCTTTTCCCTCCGGAATTTTAAGAAGCCTTAAGTTGTTTCTTCTGGAGAAATTTTCTAGAGACTCAACCCTCTCTTTGACTGTATTGCCTTCTCTTCTTAGTGACTGAATCTTTCCCTCGGCAAGCTCCAGTTTTGCCTTGAGTTCTTCAACACTGTTCTCTAATCCCCCAGTTCTTAGCGAGAGACCATCCACCTTGGACTCCAAATTTTCACACATTGTCCGGATCTCTGACTGAGTGAGTCTGGACTCCTCAAAACATCTCTTTGATTCCTCAAATCCGTTTCTGATCTCTTTCCTCATACTGAGAAGTATCGCTTGAATGGTATCTTCACTGCCGTTATCTTCGCAACCCCCGCTGCATTGATCCAAGTCATTTGTGTTACTTCCCGCTGCTACAGTGGGGGCTTGCTGATCTGGAGGAGAGGTTGCGGTTGCTTCTGCTGGATCCCCCATCTCTATGCCCCCGGCTAACTCTTCTTCACCTACCAGTTTCCCTTCCTTATCTCCCAGATTAGCAAGTATAGCTATGGGAGGTGTAGGAGATATAACAGTGGTTATATGTGTAGCCTCTTCCACTAATGAGAGTGCAGTCTGGGTACAAGGAGGTTTTTGAGCCTCCTGATTTATATTTAAGATCTGGGGTAGGACCTTAAAATAAGACTTCAGTGAGGGTGTGATTCGGGAACTTTTACTAGTTTTTGTTTTGGAGCCCCCCTTAATCAGAGTGGCCTTATGTGGCAGCTCTTTTGGGGCGATATACCGCAGCTGATGTTCCTTACCCCTCTTCGCTGACCTTAAGACAGGGGGGTTAAACGTATCAGTTGCGGCCTCGTAGCTAAACTCAAACTCAGAATCTTTGAGGGGCTCCCCCGCTGGGCTTTTTTCAGTTCCCTGTGCTTGGGCTGTCTCACTAGCACCTGAAGCAGCCACTAATTCCTTATTTTTATTGCTACCCTTTCCCTTCCCCCTTGCTTTCCGCTTCCCCAGGGTTCTAACGGAAGTTATATGTGTATTCTCCTTCACAAACTGGCTAGAGGTAGAGGTAGAGGTAGAGGTTTTTTGTGCGTTGAATCTAAAGAATTCAGATGCAGGGCCTGGATTCTGCAAGGAATTATATCCCTGTGTGTCTGCGAGGTTCTGACTGCAAACAGGCTGTAACTCACCTCCCAGAGCGGATAACACCCTCTCCCTCTGCTGGTCCCCCTTACCACCCCAAGTGGCTATTGCAGCTTTTTTTGTTGATATGCTGTGCACCGCTGCCCTTCTGCTTCTTCGGAGCTCCACAGCTGCGTCACCCCAGCGGTAAGGTGCGGGGAGAAAGGGCTCCCCCCAACACATTGGCAGTTCTATTCAGTCTCGTTTTTTAATGCAGCACTGATACTATTCTCCGTGTATATGAGGCGTCTCAACTCAGGCAGTATGGCTAACTTTATTAGATTTATTAGATTTTATTAGATTTTTTAAATTTTTTGTTTTTTTTGTTTTATCCTTTCCCCTTTTTTTTTCTCCCCTCTCAATAGGAGTGTCTGCGCCTTTTTCGATTTTTGATTTTCAACAGACTTGTCCCTGCTGACCTGGTCTAAGGACCAAGATCTCCCCTGTCAGCGCCCCTGCAGCTCAACCGGCTGCAGCACACCCCAAGCACAGCTCAGATTTCCTGGAGCTTGGGACCGGAAAACTCCACTCGCTTCTCCCCTCTCCCTCTCACCTCTCAGTCAAAAAACCCCCGGAGCCCGCTCCAAACCTCTAGATGAGCAGTCCTAGTGAAATCCGACTGCACCGTTCTCGATCTCGATCTCCTGCAGGTCAGGCCAGTAATCCGCCGCTCCCAAGCTCCCCGCGCCGCTCTCAATCACCGCGGGTCAGCCGCCTGCAGCTGCGCCTTCTCCTTTCACTTTCCCTTGTTACGGAGCCGACGAAGCCTGCTGCAGTGGAGCCTGCTACAACACCCACTCAGATACCGCTCAGATACCGAACGTGCTGGTAAGGTTCCGAGATCTTCTTCCCCTGCTTCCTCTGCTTGCGCACACAGAAGGCAAATGACCAATGCTACTAACGCATTACGCTCGGAGCTCCGCCAAAGACGAGCGCACCGCTCTAACTAGCGGCCGCCATGTTTTCCCCGGACCAGACTCTGCTTCATTAGGGAGGATACCAACATCCCACATTTTAATTTTTCAGGCTGGGAAAAGAAGATTGGCCTCTATGCCGATGACATTCTCATATACACAACTGATCCTACATTGGCATTTCCCATCATTATAAAGAAAGCGGAAAATTTTGGGAAATTCTCTGGTTACGAAATCAATGCAGGAAAAACCGAAATTATGGTCTGGAACATTCACAATCCTCAACTTCCGACAAAATCCTCAATGAGGTACCTTGGCATCACAATAACTAAAGATCTGGATCACTTGGCTCAAAACAACTTAGCCCGTATTTCCCGAGAATCCCAAATTCTTATGAAAGCCTGGTCTTTTCTCCAGCTCAACATTTATGGGAGAACTAGCCTGATAAAAATGAGTATTCTCCCGAAATTCACTTTTATTTTTAATTCCATTCCATTAATTTTTGACACCAAGCAGCTTGCAAAATGCCAGCAAAACATTAACTCATTCATTTGGGGATATAAATCCAGCAGATTAGCTTGGAAAAAGCTGAGAAGGAGAAGAGAAAAAGGGGGGCTCGCTTTGCCAGACCTAGAATATTATGCCTGGGCATTTCATCTGACCCACTCTAGGATGTTACTTAAGCTCCCCTGGGAAAATGCAAATGGGCTTATGTACAAGGCAATGTTATTGGGTTCGGACCTTCCAGTGAATGGTTTTCTCTTCAAGTTCGGCCACCAGAAGTTTTTAAAAAAAATTAGACTAAAGACACTATTGAGTAGCTTAAAAGAATGGTCCCAAATAAAATCTAAGATCGGGATAGGACATCTATCCGAACACGCCCCAATTTGGGACCTACCTGGACTAGCACCACAGGAAGCCAACACAGTCAAAGGAATCCTGCTGGACGCAGGGATCACAAAGTGGGGGGATCTGCTGATGGAAGGAACAATCTTGGGCTGGGATATCTTCAAGCTTAAAGTAACATCACCACTCTCCTGGATGGTATATCTACAAATAGGAAGTTGGATTCGAACTCAAATTAAGAAGAAAGGAATGATGGGACAGGAAAGCCCTCTCGAGAATATCCTAGTGGAAAGACCGGCGGGGAAAAAAGAAGTTGCGCTCTTCTATTGGCATATTATAGAGGATGGAGAGCGAGACTTTAACCTCCCGGAAAAACTTTGGGGTACTGAGGGAGAACCAGATAGGGGAGATATTTGGGAGGAATCTTTTATCCTCCTCTATAAAATCGTCAAGCCAGCATGGCTGAGGCGCAATCATTTCTTCACACTTCATAGAGCATATTACTCTCCTAAACGGTTGTCGAAATTCCAAACAGGGAAGTGCTGTAGTAAATGTTCCTTACCGGCAGCGTCAGACCTGCATATGTTCTGTGACTGTCCGAGTATCGCCACCTTTTGGCATGAAGTTAGAACAACACTCGAATCTATTCTTAGTGTCACTATCCCGTGTTCATGGTCTTTGGTCATCTTCGGATTAAATCATAACATCAAGGGATCAGAGAGAGATTTTCTGTTTTATGCCATCTTACTGGCTAGAAGAGAGATCTGTAAAAACTGGATTAACATAAATCCCCCAACGCATGCAGAGTGGCTGTCTTCATTATACGCAACCTCAAAGATGGACTTAATGAGAACATGCAGCCCTCGATCTCTTACATTTTGGCACCTTTTGATCGATTGGAGGAGGGATAGTTAGCCTACCCGGGGTTTTTTTTTTTTTTTTTTTCTTTTTTTTTTTTTCTCCCCGGGTCCGATGATTAGGCCTAAAATCTCTCTGTCCAAAAGGGTGGTATCGTACAGCAACTGGACATCTGGCCGAACTGGTCTGAAGGGAGTACGTCTATTCAAGCTCTGCTGGAAGCATGGGGGCCGGCTCTCTGGGCACCTGGGGCTCAGCATTGGGCTCCTTGGTGCTATGGGGGGGACGGTCCTCGTGTCTGAGAGGCTAAGAGCACAGTTGGATCGACTTTATGGCTAATGAGGACAAAAAAAAAAAAAAAAATCCATTGCAAAGTTGTAAACTTGCACGCTCATTCCCAAGCCACCAGTATTTTGATTGCAATTCTACTTGAGATTTCAGGATCTCTTGGTGCCTCAGACCCATTCCCATGTGAGCTTCTTGTATCAAGAAGATTCTCCGGTTCGTGTTTGGAATTACTCTATCCCCCACTCCAAGGGTTTGAGCAAACGGAATGGAGTTTGCATCAATTATGTATGTATTTCCGAGTGGATAGTTTAGAGGTAACGCCGCATAATTGCCTTCCATTGAGGCTCTTACTGCTAGTAGAGTTTCTCCATCTATTTGTTTTTTAGAACACTTTTTTGTAGCTACGGAAGCTGTTGGCCAGCTGCCGCCGTGGCTCTGTTAGCCAATTAACTTCTCAACGTGAACGCCATCACGTTGAAGACTCTGCATATGTATCACGTGAGTCTTTTGTAGTTCTTTCTGTAAAAGAACTATCTGTTCCCAAAGCTTTTTATGCTTTATTGTGCAACCTCTTTCATCTTTGTAACCATTTTCAATCCAGGTCTGCATGTGATTATTGTACGATTTGACGCAGTAATGCGAATCGCACACTATTAGTGTGGGGAATTCGCGATCTGCATTTTCAAGCGCCATCTTCAAAGTTCGTAGTTCAGCTCGCTGAGCTGTACAGTTTCCAATTGATTCAGTTATAGTGACCATTGGTCTGAATTTACCTAAGCGCCAGCGACCTTTAACAATCGCACACGCTGAATTGTAAACTTTTGTATCCACAACCTAGTGTTGTTCAAATCTATCTGCGTAGATTACACAGGTGTACTGTTCCAGAGGTAGAATTTCGATCGACAGAGCACATTCTTGTTCGTATTCTAGATGTTCTAGTTTTTTCATTCTGGGATCAAATGCGTGTATCACGTCAGCTGTATCAAGAAAATTAACCTATTGTTTCCATTTTGGATCTAATACCATAACATTTGGAATGCTCGGTCTTGTCACTGCTTCAAGGACTGATACTGCTGTTAAAAAAGATATTCTCTTCCCATGAGCTAGGGCTTTTTCTTTTGCTACAGCCGTTTGAACCGCAGTTAGAATTTTTTCAGTAGAATGGAATTTCATTTCAGCTTGTGTGTACAAGTGTGTTTTTTATGCTATTGTGTAACGGGGAGTCAGTAATGGGCTGGGAACGAGGTTTAGGTAAAGCGGGTTTTATTTTCATGTACAGTTTCTTTTGTCGAAATGTCAGTCTTTCCTTGGCGAATTCGGCTGGATCCGTGGTGCCTATTGGGATAGGTGCTGTATAGGAGTCTGTCTCGCCCGTGAATGGGGCTCCTCTGGTGGGGTGGCTCTCGTGGTGTCCGGAAAGGAAACAAACAAAAGAAAGGGACTGATTACTTTCTGCCCTCGTACCTTTTTACCCAAGGGAACCGGGGAAGTGAGGGACACCTCTGGTGTGACGCTTTACCGCTGTTGTGAGTCGTGGTGAGGGGGAGGGTACTATAGGGTCCAGGAAGGTACGGGGAAACTAGGGAACAGGATGTTTTCACTAACGCGGGATTACACCCCGACGTCCCACCCAACTTGCGAACTTGTCCCGTACCTGTCTGAGCCACACTCCTCCCTCGGGAGTGTGGCACGGCGCAGCGTGGTCCCGTTGGCCTCCTGGCTCGTCTGCTTCACCTTGTAGCGTGTCTACTTCGCCTTGGGGCACGTCTGCTTCTCTTCCTTGCTCGGCGTCCTCGACTCCACGCACTCTCCGGGTCTCCTTCGCGTACTCTTCCGCCTTCCGTTCTCCTCCTACGGTGACGTCACACGCTGTTTCAGGGATGTCCGGGTTCTTATCCAATGCCCCGAAGCATACGTCACGGTGGGAGGGACCTTCGTCCGGGTATAACAACCAGTTAAAGGAGCCGTTCCAATTTCCTTCGGTGGTTGAACACCAGGAACTCCGTTCTTCCTGTGGGGAAGGAGTAAGGGGATCCTCGTCAGCATGAGTCCACCAGTCCGCTTCCTTGTCTTTCCCTTGTATACTGGGCACCTTGTTACATATTGGTACCGTTTCTCCCTCATTAGAGGCCAGGTATGTAAATGCGCATCTTCCTGGGATGACTCGAATTACAAGGTTGCGTTTGTTTGCACGTGTTTGCAGTTTTGTTTTAGTTAACATGTCTGTTTGTAATGATCGTAAAATTTCTGTGTGTTTCTGAGTCCAATTATTTGGTTTGAAATCAGGTTTTATTAATTCGTAGAGTGGTTTAACCCTCACTGCATAATTTAGAATGTATGTTCTCCCGAAGTTCAGGAAACCTAGAATTGATTGTAAGTTTTTCAGCGTTTTTGGAGCTTGGAGTACTGCAAATTTCTCTAAGAAGTTGTCAGCTAGGCTTTTGCCTTCACTTGATAATTCATAGCCTAAAAATAGGACAGTCTGATGGGCGATTCTTGACTTTTTACAGTTAAATTTGTACCCTTCAGATGCGAACCCAAGTATGATGGTGTTTACTCTTTTCAAGTGTGTCTCCAGGTCATTGTCTGTAAGATAGATGTCATCGACATAAGATAATGCCTCATCATCATATATTTGTAGTGACTCTGTTACCCTGGCTGAAAATAATCCTGGGCTATTCTTGAATCCCTGTGGGAGTCGACAAAATTGCTTTTGGGCCCCCATGCTGGAGAAAGCGGTCAAATACCTGCTTTCTGGTGCAATGTTTTGACAGAAAAAACCATTTGAAATATCTAATGTTGTTTTATAGTTTTTTACGCACAATATTATTCCTTAGTGCTGCACTGTGTGAGTTTTGTACTGCAAATGTTTTGCAAAAAGAGTTTAGGTGTCTGTAGTCCAAAACTAGACAATATGAATTGTCTGGCTTGGAGACAGGAAACAAATGATTGTTCATTTGTGAGGTGCATGTTTCAATCACCCCCTGGTACTCAAGTTGATCTAAGATCTCCCTGACTTGTTTTTTAGCTTCTTGCTTAACAGGATACTGTATCTGTGCAGTAGGTTGATTTTTTAACTGGATTTTATGGTGAGGAGAATCCTCATCCCATCCTACATGATTTTTAAATAATGCAGGAGCCTGGGCCACTGCCCATTTTCTTGCATATGTGTAGTTTTTTATGAATTGGAATGTGATTTGAGAAGGCAGGCATAATAATTTCTTCGCCATGTGGGCACTCCCTAACAAACTCTGGTGGCCAGTCTTTCTCTGCTAGAAGGATATCATAGCCTTTAGATAGTTTTTTCCAGAAGAGACCTCTTATTTTCCTAGTTTTGTCCCCCTCTATACGTAATGTTATTTCATATAGTTTATGGGGCACGCTAACTCTGGTGCCTGCAGTTTCCACTTGAATGTATTCATTCGTGTCCACTGTCTCCATAAGATTCATCAAGGTCTTGCGAGCTATGGTCACTTCTGCTGCGCTGTCTAGCACTGTTTGGGCCCCCTCTCCGTTCTTGAGTTGTGTCCTCAGGATCCTCAGCGTGTTTTTACTTTAATACTGGCTACCTTCTTTTTGGGAAGTTGTAATTTTTTACTTTGATGAGCAGGTTCTTTGTCTTTGGACTTGACGTGCTCTTCCTTATATTCTGACCATCCTCTTCTTTCTGATTTCTGTGAGGAAGTCTGAAAAGATCGAGAGGGACGTGTATCAATATCTTGATATCTGTCAGGTTTTCTCAAATTATCCCTATTTCTAAGGGTATATCTTCTTTCAGAGGGCTCCCGTTGTGGAGACTTGCCCCCCCTTTCTGGAGATCTATCTCTTCGTTGGGGAGACCTTCCTCTGGTCTGAAAATGTTTTTCTCTGGGAGTGGTTTGCTTATTACCCTCCCACTTCTTCTTTTGAGAATTGAGGTTATTATTAATGAAAGTTTTTTCAGGATTTTCAGTTAGTTGTGATTTTAGTGGTTTCCCACCTAAACTGGCCCTACCTAATTCTTCATAGGATTTTTCAATTATTCTGGCAAGTTCAAAAGAGTGGTCTGCTATATCTGTTTCTTTTCATTTCTGGCGGATTGCCACGGATGCTGCTTCTCCTTTTATGTTGGCTAGTAGTATAGCCGAGACTTGCTTAACGTCTTTCAGTAATTTCATACCTAGATTTAAAGCAGGCTCTGGACCGTATTCATTTTGAATCTATCTTAGTACATCTGGTATAACCGCCATAGACGGAACACCATGTGTTTTGTGTAGATTGAAGCAAAGACTGTTCCCCAAGTGTCACAGTCCTCCACATGTGGTGCAATCCCCATTGGTAGGCAGATGGTCAGAATTCTGTGTTTTTCGTGAGGGGTAGTATCAGGAAATACTGCCTCTATCGGAGTAATTTTTTGAGCTAACCAGAACGGAATTTGTTCCTGATTCGCGGGTAATTTACCAATGACTGATTGTATGGTCTGTGGTGTAATTTTATTAGTGTTCCCCTGGTGAGGGGTGTGCTGCGGAATTTTTATTGCTGGTTGGACTGTTAAAGTCCGCATGACATATTGTACCAATTGTCTATGTATTGTGATAAGTTGTTTTAGCTGAACTAAAAGTTCTCCGCTTGACATTTTTTCAATGTCAGGATGTGGTGTATAGCTGGCTAGAACGGGCCATGTGGCTCCTGGTCTACCTAGTGGACCGAGCCTGGTAACATGATTTTGATGTTTTAGGGCGCCTTTAAACCAAAGCTCATGCTCTTGGTAAGTCAGTGGAATTTCAACTTCCTCAAAGGGGTGCATTCCTCTGGAGGTTCCCCTGCTTTGTAGTAGTGGAACTCGTGTGTTACAGCATTTGCTGCTGGAAAAGTTATCCATGAATAGAATACCTCTCTCTGCCGATATTCATGTGCCTCGACAACAAATATGACTGTACCACCTCTTGATGATACTCCATTTTCTATAAGTTTTATAGTTAAGGTTTTCCTTACATTTACCGGGATGAGTATTGCATCCCGGTCATCTTGTAGGAGACTTGTGTCTTCCGTCAAGAGTTGAGCTGCTAGTCTAGCTCTCTCCCTTTCATCGTCACTCTCTGACATTTTGCTGAAAGAAAGTTTGCAGAGCAAGTTTCGAGGAAACAAAGATTAGGTGCACAATATTTTGGAACACTGTATCCTTCAACATTAACTAAACCAAAAACTAATACATAGGAATTTCTTCCTACTAAGTTATGGCGGATATTAACCTTTTTACCCACTCAATACGTCTATTGGAGTTTTTACAGAAAAAGGGGTCTGTGTGAAAAGCACGACTGAGTTACTCTAGCATCTAGCGTTAAATTATCGCCTTACCAAACGTTGGGCGCCATGTAGTGTACTTCCTATATTCCCAATTGGCTCTGCGCATTAGAATAACATAAACAATAGTTTAGACGTAGGACTGAGGTCGACTAGGTCTCTATTGAATATGTTAGACTTAATTGTGTGTGCCAGCTAGCTCAGAGGTCACTAGAAACTTTCTCGAGTAAACAAGAAGGTGTTTAGCTTTCCTGAATAGACAAGAAGGGATTAGCTTCTGACAACCGCATAAACATGACAACTTTGCTCCCTCCAGAACAAGGAGTATATCTCCAGAGTCGCAGAAACAATAGATAGCTATTTTACTCATTCAATCGTGCATGCTTCGTTTCACCAGAGATGCAGAGAAATAGAGAGACAGGCGTTTTCAATAAAAGGGTTATTTATTGAGCAGTCTTCTTTCTCATGCAAGAGAAATGAATTGCCACAATTGCAATACTTGTCATAAAGTGAAGTGCGTACAGTAAAAGGAGTATTATGAAATAATACTGTAAAAGCATTTATATGGTTTCTAAGCCATTAGATACTTAAAATGGATAAAATACACACAACAATAAAATAATGACTAAACATACTCAACTGGTGTTTCTAAGATACGCCTACCCCAGTGTACCTAACCTAAGCCTAGTACAGGGAAGGAGTAGATGAGTTGCAGTTTTTGCCAAGATCTGAATCAAGAATTCTCTATGGGTCTAATCAGCTAAGTACCTTGGGTATAGAATGAAGGAGGTCTTGTATCTCTCTCTCAGGACTCAATCTCCCAGCAACCTGCGAGGGTGTCAGGGAAACACTGGAGCTGGATTTCTCGGCAGGAGAAAAGACAGCGTCTCTCTCAGTGCGTCAGCAGGGAGGGTCGGCTTCCTTCGGCACTCGCATCAGCAGGGCGTCGGGCAAGTAGATAGCCGATTTCCTCCAAACCACCGTGTGTTGCTTAAGGCAGATGCTGGTATATTTATACATGGAAGGTGCCGAGTTTGACGTAAGGTGGGACATAAGACGTCACTAAGAACTGGCAGTTCTTTCAGGACTCCAGGAGTTCTTGGACAAATCAAAACAGAAGCAGGGGGAATTCCCGGGCTCCTGGGGGCTTGGTTTGTTTAAGAACGCGTTGTGCTTTCTAAGAGTCTATGGGAGTAGCCTTGCCGTATTTGCACTGCATTGGCTATGACTTAATATGGATATGATTCTTATGCCTTTATAAGGATATGATTTGTTATAACCACATAAGGGCATAAATCGGGAATGTCTTAATTAGGGTCCTAGATACATTCACAACAATTTGATTACATGATTTTTTGCTTAATGCCACGTTCTGTCATTCTGTTGTACATATGCTCTTTGATTTGAGGTGTGAGTTAAGAGGAGCGGTGCATCAGTGGAGCGCAGTGATTCAAGGCTCTCAGGTTGAGAGCCTGTAATTGGGCTAGCTTGTGTTCTCGTAACAAATCATGTTTTTCCTCAATTGGCACAACACTTGGAATAAGTTATAATAAATGAGGGTCCGAGGGAAGTTTAGAGTCCTAGAAGGGCTCTGTCCCCCTAATTCTAACATTCGATAAAACAAATGGAATCCATAGGACTATAGAGACAAATATAGAGACTATCACAGCTCTCTATGTTGTTGAGTGTACGTTAGAGAAGAAAGCAAAAGAGAAGTAAGTTTCAATGACGTCATTTATACTTGGATGTATTTTTGGCTTACATATATGCTGTCCTTAATTACTAAGAAATGAGGAATTAGCTTTTGAGATTCCATAATTGTTTGGTTTCCAAGCGAGATCTGCTTTGTTTGTAAAACTTTATCTAAATTAACAAAGAACTACAACTCCCATCGGCATGATAACAGCCGAGTAGTTCTTAGAGTGATGTCATTGAAACGTCATCGGCATGCGCGATCGAGATACATCCTCACAACAGAGGATAAAATGGTGGTTCGTCGAGTGCCCGGGTACCTCCACTCCAGTGAAGTTCCTGCTTGGGGGCACTGACGGACAGGTAGGCGCACGACCTTTGCCTGTCTTTGTTAACTATTTTAGCCCATAGGAAGTGCTCCGGTTATATAGCGAAACGTCTTCACTTACTTTCATTTGTGAACGCATTTGCGTTACATACGTTATGACTACTTAAAGGTAGGAGAAAGTTTGTATTATAACAACCGAGACTTGAGCAGTGGGTTCTTAACTGGCAATTTTTCTTTTCGAGGATAGTAAATGAGTCTGTCTCTCCTGCCGCATATAATGACAGGCACGTAATGTTCGTTATCAAGCAGAGAGCCCGACAGCTTAAGTGCCCCGACCGAGGTCTTTGACTTCTGAATTCTCACTTTATAGTCTAAATATTAAGACGCTCATGCAAAGTTAATATCACGTCTTAATTGAGATTCCCACCTGTGTGCATATTTACTTTTTACATGCACCAAAGCGGATTATAACTGCACGTTTTACGAAATGTGCCCCGTATACCAACTGCTTTGGGCTTAAATGACGGGACACATTTGTATCGATAAGTTTCTAGACCCTTGTCTATATACATTTGAAAAGTTGACTTTTCTTTGGGGGCAAGAAGCAAATCAATATAACAAAAATATTGGAATATACTCATCCAGAATAGAATCTTTGATGATAAAAATGGTGCCAGTTACATCATGATTCAACTAACGACCAAACTTGTGATGGTAACGAGGTTTTTAACGGCTTGCTTTGTTTCTGCTATGGTTATATTTATCACATATTGATGATTAAGGAAAATCAATTCTGTTCATATAAACAAGTGTTGTTGGACTTTTCCTTTGTAGAGCGGGCCTCAAATATAACTTGAGCTGGTGCTGAGTGAGGTGAGGCTTACCCCTTGTGAAGTAATGGTAAGCTTCTTTGTCAATAAAGTTACTATTGAAATATCCAATGTGAACTGTTTTGAGGTACAATAATATTAGAAAGCACTGATACACAAAGAGATGTTATGTTTATTCTCCCTAGATGCAGTCCAGCCATCATGCTTACATCAAGGGTTTGAACATGTATATCACATCAGTAATACTGTATGTATGATCTCCTTTTTTTGTTCTAGTGTGATTGCAGTGACAAGATAACTAAAGGTCCTGAAGAAAGCTAGGGAGAATATTCCTAAGTGGCTGAAACATGTCAACCGTGTGAACAGTGATTAATTCCAAACTGTTCCGTATCTTTTTTCTCACTTTCACACTGATTTTCATAGGAAAACTATGAGAGAGTGCTAAGATTAGCAGTAGAGAGGGTAGTAAACTATCTCACTAGATTTTTAAGCACTTTTTTGCACAGTATTGTTTGCACTGCACATTAGAGATTACATAAAATCACCTATTTTCCAAACACAATCCCATCTGTTTTTCCTTCTGCAAGAATCTCACAGAAGGACACAGCTCTCTTTCTGCTCTCTCTGATTACTAAGAGAGGCGTTAGAGGGTTGTCTGGGACCCCCAATGATGACACTGGGCACATGGTTGTGTATTGATGGGATACAACACTTGGAATACCAAAGAAATTATCAATTGCTTCTAGTGCAGAATTTGTATTTATTTAAATGTACATTAAATTCCCCTGCCATTCCAACTTCAAATGCTGCAATGCCTACAATTAGTTTACTAAGAGCAGATAAAAACAGAGCATGCACCATTTTTTAACATTTTCCATGTGTGCAATATATTAATATATTCATCAATAAGCAAGATATGTTCTCTATGGTACCCAGTGCTGTTCCTTGTTTCTTAACAGTCTTGTTGCATGAAAGACATCAAAGGTTTGCTCCAAGCTCTAAATATAATCTTTAAGGAAGTCAAAACAAATATGAATAGCCACCCGGCTTGCCTTCCCTCTTTGCCGGAATATGATGTTCAATGAACACAAAATGAGACTATGCTTTGGTGAGACAAGTTTCCTAGGTATTACATATGTCCCATGATTTTAAAAATAAAAGAGTTCAGCTATCTTCATGCAATCAAAATAAACCTGCGGTAATCCAGGACACCAGAGATAGTTTACACTCAGGGCCTTAGGCATCTACTTGTGTAACTGACTTGGTGTATGCCTTCTTACATGAGGGCTACCAATGATGCAGTGGTGTAGGAAGGGGGGTACAATGGGTGTGGGCTGCCCCGAGTGTCATCACTAAGGGGGGGGGGTGACAAAATGGCAAAAATATGTGTTTAAAACATATAGTTTTGCCATTTTGTCAGGCCGGGGGTGGCAAGTGTCACCATTGAAGGGGGTAACAAAATTGCAAAAATATGTGTTTGAAACACAAATTGTTGCCATTTTGTCAAGCTGGGGGTGACAAGAAATTTTTCGCACTGGGTACCACTTGATCTTGCTACGCCACTGCATTGATGGTCTAGTCTAGTGTATGTACCAGCCAGCTTCAGCCCAGTGAGTACCCATAGACACGAGACCGAAACAAGTTTTTCGGCCATGTGATCACCCTGTCCCCTTATTGACGCGGCCAATGGTGGGTTCTTTATCTCCATGGTAATATCAAAAACAGCCCCAAGTGCTCTGCGACTTATTGTCATCTTCCAATTATTGTGCTTCATTATGTACCTCAGATTTTTCTTTGAAGCTGCTATTGATCGGCAAATCTAATTGTGCACAAGAAAAATAGGTGGATAACAATCCTAGGAACCTTTCCTGTTGTAATGTCCAGGAGAGAAAGATCTTCCTCTCATTCTGAACACTATCCATAAAATCGCCTGTACAAGTCACTTGAGTCGCTTCTCTGCTGCAGCTGTTTTTTTGTTTACAAAATCTGACTGCATCAATATCCCACCATGACATCGGTTGACTTCAGTGTGGCTGCTTCAATATGTTCCCTCTAATCAGGATATGCTGCGAGGCCCTGAAAGGTATATGGGAATGAGAGCTAGCCCTTGGGGCTCATAGTCACATTCACCTTCTGCAGGGGATGAACTTGTATAATTTTTAACTCCACTTAAGCTTTCCACCAGATTGTGCCATATGGGTGATTTCAAGATGCTACCAGTTCCCCCAGAGAATGCTGCGCGAGGATGAGTATCCTCCACCCAGCCTCATAGGTGATTTGCCTGCGCATGAGTTGTAAGAAGACGCATTTAGGCCAATTTCAATGGTTCCCATGGTACTACTTTGACTAAGCTTTCAGATTGTTTCAGAGCCTTGTGCAGTGAGAGAAAGATCAATCTGGCCCAGACTGCTACCGTAGGCTCAAAGGACCATACCAGCCTTCAAAAATTCAGCTGAAGGTCTGAGTGCATAACCTTTTCTCGCTTCCTCATCTCCACTTCCTGCCCCTGCTGCAGGTTCAGCACCCTAACCTGCTGTTTTCAAACACATAAGTGCCTCACTCCCGGGTGTGCTGGAGGGAGGCACTTATTTCTAAGGGTCCCTTTACTACAAACCTCTTGTTATGCATGAACAAACCATAGGTTTTGCTTATATTTGAGAATTCATTTTTTTCCTTCCCTTGTTGAAATATAATCGTCAGACGTGAACATCGCTGGCGCCATCTTGCCTAACAAGAGCCATCGTATGCACGTAAACGGCACACATTTTACATACTATGGCCATTTCGTGCGTTGCGGATCACCGGCGCGTCACCCTGACCGTGCTCTGCCAACCCCCCAAGCACACGTGCTAGAGTCATAAAGCATCCTCAGCGCGACCCAGCCCCGGAGCCACTTCCCGTGCCTAACGCCCATGTCCTTTCATCCCTCTCGCACAAACAGGCCCATCGATAACCTCCTCCCCTGCGCCTGGCTGTTCGATCCGGTCCCGGGCAATAACCAACCCATGCGGATACAGTTTATTACCCCTGTACAGTGGAAACTCGCTCCCCATCAAAGGGGTCGGAATTATTCAATGACACCAGCTTCTTAGATCTGACTGATTCCGCATACTTCAGACTCTCCCTGAAAGCCCAGCTGCGCGATAACAATCACCTGCTGAGACCAGGGTGGGGGACATTTGCTGTTGGGTATGTGTGGGAACAAGTTGAAAGCGGGGATTCCGGGGATATAATAAACCACTGTCAGGAATGTGTTACCCTGAAATAAACAGTCAAGATTGTGTATATAAGGTTACGCCACAGAGGTACAGTTAGAGCACCTCGAGAAGACATTTTGTTTGTCCGAATTCACGTGTTCTCCTCCGGAGAAATAAACCTGTTCATCGCTTTCCAGATTTCCAGCGCCTGCCTCTTTATTTGATTAAGCTAATAATTGAGTAGATCAGAGGCGATGAACGCCAAAGCAATGATTGATAATAACTAGAGAAAATCTGCTTTTCTACACCCTCCACTTTCCTTGTTCTTTAGGTCCCACCACCTGACTTTGCAAAACCCAGACACAAAGAAGAGCCAGACTGGGCATTAACATTCATAGACAACACCATCACATTAGAATCCTGCAAAGAGTAGTGGTGTGCTGGGTAGGCTATGTTATGGACAGAAGGATGTTTGAGTGAGATAAAAACTTGCAAATCCATGTCAAGGAGTTGCCACTTTCAATTGTAATTGAAAAAGAAACAAGTGTAAGAATAGGCTAGTTCAAGGAGCTGAAAGTGGCATATCACATTTGTGGCAGCCATACTTACCCTAATGGAGGGGCAGCTGTCAAATCAGGTGCTGCGTCTAAGGGTGAGTCGCCTTTGCGATAAATAAAGGCATGGGCGAAAAAAGTCCACCCTACACCACAGTTGTCTGAAGTGGCAACAAATCATCTTATTGGGAGAATTGCCGAAGTCTGCCTCACATAGCAGATGCTGTTCATGTTAGGCACGTTCTCCACTAGCTATGTATAGCGTGGAGTGAGGTGCGCCGAACAGCGTGTAGGCTAAGCTAGAAATGCAGTTCTGTGGAGAGCCAAGCATGGATAATCGTGCACCTCTGGGAACTGGCACCACAAGTAGAACGCATGTGCAGGAGAAAAGGAATTCAAGGGTACATAAGAGACAGGGAAATGCAAGGAGAAATAATGGAGCCATATACAGAGGCATTTGAAATATACATAGTGAAATAGAACACATAACAATGAAAATGTATATTGCTGCATAGAAATAAATATAGTTTACTCATGTGTATCAAAATAGCTTTCCCATGTTTTGTATAAGTGTAGGGTTTGAAAATTCCCCTCCCCGTTGTGCATTTATACATGTTATGTAGGTTAGCTACGTTGCTAAATAGACGCCACTTGTATTTGCATTGTGCAACCAGCTGAGTTATCCTAGCGATATGTATGTTCTTTTGGCCTATGTGCTTCCATTCTGTGCTTCACAGTCACTTGCGGACAGCCTGGATTGAACGTGCACTAGGCCTCATTTTTCCCTTTCTTGCTTGCTTCAGCTAAATTGTACATCGTTATTATTTCTTCTCTTGTTCAAGGTTGGAACTTGATTCGCTAATGAATAGATGTTTTTTCCTTGCATTCCTTTCTGTGTTTGTATATCAGCTCCCCCATTAAGAGACGATGAGATTTGGCACAGTGGCCTTGGAGGTCTGATAGGGCGCCCATCTGGCAGGCATTAGCTCATCTCTCTGTACCTCCTTTGCTCATGCCATGCTCAGGCCAGTACCTTCCATAAGAGGTGTGGCTGAGGTCTCCAAAAAGGTTTATCATGTATTAGCGTGACTTGGGGAGGCAGTCCCCTCAGCGTCCATCTTAGGGTGCAGGTCTGACCAGGGCTCTCTCTGCAGAGAACTACTAATGAAGTGTGTATTCTCTACTGTCTGACTGACTCTTCATTTGGGAGGGCATAACAGGTGGTTGTGGAAATAAACCCCAGGGCCCTTAGAGGGCCACGTCCTCCATAAGCTCAATTGTTCATGAAGTCAAAAAAGTCCATAGGCATCTTACATTCAATTGGCAATGGATATTACAAAACTGCACCACTCCCCTAAGGAATACAGTCCTTGCTCAATGGCGTTGCAACATTCCAATGCAGTTGCACTCCATCCTTTGTAGAATAGGTGTAATATCGCCCTTGTTTGCGGAACAAATGCCATATCAATTACCTGCCATTTAATATCATCTGCGGTGTGGGTTTGCTCAACGAAATGTGTCACTAAAGTGCATTTGGCACAACACACTTTATTCTGCTCTGATATTGACAGATCCTTGTTTTAATTTGTTGTGATATCTGGCCAATATTGGGCAATTAACATGGGCACCAGATGCAGAATACAAAATTATGTGAATTGCAGTTTGAGACAAAATTCTATTCATTTTTTTTACATTGCAGTGATCAAAGATTTTAATGTCAAAAGAGAAAGTGCATGTAATGCAGTTACCAAAGTGAAAGTGGCCCTTTAGTTGGGGGCGGCCCCACATTGTTTCTAGAGCCCTTAATGTTGGGGTATTCGAACATTGCGTGGAGGAGTGAACCAAATGGTCTTTAATGTTTTTGCTCCATTTGAAGGCAAACATAATGGTTTGTATCGAGGGGTCTATGCTCTCAATAATGGGCGATTTTTGGGGATCAAATTACAAATTTTATTCATGTGAGTGCAGAATGTAGTTACATGCACCATTTTGTCTACACGGGTGTTGATTTTAGGAGTGAGAAGTTTCTCTTTTGGGCAGTACCAGGCACGTTTGAGAGAGTTCATCACTGATTGTTTTGGGTAGTCCCTGGCTAACAGTTTATTTGTCTCCTAGAATGAGATCCTCCCTGAAGTAATCCTCTTTAAAGAAACAGTTTCTGCGTAAATGCTAAATTTGACTAAAATGTAAGTTGTCACGAAGGGCCCTTGGGTGACTGCTATCATAGGCAAGGAGAGTGTTCCTCTCTGTGGACTTCCTATAGGGGCTAGTGTAAAGTCTACCTTCCTGGAGTTTGGAAGTTAAATCTAGAAATGCAATTTCTGTTTTATGTATGGAGCATGAAAAGGTGAGATGTTGTTTGACTTCATTCAAATAAGTAAGAACATTTTGAAAAGTATGTTCAGGGCGGACCAAATCAAAAAAGTATCCTCAATATACCACTTCCAACATTTAATGTTGGAGCGCAATCTGTTCTGATCAGAGAGAACATGAAGTTGCTCAATGTGATCCACATAAATATTTGCCAGATTTAGAGCAAAATTTGTTTCCATCGATATTCCAGAGCATGGTTGGTAGAAATTTCCATCAGATATGAAATAGTTGTGCTACAAAGCAATCCTGAGAAGAGAAATAATAAAGTCAGTGGGGATTTGTCTGCGTAGCATTTGTGTGTTCAGAAGATTTTCTATTACCCTATTGCTGTCACCCTGTGGTATAATTGGTTTATTGAGAGGCTTATTCAAAGTGGATAGACAATGGGTTTCTTCATTGAAGAGCATGTATTTGATGAGATTAATCATAAACATGCTATTCCTTACATATGTTTCTTGTATAGGGACATAGGCCTAGATGTAGGTAATTATATTTTACCACTTCTTAAATACCGAATTTTACCGATTCGGTATTTAAGAAGTGGTAAAATAGAGGGGGTGGGGGGTGGGGGAATTGTAGGTATTACAGAATCAGTAAATACTGAATCGTTAAGATTCAGTATTTACCGATTCTGTCGATTCTGTAAATACCGATTCGGTAATGCCAATTGATTCCTATGGGCATTGAAGCCCATAGGAATCAATGGACATTACTGAATCGGTATTTACCAATTCGGTAAATACCGATTCCAGCAAGGGTGCAGGGGGTGTCACTTTGACATCCTCTAGCACCCCAAATACAGGCATGTGTGCCATGTGGCACACAGACATGCCCTAAGGGCATGTCTGTCTGTCACATGGCATAGGTGTGCATGCACACATGTGCATGCACACCTGGATTCGGTATTTTACCACCCAATTGGATTGGGTGGTAAAATACCGACTCTTAAGGGCCTGTGGCAGTGTAAACTGTGCCACTTACATTTGTAATTACAGAATCGGTATATTTACCGATTCGGTAATTTACTGATTCGGTAATTTTACCGAATCGGTAAATATACCGATTCTGTATTTTTCAGCCCCCTACATCTGAAAACCCTAATACCGGTCGGAAACGGCCAAAATCGTCCGTTTCCGATCGGTATTAGGGCTCCTACATCTGGCCCATAGTCTTTAATAAACATGGCTATGTGGCTTCCTAGATGTTCCATAACGGATCCACATCCAGATAGGATGAGTGTGCCAGGTGAAGTGATGACATTTTAATGTACTTTTGGCAAAGTATACAGAACCTGGGTATGGCAGTTCTCGATATTAAGATATTCAAATTCTTTTTTTAGAAATGTACCCCACTTCTTTGGCATTGGTGGTTACTTTTAGTTGTTTGTTTCTGATCATAGCTAAGGGATTTGTGGTTAACCTTTTGCAGTGTTTGGTATCTGTAATCTGTTTATGTAGTTCTGTGTCATAATCAGTGCGGTCTTGGATAACAATCCATCCTCCTTTGTCTGTTGGTTTCAAAAGTATTGATCTGTCATTTTTTAAAGATCGTAAGGCTTGTCTCTTGGCTAAGGTCAAGCCAAGTAAAATTTAATTCGATTTTTCCTGAAAATCACAAAAGCATACATGTAAAAAGTATGTAGAATAAAAAAGCATTAAATCACCTCCACTACAAATTATGGATAAATATGGAAATATATGAGAAAGACACATGATGTACTATAACAGCTAAAAGACATTAAAAATATCACAGCATAAAACAAGCTAAATGGGACAAAATCCAATTAAAAACACCGACTAGGGTTCACAGTCCATGCATGACCCCAGAGAAGAATCAAATCAAACAAAAACAAATGATGGGAGATTCGAGCATTTGGAGAAAGAAGAAGGCGGGCTTCACTTGATTAAAGCTCATGGGCAGAAGGAGTGGACGAACGCATTTGTGGTGAGGATGGTTAAATCTTAGGCATGACATGACGATGTGAGTGAGAAGTATCGTCTCAAGAGCATGCCGGAAGGTCTGAGACTTTGCACCAAGACACTTTAGGCAACAAAAGTTGATGAGACAGATTACATCTGAGGTAGGTTAACAGTCTACGGTAAAAATGAGAAATCTCAAGTGAAAAATAGGGCTCCGGTCCAGAAACAGTTTTTACCATAATAAAATGGCACACAGCCTCTCGTTCCGCAGCCACCTTATTATTAATTGCCCCTTTCACCCTTGAGATATCCCTCCTAACTATGCGTTCTGGTTTAGTAAACAGCTCGGGACGGCCCAAAGAATTGAAGATGCACCTGATGTATGCGAGCCAGGAAATGCTGAACAAGCCGCCCAAGGCCAGACAATCTCGTAGGATAAGCCTATTGAGAGACAGATCCTCCTTTAACCAGCTCTCGGCTAAGGAGATATTGTATGGAGTAAACCTCTTGGATGACTTCAAACTCTCAAAGCCACAGAGAATTTGTTTTTCAAAAGTGAGTAATTCTGGTGGAATCAATGAACTAGCCAGATAAAATGTAGAAGGAGGTCTCAGACCAGTGACTGAATCATTGGCTTTGTCCAAGAAAAACATTTTTTTATCTGATTTTTCAGAAAAATTGAAATAATTCAATCTTTAAGATAAAGAAGTGAAAATTTAGGGTCAATCAAGTGGCAATTGTATTTATCTCAAATTAGAAATTTTGTTCGTGTGAGTGCAGAATGTAGTTATGCACACCATTTTGTTTACAGAGGTCTTGTTTTTTGGTATTAAGAATAAAATGTGTGATTTGATCTCAAGAAATGTGCGCTTGATTGAGAGCATAGACTTATTTCCAATACAAATCCCTATGTTTGCCATCAAATGTGGTAAACAACATAAAAGACAATGTGGTTCACTCCTCCACTAAATGTTCCAATACACCCAAACCAAGAAGTCTGGAAACAATATGGGGCCTCCCCCAACTAAAGGGTTACTTTCTCTGTGGTGACTGCATTGCATGCACTTTATCTTTTGACACTAAAATCTTCGAACAAGGAATTGTAAAACAATTATTGTATTTTGCATCTAACTGCAGTTCAGGTAATGTTGTATACTGCATCTGCTGCCCATGTGGATTGCCCAATATTGGCCAGACATCACAACCAATTAATACCAGGTTCTGTCAACATCGGAGCAGAATAAAGAATGCTGTGCCAACTGCTCCTCTAGTGACGCATTTCATTGAGAAAACCCACACAGTGGATGATATCAAATGGCAGGTAATTGATATGGAATTTGTTCCGCAAAGAGGAGGCAATATTACACTTATTCTACAAAGGATGGAGTGCAAATGGGTGGAATGTCGCAACTGCATTGAGCAAGGACTGAATTTCTCAGAGGAGTGGCACAGCTTTGTAATAACCCTTGCCAATTGAGTCAAGTTGCCTTTGGACATGTTTGACTTCATGAACAACTGAGCTTACACAAAATATGATCCAGCTATTTTGAAACACTATATTTACTTGGGGGCGTGGCTTGCGCGCCGCTGCAGTATGGCGTGTTGCGCTTGAGCTCCGGGGTGAGTTGGTCCCGTCGAGCGTTTCTCTCCGTCTCTTCGTGCCCTCCTGACCGGGAAAAACCATACACCTACGGCGGAACATGTGCTGATCTTCACGACGCTGTTTTTCCGCGGTTTGAGTCATCGGGAATATGCGTTCTGCTTCAAATCTCACAGGCGCTCGCATTCCTGAGGAGCGGCCGCCATTTTGCCGCATATGACGTTCCTGTCATCTGTCTTCTGAGGCGCCGCCGCGGATACAATTTAGCAGTCTTAAGTGTCTGATTGAGGGTTTCTTCACACAACGCCTACAATGGTAACATTTATGCTTTTTTTCTAATGTTACTTTCTTGCTGCTTGGCTGGGTTTGAAGCTGCTCACAGCTTATTTTTCTCTTAAATGATTAAGTGAGGTGTTCATGTCGTTTCATTGAGGTGAATTCCTGCTTATTTATGCTCATACTTGTACCGCTAGATTAGCGTAGCGTGTTTTGAGCGTGAACTGCCTCTTTTTTCACTGTTTCTGACTATTTTGCGCAGCTCTGGTGCTATACTTTATCCCAGGGTTATTTTGTTAGCCTCCTGCTACACCACTGCCAATATGAGTCGGTCCTCAAACAACAAAGACTCTAAGGACCCGGGCACATCTTTGAAGCGTCTTAAGTCAGTCTCTCCGACTCCTGAATCTCCTCAGGCGGACAATACTTCCACATTGGACACCATATTGGCGCGCCTCAATGAGGTTCATGATATTGCGCAGTCCACCAAAACTAACACTGACTTACTACAAGTGGAAGTGTCTGCTATCAGGAATGATTTTAAAGCCCTTTCTCTACGTGTATCAGCAACAGAAACACGGATAAGCTCCGCAGAGGATGGTATGCAAAAGCAATCCAGGTCCCTTTCTCAACTGGAGCGATCTATGGCGGGGATGCGCAGAGACCTCACGGAGCAGGAGGACCGTAATAGAAGATCTAATCTGCGTATTTTTGGCCTTCCGGAGGACTCAGAGAAAACATCCTCCTCCATGATTGAGTTCTTATCTCATTGGATTCCGGATACGCTTCAATTATCTTTTCACAGAGATTTTGAGATTGAAAGAGCACACCGTGTTCCAACGTTCCGTTCTAAGGCAGCCACCCAGCCAAGAGCAATCATTTTTAAGCCCTTACGACATCAACACACTGAGCTGATTCTGTCTCATATGCGCAAGATTAAACAACTCAACTGGGAGGGTCATCGCATATCCATTTCCCAAGACTTTCCAAGAGACACGGTCATAAGACGGAAAGGTTTCTTGAAACTTCGAAAACGTCTCACTGACTTGGGCATCCCTTTTTCCTTTTCTGGTCCATCCAAGTTTCGCATTACATATAAAGGGCGTTCCAGAATCTTCGACGAACCGGCGGACTTGTCAACGTTCTTGGATAACCAGGAGGAGATAGAGATGGAAATTCACAGAGCAACTTCACAGGCTCATGGTGCCTCAGGAACCTGACTTGTTGTTCTCTCTACTTCTGGTTGTGTCTTTTTCTGGATGGTTACCTCCTCTTTTTTCTTTAGCCATGTCTTCATGTTGATCTACCCCTCCGCTATCGTACGTCCTATCTCTTTTCTCCTTTCCATTCTACTCTGATAGTTCTCCTTCTTTCTAGTATCCGACCTCCCCATCTTTTTCTCTTCATTATCCTTCGAGAAACTTTGTGTAGATCCTTTCAATTTCTTTTTTCTTTTACCCGTCTTATCTGATTTCGTTAGTATTTGTACCTCTTCATCTGTTCCTTCTCTCTTGCTCCTACCTATTTTTCTTACGGTGTGTTTCACTTATATTGTTGCTGTTTAAACTTACAAGTTACCTGCATTTTTATAGATATTGGTTGCAGATTTATTGTCTGTAATTCAAGTATTATTACTTCTTTCAATAGCATTTTGTATTATATTTGCATTACACTATGTAGCATTGTAGTATCGTTGTGTAGACTTCTCCTTATTTTTTCTGCTCTTTTTCATCTTCCCTCTCTGTCTCTTCCTCGTTTCTATATGCTGTCCTCATGCACCTTTTTTTCTTCTTATATACTTCCACTTTATAGTATAGTTATAACTAGGTGTTTTTGTATTATTCATATGCGATTTCAGTACATATTTGTTCCTGTATTCACAAAATGATATATGTTTTTTAAGATGTTTCGTGCATAATTAAGCTTTTCTTACATTTTATGTTATTGTTATTTAATTCACGATCTTGCTCTCGCTGGGGTATTGTTAATCTACTCTGAGTGGTATTATTCTTCTAATAGCAATTTAGTTCTTCATTATCAAATGTATTTCTAGGAGTATGGTTTACCTATTGCTTTTTAGCTCACTGACAGTTGTTTTTTTAATAATGGGCTATTCTTCTTTACCATCTTTTGCTCCTAGTACGGGTCTCCTACTCGCCTTTTCCACGTTCTCCCTTGCATGATATGGGTCTCTTTTAGACCTCCCCCTCTGCCTCGTTTCTTTCTCTTTTCTAATCTTTCTTCTCCTCTTCTGTCTTTTCTTTTTCCCTGGGTCTCCCACATGGATGCTCCCGTAACATCTATTTTGCTTAGTGGTTGGTCTACTATATTTTTGAACTCCGCCCTTTCTCTGTTATCACTGTTGTCTTCGTGTGTATCCCCCTCAGTTATATGCCAGGTTTAAATGTATTATCCCTTAATGTTAAGGGTTTGAACCATCCGGTAAAACGATCTAAAATCTTAGATTATTGTAAATCTCTCTCGGCGGACTTAGTCCTATTTCAAGAATCTAAGATCACTAGTAGAGAAGCGTTATTCTTAAAGAAAGAATGGGTGTCGGATGTGTCTTGTTCAGATGCTTCTGGTAAACGCAATGGTGTGGTTACATTAGTTTCGAGGAATTCAGGTTTATCGATTCTCTCTTCTGAGCATGACTCTGAGGGTCGCTGGCTCTTATCTAAATTATCGGATGGACAACATGATTTGTTTGTTATGAATATCTATGCTCCGAATGTTGATAACCCTGCTTTTTGGAAATCCATTTCTAAAAAATTGCATGATACCCCACATGCTGGCAATCTTATTGTTGGGGGAGATTTTAACCTACCTATGGATCCTTTATTGGACAGGAACTCCGAATTTCAGTTTCGTCCGCCTAAAGCACACAAACAGATGCTTAACATGTGTTCCATTGCTAAACTGCATGATATTTGGCGTCTCCATAATCCAACTGGTAGTGACTTTTCTTTCTTTTCCTCCCCTCATTCCTCATTCTTTCGTATTGATTATCTCTTAGTTCACTCTTCTCTGGTCCCGGCTTCTTCTTCCCCGCTTATACATCCCATTGTCATCTCGGACCATGCTGCGGTCACTTTTACGCTATCGTCCTTTGCTCCGAAACCACGTGGTCGTTCCTGGAGACTTAATACGGAAGTGTTATATGACTCTACCCAAGTGGAAGAATTTTCCACAAATATAAACACTTTTTTCCGTGAAAATGAAGATTCGGTATCTTCTCCAATACTTTTATGGGACTCTTTTAAATGTACTTTCCGGGGCCAAGTTATTGCATGCATGTCCAAACGCAATCTAGCGATTAAAAAAGAACTTACTGATTTATCGTCTGAAATCAAGACTCTGGAGGCTTCCTTTAGACATACTAAAGATCCGACTATTCTGCAACAAATTAAGCTTCTAAAATACAAATATAATACAATTGTCACTAAAAGAGCTCATATTGGTTTCCAAGCACAAAAGTCCAAAAAATTACTCTTAAAGAATCGGGCTGGCAAACTTTTGGCTGCTACATTAAAATTCCAAGATTCCTCCTATAAATCCTCTCAGATCTCTTCTATTAAAGATCATACTGGCTCTAAAAAATTCCAAACTGAGGAAATTCTTGAAGTTTTTCGTGATTTCTATAATAAATTGTATACCCCCTCTAACCAAGCCTCTTTTGACAAATGCCAAGATTTTTTAAAATCGATTCCGATTCAATCAGTATCAGAAGAAGATCGCTCCACTCTGAATGAACCTATCTCACCTGAGGAAATAGTTTCTGCTATCAAGGCCACCCGTTCGGGGAAAGCACCTGGCCCAGATGGATACCCGATATTATTTTATAAAACCTTTCTCCCGTTGCTTGTTCCTAAATTGCAGGCTGTCTTTGACGCTTTTGTTCGTAATGGTTCTGTTTCTGGTACGGCTGCTGAAGCCACCATAGTGGTGATCCCAAAAGAGGGGAAGGACCATTCGGACCCTAAGAATTTCCGCCCTATTTCGCTTCTCAATATGGAAGCGAAGACTTTTGCTAAAATCCTGGCTAAACGTCTAGAATCTTTTATTCCCAACCTAGTCCATCCCTCCCAAACTGGTTTTGTTAAAGGTAGGCTGGCACGAGACAATATTCGCACTTTCTGCCATATTATTGGGGCGGCTAAGCGATCCCAACTACCTGCCGCGGCCTTGGCCCTCGATGCGGAGAAGGCCTTCGATAAGGTCTCTTGGCCTTTTCTTCGAGCTGTTTTACATGCACATAACCTTGGGGACTCTTTTATTAACATGGTAATGTCTTTATATTCCCAACCTAAAGCTAATATTAGAGTTAATGGTTCTACATCCTCTTTTTTTAATCTTTGCCAGGGCACGAGACAAGGATGTCCCTTATCCCCTCTCTTGTTTTTGTTATCTATTGACCCTCTCCTTCGGCTGATTGATTTACACCCTGATATCAAAGGGTTCTCTTTTGGCCCTCATTGTCTTAAAACAGCGGCCTACGCTGACGATGTCCTCATTTTCTCGGACGATACCGCGTTAGCCATTCCTGCTATCTCTGACACCATTTCTTTGTTTTCTAAAGTTTCGGGATATACCCTAAATAAAGATAAGACAGAAATGTTTCCTTTAAATGCCTACTGCTTTCCTGCTCATATGGGTTCGGTTGGCTTTAAATGGCAAGCTACCCATCTCAAATATCTTGGCATTTATTTCTGTTCCACACTACATACCACGGTTTCTTATAATGAATCTCAAACTCTTGCTAAAGTTCGTCGTCTTCTGGACACATGGTCTCCAAAATATATTTCATGGTGGGGTCGCCTACAAACCCTTAAAATGATGATCACGCCGATTATCAATTTTGTTTCTTCCATGATTCCGATTAAATTATCTGACTCTTTTTTTCGGGAAATTGATGGTATCACCTCCAAATTTTTATGGAGCGGCAAACGTGCTCGGTTAGCATATAAACATTTACGTAGACCTTGTGATATGGGGGGTTGTAATTTCCCGGACTGGGAAAAATACCAGACTGCTTTCTTGGCCTCTCAAGGTGCCCTATGGTTTTCTCCCCCAACCCGTCATATTCTCCTCTTTGGCTACTCATAGAACAGGATCTAGCTGCTCCTTTACCACTTGCCTCTTTTTGTACTACTTCCACTCTACATATTCTGTTCTCCCGATCTATCATTATTGATACAATTATCGCAATTAAGAAAGTGGACAGAAAGATGGCATTTCCTCTGCACAAAACTAGATGGTCTTCCATTTGGCGTAATTCCAAAATTAAACTCAATATCACTCCCACACTCATGTCGTACTGGGCGACGAAAGGTGTCTCTCTTGTACAACATCTGTATAATGATTCTGGTGAGCCCTTACCTTTCTCGACCCTAGCGCTCAAACACTCTCTAACAAATCTAGACTTCTATACTTTTCTTAAAATCAAGGTTGCGATCTCGAAAACTCGTCTTCACCCCTCCTCTTCCACCATCTCGCTGTTTTCTATCTGGCTCAAAGCGGGTCATGTTGCTTCCCACATATATAGGTTTCTATCCTCTACTTCGCTTCCTGATCAGACGGTTGCACAGCAAAAATGGTCGCGTCATTTTGATCACAATATTACGGATCATATTTCTTCCGAAGCTTGGCAATCCATTGGCAAATTTGCGTTACGTAATAAAATAGCTCCTTCCTTAATACAGTCCAAGTTTTTCTCGATCAATCTACTCCACTGGACTCCGGTACGTCTTCACTCCCTCAACCTTAAAGAGGATGACCTCTGTTGGAGTTGTGGCGTTGAGGCAGGTGACTTTCCACATATGTTCTATAACTGTTCCTTACTTAAACCTTTCTGGGACCTTATTCAACAACATTTATCTCTTATCTTTGACATTGAGCTCCAGCTCTCTTTTCCTTTAATTATATTAGGCCCCTGGGCGGCTCCTACGCCTCTTCCCCTTGATCCATTACAATTACAACTGTTAGACCTTCTCTTATCTGTAGCGGTCAAAGTTATCCTTATGGAATGGAAATCTTTCTCGTCTGTCTCCTATCATACCTGGTGGGCATGGGTTTCCTTCTTACGCAGTGCTCACACCTCAGTAGATCTAGCACACCTGTCGCCTTCCATCTCTAATGGGGTTTGGGCAACTCTGGATGAATATATGGAACTCTCTGCGAATGGTGTAGTCCCTCAATTTCCTGTTGTTATGTCTACCTAATTTTTGTCTGGTAGTTGCGTTACATTGGGTTATTCCTGTGGGACTCCTTCTTCCTTTCTTCCTCTTTCCTGTCCTCTCATCCCGTTCTTTCTTTCTGCTGCTTTTTTCCTTTCTCTCCTTCCTTCTTCCTGTTGTTCTTATTCTCTTCCCCTGCCCCTATCCTCATCTTAGGGACTGATACGTTCTACGTTCTGAACAATGTATTCCTTTATTGGCTCATTTCATTACCTTCATATTGCTTGCCTGTTCTACAATTTTACTTACATTGAGCTTAGTTCATGATCAAATATTACCCATGGTTTCATGTTCTACTCATATTGGAATGTATCGCCTCTTTGTATTTTGTTTGCTATTATTTGGATCATTATTTCTCTCAATAAAATCCTCTTGAAATGAAAAAAGAAACACTATATTTACTTATATGCAGTAATATACCTTTTCATTGTTATATAATGTATCTCACTGTGTATATTTTAAATGCCTCTGTATATGGATCCATTATTTCTCCCTGCATTTCCCTGTTTCTTTTTTGCTTTTGAATTCCTCTTTTCCTGCACATGCATTCTGGTGGAGCGCCAGGTCTCAGAGAAGGACATCCATGATCGTCTCTCACCAGCACTGCCTTGCACACTCAGTGTACGCAGCTAGTAGAGAACGTGCCTGACATAAACAGCATCTGCTATGTGAGGCTGACTTCGATGGTTCTCACAATAAGACGATTTGTCGCTACTTAAGACAACCGCGGCGTAGGGTGGACTTTGGCGACCCTCGCCTTTATTTATCGTGAAGGCGTCTCACCCTTAGACGCAGCACCAGATTAGACAGCGGCCCCTCTATTAGGGTGATACGGCTGCCACCAAAGTGATATGCTACTTTCAGCTCCTTGTACTGACCTATTGACAGTGGAAACTCCTTGACATGGATTCGCTTGTTTGTATCTCACTCAAACATTCTTCTGTCCATAATGCTGCCTACCCGGCACGCCACTACTCTTTGACAGATTGGTCCCCGTCTATCCCTCATCCCCTACTGGGGTAAGTGTCCATGTCAAATCTCATGACTAAACTAGCACTTTTTTGATCGCTAATAAAAGAATGCCTGCATTTTCTTCTCTTTCAAAGCACCCAGCTGGGCCCTATGTGAGTGTAAGCCCCGCCCCTTTTCATCACTTTACTGGTGTGCACTCCACTAATTCTCGATTATGATAACTGTGATTCATCAGCTATGTCACAACCTTCAATGCTTCAATAGGTACAAACTCCAATTTCTCCTTTCTCACTGATTAAGTTATTCTTCTATGTTTCATTTCAGGTGTCCATCATTTTTAGGTCCTGATGTGACCTCCTTCTCAGCCTCTCTAAAATAAGTCAGAGCTCTTATAAGAAATTTATTCAAAATGGTCGGTTTATGTATTAGAAAACCTTGTTGTATATCATAATTGGTCACTAATGTTTTCTGGGTTCTATTTTTCACTTGGGACACAGAGCACAGTTTATGTGGTTTTTCAAATACAGAAGCTATTTTGTGCAAACAGTATTAGATTTCCTAAGTATGTTTCTCCTTTGCCATCCTATTTCCAGTGTTAAATGCTGTTATGCTTGATCCTTATTAACTATTCATACATTCTCCCCACAGCCCATTGTTTCCCTATATATATATATATATATATATATATATATATATATATATATATATATATATATATATATATATATATATATATATATATATATATATATATATATATATATATATATATATATATATATATATATATATATATATATATATAGTGTGCCCTCGTTCCTTGTGAGTATGGTTGCCCTTGTTTCTTTAACATGACTCTTATTTTTACTTTACAGAAGGGCAATCTATCAACATTTTCCCATTCTACCAAAGGGACCTCAGGCCCTAACCCCTTTGGTGGTTATTTACAAGCCCCTTGCACAGCTGGTACATCACTATTTTCCACAATAGAAGTGACCCACCGATGGCCTAAGAGGCTTGTAAATAAGCCCCTTTGTTTCCATATTTTGGAACACTCAATACTACTAGGCGGATAGCCACATCCTCAGTCTTTCCATGTGCGTATGCCTTTGTGGTGCAGTTTATCATGACCTTGGTAGACTCGGATCATGGACAGAGAGACCAATCACACCGTTCCCCTTTATAGGTTAACCCACCTCCTATATAGCTCTTTCAGGATTTTGAGGGAAACCTAGGGCTCGGAGCAAGTGGGCGAGGAGGAGGTAACCAAAGAGAATCCTCTCGCCAGCAGGTTGGATGGTAGATGCCCTGAAATGGACCCTTAGGACTACAGGAGGCACTGAGACAAACATACAGAATATAAATATCTGTTGCAGCAAAGAGTGAAAGGCAGCAGTACTGCATCAGTTGTAAATAGAACCGATATAACAGTACATAATCAAAACATAGTGGCCTACCTGGTTACCTGCGGATGCCCACTATTACTGGCAAACCAGGAAACTTTCCAGAGAACCAACGATGAAACAATCTAAACAGGACTAGGTAGGATGAGCAAGGCAGGCTCACAAGAGCCAAGACCACTGTCCAGCAAATGGTGAAGATAACAGGGAAGGAAATACCAGAGCACACTGAAAGAGGACAAGTTATCGACTAGAGAGGTGGAAAAACTAATGAGCATATGGGAACAAAAATAGGTGTGACATTATGGGAATGAGTCAAAACATCCACTGTTACCAGACACCCACTCTCAGTTCAAAGAGTCTTTATAGGAGTGGGCCTGTTCCACCCTGGCAGTGCCTCTGATCTCTATCAGCTCTAGAGCGGCTGGGGCTGCATACATGCCCTATCGAACTGGAAGTCTCTGTCCTGCATGACTGTAGTCTCCATTGCTTCAACCTCCATCTCCTCCATGTGTAGAGTTTTCTAGACCTCATCTGCAGTGTTCTCAGGGAGCTGAACTGGACTGAGAGATAGCAGTGATATTGGTATGTGATATCCCAGAAGCAGTTTTGGATACTTTCTGAGGGGTCTGATTGATGCATATGGCACATATCTATGCAGGGGCCTGAAGGCTTTCTTTAACTGATACCACATTTTGCAAGATCCTCAAGAGTTTGCTGAGGCTATCCATCAGGGTGAGCAGTCACATATTTCCACTTCTGGTTCCTCCCTGATTTACCACAGGAGAGGACTCAGTGGCCGAAGCTAATTGTCAACTGATAGTGTTTGCAATAACTAGTTGCACTTCAACCTTGTCTGATTAGCAGTTCAGCATTGAACATCTCACTCAATGTGTCACACAGTGTGGCACAAGTTTGTACGAATTACAAAGACCTGCTCCTCCTGTATTAAGTATATTTCCCCCTGCCCTTTTCTTCATGCTGAACATGTGCCTCTAGATTAGTATGGGGAGATCCATCTTACATTCGAAACCCTTTTCTTTATTAGTCGCGTAGTTGCAGTTCCCATACCCTCCCTGATAGGGCCATATTTGTAAGGTGGGATACCAAGTTTGTTGAAATGGCTATGTTGATGCTAAGGGACACATGTATATCTGTCTCAACAATGAAGTTTTTAACCTTCCGATGGTTATCTATCCCCTCATGATCCTCAGTTGTTGGTGAAGACATTATCAATCTGTGTTCTTTCTTAAAAACAGGCGCATAAATAGTCATGCATAACTTTTAAGGTATTGATGACCTCAGACCTTCCCCTCTTACCTGATTTAACCACCATAATAGAGAAGAGAAAAAGCCCATAATCTAGCAGGATATTTGGGGTGTCTTAGTTCAAAGTGCTAAAGCAGGGCAACTGATGTCTGAACTCTAGTCTAGTCCTTCCAGCCATATGGCACCATAGTAGAGCATTTTGTGTGCCACCTTTCCAGAGGCTATTTATTTTTAGGTCTTGCTTCAGACAGCGCACACCCTGTCTCCAGCGAGACCTTTTGTTAAGTTACAGCAGGCTTACAGGCCACCCACTGTTTACCATTGGTTGGCTTTATAGTTACTCTCATTTACTTGATTCTTATTTGTCAGTTTCTGTAGGTCTTCCTTCCTCTTCTTGTGTTTGTCTAACGCTGATTTTTAGGTGCTACATTTCTCTTTTAGTTTAAGTACTCTATGAAATTGCATTGGTCTCCCTTGTGTCCTAACCCCACTCTATGTTCCACTCCCATTCTCCTCTGCCCACCTTGTGCATATGCTGCCCCAGCCCATCCAGCCTACCCTTTGTTGTCCATGTGCTTTCTGTAGCCCCTCTCACTCACTCTCTGTTGTCCATATGCTTCTCCCATCCCCTTCTGCCCATTCTCCATTGTCCGAGTGCTTGCCCCAGCCCTTTCCACCCAACGGTTATTGTATGTGAGGTTGCCGCAGCCCCTCCCACCCATCCTCCATTGTCCATGTGCTTGCCCCAGCCCCTTCTGCCCATCCTCAGTATGCTTGCTCCATCCTCCGTTGTGTGATGCCACCCTGTCCCTGCCACTCACCTTCTTTTGTTCATTTGCTTTTCCCAGTCCCTCCTTTCCACCCTCCGTTTCCCTTTTGCTTGCCTTAACTCTTCCCGCCCACCCTCCATGGTCCCTCTGCTTTCCCCAGCCCTTCCCACCCACCCTCCATAGTCTTCATGCTTTCCATCTCCTCCCACCTGTCCTTTCTGCCCCATGTCACTCTCCTCCATTCTCCATCCATGTTGCCTCATCCTCCAACCCACTCCCCCCTACCTGAGAATATAAGAAAAAATACAACAGTTGAAATCTACTTCCTCTATTTCACTAGAAACTATCATGATCCCCTGCATCTTCACACATAGCTGAGCGTAGGATATTCCTGCATAAACCTCTATTGGCCTACAAGGCATAAATGATCAATCTGAAAGTGTGTTCTCTAGTGTGTATGCATTACTAAACTCATTCATTCCATGGGAGGAGCCGAAGAGCTTGCACACTTCCATACCCTCGAATGTTCCATGAAATCGCTGCAAAGCTTAAAAAATAAGACATGATGATCTTTCCAATGCTTCTTTGATTGGAGATTTGTTATTTTATTTGATGATAAACAAGAGCCCTTGAATAGGTTGTTTTGGAGTCTCAACTAGATAGTGCATGCGCTTTCTCGAAGAGACATGTGTTTAATCTGTGGGCTTCAGCCCGCCCACAGACTTTCCATTTGCTCGCTCCATCGTCTGTCTCATACTCTTTGTCACCATTTTCCCCTGGCATGCATGGTCATAGCTCTTCTTGTGTTTAGCCCTCCCCCAGAGCATGATCTTGTAAACATCCACTGCTCTCATTTTTACGACCATTTTAGGACCTACTTTTTCTTTCTTTTTCAGCACTCTACACAGTGCTCGTGCTTTTACCAGCTTCGTCTCCTCGCATAGGCACTCACCCCCTCACCCGTCACTGCTTTTCCTATTGTTGCTGCCTTTTGTTTTACCCACATCCTCCCTTCTGTTGCTTCTTGCTCCCTGGTACCTCCCAGTGCTTCCCCCTTCCACAAATCACACCCTCCCCCGTCACTGCTTTTCCCTTCATTACTGCTTTCTGTTTCTCCATCTCCTCTCTTCCGTCTCTGCTTGCTCCCTCGCACCTCCCAGTGTTTGCCCTGTTCACAAATCATCCCCTCCCATGACCCCATCACGGCTTTAAACCCCCATTGTGGTCTGTATTGTTATAGGGAGTGGTGGTGTTCTGCCTTGTAATGTCCTGTTAGTGTATAGCTGAAGTGTAGATTGGAGCATGTGTGCACAGCTGCTATTACTTGGCACACGTGTAGCCTCTGTATATTTTCCAAGCCTGTGGGTACTAGGTGTGTACGTGTTTACACCATATGTGGTAGTTCAGCAATTGTGTTTAAGGCTGGAAAATCAGACTTAATGTGAAACAGGAATGAGTTATCACAGGGCATGTCAGAGAATGTAATGTACCTGTGTCTTTTGCTGTAATTTCATAGTCACATTGCTCCTGTGCGAAATGATTGAACTGTTTGTGTCTCACCTTGTTGGTTCTCATTTCATAAGGTGGGACTCTATTTCTTCAAATTTTTCCCATCTGGACATTTTCTTACTTTTTCCACATTAACTGGTGAAGTGTTTCTGTGCCCCATTGTTGCTTAACTTAAATTCATAAAGTCTTAGGGCCATATGTATGAAAGTTACATTTTGCGATTCTCAAATAGCGAGTTTTAGAGAATCGCTATTTGAGAGTCGCAAAATGTTATGTATGTAGGATTTGCAAATAATTTTGCGAATCCTACATATTCCTTAATTGTGAATCGCAAATTGCAATTCGCAATTAAGGAATACCTCCCCATTCATTCCTATGGGCCCAGAGGCCCATAGGAATGAATGGGAAAACATTCTCAATTTGCGATTCTCAATTAGAGAATCGCAAATTGAGAATACTATTTCAAGGGTGCCAGGCTGTCAAAAGGACACCCTGTTGCACCCCTGAAATGTGCATGAGTGCCCATCTGGCACACATACATGCCCTAAGGGCATGTATGTGTGCCACATGGCACTTTGAAAAATGCAAAAAAGTGAATTTTTCAAAGAATTCGCAAATTACCACCAACTTGAAGTTGGTGGTAATTTACAAGTCCTTATGGCCAAATTGTACTTTTTCTGGGCCTCATACATTGCATTTAAGGAATCACAATTTGCGATTCCTTAAATGCAATTGCAAAATAGGGAATCGCAAATTTGCGATTTCTTATTTTACGAGGCTGTTTTGCTTACATACATACCAATTAGCTATTTTGCGATCGCAAATGCCAAAATTCTGTGAAATTTGGCGTTTGCGATCGCAAAATTGCCTTCATACATATGGCCCATAATGCCATCAAGGTCTGCCTGTCCCTCAGTGTCCATGGCAAAAGTAGTCTCAAAAGTAGTCCTTTTAACGTGGTAGCATATGCAATGTATTTCCTCATGTTCACTTCTGTAAACCAGCCTATCTCTGTGATTCTTTCTGGGTTTTTTGTGTAGTTTTATATGGTGCCATTACCACCATAAGGTAGTGGAGTGCTTGACATTAGCACCAGTTCC
The DNA here is from genome assembly GCF_964263255.1 of Lissotriton vulgaris. Taxonomy (NCBI): domain Eukaryota; kingdom Metazoa; phylum Chordata; class Amphibia; order Caudata; family Salamandridae; genus Lissotriton; species Lissotriton vulgaris. The sequence goes on from NC_141685.1 coordinate 920,330,976, forward strand.
TTTACACAAGGGCACATCCATTTTTGTAGGTACGGGTGATTAAGGACCACATTTATCAAACAATTTTGTATTTTCAAATGGTGCGAGTCAGTAACTTCGCCCATTTGGGAATGTAAAATATCCTTTCAAGATGTATGAAAGGCTTTGAAGTCGCAATTTTAGAAAAACGCCAAAAATTGTGATTATCAGAATAGCGGCTACAAATAGGGACTCTCAAGTTGTGATTTTCTTTGCATATGTACCAAACATTTTCTAAATGGAAACTGTGCATTTTGGAAATGCCATCACCATCGACTCCAAGCCGATGGTAACCATGTGCAAATTTTGAAAAATTCACAAAAATGCATTTTTCAAAGTGCCATATAGCACATACGTGCCCTTAGGGCACGTTTGTGCTTTGCATGTGCACATTTCTTGGGGGGGATCTCCAGGGGGGCCTTAGGCCCCTGGGCACCCTTGGTATTGCGTTACCTAATTTGTGATTACAAATTAGGTAATTGCAAATTAGGTAATGCAAAACCCTTCGCACCTCAGTTCCACATTTTGTGATTACACCCAAATCACGTAATCTCCCCATGGCAGCCTGAATTTGCTTTTGGTTGCCCTTCCACATTTACCGCCCGTGGCTACTTGCTCCACTGAACTCCATTGCACATATTCCCTCCTCCCTCGACTCTGCTTTTAACTTTTTTTGTTGTGCAGTTTTATATAGCGCCAACACCACCCAAAGGTATTGAAGGGCTTTATGTTAACACAAGTTACTTTTCACAAGGACACTGTAAACTTAAACGAATCACTTAATTGCCCCATTGCAGCCTACATTTGCTGTTGTATGCCCGCCAACCTCCCTCCCATTGCTGCTTGCCCACACTGAACTCCTGCTGCACAGATCCCCTCTTCCCCCAGATCGCCTCCTCTCCCGTCACCCAAAGATATTGGATTGCTTTACATAAGCACCAATTACTTTCTTTGTGCTATTTTACATAGTGCCAAAGACCATTCGAAGGTATTGGAGCGCTTTAAATTAGCCCCAGTTACTTTACACAAGGACACATTCATTTTTGTAGGCATGGCAAGCCGGCACCGACCCTCAAAACTGGTGTCTAGCTCCATGATCAGCAATTCTGGATCTCAACCCACATCTTCTCCCAAGAGGACGCCACATTGCCTCCCTAGACTTGGTTCCACATTTTGTAATTACCGGCAAATCACTTAATCTCCCCGTGGCTGCTCACATTTGCTGTTTAATGCAGGTCCTCTTCCTGCCCGTCGCTGCTTGCCACCGTGCTTGCTTCGTTGCACAGATCCCCTCCTCCACCACATGTTTTGCGCAGTTTTATGTAGCATCAACACCACCGAAACATATTGGAGAGCTTTACATAAGCACCAGTTACTTGTTTTGTGCAGTTTTATACAGCGCCAACACCACCCAAAGGTATTGGAACACAACTTTGTTTGTGCAGTTTTATATAGCGCCAACACCACCCAAAGCTATTAGAGCAGTTTACATTTGCACCAGTTACTTTACACGAGGACACATTCATGTTTGTAGGCATGGCGAGATTAAGTGATTTGCCCAAAATCAAGGATAATAAGCCGACACCAAAACTTAACCTGGTTTACCAGCTCCAGTCTGCCGCTCTGGCCCTTATGCCATATTCCCTCCAAAAAGAACGCCATGCCATCTTCCTAGCCTCGGCCGGGGTTCCACATTTTTGACTCGGATCATTTACGGAGTCTCCGCTTTTCTAAACACAACAAACATTGGCAAAGCCAGTAGTTTTCGCCTATGCAAAATCTATTGTTTTTGGGTCTCGGCTAGACAGCGCATGCACTGCTCGTTTAGACAGTGCATGCCCTGCTCAGCTAGACAATGCATGCGCTGTCTCAAAGAGACGTATCGTGTTCTATATGTGGGATTACAGGTCGCCCATCTCCTACCATTGGTAAACTTCAGCATCGCTCTAATTTTCTTTGATGCCATTCATCATGGCATGCGGGTGTCATGCCCTCATCTTGTCTTTCATATAGGGCAGTGATTCAATTAAGGCCTGGAGAGGCTGGAATCTATTAAACTATAACAACAAAAGGGTACCTCTCCAACCATTTTATTAACTCTGGGCCTATTCAATTAGTGAACTATTTCTTTTTTTGTAATTTCCCATTTCTTGAATGAAACCATACACCTCAAATGGATTATGTCCATTTTACTCATATACCACAATCCTTTGGCTGTATCAAAACAGTTAAACATTTTCTAGAAGATGAAAGTGGAGCAAAGCATTAAACCATTTGCGTTGCATAATACACAAAACACATTACTACAGTATACAATACAAGACTATAACAATGACGAATCAACAGATATATCTCTACAGATAAACACAACTTTACAAACAAATCATAGACACATCAAATCACACATTTTGCATACTTTCGAAAAACCTAAAAGTCCTACCATACTGATAGATAGCAGGGTCCTGGTCATTTTAATCTCCACAATACTTTTTTAATTATGTGGTCCTAATGAGGTCAGAGTCCATGTATAGAACTCTAGGTCTGCGCCAATTTAATATAGCCCAGACTAATCCTTGCTTAATTTTAAAGTTCAATCGGGTTGCTCTTGGCCTCGGGAAAACAGTGCCAATGCGTTTCAACCTTCTTGGTGGGACCTTAGAATAATTTGATTGAAGGTCTTCTTCAGGGCGGGAAAGTTTTTTTGTAGGACACTACAAGTATGTAATATAAGTTTTTTTTAGTTATCACTAAATACATGTGTATTCCACTTATTTTTGTTATTAAATTATATATATACCGGAACTTTTTAAACAGAATATACACAATATATGCTTCTTAAATCTGTTGGAAAAGCGTCTCTCCTAGTCTTATTAGCTTTTTTGCTTATTAAGATGTCTGTATTTTGCCAAAAAGTGATATAAAGACGTTGTAGCTAATTGTATTCTACAACATCTCGCATCTAATATTCTCTTTGCCTTTAAGGACTTATCATATAGTTATGTTGAGGAAGTGTGGTGTTAAAATAACACCTAATCAGACTTTAGCCGCGGGGGATCTAAATTGTGCCATGCGTGACTCTTAATTATCTCACAATCACGTTATGCATTTCGTTTCTAAGAAGCAGTTGTTTTAACTACCGGGCAGGCGTGGAGACCGGCATGCGGGGAACCCCGTGTTGGATCAATATCATGTAATCTTTTTGTGCGCATGCACTATTTATGGTGGTTCCTAAAGGTGGAGCATTTTTACCTTCTTTGTTATATATATTTTTCATATCTTGCGTTCAACATCTGCTCGAGGGCTCCAATCTCCTCCATTACAGATAGTGTCAGCGCCGGGTTCAGATGAGTTGCGGTCTTATCTTGTATCGTATTCGAGATCTAGTCGGGGGCTTCACTCTCCTCCGTAGTAGAAAGTAACAGTGCCGGGTTCAAATGAATGGCGTTCTGTTACCGATTTTGTTTCCATATTATCCGGAGGTCTCTGACGTGCTTACTGTCGCTACGTAAAACGCAGGACTTTACCTGACTTCCTGTCCTGCTCCATGGTTGCTATGGAGGCTCGAAGCTAAAAAAGAGTTTTACTTTGAATGTGCCATCGTATATTGCTCTATACCAGCGCTGATATTGCAATCATAATGAGACCTACTTTCTAGAAGGAATGGGTGGCATGCACGGTGCTATAAGCTTCTTATTAGTAAAATCAGCATGTTAATTCTTCTTCTTTAGTCTGTCCCTGAGTGCCGGGAAACCCATTGCGGGTAGCTGAGCGCTTTATAAGTTTAAATAAATAATACAATTAAATAAATAAATGTTGAAACCAAACTTCCTGCCAATGGTAGTAAATTTGCATATTGGCTCGACTTGTAACGTGACATTATTGCATATGTAACTGCACAAAGTAGGGATCTATTTTATTAAAGCAACTGCGCAGTCATCCTGTGAAGAACCTAACTGGTACGCTTCTCTTGGACTGGCTGTTGATAAACGATTTCTTGCAGTTTACATTGGAAGTAGGTTACGCTAGCCTTCCCTTATATACAGTGCATGATCTCAATTAATTTGTTTGTATCATTTTCTGTGGTGCCCAAGCATAAAATGGTTTTGGCTTCAAATCTTGACAGCAATGTTTCAATGTTCTTGCCTCTTACATGTTTAAGGACTGTCCACTTGAAATCATTCAGACCATGCCCTCTATCGATGCAGTGTTGGACCATAAGTGCATTAGGTACTTTGCATCTCACACGTGACCAGTGTTGGGTTATTCTTTTCTTCACTGGCTGTGTAGTTTTTCGAACGTAGGTCATTTGGCAGGGGCAAATGACGCAATATGTTACATTGGTTGTGTTACAGTTGGTAAGTTCTTCGTGTTTGACACTTTTATTTGCATAGTTAAATTGTGTTCCTTCAATGGTACTTGCGCAAGATACACAGTTCCCGCACCGCCGATGGCCTTTAATGGAGGGCAATGAAAGCATTGTTTGTATAGATGTTGGGACTGTTCTCTGTTGCGTATTTGCACATGCTAGTTGTCCTTGATGTTTTTGTTTCTCTTCAGGGCAAATACAGGTTTATCTTTAATAATGGCCAATCCTTTAACTGAATGCCAATATCTTTTAACGATTTTCTTTACTTCAGTTGTAATACCAGAAAAGGTGGTGACGCAGACCAATGGCATTGCATTTGGTTTCTCTTTAGGAATGAGTAGTGTCTCTCTCAGGGTATACCACGCTTGTTTCATTGAACGCTTTAACAGTTTTCTAGGATAATTTCTTGGAACCAGTTTTTCCAGGAGAACTTTAGCATTGTTAAAGTAGTCATCCTTTTTGGAGCAATTGCGCCTGATTCATAAAAACTGGCTGAATGGAAGATTTTCACCGAGATTGCGTTGGTGAAAACTAGAAAAGTGAATAAACGTATTTTTGTCAGTCTGTTTTGCATAAAGGGTTGTATACATGACTCCATCCTCATGTTACACCAGCAAATCCAGGAAATTAATTTGATCTTTGGTGAAAGTCAACAAGAACTGAATGTCGGGATTCCTTTAGTTAAGCCAACTTTGGAATTCTGATAGTTGTCTGATGTTCCCCTCCATAGCATGAACACATCGTCGATATAATGACGCCAGATCTGTATGTGTCCATCAAATGGGTTGTTGTTGTAGACCCATCTGTCCTTGTATAGGGCCATAAACATCACCATCATTTCTGGGGTGAAGGGACACTCCATTGCGGTCATCCTTCGCTTGTAAGAATTGCTCGTCATTAAACGTAAAGAATTTATATTTGAGGCATACCTCAGCCATCTCTACAAGATAAGATGTTGGAACAGTATGTGGCTGGGTCCGGTTATCCATGAATTGATGGATAGCTTCCAATCCAGCTTCTTGGAGGATGTTGGTATATAAACTGGCAATACCAGGTGTTACTAGTAGCACTTGTTCAGGGAAAAAGGGATGACCTTCCAGAAATGTGATTGCTTGCATAGTGTCACAAATATAACTCATTGTTTCACCTACCAGCAGTTTAAGAAAAGTACCTATATATTTGGCTGTTCTCTCCAGATTGGAATTAACTCCGGAGATTCTCCATCTCCCAGGGGGATTTTTGGTGTCCTTATGAATTTTAGGAAGGACATACATTAGTGGCGTCCTAGGATTGTCATTGTCTAGATATTTAGCTTCTTTTTTCGATATCCAGCCATGTTCTTCTCCTGTTGTTAATAATTTGATCAATTTCGAGCATATCACCTTGGTCCAATCGTCCTTTGTTTTTCTATAATGGTCTTTGTTAGAAAGTTGGTGCAAAATTTCGGCTTCATATTCATCTCTTTCCATGATGAAAATTGCACCTCCTTTGTCCGCCGGCTTTATTATGAGTTCCTGATTATTCGTGAGGTTCTACAAGGCATTCTTTCATTTTTAGTCAAATTCCAGTTAGTGTAATTCTCCTTCTATTCAAGTATGTCTAGGTCTCTCATGACATTTTTATCGAAGGTAAGAAGTTCCATTGGTACACTTGCTGCAGGTTGAAAGAAGGTAGACTGTTCTTTGAGACCTGAATAGTTGCATTCTGGTAGATATGGTTTCTCCATGAAAAATGCTTTCAACCGCCTTTTGCGAAACAGTTGAATGATTTCTAGTTATTTATTACTTGAATTTTGTCGGTTGTTAGAACATAGTCTGTCAAGTTGTAAATCAGGCTGGATTCAGTTCTTACCAACGGTAGATGTTCCTCCTCATTGTGATTTTTCCCTGATATTGATTGGGGTTGGGTTGTACCATTGCTTGACTCTGGTTCTTGCTCTGGGGCGTTCGCTGCCTCTGTCCAAAAAAGGTTGCGGTCCTTGATGGAATTGTACCTGTTGGGTGCCCTTGGCGCTTGTGGTTGGTTCATAGTCACTTGAGCTATCATAATAATAGGAGGCGTAGGAGAAGGTAGTAAATTGTCTTCTGCTCCTGCCACCATATGTTCTAAAATTTCCTGTATTGGCTGGTTGCTAGTAGTACTCTTTGTCCAAATATGGATAGGCCCTTTTTTCACTGAAATTTGAAATGTCTTTTTGTAATTTAGCCCGTTTGAAGTCCTCTGTGGTCTTCTTGAAGGTGGTGATCTCTTTTTCCAACTTGGAAAGCAGTGCTTGGGCATTCTCAATTGCAGTGTTGTCCAGGAAAGCCTCTTCTAACTCTTTTAAGAGATCCAGCGCTTTCAGACTTAAAGGCTCTGCTGTTTTAATAGAGAGGAACATCCAATCTCTTGAACATTTTGTGCGTATCTGTTTTTTCTTGATACGTGTTATCTTTTCTAGCTCCGATTGTAGGCCTGAATTGGTGGTCATGATAAACGGATTGAATGTGGAAGGTCTTCTTAAAAGTTCTTCTATTTCATCCTTCCTAAAGCTCAGTGTTTTGGGTTCAGACATTTATGATGATGTTATAATGGTATAACGGTATGTATAAACTATTTAAGTTAGAAAACACATTTTGGAAGGGTATTCAAAAAATGGAAATCTTACTCGTCAAGTGGAAATAAAGTCCACCTGTAATGGGGTTACTGCCTCTTAGTGTTAATATTCAGGGGCCTCCCTCGTAAGCTTGGTGCCTACACTATCAAAGTCTCATGTAGGGGAGTGTTTCAATTAAGGCCTGGAGAGGCTGGAATCTATTAAACTGAAACAACAAAAGAGTTCATCATCCAACCATGGATCAAAAATAAGCCTTTCTTTCTGGAGAGACCAGCAAAATATATAGATACTTAAAACGCTGGTAGGCGAAACAGTGAGTTATATTCGTGACACTATGCAAGCAATCACATTTCTGGAAGGGCATCTCTTTTTCCCTGAAGAAGAGCTACTGGTAACACTTGATATTGCCTGTTTATATACTAATATCACACAAGAAGCTGGATTGGAAGCTATCCATCACTTCCTGGATAAACGGACCCGGCCACATAATGTTCCAATGTCTTAGCTTGTAGAGATGGCCGAGGTATGCCTCAAATATAAATTCTTTACGTTTAATGACAAGCAATTCTTACAAATAAAGGAGACCACAATGGGGTGTCCCTTCACCCCAGAAATGGCAGTGATGTGTATGGCCCTATACGAGGACAGATGGGTCTACAACAACAACCCATTTGATGGACACATAAAGATCTGGGGTCGTTATATCGATGATGTGTTCATGGTATGGAGGGGAACATCATAACAACTATCAGAATTCCAAAGTTGGCTTAACCAAAGGAATCCAGACATTCAGTACTCACTGAATTTCAGCAAAGAGGACATTAATTTTCTGGATTTGCTGGTGAAACATGAGAATGTAGTCATGTATGCTACCCTTTAAACAAAACAGACTGACAGAAATGCGTTTCTTAACTTTTCTAGTTTTCACCAACGCAATCTCCATGAACATCTTCAATTCAGCCAGTTTTTACGAATCAGGCGCAATTGATGCTAAAAGGATGACTACTTTAACAATGCTAAAGTTCTCCTGGAAAAACTGGTTTCAAGAAATTATCCTAGAAAACTGTTAAAGCGTTCAATGAAACAAGCGTGGTATACCCCGAGAGAGACACTACTTATTCCTGAAGAGAAACCAAATGCAATGCCATTGGTCTGTGTCACCTCCTTTTCTGGTATTACAACTGAAGTAAAGAAAATTGTCAAAAGAAATTGGCATTCAGTATTCGCCCTGAAGAGAAACAAAAACATCAAGGACAAACTAGTATGTGCAAATACGAAAGAGAGAACAGTCCCAACATCTATACAAACAATGCTTTCTTTGCCCCCCATTAAAGGTCATCGGTGGAGCGGGAACTGTGTATCTTGCGCAAGTACCATTGAAGGAACACAGTTTAACTATGCAAATAAAAGTGTCAAACACGAAGAATTTACTAACTGTAACGCAACCAATGTTATATATTGCTTCGTTTGCCTCTGCCAAATGGCCTACGTTGGAAAAACTACACAGCCAGTGAAGAAAAGAATAACTCAACACCGGTCACGTATATGATGTAAAGTACCTAATGCACCTATGGTCAAATACTGCATCGATAGAGGGTAAGGCCGAATTATATCAAGTGGACAGTCCTTAAACATGTAATAGGCAAGAACATTGAAACATTGCTGTCAAGATTTGAAGCCAAAACCATTTTATGCTTGGGCATCACAGAAAATGGTTTAAACTAATTAATCAAGATAATGCACTTTATATAAAGGAAGGCAATCGTAACCTACCTCCAATACAAACTGCAAGAAATTGTTTATCAACAGCCAATCCAAGAGAAGCGTACCAGCTAGGTTCCTCACAAGATGACTGCGGGAGTTGTTTGAATAAAATAGATCCCTCCTATGTGCAGTTACATATACAATAATGTCAAGTTACACGTTGAGCCAATATGCAAATTTACCACCATTGGCAGGAAGTTTGGATTCAACATGCACTGTTTAGCATTGTGCATGCCACCCATTCCTTCTAGTAAGTAGGTCTTGTTATGATTGCAATATCAATTCTGGAATAGAGCAAACTACGACAGCAAATTCAAAGTAAAATTCTTTTTTAGCTTTGAGTCTCCATAGAAACCATGGAGCAGGACAGGAAGTCAGGCAAAGTCATGCGTTTTACATAGCGACAGGAAGCACTTCAGACGTCTCCCGATAATACCAAAACAAAATCAGTAACAGAACACCATTCATTTGAACCTGGCGCTGTTACTTTCTGCTACGGAGGAGAGTGAAGCCGCCGACTAGATCTCGAATACGCTACAAGATAAGACCACAACTCATCTGAATCCGGTGCTGGCACTATTTGTAATGGAGGATATTGGAGCCCTCGAGCAGATGTTGAACACGAGATATGAAAAATATATATAACAAAGAAGGTAAAAATGCTCCACCTTTTGGAACCCCCAAAAATAGTGCATGCGCACAAAAAGATTACATGATATTGATCCAACACGGGGTTCCCATCATGCCGGTCTCCACGCCTGCCCATTACTTAAAAGAACTGCTTCTTAGAAACGAAATGCATAACGTGATCGTGAGATAATTAAGAGGCACGCATGGCACAATTTAGATCCCCCGAGGCTAAAGTCTGATAAAGTGTTATTTTAACACCACACTTCCCCAACACAACTATATGATAAGTACCTAGAGACAAAGAGAACACTAGATGCGAGTTGTTGTAGAATACAATTAGTTACAACGTCTTTATATCACTTTTTGGAAAAATACAGACATCTTAACAAGCAAAAAGATATTAAGACTAGGAGAGACGCTTTTCGAGCAAATTTAAGAACCATACATTGTGTATCATAAGAAGTTCCAGTATATATATAATTTAATAACAAAAATAAGTGGAGTACACATGTATTTAGTGATAACTGAAAAAAAAAAACTTATATTGTATACTTGTAGTGTCCTACAAAAAAACTTTCCTGCCCTAATGAAGACCTTCAATCAAATTATTCTAAGGTTCCAAGAAGAAGGTTGAAACGCATTGGCACTTTATTCCCGAGGCCAAGAGCAACCTGATTGAACTTTAAAATTAACTAAGGATTAGTCTGGGCTATATTAAATTGGCACAGACCTAGAGTTCTATACATGGGCTCTGACCTCATTAGGACCACACAATTAAAAAAGTACTGTGGAGATTAAAATAACCAGGCCCCGCTATCTGTAAGTATAGTAGGACTTTTAGATTTTTTGAAAGTATACAAAATGTGTAATTTGATGTGTCTATGATTTGTTTGTAAAGTTTAATGTGTTTATTTGTAGAGATATATCTGTTGATTCGTCATTGTTATAGTCTTGCATTGTATACTGTAGTAATGTGTTTTGTGTATTAAGCAATGCAAATGGTTTAATGCTTTGCTCCACTTTCATCTTCTTGAAAATGTTTAACTGTTTTTATACAGCCAAAGGATTGTGGTATATGGGTAAAAATTGACATAATCCATTTGCGGTGTATGGTTTAAATCAAGAAATGGGAAAATTGCAAAAAAAGAAATAGTTTGTGGGCGCCCTGGACGAGGATGATTGGAGGGAGGCACTGGAGTCCCCACGTGGCACCGCTGTTGCGGTTCGGCTCCGCCTGATACAATTCAAATACCTGCATCGTGCCTATTACACACGTGAACGCCTGTGGAAGGCTGGTTTGATTGCGTCCCCGGAGTGCCTGCGTTGTGGGGAGGTGCCTGGCTCTTTGCTGCATACAGTGTGGTCGTGTGGTCGCCTGGTTGGATTCTGGAGGGGAGTATGGAGTTGCCTGGCTGAGGTCCTGGGATGGGATCTTCCTCGTACCCACCGATTAGGCCTGCTGCACGTTATGGAAGGGGTAGGGGGTAACGTTTATAAGCGCCACCTGTTGCTCCTGGGCCTGGTCGTGGCCAAGCGTGACCTGGCTCGGGCTTGGAAATCTGTAAGGGCTCCCCCCCTGTCTGCATGGAAGGCTGGGCTGGACTACTTCATGGGCCTTGAGAAACCAGTCTTTGAGGCGCGAGGTTGCCCGCGCAAACATTTCAAAATCTGGAAGCGGTGGGCCGACTACCGCGGCCTGTCCTTGGAACCCCCAGCGGAACAGGAGGAGGACATTTGATCGCAGTGACATTCCTGGCCCGAATGGCAAAGCCCTGGTTGCATCATACCTGACTCTCTTATGTGTACCGTCTTTATGTTGCCTCTGTACATGTGTGGTGGGGGGGGGTGTTGGGTAAGGGGTGGGGGAGTAGTTGGGGTTGGGGTGGGCAGTTAGGACGTCTTCAAAGCTGAGCTTCATCATTTGATTCATGGATCAACGAGTATATCACTGTGCATTGATACTGTTGTGGGGATCTTGGTATGTGAAGATACCACATTCTTGATACTCTTCTGCTCAATAAAATTGGTTTTGAAAAAAAAAAAGAAATAGTTCACTAATTGAATAGGTCCAGAGTTAATAAAATTAAACTCTGTGTTTGAAATGTTTATTTTTTATCCATGGTTGGAGAGGTACCCTTTTGTTGTTACACTCATCTTGTGTTTGGCTCTCCCATAGCGCATGAACGAAGTACATGTCTCCTTACACTGCTCCAGGTTTACGTAGCAATTTTTTTCTTGTTTTCAAGTACTCCATAAGAGTACTTGTGTTTTCAGGCCATCTCCCTTGTACATATCCACACATACCACTAAAATGCTTGCATGTGTACGTAAACAAATGCATTCCTTAAAAATGTGTTAAAACACTAACCCCAGCCGATGGTATTAGAGCGCTTTAAGTGCTCACCAGTTACATTACTCAGTGATACATTCATCGTCATACTGAGGGGGAAGAGTAAGTGATTTGCCCAGAATCACAAACTGTTCAGCCGACCCCAAGATTTGAACATGGTTCCCTTGTTCCCCTTTCGGGAGCTCTGGTCGTTACCCCACATTCTCACTTCACTTCAAAGCTCCTCAAATGTTTCTATCACTTCCACATTTGTTCAGCAAGACCCCGTCAACACCGAAGAAGCATTGGCAAAGCCAATAGATCTTTGCAATGGCCGAGCTATTGGCCTTGCCAACGTGAATGTCTTTTAGCCATGTTGTCTAGCAGCACATCGGCTGTTCGACATGGCTGAAATTCACTGAAAAAAGAGTTATGAAAAAAGCCATAGCGCTTTTTTGTGTTAAGAGGGGCAGGTCAATAAATTCAAAATGGGAGGCCAAAGAGACTTGGCGTCGGTTCAACATCCTGTGATTCTGTACTTTCAGTGACTTTCAGCTATCATCTGTGGATTGACTAGTTCAATAAGGCATGGAGCCCCCAGGCTGCACGTAAACTTGAAGTTCAAGATCATTTTGGGGCGATTGACTCAACTTGATGAATTACTTCCTCCTATAATTTTGGCAACAACAACCCAATAAGAATCATTTATGCTATGCAGCAACTACGGTGTGGACTTCCCACCACATGGGGCTGTGACCTGGCAATACCCACTGACACCTACATATAGGTTGTCTCCACTCCCCCTGTCCTGAAGAAGACCCGTGAGCTGAGGTTTAACTTACCCTCCATGCACCAGGGTCGAAACGTCAACACTCTTTCCCAAGTGGGCCTGTACACGGCACCACCCCTGCCCTGCCCAATCCACAGATTATATCTCTCTGTGCAGCATTTTGGAGAAATCATAAGTGCCATTTACAATAACTTGTGAGGGGCCGGCCCTGATAAACTGGCGTCACTGTAAATTTCAGCCAGTTTTTCGTCATATAAAATGATAAAAAATTATTTACTTTTGAATATACCCTGACTTTAATTCCCTTCTTTTGTGTATTATTATCTTACACATGAGCACGCCTCTTCTTTTTCACTCCCTCTTGGAGCAACCCTTCATCATGCCATTGTGTATGGTGATCTGTTTACCAGTAAAATATAAATAAAACAGTCACGGTTACAGGAATAATGGGTGCCATTGTTCTTTAAGGATGCGCATATTTTTGAATTCTGAATATTCTTGTGACTATTTTGCCAATCATATGCATATCTAATGTATTTTTCGAACTATTAAAGCCTTTACAACTTGTCTGTATATAAATGAGTCTAGGACCAACTGCCTTCTATATCAAATGATACCCAAGTCCGTGGACATTTTTTGGGTTACCCCATTATGCTATAATGGTCATCAGTATCAAATGGCCTGGTGTTGTTTCACACTCTGAGATCTTTACCCAGGCGAAGTCTTAATTCCTTTACAAGAAGCGCAGCAGGAGTTTTAGGATGAACCAGCCCAGTGTCTGCAATATGCTAAGAATGATGGGACAGCAACGTCAACCTGTACAGACTTCCAAAATGTACCCAGTCCTTCGTTCACACTGGAGTTAATTCTGAAGATGAGACAAGGATGCGGGAAGAAGGCCCAATTGTATAGAGTTTTGAAAGTGGATAAGAAAGGAGTACATCTGAGAGTTAGGTAAATACTGAAGGACAACTCTGAAGAATTAAATAATGATGAGCAACAGAATCTGACAGGTGCTCAGGTGAAGGGAGTGTTGTGTAATGCAAGATTTTAAACAAATAACGTTTTAACTTCCTCAATTGTACATTCTTTTTTCCAAATCTGTGTATTGATATTTTTAACGGATTACAACATAGAGCAACATTAAAAACCATCACATGATATACCCGCAGAGCTTTAGTCCCCCTCCACCCTACTTCCGGCCCAACCCTGTGTCACACAAGTCTCAACAGTGCTCCAATGCAGCATCCCAGTTCTCCGGTTGTCAGCCGTGGCAGCATTGGAGGCATCACAGATATTTCCTCTGTAGGCACTCCAACGTCCCCAGATTTTGTCCCACTTCCAGGAACATCCTCGGCCTTCATAGCCAACCCTTTCACCCAGCATGTAACAGTCCATGTTTTTCTTCCACCCGTCCAGTTGTGGCACTTGCTCCGTACCCCGTAGTTTAGCAATGTTGTGTTTTGCAATGAACAGGCCATGTATTACTCATAGTTGGATCATACGTGGTAGTTCCAACTCCCCCATACATTCAGGAGACACCATTTCAAAGCTAGGGTGAGGAATGGCCCACATACATCATTTAAGCACTCAACCACTGCTTCCCAGAAGACCTGAAACTTCAGACAATCCCTTAGCACATGGTAGAAGGTGCGCACTTTCTACAATCGAGCGGTGCAATATTTTCAACTGCTCAAGACCGAAGCTATATCTAATGGCGACTTCTGGTGGGGAGGCCATGGCCTCCACCCATTCTTCGTCTTCAAGTCCCCCCAGATAATGTGTTCATCAACTGTACATTCTCAGTCTCCCTAAAACTTAAGAAAATATATCCTGAAACACACAAGCCATATCCCATCACAGTGAGTGTTGCACAAAGTAAAGTATTTTGCCCCCCAAACAAATCCAATACTCACCAGTGGTCTCCATATTCACAAGTTCATGACATGTCAAGTGTGAGCCATATTGGGGCACTGATTTATATGTGCCTATATCACATTCAAATGCGCACTCATGTACCATGTTGTTGTTTAGCCATATCCACCCTGACCTGCGCGCATTGCACAGGTTCACATATTCTCAATGCACATGCAACGCATACTTACTAACGTGGTTTCCTGGCACGTGCCTATCTACATAAAAATGCCTAGAACCATAACCACAGGCTATCCCGTTAACATCCGTGTGCCAATTATTCATGTCTAGAGTGATGACCTTAATTGTGTAAATATTTGTGGGGCCCTTACCAGGTCAAGAATACTGACCCTGGTCTAAGACAAAATCTTTCAAAGTGCATCATCATTTTACCCCTTGTGCGGGGCAATCATCATGGCGTGTGTCAATACCTAAACTGATAATCATATAAAATTCCCATACTACATTTCCATACTACATGTTCTAAGTATCTCCTGTTTTGTATCATATGTCCTAACGTTGATAAACGTCACATCAGTATTGACGTACAAGACAAAAATGCCTAGAACGCTGATCATAAACAGTTACTTTTTAATAGTCAAATCTAGACTCCTGGCCAAAAGCAAGGACATACAAAGGATTGCATACACATTAAATACAGATATTTTCTGTGTTGGGTAATCACCTTTCATATATAAATATAATCACATGTAATTTCCATTCCATGCTCCATTGTTATGACCTATATATTTGCGCATATACATAAAAACACGTATTTAAAAATTCTGTTATCAATAAAGTCTCAAAAAATAGAGGTATTCGCAAACTTTAGCGGCCTGTCGAATTTTTCAGGTCCATGTGTGACTAGATGCTCTACTCCAAAGTTCTTCTTTGCATTCTAGGACTGGTAGTTTTGTTTATCCCATTGTTAAATCATGACAACATTTCCCAGAATACAATGGAAAAAACCTGGAATAGCACCAACAGTCAAATTTGGATTTGGGAAACATGGCTTTACCTTTTTCCTGCTGACTATAGCTCCAATGCAATGCAAGTTAATGGAAAAATGCAGTTTCCCTATTTTTGGTGTTGCAAAAAATCTCCCTTCTATTTTCTCTGAAATTCTGGCATATACGCACATCAGCAGTTCTGCCACAATTCTGTAAATGTGTACAAACAGGAAATGTAGCAGTCATTTGAATACAGTACTTCCTGTTACACCAGCCTGAAAGTCACATGGGGCGTCCCCTACATCGGCTCAGCAGCTGCCGGTATGACCGCTTGTTACTAATTCTTCACATGTACATGCAGTGACTCGCCCACATCTACATATGGTTCCCATTTAAGTATTGAGCAAATAGCGTGTTAACATGAAGCAAAATTCTTTCTCAGCTGGAGCTGCTAAATACGCCAGAGCTAGTTAGACTCTCACTCTTTTCACCTTTATGCCAATGATACACAACTCTGTTTGAGAGTCTCCTCTGCATGAAACATTCAAAGCCTCAAACACCGCTTGCACATCATCCAGAACTGTATATCCTGAGGCTCAACCCAACCAAGACACAAATCATTTTATTTGTCAAGAACAACAAGCAAGAAACACTACAATCCTGGCTCAATGACATGAACCTTAACAGCTTCAAACCCAGATTTTCACTGAATGTTAAGGCACTTGGATTAACCCTAGACACCATCTTCCCCCTCAAGGAACACATTGCCAAATAGAAGAACAAACACATTCTGATACTGATTCTCTCTTGTAATGAAGTAAAACCGTTTCTTCCAGAAAGCAACTTCAGAACTGGTGTTCAAGCCCTTGTACTCTTACATCTGGGTGGTGGTAATGCCCTCTCTATAGTCTCCCAAATGCCACATTAGCACCCCCTTGGGGTATCCTACACACGACTGCAGCACGTCTCATCCAGGGCCTGAAGAAATATGATAACTTCACCCCCTGATGAAACTCAATTGGCATACCAACTTTAAATCCAGATGTATCATTTATAAAGCTATCACGATTAGCACCTCAGCTTATCTTGAAAAGAAGCCCACCATCTCTGGTGGTTCTCGGCACACCCGCAGCCAGGACACCATCAGGCTGCAGACTAAAAAGCATAAACAAGAAAAAACAAGACTGCAGGCCTTTCTATGTATGCGCCCAGGATCTGGAACAGCATCCCTGTGTCCACCAGGACCACCCAACGCTGTTCCAATTTATGAAAGATTTGAAGACTCACCTCTTTAATGCAACCACATTACAATGAATTAACCTTCTATAAACTAGCTTCCTTGCCTTAACTCCTTGACTTTATGCTAGCCATTGACCATCTCTGCTACCCTTCTGCCAGGTTTTCTCTATAGAAATCCCATATAAATGCATACATACATACATACATATTTCTGGCTATATTCATTGCTGTTTCATCAAAGTTGGGGAGGCACTTCAAGTTGAAGACCAGGGAGCAATCCTTCCACATAGAGCGAGGAGTTCAATGCAGGGAAATACATAAAAAGTGACTGGTTTTATGTTTTTTTCTCTGCTGTTGCTACTGTCAGTCAATGTCCCTGTAAAGATCTTCTAGAAGACCTGACAAGAGCATTCACAAAGAATGTTTATGCAAATTTTCGGACATCCTTTTCCTTATAGATCTACCTACCATTATGATGAACATTTGAAAGATTACTCAAATAAACATAAGGTAATTTTTTATCATGTTAGTTTTGAATCCTGCACAATGCTGGGATGTTGAGCTTTTATAAACAGGTTCTATTGCTAGGCTAATAAATATGCATTTTGTAGATTAAATCAACTGCATGGCATTTGATGTCCCTCTAAGGGCATAAGTGCTGGGTTTTGGCCGTTTATATCTTTTAAGGATGGTAGCTTGGCTTATTTTACAGAGGTGTTAAAGGCACATGATACCTACAGGCTATCATAACATGTTAGACAACATCATTTGGATTTCTGGGACTCATAGCGTTATTTTTACTATGTAAACATTGGATTACCTGCTTTATAAAACACCATGTCCTGCTGAATGTGTTGGATATTTTATGCGGCTGCTGATTATGTTACCTCACTTTCAGTTTCTGTTTTGCTGCTGACCATCATTTATTAGGTCTCGCCTAGGCAGCAATTGCGCTGTCTCTTCGAGACATGCTATATTCAGGTATGGGCTGTAGCTCCGCCCATTTTCCGCCCAACTTTTCCATTGGCTCCTGTTACTGTCATTTCTAAATAGTTGCTTTTGATTCGTGAATAGGATTAATTGTGCCTCCTTAGTACCCCTTTTTAGGGCTCGGCCTACGTCACCACTGCGTCAGCAGTGGGGCGGAGCTCCAAACCGTATTGTTAAGGGGCTCAGAATAGTGAAGTTAAAATTCTTCAGTGCGCGAGAATTTTCGTGGTGTTCTGTGCCACCTGCATGGGAATTGGTCCTCTCACGGCTGTGTTTTTGTAAGGCTTCACGCAATAGGCCCTAGGAATGTTGCTCTCTAAACTTCCTGCATATTCCGTGCCAGAACGAGCATGAGATGCCATAAATTCCCAATTACCAGATGTCAGGGTCCGTTTGCGCATTCACGACTGTAGTTTCCCGGCCAGGAGAATGCCATGAATTCTCAATTACGAGCTGTCAGCGGTGCCGGTAATAAAAGGCAGATGCCAGGCTTTTCGCGTTTTTGTGCCATTGGGAAAGGAATCTTACTTTTAACCTTTTAGTATGATTTGTAGTAGTATATAACTATTTGCAGTGCTCATTACACAGACCTGTATTCATACAAATCATACCATTATTGTACCTAGGCTACCATTTCATTTGCAAACACACTGTCTTCATATTTAAAAGGTTACTCTAGCACATTATTAACAGCATCCACCACAATAATTTTAAAGTCCGACCAAATATTACCACCAATGAAAACATTTTGCGCTGTAGTTGCAGCACTGTTTACTGCTTTCGCCAATATACACCTTATTTGACAGCAATCAAGACCAGCCTTTAAAAAAAAGAAACCTATTTAAATTCGACTGAATGCCACTGATGTTCAACATCAATTGGCAAGTACAGGATTTTTAAGGGTAGATGTTAACATCAAATGAAATGCACTGTTGTGCTGCCAAAACTCAAGGGGATGGTCACTGGGTCCAACCTTACCCCACCAACTCCCACCCAAAAATATACAATTTCAAACAATCTATGAAATATGATGATGTATTTTGGAGAGAGAGAGACGGCCAATGATGCTCGCTTCTCAGTGCACTTTCCTTACTGAAGCATAAAAGGTCCACACTCCTTTGCATTAGTGAATAAAGGGTCCCCATTCAAGTCTATTTCGGAAGTAAACCTCGGCATGTTGCTTTCGGTTATAGAAGCACAACAGGCCACACTCTGTTACGTCCAGGAATAAACAGAGCACTTTCAATTCTGGACTAAAGCAGTGCAAGATTATTTCCCCTACTGAGTACATCAGTGCTGGTTCAGTTTAGGTACCGAATAAAACAGTGCACACTCCAGTCTATTTAATGACCAAAATGCGCAGATGCATTTCCACTGCTTAGGCAAACACGGCATATTGCTACACAATGTCGACAAAATGGTGCTCGGTTTTTCTTTTAGGGAATATAACAGTAGACAATTTGTTTACATTTTACACTAAAAACGTGTGCATTCTTTTCCCATTTAGTGCTGTGTGCAGCTGTGTGCTGTAGAGTGCTGTGTACTGTAGAGTGCTGTGTGCTGTAGATTGCTGTGTGCTGTAGAGTGCTGTGTGCTGTAGAGTGCTGTGTCCTGAGAAGTGCTGTGTGCTGCAGAGTGCTGTGTGCTGAAGATTGCTGTGTGCTGTAGAGTGCTGTGTGTTGTAGAGTGTTGTGTGCTGAAGAGTGCTGTGTGCTGTAGAGTGCTGTGTGCTGTAGAGTGATGTGTCCTGAGAAGTGCTGTGTGCTGTAGAGTGCTATGTGCTGTAGACTGCTGTGTGCTGTAGAGTGCAGAGTGCTGTGTGCTGTTGATTCCAGAGTGCTGTGTGCAGTTCAGTGCAGAGTGATGTGTGCTGTAGAGTGCTGTGTGCTGTAGAGTGCTGTGTGCTGAAGAGTGCTGTAGAGTGCTGTGTCCTGAGAAGTGCTGCGTGCTGTAGAATGGTGTGTGCTGTAGAGTGCTGTGTGCTGAGAAGTGTTGTGTACTGAGAAGTGCTTTAGAGTGCTGTGTGCTGTAGAGCGCTGTGTGCTGTAGAGTGCAGGGTACTGTAGAGTGCTGTGTGCTGTAGAGTGCTGTGTGCTGTAGAGTGCTGTGTGATGTAGAGTGCTGTGTCCTGAGAGGTGCTGTGTGCTGAAGAGTGCTGTGTGCTGTAGAGTGCTGTGTGCTGAAGAGTGCTGTGTGCTGTAGAGTGCTGTGTGCTGTAGAGTGCTGTGTGCTGTAGAGTGCAGAGTGCTGTGTGCTGTTGATTCCAGAGTGCTGTGTGCAGTTGGATGCAGAGTGATGTGTGCTGTAGAGTGCTGTGTGCTGTAGAGTGCTGTGTGCTGTCGAGTGATGTGTGCTGTAGAGTGCTGTGTGCTGTAGAGTGCAGAGTGCTGTGTGCTGTAGAGTGCCATGTGCTGTAGAGTGCTGTGTGCAGTTGAGTGCAGAGTGATGTGTGCTGTAGAGTGCTGTGTGCTGTAGAGTGCTGTGTGCTGAAGAGTGCTGTGTGCTGTAGAGTGCTGTGTGCTGAAGAGTGGTGTGTGCTGTAGAGTGCTGTGTGCTGAGAAGTGTTGTGTGCTGAGAAGTGCTGTGTGCTGAGAAGTGCTGTGTACTGAGAAGTGCTGTAGAATGATGTGTGCTGTAGAGTGCTGTGTGCTGTAGAGTGCTGTGCGCTGTAGAGTGCAGGGTGCTGTAGAGTGCTGTGTGCTGTGTGCTGTAGAGTGCTGTGTCCTGAGAAGTGCTGTGTGCTGTAGAGTGCTGTGTGCTGAGAAGTGCTGTGTGCTGAGAAGTGCTGTGTGCTGAGAAGTGCTGTAGAGTGCTGTGTGACTTAGAGTGCTGTGTGCTGTAGAGTCCAGAGTGCTGTGTGCTGTTGATTCCAGAGTGCTGTGTGCAATTGAGTGCAGTGATGTGTGCTGTAGAGTTCTGTGTGCTGTAGAGTGCTGTGTGCTGTAGAGTGCTGTGTCCTGAGAAGTGGTGTGTGCTGTAGAGTGCTGTGTGCTGAAGAGTGCTGTGTGCTGTTGAGTGCTGTGTGCTGAAGAGTGCTATAGAGTGCTGTAGAGTGCTGTGTCCTGAGAAGTGCTGTGTGCTGTAGAGTGCTGTGTGCTGTAGAGTGCTGTGTGCTGTAGAGTGCAGTGTGCTGTACAGTGCAGAGTGCTGTGTGCTGTTGATTCCAGAGTGCTGTGTGCAGTTGAGTGCAAAGTGATATGTGCTGTAGAGTGCTGTGTGCTGTAGAGTGATGTGTCATGAGAAGTGCAGAGTGCTGTGTGCTGTTGATTCCAGAGTGCTGTGTGCAGTTGACTGCAGAGTGATTTGTGCTGTAGAGTGCTGTGTGCTGTAGAATGGAGTGCTGTGTGCTGAAGAGTGCTGTGTGCTGAAGAGTGCTCTGTGCTGTAGAGTGCTGTGTGCTGAAGAGTGCTGTGTGCTGTGTGCTGTAGAGTGCTGTGTCCTGAGAAGTGCTGTGTACTGTATAGTGCTGTGTGCTGTAGAGTGGTGTGTGCTGTAGACTGCTGTGTGCTGAGAAGTGTTGTGTGCTGAGAAGTGCTGTGTGCTGACAAGTGCTGTGTGCTGAGAAGTGCTGTGTACTGAGAAGTGCTGTAGAGTGCTGTGTGCTGTAGAGTGCTGTGTGCTTTAGAGTGCTGTGTGCTGTAGAGTGCCGTGTCCTGAGAAGTGCTGTGTGCTGTAGAGTGCTGTGTGCTGAGAAGTGCTGTGTGCTGAGAAGTGCTGTGTACTGAGAAGTGCTGTGTGACTTAGAGTGCTGTGTGCTGTAGAGTCCAGAGTGCTGTGTGCTGTTGATTCCAGAGTGCTGTGTGCAGTTGAGTGCAGTGATGTGTGCTGTAGAGTTCTGTGTGCTGTAGAGTGCTGTGTGCTGTAGAGTGCTGTGTCCTGAGAAGTGGTGTGTGCTGTAGAGTGCTGTGTGCTGAAGAGTGCTGTGTGCTGTTGAGTGCTGTGTGCTGAAGAGTGCTGTAGAGTGCTGTAGAGTGCTGTGTCCTGAGAAGTGCTGTGTGCTGTAGAGTGCTGTGTGCTGTAGAGTGCAGTGTGCTGTACAGTGCAGAGTGCTGTGTGCTGTTGATTCCAGAGTGCTGTGTGCAGTTGAGTGCAAAGTGATATGTGCTGTAGAGTGCTGTGTGCTGTAGAGTGATGTGTCATGAGAAGTGCAGAGTGCTGTGTGCTGTTGATTCCAGAGTGCTGTGTGCAGTTGACTGCAGAGTGATTTGTGCTGTAGAGTGCTGTGTGCTGTAGAATGGAGTGCTGTGTGCTGAAGAGTGCTGTGTGCTGAAGAGTGCTCTGTGCTGTAGAGTGCTGTGTGCTGAAGAGTGCTGTGTGCTGTGTGCTGTAGAGTGCTGTGTCCTGAGAAGTGTTGTGTACTGTATAGTGCTGTGTGCTGTAGAGTGGTGTGTGCTGTAGACTGCTGTGTGCTGAGAAGTGTTGTGTGCTGAGAAGTGCTGTGTGCTGACAAGTGCTGTGTGCTGAGAAGTGCTGTGTACTGAGAAGTGCTGTAGAGTGCTGTGTGCTGTAGAGTGCTGTGTGCTTTAGAGTGCTGTGTGCTGTAGAGTGCCGTGTCCTGAGAAGTGCTGTGTGCTGTAGAGTGCTGTGTGCTGAGAAGTGCTGTGTGCTGAGAAGTGCTGTGTACTGAGAAGTGCTGTAGACTGCTGTGTGCTGTAGAGTGCTGTGTGCTGTAGAGTGCAGAGTGCTGTGTGCTGTTGAGTGCAGAGTGATGTGTGCTGTAGAGTGTGGTGTGCTGCAGAGTGCTGTGTGCTGTAGAGTGCTGTGTGCTGTAGAGTGCTGTGTGCTGAAGAGTGCTGTGTGCTGTAGAGTGCTGTATGCTGTAGAGTGCTGTGTGCTATAAAGTGCTGTGTCCTGAGAAGTGCGGTGTGCTGTAGACTGCTGTGTGCTGTAGAGAGCTGTGTGTTGTAGAGTGCTGTGTGCTGTACAGTGCTGTACAGTGCATAGTGCTGTGTGCTGTTGATTCCAGAGTGCTGTGTGCAGTTGAGTGCAGAGTGATGTGTGCTGTAGAGTGCTGTGTGCTGAAGAGTGCTGTGTGCTGAAGAGTGCTGTGTGCTGTAGAGTGCTGTGTGCTGAAGAGTGCTGTGTGCTGTAGAGTGCTGTGTGCTGTAGAGTGCTGTGTGTAGATAAGTACCAACAGTCAGATCAGAATGAGTACAGAGAGGCAGTGAGTGTAGAATGCTGAGTGCACAGTGTGCCTATATCACATTCAAATGCGCACTCATGTACCATGTTGTTGTTTAGCCATATCCACCCTGACCTGCGCGCATTGCACAGGTTCACATATTCTCAATGCACATGCAACGCATACTTACTAACGTGGTTTCCTGGCACGTGCCTATCTACATAAAAATGCCTAGAACCATAACCACAGGCTATCCCGTTAACATCCGTGTGCCAATTATTCATGTCTAGAGTGATGACCTTAATTGTGTAAATATTTGTGGGGCCCTTACCAGGTCAAGAATACTGACCCTGGTCTAAGACAAAATCTTTCAAAGTGCATCATCATTTTACCCCTTGTGCGGGGCAATCATCATGGCGTGTGTCAATACCTAAACTGATAATCATATAAAATTCCCATACTACATTTCCATACTACATGTTCTAAGTATCTCCTGTTTTGTATCATATGTCCTAACGTTGATAAACGTCACGTCAGTATTGACGTACAAGACAAAAATGCCTAGAACGCTGATCATAAACAGTTACTTTTTAATAGTCAAATCTAGACTCCTGGCCAAAAGCAAGGACATACAAAGGATTGCATACACATTAAATACAGATATTTTCTGTGTTGGGTAATCACCTTTCATATATAAATATAATCACATGTAATTTCCATTCCATGCTCCATTGTTATGACCTATATATTTGCGCATATACATAAAAACACGTATTTAAAAATTCTGTTATCAATAAAGTCTCAAAAAATAGAGGTATTCGCAAACTTTAGCGGCCTGTCGAATTTTTCAGGTCCATGTGTGACTAGATGCTCTACTCCAAAGTTCTTCTTTGCATTCTAGGACTGGTAGTTTTGTTTATCCCATTGTTAAATCATGACAACATTTCCCAGAATACAATGGAAAAAACCTGGAATAGCACCAACAGTCAAATTTGGATTTGGGAAACATGGCTTTACCTTTTTCCTGCTGACTATAGCTCCAATGCAATGCAAGTTAATGGAAAAATGCAGTTTCCCTATTTTTGGTGTTGCAAAAAATCTCCCTTCTATTTTCTCTGAAATTCTGGCATATACGCACATCAGCAGTTCTGCCACAATTCTGTAAATGTGTACAAACAGGAAATGTAGCAGTCATTTGAATACAGTACTTCCTGTTACACCAGCCTGAAAGTCACATGGGGCGTCCCCTACATCGGCTCAGCAGCTGCCGGTATGACCGCTTGTTACTAATTCTTCACATGTACATGCAGTGACTCGCCCACATCTACATATGGTTCCCATTTAAGTATTGAGCAAATAGCGTGTTAACATGAAGCAAAATTCTTTCTCAGCTGGAGCTGCTAAATACGCCAGAGCTAGTTAGACTCTCACTCTTTTCACCTTTATGCCAATGATACACAACTCTGTTTGGGAGTCTCCTCTGCATGAAACATTCAAAGCCTCAAACACCGCTTGCACATCATCCAGAACTGTATATCCTGAGGCTCAACCCAACCAAGACACAAATCATTTTATTTGTCAAGAACAACAAGCAAGAAACACTACAATCCTGGCTCAATGACATGAACCTTAACAGCTTCAAACCCAGATTTTCACTGAATGTTAAGGCACTTGGATTAACCCTAGACACCATCTTCCCCCTCAAGGAACACATTGCCAAATAGAAGAACAAACACATTCTGATACTGATTCTCTCTTGTAATGAAGTAAAACCGTTTCTTCCAGAAAGCAACTTCAGAACTGGTGTTCAAGCCCTTGTACTCTTACATCTGGGTGGTGGTAATGCCCTCTCTATAGTCTCCCAAATGCCACATTAGCACCCCCTTGGGGTATCCTACACACGACTGCAGCACGTCTCATCCAGGGCCTGAAGAAATATGATAACTTCACCCCCTGATGAAACTCAATTGGCATACCAACTTTAAATCCAGATGTATCATTTATAAAGCTATCACGATTAGCACCTCAGCTTATCTTGAAAAGAAGCCCACCATCTCTGGTGGTTCTCGGCACACCCGCAGCCAGGACACCATCAGGCTGCAGACTAAAAAGCATAAACAAGAAAAAACAAGACTGCAGGCCTTTCTATGTATGCGCCCAGGATCTGGAACAGCATCCCTGTGTCCACCAGGACCACCCAACGCTGTTCCAATTTATGAAAGATTTGAAGACTCACCTCTTTAATGCAACCACATTACAATGAATTAACCTTCTATAAACTAGCTTCCTTGCCTTAACTCCTTGACTTTATGCTAGCCATTGACCATCTCTGCTACCCTTCTGCCAGGTTTTCTCTATAGAAATCCCATATAAATGCATACATACATACATACATATTTCTGGCTATATTCATTGCTGTTTCATCAAAGTTGGGGAGGCACTTCAAGTTGAAGACCAGGGAGCAATCCTTCCACATAGAGCGAGGAGTTCAATGCAGGGAAATACATAAAAAGTGACTGGTTTTATGTTTTTTTCTCTGCTGTTGCTACTGTCAGTCAATGTCCCTGTAAAGATCTTCTAGAAGACCTGACAAGAGCATTCACAAAGAATGTTTATGCAAATTTTCGGACATCCTTTTCCTTATAGATCTACCTACCATTATGATGAACATTTGAAAGATTACTCAAATAAACATAAGGTAATTTTTTATCATGTTAGTTTTGAATCCTGCACAATGCTGGGATGTTGAGCTTTTATAAACAGGTTCTATTGCTAGGCTAATAAATATGCATTTTGTAGATTAAATCAACTGCATGGCATTTGATGTCCCTCTAAGGGCATAAGTGCTGGGTTTTGGCCGTTTATATCTTTTAAGGATGGTAGCTTGGCTTATTTTACAGAGGTGTTAAAGGCACATGATACCTACAGGCTATCATAACATGTTAGACAACATCATTTGGATTTCTGGGACTCATAGCGTTATTTTTACTATGTAAACATTGGATTACCTGCTTTATAAAACACCATGTCCTGCTGAATGTGTTGGATATTTTATGCGGCTGCTGATTATGTTACCTCACTTTCAGTTTCTGTTTTGCTGCTGACCATCATTTATTAGGTCTCGCCTAGGCAGCAATTGCGCTGTCTCTTCGAGACATGCTATATTCAGGTATGGGCTGTAGCTCCGCCCATTTTCCGCCCAACTTTTCCATTGGCTCCTGTTACTGTCATTTCTAAATAGTTGCTTTTGATTCGTGAATAGGATTAATTGTGCCTCCTTAGTACCCCTTTTTAGGGCTCGGCCTACGTCACCACTGCGTCAGCAGTGGGGCGGAGCTCCAAACCGTATTGTTAAGGGGCTCAGAATAGTGAAGTTAAAATTCTTCAGTGCGCGAGAATTTTCGTGGTGTTCTGTGCCACCTGCATGGGAATTGGTCCTCTCACGGCTGTGTTTTTGTAAGGCTTCACGCAATAGGCCCTAGGAATGTTGCTCTCTAAACTTCCTGCATATTCCGTGCCAGAACGAGCATGAGATGCCATAAATTCCCAATTACCAGATGTCAGGGTCCGTTTGCGCATTCACGACTGTAGTTTCCCGGCCAGGAGAATGCCATGAATTCTCAATTACGAGCTGTCAGCGGTGCCGGTAATAAAAGGCAGATGCCAGGCTTTTCGCGTTTTTGTGCCATTGGGAAAGGAATCTTACTTTTAACCTTTTAGTATGATTTGTAGTAGTATATAACTATTTGCAGTGCTCATTACACAGACCTGTATTCATACAAATCATACCATTATTGTACCTAGGCTACCATTTCATTTGCAAACACACTGTCTTCATATTTAAAAGGTTACTCTAGCACATTATTAACAGCATCCACCACAATAATTTTAAAGTCCGACCAAATATTACCACCAATGAAAACATTTTGCGCTGTAGTTGCAGCACTGTTTACTGCTTTCGCCAATATACACCTTATTTGACAGCAATCAGGACCAGCCTTTAAAAAAAAGAAACCTATTTAAATTCGACTGAATGCCACTGATGTTCAACATCAATTGGCAAGTACAGGATTTTTAAGGGTAGATGTTAACATCAAATGAAATGCACTGTTGTGCTGCCAAAACTCAAGGGGATGGTCACTGGGTCCAACCTTACCCCACCAACTCCCACCCAAAAATATACAATTTCAAACAATCTATGAAATATGATGATGTATTTTGGAGAGAGAGAGACGGCCAATGATGCTCGCTTCTCAGTGCACTTTCCTTACTGAAGCATAAAAGGTCCACACTCCTTTGCATTAGTGAATAAAGGGTCCCCATTCAAGTCTATTTCGGAAGTAAACCTCGGCATGTTGCTTTCGGTTATAGAAGCACAACAGGCCACACTCTGTTACGTCCAGGAATAAACAGAGCACTTTCAATTCTGGACTAAAGCAGTGCAAGATTATTTCCCCTACTGAGTACATCAGTGCTGGTTCAGTTTAGGTACCGAATAAAACAGTGCACACTCCAGTCTATTTAATGACCAAAATGCGCAGATGCATTTCCACTGCTTAGGCAAACACGGCATATTGCTACACAATGTCGACAAAATGGTGCTCGGTTTTTCTTTTAGGGAATATAACAGTAGACAATTTGTTTACATTTTACACTAAAAACGTGTGCATTCTTTTCCCATTTAGTGCTGTGTGCAGCTGTGTGCTGTAGAGTGCTGTGTACTGTAGAGTGCTGTGTGCTGTAGATTGCTGTGTGCTGTAGAGTGCTGTGTGCTGTAGAGTGCTGTGTCCTGAGAAGTGCTGTGTGCTGCAGAGTGCTGTGTGCTGAAGATTGCTGTGTGCTGTAGAGTGCTGTGTGTTGTAGAGTGTTGTGTGCTGAAGAGTGCTGTGTGCTGTAGAGTGCTGTGTGCTGTAGAGTGATGTGTCCTGAGAAGTGCTGTGTGCTGTAGAGTGCTATGTGCTGTAGACTGCTGTGTGCTGTAGAGTGCAGAGTGCTGTGTGCTGTTGATTCCAGAGTGCTGTGTGCAGTTCAGTGCAGAGTGATGTGTGCTGTAGAGTGCTGTGTGCTGTAGAGTGCTGTGTGCTGAAGAGTGCTGTAGAGTGCTGTGTCCTGAGAAGTGCTGCGTGCTGTAGAATGGTGTGTGCTGTAGAGTGCTGTGTGCTGAGAAGTGTTGTGTACTGAGAAGTGCTTTAGAGTGCTGTGTGCTGTAGAGCGCTGTGTGCTGTAGAGTGCAGGGTACTGTAGAGTGCTGTGTGCTGTAGAGTGCTGTGTGCTGTAGAGTGCTGTGTCCTGAGAGGTGCTGTGTGCTGAAGAGTGCTGTGTGCTGTAGAGTGCTGTGTGCTGAAGAGTGCTGTGTGCTGTAGAGTGCTGTGTGCTGTAGAGTGCTGTGTGCTGTAGAGTGCAGAGTGCTGTGTGCTGTTGATTCCAGAGTGCTGTGTGCAGTTGGATGCAGAGTGATGTGTGCTGTAGAGTGCTGTGTGCTGTAGAGTGCTGTGTGCTGTCGAGTGATGTGTGCTGTAGAGTGCTGTGTGCTGTAGAGTGCAGAGTGCTGTGTGCTGTAGAGTGCCATGTGCTGTAGAGTGCTGTGTGCAGTTGAGTGCAGAGTGATGTGTGCTGTAGAGTGCTGTGTGCTGTAGAGTGCTGTGTGCTGAAGAGTGCTGTGTGCTGTAGAGTGCTGTGTGCTGAAGAGTGGTGTGTGCTGTAGAGTGCTGTGTGCTGAGAAGTGTTGTGTGCTGAGAAGTGCTGTGTGCTGAGAAGTGCTGTGTACTGAGAAGTGCTGTAGAATGATGTGTGCTGTAGAGTGCTGTGTGCTGTAGAGTGCTGTGCGCTGTAGAGTGCAGGGTGCTGTAGAGTGCTGTGTGCTGTGTGCTGTAGAGTGCTGTGTCCTGAGAAGTGCTGTGTGCTGTAGAGTGCTGTGTGCTGAGAAGTGCTGTGTGCTGAGAAGTGCTGTGTGCTGAGAAGTGCTGTAGAGTGCTGTGTGACTTAGAGTGCTGTGTGCTGTAGAGTCCAGAGTGCTGTGTGCTGTTGATTCCAGAGTGCTGTGTGCAGTTGAGTGCAGTGATGTGTGCTGTAGAGTTCTGTGTGCTGTAGAGTGCTGTGTGCTGTAGAGTGCTGTGTCCTGAGAAGTGGTGTGTGCTGTAGAGTGCTGTGTGCTGAAGAGTGCTGTGTGCTGTTGAGTGCTGTGTGCTGAAGAGTGCTATAGAGTGCTGTAGAGTGCTGTGTCCTGAGAAGTGCTGTGTGCTGTAGAGTGCTGTGTGCTGTAGAGTGATGTGTGCTGTAGAGTGCAGTGTGCTGTACAGTGCAGAGTGCTGTGTGCTGTTGATTCCAGAGTGCTGTGTGCAGTTGAGTGCAAAGTGATATGTGCTGTAGAGTGCTGTGTGCTGTAGAGTGATGTGTCATGAGAAGTGCAGAGTGCTGTGTGCTGTTGATTCCAGAGTGCTGTGTGCAGTTGACTGCAGAGTGATTTGTGCTGTAGAGTGCTGTGTGCTGTAGAATGGAGTGCTGTGTGCTGAAGAGTGCTGTGTGCTGAAGAGTGCTCTGTGCTGTAGAGTGCTGTGTGCTGAAGAGTGCTGTGTGCTGTGTGCTGTAGAGTGCTGTGTCCTGAGAAGTGCTGTGTACTGTATAGTGCTGTGTGCTGTAGAGTGGTGTGTGCTGTAGACTGCTGTGTGCTGAGAAGTGTTGTGTGCTGAGAAGTGCTGTGTGCTGACAAGTGCTGTGTGCTGAGAAGTGCTGTGTACTGAGAAGTGCTGTAGAGTGCTGTGTGCTGTAGAGTGCTGTGTGCTTTAGAGTGCTGTGTGCTGTAGAGTGCCGTGTCCTGAGAAGTGCTGTGTGCTGTAGAGTGCTGTGTGCTGAGAAGTGCTGTGTGCTGAGAAGTGCTGTGTACTGAGAAGTGCTGTGTGACTTAGAGTGCTGTGTGCTGTAGAGTCCAGAGTGCTGTGTGCTGTTGATTCCAGAGTGCTGTGTGCAGTTGAGTGCAGTGATGTGTGCTGTAGAGTTCTGTGTGCTGTAGAGTGCTGTGTGCTGTAGAGTGCTGTGTCCTGAGAAGTGGTGTGTGCTGTAGAGTGCTGTGTGCTGAAGAGTGCTGTGTGCTGTTGAGTGCTGTGTGCTGAAGAGTGCTGTAGAGTGCTGTAGAGTGCTGTGTCCTGAGAAGTGCTGTGTGCTGTAGAGTGCTGTGTGCTGTAGAGTGCTGTGTGCTGTAGAGTGCAGTGTGCTGTACAGTGCAGAGTGCTGTGTGCTGTTGATTCCAGAGTGCTGTGTGCAGTTGAGTGCAAAGTGATATGTGCTGTAGAGTGCTGTGTGCTGTAGAGTGATGTGTCATGAGAAGTGCAGAGTGCTGTGTGCTGTTGATTCCAGAGTGCTGTGTGCAGTTGACTGCAGAGTGATTTGTGCTGTAGAGTGCTGTGTGCTGTAGAATGGAGTGCTGTGTGCTGAAGAGTGCTGTGTGCTGAAGAGTGCTCTGTGCTGTAGAGTGCTGTGTGCTGAAGAGTGCTGTGTGCTGTGTGCTGTAGAGTGCTGTGTCCTGAGAAGTGCTGTGTACTGTATAGTGCTGTGTGCTGTAGAGTGGTGTGTGCTGTAGACTGCTGTGTGCTGAGAAGTGTTGTGTGCTGAGAAGTGCTGTGTGCTGACAAGTGCTGTGTGCTGAGAAGTGCTGTGTACTGAGAAGTGCTGTAGAGTGCTGTGTGCTGTAGAGTGCTGTGTGCTTTAGAGTGCTGTGTGCTGTAGAGTGCCGTGTCCTGAGAAGTGCTGTGTGCTGTAGAGTGCTGTGTGCTGAGAAGTGCTGTGTGCTGAGAAGTGCTGTGTACTGAGAAGTGCTGTAGACTGCTGTGTGCTGTAGAGTGCTGTGTGCTGTAGAGTGCAGAGTGCTGTGTGCTGTTGAGTGCAGAGTGATGTGTGCTGTAGAGTGTGGTGTGCTGCAGAGTGCTGTGTGCTGTAGAGTGCTGTGTGCTGTAGAGTGCTGTGTGCTGAAGAGTGCTGTGTGCTGTAGAGTGCTGTATGCTGTAGAGTGCTGTGTGCTATAAAGTGCTGTGTCCTGAGAAGTGCGGTGTGCTGTAGACTGCTGTGTGCTGTAGAGAGCTGTGTGCTGTAGAGTGCTGTGTGCTGTACAGTGCTGTACAGTGCATAGTGCTGTGTGCTGTTGATTCCAGAGTGCTGTGTGCAGTTGAGTGCAGAGTGATGTGTGCTGTAGAGTGCTGTGTGCTGAAGAGTGCTGTGTGCTGAAGAGTGCTGTGTGCTGTAGAGTGCTGTGTGCTGAAGAGTGCTGTGTGCTGTAGAGTGCTGTGTGTAGATAAGTACCAACAGTCAGATCAGAATGAGTACAGAGAGGCAGTGAGTGTAGAATGCTGAGTGCACAGTGAGTGCACAGTGAGTGCAGGGGCAAAGTGAATGCAGTTGCAGAGTGAGTGCAGGGTGAGGGCAGGTGCACAGTGAGTGAGTGCAAAGTGAGAGCAGGTGCAGAGTGCAGAGAAAGTGAGAGCAGAAAGAGTGAGTGCAGAGTGAATGCAAGTGTAGAATGACAGCAGAGTAAGTGTGACTGCAGAGTGACTGCAGTGAGTGTGACTGCATAGTGACTGCAGAGTGAGAGTGATTGGAGATTGAGTATAGAGTGATTGCAGGTGCAAAGTGAGTGCAGAGTGAGATCAGGTATAGAGTGAGTGCAGAGTGAGTGCGAGTGCAGAATGACTGCAGAGTAAGTGTGACTCCAGAGATACTGCAGCGTGAGTGTCACTGCAGAGTGACTGCTGAGTGACTGCAGAGTGAGTGTGACTGCAGAGTAACAGTGACTGCAGAGTGACAGTGACTGCAGCTGTGAGTGTGCAAGGTAAACAGTGTGCGAGTATGTGAGTATGCAGGGTGAACAGTGTGTAAGTGTGCAGGGTGCAAAGTGTGTGAGTGTCCAGGATGAACAGTGTGTGACTATGCGAATGAACAGTGTGGGTGTGCAGAGTGAGCAGTGTATGTGTGTAGGGACACTGTCTGAGTGTGCGGGAGACAAACACTAAAACTAAGTTCACCACACACATACATACATAGGACCACACACAAACCCACACACCACATACACATACATCACACACACATACCACACCCACGCACACTAAACACACACCAGCCTCTCACCAGCACATACTCATCAGTACACACAAAAAAACACACAAAACAACACACCTCCAGCCGTCAGTGCATACTTTCACCAGGCATAAATACCAACAGCCATTAATGTACGCTTTCACCAAACACAAACACGACAATGCATCAGTGCCGCAAATCCACCACACACACAACACACAATGTCAGTACATGCTTTCACCAAACACACACACACACCAGCAACTGTCACTGCACACTTTCATCAGTCACACACAACACCACCAAAGTTCACTCTTTCAGTAAGCACACTCATCAACAGCTGTCAGTGCACTCTTTTACAAAGCACACGCATTACCATCCATCTCTGTACGCTTCGCAGCCACACAAGCACACACACCACCAGCCATCACTGCACAATTCCTACAGGCACACACATCCACCATCCATCAATGCACCTATCAATTGTTAATGCATCCACCATAAAATATTGTAGCAATCGCTCTATGCTACACTTTAGATAATGCGTTAAAGCACAGCACACCACCATTGCTAATATTCAAATGCAAAACACATTTTTCCAACACACACCACATGCTTACAATCCAAGACACATGCATAAAACATTGCCATTTGCAAGGCCATTTTCTCTAACTCAAAAAAACCCGAGACCTATTGCATTTCTAATGCTTGTTTTCTTTTGTAATCCTCCTAGAGGACTAGCCCTCTTACATGTCTTGTTACTTGGTTCGTTTTATTTCCAGTTTTGAGCACTATTTTCTTAAATGATTTTCTTCTATTGCACACAGGGCATGCTTTCCTGTCACGGCACCTGCTTTTCCACTTTCTGCCGACTGTCTGCTCTACATCGCCGTCCTGTATGCAGGCGCCCGCTTTAGGTTTCAGCCTGGCACCCGCTTTCATAATAACAATAACAATTTTGCAGGTGTCCACTTTTAAACTAGTTTTTTTGTACATTGGTATTAATTCACATTTGTGTTTTTACAGTACAGCGCAACGCCACACGTAAGCTTAAACAATGGTGGCTGCAACTCTATTTAAACATCTCTATACATTTGTTTATCAAGCACCATAGCACACAGCTCTTAATCCGCAACAATGGCGTACGTGCATTTCTTGTTTTTTGGGCTGCCTCACACAACTTCCTTTGTTTCCTCCACCCCCACAAACAATTATTATCCCTTGTATGGCTGGCTTGCAATCTTCTACCGCCGCCCCAGAACAATTCTGACTGTAGTTTAATACAGATTGACTCTTGTTTTCTTGCCTGTTTCAGATTCATGCCTCCCACCAGGCCACCCCACGGGCTTACCTCTCAACGGGGCTGTGTTCCTACTGTCTCTTTCTTTCCCTCACAAACCCCCTTCTTCCAGATCAAAATGCTTGTGTGCCCTTAGTTTAACAGCACATTGTGTTTGGGAGAAGATTAAGTAGCTCCTGATGGTTCTCCTCATTGTAGGGGAACTGCAGAAGTGGACCCAACTGTACAGCGTGGCAGCTGCAGGATCCCTCTTGGGTACTGGCGTGGTCTCAATTTCAATTTCAATTTTTGTGCCGCTAAATTTGCTAATCCATGCCGCTATATCCTGGGGGGTCTGACCAATAGCTCAAACACTGGTCTCCAACCAGTAGCTAGTGAGCTACTGTAGCTCTCCAGCTACCTCTGAGTAGCTCACCTCTGTGCAGCCCAGCTTATTAAATTATTATGCTTTTGCTTGGTTGAATTAATATACATATAGCAAACTTGAAATTATACAACACTAATATTATTAGTAGCTCTCAATGCGTTTCATTGAACAAAAGTAGCTCCCAGTACAGAAAAGGTTGGAAACCCAAACTTTCAGTAATGAGAGAGCTATATTTTTTCTATTTATTTATTTTTTAAGCAATCGCGGGCCCGCTCTTATTGCTTAAAACAAAAGAAATAGAAAAATATTTACAGTACAATAGCTCTCACATTACTGAAAGTTTCAGCTATTTGTGTTACATTATTATTAGCAACACCAATAGCTCAAACTTTCAGCAATACGGGACCTATTGCATTGCAAATGCTTGTCCATTTTGTGAGGCATGCGCTGCTATGTCCTGGCACTGTACCGGTTACATGTGAGGAAGGCCTTCACTGCTGCTATTAATTTTTTTATGTTTTGTGTAAATCAGGCTTATACAATCACTACAGTGTCTGCTTTTTCTTTTTTTTTTGTTTATGTTAGAGGGTGCGGCATTAAAATGTCAACAAAAAAGCACTTGTGTTCTATTCTAATTTAAATTTTTTTTAAACGTGCTGATCCATGCTGGATTGTAAATAAAAAGAATAGTGCCTGCATCTTTTGGTAGCTTTATGCAAGAGCACGCCTCCAAAATGACTCTTCCGATAGTAGTGGTTGCATCGTTGCACCTTTTTTCCTTTTTTTTTTCTTTTAACCGATGCTGCACAGCATCTGTAAAAAATGTTCTTTCTGATGCTGTATAGCCTCACTAATGCGCAACGGCAAAGCCAATAGGTCCAAGGCAAAACCTACAGGCTTTGCCAAAGCTTTTCTGAGAAATGTGACAACAGTAGTCCACATACAGAGAAGTATTGATCTCTCCCCTCCATGCTATTGGCGGCCTAGTATATGATTATTGCATATATGAAGTGCTTCCATTGGAAATCCATAGAGGACCGTTTTACATCTGAAAATAAAGAAACAGTGACCCAACTGGCGCAGCCACCCTCCTTTCCTTTTCACGGACCTGTCCCGGGGAGGTGGTGGTCCCCAGCACGGTGATGTTCGTGTGACCCCCCACTTCATATTTAAGTGAGCCTCGGAAAGTGGTCCCCGGGGCTCGGGGGAGGTCCACACGGCCTCCTCAAGCATTTTATTTTAAGCCCTGGTGAAGTGGTAATCCCCGGAACCCGGCCCCGTCTCTTAATAAAATTCACCCAGGGGAGGTGGTAGTCCCCGGGGCAAATTTGAACCTATGGAGGGGGATCCACGGGGCCTCCCTCCCAAATATAAATAAAGACCGGGGAGGTGATGGTCCCCGGGGCACCAAGAGCATCAGGAGGAGGGGCCCAGTGTGCCCCCTACGTTTTTTTATAAAATACCCCGGGACCTGGCCCACCTCGGGCCTTTTTCAAAACAAGCATGGGAGCCCGCATTTGTTTTTTTTTTGTTTTGCAACAAATTCATGAATTTTCATGATTTCACAGCAATTAAAAAAAAAAAATTGGGGAGCTTGGCTGGGTCCCTGTGGGACCCCATTACCAAGTTTAGGGGTCAGGTTATTCCTACCCCACACCCTTTTCTTTCTTTTTTTAACGTGTTTTTGAGAACACAAGTCAAGTCAAATCCCAAGATAGATGCTAACACTTCCCGTTTGAAGTGTTGGCAGCCAATCAGAGCTCTGCGTTTCCCTGCACAAGCTTGTTATTATTTACGAATTAGCCTAGGCCACTGATATCCTTATTTTATTATATTTGTCAACAAGTGCTGAATGGGTTTACAACGAATAACTGAAAGTGTGCTCTGCGAACTAAAATCTACCTCCCTGCCAAATTCGGTGTAAATTCCCTTCAGCAGTTTGGGCTGCAGACATGTCTTAAGGTCCTATGGGAAATGACATGGGACACACACATTTTTTTTACCCCCTTACCACCTCCCTTTTATCTCATCCCACACTTCACGGATCACCCCAAAACTCCATGCACAACAAGACTCATATGACACTTTTTTGGGTAGCATTATGCTACCTATAACTACCTACTCGAGACCGCCAGTAGGTAAAATATAATATATATATATATATATATATATATATATATATATATATATATATATATATATATATATATATATATATATATATATATATATATATATATATAGATATATATATATATATCAGCTTGACAAAGGGCGAGTAAGCCCGAAACGCGTTGCTGTTTTTGTGAATAAAACTATATCCTTGCTGTACCTGGCTGGTCCGTCTCCTTCCATTGGTATCACGCCGCGCTGTGCTGTGCCAAGCTGTGTGGAGCTGATTCTGCATATATATATATATATATATATATATATATATATATATATATATATATATATATATATATATATATATATATATACATGGTCAAGAAATAACAAATGAAAAGGGGTGTTCAATTCTATACAGAATTATCTGTTCCAAAGTCAACAGATAGTTAAACTGTTCTCCAGCAATAGATCAAGTTGTCATGATGTGAAGAATAAAGGTTATTCATGAGTCTTGCGAGCTGCTTTGAATTCAATTTTATTCAACAAATGCCAACTTGACAGAAGCAATCCATTTGGCTCAGCAACGTGTTTTGTGGGACTTCATCTGGACTTGAATAATATTCCAATGTTCTCATCCACCTAGTGTTGCATCCTGTTGTTATCTCATAAATCTTCATAGATACAATTTTGTACCACTAGATAACGAGTTGCGCTCCCATCTAATCTTCGTCCTTTCTCTTTTTTGGTTTGAATGCCTTAGGACATTGCCAGCCTGCTGTTTACTAGTGTATATATATAGCTATACCAGAACACATTCTATCGTAGACGAAGAAAAGCGGCACACCAATACTGTCCACAAGTGTTTATTCATGCAAAACAACATGTTTCTGCCGAAATGGCCTTTGTCAAGTTTACATGACAAATCCAATGTAGCCAATAAATACATGTGACGTCACCAAGGACATAAAGAAGATTTCTGGAAAAATATTGAGTTACCACTCTTTAAGTAAGTCAGTATTTTTGTTCTTTACAGTTCTCATTACATATCATAATTCTCTGATAAATAACAATTGATAATAGTAAGAACGTTTTGAACATTTCCTTATTCAATTCGATCACTATGGTCAATATTAGATATGGTGGAAAGACTTGCCATTCAGTCTAATCGTTATTGTTTATATCTGTACACAATGTCTATTATGTTAATAATTTCTGGCATGATGGATAGTCAAGTCAATTTCCTCTATATAAGTGAATAAAGTGCCCCAATTTAAAACCACAGATTCATACGATCTTATATTGGTATGGCAAAATCATGTAGCATATATTTCATATTATAGTAGATGTTTTTGACCTTCATATTGCCATTGTCAATACATTCATAATTCACTAAAATTGGACAAACGTACTATACCAAAATTGAGATACCTATTTATCATTTTGACATTATACCATAACCTTTTGTTTGATACCTGGCACCTAGAAAGCAAATCCACCAAAACCAAAACATACTTTTGCGGAGACCCATTAGGTCCCATAATATACACTGCAACAGATTCTCCAGGGTTCTGCAGATTTGAGCCGCAGCACTTAAGCCGTCTAATGGCTTTCAACGATGTGTCTGCCTAAGAACATTTTAGACACTGTCTAACGAACGTCAATAGCTGGCAACCAGAATAATTTCTTTACAGCAGATTTGGTCCTGGCTACTCCAAAATGTCCCTCATGTCCCAGGATAATAATCACCTGCTGTAATACCTACAGGGGAACTACTCTCTCTCCCCTCAAAATTGGACTATTGTCCACAGACAATTCTGATCTAAGCCGAAGCAAGCACAAAAGTCACTCTGACAAAGAGCGACTTTCTGCTAGGCAGCATGCAGTCTTAAACGCCATGCGCTCCTCCCCTTAAGGGAGCCAGAGTAATCTGGGCCTGCATTTGGGCAAGTCTGACATTTGCATAATGTGTGTGGGATGTAAAGTGCTCTAAAACTCTATACTGTTATGAGTAATGCAATAAAACATACGAAAAGTCTGTGAGAGAGATTAGTACCCTTCCATTTCATGTGATTTGCAGCAGTTTCATAGTGCCAATATCGGCAACACTCACCAGCACTCATGCAGCAACATACAGGTAAAATAAATAAGCAGACTTTTTGGTTGAGAAAATTGCTGCAGGTTTATTAGCGTACCAACTATGTCAACACGGTGGGTTATCTTACAGGCAATCCAAAGGCAAGCCGCCCCTCGCGGCCTACTACCTGATGGGCCAACTTGCATCGTGGCCTTGGTAAATCGGTGCTTAGCGGTTGTGGTGAGGGGATGGCCCCTCCCACTTACGGTGAGCCGTCAGTCCACCCCCTTACTCATGACCCCCCTTACGAGGTGTGGAGTGTTCAAGCGACCCCCGGTTGTACAGGTTTTTAACCGCCCATTGTTCAGACGGGGTGCCGTCGCACCTCAGGGTCCACCCCAAAGACTTCCTGGGGATATTAGGCCTCTGCACCCTTTGTGCTTCTGAAGAGGGTACTCCTGAGTACCTTTCCGTCTCTGGATCGCCCTGTACCTCCGCCTGCAACACAAACAAGAGATTAGAAATTCCTTCCCTCCCCTCCCATTCC
Source organism: Lissotriton vulgaris (assembly GCF_964263255.1). Lineage (NCBI taxonomy): Eukaryota > Metazoa > Chordata > Amphibia > Caudata > Salamandridae > Lissotriton > Lissotriton vulgaris. The sequence continues at coordinate 920,369,147 of NC_141685.1, forward strand.
CTGAACGCCGGGTAAGAGGTAGGGAGGGAACGGCATCAGGGGTGCGAGGAAAGAGGCCGCTCGGTGGGCGGGGGAGGAACTTATACCTCTTCCCTTCCTCCACCTTGGCCAGTAGTGATGAGCGGGACCCCGAAGGGGTCTCCAGACACTAGGCTGTCCAGTGTGCCATCCTGTTGCACTAAAGGGGCCGCCCTTTTTGAAGGTCCCCTTCGGGAACATCGGTCAGCCCACAAGATCTTCTTAAAGTTTCTCGTTATGCAGATAGGAGTGACTTCTGATATTAACCTGTTTCCACGGACGTCATTCCTTGATTGTGCTCGCAAGAAAGTGTCGCTCTTACGCGTGGCAAATTTGGTGGTTGAATGTCACTTATAAGTTCTATGAAACTATCAAGTATTCTGAAACCTTGGCACCTATGGGTCACCCTATCTGAAAAGCACACATACCCATCACACCTTCTGTCACATTCGAATATATTTCTACCGATGCTTTAAATAGGCAGATACTGACGAGTACTGAGTAGCTGCAGTACATGCACCTTCTATACTTTGATTTAAGAGATTGCTTTCGCCTACATCCATTCTAGATAGAAAGGAATCTGGTACTTTTCTCAGAATCAGGAAATCCAATATAGCTGGCTTGAATGCCTTGGCACATGGTAACTTGACCAAATGGCCATGCCAGTGCTTGTTCATTTAAAATAGGGATACTGTCACACAGGAAGTAAAAAGACTGATTTCCTCCCCTCGTTACCTGGCAAATAAACTGAAAATATCTGAAGCTCAAGACCTTCTCGGAATGTGGAGAAGTTTCTGCTTGAGCCCCCCTCCTTCAAAAGGAAAAGATGGATGGCTCAATCCTTCTCAGGTAATGTGGTGTTGTGCCCAAAACAGAGCCAGAAGGTTGAATAAAATAAGATGTATTCCATAAAAATAAAGCACCTCTGGAAAGAGGTCAGCAAGGCTTCACATTTAGAGAGCAACTGTCTTATTCCTACAACGGCCCAATCCATGTAGAATATGGAACCCATGGATCGTGCCATATCATATCCAAAGAATAACAAATACTCAACAACATGAATTACTCTTGTGCACACGTTCACTCTCGTGCATACATACACGTGCAATCAAAAGAAGAAGAGCACAAGAGTAAACATGAGCACGAGAGCAAAATAAGACATAACACACCTTCCCCCCTTAAAGGAGAGAAATTTAAAAAAAAAAAGGGAAAAAATATATATATAATAATAACACTATTTCACAATTCTATCTTTGACAAAATAAATAAAGTCAGACATCCATTTTGGTTTCCTAATAGGTCTTCTCTCTGAAACATCAGAATTTGTGACATTCCTGTCAGATACATTTACACCAGAACCAATTTCAATTGAATTGGGCGCAATACAATTTTCAGGTATACTGTTCTGTAACTCATCTAAAAATGAAAAATCATAGTTATTAGTAAAATCATTAAGGTATTTCTATCACCATTTTCTGAACCAACATAAACCTCTTTGTCAGCTTTGAGAACTGCAATACTGTTTAAATTCCACACTGTTGTTAGATAATCTAACAGAATTTTTTAATACTTCAATAACTTCATAAGGTCCCATAAACTGACTTTCACCTTTCTTAACCTTCCAAGGTTTTTTAACTTTGACTAACATACCGGTTTTAACACAAGGATCTATCTTTGAACCCTTCCTCTTATCAAAATTCTCCTTATTAGTCCCATGAGTGTGTGCCAGCTTTTCTTTCACCACATTTAAATCTAGATTAGATGCAGTAGAAGGAACTAACCAAGACGGATTAGCTTTAGTCCTAGGAAGTCTCCCCCTCATGATCTCAAATAGAGAAAAACCTGTCATGGAATTAATAGTTGTCCTATACATCCATACAGTTTTATGACCCTGTAATTCCCATTTCTCATTTTCTATACCAGCAGCTTGAATAGCATTTTTAAAGTACTCTATTAAATCTCTCTAACTCCATTCCCACTTGGATTATACAATGAAGTGGTAGCATGAACATCGCCAATTCTACTAAAATAAGCATTTGCTTTGTTTGAAAGAAACTGAACTCCATTATCAGTAATGAGCCTGACAGGTAAACCTTCCTCTGTAAAAACTTCATCCAGAAACATTAGAACCGAATCAGTGTCAATTTTCTCCACAATTTTTATCACTGGCCACTTAGAAAAAATATCAATAGCTGCTAGAATAAACTTGGAGTCCTGACCAATTGGCCCCATAATGTCCATAGCTATGGTGTCCCACGGATTTTCAGGGATAACATGACTCCCCATGTTAGGTTTAAGCGTGACAAGTGACTTATCAGAATTTGCACATACAGCGCAATTTCTTATCATTCGTTCAATGAACACATTCCATTCCAGGCCACCAATAAAATTTTTTAACACTTTGTTTAGTTCTCACGATACCACTATATCCATCATGCCCCTGTAGAACTATAGAACGCCTTAGATTGTTAGGAGGAACAACTCTATCTCCCCTTCTCACTAAATTGTTCTCGCAAGATAATTCACTCCTAATTTCCAAATACTTCCTGAGATCAGGATCAATGTTCTTCTTATTGGGCCAATCGCTGGAAATATAGGAACCAACTTTTTTTTAAATAACATCATTGTTAAACTCCTGACACCACAAATCCTTGTTAATTGACAAAGGTTCCTCATCATGCACCATGGCAATGTGCAAATCATCCCACTCATTGTAAAGGTCTTCCTTGATGGGTAAAGGCATCCTAGATAAAAAATCAGCTGTAACGTTTTCCTTACCGGGAACATACACAATTGTGTAAATAAAATCTTGCAAACACATAGAAAACGTGCAATGCGAGCAGGAGCCTTCAACATGCCCTCTGCGGTCAGCAACCGAACCAAGGGTTTATGATCACTTCTCAAAACGCACTCTTTCCCCCACACAACACTCTAAAATGCTCAAGCGCCCACACACAGGCTAGGGTCTCTCTTTCTATAGTAGAATATTTCTCCTCAGCAGGAGTTAAGAGCCCTTGAAGCATTTGCAATAATACACTCCTTCCCAGAACTGTTTTTCTGTGCAAGGACAGCTCCCAGGCCTTTTGAACTGGCATCAGTTGTAATGATGCACATAGGGGAAGGATCAAAGCTAGATAAGGCAGTATCAGTACAAATAGCTTCCTTTACATCTCTAAATTCCTTCTCAGAGTCTGTAGACCATGCAAACCTATTAACATTTTTGATTAATTGCCTAATGTTGTAAGTACGACAAGAAAAATGCGGTATGTATCTCGCGTAAAATTCTGTCAACCCCAAAAAGGATCTAACATCATCCTTGGATAATGGATGGGGAGCTGCCTTAATAGCCTCAACCAAATCAGATTTTGGCTTAATACCCTCTGCACATAACTCATGACCTAGATAAGTCACAGAATGTACGCCGAATTTACACTTCTCATGCTTGATAGTCAAACCATGTTCACTCAAAGCAGAAAGAACACTTTCTAATGCAAAGATATGTTCCTGTTCACTGTTTCCAAAAACCAATATATCATCCTGAAAACAAACCGCATTAGCACAGTTTTTTAAAATATATTTTGCATTACTCGTTGAAAAATTGCAGCTGCGGACGCAAGTCCAAAAGGCATCCTATTAAATCTATAATACCCAAACAGAGTTATGAAAGCCGTGAGAACTTTACTTTTATCATGTAATTCAATTTGATGATATGCTGCAGATAAATCAACAGTGGAGAACAACTTGGACCCTTTAACAGTAGCTAACATTTCCGAAATCCTGGGCAAAGGAAACTGATCTACAATGATAATATTGTTTACATGGCGCAAATTAATGCAAAGTCTTACCTTGCCATTGGCACGTCTGGTAACAACAATCGGGGAAACCCATTCTGACGACTCTATCCTTTCAATTATACCTTGTTTTACCAAACCATCCAATTCAATCTTAACTTCTTCTCGCACAGCCAAGGGAATATTGCGTGCCTTATGAATCTTAGGGCATGCGCTCTCTTTCAGATGAATTTCGTGTTTGAAATTTGTAAATTTTCAAATCTCTGACTTAAAAACATTAGGAAACTTCTTGAGCATGGAACACCCAATGCCATTTTGTTCATCAATTAGCATAACAGGATTTGGTCTCTTTGGATTCAAAATAATGTCTAATTTCCCTTGGTCAAACTAACTTAAAACAGAGGCCCTTTCTTAGAAATGAATAATTTTGCAATGCAATGACGATTCTTAAATCTGAACACTAAAGTTCTGAACACTAGGATATCAATTCTTTCACCAGAGTATCCCTCAGGATTAATATCAGTTTTTTCCAAATGAGAACCAATTCTATCTATAAACTGAGATTTCCAAACTGACTCATTGACTATTGAATAGGGAGAGCCAGAGTTGGCATACATATCAATTTTCACACCACCAATAGACATTTTGCAAATAGGCTTTTTTTTATTGCATCACTATCAACATTTAGGACTGTTACCCCAGCATCTTTTATGTTGAGAACAAACAAACTATAGTCAGAATCTTTTGAGCTTTTATCCTCTTCACGCTCACCACTGTAATCAATACATTTTACCTTTTTACTATTCTTATTCCTTTTACAAACAGAAGTAAAGTGACCGATTAGACCACAATTAGAACATTTCTGTTTCAATGCAGGACAGGATTTAGAATTGGCTAAATGTGATTTACTTTTGCACCTAAAAAATCTCCAATTTTCTCTGTCTTCTTCAGACCTCCCTTTAGGAAACCCGTTTCTTTTTAAACAAATCTGTATTTTTGCTGCTTGCTTTCGAATTAATTTTAGAAACAATCTCTTTACTCACACTAGCATCATCGCTCTTAGACTCATTGTCTTTAACTTGTTACGCACTCCTGCATGATAACTCAGATTTCCTAACTATGTCTAAAATGGTGTCAAGGTTTTCATCACCATTTACCCATAATCTTTCCTGTATAGTGGAATTGTTAACACGCATAACAACCTGGTCTCTAATCAAATCTTCTTGAAGAGTGCCAAATTTTCAATCTAATGACAAGGTCTTGAGAGTCTAATTGTTTCATTTGCGAGTTGTTTCCTTTGAAAGAACTTATACCTCGATATGCTAATGCATACTTTTGGTGTGCAAAATTTGTCAAAGTCAAAAATAGCTTTATCAAATACATTCAAGTCTCCACTACCTTAAGTTCTAGGGAGTTGATTATAAGCCTTAAGCCCCTCTGGACCCAAAGAATGTAGCAATATTCCTTTTTTTTTAGCAGCTTTCATTTTCCCATTAGCGTCCAAAGTCTCAATATAATTAAGGAAATATGCTTTCCATTCAATCCAGGGCATGCAAGGAGCACTTCCTGCCGCCCAAAAACATTGCGGAGGAGATAAAGTATAGCCCTGTGCACACATCCTTCCCCAATGTATGTGAGATATGCTATAACAAAGAGCTTAAACAGTCTATGGAAGTATGTAAATATGCTTTGAGCAGTATATGGAAGTATGTATATATGTTTTAAGCAGTATATGGAAATATGTATGTATATACAAGAAACAAGTTGAAAAAAATGAAATAAATAAAATTCCATACAAACCTCTGAATGCCACGTAAAACGATGTAAATTAATAAATGGATGAAACCACTCTTAAAGAAAAAAATCGGAATAGTTTCTTTCCTATTATAATATGATAGAAAACAAACGTGAGCAAAAAGAATAAATATATTAAATTATTAAAACGCAGCCAAACAGCGAAATGTTCAGGAGTCTCTGCCGGAATTTGCTTTCGCCGAAATGTTCAAGAGCTCTGCGTGAGTTCGCTATCGTTGCGTTGCTAAGTGCCAAGTTTTAACGTTGCATGCACTAGATGATCAACGTGAAGCATTGAGTGTTCACTTCCTGTATGACGTCGCACGCATTAGTTCCTCAGCGTGAAATGATGAAGAGTCGGGTGAAGAATGTCTGAAAAGAACGGTGAGCTGCAGCGCCAGAAATCTTGTATACATTCAATTTTGCATTCTCTCTCCTTCTTCTCTCGAAAAATAAGAAGCTCAATATTCCTTTAAACCTCCACTCTAGGTTATAATCACAGGCTGGAACTCCTAATCAGCACCAAATCAACGTGACGGAAAAAAAAATTCCAAACCGTCCGAGCAGGAATGCAAATTCAGTGTTTAATATCATAAAATGAACTGGCCTTCAAATTTTTCAATGCGAGATGACAAAAAAAAAACGAAAGTAGACTCCAATTAGTTCTTCGGACTTAAATAACATCTGTTACCATCACCAAACAGTCCTTAAGGTAACGAAGAGTGCTTTTCAAATCCTCATGAAGAATTAAAAAAAATAGAAATAATCCAAAGGTGCTTCTCAGGGTTAGAGTAGGTAGAGTCAATCGTCGCCAAATTGTTGTGTCCAAAACAGAGCCAGAAGGTTGAATAAAATAAGATTTATTCCATAAAAATAAAGCACATCTGGAAAGAGGTCAGCAAGGCTTCACATATACAGAGCAACTCTCTTATTCCTACAACGGCACAATCCATGTAGAATATGGAACCCATGGATCGTGCCATGTCATATCCAAAGAATAACAAACACCCAACAACATGAATTACTCTTGTGCACACGTTCACTCTCGTGCATACATACACGTGCAATCAAAAGAAGAAGAGCACAAGAGTAAACATGAGCACAAGAGCAAAATAAGACATAACATTGTAGAGTGACAGCACGACAGGAGAAGAAGTGTTGTTCACAATATATTTATTAAAGACATAAGGGCCCGCATGGAGCGGAAATAACAGGCAGTCACCACGGGAGTCAGCTGTCATCTGTCACGCAGATGACAGTGACGTCACCTAAATACATTCTGGACATTCCATGGTGACGCGGAGTGACGCTATATCAAGGAAATAGAAAACATACTGAAGGCATGAACCTTTGCCTCCATAACAATATAACATGTACGACATCTCCCTTCCTCTATCAGAAAACGCAACAAGCATTATTCCATAATATAGTCTTTAAACCTTGTTGGCAAATTGATGGTTCTACCCACTCTTGTAGACACTTCTCCAGATATATTGATTTCTGTGTCCCTAGAACCTGTTGCAGTAGGTCCAATTCCTTCTACATTGTTTCCTGGCACAGAGTCTTCCTGAGCCCGACCAGTGTTCCCACTGCCAACTGAACAACTTCTTGAAGCGTCTCCCAAAGTCATAGAATTTCCTTGGCTGCCATTGGAATGGAATCGCTCTGTGCCACTAGACATGTCATCCCATTCCAAGACACTTTCATTAAGACTTACATCTCCTTCTTCCACATCTCTCATTATTATTCTTTCTTGCCCATGTTTGAGCCTTACTACATCGTCTTTACTGCGCCATCCTTCTCCTTCAATAAATACAGCGCCTCCTGACGCTCTACCAACTTTCCTTGGCCTGCTGAGTTTAGACTCACCCTTACTCACCAAACCTGGTTTCTTTACTAACACCCAGTCTCCAGGTGCCATGATTTTTTCTTTTGCTCTGTTCACCTTATCTGAATACACTTTGTTTTTCATCTGTTTACTCTCTATGCTCTCCCTCACTTTTAGTTCTTCTTCATATACTTGTCTCGCTTCGGAAGCTGCTCCTTTCCATCCACCTATTTTAGGTGTCATGACATTGTTACACGCTCTTCCCCTCATAAGGAAAAAAGGTGTATATCCAGTGGCTTCCTTTGGCGTATTGTTATACGCATTGATTTTCTCTTTGATGAATCCTTTTACATCCATGCCATTCGCAATGGCCATTTGGATTCCTTCTTTAAAGAACCTGTTTATTCTCTCCACTTGGCCGTTGCTCTTTGGGCTGTACAGAGGTGTTTTTTCCTGTACAATTCCACATTTTTCCAAGAACTCAACCATCACTTTAGATATTAATTGTGATCCATTGTCCGATACCATAACTTTAGGCTGTCCCTCACTTTCAAAAACTTTTTCGAGAAATTTTACGACCACTTCTGTTGTAACTACATTCACAAACTTGTATCTCACCCATTTTGTATAGTAGTCTGTCAAAACTATTAGGTATCTGCACCCTTCTGGCTAGAGGTTGAAAGGTCCAGCAAAGTCTATTGCTACTTTGGCCCAGGGGCCATCAGGGATTTCCACCATTTGCAGTTCATTCTTTTCAACCTTCCAATGTTTATCAGACTTCAAGCATTTCTCACATCTGTCCACATGACTCCTGATTTCGCTGTCCACACCTGGCCACCAGTAGTGCATTCTTAGTACCTTTTAAGTGGCCGTGGTGCCTGGATGCCCTCTGTGAGCCATCTTAATGATCTTTTCTCTGAGTTCAAATGGCGGTACAAAAACTTCCCCCCTTTTTAAGTAGCCATTCTCTAGAGTTAGTTCATCATTTACCTGCTGGTAAGATCTCAGTTCATTTGGTAGATTCCTTACATGTGGCCACGCAGTTTGTACATACTTTTTTACTTTGGTCATGACGTTATCTTTTTCCATACTCTCCTCCCATTCCTTTTCAGTTATTGATCCTTCGCACATAAATGTGGCATCAATATGTGCAACTACACACTCATTGTCGTCTTGTTCCTCGCCCTTTTGCTCCTTTACTGGCAACCTGGACAAACAGTCCGCTCGACTGTTTTTTCCTCCTTTAATGTGCTCAATCTTGAAATTAAATTCCTGGAGTTTTGACATTAGTCTAATCAATCTAGAGCTTGCATTTCCGTTGCCCCGACCTTTGCCATCCATCATATAAACTAATGGTTTATGGTCGGTTACTAAAGTGAAGCTCTTCCCCCATAGATAGTCCTTGAGTTTGTGCACAGCCCACACACAAGCTAATGTTTCGCGCTCGATTGTGCTGTAGTGGACCTCTGTGTCATTTAGCTTTCTGGAAATGAACGCTATCGTGTTCTCTTCACTTCCCTTTTTCTGACAAAATACAGCGCCGATACCCTCATTGCTTGCATCCACAGTCACTACATTGTCCAGTTGTGGATCATAGGGTTTCAGCACAGGCGCTTTTGCTATTTCCTCCTTGACTAATTTGAATGCATCAACTTGTTCATCATTCCAGTTATATGCCACATTCTTTTTCAATAGTCTCCTGAGTGGTTCCACTTTTTCGGCATATTTATCAATGAACTTCGCATAATATTCACTGAGGCCAAGGAATGACTTGAGTGTTTCCTTGTTTCTTGGTTCCGGGGCCTCCTTTATAGCACGTACTAAATCCTCTTTTGGCAATATACCTTCAGCTGTCAGGACGTGCCCTAAGTACTCAATCTCCTTAGTCATGAATTTGCATTTATCTTTTGAGACTGTCATGCCTTTCTTTTCTAGAACATCTAAAACCATCTCAATCAATTTTACGTGCTCTCGTTCAGTTTTTGAATGCAAAAGAATGTCATCTTGAAAGGCTTCTACCCCTTTCATCTTTCCAAACAAAATGTCCATGAGTTTCTGAAAAACCCCTGAAGATGATGCTAGGCCAAAGGGAAGCCTAACATACCTGAATGCACCAAAAGGCGTGATGAAAGTTGTCAATTTCTTAGACCTTTCTGACAGACATACCTGATGATACGCGGCTCTTAAGTCGATCAGTGAAAAGTATTTTGAACCTGATGTTGACTGAAGGATGTCCAGGATCTTGGGTAGAGGATGGCAGTTTACAATAATGTTTTTATTAAGTGACCTCAGGTCTACACATAACCTAATGTCCCCTGTCTTTTTCTTCTTTGATACTACAATAGCAGAAACCCATTCAGACTCTTCTGCTTCTTCTATTACACCTTCCCCCTTCAACTTCTCAAGTACTTCCCTCAATTCATTTCTTATGGACAATGGTATTGACCTTACTTTGTGCTTACATGGCATGGCACCCTCCTTTAGTTTGATGTCATGGCTGAACCCCATCACACAACCTATTTCATTTTTAAACACTTCCTTATGTTTTTCAAAAACAGATTCTAAGTCATCTTCACATTTCTCTATACATATGCTGTTCATCCATTCTTCTCTTAATATCACTGGGTCTTTTGCCCCCGGCACCAGTACCACTCCTAGTTGGGCTAGGTCTCTCCATCCTACTAGTATTCTCCCTTTCTCTGCTACATAAATCTTTGTTTCAATTACTCTTCCCTTGAAACTTACAGTGTCAAAGAAATATCCCAGCATATTTATATCCTTCTCCCCAAATGCTTTCGGGTTTACATCAGATTCTATTAGTTGTACACCTTTCCATTTTTCTTCAAAAAGAGTTTCAGATATAGTTGTTATGGGTGCCCTAGAATCTGCTGTAAATTTTAGTTCAAACTTACCGATTTTCACGTCACTCACATGACCCTTTATCTTTCCATCCTCCATTTCTACATATAAAACTATATTCTCACACATTTCTTCATCAAAATTTCCTACGGCACTTATACTCATGTTATTACTCATTCTTTTAGTTTTACACAAGGTGGTATAATGACCATATCTTTTACATTTGATGCACTTTTTGCCTATTGCAGGACAATTTTTAAAATCAGCTAAGTGTTCATTTGATCCACACCTGAAACAGCACAACTGCTTACCTCCCACCTTCCTTTCATTTACACCTTTTTCACTTGCTTTACCATCAACTTTTCTCTTTTCCTGTAAATAAAATACATTAGTGTTACTTGTTGTTGAAGACAATTCTTTAGTGGAAATTAGAGATCTTTCGATACCCCTAGCAATGTCTATGACTTCCTGTAAGGTTGGTCTTTTGCACGCTAACAGTCTTTCCTGCACCTTTTTAGTATAGCAGTAGAAAACTATTTGATCCCTTATGTACACATCTGTCATCTCCTCATATTCGCATTCTACTGCCAGAACCCTTAGACATGCAACATAGTCTTCTACACTTTCACCTTCTTGTTGTTTCCTTTGGGCAAATTTATGCCTTGCCACCATTATATTGTTTTCCTCATCGAACTGCCTTTCTAACCTTTTCAATGCCTCCTGATATTCATTTAACGGTACAAATGTTCCAGGTGGACTCTCATATTCGGGCAGGCTGTCAAAAATATCCTGTCCCGCTTTACCTAACAGTCCAAACAACAAAGAACATTTCCTTTCTGCGTCAAAGGCTTTCCCATCTATTGATACGATGTAATTTTCAAAAGCCCTCACCCATTTTTTCCATTTCATTGTGGGCT